>NC_065579.1:78007950-79385950 GCF_024542745.1 Macaca thibetana thibetana
AAGAATAACAGTGAACTTGTGGACATATATCCTGTGATGATTTTTTCTGTGTTTTTACCAAATGCATAATCATACCATATACATGGTTGTGTAATATGCTTTTGCAGCCTAACAATATACATAAATATCATACTATATCAACAAGATTACATGGCTTTGAAATTTGAAAATCAAATACCCACCTCACTTAACAATGAAATCCATTCCTTGGAAGATACAATGGCCAATCCAGCAGTGCAAACTGAATAATTAACCACTATTGTCTGTATGTCAAATGCTATGGACTAAATTATGTCCCTTTGAAATTCATATATTGAAGTTCTAACCCCCAGGTGACTGTATTTGGAGACAGAGCCTATAAGGAGATAATTAAGGTTAAATGAAGTCATAAGGGCGAGGCTTCGACCAAATAGGATTGGTGTCCCTATAAGAAGAAACACTGGAGGGCTCACTTTCTCTTTTTTCTGCCATATGAGGACACAGCCAGAAGGAAAGCTGTTTTGCAAGCCAGGAAGAGAAATCTCACCAGAAAACTAATTGGACAAGATCTTGATGTTGGACTTTCCAGCTTCCAGAGCTGTGAGATATACATTTCTGTTGTTTCTTCTACCTAATCTATGGTGTTCTATTATGGCAGCCTAAGCAGATTAATACTCCATGTCTTCCAAGCTAAGCTACCTCCTGGACTTATCAAGAAAGCATATAATAGCATTTCTTGAGTGTGAATTATTATATTTCAAGTATTGTTCTAGGTTGTTTGTTTTGTTTTTTTTTGAGATGGCGTCTTACTCTGTTGCCCAGGCTGGAGTGCTATGGCACAATCTCTGCTCACTGCAACCTCTGCCTCCCAGGTTCAAGCAATTCTCCTGCCTCATCCTCCTGAGTAGCTGGGATTATAGGCATGCACCAGCACACCTGGATAATTTTTGTATTTTTATTAGAGAGTGGGTTTCACCATGTTGGCCAGGCTGGTCTCGAACCCCTGACCTCAAATCATCTGCCTGCCTAGGCTTCCCAAAGTACTCGGATTGCAGGCGTGAGTCACCACCCCCACCCAATGTACTAGGCACTTTAAATGTGTTAGTTTATTTCTAGAACCTTCATTTGTAAAAATACTTTACAAATGAAGAAATCAGGATCCAGAAAACCAGAAAAGAAAACTAACTTGCTCAAACATCATAAAGCAAACTTAAAAATACACACATTCTGACAATGTCCATGACTTTTTAGTGCCTTTTAAAAATTTAAGTAACATTTACAGAACACATAATTAACCATTTTAAAGTGTACAATTCAGTGGCATTTAGTACATTCAAACGTTGTGCAACACATTTTAGCAGATGGAGAGGAGAAGACCCAGGGAGATTTCAATTTACTTGGTCAATATCATCCAATTAAAAATTGCTTTATCTGAGGACAAGACAAAACACTATGAATTTTTGTATGTCTGACTGCAGGGGCAATGTGCCTGCCATAACAATGTACTGCACACTGTATCCCAGGAGGGCAGGAGACTGCTACAGCTAAGAAACTTTGCTAGGAATTAATAGTGCAGATATATTTTCAACATGAATTTTCACCTAGATTACAGTTTTATGCATAATCTACTATGTGCTAAATATAATTTGTGAAAGGCAATAAATGCCAGGCTATAGAGTTTTGATTTTATGTTGCAGTCCAGAAGTCAGCTAAACTTTTTTTTCTGTAAAGCATAAGATGGTGACTATCTTAGGCTTTGTGGGGCATACTATCTCTGTGGAAACTACTTAACGCTGCCTTTGTAGGACAAAAGTAGCCATAGGCAATAAGTAAATGAACAAGCATGTCTGTGTTCCAATAAATTTTGTGTATGAAAACAGGAAGCCGATTGGATTTGGCCTACATGCCGTGGCTTGCCAACCCCTGCTGTACTCAATAGTATGTGATCGATTGAAAGAGCTTGAGAAGGATTTAACTGAGGATGTGTTTTCAAATTTTTAGATGATAGTAGTAATATACATGATGATTTGGAGGAGGGAGAAAACAGGCAGAGAAAGTTTGAGAAGACTAAGACTCAAAAGACTTGGTAGAAAGCATGAAGACAGAAGGGAAATCTATAACAAATATGATTATGTCAGGTTTTTAGATCATATGTTGATCTCTTTTAGAACTCAGACCTTTCCCTTTAGAAAACTCACAAGAATAGGTTATGTGTTAAAGTCAATAATCAATTTTTTATTTCTCTTTTCTTCTTGAAAAAACTTTCGACAACTAAAGAACTTGAAGACATGGTATAAAGCATGAAGACTAAAAAGAAATATATAACAAATATGAATATGTCAGATTTTTAGATCATATGTCTTAGAAGTTTCCCTTTGGAAGACTCACAAGAATAAGTTATGTGTTAAAGTTAATAATTTATTTTTTAATCTATTTTTTCTTGACAAAAAGTTTCAATAACTAAAGAACCTGAAGATATTCAAAAGTGAATATCTTATTCTCTCTCTCTATATATAGCTATGTATATCTATATTTGTAGATTATATATCATATATACACACACACACATATATATGTGTGTGTGTGTATATATATATATCTTTCTCTTTCTTCCCCTCTTCATGTCTGTGTGCATGCGTGTTTATGTCCAAGGAACCACAGGAACAAAAGGACCACAGACTATCCATCAAGTGTCTTATTTGTAATTTTTGTAATCATGTTACTTGGTAAATGTGAATGTGAAATTGAGAAAGATGAGGAGGAGTTCCAGGCCACACAAATTGCCACAAAATTGGGTTGATGAATAAGAATAAAACCATTCATTTATAGAATCTTCCTTAAGCAGAGATAGGAACTAAGCCACTTGGCCTTTTATTTCTCTCCAGGAAGTCGTCTTTTACAAAAGTGTTGGCATGACAATTTTCTTGTGAGGCAGTGAGCAGGCTGACTTGACTATACATTTTAGCAGATGGAGAGGAGAAGACCCAGGGAGATTTCAATTTACCTGGTCAATATCATCCAATTAAAAATTGCTTTATCTGAGAACAAGACAAAACACTACGAATTTCTATCTACATGATCTTACAGCCACAAACTAGAAAGTGAACAATGCAATTAATGAGCCATTTTTGTCTATGTGATGATAAAACATTGATTTCACTCATATTACTTTTAAATTAACCAACTGTTTAGGTAACATGGTGCAAAACAACTGGCATTCCAAACCACTCATTACTTCTTATTAAGCTATATTGCCTTATAACTGTTAGCAAAAGATCATTCACTCATTTGTTCATGCATTGTTTACTGGTTACACAATTAGTGAGCACCAGCTGTTTCCCAGTGCAGGACATTATGCTTAATAATAGAGAAAATAACATAAATGAGTGAGACACAACCTCTGCCTATGAAGAGCTTACAATCTCACAGGGAACATAAGCCAACAAAAATAAATATTGATACGTAAGTAGCAAAATGTGATGTGTCATATATTGACAGAAAGTCAGGTGCTTACACTCTACAAGGCTTCTCTTTGAGGAAAGGGCATTTAATGCCAATCTGCTCTGTTGGATTCAGATCCTAGTGTCACCACTAGCCAGCTGTTTACCATTTGCTTAGTCACAGCTTTTCTAGTCCTCAGTATCTTCACCTATGAAAGGACAGGTTACAGTAAATATTTTTTAATATTCCTTCCAACAATATTACCCTAAGTTTCAATATTTCAAGTTGGGGAAGGAGATAAATCAAAGTACATTTCAAATAATAAAGGAAGCCATGATTAAAAAGAGTAGAAATATGGATGTTCTTGAAGATCCACTTGAATACAGTAGATCTTAATTGATGCCGATGGCACACTCTTTAAATAAGGGAACAGTATAAGCCAGCTTCACAGGTAAGAAAGCATAGCAATGACAATACCTACATTTGTGAGGTAAACATCTGGAAACAGGACCTGCTCATTAAATTGGATGGGGGTGTTAGGCCAAAAGCAGATAGAAATGTTGGTGGACAGTATTTGGTCAGAAAAGAAAAGCGATGTTTTGAGTCATCCCCAACCCACTTTTCTGAATGGACAGGTGCAGAAGGAGAGGGAAGGTATGGAAGTGGAAAAGGCTGTCCAGTGCAGAAGGTGATAACCTGGCACATCAGTCCTGGGCACTGAGAAGCCACAATAGCATCAGTAGCAAAATGAAGCATCGTCACTCTCACAGCAGAGGACTGGTACAAAGAGGCAGAGATCTATCAGAATTCAGTCTCCATACTAGATGTGTGATGGACGGCTAGGGCCACTTATGGGAATTTCTAGGACTATAGCCTATTAGGTCGAAGTCAACTAAATGAGTGAAAATGACAGGGATCTAGAAGTTTGATTCACAAAAACACTGGCAGAAAGGGAAAGATCTTCAGTTCAACCTTGGTGCTGGAAAAGCTGTGGTAAAGGGTAATCAAGAAAAGAAAACAATTAAAATTAGCAAATCAGTCTCATTTCGAGCAGCAACACAGGCACTCTCAAACTTAAAATTCAGAAGCTTAAGGGTGCATGAGACACTTGAAGAACTGACCCCTTTCTCTCATTTCTCCCAAATAATAAATATTACCTCAGAGAAAGCAAAAGCAGTAACTTTGGAATCTTGTGGAACAAGTGTAAGAACTAGCTGTCCCAGTACAGTCCTTGATGGGTGGCATTGCTGTGGATATAGACCTGGAATCAAGTCTATGGCATAGAAGCTTTTGTAAGTATGTGTGGCCTGATGGTTTTTCCTCTCCCCGTAGTACTACTTGATTTTCTTTATTTCCCTCCACCCCAATAAAAAAAAAAGAGAAAGAAACAAGACTTAGTCATTCCGAACTTTTCGTCCCACTAGGGATGTAGGGAAATTTCAGTGAAGTCTACATCATCTGTAACGCTAGGGAATCTATCCTCTTATAATCAGGAAGAAGAGGAATTGGAGGTTACAATGGGAATATCAAAAAGTTACTATAGGAGTTTAACAGTGGAAAACCCCTGCCTCTCCTAAGAATATGCTCAACCTAAATCTGTTGCCTTTACCCTCAGGAACTATAGATCATCCCAGAAATTAAATGGGAAGAAAGGCCATGTGATATAAAACTGGATAAATATGATGTCCAGGTACTTTTAGAGTTAACAGCTGATCTACCAAAATTGAGTTTGAGTAAAATAAGCTTGTCCTAACAGGAGCATTATTGTGGTACTAAAATCCCCCAAAGAGATTGTAAAGTCATATCTAGGAAGCAGCTATGTGATGTGTCCTATACTAGATTTGGTGGTAGTGAAAGGATGACTCTTTTCATCTTGTAGCACACCATGGCCACCACTAAGAGATATTTAGTCACACCAAACATGTCTAATGTATAATGTCTAATGACATATGGAGACAAAAAAAAGAAAATAATCCCTAAAAACACCCATGTCCTAGAAAATCCGAGGACCTGAGCCTAGTATTCTTGCATTTTGTGGTTTCTTTAGCATCTGAGCAGACGAAGAGGTTAACGTGAAAACCGAAGTCAATCCCTACATGCCTGGCTTGTGGGATGTGCCCAAGGGGAGCAGCATACCATCATGTTAAATGACTCAAGGGCATTTCTGGAACAATCTAGGAGGATTGCTTTTTGTGGGAGATTAATGACCTCAGGGATCATCTTGAGGAACTGTTGGTTAATAGGATCATTACTGAATCATAGCCCATATGCTTCTCCAATTGCGATAGTGAGAAAGGAGACTAGAAAAAATTGAAAGTATGTGCCTTATTATACTGTTAATTGTTGAATTAGGAGTGATCAATAAGCTGTTTGTAAAAACACCTGGAGTTCACCTTGCTAGATTTGCAGAATGGCTATTGCCAGATAGCAGTTACAGCTGATGAGGACAAAGATAAGTGAGCTTTTTTTTTTAATCTGACCAGCAAGATTTCATCTACTTGAGATGATGCATCACCGTCCCTAAGGAGGCCCTCCTGTCAACCCACAGTGGAAAAGGTTTTTTGTGACAGAAGCTAGTTCAAGGATACTCTCCCTTTCATCTGAAACACCTACAGTTTCTTGAGGGAATAGGTGAATTGCTTCTCACCTGTGCGTTAATAAAGGCCCCACCACTCAGGTAACAGACGATGTCCCTGTCTCACCCATATCTTCTCAGTGTTCACCTCTAAGCTGAAGGCTGGTCACTATGAATAAACACAACTCTCTATTGGATGTTTTTGTTTTGTTTTGTTTTGCTTTGTTTTTGGCTTGGTAGCACGGTGCTATCAAGGCCAGACAAAAGTGAGAGGAGTTAATGTGTCTAGAGTCAGGCCTCAACTGATAACGAATCCTCACCTTTCTTGAGATGCTTCTAAGATATGGTCTATCCAGACCCCAGAGTTCTCCAATAGCCTTGAGCTCCAGTTCCTCAGTCAGAACTTGCTTGATAATTTGCCCTCTATTGGCTTTTTTTTTTTTTTTTTTTTTTTTTTTTTTTGCCTTTCCTGCTTCACTTCCTATGGACCATCTCCTCCCCGAAATGCATATGTTGAAACTC
This sequence comes from Macaca thibetana thibetana, assembly GCF_024542745.1. Lineage (NCBI taxonomy): Eukaryota > Metazoa > Chordata > Mammalia > Primates > Cercopithecidae > Macaca > Macaca thibetana. The sequence continues at coordinate 78,014,468 of NC_065579.1, forward strand.
TGTCCTCCAATATGATGGCATTAGGAAGTGGGGCCTTGGGAATTAATCAGGATTAGCTGAGATCATGAGGAAGACACCCTTAAGGATGGTATTATTGCCCTTATAAGAGCAAGACAACTTGCTTCTCTCTTCTCTCCACAATGTGAGGATACAATGAGAAATCAGCAACCTGGAAAAGGTTCCTCACCAGAGCCCAACCATGCCGCCATTTTGATCTTGGATTTCTAGGCAACAGATATGTAAAAAATAAATGTCTATTGTTTATAAACTACTCAGTCTGTAGTATTTTTCTTACAGCAGCCTGAGATGAGTAAGGCACTTCCCTACACTCCTACTAGGATCACTTCCTCCTTCCTCTACCTTGTCTTGTCATCATCTTTTTCCCTACCTGTGGGAAAAGGGGGAATAGGAGTTCAAATCTATAGCCTGTGGGCTCATTAAAAACTTGTTACTGGGGCTGAGTGTGGAGGTTCACGCCTGTAATCCCAGCACTTTGGGAGGCCGAGGTGGGCAGATCACGAGGTCAGGAGATCGAGACCATCCTGGCTAACAGGGTGCAACTCCATCTCTACTAAAAATACCAAAAAAAAAAAAAAAAATTAGCCGGGCGTGGTGGCATGCACCTGGAGTCCCAGCTACTCGCGAGGCTAAGGCAAGAGAACCTGGGAGGCGGAGCTTGCAGTGAGCCGAGATCGTGCAACAGAGCAAGACTCCGTCTCAAAAACAAACAAACAAACAAAAATTGTTACTCAAAGTTTGGCCCTCAACATCACCTGAGAGCTTGTTAGAAAAGCAGAATCTCAGGCCGGGCGTGGTGGTCTACGCCTGTAATCCCAGCACTTTGGGAGGCCAAGGCGGGTGGATCACCTGAGGTCAGGAATTCGAGACCAGCCTGGACAACATGGTGAAACCCCGTCTCTACTAAAAAATACAAAAATTAGCCAGGCGTGGTGGCGCACACCTGTAATCCTAGCTACTCAGGAGGTGGAGACAGGAGAATTGCTTGAACCCAGGAGGCGGAGGTTGCAGTGAGCCGAGATCGCACCACTGCACTCCAGCCTGGGTGACAGAGCAAGACTCTGCCTCAAAAAAAAAAAAAAAAAAAAAAGAGAGAGAGAGAGAGAAGGAAAAAAGAAAAAAAGCAGAATCTCAGACCTCAGACCACACCTAGACATACTGAAGAGAAGCCTACATTGTTGCATTGTTTAAAGCCAGATTGCCAGGTGATTCAGGTGCACGTTACAAGCTGAGTGTTACTGTCTTCAGAACACAGGGCTGTGGTCTTTCGGAGGAGAAAGAAGTTTTATTTCTATTAGCCAATCTTAGTAGCTGCAGCTGTCTGCATGATAGTACAGTGTATACTGCTGTCAAGTAACCCAAAGAAAAGCCCCAGAATTTCCCTTTATTGAGGTTGTCTGGGAATAAGTGAAATGTTATCAGTTGCCAGCAGATATAATGAGCTGTCAGTACCTTCCAGCCAAAGACCATCAGGAACAAATGTAGTTGAACAAGTTGGGTGTTGCCTCAAGAGAGAATGTACATCATGGGGACTCCTGGGTATCTCAGTAAAAGACTTAAAGGATTTGGGATATGGTTGAGAGATTTTTGAGGAGGGTCTAATGAAGTAGGACTTTCCTATGAATTGGGTGTGATTTCAATGCAGGGATAATTTTATAATTGGGTATCTCAATAAATCTTATTTAGAGAGAGGGCAGACTAAACTGAGGGTAGAACTATAATTGGAAAAAACACACACATGCACAGTGGTCATTCATATTAGTCAAAGAGAGATACTTAGTATTTTGTGGCTTGGACAACGTTCATGCTTTGTGTCCAGACATAATTTTAGAACAGTCTTTGTTTTGATCAATTATGGTCACAGAGTGGTCTTATCATATGTTGAGGTTCTATGAAATTGTTTCTGTTCACAAGAGAACATAAGTCCTAGATGTGAGTGACAAACCAGCTGGTAACACCACCAAGAGCTTGCTGAGGAGAGTCTTATTTATAGTGCAAAAAAAGTCTAAGGTTAAAAAAATAACTAATTTGATTATTGGACATTCCTGAGCTTCAGCCAAGCAGAACAAGTAGAATATTCAACTGGATTAGGGAAGAGATTTTGAAATTTAGCTATTGCAAAAAAAATAAAAGGGGGGGGTAGTTTCCTGTGACTGGATTATGAAAATCTAAAATCATTCCAATTTATGGTTAAAACTTCATAAATGTAAGTTTCAATCAAACTTGATGGAATGTATACAGGATAATGCGGGAAAACCTAAAGGACCAGTTGAAGCCAATATGTGGGATTCCTGGTGTAAACCCTCTCCTCCACTAGAGATTATAGTACTATGTGCACCCTCATTTTTTTCAGTGTTCTGAATATTAATATCCCATATATCTCTGCTCATATATTGGTGAAAATAATTAATATCCAAGTATGACTCTATAACAATTAATCTCAGGAAGAAGAAAAGGACACATTCCAATGGAAATGCTCCAGTACTTAGTAATTTAAAACAAAACATTTTAAAAATAAAGCTTAGATGAGAAATCTGATGATGGTAGAGGTTAGAGGAAGAACCAAATTTTATTGTCAAATTTTGGCATCTCAGTAAGCCAAGTAGGTGCAAATCTATCTCTTATCTAAAGTTGTTCCAACTGTACATGGATTGAGGCCATGCACAGTAGCTTTCGAACTTGCTACCCCTGCCTCATCAGGTTCTAAAGTAACCTGAGGGCCCAAAAGAATCAAAGTTCTTGTTTCCTAAATTGAAAAGTATTGAACGCTCTCTTTGTAAGGAAGAACCAACATTTTAAGAATGGTTGAAACCCTGCCTGTTTGTCAGTTCCCTAATAATGCCCATGGTGCAACTTAGAATGAAAAACTTAGGAAATTTTGGGGGGATTAATATCATATATAAATAGAATATATTCTAGTTCACATATACATTTTCAGAAGAGAGAGAATTAGTTTAGATAGTGGGATCAGTTTTTTCTACCATTCCTGACAATAAGCATATGCCACAGAGTAAGAATGAAGCAGAAGACAGGAGTCTGCTTTTTATTCTCTGGGTTTCAGATTCTTTATGCCACAGTTTATCACACTGCATTTGAGTCTGGAAATTAAAAACACATACTGTTTGTACAACATAGACGCTAAATTCAAGCCAATGATTTCTTTAATATTCAACACAAGAAGAGTGACATGTTCTGTGGTAAAAAGGGAAACATTTGTGTTGGACTTACTGCAAAATGATATCATTTAGTCATTTATTGAAAAAGTTTTACTGTGTTGCTGCTATGTACCACATAGTATTTTCTCATTGTATAAAGATACGTATAATATCCTGACTCCCACAGAGCCTGTACATAGTGAAGAGGGAAAGACAGTAAACAAATAAATATGAAAAAAAATTCAGATAGTAAAAGTGCTAGGCAGGGCACAGTAGCTCATGCCTATAATCCCAGCACTTTGGGAGACCATGGTGGGCAGATCACTTGAGCCCAGGAGTGTAAGACCAGCCTGGACAACAAGGTAAAACCCCATCTCTACAAAAATACAAAAAAGTAGTAGTAGTAGGAGTAGTAGCAGGGACTACTCTCTGTAGTCCCAGCTACTTGGGAGGCTGAGATGGGAGGATTACCACCTGAGTCTGGGGAGGTGGAGGCTGCAGTGTGTCATGATTGGGCCACTGCACTCTAGCCTGGGCAACAGAGTGAGACCCTGACTCAAAAAGTACATTTTTTTAAAAAAGTGCTATGAATAAAATGAAACAGAGTAGAGGAATAGTTGGATAGAAAAATATGGAGAATGGGTCTGCCTTAGGTCCTTAGTAGGGAAGGCGCCTCTGAGGCAAAACATTAGAGCTGAGACATGAATGATGAGAAGGAGCCAGTCATGTACAGATTTGAGGCAAGAGTATTTGAGACAGAAAGAGCAGATAGTGCCAAGGCCCTGATATGGAACAAGATTGGTGTTTTCTAGTAAAAGAAAGAAGGCCAGTATGGGAGGAATGTAAAGAACCACAAAGAGAATGGGACAAAAATAGGTTAGACGGTAGAGAGAGGAGGTCTATAATTAGCAAACCTGTCAGGTTTGACATGGCTAAAACAGTTGGCAGTTGGATGTTTGAGCTTGGAACTTGAGTGAAAAAGTTCAAGAGATGTAAATTTGGGGATTGGCAACTATATTATTACTCTGCTATTTAATCCTGAATTCTGCTTAGGATGTATCTTCAGTATATAAATCCCACAGGAACCAGGTATAACAGCTCTTGGGTAAAGATAGATAAAAATAATAGGAAAACATGATCTAAGCTGATATCTTTGGAATAGGTGAAAATTTCGAATTTTACTCCTCACCCCTTACTGAGAACCAGAAACAAATATACAGTATCAAGATTTTCATCAGCAACAAGCCAGAACTCAAATATGCAGATGAGGTATTTCATAGGTCCTAGCCAGCCTTTCCACACTGTAATGTTCTGGAACATCTTGGAAATGTTCTGCAGGTAAAATTGGGAAAGGGTGATCTCAACAAGGAGAAAACAATCCTGAAGAGCCAGATCCTTGAGTAGAATCTGCTCATTGATCTCCAGGTTGAGTGGAGAGTGGCTCAAAAAAGGAGAACACACATGTTTGTAGCATGCAGCAGAAATGAGGAAAATGAAAAGAGCGAGAAGGAGAGAACTCAAATATTATAAAGCAGGGAACTAAAATACACTCATGGACTGAAAGAGAGATTAACCACATATAATACAAACTTTACAAGAGACAATATTGCTGAGTAAAGACTGAAACAAAGGGCCTTTAAAGTGAAAGAAAGATTATAGGAGTCTTCATATTGAGGACTTTGCTTATGTTATTTCATTAATATGTTTCATCATTTCACTTTTTGATAATTATGTTAGCTGGGACTTAATCTTCCTGGACAGATACTTTAATGCTCTTTCTTTTTTTGTGTGCTTTTTATCTCCTTTTTAAATAATTATTTTCTTAAAATAATTTAGAGTACATTTAAATAATGTATGCCACTTTTTCAGATTTTATACATAAACAAGAAACTAAGCAAATGGTTGAAGTAAGTATGTAGCAGTATACATTCTGCACATTTTGCCATGTGCATGGATACTTTTATTTTATTTCACTTAAAACATTTTTAAGTGAATTATAGAGACTGTAAAGTGCCTAAGATAAGAAATAGATATGGAGTTCTTACTATTTAGCCAAAAAATTTCACTTTAAGGAAAAAATTTAAAGAAATAATTGGAAATATACATAGAATTTATGTAAAGATAATATAGGAGTTCCAATTTTTTAAAGGTGGCATAAGTCGGGTGCGGTGGCTCACACCTGTAATCCCAGCACTTTGGGAGGCCGAGATGGATGGATCACAGGTCAGTAGTTTGGAACCAGCCTGGCCAACATGGTGAAACCTGGTCTCTACTAACAACACAAAAATTAGCTGGGCTTGGTGGTGCGCACCTGTAGTCCCAGCTACTTGGGAGACTAAGGCAGAATTGCTTGAACCCAGGAGGCAGAGGCTGCAGTGAGCCGAGATGGCGCCATTGCACTCCAGCCTGTGCAACAGAGCAAGACTCCATCTCAAAAAGAAATAAATAAATAAATTAATTAATTAATTAAAAGGTGACATAGAAGCAAGCTTTACTCCCCACTCCCTACTGAAAACCAAAAACAAATATACAGTATGGGGATTTTCATCAGCAACAATCCAGAACTCAAATATGCACATGAGGCAGATCCCAGGGCCACAGACAGGTGAAGAAACTCCACGCAGATGGTAGGAGAATCAAACTTACATATCTGGGAGGTCCTTCCCCGGTTTCTCTGCCAAGCAACAAATATGAGGAATATCTTTTCCAATTCACAGACTCTACATTGGAAAAGGTGAGACTGAGTTGGTCAACTAGCTTTCCCACCATCTTGGGTTCCCTGGTAGGAGACCTGTTGCCGTAATCCATGGGAACATTGTGACTGCCTGAAGGGAGAAATATCCCTGAAGACAGGCAGAGAGAAGGAGAGTAGATAGGAATAACATCCCCAGCTCCAGAAACTCTGCTCTGTAAATTGGCCAAAGGAAATGCTAAATCAGAGTGGCTGCTCCACAGCAGCACTACACTATTGACTATTTGACCAAGAAGTTTAGCTTTAAGGAAAAACAACAACAACAACAACAACAACAACAAAAACCTTAAAGAAATAATCAGAAATATACATAGAATTTTATATAAAGATACTCAATATGGGAGTTCTAGTTTTAAAAATGTGGCATAGAAGCAAGCTTCACTCCCCACCCCCTACTGAAAACAAAAAACAAATATACAGTATCAAGATTTTCATCAGCAACAACCCAGAACTCAAAATATGCAGATGAGGTGTTTCACAGGTCCTAGCCAGCCTTTCCATACTCCAAAGAATCCATACTTTGATTCTCTTTGGAATCAAAGATATTATCCCCCATTCAAAATAGACAGCTCTCTGATCATTTACTAGAGCCAAGGCAAACCTGGGCTTAAGGCACCAACTAGGGCAGTAAAAAGGCAGTGACCTAGCAGTAAATATTTGCTAAATCAATTTATCCAATAAAAATCAAAACAAGCCAGAGAGAAAAAACTAGAATAACAACTAATTTTTCAGTGCAAAAACAGAAACATATATCCACAAGAAACACCAGCAAACAGGAAGCCATGACCTCCTAAAAAAACAAAGCAAATATCCAGCGACCAACACTAATGAGATGATGATTTGTGAGCTCTCTTCCCAAAAAGTGAAAATAACAGTTTTAAGAAAATCCAGTGATCTCCAAGATAGCACAGAAAAGCAATTCAGAAATTTATCAGAGAAATTTAACAAACAGGTTTAAATAATAATAAAAACTCATACAGAAATGCTGTAACTGAAAAATACATTTGCTGAACAGAAGAACTCATTAGAGGCTCTCAACAGCAGAATGAACCAAGCAGAGGGGAAAAAAAATCACTGAGCTCAAATACCATCTATTTGGAAATACAGTCAGAGGAGAAAAAAGAAAAAGCAAAAGGAATGAAGACCACCTATAAGATAGAAAATTAGCTTAAGAGTCCAAATCTGAGAATTATTAGTGTTCAAAAGAGAACTGAGCAAGATAATGAAAAGTGAAAATGAGGGAAATGGAGTTAAAGTGTATATTTTTTTCTTTGTTGCCTTTGTTTCATTTATTTTATTTGTGATTTAAGAAAAGTTGTCACCTTTTAAAATAACTTGTTATAAGATGTTTTTTGTAAGCCTCATAGTAACCACAGTACAAAAAAACTATAACTGAGTCATGAAAAATAAAAAGTGACAAATTAAAACATACTATGTGATATGGTTTGGCTGTGTCCGCACCCAAATCTCATCTTGAATTGTAGGTCCCATAATTCCCACATGTTGTGGAAAGAACCTGGTGGGAGATAACTGCATCATGGTGGCAGTTTCTCCCATATTGTTCTTGTGGTAGTGAATAAGTCTCAGAAGATCTGATGATTTTATGAGGGGTTTCCCCTTTTGCTTGGGTCTCATTCCCTCTTGCCTGCTGCCACGTAAAATGTGCCTTTTGCCTTCCACCATGATTGTGAGGCCTCCACAGCCATGTGGAACTGTGAGCCCATTAAACCTCTCTTTCTTTATAAATTCCCCAGTTGTGGGTATGTCTATATTAGCAACGTGAGAATAAACTAATACAGTACCAGAGGAAAACCACTTAACAACAAAGGAAGACAGTAAGAAAGGAAGAAAGAAAGAAAATTGTCACAAAACAACTAGAAAACAGGCAATAAGATGGCAGCAGTAGGTACTTACTCATCAGTAATAACACTGAATCTCAGGATCTCAGTTCTCCAAGTAAAAGACAAAAAGTGGCTGAATGGATAAATTAACAAGACTCAACAATATTCAAGATACCTACTTCACCCATAAAGACACATACAGAATGAAAATGAAGAGGTGGAAAAAGCTATTCCATGGAATTGAAAACTAAAAAAAACAAGAGTAGCGATACTTATGTCAGAAAAAACAACAAATGTAAGACTGCAAAGAGACAAAGAAGATCAACATACAACTACAAAGGAGTCAATTCAGTACAATAATAGTAAGGGACTTTTTACCCCACTCTCAGTAATGGACAGATCATCCAGACAGAAAATCAACAACAACAAAACAGCAGAGTTAAACTACACATTAGATCTAATAGGCCTAACTGACATTCACAGAATATTTCACCTAATTGCTGCAGAATACACATTCTTTCCATCTGTACATAAAACATCCTTCAGAATAAACCATGTCTAAGGAACGGTCTTTATAAAACAAAACTGAACAAATTCAAAAAATTGGAAATAATTTCAAGTATCTTTGCTAAACAAAAGGGAATAAAAGTAGAAAACAATAACGAGGAAATATGAAAAATTATCAAACACACAGAAATCAAAAACATGCTTTTGAATGACCAATAAACCATGAAGAAATTAGGAAGAAAAATTTAAAATGTCTTGAAACAAGTAAAATGGAAATACAACATACCAAAATCTATGGGATATGGCAAAAGCAATACTAAGATTGAAGTTTATAGCAATAAACACCTATATCAAAAAAGTAGAAAAATTAAAATAAACGACCTAATGATGCACATCAAGGAACTAGAAAAGCAAGAACAAACCAAAACAAAAATTAGTCAGAGGAAAGAAATAACAGTCAGAGCAGAAATAAATGGACACTAAACCAAAATCAATAAAACAATAAGTTGGGTTTTTTAAAGATAAACAGAATCAACAAAACTTTAGCAAGACTAACTAATAAAAAAGAGAAAAGACATAAATAAATAAAATCAGAAAGAAAAAGGAGACATAATAACTGAGACTTCAGAAATAAAAAGAATCATCAGATGCTATTGTGAACAACTATATGCCAACAAATTGGAAAACTTAGAAAAAATGGATAAATTTCTGGACACATACAACCTACCAAGATTGAACCATGAAGAAATAGAAAACCTCAATAAACCAATAATGAGTCATCAGATTGAAGCCATAATAAAAAGTCTTTCAATAGAGAAAAGCCCATGATCTGATGGCTTCACTACTGGATTCTACAAAACATTTAAACGAGAACAAATACCAATCCTACTCAAACTGTTAAAAAAAAATGAAGAGGAAGGAATACTTCCAAACTAATTGTGCAAGGCCAGCATTATCCTGAAACCAAGATCAGACAAGAATACAACAAAAAAAGAAAACTACTGGCCAATATCACTAATGAACATAAAGCAAAAATCCTCAACAAAATACTAGTAAACTGAATTTGACAACACATTAAAAAGATCATTCAACATGATCAAGTGAGATTCATCCCAGAGATGTAAGAATGATTCAATATATACTAATCAATAAACAGGCTACATAGCATTAATGGAACCAAGAACAAAAACCATATGATTATGTCCATTGATATTGAAAAAGCACTTGATAAAATTTGACATCCCTTTATGATAAAAACTCTCATTAAAATGGCTGTAGAAGGAACACGCCTCAAAATAATATAGGTCATGTATGACAAACTCATAGCTAACATTGCAATAAATGGGAAAAAGTTGAAGACCATTTCTTTAAAGACCAAAACAAGACAAGGATGCCAACTTTTAATACTTTTATTCAACATAACACTGAAAGTCCTGGCCAAAGTAATTAGACAAGAGAAAGAAATAAAGGGCATTCAGAATGGAAAGAAGTCAAATTAGCCTTATTAAAAAATGATATGATTTTATACCTAGAAAAAACCTAGACTTCACCAACAGCCTGTTAGAACTGATAAATTCAGTAAAGTTGCAGGATACAAAATCAACAAACAAAAATCAGTAGCATTTATATATGCCAACAGTGAACAATCTGAAAAAGAAATCAAGAAAGAAATCCCATTTACAATGGCTACAAAATAATGTAAAATACCTAGGAATCAATCTAACTAGAGAAGTGGAAGATCTATACAAGAAAAACTATAAAACTTTTAAAGAAAAAAAAATTGAAGAGAACACAAAAACATGGAAAGATATGCCATGCTTATGAACTGAAAGAATTAATATTGTTAAAATGACAGCACTATCCAAAGTAATTTACAGATTCAATGCAATCTCTATCAAAATGCCGATGTCATTCTTCACAGAAACAGAAAAAAAAATACTGGAATGTATATGGAACCACACAAAAAAACCAAATAACCAAAACATTTCTGAGCAAAAAATAAAAAGCTGGAGACATCACAGGTACTTCAAAATTAACTACAAACTATCAAAACAGAATGGTACTGGCATAAAAATAGACACATAGACCAATGGAACAGAATAGAGACCACCAATATAAATCCATGCATTTATAGCCAATTCATTTTCAACAAATATACCAAGAACATACAATGGAGGAAAGGACAGTCTTTTTAATAAAAAGTGTTGGGAAAACTGTATGATGCAATGTAGAAGAAGGAAACCAGATCCCTGTCTCTCACCGCACACAAAAATCAAATCAAAATAAATTAAAGCCTTAAATCTAAGACATGAAATTACTAGAAGAAAATATTGGGTAAGTGTTTCAGGACGTTGATCTGGGCAAAATTTTTTTGTATAAAACCCAAAAAGCACAGACAACATAAGAGAAAATAGACAAATGGGATTACATGGAGCTAAAAAGCTTCTGTACAGTAAGGGAAACAATTATCAAGATGAAAAGACAACCTACAGAATGGGAGAAAATATTTGCAAACTATTTATCTAAAAATGAATTTAATAACCAGAGTATAGAAGAAGCTTAAACAACTCAATAGCAGAAAAAATATATATAATCTGATTTAAAAATCAGCAAGAGATCTGAATAGACATTTCTTGAAAAAAGACAAATGGCTAATGGATTATAAAAATAATGTTCAACAACACTAATCATCAGAGAAATGCTAATTAAAACCACAATAAGATAACAGTTCATCCCAATTAAAGTGGTTTGTATCAAAACACGGGTAACAATAGATGCTGGCAAAGATGTGGAGAAAGGGGAACCCTGTTGGTGGGAATATAAATATATAAATTTACACAGCCACCATGGAGAACAGTATGGGGGTTCCTCAAAAAACTACAAATAGAACTGCCATATGATCCAGAAAATTCACTACTGGGAATATACCCAAAAGAAAGGAAATCGATATATTGAAGAGATATCTGCACTCTCATATTTATTGCAGCACTCTTCACAGTAGTCAAAATAGGTAATCAACCTAAATGCCTGTCAAAAAAGTTATACATATATATATACAATGGAATATTATTTATCCATATAAAAACAATGAATTCCTGTCATTTGCAATAACATGGATGGAACTGGAGATCATTATGTTAAAGGAAACAAGCCAAGCACAGAAAAATGATTATCACATGTTCTTACTCATATGTGGGAGCTAAAAAGTGTATTTCATGAAGATAGAGAGTAAACAGGTGGTAACCAGAGGCCAGGAAAGGTAGAAAAAGAAGGGGGGATGAAGAAGAAGACAATAATATAAATGTTTTTATTACCACTGAACTGTAAAGATGGTAAAATTTATATATATATTTTAACTCAAAAAATATTAAAACTATGTTAAATACTACATTATTTATTTATTCAACAGACTCTGCAAGATTTTTCTTGTTTGCCTAACTTTTAAATGCTATTTTAAGCTGGAATCAGGGCATAGAAAAAGTCTCTATCCTCATTAACATTACATTCTTATCTAATTAGATGAAGTAAAACTGTGAAAACAGCCTAATTTCCTATATGGTAGAAATGGTTAGATACATTATATGCATGTGATGAAATGCTAAGTAGCTATTAAACATAAAGTTTACCTACATGTATTAACTTGGAAAGTTCACCAAGATTTACAGTGAAGGATCTATATTGCTCTCCAGTGTGTAGCATATGGCTCCCCAAAAGACAGTAACTGGCATACAAATGAATAGTTTATAATGTTAATATTTGTCCAATTATCTTTGGGTAATTAGAATATAGTAATTTATTTTCTTAGTTATATGTCCCATATTTTCAAATTGTTTACCATTACCATGCATTATGTCGACAGCTAATAAATGTATGTTAGTAAATGTTGACAATGTCACTTAATAATATTAGATACTATTACTAGTATTTTAATAACTATGACTTATTTTTAGGTATAAATAAAAAGCCTAATATTAACCTGGAAAAGCAATAATTTTGGAGATAATGAATTGAAGAGAACTTCACTGAAGGATATAAGCCCTTTTTTTCTAGGCCTTCTTTCTTTGTGGGCTTACCAAGCATCATCCTTCAAAGATAAATATGTGTGTGTGTGTGTGTGTGTGTGTGTGTGTGTGTGTGTGAATATTTGTTCATATTCTCCCAGTTAAAAGATTTTGTTCTTTATCAAAAAGATTTCAAAATGTTTTCATTTTTCACATGGAACTGCTTTTAACCCTTTATTTTAAAAAGATAGGAAAAAAAAAACATTTCTACCATCTCACATAGAATCTACTACACAATTTATTATAGTTTGATACTTAAAATTTGGAGAAAATACAGACTTTAATATGATAGGGACAATGAGAACACTGTAATAATAATCTTAATTTTAATAATTGCTAACACGAATTAAGATCTTAATATATTCTAGGACTCGTGCTTTCTACATAACATGCATTATTATCTCATTAATCCTTCAAGAAATGTTTTATGTAAAAACAACTATGATCCCCCATTCCACAGATTTAAAAAAAGGGTGTATAGTGGTTTCATCTATAGCTAGTGAGTAGAACCCACTTACAAACCAAAGTCTGTCACGCTCCAAAGCCAATTATTGTAATCTCTGCTTTTTTGCACACATGAGGTATTTCAGAGTTTGAATTTTTGAGGTTGTTAATCTTTGATTGTTTAAAAATGATAAGAGTCTTCAGACAAGAAAGGGCATATGTCTCCCCTCCTGCCTATTTACCTAAAGATGTTCTTCCCCTACCCTTCCTGGACTCTGGTTACCACCAATTTACCCTCTTTCTTCCTGAGATCTCTTTTTAGATCCCACATGCAAGTGAGAACATGTGATACTCATTTTTCTGTGCTTGACTTATTTCCCTTAACATAATGGTCTCCAGTTCCACCCATGTTATAGAAGACTGCCACTATACATCCTGCCCACTTGAGTAGGTTCAGTATCTAGAAGACTTAACAGCACTAGGTCCAAGAGTTGGTATCCAGCACAAGGAAAAGGAGGAGGCAAAACTAAATAGAAGAAATAGGGAGCAGGCAATCCTCTTGAACAAGGAGTCAAGGAACCTAGTCACAGGCTCAAGGAAAGCAGATAACATTTATTTTTACTTATTTATTCTTCCAGTTGTTGTATAAAATAATCTGTGGAATATAATATGTAGGTAAATATACACACATACATATTAATGCACACTGTGTAAATCACTTTCTAGCATTGTTACGTAACCTCTATACATGTCCACCTACTTATCTGTTAAATGGCAAAGATAACTACCTTAAAGTTGTATCATGTATATTGTAAGAGATAATTAATTCAACATGCTTAAATGGTACTCAGTATTAGGTATGCACTTGATATTTGAAGAAACTTCTTCAGTCCCAGAAACATTCATATCTATGGATATTTAGACTTTTGTACTAATGAAGCTAAAAATTTTATTAAAAATATAAAATAGTACAAGTTTTTTTGAACAATGGTGCAAACAAGTCATTTATCTTTCTATGTTGGATTGCTATGTCTGTGATAATTAAATTATTTAGATGTACTACACAATCTGAAAAAATGCAAAAAACAGTGACTCAAACTTAGTTAACATAAGAATCTACCACAAACTTTGTTCAACTGGTAAGGTGTTAGGGAAGGCACAGAAGTCTTCATTTTGAGATGCAATAGCACAAAGTCTTATTCTCTTATAATGAACTACAGAACAGTGAATAAATGCAATTGTTCTTCTTGAACTGATGCTTTCTCTCTTTTGTTAAATAGCTTGGAGCTAACAAAATGTCATTTCTTCACATTCTATAATTCGGTGCTTTCAGGGATTTAGATAGATCTTGACAAATACTATTAATTGGTGAAGTTTTACTACTGGTTCAAATTCTGTGCTATTACCTTCAGTATTTAATAACTGTAAACTTTGAGGGGTTTGAACTATACTTGTAGTTTAAATAGTAAAATTGTTTTATATAACTGATATATTAGTAGTTTGAAAAGGTCATATTCGACGGGGCGTGGTGGCTCACGCCTGTAATCCCAGCACTTTGGGAGGCCGAGGCAGGCGTATCACAATATCAGAAGTTCAAGATCAGCCTGGCCAAGATGGTAAAACCCCATCTCTACTAAAAACACAAAAAATTTAGCTGGGGGTGGTGGCGTGCACCTGTAGTCCCAGCTACTCAGGAGGCTGAGACAGAGAACTGCTTGAACCCGGGAGGCAGAGCTTGCAGTGAGCCAGGATGGTGCCACTGCACTCCAGCCTGGGCGACAGAGCGAGACTCCGTCAAAAAACAAAAACAAAAACAAAAAAACTTATATTAGGTCTTTCGGCCGGGCTTGTGAGCGGGACGCGTCGCCATGGGCCGCATGATCTGAGGACAGTGGAAGGGTGCCGGGTCTGCGTTCCCCGCCCAGGTGAAGCACCGCCAGGGCATCGCGCGCCTGCACGCCATGGACTTCCCCCAGCTGCTACAAGAGCACAGTGAAGGACGCTATCCACTACCTGGGCTGCGGTGCGCCCCTCGCCAAGGTGGTCTTCCGGGATTCGTACCGGTTTAAGAAGTGGAAGGAGCTGTTCATTGCCGCTGAGGGTATTCACATGGGTCAGTGTGTGTATTGCGGCAAGAAGGTCCAGCTCAACATTGGCAGTGTAGACACCATGCCTGAGGGTACGACCGTGTGCTGCTTGAAGGCCAAGCCTGAAGACTGTGGCAAGCTGGCCTGGGCATCAGGGAACGATGCCTCCATTATCTTCCACAACCCTGAGACCCAGAAGAACCATGAAGCTGCCCTCTGGCTCCAAGAAGGTTATCTCCTCAGCCAACAGAGCTGCGGGTGGTGTAGTGGCCACAGGTGGCCGAATTGACATAAGCCATCTTGAAGGCTGGCCGGGCCCACCACAAATATAAGGCAAAGAGAAACCGCTGGCCACGAGTACGGGGTGTGGCCATGAACCTTGTGGAGCATCGTTTCAGAGGTGGCAAACGCCAGCACATCGGCAAGCCCTCCACCATCTGCAGAGATGCCCCTGCTGGCCATAAAGTGGGTCGCATTGCTGCCCGCCAGACTGGACGTCTCCGGGGAGCTGAGACTGTGCAGGAGAAAGTGATGAGGGGCTCAGTAAAGTTTGTCCTTCTGCCACCAATAAATAAATAAATAAATAAATAAATAAATAAGATAATATTCATTCCTAACTCTCTTAAGTGTGTTTCCACAATTGAAAGAGATGTATTATGAGTTTTTTGTTATATAACTATAAGATTATTGTAAAATAGTTAAGTGGTACATAAAAAGGTGAAGAAAGGATTATATATCACCTAAAATCCCACCAACCTGAGATCAAAAACATAAGCAATTTAGTAGCCATATGTTTGTGCATTTCTCTATCAACATAAATCTATACACACATATGTAGTTGTGTGTGTATATAAACATACATATACATAATTTTGTATTAAAAATCAATCATATTGTATATGTTATTTTACTTTGAATTTTTGTAAGTGCTGTCTTTTGTGGGACATCTGCTTGTCTCTCTTCTTTCCCTCTAGTCCCCCACTCTATCTCTACACATTCCCAATATTACATCTCCCTCCGTCACTGTGTAACCAATTCATAACGTGGTGTTTATCTTTCTCATAAGCACATTTATCAATTTACCATTGTTTATTTTACAAAAGCATAATCATCTTACATGCAACTCTTTCACATCTTTCTTTTTTCCAACATATATATGATATATATATATATCTCATTCATTATATATTTATCTCTCTCATTCATTATATATATATATGTATAATTCATTCATTCTTTGGAATCCCAACTTATCACTTAGTAGCAGTGATTGGGACAAATTATTTTGTTTCTGAGTTTTTATCTGTAATATGGGCATAATTATTGTAACTATTTCCTTGGGTTGTTATTAAGCACAATATATTAGTCTGTATAAAATGCTTAGAACCACATCTTACTCAAAGTAAGAGCCATGGAAGCATTAGCTATTATTTATAATAGGTGCAGAATATTTTTTCATGGTATAGATGTAAAAAATATATTTAACCAGAAAGCCCCTAATTAAATAATGGATCTAAGCAATGATCATCAATGGATTCTAAACTCTTTGGATGAACAGTGGCGGGTTGATTAGACAGACAAAACCTGAATTCATTCAATAATGTTAAAGAAAAAACTGGTACAACTACATATTATTTGCCTACAGAGGTGATAAAATAGGAAGTATTTAGCGCCATCTATGAAACATTGTTATCCAAGAATCACAGAAACTTATTTTTGCTTATAATCTCCTTATGTGTAAAAGCTAGCATTCTCCAAGCCTTGGCATTAGAAAGGACCTTTATCACCCATTTGGCTATTTCTGCTGGAGAAGGAGACAAGCATATTTTTCTAGGAACACTCATTTTCCTCCTGGAGATTTGTTGATCTCTGTAGGGCAAGCTCCCTTCAGGATTCACAGAATTTTTATCAGCACCTTGTAGTTCTCCATTGCTGGTCTCTGAAGGCATCCCTAAGAGCAGAAGGGGAAAAGGTATTCCTTTTCTCTCCATCTGTTCTTGGAAGAACCAACGCCTGGCTCCTACCCTCTAGACTCCTGTGAGCTGGTCCAACAGCTGCTTGGCTCAGGAAAGACAGTTTGTCATTGATTTGGACTGGAGGGAAATATTCAAGCCACCATCTTCATAAATGAAAGCCTTTACTATTGACTAGGTCCAGTCGCTCACACTTGTAATTTCAGCACTTTGGGAAGTCAGGGCAGGAGGATCACTTGAGGCCAGGAGTTTGAGACCAGCCTGGGCATCATAGCATGACCCCATCTCTACTAAAAATCAGAAAAATTAGCCGAGTGTGGTAGTGCATGCCTGTAGTCCCAGCTACAAAGGAGGCTGAGGCAAGAGGATCCCTTAATCTCAGGAGTCTGAGGCTGCAGTGAGCTGTGATTGCACCACCGAACTCCAGCCTGGGCAACAGAGCAAGACACTGTCTCAAAACAAACAAACAAAAACCACTACAAATAACAACAACAACAAAAAAGGCTTTACTATATATTTCAAAAAACAAAGTGATTTTCATAAAGTACACAGATTTTAAGCAGAAAAAGGAAGGTAAAACTCAGATGAATTACATCATTGAGTCATAAAGGAAAAGAGCTATCATCCCATTAGAGGAAACTCGCATTGACTGAAGAAGGACAAGATAATATTTTACACTTTGGGAACCTGAACAACTAAAAAGGAAAAGAGAAATAAATATAAGTAATTAAAAATTAAAAAGAGTGCAGAATCGCCATACTTTTAGTCTGTCTTTCTTCTATGGGAAGATTCTAACATTGTTGAGTATGCAGGTAAAAGAGAATGGAGTTGATACCTGGAATTTTTCCTTCTGTGTCCTCCAAGGAGCGTGGCATTATATATGTACCTTGCCATGAAATAAATATCACCATAAGAGAGGAAGTCAAACATAAATGCTGTGCAAATTCTAGCAGACCTGCTTTATGTCTGTTCATTTCTGGAGATGTCCAGATACAACTTGTATGGTATTTTTTCTTTTTTCTGAAAGTCAGAACTATATTTTTAAAATTTATAATAACCAGTTGAGCAACAACGATACACTTTCCATAAGAACCATTTTTACCCTGTTTTAATAAGGTTGGTATGCATGGAGTGCAGGGCAGCAGAGCAGCCGCAGGCAGAATACATGCGACTGCTATGAAGCAGGAAAAGTTTCCCTTAGGAAAGAACTATGCCTTTAACAGTGCGACCTAATAGAAGAGCTCCAGACATAAAAATTCAGCCTTCCCAAAGCATGAAGCTTTCATTCTTCTGCAACTGCCATGGTAAGAATAACTCCAGAGAGACTGTAAAGGAATAGGGCTGTTGTCATTATCATTCCTGTGTAAAGAAAAAAATATATATGTCTAAAGGTGTTTCTTTTTCCATTTTATCAAGGGTCTTTGGAAACTTTTAAATATGATCTTATGACTGCTTCTAAATAATACACCTGCTATAATATAGTAAATACTCAATTTGTGTTACTCAATTCAGCTCTACTTAAATTATTTTCTTATAAAAGTTCAGAAGATCATCGACTTATGACTTGATAGTACCTGCAGGATGCTATGACACATGTGTGAACCAATAGCAATGCAGTAAAATTTCATGAAATGATGATTAATAAACTCGGCCCTGATGAGTACTCACATGTTAAGTGACATTTCGCCTACTATGTTGGGGATATAGTTGTTAGACTTTAGATCTGAAGAAATCTCCAGAGACTTTCAGGTTTATACCCTTCTCTTCAAATATTTCAATACCATTCAAGACTGACAGTTGTTTGTTTTCTTCATAAAGATGTTGCAGGACAGAGATTCCATAATTTTTAAGATTTTTATCATTCCACTTACAAAGTTGCTTGCAGTTATCCCTCTAAAAATTTTATATTAATAATATTATTTCAAAACTGTAGGATTTTTATTTTCTGGAAGAACTGGGACATAAAATGAAGAAGCTGAATCCTTAAAAGAGTGAGTAGGATTAAAATTCCATCTTCTGATTGCCAACTCATTCTTTCCAGTATAATATGCCATTTCAAAAGTGAACAAAAATATCACAATAGTATTTTAAAATACCTTCATCCATTACTAGTCAGAGTGATTTTGTCTTTTAATTTTTATATCCTTACTTCTATCACCTGGTAGGCACAATATAAGAAAGGAATAAGAACCCATGTAAATGTAACACAATTTTTTTAAAAAGAAATACTGTAATTGGTTAATAAATTCTCACAAGTTAAGAGAAATTTGTTTAAGCCAGATCATTTTACTCATAGGTAAAATGAAGAAATTAAACTAGAGGATTTGTGAGATACCTTTCCATTAAAAGGTTTTAGAACATGTCTTGCCAACATATAGCATTTTGGGGTATTATTTTGAGCTAAAAGAAATTGAGGACCAACAAACACAGTTGTTAAATCAAGTTTAGCCTAAAGCTGCCTGCTTACCTATTTTAGGTTCAGCCTAAAGACCTGGGTACATAGGTAACTATAGCTTAAATGGAGGTGTAAACAGATTGTAATGTACTTTTGTGTCAATCATCAAGTTTTGACCAATCAACAGGGGTCAGTTGTTCAAAACATATTCAAACAAGGCAAATACCAAGTTGTAACCAATTTGGCTATTTCTGTACCTTACTTCTGCTTTCTGTACCTTGCTTTCCTTTTTCCCTCTAAAAATTTTCTTCCACCATGTGGCTGAACTGGAGTCTCTCTGAACCTACTTTGACTTGAAAGGCTTTCCAATTTGCAATGTCTTTGCTCAGTTAAACTCTGTTAAATTTAATTTGTTTAAGGTTTTTCTTTTAACACAAGAAAAGCTCTTTACTTGCCCCTCAACTTACTGAAGTATAAATTTCACGTTTTGTAAAAATAAATTTAGTTTATAGAGGAAATTTTCATTAGTAAAGAAAATTGTCATTAGTAAATCTGTACCGGGAAGAGAGCTACTCATCAGCTGAGAGATTTTTATCTGCCTAACAGGCAATCTTCATTCACCCTATATTTCCTCCCTCCCCTCACCTTCCCATAATTTATCTCCCCACTTCCCTGTTTTAAAAGTCTCAGTTATCTAAACTTCCTTAAGTCTCATATTTCTGTAGGACCCCTGTGCATACATATATAATTAAAATTGCTTTTTCCTGTTAATCTGTTTTATGCCAATTTAATCCAGAGACCAGCCAAGAACTCAGAAGAATAGAAGGAACCAATTTTTTTTCTCCCTTGCACCATTTTAACACTGCTTGAACCAATTCAATTTTGTTTTATGAAAGCTTTCCTTGTGCTTTCCACGCTAACGTTATCACCATATTCACCATGAAAGCATGTAGGACTTTGGGGTGGAACTGGAAGGAAAAAAGATTAATTTTCTCTCTACCCTTTATTGTTCTTAATGAGGACAGACCTCAGTCATGAAAGACAGATTAATTACAGGAAAACAGTTTATTGACATGTATACCTCATATACCTCATATAGACATAGGAGATACTCAGAGAAATGAGTAAATATAAGAAAGACAGTTTTGAAATCAGGCTTAAATACCATTTTTAGTTAGAACAGAGACTGGTTATGAGGAGGTGACCAGGAAAAGCACAGCAAACAATGGTAAGGTTTGTTATACAGATTTCAGTCCATGCCTTCTCCATTGATAACAGTCTCTCGTGACTTAGAGTCATCCTTCTCTTCCTGGAACTGAGAGGGAGACACCCTTACAAATGGAGATTTCCATTATAGAAGTAAATGTTTCTTACAAAAGGATAAATCCTATTCTTGTGGCTGCTGTTTCTCAAAATAATCCTGACGCCAAAGAGGCACATTTTGGAGTGGTATGTTCTGGTCCCTTAAAGCATGTACCTTTATATAAGAAAATTGACATAAATTTTACAATTTAATGGAGTGCCATTCATAGAAAAAGTCTTTCTGAACCCAGCCTCTATTTCATTAATGTTACGGATTTAAGGTTTGAAGTTATGGATTTAAGGTTTGAAGTTATGATCTTACCTTTTGTTTTCCACTTCTTTTTTGAGTTCCTAAAGAATTTGTGAGAAATCAAAATTAATCCATCCATTAGAGATGAGTATGACAATCATCTGCAAATTACCATTTCTTTACATATTTTAAAGTTCTTCTCCCACCATCAGGAATACATTACAATTTCAAAGACATATTCTTTATAAACATAACACAAAATTAAATGGAATTTGGAAAATAGATAAGAATTGGTCTTTGTAAAATAAGAAGCTCTCAAGTTGCACATTCTTATGATAATCTACACTGAATCAATACTATTGTAGGTCTCTTGTATCTTGTAGCAAGATTTCTGTCTCCTAAACTTAAATCTAACTGAAGATAGGATGGTACTTTATCCCTATGGTAGGTACAAGGACAAAAATTAGAAATAAATGTAGAAATCATCACAACCTCCTTCAATTTTCCCACTCTACTCAAGCTTTCAACCTCATGTCACTCCATTAATGCCCTGGCTACATACAGATGGTATAATCTTATAATGTTGCTATAATAAGGTCTCCTGATTATAGTTTCTTCAACTTCCATTTCTGCCTGAAAATTTCTATCATCACAGATTCTACTTTCTTCATTGTACAGACGCAGCAGCTAGGGCTTGATAGACAAATGTGTCCAGTTGCATTATTTACCAGCTAAGCAACCTTGTGCAAGTTATTTAATCTCTCTGATCCTCAGTTTCATTAAAATGATAATAATAATACTTCCCCACAGGATGCTGGAAGGATTAGAGATACCTCTCTGTAGAGAAGTATACACTAAGTGTGCTTAGTCCATTGGCTCTAGTTGGCATATCAAATGTGTCCAATACATCGTCATTGTCGTCTCTGAGAAAGTGTCTTTCCTCACCAAAGGTAATTTCTCTTATCTTCTGTAAAACCATCAAATGTCCTCCACTCTTTCTCAGCTTTTAATCATTCACAACAGGCTCCTCCTGGGCTTACCAATATGTACAAATGTGTTTTTTGTTTTTGTTTTTTGGTTTTTGTTTTTTTGCTGTACAGTACTACGACTCTTGACAAATGTACACTGTTATGTAACCACCACTGAAAAAATAAATATGTAAAAATTCAATCACTACTACCCCGACCTGCCCAAAATTCTTCTGCATCTTCCCTCATTCCTAGCTCCTGAATATTGCTAATTTGTTTTCTGTTCCTATAGTTTTGCCTTTGGAAATGATACATATAGATGGAATCATACAGTACATAACCTTTAAAGCCTGAATTCTTTTATTTAATAAAAAGGATTTGAGACTCATCCATGTTGTTTCATGTATCAGTTGTTCTTTTTAGTAGTGTTCCACCGAACAGGATGGAATGTGTTTACTCATTCTCCAGTTGAGGGGCATTTGAGTTATTTCCAGTCCTTGGCATTTACAAATAAACTAACACTGAGTTTTAAACCACTTTTGTTGTTCGAATTATTTTTCAACTTTATCTTTAACTATTTGAGGTTTTCAGTTGCTGCTTCTATCCTTAAAAATCCAAAAATTCAGATTCATCTGTGCTTGCAAAGTGGCAATTTCTATTTCAGCTAACCTTCTTGTAAATATTTTTTCTGGACTCAGGCTATGTCTCTGAAAGCATGCTGCCACCATTCTATTTTGCAATGTTTTTTCTCCTAGTACAAAAAGTTCATTAGATACATCATCATCCATCCACATCATTGAGAGCAACAGTTTATCAAAAGTTTTCTACTATGGAGAACAGAGAAACAGTCTGACCTTCAATATTTTCTTCCCCACTGTTTCCCAGAGTCCATTTTGTAATGCAAAACATTTTGGTTTTTTATTACACTATCCCCCACATTCTAGACACCAATTTTCACATTAGTTGGGTAATGCTGGGGTTGCAAAATCTAGTGTCCTACCACAATAAGCACATTTTATTTCTATGTGAAAGTGACAACTGCTACATATGTTTGTATCTCATTGGCCAAAACAAGTCCCAAGGCCACATCTAACTTCAAAGGTGGTGAGGAAATACAATCGTACTATGGCCCCAAAATAGAGAGCTAAAAGTATACGATGGACAGCACTGATGACCACCGCAGGGTCTAATTTGTCCCTAAGCACTTAGCCAACTTTTCTAACAACATTTATTAAAGATTACTCCCATTGCCCAGTTATTTTAAATGTCACCTTTACTATCTACCAAAATCTCATATGTAATGAATCTGTTACCAGTCTGTATTTTATTCCATTTAGTTTTGTTGCTTCCTGTAATTGTACCTCAAGTTTATCATTACCACAGCTGTACAAAATATTCTGATAATAGCAGAGCAAATCTTCCTTCACTAGTCTTCTATTTCAAAATTTGTGTCAGCTAGTCCCTGCATTGATTCTTCACTAGGCTTCTTCTATGTATTCTAAACACACAAGTAATATAGGAATAAGAATTATAAAACACACTTAAATAAAGCATAGATATCCCTCTTTAATCCCCTTTTTCATTTCCATTTTCCGGTTAAGAAGTGATCTTTGATCTATATTCTGTTAGTTCTTTTTTATATATGTGCATACATACTTTTGTACACTTAAAATGTATTCATATCTTCATCTGTTCGGGTTGCTAAAACAAAACACCATAAGCTGAGTGGTTTATAAAAGCAGAAATTTCTTTCTCATAGTTCTGGAAGCTAAGAAGTCTAACATCAAAGCACCAACAGTTTCAGCGTCTAGTGAGAGCCCATTCCCTGTTTCATAGATAAAAGGATGTCTTCTCACAGTGTTCCCACATGGTAGAAGAGGTAAAGGATTTGTATTAGTCCATTTTCACACTGCTAATAAAAACATACAGGAGACTGGGCAATTTACAAAAGAAAGAGGTTTATTGGACTTACAGTTCCACGTGGCTGAGGAGCCCTCACAATCATGGCAGAAGGTGAAAGGCACATCTCACTTGGCAGCAGACAAGATAAAAGAGCTTGTGCAGGGACACCCCTGTTTTTTAAAACATCAGATCTCATAAGACTTATTCCCTATCATGGGAACAGCCCAGGAAAGACCTGCCCCCATGATTCAATTACCTCTAACCGGGTTCCTCCCATAACACATGGGAATTCAAGATGAGATTTGGGTGGGAACACAACCAAACCATATCAGGATTTATCTGTGGCCTTTTTAAATAAGGGAACTAATTACCTTTATAAAACCTCTGCTTTTATCACCTAATCACCTTCCAAACTCTCATGTCCTATCACCTTGGGGGTTAAAATTTCAACCTATGAATTTTGGGGAGACACAAACATTTAGATCATAGCAATTGGTTTGCTGGATTAGTATTATTTAACATATATAGAATCATACCATAAATATTGTTTTGCTACTTATATTACTAATTTAATTTGGTTATAGACAGAGTACATGATTCCAAACTTTGAAATTCGTTAATATTTGTTTTGTGGTTCAGCATATAGTTTACTGCATGTTTCATGTACTCTTGAAAGGATTGTGTATTCCACAGTTGTTGGAATAGTGTTTTATAAGCATAAATTCGATCAGGTTGATTGATAGGTTGGTTTAAATTGTCTACCATAATTTGTACTGACATTTTGTCTACTTGTTGTACCAATTACTGAGAGAAGTATTACAGTCTCTAGCTTTGGGGATTTATCTTTTTATCCCTTTAATTTTATTCATTTTTGCTTCGTGAATTTTAAAGTATTGTTATTAGGTGTATTCACCTTAGGATTGTTTCATATTATTGATGAATTGACCCTTTGTGATTGTAAAATGATCCTCTTTATGTCTGGTAATACTCCTTGTCTTGAAGTCAATTTCATCTGACATTGATGTAGCACAATAGCTTTCACTTGCTTTGTGTTTGCATGGTGTACCTTTTTCTGTACCTTCATGTTCAATCTGTCTTTATCAATATATTTAGAGTGGATCTCTTGTAGGCAGCATATAGTTGGGTTTTGCTTTCTTATGTAGTCTGATAAACTCTGAATTTAAATTATTGACATAAGTGACATTGAGTCTATTATAGTGTCATTTGCTATCTATTTGCTCTTTGTTTCTTTGTTCTTCATTTTCTGTTTTCTTTTTGGTTAATAAAAATTTTAATAGCCCAAATTATCTTCTGTATTGGCTGCTTAGCTAATACAGTTTTTGGGGGGTCATTATTTCCTCTGTGGATTACAACGTACATCCTTAATTAATCACAGACTTCTTGAATTCATATTATGCCACTTTATGTAAAAACTGGTAAATTCCAATTTTCACCACTCATATTCTTTGTAATGTTATACTATATATTCTACTTCTACACATTATAAACCTCACAATGTATTGTTTTTACTTTTGTTTTAAATAGTCTATGGCTTAAAGAATTTTAAAAATAAATAAAAGATAATGTTTTATATTTACCTATATGTTTAATATTTCTGGTATCCTACATGCCTTCCTGTATATCTGAATTCGCATCTGGTATCAATTTTCACAGTGTGAAGACATTCCTTTAACATTTCTTTACAGTAGCAAATTCTTACAGTTGGCAACAAATTCTCTCAGCTTCCATTTTTCTGAAAACATTTTGCTTTCATTTTCAAAAGATATTTTTGCCGAATCTAGATTTCTAGGTGAGACTTCTACTTGCTTCCATGAAAAAAATAAGATAATCTTGAATTAGCTCTTTCTGTCAATTAGAAAATAAAAAATTTACTGGTGGGTGTATTAGCCTGTTCTCACATTGTTAGAAGGAAATACCTGAGACTGGGTAATTTATTAAAAAAGAGGTTCAATTGGCTCATGATTCTGTAGGCTGTATAGGAAACATGATGTGGGCATATGATTGGCTACTGGGGAGGCCTCAGGAAACTTACAATCATGGCAGAAGACAAAAGGAGAGCAGGCACTGCCCATGACCAGAGCAAGAACAAAAGAGAATGAGCCAAGCCAAGTGCTGCACTTTTAAATAGCCAGATCTTACAAATATTCACTCACTATCACGAGGACATCACCAAGGGATGGTGCTAAACCATTCATGAATAATTTACCCCCATGATCCAATCACTTCTCACCAGGCTCCACCTCCAACATTGGGGATTACAATTCAACATGGGTGGGAACACAAATCCACTCTATATCATTCCACCCCCAGGTCCTTCCAAATCTCATGTCCTTCTCACATTGCAACATACAACCATGCCTTCCCAACAGCCTCCCAAAGTCTTAACTCATTGCAGCATCAGCTCAAAAATCTGAAGTGCAAAGTCACATCTGAGACAAGGCAAATTCCTGCCACCTATGAGCCTGTAAAATCAAAAACAAATTATTTAATTCCAAGGTACTGTATTAGTTCATTTTCATGCTGCTATAAAGAACTGCCTGAGACCGGGTAATTTATAAAGAATAGAGGTATAATTGATTCAAAGTTCAGGATGGCCAGGGAGGCCTCAGGTAATTTATAATCATGGCAGAAGACAAAGGGGAAGCAGAAGACAAAGGGGAAGCAAGGCACCTTCTTCACAAGACAGCAGGAAGAAGTGCCAAGCAACAGGGGAAGAGCCCTTTATAAAACCGTTAGATTTCATGAGAACTCACTCACAATCATGAGAACAATGTGGGGGAAACTACCCCCATGATTCAATTACCTCCACTTGGTCTCTCCCTTAACATGTGAAGATTATGGGAATTATGGGGATTACAATTCAAGATGAGATTTGGGTGGGGACACAAAGCCTAACCATATCAGATACAATGGGGGCACAAGCAATTGGGTAATTATTCCTGTTCCAAAAGGGAGAAATTGACCAAAAGAAAGGGGCTACAGGTCCCATGCAAATCCAGATCCCAGCAGCACAGTCATTAAATCTTACAGCTCCAAAATAATCTCTTTTGACTCCATTTCCCACAACCACAGTACACTGGTGTAAGGGGTGGGGTCCCAAGGCCTTGGCCAGCTCTGTCCCTGTGTCTTTGCAGGGTGCAGCTTATGCAGCTATTCTCACAGGCTGGCATTGGGTGTCTGTGGCTTTGAGGTATAGGGTGCAAGCTGTCAGTAAATCTACCACTCTGGGGTCTTGAGGATTGTGGCCCTCTTCTCACAGCTCAAATAGTCAGTGTCCCAGTGGAGACTTTAACCTCACATTTCCCCTCTGCCCTAGTTGAGGTTCTCCATGAGGGCAGAGCACATGCAGCAGACTTCTGCCTGGACATCCAGGATTTTCCATACAACCTCTGATATCTAGGCAGAGGCCCCCAAGCATAAACTCTTGCAATCTGTGCACCCACAGGCTGAACACCACGTGGAAACCACCAAAGATTATAACTTGCACTCTCCAAAGCAGCTACCCAAGCTCTACCTGGGCCCCTCTGAGCTAAGGCTGGAGCTGGAGTGGCTAGGATGCAGGGAGCAGTGTCCTGAAACTGTACAGGACAGCAGGGTCCTGGGCCTATTACACAAAACCATTCTTCCCTCCTAGGCCTGAGGACCTGTGATGAAAGGAACTGTAGTAAAGTTCCCTGAAATTCCTTCAAAGTCTTTTTCCCATTGTCTTGGCTATCAGCCAAGACAAATTGTTTATGCAAATTTCGCTAGCAAGTGGTTGCCCAGCAGCCCACTTGAATTCTTTGCCTGAAAATGGGATTTTGTTTTCTACTACATGGCCAGGCTGCAAATTTTCCAAACTCTTATGCCCTGCTTCCTTTTTAAATAAGAGTTCCAACTTATTTATTTGCTTCCACATCTGAACATAGGTTGTTAGAAGCATCCACACTGCATTTTGAACACTTTGCTGCTTAGAAATTTATTCTGTCAGATACCCTAGGTCATCACTCTCAAGTTCAAAATTCCACATATTAATAGGGCATGGACACAATCCAGCCAAACTCTTGGCTAAGGTATAGCACATGTACCTTTGCTCCAGTTCCCAATGACTTCCTCATTACCATCTGAGACCTTGTCAGCCTGGCCTTCACTATCTTTATCACTATGAGAATTTTGGTCACAACCCTTTAACTAGTCTCTAAGAAGTTCCCAACTTTCCCTCATTTTCCCGACTTATTCTGAGTCCTCCAAACCCTTCCAATCTCTGCCTGTTCCAAAGCTGCTTCTTCATTTTCAGGTATCTTTATAACAATGCCCCATTCTTCAGTATCAATTTTCTGTATGTGTTCTCGCATTGCTATAAAGAAATACCTGAAGCTGGGTAATTTCTAAAGAAAAGAGGTTTAATCGGCTCACAATTCTGCAGGCTGTACAGGAAGCATGATGCTGGCATCTGCTCAGCTTCTGGGGAGGCTTCAGGAAACTTACAATCATTGTGGAAGGCAAAGGAAGAGCAGGTATATCACATGGCCAGAGTAGGAACAAGAGGGAGCAAGCAAGGTGCCACACACTTTTAAACAAACAGATTTCATGAAAACTCACGCACTATTGTGAGGACAGCACCAAGGGAATGGTGCTATATCAGTCATGAGAAATCAACCCCCATGATCCAATCACCTCTCACCATGACCCACCTCCAACATTGGGGACTAGAATTCAACACAAGATTTGGATGAAGACACATGTGCAAACTGTATCAAGGGGCAATAAGCATCACAGGACTCTGATCTCTGAGAAACTGAAAACATATGAGGTGAGTCCTGTCATTGTTGTGACTTTCTGAGTGGAAGCTGTTTTCAGATTTTGGCACAGGGAAAGCAGACCAAAAAAAGAGTACAAAAATCTCATGGAATTGAGAAAACACAGACTGGAAGCCAACGCAGCTACACTTTTAAGAGTTCAGAGAAAGAGCTACCCAGAGAGAAGTTTTCATAATCTGAACAGGGTTTCCTTCCTCCAAAGTTCAAATCCTTCCAGTTTCTGTCTTATTTTGGTTGCATTTAAATAGGCCTGTTTTGAATATTTTCCCCAGAATTTATAATTGTTATCAGCAGGAGGATGAGTCTGATACTCCTTTATTAATATAAGCCAGGATCCTATATTTGTTTTTTAACTACAATGTCTCAGAGATATATACATATATTTGTTTTGTTTGTTTTGTTTGAGATGGACTCCTGCTCTGTCACCCAGGCTGGGGTGCAATGGAGCAATCTTGGCTCACTACAAACTCCGCCTCCTGGGTTTCAAGCAATTCTCCTGCCTCAGCCTCCCAAGTAGCTGAGCTTACAGGTATGCACCACCAAGCCTGGCTAATTTTTGTATATTTAGTCAAGATGGAGTTTCGCCATGTTGATCAAGCTGGTCTCAAACTCCTGATCTCATGATCCATCTGCCTCAGCCTCCCAAAGTGCTGTGATTTCAGGCACGAGCCACCATGCCTGGCCTCAGAGATCTTTTTCAGCAATGTTGCCTATCACAGCTCATTCTTTAGTGCTTGCATAGTGTTTCAAAACACAAACAATATGATTTATTTAACCATTTTTCAAGAAAGATGATTATTTATAAAATTTTGCTATTAGAAATAATGTTATAATAAATATTAAATAAGTAATATACTATAAATATGTCTTTTTTACTTTTCTAACTGTTTTGTACATTTGGCTCTCAGAAATGAAATTGCTGGGCCAAAGGGTCTAAACATTTAAAATTTGTATAGATATTTACAAATAGCCTTTACCAAATTCAACTTTACATAATATGTTGTCCTGTTTCATTTACTCTTCAAGATTAAGTTTAAAATCAACTTATCAAACTCAGTTTTTAAATGTTATTAGAATTAAATTCAGAATATTGTTTTCTTACTTTATTTAAATGTTTTATATTTGTTTTAATTTTATTTTATATTTTTAACCCATTTGAATTTTTGTTGGTGGGGCTGTTGGTAGCTGATCCTGTTGTTAATACATTTGGCTTTATATTTCTAGCATAAATTGATAAAACATTATTTAGGAAAAATTTGAGGAACACAAAAGAAAAAATTTTCTTTTTCTTAAAATCTTAGGACATTTTATTTTAATATTCTTTTGTATGCACAATTTTTGGTTTTAAATAATTTGATCATACTGTAAACTATTATACTTATCCATTTAACATAATTCGAGAAGCATTTTCTTTCTTGTTAAACATTCATGTTCTTTCAGTTTTATTTACTTTAAATGCCTCTGCAGTGATTTTGTACTTCTAGCTTCCTTTAGAGGTAGAATTGTCAGGGATGCGTGAACCTAGGAGAGCCAGAATAAGGCCATTTTAAGTTCAGCTCTGTCTTGAGACAAATCAGGCACATTCCTTTAGTCATAACTCATGGTCATAAGATGTTTATAGTTGAGAAAACAGCCTAAGGATACCTACAAGGACACACTCTTACATCAACAGAACCCAGATATCCAAATACCCATCATAATATTTTTTATATATATATATAATTGTAGTTATGTTTTGATGTACTCACACAGTACAATGTCAAGGACAGTTTTCTTTAAATCAACAGAACAATAAATTTTGTTGTGCTGTCACCTCACCTGCACATAGTCACAGCTTAGTCTTTACATAGACAAGACCTCTATATAATAAAAACTTAAAAGATAGAACATTCCTTCCCTTGCTTTCTTCCCTTGCTTTCTGAGGACACTCTATAATGATGTAGCTTTCAATAAACTCTCTTCTCACTGAGAGGCACTCCTCTGCTTGCTTTCTGAGGATGCCCTACACTGTAACATAGTACTTTTCTTTCTTTCTTTTTTTTTTTTTTTTTTTTTTTTTTTTTGAGGCAGAGTCTCTCTCTGTCTCCCAGGCTGGAGTCCAGTGGCCGGATCTCGGTTCACTGCAAGCTCCGCCTCCCGGGTTCACGCCATTCTCCTGCCTCAGCCTCCCGAGTAGCTGGGACTATAGGCGCCCGCCACCTCGCCCGGCTAGTTTTTTGGGGTTTTTTTTAGTAGAGACGGGGTTTCACCGTGTTAGCCAGGATGGTCTCGATCTCCTGACCTCGTGATCCGCCCGTCTCGGCCTCCCAAAGTGCTGGGATTACAGGCTTGAGCCACCGCTCCCGGCCGAGAGTACTTTTCAATAAGCTTGCTTCTTTCACTGCACTTTGCAACTTTCCTTGATTTCCTTCCTGCAGGAGATCCAAGAACCCTCTTTGGGGATCTGCATTGAGACCGCTTTTTCTGGTAACATAATTGTCTGGTCAAAGATACATATTTAATAAATATAGCTGAATTGCTTTCCAAAATGTTTTGATACTTTACATTCACATTATTGAGTGTGTTTTTCTTTATACCTATGAAAATACTTTTTTAAAAACTCCACTAATTTCATGGACAAAATAAATGGTTTCTCATTTTTTTCAATCTAGTTATTGAGCTAAATTTAATTTCTATTTAATTAAATTGAACAAATTTCAATTCAGGTCTTGAGCTAAATTTAAATTTTTAATTTAGTTACTAGTTCATTAATTATAAAATTGGACTTTGTTTTATAGGTTTATTAAGCAATTAATTTTCTTCTATTGAAAATTATTAGTGTCTTTCATTTCCTTTTGGTCCTAACTACCACTATTCCCATTTACTAACATCCTGATAACTGTTTCTAATTAAGTAATGGCTTTGTGAAATTATTTAGACTTTCTTAATTTCTGCAATTATGCTGGTTATCTATCAACATCTATCTAATATCTTTGCTTGTCATTTTATTGACTTCCTTTCTTCCATAGACTTCTACCTCCACTTCATTTTTTTCAGCCTCTCCTACCTTAGCCATCATTACAAGTAGTCTGAAGACTTAAATTTCCAACACTTCTCTGACCTTTTCTCACTATCCCAGCTCTCCTCTTTCATTATTACTGTAATACTTTGTCTTTACCTAATTGCCACATACTTAAAAAATATCAACCTCTCTCTGTCAAAAGCTATATATAATTTGTCTATAAAACACCTTTTCAGAGCCACATCAATTCCATGAAATATTTTGATAATCATCCTTCAGATTAGACCGTTATCTCTTGTCATATATATATGATATCATGTATATAACCAATAACATATGTAACATATAAGCATGTACATATATACATATGATGTTGGTTATATGTGTCTCTGTGTGTCTGTGTGCATTTGTGTGTATAAATTTTAAAAACCAACAGCTCAATTCACCAATTCTCCTTCTCTCTGACTAAACTTTGCTGAATGAGCACTGATGATGATTAGCACCATTACAAATTCAAGATCTTTTGCCTCCACTGAGCCTTCAATGTGCCTCAGAAATCCTGTGTATTTCCTCTGGTTACTTTCTCTTTATCTTACTCTAATTCACAACAATTACTAACAGAAGCTTTCTTTATTTTCTCTAAACTACCAGGGCACCTCTTCCAACATCACTTTCAGAATGTGATCTCAATCATCACTTCCTAGGAAACAGTAGCCAAACCTGCCTCAGCCTCCCACCACTCTACTTTCATTTTACACTCCTTCGTTCTTTCTTCCTTCTTCCCTGACACAATTAGTAAGGGGTTGTTTCTCTTAACTAAATGGAAAATGACTTCTATCTTTGCGTTTATCTCTCTCTTCTCCACCAGTCACTCTAGTTCTCATGTCTTCTTCCATGATCAAGTTTCTTGTCAGCATTTAATTTTGCTTAGGTTACTCCATATTTCCTAAGGAGAGACAGAGGAAAGAGAGTGGTAAGGAAGGAAAGAAGAAAAGAAGGGTGTCAGAGAGGATGAGAGGAGAAAGAAACTTCATTTGGGATGCCACTAGTTAATATGCCTGGCAGATAAGAGGTTATGATAAACTTTTATGAAATAAATATTGAAGAGCATTATGTTTCAGTGTGATAAGCCTTGATTTATGAGCTTCGTGATGTCAAAGAAGAAAACAGTATTATCTTTCAAGAACTGTAAACATGAATCCAAGTAATGCCTTAAAGGACATACTTCACATGACTCATCCACCTGTTTGTTTGTTTGTTTGTTAACAGCAAAGATCAGAGACAACCCACAAAATGGAATGGACATACATTTTTCCTAATCATATACTGTAATAAAAAAAAGTTTATCTCTTTCAGGAAAGGTAGGAAATTTACAAAAGAACAGAGAGCTCCTTTAGTTGAATTCCGAAGAATTCCAATATATAAATATGTTTTACTTTCTGGTTACCTTAAAAACATACAATTTATATTTCATAATTTATATTTCATTTTGTTCATATTTCATTGGGTTAGTTTTGTTTTAATTTTTTTTTTAGACAAGGGTCTCACTATGTTACCCAGGTTTGTCTCAAGCTCATGAATTTAAGCAGTTAAGCAATCCTTGCCCCTCAGTCTCCCAAAGCGTTAGGATTATAGGCATGAGCTACTGCCCCTGGCCCACTGGGTTACTTTAGAAAGCAAATGTTGTATTTCACAATTCTAAAAATCTTTCACTATGTGACAACTTTAAGGGCAGTGATTTGCATTAAAAAAATGTCATTAATGCACATCACAATAGCATTTCTTCTGTTAATCTTGTCGAATTACTTGGTTTTATCTATTACTTATAAACTTCCCAAATGTGATTTTTAATGCTGAGTGTCAATTTGATCGTATTGAAGGATGCGAAGTATTGATCCTGGGTGTGTCTGTGAGGGTGTTGCCAAAGAAGATTAACATTTGGGTCAGTGGGCTGGGGAAGGTAGACCTACTTTTAGTCTGTGTTAGCACCATCTAGTCAGCTGCTGGTGCAGCTGGAATACAAAGCAAGCAGAAAAACGTTAAAAGAATAGGTTGGCTTAGCCTCCCAGCCTATATCTTTCTCCTGTGCTGGATGCTTCCTGCACTTGAACATCTGACTCAAAGTTCTTCCGTTTTGGGACTCAGACTGGCTTTCCTTGCTCCTCAGCTTGCAGGCGGCCTATTGTTGGACCTTGTGATTGTGTGAGTTTATATATATATATACACACACACACACACTATATGTATATTAACTAATATATATATATTAACTATATATAGGAGTGTGCATGTGTGTGTGTGTATATATCCCATTAGTTCTGTCCCTACAGAGAACCTAACTAATACAGATTTAGGTACCACCAGGAGTGGTTATAGAGGAAGAGAATATTAAGGATAGAGTTCTTTTGTTGGTTTTGGGGTTTTTGGAATTGGCTGCTTAATATGATTAGACCTGAAAATACTAAGGACTCTACTTCTAATAGTATGGAGAACACTGATAATCCTTGACCTAAACTGTTCAGAGAATTATGCAAAATAAATGCATTTGGCACTTCTGATTCATGGCTCGTGAGAGGCAAGGAATTTAATGACTATGTATATAATACCTTTAACCATATGTGGAGAACGAAGAAACCTAATGAAACTGGTTGGTTGCTCCTAAGTTCAGTGGACAAAGTGATGAAAAAAAATGATGAACTCAGGGATTTTCTCCCAGCTTCAGAAGGCTTCAGATACTGACCCTCAAATCTGCTGAGATTGCCCTGAGCGAGAGTCTTATCTTCTTTAGACAAAGAGCTAAAATTATGGAAAAACAGACACAAGATCTTATCATGTGAGTGGCTAACCTGCAATGAAAGGTGCATGCGCAGCGTCGACAGGTGTCTACTGTTAAAGCGAGGATATTGATTGGAAAAGAAGGGAACACTGTGACTTGGAATGGGGATGTGGTGAGAGAACCCTGATAAAGCTGGGGACACTGAGTTTGTAACTTTTTGCCAGAAGAAACAGCTTCCCCATCCCCAGTAGCGGCAACTCTCCTTGACCCATGCTGCCATCAGCCTTTCTACCTTTGTCTGAGGAGATAAACCCTGTGCTGCTTGAGGCAACAGTGATGGCCTCCCCTGAGGCAGTTGCCACGAAAGATAATGTTGATTCTCCTTAGGAGCCATCACCAACACCCCTGTTTTCTTCTAGACCTGTGGCTAGACTAAAGTCCTGGCGGGGTCCTAGAGGTGAGGTTGAGAGTGTGACCCATGAGAAGG
The DNA here is from genome assembly GCF_024542745.1 of Macaca thibetana thibetana. Classification (NCBI taxonomy): domain Eukaryota; kingdom Metazoa; phylum Chordata; class Mammalia; order Primates; family Cercopithecidae; genus Macaca; species Macaca thibetana. The sequence continues at coordinate 78,049,207 of NC_065579.1, forward strand.
TATGCTACACTCAAAAAGAACTGCTTGAGTTTGCTAACTTATATAAGCAGAAATCTGGAGAATAGGCATGGGGATGGCTATTAAGGGTGTGGGATAATGGTGGAAGAAGCATAGAGTTGGACCAGGCTGAATTTATTTATTTGGGCCGACTAAGTAAAGACACTGCATTTAATGTTGCAGCTTGGGGAGTTAAAAATGTTCTAATAATTTATTTGCTTAGTTACCTGAAATATGGATTAAAAGATGGCTCACTGTGAGCGTGTTGGAAATGCCTAACCTCCCTTGGTTTAATGTAGAGGAAGGGATCCAAAGGCTATGTGAGATTGGGATGGTGGAGTGGATTAGTCACTTTAGACCTACTCATCCCAGCTGAGAGGGTCCAGAAGATATATCCTTGACCAATGCCTTGCAAAATTGATTTGTAAGGGCAGCACCTGCATCTTTGAAGAGCTCTGTAATTGCTCTTCTCTGTATGTCAGAGACTCATGGCCCTCCATCAATTTCCAAACTTGAGCCAGTTTACAGTCCCAGAACCCCTTGAATAAAAGAGAGACCAGATCCCACTGAGGAAGGACCCCACCACACTACCAAGAATTTATGCTGTTAATCTTTCTCCTTCCCCAAGGAGATCTCTGGCCATTTACCAGAGTAACTGTGCACTAGGGAAAGGGAAATGATCAGACATTTTTGGGACTTCTGGACACTGATCCTGAGCCGATGTTGGTTTCAGGGGACCCAAAATGTCATTGTAGTCCTCCAGTTAAAGCAGGGCATTCTGGAGGTCAAGGAAGTAATGGAGTTTTAGCTCAGGTCAGACTTACAGTGGTCCGGTGGGGGCGAGGATCATCCTGTGGTCATTTCCCCAGGGCCAGAATGCATAATTGACATAGACATGCTAAACAGCTGGCAGAACCTCCACATTGGCTCCCTGACTGGTAAGATGAGGGCTATTCTAGTGGGAAAGGCCAAATAGAAGCCATTAGAGCTGCCTGTACCTAGAAAAATAGTAAATCAAAAACAATATTGCATCCCTGGAGGGATTCCAGAGATTAGTGCCACCATTAAGGACTTGAAAGATGCAGGGGTGGTGATTTCCACCACATCCCCGTTCAACTCTCCCATTTGGCCTGTGCAGAAGACGGATCTTGAAGAATGACAGTGGATTATTGTAAGCTTAGCCAAGTGGTAGCTCCAATTGCAGCTGCTGTACCAGATGTGGTTTCATTGCCTGAGCAAATTAACACACGTCCTGGTACCTGGTATGCAGCCACTGACTTGGCAAATGCCTTTTTCTCCATTCCTGTCCATACGCCCCACCAGAAGCAATTTACCTTCAGCTGGCAAGGCCAGTAATATACCTTTACTGTCCTACCTCAGGGGTATATCAATTATCTGGCTTTGTGTCATAATCTTATTCAGAGATAATTTGATTGCTTTTCCCTCTGCAAGCTATCTCACTGGTGCATTACATTGATGACATTATGCTGACTGCATCCAGTGAGCAAGAAGTAGCACAAACACTGCACTTATAGGTGAGACATTTGCATGCCAGAGGATGAGAAATAAATCTGACTGAAATTCTGGGAACTTCTCCCTCAGTAAAATTCCTAGGGGTCCAGTGGTGTGGGGCCTATCAAGATATTCCTTCTCAGGTGAAGGGTAAGTTGCTGCATTTGGCCCCTCCTACAACCAAGAAAGAGGCACGACATCTAGTAGGCCTATTTGGATTTTCAAGACAACATATTCCTCATTTGGGTGTGTTACTCCAGTCCATTTATCAAGTAACCCGAAAGGCTGCCAGTTTTTAGTGTGGTCCGGAACAGGAGAAGACTCAGCAACAGGTACAGGCTGCTGTGCAAGCTGCTCTGCCACTTGAGCCACATGACCCAGCAGATCCAATGACGCTTGAGGTGTCAGTGGCAGATAGGGATACTTTTTGGAGCCTTCGGCAGGCCTCCATAGAAGAATCACAGTAAAGGCCTCTAGGATTTTGAAGCAAGGCTCTGCCATCTTCTGCATATAACCACTTTCCTTTTGAGAGACAGCTCTTGGCCTGTTACTGGGCTTTGCTGGAAACTGAACATTTGACTATGGGTTATCAAGTCACCCGTGTGACCTGAACTGCCTATAATGAACTGGGTGCTTTCTGGCCCATCTAGTCATAAAGTGGGTCGTACACAGCAGCATTCTATCATCAAATGGAAGTGGCATATATGTGATGGGTCTCAAGCAGGTCCTGAAGGCACAAGTAAGTTACCAGAGGAAGTGGCTCAAATGCCCATGGTCTCCATTCCTGCCACCTACCTTCTCTCCCCTAGCCTGCGAAAATGGCCTCATGGGGACTTCCTTATGATCAGTTGACAAAGGAAGAGAAGACTAGGGCCTTGTTCACAGATGGGTCTGCACGATTTGCAGGCACCACCCGAAAGTAGACAGCTGCAGCACTAGAGCCCCTTTCTAGGACATCTCTGAGGACAGCGGTGAAGGGAAATTTTCCCAGTGGCCAAAACTTGGAGCAGTGCATCTGGTGGTGCACTTTGCTTGAAGGAGAAATGGCCAGATGTGCAAATATATACTGATTCATGGGCTATAGCCAATGGTTCAGCTGGATTGTCAATGACTTGGAAGAAGCATGATTGGAAAATTGGTGACAAAGAAATTTGGGGAAGAGGCATGTGGACGGACCTCTCTGAATGGTCAAAAACCATGAAGATATTTGTATCCCATGTGAGTGCTCACCAACGGGTGACCTCAGCAGAGGAGGATTTTAATAATCCAGTGGACTGGACAACCCATTCTGTGGATACCACTCAGCCTTTTTTCCCAACCATTCCTGGCATTGCCCAATTGGCCCATGAACAAAGTGGTCATGGTTGCAAGGATGGAAGTTAAGCATGGGCTCAGTAACATGGACTTCCATTCACCAAGGCTGACCTGCCTACGGCCACTGCTGAGTGCCCAATTTGCCAGCAGCAGAGACCAACACTGAGCCCTCGATGTGGCACCATTCCTAGGGGTGATCAGCCAGCTACCTAGTGGCATGTTGATTATATTGGATCTCTTCCATCACGGAAAGGGCAGAAGTTTTTCCTCACTGGAATAGACACTTACTCGGGATATGGGTTTTCTTATCCTGCACACAATACTTCTGCCAAGACTACCATCCATGGACATATGGAATGCCTTATCCACATCATGGTATTCCACACAGCATTGTCTCTGACCAAGGCACTCACTTTACGGTTAAAGAAGTGCAGCAGTGGGCTCATGATCATGGAATTCACTGGTCTTACCATGTTCCGCATCATCCCGAAGCAGCTGGATTGATAGAATGGTGGAATGGCCTTTTGAAGTCACAATTACTAAGCCAACTCAGTGACAATTCTTTGCAGGACTGGGGCAAAGTTCTCCAGAAGGTAGTGTGTTCTGAATCAGCATCCTATATATGGTACTATTTCTCTCATAGTCAGAATTCACGAGTCTAGGAATCAAGGGGTGGAAGTGGAAGTGGCAACCATCACCCCTAATGATTCACTAGGAAAATGTTTGCTTCGTATTCCCAACGCATTACATTCTTCTGGCCTAGAAGTCTTAATTCCAGAGGCAGGAATGCTGCCACCAGGTGACATAACAATGATTCCATTAAACTGGAAGTTAAGATTGCCACCTGAACACTTTGGGCTCCTCCTACTTTTAAGTCAACAGGCTAAGAAGGGAGTTACAGTGTTAGCTGGGGTGATTAACCTGGACTATCAAAATGAAATCATTACTCCACAATGGAGGTAAGGAAGAGTATGCATGGAATACAGGAGATCCATTAGGGTGTCTCTTAGTATTATCATGCCATGTGATTAAGGTAAACGGGAAATTACAACAGCCCAATCCAGGCAGGACTAAAAATGACCCAGGTCTTTCATGAATGAAGGTTTGGGTCACTCTGCCAGAAGAAAAACCATGACCTGCTGAGGTGCTTGCTGAAGACAAAGGGAATACAGAATGGGTAGTAGAAGAAGGTAATCATCAGTATCAGCTACAACCACATGACCAGCTGCAGAAATGAGGACTGTAATTGTCATGAGCATTTCCTCCTTCTTTTGTTAAAAACACGTTTGTGCATATATACATTTATATTAGGAAAATATATTTTATTTCCTTTTTCCTTTGTCATGTTACATAAGATTATTGACTTCATATCAGCATTTAAGTATTGTTAACTTTATGTAACAGCATTTGGGCTGGGGATTGGTGCAATTCCGGTTGTATAAAGGATAGTTGTGCTATGTTAGGCATAATTATGACATTATTGCCTCCACTGAAAGATTGTGTATGATCTCAGGAGATGTGTATGGGTTCAAGTTGACAAGGGGTGGACTTGGGATGGTTGATGCTGAGCGTCAACTTGACTGGATTGAAGGATGCAAAGTATTGATTCTGAGTGTGTCTGTGAAGGTGTTGCCAAAGGAGATTAACATTTGAGTCAGTGGGCTGGGGAAGGTAGACCCACCCTTAATCTGGGTGAGCACCATCTAATCAGCTGCCGGCATAGCTAGAAGATAAAGCAGGCAGAAAAATGTGAAAAGACTAGACTGGCCTAGCTCTCAGCCTACATCTTTGTCCTGTGCTGGGTGCTTCCTATCCTCAAACATCGGACTCCAAGTTCCTCAGTTTTGAGACTCGGACTTGCTTTACTTGCTCCTCAGCTTGCAGATGGCCTATTGTTTGACCTTGTGATTGTGTGAGTTAATACTTAATAAACTCCCATATACACACACATACACACACACACACATATATATGGGAGTTTATTATTATATACTTAATATATATATACACACATATATGTGTGTGTGTGTGTGTATATATATATATATCTCCTATTAGTTCTGTCCCTCTAGAGAACGCTGACTCATACACCAAATTCTGGGCTGGGTGCAGTGGCTCATACCTGTCATCCTAGCACTTTGGGAGATCAAGGCTGGTGGGTATTTTGAGACTAGGAGTTTGAGACCAGCCTGGGCAACATAGCAAAACTCTGTCTCTATAAATGTGAAAAGATTTAAAATTCCCAAATTATTTATGTGTTCAAAGTGAAAAAAGAAATTTAGATTAATTTAAATAGTAGAAACAGACTATAAACTCATTCTATGTATGGATTCTTATAATACCCAGACTACCTTTAAGAGTAGATTCCTTGAATTTCAAATATACACTAAGAACTGAAATTTATTATTTCATGCACCAGATGTCACTGTTTCTCCGTGCGAGTAAAATGAATCAGCAAATTTTGGCAGTTAAAAAAAACAAAAACAAAAAGCCAGAATGATGGTATGCCACTGTAGTCACACTTATTTGGGAGGCTGAGGTGAGAGGATCATTTGAGGCCAGCCTGGGCAACATGGCAAGACCTTGTCTCTAAAAAAATATTTTAGAAAAGCCTAATTACCCTCCATTTCCATTTTAAGTGTAGGCTGAATGGAAATGTGTAAATTTGTAAACCAAAAAAAAAGACCTAAAATGTTCATAGTGGTGGTACTTGTAGTATCCCAAACTGGAAGCTACCCAAATGCCAGCCAATCAACAGTAGAATGAATAAATACATTGGGTGTAAGTATGGACAGTGGTATACTATGCAGCAAGAAAATGAAGAAAAAAAAAATACAACTACACACAGCAAATCCCAGAAACATGTTGAGCAGAAGTCACTTAAAATAGAATATGTATTTTATGATTCTATGAGTTTTATAAAGTTCAAAAACATGCAAAACTAATATATGGGTTAGCAGTCAGATTAATGATTGTCCTTGGCGACAGGTTGTGACTAGGATAGGGCAAAAGGAAACTTCTGGGGTGCCAGTAGCATTCTATCTCTTGACCATTTGTTCAGTTTCTAAAAATAAAATGAGCTGTACTTTTATGATTTATGCTATTTTATTTATATGTGATATAATTTAAAAGTTCAATTAAATCAATTCAAGTATGAAGAATTACTTGAAACTATGTTAGTAAACCTACTGAAGATCTACTCAAAATGTAATTCAAATTTGATGATTAAATGTGCTGGAAATTCCCAAGCTTTTTCGTTTAGTTGTATGATTAAATGTGCTGGAAATTCCCAAGCTTTTTCGTTTAGTTGATTTCAAATTCCTAAATATTTTTGTTTGGTTCCCATGTCTGCTCCCTTTTGTGATCCAAGGAAATTTTCTTCATCATGGCTTATCTCATCATACCGTATGTCCAAGGAATGTACTCTTCAATGATGAGCTCAATTCTTCATTATCTCAATTATTTCCTTTCTACTGATTCTTTCCCCTTAGCATATAAAAATGTCTACGTTTTTTCCCATCTTCAAAAACAAAATATACTTCCCTGCTTCTTAGCTCTCACTAGCTAGTATGCTATTATTTTTCCACTTTTCACAGTCAGGCTTGCTTGGCTCCATATCCTCATCTCCCAAGCACATCTCCCATGGCAACACATAACTCCATGAAAACTGTGCTCCCTAAAGTCACAGGAAGCCTCTATATAGTAATTTGCCTTTGTGTTATTCCCTGGGACATTTCAACTTTTAATAACTATTTTTTCAGGGGAGCTGAGGTGTATGAAACAAAAGTCCTCACCTAATGTGTAGTGGTAAAAGTAAATCAGTCCAGTACAGTAACTTTAGTCCTATGTGACAATTTAAACAATATCATTAGGTCTCATTTTTTATCAGTAAAATTTCAAGCTTCTCAGACACATGTTACCGTTCCAAACACGTCTCCAAGACAATGTCTATGTACAAAGTAGAGTGTTTCTTATTGTTTCTTCTTGGTAGTGAGGGAAAATGGTGATCAGAGATCTATTAATCCACATAATTTACTTATGCTATTTTGGCACTCTTCTCTTCTCTTGATAATATCTTGCCTATCTAATTATTACTGCTCTTAATGGCATTTGTGGATAAAATCATTGGTTTTTCATGAAAGCAGTACTGCCCTCTAGGGAATGTTTTGGAACTATGGGGGAAGTGGCAGAGGAAGTAGTTTGTCCCATAATTTGTAGAAGTTACCAGTATTCACTGGGTCGAAGTCAGGGCTGTAGGTGTCCTACACAACCAAGAATTGTCCCACATTGTTAGATTTGGGTATATTTATATTTCATTTATATAAATGAAATCTATATAAAATAATTTATAGCAATGAAATCTATATAAAATAATTTATATAAATTTATATTTCTTTGGGTATATACCCAGTAATGGGATTTATATTTCTTTGGATATATACCCAGTAATGGGATTGCTGGGTCAAATGGTATTTCTGTCTCTACGTCTTTGAGGAATTGCCACACTGTCTTCCACAATGGTTGCACTAACTTACACTCCCACCAACAGTGTAAAAGCACTCCTTTTTCTCCACAACCTTGCCAGCAACTGTTGTTTTTTGACTTTCTAATAATTGCCATTCTGACTGGTGTGAGATAATATCTCATCGTGGTTTTGATTTTCATTTTCCTAATGATTGGTGGTGTTGAGCTTTTTTTCATATGTTTGTTGGCTGCATGTATGTCTTCTTTTGAGATGTGTCTGTTCCTGTCCTTTCCCCACTTTATAATGGGTTGTTTGTTTTTTCTTGTAAGTTTGTTTAAGTTCCTTGTAGATTCTGGATACTAGAACTTTTTCAGATGCATAGATTGCAAACATTTTCTCCCATTCTGTAGTTTGTTCACTCTTGTGATAGTTTCTTTTGCTGTGCAGAAGCTATTTAGTTTAGGATCCCATTTGTCAACTTTTGCTTTTGTTGCAATTGCTTTTGGCATTTTCATCATGAAATCTTAGCCTGTGCCCATGGCCTGAATGATATTGCCTAGATATACTTCTAGGGTTTTTATACTTTGGGTTTTACATTTAACTCTTTAATCTATCTTGAGTTGATTTTTGTGTATGGTGTAAGGAAGGGGTCCAATTTCAGTTTTCTACATATGGCTAGCCAGTTCTCCCAGCACCATTTATTAAATAGGAAATCCTCTCCCCATTGCTTGCTTTCGTCAGGTTTGTCAAAGATCATATGGTTGTAACTGCGTGATCTTATTTCTGGGTTCTCTATTATGTTCCATTGGTCTATGTGTCTATTCTTGTACCACTACCATGCTGTTTTGGTTACTGTAGCCTTGTAGTATAGTTTGAAGTCAGGTAATATGATGCCTCCAGGTTTGTTTTTCTTTTTTTTGTTTAAGATTGTCTTGGCTATTTGAATTCTTTTTTGGTTCCATATGAATTTTAAAATAGTTTTTTCTAATTATGTGAAGAATGTCCATGGTAGTTTAATGGGAATAGCATTGAATCTGTAAAATGCTTTGGGCAGTATGGCCATTTTCACAATATTGATTCTTCCTATCTATGAGCATGGAATGTTTTTCCATTTGTGTATGTCATCTCTGACAAAACAAACTTTAAACCAACAATATCAAAATAGACAAAGAAGGGCATTGCATAGTGGTAAAGGGTTCAATTCAACAAGAAGATCTAACTATCCTAAATGTATATGCACTCAATACAGGAGCACCCAGATTTATAAATAAAGTTCTTACAGACCATCAAAGAGACTTAGACTCCCACACAATAATAGAGGGAGAATTTAACACTCCACTGACAATATTAGACAGATTATCAAGACAGAAAATTAACAAAGATATTTAGGACCTGAACTCAGCTCCAGGTCAAGTGGACCTGATATATACCTACAGAACTCTCCACCCCAAAACAACAGAATATACATTCTTCTCATCACCACCTGGCACTTACTCTAAAATTGATCACATAATCAGAAGTAAAACACTCCTCAGAAAATGCAAAAGAATGGAAATCATAACAAACAGCCTCTCAGACCACAACACAATCAATTAGAACTCAAGATTAAGAAATTCACTCAAAACCGCACAACTACATGGAAATTAAACAACCCACTCCTGAATGACTCGGGTAAATAATGAAATTAAGGCAGAAACCAAGAGGTTCTTCAGAACTAATGAGAACAAAGATATAATGTGCTAGAATCTCTAGGACACAACTAACACAGTGTTAAGAGGGAAACTTATAGCACTAACTGCCCACATCAGAAAGCTAGAAAGATCTCAAGTTAACAAACTAACATCACAACTAATAGAACTAAAGAACCAAGAGCAAATAAACCCTAAAGCTAGCAGAAGACAAGAAATAACCAAGATCACAGCTGAACTGAAGGAGATACAGACATAAAAAACCTTTCTAAAAATCAACAAGTTCAGGAGCTGTTTTTTTAATTGTTAACAAAATAGACCACTAGCTAGACTAATGAAGAAAAAAGAGAGAATATTCAAATAAACACAATCAGTAATGATAAGGGGGATATCACCACTGACCCCACAGAAACACAAACAACCATGAAGAGGATCCCACAAACATCTCTATGCACATAAACTAGAAAATCTAGAAGAAGTAGATAAATTTCTAGATATGTACACCATCCCCAAATTGAATCAGGAAGAAACTGAATCCCTAACTACACCAAAAATAATGAGTTCTGAAATTGAGGCAGTAATCAATAGCGTACCAACCCAAAAAAGCCCAGGACCGGACAAATTCACATTGAATTCTACCAGAGGTACAAAGAAGAGCTGGCACACAATTTCCACTGAAATTATGCCAAACAATTGAGAAGTAGGGACTCCTCTCTAAGTCATTGTATTAAGCCAGCATCATACTGATACCAAAACCTGGCAGAGATACAACAATAAAAGAAAACTTCAAGCCAATATCCTTGATGAACATTGATGCAAAAATCCTCAACAAAATAGAGCAAGCCAAATCCAGCAGCACATCAAAAAGCTTATCCACCACCATCAAGTAGGCTTCATCCTCAGGATGCAAGTTGGTTCAACATATGCAAATCAGTAATGTGATTCATCACATTAACAGAACTAAAGACAAAAATGACTTGATTATCTCAACAGATGCACAAAAGGCCTTCGATAAAATTCAACACCCCTTCATGTTAAAAACTCTCAATAAACTAGGTATTGAAGAAACATACGTCAAAATAATAAGAGCCATATATGAAAAGCTGCAGCCAATATCATACTGAATGGGCAAGAGCTGGAAGCATGCCCCTTGAAAACCAGCACAACATAAGGTTTTCCTCTCTCACCACTCCTATCCAATATAGTATTGGAAGTTTTGGCCGGGGCAATCAGGCAAGAGAAAGAAATAAATTGGATTCAGATAGGAAGAGAGGAAGTCAAACTATCTTAGTTTGCAGATAGCATGATCCTATATCTAGAAAACCCCATCATCTCAGCCCAAAAGCTTCTTAAACTAATCAGCAACTTCAGCAAAGTCTCAGGATACAAAATCAATGTCCAAAAATTGTAAGCATTCCTATACACCAACAACAGGCAAGTCGAGAACCAAATCATGAATGAATTCCCATTTGCGATTGCCACAGAAATAATAAAATACCTAGTAATACAGCTAACAAGGGAAGTGAAGGATCTCTTCAAGGAAAACTATGAAAAATGGTTTTTAAAAATGGTATGCACCCCCCAAATAATTATTTTTTTGCACTCTCCTACTATTCGATCAAGTTTTCTTTCTCTCTTTTGGCGGATACAATAAACCTTAGTGCATTGCATTTAGGTACAAACTATATTTGCTTTTGAATTTTTTATTGTTACTGTTATTAACTTGTTTAATTGACATGTTTTTCTTTTTTTTAATTTTCTTTTTTTTTTTTTTTTGAGACAAAGTCTTGCTCTGTCACCAGGCTGGAGTGCTGTGGCGCGATCTCAGCTCACTGAAACCTCTGACTCCCCGGTTTAAGCAATTCTTTTGCCTCAGACTCCCGAGTAGCTGGGAATACAGGCACGTGCCACCACGCCCAGTTAATTTTTATATTTTTAGTAGCAATGGAGTTTCACCATGTTGGCCAGGATAGTCTTGATCTCCTGACCTCATGATCTGCCCCCTTTGACCTCCCAAAGTGCTGGGATTACAGGCATGTGCCACCGCGCCCAGCAATGCTTTCCTATTTGTAAGCATCTTTGGTTACCTTGGGATGAGATGGAACACATAATAAATTTTCCCACTTAAACTAAAGGAAAAATTGTTTAATATGAGAGTTTTCATGTTACAGTTTTCATGAAATATCATTGTTATGCAAATGATAGATGTATTCATCCTTGACTTCTAAATACACATTCAGATTGTTTTCTACCCTTCCAGAGCTGTGGGTACAAAGCCACCATTGTATAACAGGAATTCTTAGGGAGGTGCTGCTGGTGTGACCTAGGACTGCAATTGCTATTTAGTCCTTTGTTCCCATCAAGAGAACAGAAAGTGAAAAAAAGATCCACTGTATGATATTTCAATTGAAAATATTCTCTCTTGTTATCCAAGAATCACAGTCAGGAATTCCTGTTAACATTTTGTAGCTTATATCATAGTGAATTATTTGATAAATTAAGGAGAGGATAAATTTGGACATTTAAATACAAATTAATATTTTCACCACTAATTTTTACTTGTATTTGCTAGTGAAAGTGAAGAGTAAAAGTATTCTAAGAGATACAGAGAATGAGAACACAAAATAATTTTCTCTCCATGGCTTTTCTTTCATCCTTACCTACTACACATGCCCCAGTTTTCATTATGGAATAAAAACATCAAGGGAAAATTAATAGCGTACCAATGTGCATGTGTATAAAAGTGCATTAACTTGATAAAAGCATTGTTAAGTTAAACATTCAACTAGATACCCCAGTTTATGGAATGTAAAATTATTCTGACTTAAAAATGCTCTGTGCACAAACATATTAAATTTTCAGTCAAACATTGTTTTATTATAACTTTATCGATTTACTTTTCTTTAAATTTAGACATTGTTTTTACATCACTGGAAGCAAAATAGTTATTTTATATAGGAAAACACTGCCTTTTATATCTGTTTAACTACAGTTTAGCTAGGAACTCTCTCAAACTTCACCTGTCACCCAAATCTGTTTTTTTGTAACTTGTCTAGTCCTGCAAATGTAATAATAATGTATTAGATTAAAAAGCAAAACTAATCCTTTTGGTCCCTGATCTAAGAAAAATGGATTGATGTAGTATGAATTCATGTGAGGCAATGGCCTATCTTATTATAAAACCATGAACAAAGTTATTGAACCTCTGGGCCTGGCGCAATGATGAACACTGATTATTGAGAAGAGAATAAAAATGTTGACAGACTGTCTACCAGGCAGATCTTAAATCTAGTGGGAGAGATAGAAAATAGCCAAGAAAACAAATAAGTATACAATTACTAACGGTGATGAGTGCTATGAAGCAGACGAGGTGTAGGAAAAGAAGACAATGATGAGGACAGTTAGGGGAAGTTTCCCTAAAGCCAAGGCCTGAAACTCAAGAAATAGTACAACACTTTAACAGAGTGAAGCAAAGAGGGAACTTGAAAGAGACATAATAGTATGTTCAAAGACTCTCAGGCAGAAGAAAGTTGAGCACAATCACAGAGCTGGTTAAGCTTCTCCTTTCCCTTTTCTCCCAAGTATGAGACTGGAGGATATGAAATATATGAGCCCTGTTACTGGAGGTTTTCCAAAGAATTCTTTATCTTAGTTAAAAACTAGGGTAACTGTCTCCCACCTGTCAGGAATCCTAGAATAGCAATAATAACAGTTTGTGTAGCAGCTCATAATTCAAAAATCTGTATCTTTTCAATAACTCATTTTTTAATTAGAACTTTCTGCCACCTGAATGACAGAAATTTTATAACAATTCATTTGGGGCTCTTCCTTTCCTCAAGATATAGACAAAGTACTAGGTAACATTATGGCAATAATAGTAATTGTAGTTGTGCAGGAAAACTATTGTGCAAATGTGATTTGCAGGCCTGCCTTGCTCTAACCCTGTACATTCCCAAATATCTTTTCAAGACTGGCCCTTGTCCAACTCCTGGGATATGAACTCTGACCCCTGGAAATATTCTTTCTAATAAAAGACATTTTGTATATCTGAGGCATTTAGCAACACAGTACCAGTTTGATGAGATAGTTTATGCTAAAAATGAGATCTATGGTAAATGCCCCTTTTTGTTCTGGGATGTTGTAGTCTAAGTCAGTATCTGTGGTTGGTCACTCAGGTACTACATCCATACATGACTGATTTCCAATAGAAATCCTGGACGTCATGGTTCTGGTGAGATTCCCTGGTTGGCAAGACTTTGCATGTGTCTTTGTTTGTTTCTTATTGCTATATCAGAATACCATAGACTGGGAAATTTGTAAGGAAAACAAGTTTACTTGATTCACAGCTCTGGAGACTGAGAAGTCCAACAGCATGGTGCTGGTATCTGGTAAGGGTCTTCTTGCCCATTGTTCCATGATGGAAGAGCAGAAAAGCAAGAGAACACGTGAGATACAGAGAGCTTATATTTATAACGAAGCCACTCCCATGATAATGAGATTAGTCCATTCATGAGGGTAGAGCCCCCATGACCTATCACTCTTAAAAACCCCACCTTTTAATACTGTTACAATGACAATTAAAGTTCAACATGAGTTTTGAAAAAGGCATTCAAATCATAGCAATATGTATTACCATACACCATTTCTGAGATAATTAAACATATCCATGCAATTCCATTGGGAGAGGGCACCAGAAAATTTGTACTTAGCTTCTCCTAGACCTTATCCCAGGCAACTTTTTATTTTGCTGATTTTAATCCATTTCCTTTCACTGTAATAAACTGTGACTGTGTAGGTAACAGCTTTTCTGAGTCTTGAGGGTAGTCTTCAGGACCCCTAACATAGTAGCTAACATTTATACAGTGCTTACTATATTATAGCCACAGTTCTAAGCATTTTAGCTATATTTACCCTTTTAATCTTTGTCTTAGTCTATTTTATGTTTCTATAATAGAATAGCATAGATTGAGTAATTTTTAGTGAACAGAAACATATTTGGCTCATGGTTCTGGAGGCTGAAAAGCCCAGATCAAGGGGACACATCTAACGAGGGCCTTCTTGCTGTGATCACATGGCAAGAGACAGCAAAAGAGGCCAAAGTGAGGTCAAACCTACTTTTATAAAAAACTCACTCCCACAGTAACCACCCATTCCCAACAACATTAATTCATGTATGAGGGTGAAGCCCTCATGACCCAAATACCTACCATTAGGCCCCACCTTCCAATGCTGTGGCATTGGAGATTAAGTTTCCAACACATGAAATTTGGAATTTGTGTTCAAAATTCCAAAACATTAGAACCATAGAGATCCTGAAAATCATTCTTTGAAGTAGGGAATGTGATAAATTCTATTTTAAAAATCAGGAAACTGAGGTACAAGGGGAATAAATTATTTGTCTAAGGTCACAGAACCAGTAAATGACAAAGTCCAAATCCAAACCCAGGCAATCTACCTCTAGAAGTTGGATGGATACCTGACATACTCAAATGCTGGCTTAAAGCACAGAAGCAGTGAAGGACAGTCCAAAGTGTTTTTGAATATTGTATCCATGCCAGTATTTACCAAAGTGTCATTACCCTCTTATATTCCTGTCCACCTGACTTCCTCAGGTCATTCATACTCTCTATTTCTCTGCCTTGCTGGAAATCCTGGAAACTATGTACCCTATTCAGCTACAAACAGCAGACAAGCCCTCATGCATTCTTGTTCTGAAAGCAGAATATGCCTATACTCTACCCCTTTACTTCTCTCTTTACTCTCACCTAGGAGTTATCTAGTTAGAGGGTGAGATTGGAGAAAAGCTTACTCTCCACCACTTGGAGTTCTCAACATTCCCCAGGGCATATATATCCCATTTACAGAAGAGGTAAATGAGGTTTAAAAAGGCTAACTTATTTTTTCCACTCAAATGTACATATCTAATAAGTTGTAGAAATGGAATTGAAACCCACTCAGTTTGAGTCCATAACCAGTACTCATTAACATTTGCCATCCAGCTCTTTAACGCAGATAGCTACACTGTTCTTTAAAGACATAGGCATTGGAGAGAATGAGGATAGAATTGTATCCATGGAAAAGAGAATTACTATAATATTGCTTGTACTATATACCCCTTTCCTGATCTTAGAACATGTCTTCAAAAGGTGCTGGTAGGTGAAAGTATCTCAATGGAACGCCATTCAAAAGAGAAAATGTTAAACCAGAAACAAAAGAGGTTGCGGGTAGAAAGGGGGAAGAAGCTGGGCCTCAGGTAATAGAGCCAAATAGTGGTAACAGATTAGTGAGTGACTCACAAACAGGGAAAGTTTTGGTAACAGAGGAAACCCTAGCACCTGAAGAGCTAACAAGAAGAGAGAGATCCTGCAAGCACTGACTCCAGAGTAATCTTGGAGTTGGAAACTTCAGTTACCAAGATAAATGCCACTGTTCAGCTGCAAGAAGAAACATGAGGGGAAAAGCCCAATCTAATTCATGGGCAAATAAAAGAAATACACCTAGTCCCAAATATTTTTATCTACTCATCTATTGAAATGAATATTTACTTTAATAGATTAGAGCCACAAATAAACACTATAGAAATGAGATAGTTAAAATAGCTGATTTATTTTTATTTGATTTGATTCATTTATTTATTTATTTTGAGACAGAGTTTCGCTCTTGTTGCCCAGGCTGGAGTGCAATGGCATGATCTCGACTCACCACAACCTGTGCCTTCCAGGTTCAAGCGATTCTCCTGCCTCAGCCTCCCTAGTAGCTGAGATTACAGGCATGCGCCACCACGCCTGGCTAATTTTGTATTTTTAGTAGAGACGAGGTTTCTCCATGTTGGTCAGGCTGGTCTCGAACTCCCGACCTCAGGTGATCCGCCCACCTCAGCCTCTCGAAGTGCTGTGATTACAGGCATGAGCCACCGTGCCCGGCCTAATAGCTGATTTATTGACCATTTGCAGGCACTATTTTTTACTTTGTTCATATCACTGAATATTATTTCATTTGCTTACAGAAATATAATTTTCTTGTGAGGAGGGAATTTTCTGTCTTGTTGACTGCTGTGTGTTCATTAACCACAAGAGGAGATGACACAGAATAGAGGCTCAATAAATAAATATTTGTTAGGTGACTAAGTGAATAATTAAATAAATGGTGGAGAAGTATTCCAGGGATTTGTCCTGAGCCTTAGGGGAAGAAGATTACAGCGGAAGGCAATAGGAATGAGAGAAAAGTAAAAATATTCCAACCCCAAAAAGAGGGAAGGCAGCCTCATCTTTGCCATAGCATTTAGATGAAGATGGGTGTTAACAGTCTCGTCTCACAGTGCTGAGAAAAATCATTGCATGGCTTAGTCACAGTTCAGTGGCTTGAACTGATTTACTAGCCTGAGGGGAGAATGGCTGTATCTTGAGCCTGAAACACACAGTAGCTCAGTGTAACACTCATTGATAGCATCAGCCACTTTAAGAGAGAAACCCCATATTCAAAGAAAAGGATGGAGTTAAGGTGGTGATAAACAGAGATGTGATCATATTTGAGTCACTCACACAGAGGAAAAGAAGTTTGTATTGAAGCTATAGTAAGGACGAAAATGGCAGCATATTAGAAAAGAAAGTGATTTGAGCAATACTACAATTCTTGAAATTATTTATTGAGGGCTTCAGCCAGAAATAATTGTGAATTTCTATGGTTTCTCTTTTTGCTGCATTATTGATTTCTTTTTTATCTCTTTAGGCTGATGGACTGTGGAAGTATATTTACTAAATTGTTTGTTCCCTAATGAGATGGGCTCTAGGTCACGGATTCAAATACCATTAACAGCTTTAAAGACAATTTTTACTTAATATGGGGAGTATCACTCATTTTCTTCCTACTTTTTCTTCCCATATCTTTTAGTCACATATGTAAAATAGTACCTCAGGATATAGAAAACCAGAAACCAGAAACCTCTGGCATTTTTTGGTAAATAACTGAGATATCCAGGTGGGTATAACCTTCCTCTCCTCTCCATTTCAAAATTAGCTGCACATTCTTGGGACCATGTAAAATATTGACCCTAGCTATGTTATGAAATAAATACCTTGGGAGGAAATTTGAAACAAGTAAGAATTTTAGCCAACAGTTTGACATTGCCTTTGACTAGCTCAGGGCTCAGTTGCTACTCGGAGTCATTGTACCATTCAGCCACAAAGGCATTTCCCACCAAGCTCTAAGGACATAATATCTGCAGGGTCCATGCTACCTGTTCTTAGACCTAGCACTGTCCAAGATAACTTTAGCCAAACTTGAATGGTTATAAATCAGATACTTTTATTCATGCTTTTTTATCTACCCAAAACACAGACTTTCCTGGCATATCACTCGATTCTTTCATTTGAAAATCTACTCTGCTCAATAGAAGCTATCTTTCATCTTCTTATTGTTGACTGCCTTCCAAACCCTTCTTTGTTCTCTGGGGTCACATTCCACTGTCAATTTTTTTTTTCTGCATATTCATTCTCTTCAGAGAAAATTATCTTCATATTATTATTCTAAAGCAATGTTTCCCAAAGATGATTTCAGACTATCCATGTATAAATATTTAAATTGTAATACTTGGCATTTTATTTTAATGTATATTCAAAAAATATATATCAGTCATGTTTGCACATATATTGTCACATAGGTTAAAACTAAAGGAAGTATTTTGATTAAAGAAAAAAGGGAGGAAGGGAGAAATTAATTTAAAGAAAAACAATGAGAAATCAGTAGTATACATAGAAAGTAGAAATGACAAAAATCTTGAATGACTAATGATTCAAAAGTGCTATCTTAATGTAAAACTAATTTTCTATTGAAAACTCCAATTTCACTATAACTTCTCCAGTGTATGTTCTACTTTCTCATATCCCAGCTACCATAGGGCCAGGAGGTGACAAGGTATCAACTGTATTCTCTCTCATTATTCTTTCCAGATCTTGACTTTCTTTGTCTGCCTTCATTTGAAATCGGTCTTCTTTGAAGTTCACATCTTCAAACCATAACACTCTATAAGTCCCATTTTTTTTCTCTGTAGACCATTGTCCTTCAGATCTGTCTCTTATAGTCATAAAAAGCTTGAGCATCCATCTCACAGCCTTATACTCTTGTGGTTACTGTTCATATGTGTGTGTGTACTGTTAATAAAAGTGATATACATCCATTTTTGAATACTTTGAATATACAGAAATTACTACTGTCAATATTGTTGAGGACCAGAAAAATGATACCCCAAAGTATGGCACTTTGGCATGCTGAGCACTTTGAACTACAGAAAATGAAAAGGTTTCAGAAGCATCCTCAGAACCAAAGACTTTCTGACCTTCTCCTGTTTCTCTCCCTAAGTGAGGGCTGAAATTCTCTCTGAAGTTCCCTTATCTGAAGCTTCTTCAGAAGGAAGAAAATTGCCTTCAATCCCCTCCTGAAATTTCATTAACCAGGAAAGATTAAACTTACATGGCAGGAAGGAAGACTGAGGAGTGTCACCACACCTAAACAGACTTTGTCACAAGCTACTGTCTGTTTATAGTTCCCATACAATTTCCTAAAATAATCATTGACACATTATTGTCTGTTCTTTGTTTTGGGCCCATTCAATTTTCTAAAACTCATTTAGTACTCCTTAAAATTGCCTATATTCTGCCATCTTCCTCTCCCCTCTGAAAGAGGGCATACAACCTTCTCAACCTTGGGGTTATTGGGAAATCACTTCCCTGTGATTTCCCTGTGCACATAATAAACTTGCTTTTTTTTTCTCCCGTTAGTCTATTGACTGTTGATTTCAGCAGACTCACATGTAAACCAAAAATAAAATTCTAAGCAGCCCCAACCAACTGAATAGACTCCTCCTCTTAGCCAAGGGCATTCTGAAGTTAACCTCAAACAATAGTTCAGGCCATGAGACTAATGAGTGGTCAGACATGCCTCATTCTACCTTCCTCCCTTTGGAATTCAGGCACAGCTGACCAGTATTAATATTAAAACAGAGACCATAAGAGTGACAATAACAGACTCTTTGAAGCAATAAGACACCAACATGACAGTAGGCCCAAAAAGAAATTAAAGTATTTTACCCCAAAATACATTTTTTGACCCATTTTGAAATGGCCCTGCAAAGCTATCTGTTGTGAAGAAAGTACACATTTTATATAGAATCCTCTTCATTTTCCAGATCTTTGTGATGATCCAGGAGAGAACAACTGAGTCTGGCACCTTTTTAAGTCTGATAAGAAACATTTAAAATCTATTCTCTCTGAAGCCAGCTATCTGGAAGTTTCAGCTAAATAATAAGAACCTTGGTCTCCACAATTCCTTTCCTTAACTTAAACACTCCCTTCTGTCTATTCTAGGTCTTTAGATAAACTCTTTCAACCAATTGCCAATCACAAAATCTTTGAATCCACCTAAGACCTGCACACAACCCCTCCACCCATATACCCCCGCCTTGAGTTGTCCCACCTTTCCGAACCAAACAAATACATAATACGTCTTACGTGTATTAAGTGATGTCTTGTATCTCCCTAAAATGCATAAAACCAAGCCAAATCACCTTGGACACATGTTCTTAGGATCTCCTACAGCTGTGTCATGGGCCATGGTCACTCATATTTGGCTCAGAATAAATTTTACAGAGTTTGACTCTTCATCAACATGCACCTTAAAAGGAGAAGGGAAAATTCCCTTCACCTCTACAACACCATTAGTGTTTTGTCATTTTTGTTCAGATTTTTTTATACTTTATCATTTAACAGTACATCCTCCAAATTTTTAGATGTTATTAAAATGTCTTTATAGTATAACTAATCCTTAATAGCCTAATGTAAATATGCACCGCATATTTACAAAATGGATAAATTTATCTATCCATTTGTTGAATGTTTGTGTAATAATACATTTTCATGATTGTAAAATTTTTGCAATAAGCATTTTTGTGCATTACTCATTGTACCAGTTTGAATTACTCCATTAGGCTATATTCCCAAGAGGACAAATATCATGAAAAATTTTGACTGTAATTGGATAAACTGAGCACTCCCAGGGGTATTTATAAAGAACAATAGGTGGTTAAAATGTTGCTAACAACCCTGGCTTTGGCACTTTTCTTATCTAAAGCTATTCCATCCATCAGCTCTCAGGCTTTTATTATGCTGAGTGGGCCATGGGAACTGAATGAACTTTTTGAGAAGCCCAAAGTTAGAAATGCTGGGAATAGTAAGAGCAAAAGTAGGAAAGGAAAGAGATGTAAATAGTACCAGGGGTAGTGAAATTTTGTGAGAATGAACAGGGATATTTAAAGGAAATATAATAGGATTTAGGAAAAAGTTTTATGGAACCTACATTCTCTTTCACAAAAAGCTTGTAATGTTTGTTCACACTGTCTTCAAGAAGTTCAGACAGGTCACATGGAAATTTACTAAGGCTGGTACACAAAGGCTTATAAATGCAAACTTCAAAAGCATATCTGCAAAGCTTGCATGCTATGAATCTATAAAGTAGGTATCTGGGTTAAGGTTATAAGCTTTTGGAACACAAAAAGCCTTAAAAAAGGCTTTTAGCTACTGTCTGGTGGTTTTAAATTTGGGAGGAGGAGGTAGAGGGTGGGACTTATGGAAAGGCCTGTAATGATAGTTTCCAAGTTTAGATGTTAAGGAGAACTGGATACAAATATATGCAATTTTCAACAACACCCACTTTCCTGTAAAAAAGGGTTTGATAATTTCTAATGAGGCAGTTTAAGTCTAACATTTTGTTTAAGACTATAAACTAAAGCACCATGCTACCTGAGTTCAAATACAAAATAATAAAAGGCAAAAAATGAGTAAAAATGGTTTACCTGTATAAGAAAAGAGAGAATAGGAAAAACAACCCAGGGGTGGAAGCTAGTTTTGAATTCAGAATCATGTAAATGTCACACATATCTTCAGAAAAATAATAAGTCCAAAGGATGACAGAACAAACCATCCCCAAAATTAGAAAACAGAGTGAAACAAATAAACCTAAGTAGGCCGGGTGTTGTGGCTCATGCCTGTAATCCCAGCACTTTGGGAGGCCGAGGCGGGCAGATCACTTGAAGTCAGGAATTTGAGACCAGCCTGGTCAACATGGCGAAACCTCGTCTCTACTAAAAATACAAAAATTAGCTGGGCCTGGTGGCTCACGACTGTAATCCCAGCCTCAGGGAGACTGAGGCAGGAGAATCGCTTGAACCCAGGAGGCAGAGATTGCAGTGAGCCAAGATAGCCCACTGCACTCCAGCCTGGGAAACAGAGCGAGACTCCATCTCAAAATAGTAAGTAAATAAATAAATAAACAAATAAACAAACAAATAAATAAATAAATAAACCTAAGTATATATTGGTTGGTACCATTCTTGCATGGATAAGAATTATTTCAAATACTTTTCAAACATGTTAGCTTGACTCTACATCCCAAAACATAATATCCTGACTCTACGTCCTTGTATCCTAAGAAAAATTCACTGAAAAAAACACTGAAATTGTGTTCGGTGGTATTACGCTAGTATTAATGTTGGTGTCGTTATTTCAGTATTTGGTTTGTTGGTACTGTTATGGTTAATGGAAAAATCAACCTCTGTAAAATATTTTAGAGAGGTTTATTCTAAGCCAGTATGAGTGACCATGGCTTCTGGAAACAGTTTCGAGGGGTCCTGAGAAAATGTGCCCTAGGTGGTCGGTTTGGTTTTATACATTTCAGGGAAAGAGGAATTGCAGACAAAGACATAAATCAATACATGGAAGGTATCCATTAGTTTGGTCTGAAAAAGTGGGATATTTTGAAGTAGGGGCTTATAGGTTATAGATAGATTCAGAAATTCTTCAATTTGCAATTGGGTAAAGAAGTAAATCTTTGTGTAAAAATTTGGAGTCAGCAGAAAGGAATTTTTATGATAAGAAAGTCTGTTAACCAATAGACTGGGTCAGAGTGACCTGTAAGCGTGCGTGACTTAAGCCTTGTCTGGCATGGCCTCGGGTCCTGTTTATAATTGGGTATCTTATTGTCACAAAAAGTCCATTATGTTAGTCTTATGATCTCTGTTTTAACATTAATGCTGGTTGGTGGTTTTGCCTAAATTCCAAAAGGGAAGGGGTATAATTCCATATATCTGACCACCCTTCCTGTCTTAGACAGGAATTCAGTTTTTAAGGTTTTTCTGGGATCCTCTTGACCAAAAAGGGATCCTTTTAGTTGGTGATGGCCTAACATTTTTAATTTACATTATTTTGAAACTTTCATGTACATTATTGCATATCTTATGTACACACATATTTATGGTAGGATAAAGCAAATGAATAATATACTTATGTCATTATAAAATAAGGATTCTCAAACAGAAAAAGAGATACAAATATGAAATCAAATAAATTATGAAATAAACCAAAATTTAAGATTTTCGATGTATTTATTTCTAAAAAAAAATTTATTTCCTAACATCATTTGCCAAACATGAAACAAATAGTACAATAAAAAGATGACAGCAATAGATCAAAATATGTCTTGATATAGATATACAGATATAGATATATGTAAATATCATAATGATATTCATAAAGATTAACTTCATAATATTCAAAAGGAAATTCATATATTAGATTTGATGATTACTAAGAACTCATTATTATAATAATAAAAGAAGAAAAGATAACATTTATTCTGCTTTCCTGTTGAGATTATATTTCAGAACACCCAAAAAATGTATGAAATTTCCTCTTTAGAGAAGAATAACAACTAATTAAACTCAGGAGTAATATTAGAATTGAAACATCACCACTTTGCACCCTGAATTAAATAATAAATGCTAAAACTATTGGATGGAAGATTGATGGGAAAAATTTTAATGGATAGATGACAACACTTGAACCATCTTAACCTAAATAAAAATAAGAGAATACATTATGTTCTTCCTGATGAGATGCAATAGGAAGTTCAGATTATATCACCTCTCTATGGTCTGTTGTTACCAAAAAAGTTAAAAAGCAAAGATGAATCTAATCAAGTCTGGATCTACTGCCAAAGTATTGCAAAAACATGGATGTGGAGAAACATGTTAATTAATACCACATTCATATAATCAGTCTAGTGAAAAATATAAGAGATTTTGCAGTACAAATGATTTGGTAGCTGTAATGAGAAATGGCATAAAAGGAGGTAGGGAGACTTAGCATACAATACAAACATGCTCACATGATGTGCCTACTCCCAGAGGTCTGATACATGCTTCTTTTCTAGTCCTACTTGATCTAATACATAGGTCTAAATATATGCTTCTTTTCTAGTCATACTTGATCACAATCTTCCTATCTTACTCCTTCCTGACTTCTCACCAGAGAGCTAAACCATTAACTATTGCCTAAGAGTTCATGCATACCCTTAGTTTGGACTACTTTTCTTACTATACAAATGAAGGACCAGATGAACTGACAGATACTCAGCCTAAGGGATTTTCCTCACAACTGTCTTTCAGAGACATTCCCAAGTAAGGGGTATAGTAAAATAGCAGTTCATTTTCTACCAGTAACCATGTATCAACCCAATCTATCCATAGATCAAACTCAAACTTTCTTTCTCTATCAGCTGGTAATGGAGAACTCCTCCCATGAGGCTGAGGGAGTGTTGTTAATGCAACATTTTCAGGTGACATGGAGGTCCAAGTCATCTTTCTTGCAGCTTACTTAAGCTCTCTGGACTTAATTGAGCCCAAAACTTAATATAACACTTCCATTTTATAACAGATTGCTGCTGAGGTTGCCTAAAGTTATGACTTGTTAACTAATGGTCTAACTCAGTTGAAGACAGATAATTTTATTATGTGGTCATTTGATGCTCTAGGTTCAGAAGACTGGCTTCTATGTGAGTACAGTAGTATATCAAAAGCTGTTTTTCTTTTTCTTTTATTTTCTTATTTATTTTAGAGACAGGATCTTGCTGTATTGCCCAGGTTGGTCTCCACCTCCTGGCCCCAAGTGATCCTCCTGCCTCAGCCTTTCGAGTTGCCAGGTTTACAGGAGTGAGCCACCACACCTTGCAAAAAAGCTCTTTTTCAAATGGTGTATAGTTCTCTCATGCAAATGGTTTATCAGTCTGAGTCCTATCAAAAGAAAAACAACAGAGTAATTTAAACATGAAAAGTTTAATATAAAAATTGGCAACAATAAGGGATTAGAATATAAAGAGATTAGATAGTAAGAGTAAGAAAAATTAACAGAATATAGGAGGAGCAAATAAAGGAACATTAATTATTCCTAGGGCTGAGATTAAACACCCAGAGGAGTCTCACCCTCCACCCAGAGATGAGATCTAGACCTTATGTCAGGAACTGAGAAGGGTCTGATGTTTGTCCTCCTTGACAACTAACCAGTTAGTCTGCAACAGATTTGTAGATGCTGGCAGACAACACGAGATGCTAGAGTCAAAGACAAATAACACAGAATAGGAAGGTGTCTTAATGAAGGTAATTTACCACAAACTCCCGCTATGAGAGGTTCTGCAGGGAGCTGCTGGCCGCTGGGTGACGATGATGGCCAATGTGCACTGAAGGAGCCCAGCACTGGAGAAATTACAAGTGTTGCAAGAGCTTGGTGCTAGAGAAGCCTCATATGCTGCAGCAGTACAGGGGAAGTTTTGTGTGCTGCAGGAGTGTTTGGAAACCAACCATGCATTGGGAAACAGGAAGCAAAACCATTTTGTCCTTGCAATGTCTCTCCAATGCTCTCAGCTAAGAAATCAGTGCCACCTTTCAAAAGGAAAATACATGTATGCATGTGTGTGTATACACACACACACACATTTTTTTGTGCGGGACGATGGGCAGTGGGGACGGAGTTTTGCTCTGTCACCCAGGCTGAAGTGCAGTGGTGTGATCTTGGCTCACAGCAACCTCCGCTGCCTGGCTTCAAGCCATTCTCCCACTTCACCCTTCTAAGTAGCTGGGATTACAGGCATCTGCTGCCATGTCCAGCTAATGTTTTGTATTTTTAGTAGAGACGGGATTTTGCCATGTTGGCCAGTCTGGTGTAGAACTCTGGACCTCAGGTGATCCACCAGACTCAGCCTCCCAAAGTACTGGAATTACAGGCGTGCACCACCGTGCCTGGTCTCCAAAGGAAAATATTTAAATATTTAAAGGACTTAGCTCCATTAATACAGAGGAGGCAAATACATAAATTTGGAGCTAAAAATAAATCAACTGGTAGCCAGTACAGGTGGCATGCTGTTGCTCTAGAATGTAAGAGTGTACACTTTGACTCTGCTTTTCACTTTTGCTAGAGGCTCAAGAGGGCATCTTTCTCTAGCACCTTTGTACATGATGGGTTATATGGTCCAAGTAGATCTACCTATACCACAGTCAAAACATGTCAGAGCCCACAGTTAGAGCCCTTACTTGCTCTGAGTTTGCATTCAAAACTAGTAGACTCCCAAACCGTCCAACAGAAGGTTTTGGGCACTATTTCAGGTGCAAAATATGCTACTTCTAAAATCCAAATGAACTTACCAAGATTTGTACTTATTCCATATTGGTGGGTAGTGTGATAAATTGTTGTTTACTTTGGAATAGATGCCCTAGATGACAAGATCACTAAAAACTTCAGCGAATGATCATGTCCTTGAAACTATATAGAGTTTATCTCCCACCTCTTGAAACATATATCTTAGCAAGGTACCCAGAGTATTTTCCATTTCTTGCTCATCAGGTTCACTTAATAAGATGTCATAAATCTAGTGTACCAATACATTATTTTGTAACATGTCCACATGATCAAGGTTCTTTTAGACCATAACGACAAAGAACAGGAGAATTTAAAAAGCACTGAGGAAAGACCAACAATATATACTGTTTTTTATTCAATGAATGCATACTGCATTTGATCCCCACCACCTTCTTTTGTAGAATAAATTGTATGTAGGGCCTCACCATACTGTCTTTTTTTTTTTTTTTTCATTTCTTAATACAAAATTTTCTTTTGCTTTCTAAAGCCATTCCTTAGCTGCATAATTTTGGGCAAGTTAATTAGCTTCTCTGTGGATCAGTTGCACCATCTGTAAAATGCAGACGACAATATAAATATCTCAAATGTGTTATTTTTAGAAATAAGTGAGTTAACACATGTGAAGTAGTTGGAATAGTTCCTGATGTGCAATAAGCATACAATGTTATTATTGCTGCTTTTAAAAAAATCTGTCCCACACATACATTTGTCCTATAAGTAGAGCTGTAGACTAGTCTGGTGATCAGGAAGAAATTCTCAGGCCACTGTCTGCATGTCCTACATATGCTGTCCATCAAGTTCTAGCATTCATAGCTGTTTAGAAAATCTGCCTCTTAACCTAGCGAGAAGATGCTTTGGACATCTGGTGATTATGTACCATTTTTTGAACTTGGGTCTGTTGAGTACTCAAGGATGATATGAGAAGGTGGAAAGAAGCACTATGTGACTTCACTCAAACTTTCCATTTCTTTATATTTGAATATTTATAAGGTCTGTAACAATTCTAAGGGGCATCAAAAGATTAGGTGAAGAGTTTTTATTGCCTTCCCCAAGTCAAAAACTTTATAGAAAGTTTTGCATTGTGACTGTAATGTAATTCTCATCAGTGCATTTTTTTTTTTTTTGCCAATGCGTTTGTACTTAAATTTGTTGGGGTTTTGGTTCAGCAAGTCTATGCCTCAACTGTCTTCAATGCGGGTGCAGGGCAAAGTTGACATATAGGCCCAGTTATAGGTAAGTGTTTACATAAATTTCTCAATCCAGATTGCCATATTACTACCAGGGAAATAGATTATTTACATTCTCAACAACAACGTGTGAGATTCTAGTTTAAAATACCTTCACCAGCACTGAGAACTATTCATTTTTATTTTTGTTCATTTGATAAGCAGATAACTCTGCCCTCCTTTTTATGAGAAAAAGAAACATCATTCGTGCATAAATTCCTTACATTCTATTTTCTTTTCATAGCTACAGGGATATCTACAATTATACCCATCTTCATTTCTTTCTTTTAACTAAGTCTTAGAGGATGTTGACATCCCTCCTTCTCTTAGAGGTTAGCCTACTACTTGTAATCTGATGCCTATACACATGCACATTTTCTTCTGGGACTTGCTACATTAACTATATTCTTGTTGGTACTTTCAGCCCTTCCTTCTCTATTTACTACTTCCTCTCTACCTGAAACATGAGTCTCGATCACTTTAAAACTATTTTTTCTTAATCCTGCATCATCTCTTTTCTTTATTTTGCCACCTCTTTTCTTTCTCTACTTATCCTTATTTCTATTCCTATCTTGAAAGAGTGGTCAACGTTTCTTCATTTCTCATATCCATTTAAAGTCACTCAAATAAGATTTTCATATATAACTTCTCAATATGATTATTTTGGAAATGATTTCCAATAATCCCCCTAGTTCATAATTCTAATGGCTACTTCCAGTTTATATAGCATTTTACCTCTCTAAGTTATTTGGCATCATTGACACTTTTCTTATTTTTCTGAAATGCTTTCCTCTATTAGCTTTTGTGCAAGATTTTGTTTTGTTTTCTTGTTATGTGTTTTTTTTTCTTTTGTCAGTAAACATTCATCCTCACTCCTTTCTATTCTCTTCTAATTATTGCTGGAGCTAGAAACACCAGGAATTAAATTTTCAAAATTCTTTCCCACCAGAATTTTGCAGTAATTTACATTTTGACAATGAGAGCTTGCTTGAGATTTGAAACACAGAGGAAGCAAAAATCAATTATTTTTCTGGAATCAATGGGCACCAGTAAAGGCTTCTGCAAACACGTAGTCAGCTGTGATTATTAACAGCAATTGTCCAAATTTCTAATAAGTTATAATAAATCTCTTTCTGATTAAAATAATTAGAGGTGTTTATGTTTATGTTTTTCTGATGAAAGCCTTACTAGTCAGCTTACATGAAAAATACTCTGGTTTTTATTCTGATCCTTCTCCTACATCTCAGTCTGCTCTTTCTCAGTGTCCTTTGCAGCATCTAGTTCCTCTCTGCATTCCTTAAATGTTGGTGATCGTTGATGCTCCTCTTTTCTCATCCTACTACATCCCCTCCCTAGTCAATATCACTCATTCCCATATATTATTCTTAAGTTGCAGATTCATATACAATAATAATTATCACATTCATCAGATTGGATTTGAGGTAAAGGATAATTCCACAAGTTTAGTGGCTTACACAAACAAAAGTTTATGAGTTACTTGCATTTCATATCAACTGACGGTCTGTGAGTAGGATGTGGGGCTGAGCCCCTATTTGGGACACACTGTTATTACATGGTTCTCAAAACTCCTGCTTGGATGTGGCATATATCATCTGCATGATCAAGCATAGCATGAATGGTATAGGTATGTATATTGTTTACATGGGGAGGCACTGCAACTCACCTAGCAATTGGCATGGTTGTATACTCCTGCTTCAGGGATAAGGAAGTTAATATCTGTGGATGACAATTTAATCTACCACAACATTGATAGTACTAATATCAATAATTTAAAACTGTTACAATGTACAGTATTCCTACTTCTAAAAATCTTTAGGATGCTTTTTGTTTATTTCATAAAATACCTATAATAGAGATAAACAGAAAATGTAAGAAACGTAATGACATAACGGCCATTTTCTTTCCCTCCACTTCTTACACTTCAAGTCTGAAGCAACTGATATTAATAGCCAAGTGAGTGCTGGTAAAGCCTCTGGCTCTGCTGAGATTTGCAGCTGATTGCTAGTTATCTGTTACTATCCATTCTCTTTTCATATAATAGAGTAGAAAGTAGTCACATATCTTCCCAGCCAAAGTTTATAATCTCCAGATATCTTACAGTTAAGGGTAACCACATCACAAAGCTTTGCTCAAAGGGATGTAAGAAAATGAAAGGTATTGTGTACCACTCTGAGACTTCAACAGCCAAAAATGATTGGGAATAGGCCATTCTTTCCACTGGTGAGCAGATGAGAATCAATGGAGGATCTTTCCAGAGTTGCACAGGAAGGTCACAGCTATAAGTTGAGTATGGCAGAGATGACTACAAGGACAAGTTTGCCTATTTATCTCTAAACTATTACATGGACAAGGGTAAACTTCTTCTTGTTGAAGTTTCTTGGTCCCTTTATTATAGTAGCCTACCTTGCAGCCTAAATAATAGAGGGCCCTGGTGGAGAAACACCAGTCTGATGTATTTCTTTTCCCCTTTTCCCATTCCTTTTCACCTTGTTGGTAGACATTTCTAGAACAGAGCCTGGGAGTGAGGACCAGAAATCTCTGGATCCTGTTAAGAGACTCGCATTCAGATCCTAGTGGACCCATGAGGGAAAGGTTGACACTGGCCACACAAAAGCATGTCAGGTCTCTAAATTAGTTCCCAAGAAGACTCTCATTTCCCTTTATCCTGCTTTATTTTGTTACATAACTTATCACTATATGAAATACTATATAATTAGTTAAATTAAAATACCTTAACTTTTGTGTCCAAGATAAAGCCAGAAAATAGGCTCATTGAATGGGATGTTTGCTGGGGTAATGGCACCCAGTTATAATATTGGGTCCTAAGATAGATCATACAACAGCTTGAGGTGATTCCAGACTTCCACAACAAACTGAGAGATGTTTAGGGCTGAAGACGGAAGAAGGACACTGCTGACCAGGAATGATTTAAACTAAAGACCTCCATTTCCAGAGTGAAGTTATCCTTATTAAGGAAATTATCTTGGGAAATGATGCTCTCTGTCCACACATTTGAAAAGAATCTTGCCTCTGAGCAAGTGCAATCCAAGCATAGAGCTAGCTAGCCATCAGCCCTTCCAATGAAGGCATCTGTAAGCAAAGAAACATAGCCCAATGGAAATTTTAAAAAGCACCTTTTGATAGATAGCCCAGGCTCAAGAACTTCCCATTCAGAGCCTTTTAGTAGAACTTGGACTGGAAAACAACATCCTAGGTGTAGCGGGTGCTCTCGTGCCTCAGTCACATCCCCTCTGCAGGCACTTACCTTTTGGTTTCATTTTGATGACTTTTTACTGCAAGTTCTTGCAACTTTCACCTTTCTCTGATCATAGGAGTGTTCTCAACCTGTTCACAGGGTAGGTTAGGAGGACCAGGGAGTAACCGCCCTATAGTCCCAGTGGAACTGAGCACCAGTTGCCCAATGAAGCAATCTTCTCATCAACACACTTGTTTTGGCATCCTCTACTTTGTTCTCTTATTTCTCCATTCCCTTCCTGGTGCTTCCTGTGATCACTTCATTCTAGGAACACCAGCTCTGAAATTCTAGGACTTGAGGTCTTCTCTACTACTTACAATTTTTAAACTTTTGCAAGAATTTCCCAAAGTAAGTTGATTAGTCCATTTTCACACTTCTATAAAAATACTACCTAAGACTGGGTAATTTATAAAGGAAAAAATATAGTTGACTCACAGTTCTGCACGGCTGGAGAGGCCTCAGGAAACTTACAATTATGGTGGAAGGCAAAGGAGAAGCAAGGACCTTCTTCACAAAGTGGCAGGAAAGACAGAAAAGCCTAGGGAAAACTGCCATTTATGAAACTATCAGATCTTGTGAGAATTCCTTCACCATCATGAGAACCGCATGGGGGGAATCACCCTCCACGATCCAATCCCCTCCTACCACGTCCCTTCCTCAACACATGGGGATTATGACGATTATGATTCGAGATGAGATTTGGATGAGGACACAGCCAAACCATATCAGTAAGAGAAGCTTGTATTAATGCAGGCATGGCTTTAAATTTTCCAAAGTCTTTAGAAATGTTAATAAATAAAAACAGGAGTAAACTTTGTAAAAAAGCATCTGACTATAAATGTGACCCATTTAATCCTAGAAGAACAACTGATAACAGAGCTATTCTTTTTATTTAGTTGCTGGGAATTCCAATGTCCACATTATCAGGAAGTGCAAGATCTCCTTCTGAAGGCTCATCTCTTTATGTACCGTCCAAAACCTTAGGCAGAGAAAGAAATGGAAACTGTGACCAGTCCCCTAAGAGGGCTTACATTAGGCTTGCCATTGTTCCCACTGCTGTCACTTAAACTTGCTGTATAAACTTTGTCTTGCCTAAACTGGAGCACCTCTGCCCTCTGTTGCTGCCCTCAGTCACCCAGGTTCCAGCACAGGCTTCAGAAGGGC
This sequence comes from Macaca thibetana thibetana, assembly GCF_024542745.1. Lineage (NCBI taxonomy): Eukaryota > Metazoa > Chordata > Mammalia > Primates > Cercopithecidae > Macaca > Macaca thibetana. Next base: position 78,080,367 of record NC_065579.1, read on the forward strand.
ACCATACTCAAGATTCCAGGATGATACTCCCAGGCTTTGCCTTTGTGACCAATGTGCACAACCAAATGTGTCAATGTAGGGATAAAATCATCTGCTCTAAGGAGATTCTTCTGCATTTACATAGGCCAGTGGAAAATTAGAAGCATCTTTTAATGATACATAAGTGAATTAATGTTTTCAATATTTTTGAAAAACTCGGGGAAGGATAGACGTCAAAATATATGTCATCATATCTACATGTTGAAATTATGGTTGATTTTTAGTTTTCTTTTTGTTTCTGTATACTCTAAATATCTCTAATGCAAATGAATTACTTTTATAATTATATTTTTAATGCTATTTTTTTTGGAAAACAAAAATTTTTTAATGTGACTTAAGAAGTTAGACCCATCAGAGAATGGAAGAGGGCACAAGGCAAAATACCACCTTGTAAACTTTAGAGTCAGGTACATCCAGAGACATAAAGCCACCAAGATCTGTTTCTCTGAAGCAGAAACCACTGGACTCCAAAGCAGGGGTAAAAATACTTACGTAACATTTTTAGTGAATTGCTGGAGGCTTAGTGCATGCTGGTATAACAGTGAAGGGCTTTCAAGAGAAATAGTATAAGACAGCCCCTTACATACTTGGATTTTTCCTCAGGAAAACCACCAGATTCTTAGAGGAGGTCTCTGAGAAAGACCCCTCGTGGAATTGCCAGGGAGAAAGAAAGAGAGTATTCATTGTGAAGCCCTCCCAGAATTTTCTCCATGACAAAGGGCAACTCTTACCCAATCCAGTCCTATCCATCCTGCCTGTCTCACCTGGAGGGCAAGGGTTAGGGGAAGACACCATAATCAATAAGGGAGGGAGGCTTACAGAAAATAGCCTGGGAATGCTGTACCCAGAGCAGATTGGAGTGCTGGACTGGGAGGTGACAGAAGACAGGCAGGGGAGAAAGGCTAGAATGAGTCATGTGGTACTGGATTAGAAATCAGTGCTCTGTACACTGCAAGGGCCTAAAAGCTATGATACCCAGTATGGGTAAGCACAGCCAACATTGCTTTGTAATACCAAACAAGAACTTGGCCTCACCCTTTCCTATTTTGGGATTAATGAAAATACTTTTTATCTTAGACTTGTATAAAGACGTTGTGCATGTTTTTTTTTTTTCTTTCACTAATTGTACATTTATTTTTGTGATTCCTTCATCATATTTTTTTAATATTATAAAATTAATTTAAAAGACTCCTCATCAAGATAAGCAGTGCAAGGTGGTACATGAGGGCTCTAACTTCAGAACTTTTGGTTGCAAAAGACAGAAATCCACTTAAGAAAACCAGGAAGTATATGATTCACTTACCTGAGAGGTCTAAGGGTGTAGACACAGGTGGCAGCTAATACTGTGTCATGGGAACATTTTCTGTCTTGGCTCTGCTCTCCTCAAGAGACTCCTCATGAAGTGAGGAACGTGGCTGTCAGCAGCTCTAGGCCTAGAGCCTGTACAGCATTATAAATAATTGCAACTCTCTTTCCCCTAAATACGGTATTGGGGCTGGGTACAGTGGCTCACGCCTGTAATCCCAGTACTTTGGGAGGCTGAGGTAGGTGGATCACCTGAGGTCAGGAGTTCGAGACCAGCCTGGTCAACATGGTGAAACCCCGTCTCCACTAAAAATACAAAAATTAGCTCAGCATAGTGACAGGAGCCTGTAATCCCAGCTACTCAAGAGGTTGACACAGGAGAATGGCTAGAACCTGGGAGGTGGAGGTGGCAGTGAGCTGAGATTGTGCCACTGCACTCCAGCCTGGGCGACAGAGCAAGACTGTCTAAAAAAAACCTATATATATACACACACACATACACACACACATATATATACACACAGACTATATGTGTATGTGTGTGTGTGTATATATATAGTATCGGGGCTTTGAGATCACGAATTTGCCTCTGTGGTGATGGAGAGTAGGGCCCTTTTCTAGATAGTCCTAGCACATTCATATGGGGTAGAGAAAACCATTTCCCCAAAGGCGAGGACATATTGCAGAGGAAAAGAAATGTAACAGATATACATTGCACAGACTGGAGTGTCAGGATGGAAGAGATGAAAGTTATATTAATAGATACAATTTTATACTTAATGTAGAAAATCATGAAATTGGTGAACTGAAGAAACCTCAAACATATACACTATATAAAGAAAGTTGAAAAAAATTATGTAATATTTGGGATGGATTATTTTGCCTTTGTTTATACAAGGCTTAATACATGATTTCTATGGTTTGAATGTTTGTCCCTTCTGAAACTCATGTTGAAACTTAATCCCCAATGTAAAAGTATTAAGAGGTACTGCCTTTAAGAAGTGATTGGGAGCTGGGCACGGTGGCTCATGCCTGTAATCCCAGTACTTTGGGAGGCTGAGGTGGGTGGATCACCTGAGGTCAGGAGTTCGAGACCAGCCTGGCCAACATGGTGAAACCCTGTCTCTAATAAAAATACAAAAAATTTGCCGGGCACCTGTAATCCTAGCTACTTGGGAGGCTGAGGCAGGAGAATCACTCGAACCCAGAAGGCGGAGGTTGCAGTGAGCTGAGATCATGGATGCACTCCATCTTGGGCAACAAGAGTGAAACTCCATCTCAAAAATAAATACATATATAAAAATAAAAAAATATATATATATAAATTTTTTTAATAAGTGATTGGGTCATGAGGACTCTGGTCCCATAAGTGGATTAATGGTTTACTAGATTAATGTAGTATTACAGAAGTGGGTCTGTATAAAACCCAGTTTGGTTCTCTCACGTGCCCCTCCTGCTCTGTGATGCCTCCCGCCATGGTATGATACAGCATGAGGTCCTCACCAGAAGCTGATCACATGTGGCCCCTCAGCTTTGGACTTCCCATATTCCAAAGCTGTAACAAATAAATTTATTTTCTTTATGAATTACCTAGTCTCAGGTATTCTGTTACATCCATACAAAGCAGACTAAGGCAGTCATTAAAACCATTCTGTATTCTAGTAGTCATCTTTCTTTTTAATCATTAGACAATCATTGTATTTTGATATCAAAGTGGATTCTAAATCATATTTAGGAATGCTTTGCTGTAGTTATTTAAGATACTCTTTGGTATGAAAAATCCTCACGGATATTCATGGTAAGCCAGAGCCCAACAGAGCTTGGGCTGCACATACCATTTAATATTTTTTCCCGGTTCATTTGGTATATTGACACAGCAGGGAGAGAGAAATTCTCAAGTCTCTTTTCCACCTTATAGTCTGGCCTTGTATCAGTAATTTTTGCAAAAAATAGATTTTCAAGATGTGATCATATTTTAAAAGCTTTGTAACATGATGAAAAAGAAAATTGGCAATCATACAGTTCATTCTTTTAGTAAATAAACCATTTAGGAAGATCAGAAACACAAGGGGGAAAGAAGAAAATTTTACCCCACATAAGAAAAAAATGAGGAATGGAGGCAAAAAAACACTTCACTTTTAATTTTTCGAGTAATTAAGATTTTGATTTCATGAATAGTTCTCTAATTTTAAAAAATCAAACATGTCTTTTGGGCAGAGAGGGAGATATTCTTTGAGCTACTTGAAATTTAAAAATACATGTATCAATCAATCATACCAACAGTAATTGTAGTAACAAAAATTTTAAATTAGCCTCATTATTTCAGACATGGAAGTTCATTTCTGAATGAACATACAAAATTTGGTCAGGCACGATGGTAGTTATTGTCTGTAATCCCAGCACTTTGGGAGACGGAGGTGGGAGGACTGCTTGAGCCCAGGATCAAGATTGGCCTAGGCAACACAGTGAGACCTTATCTCTATTTTAAAAAGTAAATAAATTTAAAAAACAACATTCAATGCATAGATCTAATATGGAAATATGTGTATTTTAAATATTACATTAAAGAAATGAAAATTTTGTGTATAAAACTGTTAAGTCTTTAACACTTTCATAGATCTTCAGAGTTCTTTAATTTTGCATTGAAGGGAAATTTTAAATTTCCTACTTGAAATAGTCAGACTAGGCTAAAAGCTGTTATAAACAGCACCAAAATCTCAGTGGCTTAAAGTAATAAACATTTATTTCTCATACACAAAGTCCAGAACAGATGTTCTGGGTTCAGTGGCTCTCCTAGTGTCTAACCGCTAAGGAAGAACTCAAGGACCCACGCTCTTCTTATCTAGTTTCTCCTCCATGGAGAGGTCAGCGATTTGAACTCACAAAAATGCACAGTTGTTCTGGATATGAATTTGCTTTACTTGTCAGCAATGCTTTGGCCAGCACTACCATTCATAGACTTCCAACATGCCAAAATTTATTACCTTGAAGTCCCACTCAACACTGTTTTATGACAAAAACAGTGTTTCCCCCTATGTCACAGGTCTTTCCGCCTATGCCACTGACTTAGATTATCTGCTATAGCATACAATATATGTTTTGAACACATACAGTGCTATTTCTGCCACAGCCAGAATTCATGGCTCAGAGAGTCAAGAGGCAGAAATAAAAGTGGCTTCCCTTACTGTTAAATCTAATTATCCATTTACAAAAGTTTAGTTTCCATCCCTGAAACTTTCGACTCTGCTAACTTAGCAACCTCAGTTCCCAAAGGAACTAGGAATAATTCCACCAAGAGACACAACCCATGTTCCATCAAACTGGATGTTGAGACTACTAGATAGCTATGTTGGGTTTTTCATAAATTTTTAATGAATTAACTGTCAAAGAAGGGGATACTTTATTGGCTGAAGTGATTGACTCTGATTTTCAGGGAAAAATTAAGTTCCTGCTACATAATGGGCAGAGAGGATAACAAGTGGACTCTCTGAGTTACCTTTTAGTATATACGTATTCAACAGTAAAAATTAAGGAAAAACAACAGAAGTCCAATAAAGACAAAATGACTGAGTCATTAGATCTTCCGATATAAATATTTGATGTTACTCTACCAGGTTAATAACTACGACCAGCAGAGACACTGGCTGAGGTCAACGGAACATGTCGTGGATAGTGGGAAAAGTTACAATTATCACATTTCTTGGCTGGGCACAGTGGCTCATGCCTGTAATCCCAGCACTTTGTGAGGCCAAGGTGGGCGGATCACCTGATGTCAGCAGTTTGAGACCAGTCTGGCCAACATGGTGAATCCCCATCTTTACTGAAAATATAAAAATTAGCTAGGCATGGTGACATGTGCCTGTAATCTCAGCTACCTGGGAGGCTGAGGCAGGAGAATCACTGGAATCAGGGAGGGGGAGGCTGTAATGAGCCGAGAGGGCACCACTGCACTCCAGCCTGAGCAACAGAGTAACATTCCATCTCAAAAAGAAAAAAAGAAGAAGGAAAAAAAAATTCTTCTGACTAGTTACAGAAACAAGGACTAGTAACTTTGCACATAATATTTTCCCTCTTTCTTCTCTATGTCATTAATTTAGATAAGGATTAGTGTTGACGAATAGCATTTTTACTTTGTGACTCAGTTATAGAGTATCTGAGGTAGTTATGACTGAATCAGTAGAGGGACTGAGCTAACTGATAGATCAAGAGGGTGATGATAGATCACCCACTGATAGATCATTTTTATCTATATTTCCCCTTTTGGAGGAGAGGGTGAAAGTATTTTTGTCTGAATAAATGCAGAATCATAAAACTGTTGCTAAAGAAGTTAAAAAATAAGAAAGGAGGGTTGGGAGTGGTGGCTCACGCCTGTAATCCCAGTACTTTGTGAGACTGAGGCAGGTGGATCACCTAAGGTCAGGAGTTCAAAACCAGCCTGGACAATATGGTGAAACCCTGTCTCTATTAAAATACAAAAATTAGCTGGGTGTGGTGGTGCGCACCTGTGATCTCAGCTACTAGGGTGGCTGAGGAAGGAGAATTGCTTGAACCTGGGAGGCGGAGGTTGCAGTGAGCCGAGATTGCGCCACTGCACTCCAGCCTGGGCGACAAAAAGAGACCTTGTCTCAGAAAAAAAAAAAAGAAAAGAAAAGAAAAGAAAAGAAAAAAGAAAAAGGAAAGAAGGAAGGAAGGAAGGAAGGAAGATGTGCACAGATGCTGAGATAACAGAGGTAAAGAGTGTACAGGTTTTTTGCCCATTGACTTTGCTCCAAATCTATGCTTCCATAGTGTTTTCTGTAGTGCTAGTGTATACCTGGAGCACAGGTGTACATTTCTGAGACATCTACTAATTTCTGCTAATAGGTGGTTGTCACTAAAGGGATTTTGGAAGGTGGAAAAGAAAAGGACTTCCTTTTTTCCTGTCAGCATGGTTTGAGCAGAAGCAGTTAGATTCCATCTTAATTGTCTTTTACTATTCTCAGAACTGGTCATACATTCTCTCAGAGGGATCAGTTGCAGCCAACTGTGTTCTGTGTTAAGAGGTCACAGCACCATCCTCTAGGGTCTCTCCTCTGCACTCCTGAAGTACAGAAAGTAGCTAGGAGACACCCTTTAATAGAGTCTGACTTCATTTTTTTATGTTTGACTTTTAACTTATTTTAGCCTCACCTCCCCCTTCCCATTTGGCCCCACATCTAAACATGCTGATAAGAAAACCTGTGCCTCCTCCTTTGGCACGGGTGGAAAATTCAAACCTTGCAAGTAGCCAGCCTATGGATAGGAACTTTTCCCCATTCCCACTCCCTAGCCATCATTATGGTTTAACCCATTCCTTCTACCTGACTTACATCAGCATGAACCTGCTTGTGCCTGTGTAAGGATCACAATGCTTTGGTAAAGAACAAGCCGAGATAAACATCCAGAGTGACTCAGCAAGTTTAGAGCACAGGTGTATAACTCCACTTGTTATCACAGCCGTGTAGCCATAACATGGGAAGGCCATCACTTAGCTCTAAGCCACTATTGTCTGTAAAAGGTATAATTGCCCTGCTGACACTGTATAGGGTGCACTTGTGTCCAGAGAAAGAGAGAGTCAGAGCTGTCTGTCTTGCAGACAACCAAGGGGAAGCCAGGATGCAGCTCAGCTCACTTGTGCCCAGAGAGAGAAAGAGTTAAGCTGCTGACCCGAAGGCAAGGGAAAGCCGGCTGTGCAGCTCTGCATGGGAGCGGCTGGCTCAAGCAGCCATGACAGAGAGGACAGTGTAAGAGAGCTGCTGATGAGAAAGCTGCTGAATAAAGCCATGTCTCATTTACCTGCTGTCTCTGGAGTGTTCTTCCAGCTGCATGCCCCACATCTACCCACACCCCTTTGATCTCAGCTGGGGCTGGACCCTAACCTTGAGCATAACAGCCTGTTCTTATTGCCTTAGGAGTCACTGTGTGAGTAATAAACGTTTTCTCAAGTTTATCTGGTGTGTGGAATGTCTGCAGCATCTACATCATATCTCTAATAGGAAGGGGATCTATACCACCTTTAATGGTGACAATATGTATAGCCCTTTCTCAGAGGACTGACCAAATAATTTGTGATTAATTATTTTCTGAGTTCCTAGGTTTTTGTAACCCACCTGTTCCCTTTTGTTTCCGTGATGTATTTGTTATTATTGGGGCATAACAAATTACCCAAAATTTAGTGTCTTAAAGCAAATGTTTATTATTTTAGTTTCTGAGGGTTGGGAATGTAGACATAGCTTAGATGGATGCCTCTGGTTCAAACTTTCTTATGCAGCTGTATTAGAATTGTTGGCAGAGGCTGTGGACTCATCTGAAGGCTTGACTGGTAGAGGAGAAATCAGCTTCAAAGCTGTCTCACATGGTTGTTGGCAGGCTTTAGCTCCTTGTCACATGAGCCTCTCTCCCTGCTAGACTGCTTTGTAACATGTCAGTTGGCTTTCCCCAGGGTAAGTAATCCAACAAAGAGTGAAAGAGAACATGCCAAGACAGAAACCATAGTATTTTTATATCCTAATATTTAAACTGACCTCTTATTATGTCTGCTTAGTTCTATTCATTAGAAGCTTCATTAGGTCCAGCCTATCCTTAGGGGAGGGTCATGTATGAATGCAGGACATGAGTATCAGGAAGTGGGGGTTTTGGAGACCATTGAATAAGCCTCTGTTACAACCAGCCCTAGGGTAGTAGCTGTTTCCTGCTATTATCTCGGAACTAAAAAGTAACTTTGTGCTTCTTCATCTTCAGTGATTACACACTTGTGTAATCAGTGTTCTGATATTAAATCCCCTCTCTTTGAATAAAAAGCATGATTTATTTTTCCTGACTTGATGGTAAAAGACCCAAGACTAGGATCCTCTGCTGGAGTTTTTCTACATTTAATTCACAAATAAAGAGAGCATGGCATACTTTTACCCACATCCCATTGGCCAGAACTCAATCGCATGACTAATATAACTGCAAAGGTGGTTGACAAACGCATGGAACACACAGATTTTAGTGAAAATAATAGTTTCTGCATGCTGATTATTTTTCAAGAAGTCATACACACACTGTCAATACTTCCTAAGTACTACTTTCTAAGATAAATAACTTTCTTTACAAATACATTTTTTTCAAAAAACTCAAAACACTGCAAGCATGGTGATTCTAATTTATGGATTTTTTTTCCCTATTGAATTCTTCATGAGGAAAGTAATTTTCCAAAAATGTGCTGAAAGTAGTAGAAGCTTCATGTAGTCAATAATTTGGGTCTGTGATTCAAAGGTAATTTAATACTTTTTTCAGTTATTATAGAATTAAAATATGAATAGTTGTTTTACAGTGTTTTCATCAAAAATAGTAACTTTTAGAAACTCTGTATAACATATTATCATAAAATGCACTAAAATTTATGCATATATTTGTGTTTTTCTGAAGTTTAAAATCATTAGAAATGAAAACGAATCTTAATCTATGTGTGAGGGCTTATCTATTATTTTCAAATACTATATATCTTTATAGTCAACACAGATGTAGATTGAATCCATGGTTTAATTACTAAGCAAGAATTCTTAATAGTGAACTTCAGTACTTTCAGAGTTATGACAGGGAGATTACCCAACTTTAAAATAACTTTTCCAATTTTATCTGTTTATGTTTTATGAACACTTATGGTGCACCATTTATAAAGATATATATTCATAATATCGACAAATACAAAAAGAGTAGGCCCAGCTCTAAAGTAGCTCTAAAGGACCATAACTTCAATATTTTATTGAAGTTAAGCTGGTATAAATTAAAATAAGATTATTATAACTTTAGAATGTTTACTGTACTCCCCAATGTAACCACAAAGAAAGTAGATATAGAATATACACATAAAAATATGAGAAAGGAATGTAAATGTTTCACTAGAAACAATCAACTCAACAAAATGAAGACAGTATTGTAGGAAATGAAATACAAAAAGCTATAAAGCATATAGAAAACAAATAGCAAAATGACAGAAGCAAGTTCCTCCTTATCAGTAATTACTTTAAACACAAATGAATTAAACTTTGCAATCAAAAGATGGAGATTAGCAGAATGGATAAAAAACAGGACCCAACTACAGTCATGCACTGCTTAACAACCAGGATTTGTCCTGAGAAATGTATCATTAGGCAATTTTCTCACTGTGAGCATTATAGAGTGTACTTACACAAACCTAGATGGTCTAGTGTACATACACCTAGGCAATAAGGTATAGCCTATGGCTCCTAGGCTGCAAACCTGTACAGCATATTACTGTACTGAATACCACAGGCAATTATATCACAATGATAGGTATTTTTTAAATCTAAACATATCCAAACATAACAACGAGGGAAGAGAGAGACCTTCTTATACTGTTTTATATTGTTTTAAACTCAGAAAAGAAAAGAGAAGCGAAACTAAAGGGAGGTAGCCCGGCACCTAAGGAACCAGACCCGAAACCAGGCATGGACCTGCCTGACCTAAGCCTGATAGTTAAAATTCCACCCCTGACCTAGCAACTGACGTCATCCATAGATTCCAGACACTATATGGAAGGACACTCTGAAACCTCCCGTTCTGTTCTGTTTCACTCTGACCACTGGTGCTTGCAGCCCGTCACTTACACCTTGGCTTGCTCAATCAATTATCACCCTCTCACGTGGAACCCGTTAGAGTTTTGAGCCCTTAAAAGAGACAGAAGTTGAGCACCTGACGAGCTCAGATTTTAAGATGCTAGCCTGCCGATGCTCCCAGCTGATTAAAGCCACTCCCTTCACTATCTTGGTGCCTGAGGGGTTTTGTCCGTGGCTCATCCTGCTACATTTCTTGGTTCCCTGACTGGGAAATGAGGTGATTAATGGATGGTTGAGGCACCTCCTTAGGTGGCTTTAGCCTGCCCTGTGGAACATCCCTGCGGGGGACTCTAACCAGCCAAAGCAATGTTGATCCTGAGAGGCTCCTGGGTAGGCATTTGCCCTGGTGGGACGCCTCACCAGAGCAGTGTGTCACAGGCCCCCATGGAGGATCAATGCAGTGGTTGAACACCGGGAAGGAACTGGCACTTGGAGTCCAGACATCTAAAACTTGGTAAGAGTAGTCTTTAGAACTTGCCCACTCCATTTGATTGAAAGCGTGGCCTGATCACCCACGGCGTGCATTTATCGGCACTTTGGTTTTGATTTTGGTTTTGACTTGGTTTGAATTGCTTGACGGGACTGGTCTTAGGAACTTTCCCACTCCATTTGAGTGGAAGCTTGGCCTGATCATCCACGGGGTGCCTTTATCGGCACTTTAGTTTTGGTTTTGACTTAGTTTGAATTGCTTGACAGGACTGGTCTTAGGAACGTTCCCACTCCATTTGAGTGGAAGCTTGGCCTGATCATCCAAGGTGTGCCTTTATCGGCACTTTAGTTTTGGTTTTGACTTAGTTTGAATTGCTTGACAGGACTGGTCTTAGGAACTTGTCTACTCTGTTTGAGTGGAAGCGTGGCCTGATCACCCATGGTGTGCCTGTGCCAGCACTTTAGTTTTTGTTTTTGACTTGATTTGGATTGCTTGATACTTTGGTTTTGGTTTTGACCTGGCTTGAATTTCTGGATACTCTGATTTTGGTTTTGATTTTGATTTGGTGTAAACTGCAGAAGTGTGTGTGTGCCCTTTTTACTTGTACTTTGTTTTGTGGTGTGTGTGTGGTGTGAACATGGTGTTTTATCTCGAAGAAGCATGGGCCAGGCACAAATAAGCCCACCCCACTAAGAACTATGTTGAAAAATTTCAAGAAAGGATTTAAGGGAGATTATGGTGTTACTATGACACCAGGAAAACTTAGAACTTTGTGTGACATAGACTGGCCAGCATTAGAGGTAGGTTGGCCGTCAGAAGGAAGCCTGGACAGGTCCCTTGTTTCAAAGGTATGGCACAAGGTAACCTGTAAGCCAGGGCACCCAGACCAGTTTCCGTACATAGACACTTAGTTACAGCTGGTTTTAGACCACCTTACTCCCCACAGTAGTTAAGAGAACGGCAGTATAAGCGGCTGGCAGAGGCAAGGAAAGACCAGCAGAGAGAAAGAGAGGAAAGAAACAGAGAGAAAAAGATGCAAAGAGAGAGAGAGGAAAAGACAGAGAGGAAGAGACAGAGAGACAAAGGAGTCAAGAAAAGAGAGAGAGACAGAGAGAGAGGCAGAAAGAGAGAGAGAGATAGAGGCAAAAGGAAAGGCAAAGAGAGAGCGAGAGAGAAATATACAAGTAGTTAAGAAAAAAAGAGTATACCCTATTCCTTTAAAAGCCAAGGTAAATTTAAAAACTATAATTGATAATTAAAGGTATTCTCCATAACCCTGTAACACTCTAATACCACTTTGTTGTCAGTATAAACAAAGGCATATCCCGAAAGCACTGAGGCCTTCTTATCAAACATCCTTAACCCAGTAACCCATGGATGGCCCAGATGCCTTCAATCTGTAGCAGCAGCTGCTTTGCTAACAGAAAAAAAAAGTAAAAAAAAAAAAAAAAAGGGGCCATCTATACCAATTCTAACTTAATTTAGACTAAACAAGGTCTTATTGATAGTAAAGGATAATTGAAATCCCAAACTTACAAGGTTTTCAACAAAAGTAAAGTTTGCTAAAAGTTAACAGTGTAACATGTATTATAGTAACTTCTAATCTTGTGGCCTTAGACAGTCTAGTCCACAGAGTAGATAAATAAAGTTTGCTTTAAAAAAAAAAAAAGTTTATCTTAAAAAAAAGGAAAAAAAAGGAGGAGGCAGAATTTATGTAAAAAGAGTGTCATACAGTAAATTCTTGTCCTGAAATAAAATAATTGGTTGTTTAAAGAAAGAAATGTTTGTAATAAGTCAGAAAGTTGAGACATGTCAAAAAATTGTCTGCCAAAGTTGTGAAAGAAAAAAAGTTATTGAAAATTTTACGCAAAAATTGTTGTATAATTTAAAAGTAATAAGGTCTCCTGAGTACTACTGAACAAACAGTTTATGTGTAAGGTATATAAAGAAAGTAAAATATACCTTTGGTAAAAAGATTATAAGGAGGCATAAGAATGTGGATTTTTACTTACATTAAAAAATTAAAAAATACATTGTTTTGAAGGTTTAAGCAAGTTTTAAAACGTTAATTGTAAAGAAAATTCTGTGTGTAAACATATTAGCTAAAGTTAAAAAGATATCATCCAGTTTTTCTGTGAACTAGACATTAAAGTAAAAACACAGCAGGTTTTTCTTAAAGCACCAACCTGCTCTTTAACAAAAATTATAAAAAGTTAAAAAAGAGTCTATAAAATCTTACCTTACGGTCGAACATGAAAAATTAGATAAATATGTCTATAAGGTTTTATTAAAATTAAGTTTAACATTAATAACACACTAATATAAAGGTAAAATTTAGCTCTCTGGTATAAAAATCATACAAGAAGCATTATTAAATAGAAAATGGTGTTTAGCTTTCTTTAGTCTAAAAACTAATAAAAATTGGTGCTAAAGGAAACATTCATTTTACTAGAGGATCATAGAAATTAAAGACTTAAAACAAGCTTTGGAAATTAAGACAGCATACCAAGATGCAAATGCCTAGTTAGAATGGATCAAATATTCCATCCTCACATTAAACAAAAGCAATTATGCTTGTGCATATGGCAGGCCAGAGGACCAGATTGTCCCCTTTCCACTAAGGTGGTCCTCCAGTCAACCAAGCATGGGCTCCATGGTAGCTCTTTTCCAGGATTCTACAGCCTGGAGTAATAAGTTGTGTCCACCTCTCTCTGCTATATCCCAAAGTCCAGCCCCCTGCGGGTCAGCCCCTGAGGGCCATCCAGCCTCTGTCTCCCAACACTAAGTTCATTTCGTGTCTCTCACGACAGGGAGGAAACTTAGCATTCCTTAGAGACCTGAGGGATGCAGTGAGCTTAAGAATTTTCAAGAGCTTATCAATTAGTCAGCCCTTGTTCATCCCCAAGCAGATGTGTGGTGGTATTGTGGTGGACCTTTACTAGGCACTCTGCCGAATAACTAGAGTGGCACTTGTGCTTTAGTCCATTTGGCTATCCTTTTTACCCTGGCATTTCATCAACCGGAGGAAGAAAAAAAATAAGACATCATAAAGTGAGAGAAGCCACTTATAGGTCTTTCAATTCTCATATCTATTTAGACGCAATTGGAGCCCACAAGGAATACCAGATCAATTTAAAGCTTGAAATCAAATAGTTACAGGATTTAAGTCAATATTTTGGTAGATGACAGTCAATAAAAATATAAATTAGATAAACTACATCTATTACAACCAACAGCAACAAGCTTTTCATAAGTTAAAAGAAAAACTCAGGTTGGCTCCAGCCCTGAGGCTACCTGCTATGTGTCAAAAAAAAAAAAAAAATGGCAGTTGGAGTTTTAAACCAGACTGTAGGGCCCTGGCCAAGGCCAGTGGCCTCTCTCGCAAAACAACTAGACGATGTTTCGAAAGTCTGGCCCCCATGTCTAAGGGCCCTGGCAGCAACAGCCCTGTTAGCACAAGAAGCAGATAAGCTAACTCTTAGGGAAAACTTAAACATAAAGTCCTCCCATGCTGTGGTGACTTTAATAAATACCAAAGGACACCATTAGCTAAGAAATGCTAGACTAACTAGATACCAAAGCTTGCTCTGTGAAAATCCCCGCATAACCATTGAAGTTTGCAACACCCTAAACCCCGCCACCTTGCTCCTAGTATCAGAGATCCCAGTTAAACCTAACTGTGTAGAAGTATTGGACTCAGTTTATTCTAGTGGGCCCAACCTCCAAGCCCATCCTTAAACATCAGTAGACTAGGAGCTACACGTGGATAGAGGCAGCTTTGCCAACCCCTGCAAAGTGACTCTGAAAAAGATGACAAGCCCTGCTCCAGTCACACCCAGAAGCTGACTGGTCCATGCACAGCTGAAGCATGAAGAAACTCATCGCAGGATTCATTTTCCTTAAAACTTAGACTTGTACAGTAAAGACTTCAACTGACCTTCCTCAGACGGAGGACTGTTCCCCGTATATACATCAAGTCACTGAGGTAGGACAAAAGATTGCTACAGTCCTATTATTTTACAGTTATTATAAGTGTACCAGGACTCTAAAAGAAACTTGTTTGTATAATACTATTTTATCTATGTAGCCCAGGAAATAACCAACCTGATGCGCGCTATGACCCATTTTAAGCCTCCTATGATCACAGTTTTAAAAATAAAATTAAGGACTGGTCCTTTTCTAGGCGACACAAGTAAAGTAATAGCTAGGACAGAAGAAAGAGAGGTCCCCAAGCATATAACCCTAAAATTTAATGCTTGTGCCACTATCAATAGCAATCGACATAAAATAAGATGCAGTTCTTTAAATTAAAAAAAAAAAAAAAGTTACATGGCAGGAAATAAGTATGTCTGCCATGAATTAAGCTCATGTGCAAATGTGTGTAATTACTGGTCTTGTGTCATCTAGACTACTTGAAAAAAGGATGAAAAAGATCCTGTTTAGCTCCAAAAAGGAGAAGGCAGCCCCTCCGGTACGAGTGGAAGCTGCAACCCCTTGAAATTAGTAATTACAAATCCCTTAAACTCAAGGTAGAAAAAAGGAGAACACGTATCTCTAGGCATCAATAGAAAAGGACTAGATCCCGAGTAAATATCTTAGTAAAAAAGGAGGTTCGTAAACCCTCTCCGGAACCAGTATTTCAGACTTTCTATGATGAACTAAATGTGCCAGTACCAGGGACTCCAGGAAAAAACCAGAAATTTGTTTTTGCAATTAGCCAAGCATGTAGCCCAGTCTCTAAATGTCACTTCATGTTATGTTTGTGGAGAAATTGTAATAAGAGATCAATGGCCATAAGAAGCCCAAGAATTAGTGCCTACAGACTTCCTGATGAATTCTTGGCCCAAAAGAATCACCATGATAATTTCTAGGTTCTAAAAGTCTCAATTATTAGACAATATTGCATAGTTAAAAAAAAAAAAAAGAAAGAATTCACTCATTCTGTAGGATGACTTAGTTGCCTAGGACAAAAACTAGGTAATGGTACCACAAAAACAGTTACATGGTGGCGTTCGAATCATACAGATAAAAATTCATTCAGTAAATTTCCAAAGTTGAAGACCATTTAGGCCCACCCAAAATCCCACCGGGACTGGACGGCCCCCACTGGGCTATACTGGATATACAGACATACAGCCTACGCTAAGTTGTCTGACCAGTGGACAGGTAGTTGTGTTATTGGCACTATTAAACCATCATTCTTCCCACTGCCCATAAAAACTGGCAAACTCTTGGGCTTCCCTGTCTATGCTTCCTGAGAAAAGTGAAACGTAGCCATAGATAATTAAAAAGACGACGAATGGCCTCCTAAAAAAATTATGCAATACTGTAGTCCTGCCACTTAGACACAAGATGGCTCATTGGGATACTGGACCCACATTTACATGCTCAATCGAATCATACGGTTGCAAGCTGTTTCAGAAATCATCACTAATAAAACCAGTCAAGGCTTGACTATTCTGGCCTGGCAAGAAACTCAGGTAAGAAATGCTATCTATCAAAATAGGTTGGCTCTCGACTACTTGCTAGCAGATGAAAGAGAGGTCTATAAGAAATTTAACCTAATTACTGTCTACACATAGATCATCAAAGGCAAGTAGTTAGAGGTATAGTTAAAAATATGACAAAACTGACACATGTGCCTGTACAAGTGTAGCATGGATTCGACCCTGAAGCCATGTTTAAAAGGTGGTTCTCAGCACTAGGAAGATTTAAAACTCTTTTAATAGGAGTTATAATAGTAACAGAAACCTGCTTACTGCTCACTTGTTTGCTACCTGTACTTCTTCAAATGATAAGAAGCTTCATTGCTAACTTAGTTCACCAGAATGCTTCAGCACAAGTGTACTATATGAATCACTATCAATCTATTGCACAAGAAGACATAAATAGCGAAAATAAGAGTGAGAACTCCCAGTAATAAAAAGTGAGAGTCTCAAAGAGAGGAAATGAGGGAAGAGAGAGACCCTCTCATACTGTTTTATATTACTCTATACTCAGAAAAGAAAACAAAAGCAAAACTAAAGGCAGGTAGAACGGCGCCTAGGAACCAGACCCAAAACCAGGCCTGGGCCTGCCTGACCTAAGCCTGATAGTTAAAATTCGACCCCTGACCAAGCAACTGATGTTATCTATAGATTCCAGACGTTGTATGAAAGGACACTGTGAAACCTCCCGTTCTGTTCTGTTTCACTCTGACCACCAGTGCTCGCAGCCCCTGTCACTTACCCCCTGGCTTGCTCAATCGATCACGACCCTCTTACGCAGACCCCCTTTCAGAAATCAGATAGAGTTGTGAGCCCTTAAAAGGGACAGAAGTTGAGCACCTGACAAGCTCGGATTTTAAGACGCTAGCCTGCCGATGCTCCCAGCGGATTAAAGTCACTCCCTTCACTATCTCGGTGTCTGAGGGGTTTTGTCTGCAGTTCGTCCTGCTACAACAAAGTTGTAGTAAAAATAAAGTATTCTAATTGTATGGGACCACCATCATATCTTTAGTCCACTGTTGACCAAAATATTATTATATGGCACACAACTGTATCTGTGTCTACAAAAGAGTCATTTTAGATCCAAAGATGCAAATAGATTGAAAGTGAAAAGAGGGAAAAATGTGTTTCCTGCAAATATTAATAGTAACCAAAAGAGAGCAAGGGTGGTTATACTAAAATCAGACAAAATAGACTTTACATCAAAAAGTTTTACAAGATAAAGGATAATACATATTAGTAATAAGTTTTATACAACAAGATATAACAATGATTAATATTTATACACCTATATAAGACCATCAAATGTTGGAAGAAAACCAGACAGAATTGAAAGGAGAAATAGGCAATTCTACAACAATTGGAGACTTCAACATCCTATTCTCAATAATGGACAGTACAACTAGATGGAATAGGACAGTAGAAGACTTAACACAGTACATCAAACTAGATCCGCTAGATATGTACCTTCCAGTCTATCCAATAATGGAATACACATTCTTCCCTAGAGTATACGAGACATTTTCATAGACCATATGTTAGATCACAAATTAGGTCTCAATAGAATTAAAAAGACAAACAGCATAAAACGTATATTCTCCAACCCCAATGAGTTACAGTTAGAAAACAATAACAGCAGGAGAAATTCACAAATGTGAGGAAATTAAACAGTCTTACACAACCACCACATCAAAGAAGAAATCACAGGAAAATTAGGTAAAGTTAGAGATAAATGAAAAAGGAAACACAGCACCAAAACTCATGGCACTAGTGAAAGAAGTGGTAAGCATCAAATTCACAGCCATAAACGCTTACGTCAAGAGCCAAGAAAGTTCTCAAATCAACAACTTAACTTTACAGCTTAAGAAACTTGAAAAAGAATAAGCTAAATGCAAAACTACTAGAAGGAAGGAAATAATAAAGACTAGAGCATAGATCAACAAAATAGAAATAAAAAAATAGAGAAAATTAATGGAACCAAAAGTTGGTTCTTTGAAAAGATCAACAAAATTGACAAACTTTAGCAAGATGAACAAAGAAAAAAAGAAGATTCAAATTACTAAAATCAAAAATGAAAGTGGGGACATTATTATTGATTCTACAGAAATAAAAAAAGATTATGAGAGTACTATAAACAATTGTATGCCAACGAATTGGATAATCTAAATGATATAAATAAATTCCTAGAAATGCAAAACCCATGGAAACTAAATCACAAAGAAATACAAAACACTGAGTAGACCTACGGCTACTAACAAAACTGAATCAGTATAAGATACATATATAAAAAAGGATATTTTGCCTTTTCTTATACATTCAATACAACAGAGAATACTTCACGTCTAATCACTAAGGTATGTGGGAATTTCTCCCCACCCATGAAACAAACAATTCAGCAACTGACACCAGCTGGCTGTCCTATAATTCAACTCAATTTGTAACTATCTAACTGGTAATAGTGTCAGATCCCACAGGTTGAGGGCTCAGTTCCACATGGGTGCTCCCCACTTCAGATGCCAGTCAGTTGCAACCACAAGTTATGATCTGTGCTTCTGATCAACCAGCTATTAATCAGGGTTCCCACAACCCCCAGGTTTAAGTAATTTGCTAGAATGGCTTGTAGAACTCAAGGAAACACTTATTTATGTGTACCCATTTATTATTTTCAAATATTACAAAGGATACAGATGTATGGCCAGTTGGAAAAGATACAGAGGGGAAGGTGTGTGGGAAAAAGCACAGAACTTCCATGCCCTCCCTAGGTGCACAATCCTCCAGGAAACTCTATGTGTTCAACTATCTAGATGCTCTCCAAACCCTGTCCTTTGGGGTTTTTATGGAGGCTTTATTATGTAGACATGGTTGATTACATCAATGGCCATTGGTGATCAAACTTATCTTCAGCCTCTCTTCTCTCCCAAGGTGGGGTGTGTGTGACTGAAAGTCCCAATCCTCTTCTTTTTGTGTCCCAGTCACATTTCTACGTGTCTGTAGATCACAGATCACATCTTTTTTGTCTAACTGCAATTCTACACGGCTGCCCATTCTTAATCAAACTTAAGCCTAAAAATAGCTTTCCCTAGGTTTTCGGTCTTCATTTCTGAAGACTCCTGTGTCATGTAAAACTTCCATTAAATAAATTTGTTATGCTTTTGTCTTGTTACTTTTCTTTTGTTATAGGAATCTTGGCCATGAGGAAAGGTATCACATCTGTCCATCCCTACACACCCATTAGGATGGCTACAATCAGAAAAACAGAAAATAAAAAGTGTTGGTGAGGATGTATAGTTGAAACTCTTTGCACTGTTGGTGGGAATGTAAAATGGTGCAGCCACTGTGGAAAATACTATCGTAGTTCCACAAAAATAAAAACAGAATTGCGATATGATCTAGCAATTCCAATTCCTGGTTATGGATCTAAAACAAGTGAAAAAAGAGTCTCAGAAAGATATTTGTACACCCATGCTTACAGCTGCATTATTTATAATAGCTAAAACATAGAAGCAATCCAAGTGTCCATCAAAGTGTTAAAGTATGCTACTGGCTGACAGTTAAAATGAATTCCCTGTGGCTGAGGCACTCTGTGTTAAAATAGAGCAAGGTGACCATAGCTGGGTGAAGGAATAGCCATGTACTCTTTGTTCTCAGAAAGAGGCTGTAAAAGTGTCACAGAGTCTTTCTTTTTGCAATCAAGCCAAACCAGTTCCTGTTATTGGAACCGAGATAGACTGCAGCTGGAAGTTCTCAAACTGACCACAAACAGATCACCTGAGGCCAGCCAAAAAAGAGACACTTGTGATGTTTTGCTTAGTTTATCCAGTCCAAACCTGGCACCTGATTCCCACCCTACCCTCATCCTGTCGTTTTTGCCTTTATAATCTCCTACTCTCTGACCCCTCCTTGAGGCACGCTTTCAATCTACACCAGAGATTACATCTTCCCAATCCACAGATTGCTTTTAGAAAATAAATTTCTCCTTTGCTTCCACAGACATCATTGGTCTTTTGTTAACAGAAGGATGAATGGATAATCAATATGTGGTACATGGGGAGCTAATTGTTTAATGGGTACGGAGTTTCAGTTTTATAAGATGAAAAGAGTTCTAAAGGTAGATGCTGGTGATGTATGCACAATAATTATGAATATTTAATATCACTGAACTATATACTTAAAAATTATTGACGATAAATTTTATGTTGTATTTTACCACAATAAAAAATGGAAAAAAGGACTTTCAAAAGTAATGTTTAATTACTTAAGAATGTCTAGTTGTTTCCAAAAATTAAAAACATAGGGTGACCACTCTTAAACCCACCTCAAATATCTAAAAAGGTTAGAGTGCTATGGATTTGAATAGTTTCAAATAGACCTCTTCTAAAATATGTACATAAGTTTTCATAAACACATATACATGGTTGACAGGAAAAAAACAAGAATCTCCATCTTTTGTTTTTTGTTTTTGGTGAGTTCTATCTTCCCTATTACTATTTTTATTATTTAGTTTTTAAATGTTAAACATTTTTTACATTTCAGTAGTTTCAGGGATACAAGTGGTCTTTGATTACATGGATGAATTGTATAGTGCTAAAGTTTAGGATTGTAGCGCACCTGTCACTCAAGGATTGTACATTGTACCCAACAGATAATCCTTCATCGCTAACCCTCCTTCTTCTCTCCCCCTCTGAGTCTCCAATATCAATTATATCACTCGGTATGCCTTTGCTTATCCATAGCTTAGATCCAACTTTCAAGTGAGAACATAGATCTGGTTTTCAATTCCCGAGTTACTTCACTTAGAATAATGGCCTCCAGTTCCATTCAAGTTGCTGCAAAAGACAATGTTTCACTCTTTTTTACAGCTGAGTAGTATCCCATGGAGTGTGTGTGTCTGTGTGTATTCATACATACATATATACAGACATGTATATGTATATATGTGTGTGTATATATGTGTGCGTTTGTGTATATACACATACAAAATAAATACATATATAAAATGTATCACATTTCTCAACCCATTCATTGGTTGGCAGTTAGGTTGAAGAGTCTGCATTTTTTAAGACCGTCCCCTCTTAATAAGCTGGGTTATTAAGTAATCTTGGCAACCACACTTCAGCTTTGACACAGTCTTTAGAGGAATTTCTGAAATTAGTTTCCAAAACTATAAATTTGCTGAGGCTATTTGGCTGTTTAACTATTCCGTCTTTTTATGCAGTGATTTAGCAACAGGTAATGTAACAATGTGGCAGGAAATCCTCACTACCCTGAGGTTTTATATTAGAGAGAAAAATATCTTTTGAAATCCAAACAATCTTTTCCAATATAATCGTCTATGAAATGTTAAATGAAAATCAAATTAGCAAACTAAGGTTAAATTCAATTGTATACGAGGCACTTGTAATATCATCAAATTGGTATAATTTAATTATAACTTATACTCTATAAAACACCTGGAAAAGCCAATCACTATTTAATAAAATATTAACTTATTTAAATTATTAACATTAATGAATGGTGGATTTAAGTGATTTAAAAGCAAACACTTATTACTCACAATCTGCCTTTGGATAAATTCACATGCAAAACCCGAGTCAAGATTCAGTTTACGGAATGCCAACTCCAACAAAAAATTGCACCCAAGGGGATTCAGGTGATCGAGGTGTTTTATGAGCACACACAAAACAAGTGATACACGTTTTTGTCTCCAATTAAGATGAAGGGAATTTTCTTCTTTGACCACAGTGTTTCACACAAGGTAAGCTTTTCATTTGATATGACCAGATCTTCTCAGTTCCCAGCTTTAGTTTGTATTGCCTATTTGTTTAAGGCAAGTCACAGACATTCATTTCACAGCCCACAGTTCAAAGGTTCCCCTTAGAAAAGCTTCCTAATCTCTTTCTCTTTTTTCTGGGTCTTGGTTTTCTTGTTCCTTTAGGTTAAGGGTTTCCCAGCATTTAAGATTTTATCTTTTTTTGGTTTCACATTAATAAAGGTTTAATGATAATCTGTTTGCCTCAGCCTGAAGGCTTAGCAAAACTGAAACAAAGGAAAAGGGATTCTTATCTTACTTAATGGTTTTTTGCTTGAGCAAAAATTATCCCTTCAGAAATTCTGCTTCTACAAAAGTATTTCTTTAGAAGGTGCCGAAAGAAGAACTTTCATGTCTTTTACCCTGAAGAAGGCCTCCTAAGAAAAAGCAAATCATTACAAGAATCTGAAAGTTTTTTAATTTTTATTTTTTCCTCTTTTTGGAAGGTCTGGCTGGTGGAGGGAGGTCCCCATTTTTCTTTATAGGATAGGAAAAACTTTCCTCCCGTCTTTGGTTCTTACGGTAATTAAGGTATAGAACTGTTTCTGATTTCCAGTCCATTCCCTTTCACTCGAGTTGTATTATTTTCTTGTTTTCTAAAAAAACTTCTGATTTCACATCTGCCAACTACCCTCATTCTCATCAAAACTTCAGCTGAAAAACCTTTCACAAAGCTTTACTCCCTGAGAGAGGCCTAGCTGAAATTCCTTCCATTCTTTCGTTTTAATTAAAAGCACCTTTCCTGTAGGCAGTTCCACTGTAAAAAATCATATTCTAAAAGTAGATAAAAAGCAATACGGTGAAAGTAGAAACAAACGGGAGGGAAAATGAAAGGGGGAGAAAGGGTGACGTGTTTTGGAATCTGTAACTGTAAGCTCATGGTGGGTGGATACTCGTACATTAAGTAACTAGTTTGGCTTTTATTTTTAAGTTCACTTCTCAAATCTTTATTCACACTCCTTTCTTCTAAAATTGACAGAAGTACAGAAGGCAACATCACACAGTAAAACTAACCAGAAAACGTCCATCTGGCATGCCTTTCAGGAATTCAGCCCACTAATATTTGCTAAGGGTTTCATGACTCAACCCTCCAAGATGCCGCACAAGGAAGAATTTCCACATTTTGCAGAACTGCCAAATCTCATTCACTGGAGCAAAGGCTCCTCATTTGGGGCTCATTTTTAGACAGTTGTTTATTTGTTTATATACTGTTAAAATCTCCCTCAGCGGATGGAGTTTGTCATGCATTTCTAAATAGTGAGTAAACATATTCTTCCACCCCCTCCCGGCAGGACACGCTTCAGCATTTTGGCCACTGAGCCTAGTTGAATTTCTCTCTCCTTCCTTCCTCCTCCCCTCTTCCCACGCAGCCTAGTTTTATTCTTCCTTCCTTGGTTTTATTTCTTCCTCTTCCTCGCTCTTTTTCTTCCTTCCCTACCTTCAGCCACATCTTTCAGCCTCATTTGTTCCTTGGAGGTTTTATTCTCCCCTCTTCCTCTATTCTTTCCTCCTTCCCTCTTCTTCCCTCCCTCGCTTCGGCTACTTAGCCCCATTTGTTCCTTCCAGGCTCCACTTTCTTCTCTTCCATTGGTAATTTGTCTAATTTACTCCACTTGAAAAAAGAAAAATCTTGCTTTATGTTTGTATCTTCTTCCCTTCAAAACTGTTCGTCTAAGTTCTTTATTATCTCCTCCCTCCTATTTCAAAATAACAATTAACATTTAGCGAGTGCTAAGTGCGGGCAGGATGCCAAGCTCTCTCGCCCTCTCTCTCTTGAGGGAGGTACCTTTATTATCCTGTTTCATGGATGAAAAACAAAAGCACGTTATTCAATTGTAACTTGCATAAGTCACGAAGCTATAACCAGGAATTCGGCTCTGCAAGCATGCACTTTAAGAATTCTTTTAAAAGTTTTATTAGATTCAAAGACTATGTATAAAATATATACACCTTATACACGAAACATATCTTTTGATGAGGCACCACGGCGGCAAGTTTCCAGTTTTGCCCATTAAAAAAATAAAAAAATTCCTTCCCAATTTTTGAGGCTTCTGCCATTGAACACGGCTGCTCCCGGCCCCTCTTCCCACTTGGCTCGGCAAACGCGTCTTTTATTATGACTCAGCCCAGCCCGTTCCTTGCCAAGCTGCTGACGCTCCGGGCGGAGAGGACGGGGCCGTCGCTCGGGGGCGAGGGTTCGCGCCGCGGCTCGCGCCCGCTTCTCCCGCTTTACGGCTGCTGAAAATCCGGCCCGGCCCGGCAGCCGTACCGCAGACGAGCCCGCGCCTGTGCCCGCGCCGCTCAGGTAATCGGAGTCCTACTCTTTTCAAAGTTTTGCCAAAACAAGCTCCGCGCTCTGAGGCGGCGCGGCCTCGGCCGAGCTGTTCGTGTCTCCTTGCTCCCCACGCTTACCCAGACTGGCGCGACTGAGCTGTTGGCCGCACCCTTGTGAGGGGCCCGGGGCGCCGACCCGTCGTGAAGTACTGGGGCCGGAGGGCGCCCAGCAGGCGGCGGGTTCTGAGCGACTCCGCGGGGTGGCGCGCGGGGAACCTGGCTCCGGCAGTCCGCGGGCCGCGCTGGGCAAAGGAGCTCCCACCCCGCTCCAAGGCCCCCGCCCACCTCCCGAAGCCGCTTGTCTTAGGAGAGGAGCGTAGCAGCTCCAGAATGCCCGCTTCTGATACGTTCACACACGTATGCAGTGCACGCCGGCTAGCGGAGCGCAGGTAAAGAGTGGCGCCGCGGACGCGCGCGTTCCAGATGGCGCGCAGCACAATTCCGCCCCAGAGCTTGGAATGCCGCTCCAGAGGATACGCAGGATGGTTCTCTCAAGGAAGTTTATGAGAAGCCATAGAAAGAGCATCCTGGGATCCGAGCTTGCGTTGCTGGTTCTACCGTAGCGTCTGGCTTACTACCACATTTGCCCTACAGTTGCATTGCTTCATAGCTCGTCCTCCCTATTTTCCCCCACATTATTTGCTGCTTTTTTTTTTTTTTCCATTTTTCCTTTGTATTGCGTCTCTTGGTGCCTTGTGTTCTTTTCCCTTCACTTTTAGAATAGCAATAGAATAACATACAGTAGCCTTTACATTTCAACCTATGGTCCTTAAGATGTCTTTACTTACTAGGGCTTGCATCCTGAGGAGTGTAAAGGATTAATTGTGGATTAAGCTGCTGTACTGAAAGTTGTGCTGCAGTTATCCCTGCAGAACAGAGAAGATAGACTTTTTTTTTTTTTAAACCACTCTAGAACGTTAAGATAATGGTGTTGCTTCTGTTGAAGGAATATAGCTTGAGAAACATTAAAAATTATGTCATAGGATCCTGTAGTATTCGCCCCAGTGAGTTTAATTTGATAACGGTTCTTTGTCATCTGTGAGTTAGATTCTGTGCCAACTGGTGACAGGTTAAGAGAGAAGAGATTCCGTTCCTACCCTCAGGAGAAGGGACCATGGTGAGCACTGGTGTAATGCTACAAAGTGCTCTGGGAGAATGAGGGAGGAAAAACTTAAAAGGAAGAGTTGGGTTTTAAATTGTAGTTTTGGTATTTAGGTAGGATTTTCACCATTTCTTCCCACACCTCAATAATTCTTAATGAAAAGGGGAATTATTTCAACAGTACTTTTCACCTTTATCTTTTTAGAGATTTTTTTTTCTCCTTTATAATCGGCAGTAATGTCTGATCTCAAGACTTATGGAAAGTGTAAAAGTAACACCTCTTAATAAGAATGACGTAATGCATTCCTAATACCACACAGAGTATTAAAGACTTTTAATGTAGGACGACTAACAAGAATGAAATGTAATTTATTAATTGCTTACATAAAGCATTGTCATATTTATGTAGAGCACTCAATACTTATTAGTCAACAATTGTTTATTGATTGCTTCCTATGTGCCAAGTAGTGTTCTTGACACTGGAATAAATTAAAGAAGAAACCTGCCTTCTTGGAATGGAGGGAGACAGTATTAGTACTTAAGAAAAATATAAGGTGAAGCCATAATAAGTGCTATGGAGTTATTACATAAAGCAAGAAAGAGAGTGTATGTGTTTAGTAATTTAAAATAGGATTTTAACGGAAGTCCTCTGGAGAAGCTGACATTTCAGTAGACTTGAAGCAGTTGAGGGAGTGAGCCATATGATATTTGGGGCAAGAGCTTTCCAGGCACAGAGAAATATCAAGTGCAGAGGCCGGACATATTGCTGTGTTCAAGGATCAGCAAAGAAGCTTGCGTAGCTGATGTGGAATGGAGGATAGAGGAGAAGTAGGATATGGGATTTTAAATGTCATAAGGGCCGGATAGTACTACATGGTCTGCTAAGCCATTGTAATGATAACCTTTACTTGAAGCCATTTGGATGCCATTGGAGCCTTTTGACTAGAGGAATGACGTGATCTAATATATCTGTTTGACACCATTACTCTGCCTACTGTGTTGAGAACAGACTGAAGAAAGCAAGGATAGAAGCAGGGATAACAGGCTATTATAATTCATATGACAGATCTTGGTGGCTTAGACTAGGATGATAGCAGTGGAGGTGGTGAGTAGTTCAGATTCTGTGTATATATTTTGAGGTGTATTCCTCAGGGTTAGCTGAGATATAGGATATGAAATGTGAGAGCAAAAGAAATTAAGGAGAATGTAATTGCCTAAGCAACTGAAAAGATTAACTGAGATTAGAAGGAATAGGAAGAAGACGTGGTAATTAGGATTAAGAATCTGGATTTGGATATGTTAGGTGTTAGATGGGTTTTAGATATTCAAATGGAAATGTCGAGCAGGCAGTTAGTTGGAAGACCAAGCTAATGGCATACACTTAGGACTCTTCACCATATAGCGGGTTGTAAAAGCAAAGCGATTGAATGAACTCATCAAAAGTGTGTGAGTTTAGAATATTGAAGATGACCAAGGACCAGACTTTACGTCATAAAGTCTGGTATATAATGGTGTATGTCAGCATTATGAGATGAGGAGAAACCAGAAAAGGAGTCTGAAAAACAGCTGCATTCCAGGTAAAAGGGAAAGCAGGGGATTATGGAATCCTGGAAATGTTTCAAGAAGTAGAGGGCTGGTCACCTGTTTTAAAGATGAGGATTGAGAATTAGCAAAGGAAATCATTGATGACCATGATGTTGGCAGTTTTCATGGAGTAAGTAGGCGTGAAAGCTTGTTTGTAATGTGTTTGACAGAGTAGAAGGAGAGACACTGAAGAAGGTGATGGTATACATCTCTTGAATATTTTTATTGAAAAGGGAGGGAGGACATGGAGTGTTAGTTGCAGGACTAGATGATGTAAAGAGAGTTTTTAAAGTGTATGAAACAGTGGAATGTTGTGATACTAATGAGAAAGAGCCAATAGAGAGGAAAAAATTGATGATGCATGGCACAGAGGGGAGTAGTGTTCATGAGGAGATGAGAAAGGATACATGTATATAACAAGAGAGGCTGTCTGTTGCTAGAGTTTACCTAGAATTAATGAGAGAAGGAAAAGTGTGTGGGCCCAGATGGAGGTGGGGAATGTGAATGTTCTATTTGAATCCCTGCTCTTTTCTCATTGTTTATGAGAGCCAGTTGTGGTACATGAGAAATTTGTAGGAATCATTACCATTTTTCCCATTTGGTCAGGATTATTTGATGAAAGAATACTTTGAGATTCTAAGAATTGCTTGAAACAGAAAACTTTGTGCATTGTTGAGGACAGAAAGGGGGGATTTCTACCTTGAGCTTTGCTTAGGAGAAGACTTAAAGAGAAAGTTGAGATTACAAGATAAAAGGGGAAAAGGAGGAAATAAGGTAAACTAAATCATATGATGAAACCTGAGAAGGGATCTGATGAGGAAGTTAGCAACATTGAATCTCACCTCCTGTGGAGCAGATAGCTACGGTAAAGTTCTAAGAACATTACCCTTATTATCAAACAAACCCTTTTCTGTTTAAGTACCAAGTGTGATCAAATGGGAGAACAGCGTTATCACCAGTGGTCAGCCTAATTATAGAAAGGTGGTGTTAAATCTTGGAAGATATGTTAGCTAGGATTAGATTTCAGATTGGATTTTGAAAATGTAAAAAATGATGATTGGCAACAAATATCATTTGAAAATGATATGAAAAAGACTGGATTGGCAACAAATAGGTTGTAGATGTATGGTGTGATTTTGACAACATTACTCATAGATATTGAGCAATTTGACAAGATGAAGAGAATTGTTAGAGTTGGAAATGGAACCTTGTTTGAGATGATTTTTTTTTTCAGTTATTTAGGGACCATTTGTTTCTTGAATTCTTACTATAAAACAGGGTTCTGCATAAAGTCTTCGCAGGGGATGGTGATAACCACTATGTAAATGACATGATCTCTGCCCTCAATTTACCATTTTTAGTAGAGTGAAGAGAAGGGAATATATGTAAATATTGCAATACAATTGATAAATGCCTTATGAAGAGTACTGAATGCTTTTAGGTTGTTACGTTTTCAAACATTTTTCTTTTATTATGGAAATTATCAGACACACAAAGGTAGAATGGTATAATGAACCCCAGTATACTGAGGAGTACGTCTCGTTAGTATATTTCATGATTGGTACAAAAGATTAGGAGTTAGGGGCCTAGAATTGTAGTCCCAGTTATGTTCCCAGGTAGTTTTGTGCCCATGTCTTTCCTGGCCTTCAGTTTTTTACTGAAAAATGAAGAGGTCAGCTCAAGATCATTTTTAAGGCTTCCTACAGTTCAAAAATATTATGATTGTATAGTTTTTTTACATGGTACGTTCAAAGAAATAGATGAGAGAGTTAAATAGGAGAACTAAGTTTGTTAAGGGAAAAATTAAGCTCCCCTTCTACTTCTCTTTCCACACACATATATAACTATTAGATGTCATCAGCATGCACATAGGATGTAACTATAAAATTAATGTGATTTACTTTTATGTGTAATTTATTAAAATCTATAGTGATATTTAGTATGTACGTAGTAAAATATATGATCTTATGTTTGTGTGTTTTCTATTTGTGTAACAGAGTAGATATTTTTTCCCTTTGAGCCAAAAAACATGCAATTGTATGAGAAGTGAGTCTTGATGAAGTCCTTGACCTCTCTGATCTGCTGTGACCTGCATTGTGTCTCATTTTTGGTTTGTTTTACCAAACAAAATTTGATTCATTGCTTAATTTGTTTGCCAGTTAAAAGCAAACAGTATTTCTGAAATCAGGGTTTTCTGTTTTGCACTCTTGCATGGGCTATTGATGTCAGACAAAATTGTAATTTAATTGTTTTGACATTTTGATCTGAGCAGTTCAGATAAGAAAGGTGATTTATCTTGCCTAGAAACCTCATGTTTGAGCTCAGCATGAGTTTTCCCTAACTGCTTGTTTATAAATGTGGTTTCTAAAAAATTAGACTTTCATCATATTGGGAATTTATGCTCTGGGTATTAATTACCAAGGTACAATTTGATAGGAATATACTAGAGAGATATTTTAATTTTTAGATGGTCAGTCATGAAAAACTTTAGAAGTGCTACGAATCCTTTAAAACAGAGTGAAAATTTCATACTTTCAAACTTATTTTCATTGTATTTAATATCACATGTGAAATTTTAAAGTAGTATACAAATAGCTTTTTGCTTGTTTACAATCTTGGTATATAAAATTACTCATGAACTTTTTTAGTTTTAGGATTTTATTATATTGGTCAAACCTTATACTTTGCATAGTCTGTGTTTTTGTACTCCTGTGCATCAAGTACAATTATCATTGGGGATAAAGTCACTTCAAATAATGCATCCCTAAGTGATCATACTATCGCTTTAAATTGTGTGTGTGTGTGTGTGTGTGTGTGTATTTTCATTTTAGTTTAATATGATACTCAGTAATTTGACAGTTTCTTGGGGCATCCAGTTCTAACAAGCCCTGTATCCTAGTCTCCACCTGGGAGCAGGGGCCGTTCATGTTTTTGGAATCAAACCTGTAACATATTTCCTGCATGGTTATAGAACTTTCACAGTACTCAAACCAAAGTGAACATCTTCTGGGGCACTGTAACACTTTTTTGAAATGCTGGTTGTAGAAGCCAGCTTGAAATTTTTGATCACCTTCAGGTGATAAAAGCCTTTTTTCCTATCTTCTTGGATGGAGAGATCTGATGAAAAGATGAAGATAGGAACAACCTTAAGAAACCTTGTGGTTCTGGATTCCTTTTTTGTATTTAATTTTCCTCGAGTTCTGGAAAACTTTAAAAATAAGAACAAGGTATTTTCAAGTAAAATGACTACTTCATGCAGGAAACCTACTCTTGTCTTTATATGTGTGTGAAAATACTGTGTTACTGGCACTTGTTGAGATAAGACAGAATGTGAGACATCTTAGAGAGGCTCTTTTTACAGGAGTTACATAATTCCTACATCAGCCTTTTTGTAGTATGTCATAGTTTGAATATAGAGTGCCAGCAGTCATCTGTCTTCCAAGAATTTTTTCAAAGAGGCCCTAGTCTCTAGGGAATTAGTGGCTCCCTCAGAATAGGCCAGTCTGAATGATTTGTAAGTTAACACTCAGGAGCTGGAAAACAAGATGATGCTTCTCTAACTGGGGTACTCTGAGCTATGTTAGAGGGCTCCAAGCCATAGATAAATATGGCCATCTTTTTTTTGTAAAATTTATTGCTATATTTTGGAGAAAGCAGTTAAATAATTTAACTGGCAAATTAAATGTTCAGAACCACTATTGAATGTGAATATGACATCCAGTGCAAAATACATGATTTTAAAAATCAAAGTAGTTTCTTACTTGTAGTAGGTTTCCATAGACTATATTTTCTGACCCCAGGAAAGGATATAGATTGGCATAAAGGTAGATAGTTTGTTAAACTTAACATTAATCAAAATACTGATTATTGCTTTTATCTATCTGCTTTGGTTTAGTTTGCTTTCCTGGTGTTTACCCACACTGATCTTTTACATTTCTGGGAAAAGTTTCCCTCTTTATTTTCCTCTGGCATTGAGATATGATTTCTGTGAGGAGCTCCATTTCCCTCTTCTCATTTTTTTGCTTTTTATTTTGAAATTATTGACCTACAGGAATTTGCCAGAATGGTATGAAAAGGCACTGTCTTACATTTTAACCAGTTTTCCCCACTGGCTACATCTTCCTAACTATAGTACAATATAAAAACCAGGAAATTGACATTGATACAATGTATGTGTATAGTTCTGTGTCATTTCATCTCATATGTAGATGCATGTAATCATCACCATAATCAAGATATAAAGCTATTTCATCACCACAAATATCCCTCTTACAGTACTCTCCAAAAGAGGGACTGAAAGAATCAGAGGTGTTTACTTTAGCAAAGGAATTTTGCACTTTCTTCTAAGTTTTGTAGTTTTTATGCAAATGATAGATCTTTTGGTATTTTGAATCATGAAAGAGAAAGATGAAATACTGTATTATCTTCAAAATGGAGGAGAATGTTACCAAAATGCCAGGGATTCAGTCTAGATTCTATTGCTCACCGCACAGAAAGCCAATCAAGGAGATAAGTATTGCCAGGGAAGAAGGCTTTAATCAGGTGCTGCACCTGAGGAGATGGGATATCAGTATCAAATATCTTCCCTGACTAAAATAGCAGAAAAGAAGTATAACTATGTGTGGGAAAACAGGAATTAGGCAGGAGTAAGGAAGAGAAGTTGGTCAGCAGGAAGCAGGTAGTCCGTTCAGGCAATCATGATGAGTGAGAGGTCTGGCGTCTTATTGTCCGGAGGTAGTGATGTGGTGAGTTTTGGTTTTTCTTGCTACTGTCTGGGAAGCCTGAGGGTTGGTTTCCTGAGAAACGAACTCAGATAAGACATTTAACTTTCTCAAGTTTTAAGATGGGGTGGATCAATATCTATGTTAATTCAAAGAAACCATAAACATCAGTTCTATAGGACAATTGGACTGGTTTCAAGAGCTTAAATAGTTGTTATAACAGATATTGTCAGCTGTGAAATAAGTTCTTGAAGGCTCAGTTTCAAATTATCAAGAACTTTGATAATTTGAAGGTTAGACATTGATGTGCTTGAAGAATAAATAGGACCAGTTGGTATGATGCAGTCTTATCCATCTGTGTGACCAATCTTTGTGTATGTGCTGGAATTAGCTAAATAAAACTTTAACAAGAAAATGGTGGAGCAAATAGAGAGGTCTTGTTGAACTTCCTAAGTAACCACACAGTTTTCTAGCTTCTTGTGAAACCTAGAATTGGAGGAAGAAAAAACAAAAAACATTTCAGCATTAACAAAAGCACTATTAATGATATTGTGCCACATTTAATTTTATAGTTGTTAATGTCTTTAACACCTACATTAAGATCATTTATTTTATTTAACCAATATTACATGAGGATAATTATTAGTAGTGTCTGAGAAATCCTTCTTGATAGATTTTTCTCAGAAATATTTCCAGACAATTTGATCCAAGATTTTAGTCCCATATATTACATAGACAGTATAAATGTATTGTCAAAGTACAGTTTACATGTATCTTAGTTTTAATAGTTTACAAGATATTTCTAGTTTATTTGAAAATTTATGATTTACGTATATATGAAATAGGTATCTTCTGTCTTTTTATTTTTGTTGTACAGCAATGCATTAAAGTCTGTTTGGAAGTTTGGAGATAATGTTGAAATTTTATACTCTAATAGTCATAGCCGCTTTTTCATTAGTCCTTCTCTATTCTTTTTAGGTTACCTGAATAAAGCAAAGAATTCCTACCTCTCTTTTTAGTTTTTTTCCGTTATCTAAATGTTCCACATGATATTGTTATTGTAATGATATTTAAACATTAATTCCAGATCATTGTCATCTTCATTATATATGTCTTACCAATTTTTGAAAGTTAAAGCATATATATACACACACACATGTATATACACACACATGTATATACACACACGTATACACACACACACATATATATAATTGCTTTAATTTGCTATACTCATTTTGAGTTGAGTACATAGGAAGGGCAAGGCAGAGAGTGAGTGTTTTTATGTTTTCAGATTTAGTTGATCCCACCACTTGAAAAAAATGTGAATTTGTTACCAAAACACCAAAACACCTGCTGCTTGCCACATAGAAAGCCAATCACTGAGACAATGAGTATTGTCAGCAGAAAGCCTTTAATTAGGTGCTGCACCTGACGATATAGAAGATCAGTCTTAAATCCTTCTCTCTGACCAACTGAAATTAGGGGTTTATATAGCAGAGAAGAAATGTAACCATGTGTGGGAAAATAGGAATTAGGGAGAGTGTAAGGAAGAGGAGTTGGTTCATAGGAAGCAGGTGGTTGCCTAGGCAATTATTGTAGGTGAGTGGTCTGACATGTCATTGTCCAGATACAGTGATCTGGTAAGTTTCAGATTCTTGGTGCTCTTCGGAAGGCTTGATGGTTGGTTTCCTGAGAAAGGAACTCAGATAGAACAAATGTAATTTTCTCAAGTTTCAAGACTGAGAGAGTGCGGGCGTGGTGGCTCACACCTGTAATCCCAGCACTTTAGGAGGCTGAGGTGGGTGGATCATGAGATCAGGAGTTCAAGACCAGCCTGGCCAACATGGTGAAAACCTGTCTCTGCTATAACTACAAAAATTAGCCAGGTGTGGTGGCAGGTGCCTGTATTCCCAGCTACTTTGGAGCCTGAGGCAGGAGAATCACTTGAACCTGGGCAGCAGAGGTTGTAGTGAGCTGAGATTGTGCTACTGCACTCCAGCCTGGGCAACAGAATGAGACTCTGTCTCAAAAAAAAAACCAAAAAAAAAAAAAAAAAAAAAAAAAAAGAAAAAGACTGGGAGGGTCAATTTTTATGTTTTAACATGCAGAAACTATAAACATCAGTTCCATGAGACAATTGAGTCGGTTTTAAATGTTTTTCCAAAATTTTAAATTTTACTTAGAATGAAAAAATAAATTTATTTTAATAGTTATTAATCGTGGACATTTTTAAGAGTAACACAAAAACTTCAATTGTGTTTGTACGGAAAGGGTTGCCTGACTTTTACTTTCAATGAGGATAACATAGTATGATGACATATGTCTCTATCCTCTGTATGAACGTCAATTTGGGGTATGTCTGTGGATCCTGTAAGTACTGAGGGTTTAATTTATTGCTAATATTAGAGACAATGACGGTGATATTCAGGTGACTTACCATTACCAATTCTTTCCTGGAATGGAGAACTTTCCTCTTGATTTCATTGCTGCCTGATTTATATCTTTTAAAAAGGCAGCTGTTCTTTTATTTGCTCAGTATCAAATATAAAAATCAGATTGTATGGTTTCTCATATAATTGTTATCAAGAATTCAATTTTAAAGCAAGGAGAAAACTACATAATAGAAACTTGATATGTTTGTATTATAATCTAGGCATTTTCTTAGCATGTTTCCAATTTGAACAGCTCTAAGCATTTTTATAATAAAAACACCCATCACATTGTGTTCAGGACAAAATAATTACAAAACCTGTAAAATAAAAAAGGATTTGCCATTATACTACTCTATATCTCTGATTATTTAAAGACATTGCTCTTACTCATGTGCCTTCTTTTGGTTTACATACTTTTTGGAGGTACTGAAAAAGAATCCTTTACACATTTTACAAAACACATTTTGACTAGATAGCTCTTCCTTCTCTTATATCTTATAAGATAGCTCTTGTATCAGTAGTGAACTGAGCACAATCTCAGCTCACTACTGATATAAAGACAAAAATCACATCAAAATCAATAAAACATTGTTAATTAATGTAGTGCTAAGGATAGTGGGAGGATTTTTTTTTGTTTTTGTTTTTGTTTTTTTTTTAAGAGACAGAATCTGAGTCTGTCATCCAAGCTGGAGTGAATTGGTACGATCTTGGCTCACTGCAACCTCTGACTCCTGGGTTCAAATGATTCTCATGCCTCAGCCTCCCAAATAGCTGGGATTACAAGTGTGTGCCATCATGCCTGGCTAATTTTTTTTTTTTTTTTTTAATACTAGAGATGGGGTTTTGCTACCTTGGTCAGGCTGGTCTCGAACTCCTGGCCTCGAGTGATCTGCCTGCCTTGGCCTCCCAAAGTACTGGAATTATAGGCATGAGCCACCAGGCCCAGCTGATAGTGGGAATATTAAAGAAGACAGATGACATCTGTCACTTTGGTGTCTGTGTTTTAGTAGCTTTCTTTTAAGCAGTTGTAAACTGTTCTAGGGCATCTGCTTTATCTTTGTCTTGCACTTCATCTCTTCCTTGACCCACTTGTTAAATGTATGACCACCTTTAAGAATTTTAATTTTGTGTGCTGCCTCCACCACTGCTGTGAACGCCCGCACAGAGGCAGGCACCTACCCACCCTGGCACCTGCTAGCACCCTGCTGCACCCAACAAGTGTGCACCCTGCTGCATTGCTGCTGCTTCTGGTATGTGTGAATGAGGACAGATCTTGTTGCCATCACCTTACAAAATGCTTTATCTGGCACCGCCCATTGGTGTGTAGTGACCAGTGGTCTGAGAGCACCTTAGCCCCACCCCCTGCCAACGTGGTGGGTTCCTAATTTCGAGGAGCCAGAGAACAAAATTGGGGCCCGATACAAGTTCCCCAGAGTTAGAACACACAGTCCAGGAATTGAGAGCTGAGTCTCAGCCCCCTAAAATCCTCCAGAAGCCAAACCAGTCGACTGAATCCACCTTATTCCACAGTCAAACCCTCAAGCTCATCAAATAGCATAAAAGAAAAAACAAAAAATTCACAGGACAGCAACTTTAAAAATCGAAGGAACACCAACCCACAAAGATGAGAAAGAACCAGTGCAAGAATTCCTACAACTCAAAAAGCTAGAGTATCTTTTCTCCAGATGACCAGACTAGCTCTCCAGCAAGGGTACTGAACTGGGGCTGAGATGACTGACGTGGCAGAAATAGAATTCAGGCTATGAATAGGAATGAAGATTATTGAGATATAGGAGTATGTTGAAACCTAATCCAAGAAAACTAAGAATCACAATAAAATAATACAGGGACTGACAGACAAAATAGCCTGTATTGAAAAGAACATAACTGACCTGATATAGCTGAACAACACATTATAAGAATTTAGTAATGCAATCACAAGTATTAATAGCATAATAGAAAGCTGAGGAAAGAGGCTCAGAGCTTGAAGACTGGCTTCCTGCAATAAGATAGTCAAATAAGAATAGATTAAAAAGAATGAAAAAGAACAACAACAAAAAACCCTCTGAGAAATATGGGATTACATAAAGAGACCAAATCTACAACTTATTGCTGTCCTTGAAAGAGATGGGGAGTATGGAAGCAACTTGGAAATCATATTTCAGGATATCCTCCATGAGAACTTCTTCAGCCTAGGTAGAGAGACCAACATTCAAATTCAGGAAATGCACAGAACCCAGTAAGATACTTCACAAGAAGATCATCCCCAAAGCACTTGATAATCAGATTCTCCAATGTCAAAATGAAAGAAAAAATGTTAATGGCAGCTGGAGAGAAAGGTCAGGTCACCCAAAGGGAAAGCCCATTGACTAACAGTGGACATTTCTGTAGAAACCCCACAAGCCATGAGTTGTTGGGGGCCAATATTTAGCATTCTTAAAAGAAATTCCAACGAAGAATTTCATGTCATGCCCAACTAAGCTGCATAAGCAAAGGAGAAATAAGATCCTTTTCATGGAAGCAAATGCTGAGGGCATTCATTATTGTCAGACCTGCCTTACAAGAACTCTTAAAGGAAGCACTACATGTGGAACGGAAAGACCATTATCAGCCACTACAAAAACACACTTAAGGACACAAACCAATGACACTATAAAACAACCACACAAACAAGTCTGCATGATAACCAGCTAACACCATGATGACAGGATCACATTCACTCATATCAATACTAACCTTGAATGTAAGTGAACTAAATGCCTCAATTAAAAGGCACAGAGTTGCAAGCTGGATAAAGACCCAATTATATGCTGTCTTTAGAAGACCTATCTCAAATGCAGTGACACCCACAGGCTTAAAATAAAGGGATGGAGGGAAATCTTCAAGCAAATGAAAACCAGAAAGCAGGGGTTGTCATACTAATATTAGACAAAAGACTATAAGCCAACAAAGATAAAAAAAGACAAAGGGCTTTACATAATGATAAAGGGTTCAATTCAACAAGAAGATCTAACTTTTCTAAATATGTATGCACTCAACACAAGAGTACCCAGATTCATAAAGGAAATTCTTAGAGACCTTCAGAGACTTAGACTCCCACACAATAATAAGGGGAGATGTCAACATCTCACTCACAGTATTATACGGATCATTGAGGGTGAAAATTAATGATATTCAGGACCTAAACTCAGCACTGGATCAAATGGACCTGGTAGACATCTATAGAACTCTCCACGCTAGAACAACAGAATATACATTCTTCTCATCACCACATGGCACATACTCTAAAGTCGACCACATAATCAGCCCCAAAACACTACTCAGCAAATGCAAAAGCAGTGAAATCATAACAACCACTCTCTCAGACCACAGCAGCAGAAAATTAGAAATCATTAAGAAATTAGCTCAAAACCATACTCTTTCATGGAAATTGAATAACTGCTCCTGAATGACTTTTGTGTCAATAATGAAATTAAGGCAGAAATCAGATTCTTTGAAACTAATGAGAACAAAGATACATACCAAAATCTCTGGGACACAGTTAAAGCAATGTTAAGAGGGAAATGTATAGTATTAAACACTCACATTAAAAAATTGGAAAGATCTCAATTTAGCAACCTAATATCACACAACTAACAGAACTGGAGAACCAAGAGCAAACCATCCCCAATGCTAGCAGAAGATAAGAAATAACCGAAATCAGAGCTGAACTGAAGGAGATTGTGACACAGAAAAGCACTCAAAAGATCAATGAATCCAGGAGTTTTTTTTTTTTTTTTTTTTTTGAAAAAAAAAAAAAAAAAACCAATTACTAAAATAGGCCCCTAACTGTAATAATGAGAGAGAAGATACAAATGAAGACTATTTAGAAATGACAGAGGGGATATTACCACTGATCCCACAGAAATACAAATAACCACCAGAGAATATTTTGAACACCTCTGTGCATACAAACTAAAATATCTAGAAGAAATTGATAAATTCCTGGATACATACACCCTCCCAAGACTACCAGAAAGAAATTGAATCCCTGAACAGAACAATAGCAAACTCTGAAATTGAATCAGTGATAAATAGCCTACCAAACAAACAAAAATCCCAGAACAGACAGATTCACAGCTGAATTTTACCAGATGTACAAAGAAGAGCTGGTAACATTCCTACTGAGACTCTTCCAAAAAATTGAAAAGGAGGCACTCCTCCCTAACTCATTCCATGAGACCAGCATCATCCTGATATCAAAACTTGGCAGAGACACACACACAAAAGAAGACTTTAGGCCAGCATCCTTGATGCACATCAGTGCAAAAATCCTCAGCAAAATACTGACAAACTGAATATAGCAGTACATCAAAAACATATCCAGCATGATCAAGTAGGCATTATCTCTGGGGTGCAAAGTTGGTTCAACATACAGAAATCAGTGTGATTCATCACATAAACAGAACTAAAGACAAAACCATGTGATCATCTCAATAGATACAGAAAAGGCTTTTGATAAAATTCAACACCCCTTCATGTTAAAAATTTTCTATAAACTAGGTATTGAAGGAACATACATCAAAATAAGAGCCATCTATGAGAAACCCACAGTCAACATCATACTGAATGAGCAAAAGCAGGAAGCATTGCCCTTGAAAATCAAGACAAGGCAAGGATGTTCTCTCTCACCACTCCTATTCAACATAGTATTGGAAGTCCTGGCCAGAGCAGTCAGGCAAGAGAAAGAAAGAAAGGGCATCCAAATAGGGATCAAACTATTCCTGTGTGCAGACAACATTATTCAATATGTAGAAAACCCCATAGTCCCAGCCCAAAAGCTCCTTAAGCTGTGAAACAACTTCAGTGAAGTCTCAGAACACAAAGTCAGTGTACAAAAACTACTAGCATTCCTGTACACCAACAACTGTCAAGCCAAGAGGCAAATCAGGAAGACAATACCATTCACAATTGCCACAAAAAGGATAAAATACTTAGGAATACAGCTAACCAAGAAGGTGAAAGATCTCTGTCATGAGAACTACAAAACATGGCTCAGAGAAATCAGAGATGACACAAGCAATAGAAGAACATTCCATGCTTATGGATAGGAAGAATCAATATTGTTAAAAATGATCATACTGCCCAAAGCAATTTATAGATTCAAAGCTGTTTCTATCAAACTACCAATGACATTCTTCACACAACTAGAAAACTATTTTAAAATTCCTATGGATCCAAAAAAGAGACTCAATAGCCAAGGCAATCCTAAGCCAAAAAATAAAAATTAAAAAAATAAAAATCAGGAAGCATATCACTCTACCTGACTTCAAACTATACCACAGGATAGCAGTAACCAAAACAGCATGATACTGGTACCAACCCAGACACATATACTGATGGAACAAAATAGCCCAGAAATAAGGCCACATACCTACAATCACCTGATCTTCAGCAAACCTGACAAACACAAGCAATGGGGAAAGGACTCCCTATTCATTTGGGAAAGGTGTTGGGTTAACTGACTAGCCATATACATAAGATTGAAACTGTATGCCTCCCTTATACCATATATAAAAAAATAATCAACTCAAGATAGATCAAAGACTTAAATGTAAAACCCAAAACTATAAAAACGCTGGAAGACAACCTAGGCAATACCATTCTGGACACAGGAATGGGCGAAGATTTCAAGATGAGGACAACAAAATCAATTGTAGCAAAAGCAAAAAGTGACAAAAGGGAACTAATTAAAGAGCTTCTATACAGCAAAAGAAACTATCAACAGAGTAAACAGACAACCTATA
This sequence comes from Macaca thibetana thibetana, assembly GCF_024542745.1. Taxonomy (NCBI): domain Eukaryota; kingdom Metazoa; phylum Chordata; class Mammalia; order Primates; family Cercopithecidae; genus Macaca; species Macaca thibetana. The sequence continues at coordinate 78,120,039 of NC_065579.1, forward strand.
AAATGGGAGAAAATGTTTGCAAACTGTGCATCAGACACAGGACTAATATCCGGCATCTACAGGGAACTTAAATTTACAAGAAAAAATAATCCTATTAAAATGTGGGCAGAGGACATAAACACTTTTCAAAAGATAACATACATATGGTCAATAAGAATGTGAAAAAAAGCTCAATATCTCTGGTCATTAGAGAAATGCAAATAAAAACCACAATGAGATACCATCTCATACCAGTAAAAATGGCTATTACTAAAAAGTCAAAAAGTAACAGGTGCTAGTGAAGTTGTGGAGGCAAAGGAACACTGTTGGTGGGAGTGTAAATTAGTTTAACCATTGTAGAAAACAGTGTAGTGATTCCTCAAAGACTTAAAAACAGAAGTACCATTCAATCCAGCAATCCCATTACTGTTTATTTACCCAAAGTAATAGACATCATTCTATAATAAAGACACATGCATGTATCCATTGCAGCACTATTTACAATAGTAAAGACATGGAATTAACCTAAATGCCCATTACTGGTGGACTGGATAAAGAAAATGTGGTACATACCATGGAATACAATGCAGGCATACAGCCATAAAAAGAATGAGATCGTCCGGGTGCGGTGGCTCATGCCTGTAATCCCAGCACTTTGGGAGGCCAAGGTGGGCAGAGCATGAGGTCAGGAGTTTGAGACCAGCCTGGCTAATGTGGTGAAACCCCATCTCTGCTAAAGATACAAAAAATTAACTGGGCGTGGTGGTGCGCACCTGTGATCTCAGCTACTCAGGAGATGGAGGCAGGAGAATTGCTTGAATCCGGGAGGCAGAGGTTACAGTAAGCTGAGATCACATCATTGTATTCCAGCCTGGGTGACAGCGTGAAACTCCATCCAAAAAAAAAAAAAAAAAAAAAAAAAGAAGAAGAAATCATGTCTTTTGTAGGAACATAGAGGCCTTTATCTTTAGCAAACTAACAGAAGAACAGAAAACCAAGTACCACACGTTCTCACTTATAAGTGGGAGCAAATAATGAGAACACATGGACACATAGAGGTGAATGACAGAGACGTGGGCCAATGTGGGGTAGAGGGTGGGAAGAGGGAGAGGATCAGAAAAAATAACTAATGGGTACTAAGCTTAATACCTGGGTGGAGAAATAATCTGTACAACAAACCCCCTTGATAGAAGTTTACCTATATAATAAACCTGCACATGTACCCTTGAACTTTAAAAAAGAAAATTTTTTTATCTATAAATTATTAATAATAGTTCACTATATAAGGGTTATTGTAAGAAAAAGGTAGCATATGGGAAACTGCATTATCCTACATTACATGAGTGTCTCTGGGGTTAGTCAAGTCTGTGTTTAAATGGCAGTTTTCTACCTCAGTGTTCTATTTCTCTGTGATTCCTGACAACTTGGTTCACCTGTATTTTCCTCTCTCTGAAATGGGAATGATTTTTCCTATTTCATAAACTTATTTTGAAGTTAAATTGTGTATGTAAACCACCTGTTACATTGCTTGGTATCCAATACTTAATAAATGTTATTTTTCTTTTCTTTCTCTCTCCGTTTTCAACATTTTCTCATTCTCCACAGTTTTCTGAAAGGGAACTTTGTAAGATCAGTTATGGGCTATGATGAAACCATTTTAATTCTCTGTTCTTTGCCAAGCTGCAAGGAAGGTCAAGGGAATCAATAATGTAGGACTGTGAAGTCTTTGTCCAGGTTACTCATGGAATTTTCTTGTGAACGAAAGACTTGGGAGATTTTCAAGTTAACATCTATCTACAGTTTTCTGATATCTGCTCATCTAATACTGTTACACTTTTGTTTAATATAATCTGTAGTGGCTGCTTCACTGCCTTGTGGATGAAGCCAAACCTAATAGCCCAAGGAATAAGGCTGATTGCAACTGGCCTTTTATTAGACTATAGCCTCATCTCCTGTCCCTCAGGATTGCTTCCTAATTTAGTTAATGTTTTTTTCTTCAAGCCTTTATTATGTTTCCTGGGGTTACTAACATGATCAAAGTAGCAAGCTAGCGTTCTTCTAGGGCAGAGGTTGGGCAAGAGAGTAGGGGGAGGTGGGTTGGAGAAAAGGGATGATCCAGAAGTCTGGTTCCCAAGTTCTTTAGGACATTTTCACTGGTTTTTGACAAAATGGGAAAGTAAAAATTATGCAGTGAGCTTTTTCATTCTCTTTTATTGTGATTATATCTGCTCTGCTCTTATATATTGAGAACATTATTGACAGAATAAAAAGTTGGTAGTCCTTTTATATCTTTTCTTTTTTTTGTTTGTTTAGAACTTTACAGGTCCATGAAATCTGATGATATAGGAAATAGTCATCCAGTATCTGCAGTGCTGTTTAAAGAGAAAAGGCCCAGGTGAAGCCTGTTACTGGAAGACTGAGTTATATGAGAGACTAGCTGCCTGGGATGAGAGAGAAGCCAAGAGACTAGTATGTCTTACAATGGAGGAGATGTCCAGTTTGAGGATAGTGGGAAAGTAAGGAAATGAAATGAAGGCTGTTTATTTAGTTGGCTTTCTCAGTGTCAGTGAGGTTTGCATGTGAACATGCACTGGACCTGACTTGCAGGAATGCTTATTTAGAATCCTGGGAGTCTGCACTGGATTTATTCAGTAATCTTAGCTCGACTGTAGAATTGCTGAGTGCTTCACCCTCAAAATGGAAATTACAAAGGCTGATTTTTAAAGCACTTTAGGATCCTGAAATGTAGTATACCACTGTAAGCTTCAGAGATAGTTTCTTCACTTGGTTGCAGTCTTTGAAATGGGATTCAACTGAAGCTTTACAAAGTAGTATTAGAACTCCCAATGACAGTCACCAGTCTTGCCTTTTGTTCATGTTTTTAAAACTACCTAGATATTATATTGTACATGCTCTGTAATTTCTATGAAGTGATGTGAAAAAGTTATTTAAGTTTTTGGAAAGTTGTCTTAACATGTTAATAGAATGCTGGAAACATTGCTGAGATTAAAAAGAAACCTACTTTATAGATTATTTGACTTTATGAGAACATAAATACATGCTGCTAATTCAAAATGGAAAAGCAAACCAAACCCAAAACAGTCTTCTCTTCCTCAATAAATCCAATAAATAATTTTCAGCAAGAGAATTATGATAGAGTACATTAAGAGTTTTGGCATCTGGAATCAAACATGTAGACTAAAGCATACTAAGATTTTTATATTAATCTACTTCTGACTAAAGTAGTAGTAGTAGTAGTTTTTTTTTTTCTTTTCATATCATATAAACCCTAACTGTGTTTTGTTCTTGGATCAGAAAGGGAAAGAATTCAAATGTGAGTTTTATATTTGGTTAGCTTATCTGTTCATGTATTAAAACAGTATGGGAAAAATTAAAGCATTTAGTGTTTATTACTATTTGAAGGAGTTTAGATAGAAAGAACCAAGTGATACAGGTCTTGCATATTTAAGACGTTTATTGTGTCATTTTCTGAATAGAAAAGTACAACTATTTAAAAATATTCTGTTTTGAAAAAGAAATATGTTTATAAACATGTTTTCTAATAAAAATAATAGTCACTATAGAATATTCAGAAAGTGTAGAAGCATATAGAGAAATAGAAAAACAGAACACCTATAATTTACTACCTAGAGCAGCAATGTTAAATCTTGGCACTTTTTTCCTTCTATCTTTTTTCTTTTTTTTCTTGCAGTTTTGAAATAATACCAGAAATTGTAATATTCTGCTTTTTCAACATATAGAGAACAGCTTAAGTATTATTTTAAACTTTATAAATGTAATTTTTATTGACTTTATACTACATCATCTGTCTGGGCCATGAAAATCCTACCCATTTCTCTGTTGTTGAACATTTGTTTGTAAAAATATTAAAATTTTAAATTAGTGCGAGTTTGTTTTGTTGAGGCTTTCCTCTTCAATTGAGTAAACTTATTTACAAGACTTTACTTAAGATTAGATTTTTATTTCTTCCTTCCATCCCCCCAATTAGATGCTGGCTAATTCCTGGAATTTTTCCCTCCCTATTCTTTGTAATCTGAAAAACCCTTGTTTGGTACTACTAGTGTGGCAGCTTCAGCTTACTTGTAGTGGATGCTCTGAAGTTGTGCAAAGTATATATGGCTTATTCCATCAAGTTACACTGAACTTCAACAGGAGGTCCTTATGAAGCTTGGGAGCCATAAGTATGCTTTGAGATAATATACACAAAGATCTAAATAGAATGTAGGGAATGAAATAGTACTCATTCAGTGTACAGTTTAATTTTTTTCTAGTATCAAGCATTTTACCTGAGTTGTATGCAAAATGAAGTGTTTTATGCCAATGTTAATACTGATAACTGCGGGAATTAAGTATTGATATTTTATGTATAATTTATTTGTTTTATTGATCTCAAGAGTACAACAACAGTTTCTCAAACATTCTGTTGGCTATGTGGGTTATATCTAGATTTAATAATCATATTTTCAATAAAATTGATCAGTTTGTAGGAAAAGATGGGTAGTATTGTGAGTAAGACTACGGAACAAAATGCTTGCACCTTTAGCCCCCTTGAATGCTTTGTGGATTTTTCCTTGGTTTAAGATCTTTTTTTTTTACTCATACTGGAAAAATACTATTACTTTAGACAGAAGAAGATTGCTGTTCAAAATAACATGTGCTTCTTTTGAAAACTTTTCTCAACATTTGTTTTTACAAACTTTGTAGTAATTTATATTACAACTGAAATACAATTTAATGTTGCAATTATTTCTGAAAATAGCCATAAAATATGATCATTAACCAAGGTCTGCACTTAATATGATGCTTTTGATAGCTTTGGAACTTCTATACTATAGAGCCCTTATATACGTTAAAGAACTTCTTAGACAACAGTACTGTGTCTCTTTCTTCCCTCCCACCCTGTGTGTGTGTGTATGCATGTGACTGTGTGTGAGTTTATTGTTCTTCAAATATCTATACGTGAAAATCACTTTAAAACACAAGTAACTTATCTGTCATCTATATACTAGGAATTTCACATCTCATTAAAATAACAGTTTGAAATGGAAATAATATTCTTATGGTTGTATTCTACTGAGACTATTTTAAGAATTTGTCTTATAAGATATGATTTATTCTTCCTCAGGTTTTTATTTTTAAAATATTTTTTATTTTTAATATTCTATTCATTTAATATATTTTTAATACAGAAAGAATGAGAAGATTAGTAGTTTGCTTATATGAGAATTCTGATTTTTGTTTTTAAATATTTTTTCTTAAATATTTCTTTTTAAATGTTATCCCATATTTCCATAAAGGTATGGTTATTGGATCATTTGTCCTTGGTTGTTGCAAAATCCTTCAGAACTCAACACAAAAACAGCTTTATTGTGTACAATGATGTAGCCACCTTCTTTCCAAATGGAAATCAAATCAGAATACATAACCATTAGTTTTCACAAATCTGTTGAAATCAGAATTAGAGTTTCTCCTCTCTATGATTATTTTACAGTTGATTTAATAATAGAGCAATTCTCAAATATATAACATTTGTTGCAAATGCTATATATTTTTATAAAGAAATTTTCAGGGATATAAGACAAATTGGAAAAATCTTCAGTATCATAGTTATCCCTCTATAAAATGGCTGATACTCTGAAGAATAAACATAGGTCTGGATTCAAAATTGACAAGAATTAATTTAGAAAATTAAGTCAGTGTTGGTAGAGAGGTGTCAAGATATGCATCTTTGAATTTGAGATAATAGCTCTCATGGCACTCTCTTGAAGTGAAAGTAGGAAAATGTGAAACTACCATTAAACAAGTATTAGCATGCAGTGACTAGCTAACATAAGCCAATTCATGTTAATAAGAGGATAGGGAAGGGGCTTACAACATTATGGTTTTAATTGTTTGTGTTTTAATTGATAGACTGATTATAAAATAAAGGTTCTGGTAGACTTTATAAAAATAATCATTCAGTGATTATCAAAAGTAATCACTCTTTGCTTCATTGTCAGAGTTCTGTCATATCATTATAAAGAGATTTATGAACAGTCTGTATATCTCTGGGCTTTAATTAGCCATGGGAACATGCAGAGTTTAAAAGTAAAAGTAATTGCATAGGCTCTGATAACTACTGTGCAGTGAATCACCTTCTTTAGAAGAATGCTATGTAAAACAAACCATTGTACAGAGCAGACAGTTAAGAAAATACACTTCTGTTACTGGATCTGCAGGGGAGATTTGCAGATTTTGTGAGATCCTGCAGAGAATCAAGCAAAATCTGCATTATAGCACATTATATCCTATGGGGAAGAACCAGCAGAACTTCTTATGGTCCTCAACTATCTCTGCTCAGTATACTTTTGTCCTGCCATGTAGAAAGCCTTCCACTTGTTGGAAACAGTAATAATGTTGGAATGGTGAGAGAAAATGATAAAAGAATCATGAAAAATAACATCTACACGAGAAGGACCTTTATAGTCAAGCTTGACAAGAAGACTGGGAATCAAGTTGAAGGGTTGTTAGATAAACGAATATGATTTTGCTTAAATTCTTTGTTTTAAGAAATAGCTATCAAATTGCAAGGAAGGAAAGCCATTAGGTTGAGTGAAGAATACCTGATTTATAGGCATATCTCAAGTTCTTTTTGTGAGAATCCTAAATACTACATTTAATGCTATACTCTAAAGATTTACCTTTTTTTTTTTTTTTTTTTTTTTTTGAGACGGAGTCTCGTTCTGTCCTCCAGGCTGGAGTGCAGTGTCGCAATTTCAACTCACTGCGAGCTCTGCCTCCTGGGTTCATGCCATTCTCCTGCCTCAGCCTCCTGAGTAGCTGGGACTACAGGCACCCACTACCACGCCTGGCTAATTTTTTGTATTTTTAGTAGAGATGGGGTTTCACCATGTTAGCCAGGATGGTCTCGATCTCCTGACCTCGTGATCTGCTCGCCTTGGCCTCCCAAAGTGCTGGGATTACAGACGTGAGCCACTGTGCCTGGTCAAGATTATCTTTTTTGTATTTTTCTTTTGTATTGAGATTTTTAAATTTGCTTTCTCTCTTAAGTGCCTGTTTAAAAAGAAGTGATTGAAAAACATGAAGTAAAGTAAGAAATACCCTGAATTGCTGGAAGTTAGAGGTAAACTTGTAAATTAGGAAGCTGATAAATACATTGGTCAGGAAAATAAACAATTCCAGAAAACCATCTCATATTTTTGAGCTACAGTATTTCTTGGTTTCAACCTTTATTAGTATTATTTTTAAATATAGGCCTTATTTTCATTAGTTTGGAAACTGATTTCACGAACTAATGTTTAAGTCCTCTTAAAAGTGTTTTATGTTTAAAGAAAACAATACACATGATATTGCAGTATTCTAAACTTATTCCAATCGATATCTGTAATTTTATAAGCAAAAACAGTGCTAGTTTTTATAGCACAAAAACTTTACCATAAGTTTAACTCTGAAATGATCATTTTTAGAAGTTAGTTGTTGGATTCTTCTTTTTTTTTTTTTTTGGTGCAATTTTACCCTAATTTGTTACACTTTTTGACACATAGTAACTTCTTGGGTAGGCGGGATGGGAAAGTGGTCTTATCAAATTAAACCATTTACATTTACCTAAATAAAGTAGAAACTTATTTCTCCATCACATGTGTTGAAATAGTCCAATGGTAGAGTAGTTTGTAAGCTTTAAATAGGTTATGAAAATGAATAAAGTTGTTATAATTATGTTTTTATTTGGCAGAAACTAGCTGTCTAGTATAACAACTAGTTTCTCCAGGATTTGAATCATTAAAGTTAATTAAAACTAATAAAACGTTTGATTTTTGACAATATTTTAATTGAATGTTAGATTAACATACAGTACATATAATAGTTTATATTTTATTGGAATAAATTTTTATCATTTTCAGGTAGATAACAGTACTCTAAGATACCTTTGGTGATTCATTCTTCAGGTAAAAATGTTCATTGAAATATAATGTCCAAGTGTTAGACCATATTTTCCTTCCTTCTATAATTAGAATAAATTCATTCAGAATAGAAAGGAAGCAGTTAGTGGCCATGCTGTTGTTTTTAAACATTTTACCATGTTTGTTAAGCAGATGGTTTATATATAAAGGCCTAAGAACTTTGGTATCTTACTTGAGGAACAGTGCTTTAATGACTAAAATATATTGGTAATTTTTAAGTATATGTAATGTGAATATTAATTAATGTTTTTTAAATTTTGAAACTCCTTTTTATGCACAATGAAAACTTTTTTGAAGGATCCTTAAAGACATTAAGTATATAAGTATGATTCTCTGTGTGTGTGTGCATTTGCATGTGTGTATTAAAAATAATCAAGTAATTGATATTGAAAAACAGTAATTTTGACACAGTTGAACTGAAAAGTTTTATCTGTATATATCAGCACAATTAATGAAATTTGCTAGTGATTGTCTCCCAAGCTGGTACTGTTGTTATTCACCTTTGTATCCCAAGGGCCAGCCTGGTATCTGTCTAATACAGAGTTCACATTCACTTATGTTTACTGAATGAATTTCAACATCTTTTCTTATACATTCTTATCTGTTACTATTTAGTTCAAGCTAAGATACCAAATTTGTTATATAAATCACTGAAAGTTTAAATGAATTTAAATGTTTCCAAATAGTTGTTAGGTTTGAATTATTCTAATTTTCTGCTGTGATAAGTAACGATTTGAACAAAAAAAGATGTTTGAACTACAGCGTAAAAATAAGATGTTTGAACTACAGCATAGTTTTTCTTTTAATACTTTTGTAATGTTAGGTCCATTTTCTGAGCATGGAAAATATATTAATCTTCTGTTTTAGTCAGCTCTCAAATATTTTGTTTCTGTCTTTGTACTCATTTTTATTTTTTACTTGTGGTGGTCTTACACCCTCATAACTAACAATTTTTTTTTTATTACTAAAAAAGTTTCTAATACCTCCATTTTCTTAATACCTCCATTTTCTTAATACCTCCATTTTTTAAATATCTCCATTACCCAGTCTTTAATGTGTTTATGTGTGTTTGTGTGTATCTGTTCCTGTTTGCAGAACCAAAGTTACCATACCAAAGAGACCCAACAGTTACATTGGCTTAAATGAGGAAGAAGCTTATTTCTCCTTCACATAATGTTGGTAGAGTAGTCCAGACTGTCAAAGTGGTTACCAGGTCTCAAGTTGTTTCTGCTCTGCATTCTCCTATGATCCTAATTTAAGAAAGGGAAGAAAGAACAGAAGTAATTTCCTTTTCAGCACGTAGTCAGTAGTTACACATTTTCACATTCCATTTGTTAGAACAAGCTTGTCCAACCTGTGACCCACATGCAGCCCAGGACAGCTTTGAATGTGGCCCACAACGAATTCATAAAGTTTCTTAAAACATTATGAGATTTTTTTTTTTCTCATCAGCTATCCTTGGTGCTAGTGTATTTTATGTGTGGCCCAAGACAATTCTTCCATTGCGTCCCAGGGAAGCCAAAAGATTGCACCCCGCTGGGTTAGAACTTTGTCCCATGGCTACATATGGCTGCAAGGGAAGCCAGAATTGCAGTCTCTTTAAGAGTGGCCACTCATTCAGCTAAAACTCTGTTACTGTGAAGCAGGGGAAAATGGATTTCAGGTGACCACTAGTAGTTGCTATGACACATTTAAATTATGTCATGTTGTTTGATAGTCCTGTCTCATTTGTACTAGGAGAAAATTAAAGGATCAAGGGCAAGATGTAGTATTCCTATTTTCCTGGAATGCACCTGCTGTGACAACCCTAATTAGGACCCTCAATGAGAACATTGAATCTTAGGAAATGATAGTTGTACTCAAGGCCCAGGTGACCTCTGCCCCATATGAGGACTTTCTCTTCATTATCAACCTTAACAAACTTTGGGTTGGAGGGGTTTATTAAAGAGAGATTGGATTTTATACATGAGACATTTGTTAACCCATATTTAAACCCATAGTTCTTTATATAAATGTTACTGTTACAGCTTGCTTCATTTTTCCTTTTAACAGCACTTTGGTGAAGTTGTAATTCCTTTTGGTGAAGTCATGATGATGCTTTTAGAATATTGTCCACTGTCTGCACTCTTTTAGATTAATTAATGCAGGACCTTTAGAAGTTTTTTTTTTTATGGTCTATATAGTCTATCTTGAAATGAGAGTATCTTCAGATTGAACACTGTGGAACTCTGTATTTTCAAAAATAGAGACTTCAAGTACTCGTATATTGCTAATGGGAGTAAAAAGTATCAGTTCTTTGGAAAGCAATTTATTAATAGTCATGAAAATTACTCATATGTATATACACCCTTTAACATAACATTTTCATTTCAGCAGATATTTTTATATGTGAGATATGATGGATTTATAATATTACTTTTACAACATTGTTTGTAATAGCAAGGATTAGAAGCAACCTGAGGCTGGGCGTGGTGGTTCACGCCTGTAATCCCAGCACTTTGGGGGGCCAAGGTGGGCGGATTACGAGATCAGGAGTTCGAGACTAGCCTGGCCAACATGGTGAAACCCCATCTCTACTAAAAAGACAAAAATTAGCTGGGTGTGGTGGCAGATGCCTGTAATCCTAGCTACTCAGGAGGCTGAACCAGGAGAATTGCTTGAACCTGGGAGGCAGAGGTCGCAGTGAGCTGAGGTTGCACCATTGCACTCCAGCTTGGGTGACAGAGCAAGACTCCGTCTCAGTTAAAAAAAAAAAAAACAAAAAACAGAAACAACCTGAATAACGGCTGACTAGGAATTGGTTAAATAAACAATCGTACTTCCATAAAATGGAATACTATATATAGCTATATAAAATAATGATAAAACTGTTTAAATACTGAACTGAAAACTCACTAACATTTATTCTTTTGTGAAAACAGCAAACTGCAAAAGAACATGTATAAGATGTCCTGTGTATAAAAAGAAGGGAATAAAATATATTCATGTTTATATCACATAAAATGTCTCTAACAGATTAATAAATATGGTTGAACAAAAAGGTTTTCAGGAATAATGCTTTAAACTCCCTATTAGGAATTTTAATGTTATTCTTATTAACGTTTTGTATATTTTGATATGGTAAAGGTTAAGACAAATATTATGGGATGTTTATTTTAGAAAAATACATTATTGGTTGGTTAGTCCAATTCTCTCTTAATGCAAAAGCTCTCTTCTACAGTATCCCCACAAACTGGATATTTGTCATGTCTGAACATTGCTATTGATAGGAACTTGATTAACTTATCAAGTAGGCAGTTTTGTTCATTTAGTTCCAAAAAGAAAGCCCAAAGAAAATCTGTCTAGGATAGGACACAATCTGGCAACTGGATAATACTAGCCTAGAGGTACTTAAAATTCAAATTGCTTCCTTGAAATAAGGGGTCAGATTGTTATGAGGAATGTGAATGTGAAGAGAGTTTGCTGTTCCTACTTGAGTCATTGTATTCCATTGCTAAGTACTATTAGAGTTCATTTTCTTTTCTTTTCTTTTTTTTTTTTTTTTTGAAACTGAGTCTGTCTCTTGCCTAGGCTGGAGTGCAGTGGCACCATCTAGGCTCACTGGAACCTCTGCCTCCTGGATTCAAGCAATTCTTGTGTCCCAGCCTCCCAAGTAGCTGGGACTACAGGCACCTGCCACCATGTCTGGCTTTTTTTTTTTTTTTTTTTTTTTTTTTACTTTTAGTAGAGACGGGATTTCACAATTTTGGCCAGCTGATCTCAAACTCCTGACCTCGGGTGATCATCCCCCCTCGGCCTCCCAAAGTGCTGGGATTACAGGTGTGAGCCACTGTGCCCAGTCAGAATTCATTTTCATATAAGGCTAAAATATACCCAGATTTACCTCTTCCCTGACTTATATGCATTGGATCATAACTATATTCTTTTTTGTTTGTTTGTTTTGAGACGGAGTCTCAACTCTTGTCACCCAGGCTGGAGTGCAGTGGCGTGATCTAGGCTCACTGCAGTCTCTGCCTCTCAGGTTCAAGCTATTCTCCTGCCTCAGCCTCCCGAGTAGCTGGGATTACAGGCACCCACCACCATCCTTGTAGTACAAAATTTAGTGTAGTGACGGGGTTTCGCTACGTTGGCCAGGCTGGTCTCGAAGTCTGGTCTCTAAGTCCTGATCTCAGGTGATCTGCCCGCCTTGGCCTCCTTAAATGCTGGAATTACAGGCGTGAGCCACCATTCCCAGCCTAACTATATTCTATGACCATTATTTTAAGAAAAGCCTTTAAGTTACTTGAGAAAGAGACATTAGGATAAAGGTTCTTTGTTCTTCTGGCTAACCTTCATAGGATATAATTTCCTTTATAATATTGCTTGATCATACTGCTTCTCCTCTGGACATCATTTATTAGAAATGTGGTATGTAGAAGCAAACACCAGTCTCCAGACAAGGTCTTTTTTTTTTTTTTTTTTTTTGAGACAGTCTCGCTCTGTCACCCAGGCTGGAGTGCAGTGGTGTGATCTTGGCTCACTGCAACCTCAGCCCCCTGAGTTCAAGCGATTCTCCTGCCTCAGCCTCTGGAGTAGCTGGGACTACAGGCATGTGCCACCACGGTCGGCTAATTTTTTGTATTTTTTTTGTAGAGACAGGGTTCACTGTATTAGCCAAGATGGTCTGTATCTCCTGACATTGTGATCCACCTGCCTTGGCCCCACAAAGTGCTGGGATTACAGGCATGAGCCACTATGCCTGGCCCTGAATATTTTAAGGACAGTGAAGCTCTCACCTGGTTTGTGTTAAATGGGGGTTTGTGTATGTGTGTTTTAATTCTAAGACATATCAATTCCTTTGGTATCTAAGACACATTGTTGTCTCATTTTGAATATGAGGTTCATCAGAGTATGTGGATATTTTTTACATGAACCACTATTTTTTTACACAAACTGCTATTATTATATTTTCTGTACAATTACCATCTTTATAGTACTTTGAAAGTTTTTACTTATTCTTGTGTTTCTTATTTACTCATCAGAGAAAAACTAAATTTTTTAAAAGCAAAAAGAAAATTCTAAATTATACTCAGTTACAGTTTTCTTAACACTTAATTATATATCCATACAGGAATTTCCACCAACAGTGTATAATTCCCTTTTCTCCACAACCTTGCCAGCGTCTGTTATTTTCTCATTTTTAAGAATAGCCATTCTGACTGGTGTGAGATGGTATCTCATTGGGGGTGTGATTTGCATCCCTTTGATGACTGGTGATGTGGAGCATTTTTTCATATTTGTGTTGGCTACTTGTATATCTTTAGAGAAGTTTCTGTTCACGTTCTTTGTTTTTTAATGTGGTTATTTGTTTTTTGCTTGTTGATTTGTTTTTGTTCCTTAGAGATTCTGGATAATCGTCCTTTGTCGCATGCATCGCTTGAAAATATTTTCTCCCATTCTGTAGGTTGTCTGTTTACTCCATTGGTAGTTTCTTTTATTGTGCAGAAGCTCTTTCATTTAATTAGGTCCAAACTGTCAATTTTTGTTTCAGTTGCATTTGCTTTTGAAGTCTTAGTCATAAATTCTTTGACTAGGTCAATGTCTAGAATGGTATTTCCTAGGTCTCCTTCTGGGATTTTTATAGTTTGAGATCTTATATTTAAATCTCTAATCCTTCTTCAATTAATTTTTATATATCTTAACTGGTAGGATTCCAGTTTCATTCTTCTGCAACCAGTTTTCCCATCACCGTTTATTAAATAGGGTATCCTTTCCCTATTGTTTATTTTTGTCAACATAATTGAAGACCAGTTGGTTGTAGGTGTGCAGCTTTATTTCAGGGATCTCTGCATTTTAAATGAAAAATATTCTACTGTATAGATGCCCCATCATTTATTGATTCTGTAATTTGTTTTAATGCTTCCTTTTTGTTGGACATTTTGGTTGTTTTCAATTTGGGCTATTATAAATAAGTCAGAGGAATGCTTTCACACATCCTTAGTTATTTTTATTTTTTTTCTTATGAAGAATTCCTAGAAGTAGGATTGGTAGATCAGAGGGCAAGTATATTTTAAAATCTTTTCAGAAAAAGTTCCCGAGTGTCCTCCAGCAGTGCTCCTATCTGCAGTGTCTATTAATTTGATGGTTAAAACATGGTAGGTTATTTATTTTTCATTTCTGTTTTCAAAATTGACTTTTATAATTGTAACTTAAGGTTAAAACCTTACATTTATTTCTTTTATATTTCAACCTATAAATATAAGCTTTGCTGTAAATCCTTTTGGGTACTTTAAAATTACTCTGTCTTCTAAAAGAAACACTATAATTCCAAGATGTAAAGCAGTTTGTACGCCTATGTAGTTATAAGCCTACTATATCTTCATCCAGTTCATTGATAACAATGTTGTAAGCAGTTTGAGTCCAAATATAGAATCCTGACACATGGTACTAGAAACGGTTACTCCATGTTGATAAAGATCTTCTAATCAATTAGAGTTTTGGGCAAATGTTCAGTCTGTTTTGAAACTACCTGATTGAGAGGTCATCCAGCCTATTGTTTTCCATTTTTTTCTACAAAAATTCCACGAGACTATCAATTTTTTTTAGAGATTTTATATTAATTGGTATGCATAGTGGTTATAAAATAAGGCCTCTGCAGGTAGAGAGTACTGGGTTTGAATCCTAGCCCCATAGTTGACTAACTCTATGAACTTGGGCAGGTTGCTTTCAGTTTGTATGCCCCAGTATCCTCATCTTTAAAATTCCAATAATATTTTTTCTTATAACATTATGAGGATTAAATAAAAAATATTTAATTCTTGGCATAAAGTTGTGTTCAGTGAGTGTTGACTATTCCTGTCAGTAACTTTGGGTGTCCCAAATGTTACAGGTTAGTAATTTTAATAAAAAATTAAATTAAATTTAAAAATTTAATAAATTAAATTAAATTTTAATAAAAAACTAAATTGAAAAATTAAAATTAAGCCATCTTTTAATGAACTGATGATAGCTCTATCAGTGCTTCCTTTTATATAATCTCATAAATCATCTAAATAATAATTTTTAAAAGAATGTGTTATAAAGATTATTTAGGGAATTACATGACTGTCTCCGTTCTCCAGTTTTTATCCTATACTCCTTGAGAAGCAGGATTTATTTTTCCATGTCATCCTTCTGTCATAGTCAGTGATTATATCTGTACTTCATCAGAAAATTCTGGATTTTAATTTGTCTGGGACTGAGGAGTTGTAACTATTCAAGTAAGAAAGACATGTACACTTTCTTTCCATCTATCTCAGGCTTCAGTTGGCTCTTAACTATGTTTACTATACCTTTTCCAGTTTGATGATCATTCTCCTTGATAGAACTAAATAAGAATTGAATAGTTCCACTTTCTCTGTCGTTTGTTTCTGTTCCTTCAGCAAGCATTTATTGAACAACTAAGTTTATGGCACTGCCCTGAGTGCTTGAAGAAGGATGGCCCTGGCAACAGTAGTTGTCTTCAGAGAGTACCAGTATGAGTGTGAGTGTATGTGTGTTGGTGAGAGTGTGTAGGGGGAATTGGTGAGTGTCAACAAAAGAGGGAGGGATCACAAAATTCCATTTACAACATTTCCCTTTGTTTTAAAATATCAAGATCACTTTGTGTCTTTGCTTTACCGTGTTATTTCATCAAGTGTGAGGACAAAATTATTGCTCTCAAATTTGTTTCCTGGTAATTACTATTACTGTAATTTTGTTTTTTGTTGTCATTGTTATACATATTTTTTTCATCATCTGGAATTTTAATTTTACACTCAAATTCTAGTATTAAATTACTTTGCTAGTATCTTGCCAGCTATAATATCCTCAGTCTACACCACTAGGCCTAAGTTGCCTCTCACTGTGGACTGAATCCCAAGTGTTGTTCAGAGCCACATGTTGCACTTTGTAGAGACATGTCACAACCAGTTTTTTATTTGCCATATTTGTGTTTATTGTGCAGTATCATTACATTCAATGAGTAGGAGATATGAAAATATCACCTAGGTTATATTATCCTATAATTTTCTATATATGACTTTATAGATTTCTTCTGAAGGAAGTATTTGTGGATGTGATATGGTAGAGAGGGAATAATGTTTGGAGAAAGATAAATTTGTGTTTAAACCCTGATATGTCTTCCAGTTAGCAGTGTAATTTTTCCTGTTCCTTGAAAACTTCAAACCAAAATTTTTGTATTTATAAGATGGGCTAATAATACTTGTCTCAGTGAATGCTAGTTATCTCTTGTTTATCCCAAACTCCTCCCTGCTCTCCCTGCCAACCTTGATCAATAGGCGTGGTTAGTGGTTGAGGATTATTAAGTTTTGAAAACCTCTGTGACAATCATAGATGATCTGCTCCAAGAAAATATCACTTTTTGCTTAACTACATCAACCCTACAAAGGATCATTCATCTCCATACTCAATTTTCAATGTCAAGAGCCACCATCATATTTTCATCCTCCTCTGGCTAATAGTAGGAATCACCTGACCTTAAAAACTTCCTTCCCATGAACGCTCCTTATTTTGCTATGTTAATGGAGTTTGATTTCCAACTTGAAAGACTTACCTTTCCCTTTCATGATTACTGTTTACTTGTCAAGCAGTTCTTATTTAAAAGATATATAATATGCCTAAACATATTTAAGAGTCTTATATATTAAATTCATAATCAAGAGATTGCTTTACCTATTGAGAATATGAAAGTTGGAAGGCCTTTTTTTTTCATAGGGAGAGGAAGAAGAGAGAGATGGTAACAATATTGACTTTGGACTAAAAAATATAAAATATATTCATTTGTTACGGATTTCACTATGTGATTAGATGTTATTTGAAATGAAGAATGTTTTCCTGATAAATTCGTGTTTTGAGGCTGTGTTAGTCCATTCTCGCACTGCTATGAAGAAATACCTGGGACTAATTTAATTTATAAAGAAAAGAGGTTTAACTGATTCATAGTTCTGTGTGGCTGGGGAGGCCTCAGGAAACTTGCAATCGTGTCAGAAGGCACCTCTTCACAGGGCGGCAGGATAGAGAATGAGTGGCAGCAGGGGAAATGCCAGATGCTTATAAAACCATCAGATCTTATGAGAACTCACTCTGATTCAGTTACCTCTTACTGGGTCCCTCCCATGACATGTGGGGATTATGGTATTACAATTCGAGGTAAGATTTGGGTGGGTTCACAAAGCCAAACCATATCTGAGGCCAATATAAAATAGTATCTCATCTTTTCACAATTCAGCTTAATGAAAATTACACATGTTCTCTAAATAATGCCTTACTGAATTTAACATATTTCTGGTGAAAGTTTCCTCAGGCCATTGATTCACAAACTTTAATGAACAAAGTTGAAATTAAGATTCCTTTGAAAACACTGAATGTAGTCATAATGTTTCAGAATTTGAAATTTAGGATCACAAGTTTTCATTTATGAATGAAACATTCTCATATCATATTAGAGATGAGAGTTTTTCACTGAAGAACTAAGTAAGTGTTAGTTAATGAAGAATGATAATTAATGTATATTTTGTCAGTGTGATTTTTGTCATTACTGAAAATGTAAACTAACCTAACCTAAACTATAAGGGGAGTTACTTGAAAATCAGTAATATTTACATAGTAATTGGTATGAAGAGAGTTTATGAAATCTGTACTTTTTAGTTGTGTGTTTCTTGTAAAATTCTCTTGTTACCACTTAACTTTTCTCATTACTCAGAAGAACCTTACTCCTTCTTGTGTTTGAAATATCTTTCTTCTCATGGGGCTTTCTGTCAGCCTTGCCACAATTCAGTTCATTTTAGTGAATGCTTTTTGAGCTCTGTGTTAGACACTGTGCTAACCATGTGGGATATGCATTTCCAATATTATATTTAAATCTTAGAGCAGGTAAAGCAGTTGAGAATTTTGTTATTAGAAAGTAATTATTAAGTGCCTAGCAGTTTATTCCATCATATTGGTGCAACACGGAGTGTTAATAGGCAAATTCTCTAGTAGTCATTCTTAATCTGATATAGACATTGCCCTTAGGATAGATAAGACTTGATTATGTATAATAATATAAAGATATTTTCAAGGAGACAACTCAGATTTGTGAGGAGGGAGATAATCTTTGATAAATGATGTTTAGAATTTTTCTTAAGGAGAAGGAAATCATTTAGATTCTCACCTAACAGCTTAGAGAATAATAAGTCTCAACTGGAAATAGTAAAATAAAAAATCAAGCCACTGGTAAATTAGAAAAAAAAAATTGGTATTACCAAATATCTGGAAAGACAAGGAATTTCAAAGTGTAAAAGAAAGGGAACCAGTCATTAAGGAAAAGATGGACTGACTTGATTAAATAAAAATAATTCTTTACATATAATATTTAAAAGTGAAAAACTATTTGTAGAAAACAAAGTGAACAATACTGATGTTGCAACATACATAGAATACAATGTAGAGAAAATATTAGATTACTCAATGATTAAGATGTATAAGGGATGACCATAAAAATATTGAGTCTAATTTTATATAATTGTGGAATTAATTTTTTTAGTTTCATAGAAATATATAGGAACTAAAGTTAGAATAGTTTATGAAAAGACTAAATTTCTAATTAATCTTGCAAACTGTTAACACTTGTAAGAATCACATACTTTGAAGTTCCACCATTCATCAAATGCTCATTCTGCGGATATTATTTGAAGATTTAATATATATCAGACACGGTAGTAACTGCTAATATGATGACTGTGAATAATAAGCGAGCTTCTTCTCAAGGGATTCACGAACATGACTACTTCTTCTATCCTCTTCTCTTCCTTTGGTGAGTCTAGTCCACCAATATATCTACCTGCCTGTCCATCCAAAACGCATTTAATGAGTTCCTAGAATGTATTGGGCCTTGTGATAGTTGTGGGGATATTAAGAAAAAAAGTGAAATTCTGTCATTAAGGAATTCAGTCAAGGAGATGAACAGAGGAAACTGTAGAGATACAAGGGATAAATGCTATTCAGATAATAGATATCTCTAGATTTATCAGGGGAAGACATACACTGAATTAGATCTTAAAAACTAACACTAAAATATTAATGCATTTTATTCAAACTTTACATTCTAAACACAATTTAAAATGTTATTGTTGTTTCCAAATGTAATATCTAATAAATGAAATAATCAAAGAATCAAATATTTGTGAGAACAACACCATAACTTGTCAAAGACCCCATGAAAATTTATTAAGGTGTAATCAGATTCTGCTAAATATCTGCCCTTATAATTTGTTAATGGTTATTTAAAGGCTAAAAACAGAGCAATTGTCTTTTTTTGTTGTTTGGTTTTGACGTAAAGGACAGAATTGTTACTGATAGAATAAAGTGTGTGCAGGGGAGAGGAATAAAATATCGAAGAACTTTATAGATCAGTTATGATATGCTCCTGTGTTTTGCTGTTATTTTTGTTTGACACTGTTATTTATTTGTCCTGCGGTGGTTTGCTCTTCTCATTTTCAGCCTTCCTCTCTTTTCTTTAGTTTTCTAGTTAATTTGATCTCTCCTCTAATGTTTCCTTATAGTGTCCTAATTTTTTCAATGCTTATTCAAATGGCTTATTCATTTTTGCACTTAAAATAATTTTTCCTAAGTATATATAAATATTCAGAAATAGGTACAATTCTTACTGTACACTTGTGTGCTATATACACTTTGAAATGCAGTATACATCTTTCGTGTTATAGAAATGCTAAGGTTAATTTTTAAATAATAGTTAAAAATGCTCAGAAATGGATTAATTCTAATAAAGTCCCTACCTACCCTTTAGTGTTGATGTTTATCCATTACATTATGTTTATTTTTTTTTCTCATCAGAGGATATATAGTAATGCATTGGCTGAAGTGATTTCATGCACTATACCCAATTGAACTTTTGTGCAACAAATCAAAGTATTTTAAATGAGAATTTCTGAGGACTTATGGAGAAAACTCTAAATATCTAAGGGAAGTATGAAAGACTCAAGGACCAGTTATTTTTTGAGCTAGGTCTCTAAATGTTTCCTGTTGAAATTTACCCCTAATGACTTGTAATCAGGATTAAAATCTATGAAAATTAAAGAAAAGCCAGGCGCAGTGGCTCATGCCTATAATCCCAGCACTTTGGGAGGCCCAGAAGGGCAGATCACCTGAGGTCAGGAGTTCGAGATTAGCCTGACCAACATGGAGAAACCCCATCTCTGCTAAAAATATAAAATTAGCCGGGCATGGTGGCACATGCCTGTAATCCCAGCTACTTGGAATACTGAGGCAGGAGAATCTCTTGAACCCGGGAGGTGGAGGTTACGGTGAGCTGAGATCGCACCCCCACTCCAGCCTGTACAACAAGTGTGAAACTCCATCTCAAAAAAAAGAGAAAGAAAAAAAAAACAGAAAAGTCATCTATACACATTAGCTTTGTTTTGAAATGTGCATAAAATCTTGAATTTATGAAATAGTTTTCCTTGTGACCATTTTGTCCTGTGACTGGAGTTTAGGCCAAATATCATTTATTTGCTATAGAGCTGGGATTATAATCTCATTCTTATGATTCCTAGCCCTGAGCTCTTTCCACACATTTATCCAATTCTGTTTCTAATAGAAAGCATAAAACCAGATGGAATAAACCATGTGGCAGAGGTAGGAAATGAAAATAAAACCCATACTTAACGTATGCATCCCAGTGGAGCTTGTGTAGGAACTTTTGAGTCAATTTAAATGGCCAATTGCTATAGATGTACACTTAGAGACTGACAACTTAGAATCACAAAACATCATGTTGGGTGAAAGTAAGGGGCAGTGATTTGCATTAAGTTGCTGCCTAAATTGGTTAATTGGCTTTCTACAGAACTCCCTTGTTTAATTTGTTTTTGAAATAATAACACACCATTAAAAAACATGCTTCTGGAGTAAGAATTTGCATGCTGTAGCCTAGCTGTTCAGTTCTTATTATCAGGAATAAATCTGCAAGTGCCCTAGGGAAAAAATTACCCACACATAGATTTCTTCTGGGGAAGGATTAAAATTGGAAAGTCAGTGAGTTAAGTAGACTTAGCTTCTTGGTTTTTAAATATCATACATAGGTGAATAATTGTCTTAAGCAACTATACAAGTATTATTCTTTCAGTGTTAGCCATGAGTATTTCTATGGGAACTGTTAACAACTGTAGTACAAAGAGTGAAAATAAAAAGTTGCTTCATAGATTAATGGAGAAAAGTCATTGTTTGTGTCCATGCAGGAAGAGTATAATAGGGAATTGAGTGGCACTACATTTAGTTAAAAAGAAAAAATACCAATATTCAGTTGTTTAAAGTAACATATGGCTTATCATTTTCCATTTTACATGTGATCCAATTATGATATAAAATTTAAAATTACTTTTAACAATATATTTTACAAATACTGGTTGTGTTTTTAGAAACTTACGACTGATTTAGAAGGAAATATTTATCTCATATTTTGGTTGTATCTTCTGGTATGTTTTTGTTTATAGAAATATATGGTTGTAAGATTTATGGTAATTTAAATTTACCCTCTAGATAAAACAAGACTTTCACCTAGTGACAGCCTCTAACAATGTTTCTGAGAATTTAAGAATTAGAAAACAGTGCTTTCTTACGTATTGTGCAAATACACAAATACCTAGAAACCATTTGCCATTTAAACTCTGCAATAATATATGTATATATAATAATGTTTATGATATCACTTGTTTAAACTATGGAAAATAAGTCAGTATTTGAAATAAGATTTAATTCAATTAGGGGAATTTCTACCCCTAATTCTATAAAGATATCATGCTCATTGATAGCCTCAATAGAATATATTAACAGATATATACTAGCTATCAGTTGGAAAATATATTCAATGGCAGTATTCATGGGTAATTAATAATATATTTTTCTATATTTAAAAAATATATTTTGATCTTTTTTACCTAAATACCATGTTTTTTGTATGTCCAGTTTTTGTTTGTTTTGTTTTGTTTTTTGAGACAGAACCTTGTTCTGTCACCCAAGCTGGAGTATAGTGGCAGGATATTGGCTCACTTCAATCACTGCCTCCTGGGCTCAAGTGATTCCTGTGCCTCAGCCTCCTGAGTAACTGGGATTACAAGTGTGTGCCACCACACCCAGCTAATTTTTGTACTTTTAGTAGAGACAGGGTTTTGCCATGCTGGCTAGGCTGGCCTCAAACCCCTGACCTCAAGCAATCCACCTGCCTCGACCTCCCAAAGTGTTGGGCTTACAGGCGTGAGCCACCATACCCAGCCTCAAATTCTTTAGGTACTGCTTTCCTCAGCTCTCCAGGCTTTACCGCCTACATACTCTACACTTTTACTGAAAAATATTTTAAAAAGATGTTTATACCAAGATGAAACTAATTTATGATACATTTAGTCATTCATCTTATAGTCACATTTTGAATGCTCATACATGTGGGGTAATAGAAGTATTGAGATAGTACAAAGTTGACTAAGATTTAATTGAAGTTTGATGTTTTATTCCCTCCTAGCCTCAACTCTAAATGAATGGCTAATTCTCATTTTGACAATAATATTTACTGAGTACTTAATTTGAGTCAAGTAATATGCTAAGTATTATCCTATTTATTCACTAAAATAGGGTTATAAAAGAGCATCATTATCACTATTTTTCATATAAGAAAGCTGAGGCTTAGGGGGTTGAGTACATTTATTGAAGATCTCTTAAGTGAGCTTGAAAGACAGAATTTGGCCGGGCAGTTTGACTCTGTAATACATACCTCTTATCCATTATTCACAACAGCTTTGGAAAATCTTTTGAGGGGCAGGTGGGTACAGGTTGGAGATAAGGATGGTCTATCTAACACTTCATAAATGCCTCATTAAGTCTACTGACTAGTATATGTGATTGTATTTTCTTGCATAAAGTTATTTAGTTCTAGTAACCAAGTGTAAGCTAGCTAGTTCCTTTCTTCCCAGCTCTGTAGATCATGATTGTTAAACAATTTTTCCATTAACTGGCTACTGTGTGTTTACCTTTATATTATTTATTGTGGAAGTTAAAGGTAAGAAGAAGAATCAGGTGTTTTTATTTTTCTCAAATAGTTTATAAAATTAAAACATATGAAACATGAAAGTATATTGGTGAATTATTTTGAGGATGGTTTAAAAAATCAAAGAAGTTTGTGACAGAATTTTTTTAAAATGAAATATTTTAATAGAATGAGATAAGACATGGTAATATGTGAGTTTTTAAAAGAAATTCACTCACTAATTAATTTTTGCAACAACATAAAACCAGTTAGTAAAGAACTGAGTCTAAATAGAAATAAAGGCGTGTGGCTTGTTGGTACAGATTTAGGGTTTATTGTTTCTTCCTATTCTTCACCTAAAAAATAGGAAGGAAGAGAGTATGAGAGGATGAGGTCCAAGGTAAAGGAGAAACAAACAAACACTAAACAGAACCTCTGCCACTGAAAAATACATTTGTATGCCTGAGCATGAAGTGATATCAGAGAAGGCTCCTTATGGGAATTGGTGGTAGAAATCTGCTGTAGAATTGCCTTGATGTGCATTTCTTGAAACCATTGTGTTGAGTATAGCTATGAATTGGGATATTAATAGACAAATATTTAGCTGTAAGTGGCAGTTCTTTTTCACTCTTGGAAGGGTCCCACCTTACCCATCTGCTTCAAAAGTCTACTCTTTCTTCCTGTTTCTGTTTTTTGGTGTCCCTGCCTTTATAGAAGTGTTTATTTAATATTATATATGATTTTACTCTAGGAATATGTAAATCTCCAAAATATACTTAGAATATATTTATGTTAGTATCCCCTGTCATCTTTAATGGTTTCTCACATCTCTGTCCATTATCACCTTATGTTTTTATTGATCATATACATCTTAATATGTTATTCCTTACTCTTCACAGTTAATAATCTAAACCTGTTATCAGCTAAGAAAATGTGGATTGTTGATAGTAAAAGTGAGAGGAGCAAACAGAATTTTTACAGTGTGGTAGAATAGAAGAGGTCCCAGATACCTATCTCTTTACATGGTGGTAGAATAGACCTCTTTACATGGTGGTAGAATAGAAGAGGTCCCAGGTAGGTATCATGATTATGACAGCCAGGCAG
Source organism: Macaca thibetana thibetana (assembly GCF_024542745.1). Taxonomy (NCBI): domain Eukaryota; kingdom Metazoa; phylum Chordata; class Mammalia; order Primates; family Cercopithecidae; genus Macaca; species Macaca thibetana. Next base: position 78,144,135 of record NC_065579.1, read on the forward strand.
TTCCAACTAAAGTAGATGCCCATTATTTGAATCTTGAAGTTGACTAGATAAGGACTCCTTGCACATACAGGTCTGACAGGTCATAAATTAATGTCAGCAGGAGGTCAGGGTCTGAGATGGGCAGATAGGAGAGTCAATATTAATTATCAGCAATAAGGACACTAGAAGATGATACCAATCCTGGGTCCAGATTATTCTCCAGCCAGTGAGCCTATAAGAAAATCAATTAATTACAACTTGTTTGGAGATTGACTTATTGTGTAAAATTGAAGGTAGATTCTGGCTAGCATGAGCAAAAGGCAGATAGTAGAGATTATACGCAAGTTTAGTAGGTAAACTTGGCCGGAGTTGAGAAATGGTGTTTAGGAATAGAGGAGTGCATTAGCATTAGTACTATAATTCTGACTGCTAAAGATGATTGGATGTTAAGATTCTTGGATAATGTGAAGCCGCCATATAGTCCTTAGTTGGGAAAGAGTAACATGAGAGGCATTCATAAAGGTGAATAAGAGTGAAGACATCCTAAGCCAAGTTGGAGGTTGTATCAGATGTGGTTCTAAAGTTGCAAGCAACAGAAATAAATTCTGACTGATTTAAGGGGAAGAGTATTTACATAAGGAATGCTGGATAGCTCACAAAATTGCCAGGAGCTTTAGGAAACAGATTCAAGTTTACACAGCCAAATTATACTACCTAAATGGACTGTGGAAGATGCCACTTCCATTGATGCCTGTCTTGGGGGCCCCTAAGACCGCTCCCAGTTTTGATGACTTGCTAGGAGGAATTACAGGACTCAACATAGTTGTGTTCATGGCTGTGATTTATTATAGTGGAAGGATATCAAACAAAATCAGCAAAGGGAAAATGTACATGGAACAATGATTGGGAGAAACCCAGTGAAAGTTTCCAAGAGTCTTCCACTAGTGAAGTCACAGAGGGTACTTCTAATTTCTCTAATAAAGAGTTTTGACAATAGAGCTGACATGTTATCTACCAAGGAAGGTCATTAGAGACTCAGTACCCAGGTTTTTATTGGGGGCTGGTCATGTCGGCATCCTCTGCGAGGTGCATACCAAAATTCCAAACTCTTAGAAGGAAAACAAGTATTTAGCGTAAATTATGTTGTGTGTACACACAATGTAGTACTTAGGGAATGGGGAAACCCTTCCAAGATCTATGTTCCTAGATACCAGTCAAGGTCTGACTTCATAGGCAGACCAAATTTTTAAGGGTATCAGTCTCATACCTGCTATATTAACTCTTTTCTGTCCAACACCTAATGCAGTTCTTATTCTGTGAACACAGATGGCATTGCTGCTGTTACCCCAGAAACTTTATTTCCTGAATTCTCTGCTGCCAACAGTTCTGGTTGGACCCCCTAATTCTGGGAAAATGTGTCTGATCGATGAAGCTTAGGTTGTGTGCCACACCCTTACTGCAGAAAGGCCCAGCAAGTGAGTTCCTGACATTTTCAGCTTGAGAAAAAGCTGAATTCTGCTCCCACCAAGACTCATGAGAGAAGAGTTTCCTAATCAGAGGAAGGGGGTTCAGGTGCTGAGCACTAGAAATATTATGAATGCCCACTGCAGAGGCTCTTGCTGCTGCACTGTTGGAAGGAAGTAAGGTACTGCTTCATTTTACTTTTAATTATTGATGCTAAATAACTTAATTCAAGCATAATATGAACATGGACCTTACTGAGCCTGCAGTCCAGATCTGGTTTATAGATTTTTGTTTCATTTTTCCAGTATTTAAAACACAAACAAAACTGGATTTAAACTCTTGAACTAGCACATGCACTGTTCATTTCACCACTCTCCCCTCCCAACCCCTCTGTCTTATTCCTTTTGCCAAGAGCTTCATATATACCACAGCTCCATCTGGCCCTGGATATATTTGAATTGATTATCCTTTGACTAAACCAATCATTTTCAACCTTGATTGTCTGAGACATATGTGACATATAACACTCATATATGGAACACATGTTCATTCTAGCCTACAGATTAATGGCTCTAGCATTATAAGTTAAGCTTTGTGTTATGCTAGTCATATCACTACCTCTTTCTTTCCCACTCAAGAAATCATAAGGCGTGCTCAAGAGTGATGTGTTAAAGTGATAATTTGTCATCCATTTAAAATATTTGTGCTTTATTATTAGTAATATTAGATTGTATTACTCCTTGTGACTGATGGAGATACATCCAGTGTTTCTCCAACCCCTCCTTGAGTGAAAACAACTGGTCTGACTTTAGGCCATAGTTACCAGTTACCCTGGTAACTAAGGGTAGAAGGTTAATGGCAATGAAAATAATTATATGTGTGTATTAGTCCGTTTTAACAATGCTATGAAGAAATACCCAAGACTGGGTAACTTATAAAGGAAAGAGGTTTAATTGACTTACAGTTGCACGTTGCTAGGGAGACCTCAGGAAACTTGCAATCATGGTGAAAGGTGAAGAGTAGCAAGGTACCTTCTTCACAAGGTGACAGGAAGAAGTGCTGAGTGAAGGGGGAAAGAGTCCCTTATAAAACCATCACATCTTGTGCTAACTCACTATTATGAGAAAAGCATGGGGAAACCACCCCCAGGATTCAGTTACCTCCACCTGTTCTCTCCCTTGACACATGGGGATTATGGGGATTATGAGGATTACAGTTTAAGATGAGATTTGGATGGGGACACAAAGCCTAACCATATCATTGTGCAAAGTAATTATCCCTTAAATATAAAATCACAAAAGTAAGGAATAAAGTACAATCAGAATGTAAAGTAACTTCCAGGGAACTAAGGATCAGCCTTCTTTGGCAGCCTCAACCATCTGAAATAATGTAAACCTTAACTCGAATACTTAAGTTGGAATTTAAAAACGAGAATGAGGAGAAAAGTAAATGAAGCAAAAGGCTCTGAGCAAAAAATACATGAAAATAGATGGACTGATTGTTCATCAAAAGACAAGAAGCACTTTCTGTTTAGGCAGAGGCTATAAAAGCCCAGGTGTAGTAGTATAAAAGCAAAAAATATCAGTAAAAATAATAGGACAAGAAGGTACCTGAGACTAGAAAAAAACAAGAAAGACATTTTTGATAATAGAGCTATGTACCTCAGAGACAATAGCCAGTAGAACAGGCTACAGATCTTTGGCATGGCATGATTTCTCTGAGCCTCAGTTTTCTATTCTTACAAAGAGAGTAATGATTGTCATAGATTACAAAGAGAAAAATACGTGAGATGATGGATTTAATGTGTTGAGTGTGATTTACATTATAGTATAGCTCCTATAGGTTGTATTTGCTTAGCAGGTAGTTGTGTCATTTATTATTGTAAAGAGTGGAAATGAATATTGTAACATTAGGACATTGCAATGGAACTGTAAATAATTGGGGTCCCCAAAATATACAACACAGTTCTCCATTATAAAATAATATAACCTTTCATATTTAAAGAATTGAATCAAGTATACAGTTGGCCCTCCATATCCACAGGTTCTGCATCTTTGTATTCATTCCATAGTGAATCAAAAATATTCAGAGGAAAAATAATAAAAAAAAATACAAATATAAAAATGAAGTATAGCACCTATTCACTTAGCATTTACCTTGCATAAGGTATTATAAGTAATATAGTGATGATTTAAAGTATATGGGAGGATATGCATAGGTTATATGCAAATACTATGCAAGTTTTAAAACTTTTAAGTTCAGGGGTACATGTACAGGTTTGTTACATAGGTAAACTTGTGTCGTGGGGGTTTGTTTTACGGGTTATTTTTTCACCCAGGTATTAAGCCTAGTACCCATTAGGTTTTTTTTCCGAATCTTCCTCCTCCACCCACCCTCCTCTCTCTGATGGGCCCCAGTGTGTGTTGTTCCCCTCTGTGTGTCCATGTGTTCTCATCATTTAGTTCCCACTTACAAGTGAGATTATGAGATATTTGGTTTTCTGTTCCTGCGTTAGTTTACTAAAGATAATGACCTCCAACTCCATTCATTTTCCTGCATAGGACATGATCTTGTTATTTTTCATGGCTGCATAGTATTTCACGGTGTCTATATGCCACATTTTATTTATCCAGTCTGCCATTGGTGGTCATTTATTTTGATTCTATGTCTTTTGCTATTGTGACTAGTGCTGTAGTGAACATATGCATGGATGTGTTCATGCAATAGTGCTGTAATGAACATAGGCATGCCCGTTCCTGTGTCCAGAATGGTATTGCCTAGGTTGTCTTCCAGGGTTTTTATAGTTTTGGGTTTTGTATCTAAGTCTTTGATCCATCTTGAGTTGATTTTTGTATATTATGTAAGGAAGGTGTCCAGTTTGAATCTTCTGCATGTGGCTAGCTAATTATCCCAGCACAATTTATTGAATAGGGGTGATTACTCAAAGACCTAAAAACAGAACTGCCATTCAACTCAGCAGTCCCATTACTGTGTATATACCCAACTGCTTCTCAGTTCCTCCCACTTCCTCTTAAGTGGGATAGGATGCATGGAGACAGCTGGAATTGAGTATTTCCCTTTTCCCACATGGAGGGCTAGAGGGTACTGAAAGCGGGTATTTACTTTTCTCCGTGTGTAAGCGTACAGTTGGGTGAAGTTGGATATTTCCCTTCTCCCAGGTCAGTTAGGCTCTGATAAAACCTCAGAGGTTAGGCTCTGGTTAAATAGTTTCTCCTAAGGATATACGTTGTTGAGAAGAGCAGAATGCTCTATCTAGTGTATTTCAAAATCATTCCTTTTCCTCTCCTTCTTGGAGCATGAACGGGTTTTTCTTCAGTTTTCGCTGTGTGACCTGATAGAGCTCCATAAAAATGTATGGGGCCTCTGTATGGCTGGGTCCCGCTAGTGCTTTTAAAAGCTCAAACTTGTCCACATTGACCCTCTTAGAATTTGTCATTTATGCTTTACGTTTTCCTACTCCACTAGTTCTTGGACAAGTTTCTGCTTGTAAATTTCCACTCTGGTAAATTGCAATTTTCCCTATGTTCCTCCTGTCTTTTGCTCCACTTTTGGGGGCAGAATTTTGCCATGCATGTGATCTCACTTCTCTGATGGATCTAAGAGGAGTTGTTGATTTTTCAGTTTGTTCTGCTTTTTTTTTTTTTCTTTTTGAGATGGAGTCTCGCTCTATCTCCCAGGCTGGAGTGCAGTGGCACAGTCTTGGCTCACTGCAAACTCCGCCTCCCAGGTTCACGCCATTCTCCTGCCTCAGCCTCCCGAGTAGCTGGGACTACAGGCACCCGCCACCCCGCCCGGCTAATTTTTTGTATTTTTAGTAGAGATGGGTTTCACCATGTTAGCCAGGATGGTCTCTGTCTCCTGACCTCGTGATCTGCCCGCCTCGGCCTCCGAAAGTGCTGGGATTACAGGCGTGAGCCACCCTGTCTGGCCAGCTTGTTCTGCTTTTTACTCTTTGTTTAGGATGGATTCGTGACTTCTAAGCTCCTTACATGCTTTGTAAGAAATCAGAAGTCCCCTTTCCTTTTTTCTTTTTAAACTTGAGTATGTAATAGTTAGTTATTATCACTGAAATTTGTAGCCAATTGTGGTGGACATCAGATGTTCTGTCCATATAATACTCCTTCCCTCGTTTTCTGAGAAAACCAGCACTCCAAAAACCACATACATATGAATACTTACGTTTATCCATGTGACCTAAACAAGAGCTGCTGCCCCTTATGCTCAACTTTTGGGCCATAGTCATTAATTCATGATCCACAGACAAGCTGTGTCTGTCAGAGGCCTTTTTTGGTGTGTGTGTGTGTTTTTTTTTTTTTTTTTTTCTAAACAGGTGCTAGGGAATGGTGGATGTTGCAGATTTCTCTCTGGCCCTGATGCTTAGAGGATGGAAGTTGGTAAGCTGTTGGTGGCCATGTCTGTGGTAGCATAGACAAAATAAGTCTGTAATAGTTAGAAACAGTGCCAACCCAAAGGAGAACCATAGAAAGCCCTGGCAGTATTTGTGCCATTCTGAAGGCTAGCTCTATAATTCTTTTAGATAGTTTAATCATATGAGCCAAAGCCAATTCTTTGTCTAAACTAGATGGATCATAATGGCATTTGCAACCAAGATGTCTCTAATTAATACATCACTGTACTTATTTGACTTCAATAATTTGGTCCAATAATTATTATTATTGACCATTATTTCAAAGAATCTCCTAGGTATTCATGGAATTCAGAGAAAAGTAATACTTGGGCTTTGCTCTAATAGAACATGAAGTCTAGAAGAGGATATTAGTTAAGTCCACAAATCTAGAATAATTTGATGTCACATGAAGTATACAAGAAAAATTATAAAGTAGTTAACAGAGCAATTGTGTTGAGGAAATTAGAATAGTTTTCATGGAAGAAGTGGCATTTGATATGGATTGGATTTCAGTAGGTAGATGGGGGAAGCATTCCAGTCCCAGAGAAAAGAATTAATAAAGGCATTAAGTTTAGAAAGCATGGAGTAAGAGTGTTTTTTTTTTTTTTTTTTTTTTTTTAATCGGTAGTAAGTAGTACAGATTGGTTGTAGGCAGGGAGTCATGTCTACGCTAGAATGGGAAGCAATGGCTATATTGTGGAGGTCCTGGAATGCAAAGGCCAATTAGATGTATTTGATTTGGTGACATAAATAGAGAGATTGACTGTTTTTGAGCATAGCGATGCCATGATCAGAGCTGCATTTCGGGATAGTTTTGCAGTAGACACCAGGATTTATGTAGCAAGAGCCAAGATATAAAAAGATTACTTTGGAAGACATTAAAATTGTCAAGTTTATGAACAATGATGAACTGAAATAGAACTGTGAGAGTTAAATGGAAATGAGATGGATGTCAGGTAGAAATGATATGTTGGGAGAAGAATAAATTGGAGATAGCTCAGACGTTTGGTAATATTAATAATCACTGAAGATTAGAAATACTATAAACCTTCTGCCTTTAGCACCAAAGTCACATATTGCTTATATATTACTTTACGTAAAACAGTGAGCTTGGTCCTAATGCAGTTTTCTTCCTCTTCACTGCTGTCATCAAAGACCACATAATTTGAAGTCAGCTTGATCTGGTTTAAAATCTAGATTCAGCTGTTTTATTTAACTGCTTGGATAAGATATTTAACTTTTTTATATCTCAGTTTTGTCACCTCTAATAAGAATATGATAGGATTAACTTCTTATGGTATTCATGAGAATTAAGTAAAATAATATATATAAAGCAACTGAGATAATTCCTAGGATAGAGTGCCTGAGTGCAAGGTCTCAGTTAATACTTCTTAGTTGTAGGACTGATGCTTTTAATGTGCTGCACAAGCCTTTACAAATCCAGAAGCTAGTCCTTACTAAGGATGCAGTATGTAAAAGCTCTTTTTTTTTTTTTTTTTTTTTTTTTGCAAAAAAGAGTGATTTATTTGAGTTAAAATTGTGTAAGAAATAAGTATTACTTTGGTGAAATATTAAGTACATCAGCATATTCAAATGATTTATACAATCCCAAGGGAAATAATAATCAATATTGCAGACCTTATAGTACTAGTTCTAAATTAATACAGAAACAATAATTTTCATGCATTGCAAAAACAATCATAGCTTCACTGCAAGTATTTCAGTTAAGCAATCACAAAGATATGATTTTTATATTATTTATCAATTCTTTCAGTTTACCCAACTGTAGATTCTCTGCACCAAATTATGAGTGCATTTGGATATTTTCTACTATTTTTTTTAGAATTTTTTTTTATATATATATATATATATGAAATTATACTTTAAGTTCTAGGGTACATGTGCACAACGTGCAAGTTTGTTACATATGTATACATGAGCCATGTTGGTGTGCTGCACCCATTAACTCGTCATTTACATTAGGTATATCTGCTAATGCTATCCCTACCCCTTAAACCCTCCCCACAATAGGACCCGGTGTGTGATGTTCCCCTTCCTGTGTCCAAGTGATCTCATTGTTCAGTTCCCATCTATGAGTGAGAATATGCGGTATTTGGTTTTCTGTTCTTGCAACAGTTTGCTGAGAATGGTGGTTTCCAGCTGCATTCATGTCCTTACAAAGGACACGAACTCATCCTTTTTTATGGCTGCATAGTATTCCTTGGTATATATGTGCCACATTTTCTTAATCTAGTCTGTCACTGATGAACATTTGGGCTGATTCCAAGTCTTTGCCATTGTGAATAGTGCCACAATAAACATATGTGTGCATGTGTCTTTATAGCAGTATGACTTATAATCCTTTGGGTATATCCCCAGTAATGGGATGGCTGGGTCGAATGGTATTTCTAGTTCTAGATCCTTGAGGAATCGCCACACTGTTTTCCACAATGGTTGAACTAGTTTACAGTCCCACCAACAGTGTAAAAGTGTTCCTATTTCTTCACATCCTCTCCAGCACCTGTTGTTTTCTGATTTTTTAATGATTGCCATTCTAACTGGTGTGAGATGGTATCTCATTGTGGTTTTGATTTGCATTTCTCTGATGGCCAGTGATGATGAGCATTTTTTCATGTGTCTGTTGGCTGTATGAATGTCTTCTTTTGAGAAATATCTGTTCATATCCTTTGCCCACTTTTTGATAGGGTTGTTTGTTTTTTTCTTGTAAATTTGATTCAGTTCTTCATAGGTTCTGGATATTAGCCCTTTGTCAGATGAGTAGATTGCAAAACATTTCTCCCATTCTGTAGGTTGCCTATTCACTCTGGTGGTAGTTTCTTTTGCTGTGCAGAAGCTGTTTAGTTTAATTAGATCCCATTTGTCCATTTTGGCTTTTGTTGCCATTGCTTTTGGTGTTTTAGACATGAAGTCCTTGCCCATGCCTATGTCCTGAATGGTATTATCTAGGTTTTCTTCTAGGGTTTTTATGGTTTTAGGTCTAACATTTAAGTCTCTAATCCATCTTGAATTAATTTTCGTATAAGGAGTAACAAAAGGATCCAGTTTCAGCCTTCTACTTATGGCTAGCCAATTTTCCCAGCATCATTTATTAAATAGGGAATCCTTTCCCCATTTCTTGTTTTTGTCAGGTTTGTCAAAGACAAGACAGCTGTAGATGTGTGGTATTATTTCTGAGGGCTCTGTTCTGTTCCATTGGTCTATATCTCTGTTTTGGTACCAGTACCATGCTGTTTTGGTTACTGTAGCCTTGTAGTATAGTTTGAAGTCAGTTAGCGTGATGCCTCCAGCTTTGTTCTTTTGGCTTAGGACTGTCTTGGCAATGCGGGGTCTTTTTTGGTTCCATATGAACTTTAAAGCAGTTTTTTCCAATTCTGTGAAGAAACTCATTGGTAGCTTGATGGGGATGGCATTGAATCTATAAATTACCTTGGGCAGTATGGCCATTTTTATAATATTGATTCTTCCTATCCATGAGCATGGTATGTTCTTCCATTTGTTTGTGTTCTCTTTTATTTCACTGAGCAGTGGTTTGTAGTTCTCCTTGAAGAGGTCCTTTACATCCCTTGTAAGTTGGATTCCTAGGTATTTGATTCTCTTTGAAGCTATTGTGAATGGGAGTTCATTCATGATTTGGCTCTCTGTTTGTCTATTACTGGTGTATAAGAATGTTTGTGATTTTTGCACATTGATTTTGTATCCTGAGACTTTGCTGAAGTTGCTTATCCGATTAAGGAGATTTTGGGCTGAAACAATGGGGTTTTCTAAATATACAATCATGTCATCTGCAAACAGGGACAATTTGACTGCTTCTTTTCCTAACTGAATATCCTTTATTTCTTTCTCTTGCCTGATTGCCCTAGCCAGAACTTCCAACACTATGTTGAATAGGAGTGATGAGAGAGGACGTCCCTGTCTTGTGCTAGTTTTCAAAGGGAATGCTTCCAGTTATTGCCCATTCAGTATGTTGGCTGTGGGTTTGTCATAAATAGCTCTTATTATTTTGAGATATGTTCCATCAATACCAAATTTATTGAGCGTTTTTAGCATGAAGGGCTGTTGAATTTTGTCAAAGGCCTTTTCTGCATCTGTTGAGATAATCATGTGGTTTTTGTCTTTGATTCTGTTTATATGCTGGATTACATGTATTGATTTGCATATGTTGAACCAGCCTTGCATCCCAGGGATGAAGCCCACTTGATCATGGTGGATAAGCTTTTTGATGTGCTGTTGGATCTGGTTTGCCAGTATTTTATTGAGGATTTTTGCATCGATGTTCATCAGGCATATTAGTCTAAAATTCTCTTTTTTTTGGTTGTATCCCTGTCAGGCTTTGGTATCAGGATGATGTTGGCTTCATAAAATGAGTTAGGGAGGATTCCCTTTTTTTCTATTGATTGGAATAGTTTCAGAGGGAATGGTACCAACTCCTCCTTGTACCTCTGGTAAAATTCGGCTGTGAATCCGTCTGGTCCTGGACTTATTTTGGTTGGTAGGCTATTAATTATTGCCTCAATTTCAGAGCCTGCTGTTGGTCTATTCAGGAATTCAACTTCTTCCTGGTTTAGTCTTGGGAGGGTGTAAGTGTCCGGGTGATTATCCATTTCTTCTAGGTTTTCTAGTTTATTTGCATAGAGGTGTTTATAGTATTCTCTGATGGTAGTTTGTATTTCTGTGGGGTCGGTGGTGATATCCCCTTTATCATTTTTTATTGCGTCAATTTGATTCTTCTCTCTTTTCTTCTTCATTAGTCTTGCTAGCGGTCTATCAATTTTGTTGATCTTTTCAAAAAACCAGCTCCTGGATTCATTGATGTTTGCGGGGGGGCGGGGGGTTTGGTCTCTATCTCCTTCAAGGCTGCTCTGATCTTAGTTATTTCTTGCCTTCTGCTAGCTCCTGAATGTATTTGCTCTTGCTTCTCTAGTTCTTTTAATTGTGATGCTAGGGTGTCAATTATAGATCTTTCCTTCTTTCTCTTGTGGGCATTTAATGCTATAAATTTCCCTCTACATAGTGCTTTAAATGTGTCCCAGAGATTCTGGTATGTTGTATCTTTGTTCTCATTGGTTTCAAAGAACATCTTTATTTCTGCCTTCATTTCGTTCTGTACCCAGTAGTCATTCAGGAGCAGGTTGTTCAGTTTCCATGTAATTGAGCAGTTTTGATTGATTTTCTTAGTCCTGAGTTCTAGTTTGATTGCACTGTGGTCTGAGAGACATTTTGTTATAATTTCTGTTCTTGTACATTTGCTGAGGAGCGCTTTACTTCCAACTCTGTGGTCAGTTTTGGAATAAGTGCGATGTGGTGCTGAGAAGAATGTATATTCTGTTGATTTGGGGTGGAGAGTTCTGTAGATGTCTCTTAGGTCCACTTGGTGCAGAGTTGAATTCAATTCCTGGATATCCTTGTTAACTTTCTGTCTCGTTGATCTGTCTAATGTTGACAGTGGGGTGTTAAAGTCTCCCATTATTATTGTATGGGAGTCTGAGTCTCTTTGTAAGTCTCTAAGGACTTGCTTTATGAATCTGGGTGCTCCTGTATTGGGTGCATATGCCCAAGTTGGCCGAATAGGAACAGCTCCAGCCTCCAGCCCCCAGCGTGAGCAACACAGAAGATGGGTGATTTCTGCATTTTAACCGAGGTACCGGGTTCATCTCACTGGGTCATGTCAGACAGTTGGTGTTGGTCCACAGGTGCAACCTGACCAGTGAGAGCTGAAGCAGGGCAAGGAATCGTCTCACCTGGGAAGTGCAAAAGGGATGGGAATTCTTTTTTCTAGCCAAGGGAAATTAAGACACACAACACCTGGAAAATCAGGTAAGTCCCACCCTAATACTGCGCTTTACCAAGGGTCTTAGCAAACGGCACACCAGGAGATTGTATCCCACACCTGACCCAGAGATTCCCACACCCACGGAGCCTCCCTCATTGCTAGCACAGCAATCTGAGATCTAACTGCAAGGCGGCAGCCAGGCTGGGGGAGAGGCGCCTGCCATTGCTGAGGCTTAAGTAGGTTAACAAAGCCGCCAGGAAGCTCGAATTGGGTGGAGCCCACCACAGCTCAAGGAGGCTGGCCTGCCTCTGTAGACTCCTCCTCTGGGGACCGGGCATAGCTAAACAAAAAGCAGCAGAAACCTCGGCAGAGATAAATGCCCCCATCTGACAGCTTTGACGAGAGCAGCGGATCTCCCAGCAGGGAGGTGAGATCTGAGAACGGACAGACTGCCTGCTCAAGTGGGTCCCTAACCCCTGAGTAGCCTAACTGGGAGACATCCCCCACTAGGTGCAGATTGACACCTCACACCTCATACGGTGGGGTACACCCCTGAGACGAAGCTTCCAGAGCAAGAATCAGACAGCAACACTTGCTGTTCAGCAATATTCTATCTTCTGCAGCCTCCGCTGCTGATACCCAAGCAAACTCCAATAGACCTACAGCTGAGGGTCCTTATTGTTAGAAGGAAAACTAACAAACAGAAAGGACACCCACACCAAAACCCCATCAGTACGTCACCATCATCAAAGACCAAAGGCAGATAAAGCCACAAAGACGGGGGAAAAGCAGTGCAGAAAAGCTGGAAATTCAGAAAATCAGAGCGCATCTCCCACTCCAAAGGAACGCAGCTCATCGCCAGCAACGGAACAAAGCTGGATGTAGAATGACTTTGACGAGTCGAGAGAAGAAGGCTTCAGTCGATCAAACTTCTCAGAGCTAAGGAGAAACTACGTAACCAGCGCAAAGAAACTAAAAACCTTGAAAAAAGATTTGATGAATGGCTAACTAGAATAACCAATGTAGAGAAGTCCTTAAAAGAACTGATAGAGATGAAAACCATAACACAAGGGCTATGTGACATATGCACAAGCTTCAGTAACCGACTCGATCATCTGGAAGAAAGAGTTTCAGCGATTGAAGATCAAATGAATGAAATGAAGTGAGAAGAGAAGTGTAGAGAAAAAAAGAGTAAAAAGAAATGAACAAAGCATCCAAGAAATACGGGATTATGTGAAAAGACCAAATCTACATCTGATTGGTGTGCCTGAAGGTGACAGGGAAAATGGAATCAAGTTGGAAAACACTCTGCAGGAAATCATCCAGGAGAACTTTCCCAACCTAGTAAGGCACGCCAACATTCAAATTCAGGAAATACAACGAATGCAACAAGGATACTCCTTGAGAAGAGCAACACCAAGACACATAATTGTCATATTCACTAAAGTTGAAATAAAGGAAAAAATGTTAAGTAGCCAGAGAGAAAGGTCGGGTCACACACAAAGGGAAGCCCATCAGACTAACAGCAGATCTCTCGGCAGAAACTCTCCAAGCCAGAAGAGAGTGGGGGCCAATATTCAACATTCTTAAAGGGAAGAATTTTCCACCCAGCATTTCATGTCCAGTCAAACTAAGTTTCATAAGTGAAGGAGAAATGAAATCCTTTACAGACAAGCAAATGCTTAGAGATTTTGTCACTACCAGGCCTGTCCTACAAGAGATCCTGAAGGAAGCACTAAACATGGAAAGGAACAACAGGTACCAGCCATTGCAAAAACATGTCAAAATGTAAAGTCCATCGATGCTAGGAAGAAACTGCATCAACTAGCGAGCAAAATAAGCAGCTAATATCATAATGACAGGATCAAGTTCATACATAACAATATTAACCTTAAATGTAAATGGACTAAATGGTCCAATTAAAAGACACCTTCTGGCAAATTGGATAAAGAGTCAAGACCCATCAGTTTGCTGTATTCAGGAGACCCATCTCACATGCAGAGACACACATAGGCTCAAAATAAAGGAATGGAGGAAGATCTACCAAGCAAATGGAAAACAAAAAAATGCAGGGTTGCAATCCTAGTCTCTGATAAAACAGACTTTAAACCATCAAAGATCAAAAGAGACAAAGAAGGCCATTGCATAATGGTAAAGGGATGAATTCATCAGGAAGAGCTAACTATCCTAAATATATATGCACTCAATACAAAAACTCTCTTTTTAAGCATGGAAGGAAGACTTGTTAATTTCATATCTTGGGTATCTGGGATAAATTCTTAGTCAACTCTTTTTTTTTTACAATCACATGGAATTCTTCCAAATTTTGTCATATTCACTTTGTCTGCATGACTTGGTTTCCACCTTCATTCCTTGTTTCGCAACCTCTATTGGATCTAAACCCTATACTAAATCAGCCTACTAAACAAGCGGTTCTCATGCCTGCTTAATTCCTGCAATTCATACCCACAGACACCCCACCTAACCTTTGGAAGCTACTCCTCATACATTTTTAAACTAGATCATCTAAAATCTTTCCATAGCCCCCTGCTTGAAGTTTGGTCATAAAACGGCTTACAGACACAGGATACCATTGCGCAGTTGTGAGATTGCAGCATATTCCCCTTTCTAACCTGTTATCACCATTGGTATTGATATTGATGTGGATAAAGTGTGCATTTCATTGTCACATTGTATCTGCACTCTGGATATTGGTTAGCCATTTCTCTACCCCATTGCTGGTTGCTGGCTAAATGTTATCAGATTATGATAATATGATATCTTGGAAATTTTTCAGGCAATATTTTTTCTTTAATTCTGTATTTTTAAACTCAGATATGGCACGTTGCTTTTTGACAATGGTGCCAAAACAATTTAATGAGGAAAGAAGAGTCTTTAGCTAATGATGCTGAGGCAACTGGATATCAACATGCAGAGAATGAAGTTTTGTTCTTACCTCCTATTGTGAATAAAAATGAACTCAAAATGGACCATAAGCCTAAATATAAGAGCTACAGCTATAAAACTCTTAGAAGAAAATTTATGAATATATCTTCATGACTTTGGGCTCTGCAGTGGTTTTTAAATATGACATCAATAGCCCAAACAATAAAAGAAAGAATAGATAAATTAGAGTTCATCAAAATGAAAATGTTTTGTTTTGCAAAGTATACGATAAAAAAGGTTGAAGATGACTCATATCATGAGATAAAATGTTAGCAAATTGTATCTTTCACAAGGGACTTGTATCTAAAATATATTAAGGACTCTTACAACTCAGACTAAAATGAAATAAAATGGGCAAAGAATCAGAGTAGATGTTTCTCAGAATAAGAAGACATGTGTGTAGCCAATAAACACATGAAAAGGTGCTTAACATCATTACACATCAGGAAATTGCATAACAAAGCCACAGTGACAGACTACACTCACTAGGGTGGGAAAAAGATAGTATCAGTGAAGTTGTAGAGAAATGGGAGCCCTTACATACAGCAAGTATTGTACCCTTATATGTAACCCTTATAAGTAACCCTTATATGTATCAGCAAGTATTAGTGAAGTTGTAGAGAAATGGGAAGCCTTCCGTGTAGATGAGGGGGATGTAAACTCGTTCAGCTGTTTTGGAAAACAGTTGGGCAGTTTCTCATGTCATTAAAAAGACATACCACATGAACCAGAAATTCCATTGCTAGCTATATATGAAAAAAGAAATGAAATATGTCCTCACAAAGTCTTGTATATGAACATTCATAGCAGCGTTATTAATAATAGCCAAAAGATGAAACAACACAATTGTCCATAAACTGATGAATGCATGCATAAATAAAATAGTGGTATATCTGTACAATGGAATATTGTTTGGCAATAAAAAAGTATTGATGCATATTGCAACACAGATGAACCTTAAAAACATGGTACCTGGAAAAAAAATAGCCACAAAAGATTACATGTTGTATGATTTCCATTTATATAAAATGTCCAGAATTGGTAAGTCCACAGAGACAGAAAGTAGATTATTGATTTCCTAGGGGAAGGAGAAAGGAGAATGGGAATGACCGTTAATGGGCGTGGGGTTTCTTTTTGGAAGAATGAAAATGTTCTGAAATTGTGATGATTTTTGCAACCCTGTGAATATACTAAAAACCACTGAATCATAGACTTTTAATGGGTGAATTGTATTGTATGTGAATTAGATCTCAATAAAGAAGTCAAGAACTGGTTTCAATTTTAAATGAAAGTGGCAGTGTGTAGCTTTCAAAACAAATGGAGCACGGTGGAGGAGAGACATCTTAGATGAATTGAAAACAATAGAATGAAGTAAATAAGTAGGGGCGATTTCATTTCTTTTTAGGTGGGAAGAGCCTTTCTATTCAAAGAGCACTCCTTTGAAAGCCTTTGTTTGGGTATTTTATTGGCTGAAGGAGAAGTTGTTGGTTTCTATTTCATGACTAGCAGGATAATCTGGCCAGTTGATCTCTTTATACTTTAGACTCATGCTTATAAAATATTTAGTACCACCATCAATCTTAATTAAAACTTATAATGGGATTTGAATTATGGGATGAAAGTGAGAGATACATACTTTAAGAGTATTTTATAAGTATATAAAATACTTCTATCATCCAGAGCTATTGTGAGCAAGAATGAGTAAACCATTCTCTGCGAGAACTTAGCCATAAGTGAATCACCATATGAGAACATTGGGACACCGTCCTTCAAGAAATTACTTAAATGGAAGAATTACTTTATCAATTTTGGGTGAACACTATGCTCTCAGAAAGTACACTATGAACCTCAGATCACCATGACCTGCATTAATATTGCTGGTGTTCTCTATTGAATCCTGTATCATTTTTACCATTATATAAATTACTGAATCTTATAACTGCAGGCCATGATTATATAGCCATCTTCCTCATAGTCCACAGTGTCTTTTGACTATCCAGAACAGCAGTAATCTGAGCAAAATTTGTAGTTCATGGAAGTGTTGGGTAGTCAAAGCTTCCACTTACTCTCAAGCTGTTCATTTACATAGTTATTTTTTTAAACAAAACATATGTTTAATACTCTTTGGAAGTGTTTTATATTGATAGTACTCTGGAATAATTTATCCTTATTATTGCCAAGTGTTTGATGTCAGCTTGTTCTCCAATGTCAGCTATATATTTAAATAAATAAATTCAATTTAGTATATAGCTAGTATCCTCAAGAATTAGTCTCAGCTGGTAATTTAAAATGGATGATCCATCGAAGGAATTTGTTATGTCTTAATAATCTGAAATATTGTCATTTTTTTCAACATTGATGTTGCATCACATTTTCTTAACATATCATATAGTCTTATGTTCTAATATTTCATGATTACTTCTCAAAGGAAGTACTTATATGAATCATTCTTTATCAATGTTTTACCAAAACTTTTATTACATTCTGTAGCTAAATGATAAAACCACTTTTGTCAAGAGAAATGAACTCTTTTTCAAATGAATGTTTATTTTTTCTCTATCAATAAAGATGATTTTATTGTCTTAATTCTCTTGCTTGATGTATTTAAAAAATAGATACAGTGATGTTTGACTTTAACATTGATTAGTTCAGGCTGGGCATGGTGGCTCATGCTTGTAATCCCAGCACTTTGGGAGGCCAAGGTGGGTGGATCATCTGAGGTCAGGAGTTCGAGACCAGCCTGGCCAACATGGTGAAACTCTGTCACTATTAATAATACAAAAATTAGCTGGGTCTGGTGGCGGGCGCCTGTAATCTCAGCTACTTGGGAGACTGAGGCTGGAGAATTGCTGGAACCCAGTTGACGGAGGTTGCAGTGAGCCAAGATTGCATCATTGCACTCCAGCCCGGACAACAACAGCAAGACTCTGTCTCAAAAACAAAAAAAAAAAAAAAAGAAGAAAAACAAATTGATTAGTTCAGAGAATCTGGACACCATTTACTGGGTGCACAATTAGATGCTTTGAATTACAGAATTCAATGAGAATTTTTATAAATTAATATATAACTTAATCCTATAACCTATTGTGATCGGTTTTATTTTTCTAGCACTAATTTTTTTTGGAAAACAAAGACTGCTGGAATATTTAACCTTGATGAATATAATTTTGGAGTAGCATAAGGTACTGCCATGAGGGATACCTACCATAGGTATTTTTGTGTGTGTGTGCTGAAAGCAACATCCACATGCATTTACAACTCCAAAAACAGTGTCTTCAGAGTGGATTAAATTTAATTAAGAGTCTGGAAGGTCTATGGTTTTCAGCTGTGCAAACATTTCCAAATGCAACTGAATTTATATTAATTTCTTCATTTAAATAAATGCTCTTGTGTTATTTCTAGGTCACTTCCAACAGTGCTCATTACTATGAAAAAATAAGGCAACGTAGAATCAGAGATTTTGATCTTAGGAAACTGCAGAGGGAGTCAGTCTGACCACTTTCCTTTTCAAGTGAAGAACCGAAGCACCAGTTATTTAACGATCGTGCCCAGGGCAAATTCAATGGTTAATGCCTGAGCCTGGACTAAAATCAATTCGGTTATTCTTCTTTAACTCCAGTTCTTAACTGCTGACTGTAATGAATGGATAGGGTTTCAAAACCACTGTTAGAGACTTTAGGGATTTTTTCTTGTGCAGTGTTTTACAGGTAACATAAAATATTCTGAAAAATCTGGATCATTATTTAGAAACAATCTGAAAACTTTGAAAAACATGACCAGAACCCAGCTTTTTTACTTGAGTAAGGATAGGTGTTTTGGGCTGAATTATGTCCTCTCCCAAAAAATTCATGTCGAAATCTTGACATCCAGTACTTCAGAATGTAACCCGATTTGGATATAAGGTATTTTTAGAAGTGATAATGTTAAAATGATGTTATTAGAGTGGACACTAATCTAATATGACTGGTGTTCTTATTGAAAGAATAAATTTGAATATAGACACAGACATAGGCATGATTATATAAAGGTACAGGAAGAAGACAGCCATCTAGTCGAGAGAAACCTGAATTTATATTAATTTCTTCATTTTAAATAAATGCTCTTGTGTTATTTCTGTAACAGAAATTCAATGTAAATTATTCCCCATAGTCCTCAGAAGGAACCACCCTGATAATGGACTTCAAAATTCCATTGTGAGAAGATAAATTTCTGTTTTTTAAGCCACACAGTCTGTGGTAGTTTGTTGTGGCAACCCTGGCAAATTAATACAATGAATTTTCTTTAAATGGATCTAGAGTAGTTAGGAACAAATATATTCTGAAAGGCCTAGAAAATAAAAGGGGAAAAAAAATTCATGTGATTGAACCAACTACATATGCAACAGAAGAAGGAACATAGCTCTTCCATATCATTTCATTCATTCATTCCCTTATTTTCTCAACCAATATTTATGTTTATTATGTATTAAATATTTTGTTAGGTGCTATGGGCACAAAAATAAATTCAATATAGTCTATGCCCTTGAAGAGATCAGATACTAATGATAGAGATAAACAACTAAACAGATAATTAAAATATTGTTTGAAAAGTGCTGTGATAGAGATACGGACAAGGTGTGCCAGATTAGAGATCAAACAGTCAACATCATATGTGTCTGACAAAAAGTTTTTTTGCAACCTTTGAAGTGCTTTTAAGCCTTGCAGGAAGGTTATCTTCTATGCCAGGTAGAGAAGGTATCAGGGAGAGTATTTCATGGATTGGGTAGAGTATGTGCTCAAAGTTAAGGGAATAATAAAATCAGGTTGCACTTGGGGAAACTTCAAGACTCTAAGGCAGGAGATTTAAGGAGCCTGTTGGGAAATGTTAGGTGTCCCTTGCAGATGAGAACCAAAAGACTCTTATTTTAAGGGGAAAATATGGGTTTACTTGAATGCAGTAGGAAATCACTGATAGCTTTTAAGCAGGAGGTGAGAAATAATCAGATATGCTTTTTTGATTCTAATGTCATACTAAGGAAAAACTGTAATAGGGGAGCAGTTAGAAGTAGGGGGAGTTTTCAAACACCGCATGTTCTCACTCATAGGTGGGAATTGAACTATGAGAACACTTGGATACGTGGGGAACATCACACACCAGGGACTGTCGTGGGGTGGGGGGGCGGGGGAGGGATACCATTAGGAGATATACCTAATGTAAATGATGAGTTAATGGGTGCAGCACACCAACATAGCACATGTATACATATATGACAAACCTGCACGTTGTGCACATGTACCCTAGAACTTAAAGTATAATAATAATAAAAGAAGAAGTACAGGGAGTTTTGAGTTCAGGCAGAAGTTGATAAAGGGCTTTTAACAAGGTAATGACCATAAGAAAAAGAGGAAGGTATGAATTTGATATTTATGAGATATATTTGATTTGATTGAATTATTCATTGGATGTTTTAGGCAAAGAAGAAGACAGTTCAGTAAGCTTTTTACATTGGAAGGATAGATTTTAATGCTGCTAATCACAATAGGCAATATGGGAAAAGGAGCAGGGTTTTCAGGGGAAAGCACTTTATTTAGATTGGGGCATGATCAGTTTGAGGTAATTATGGAATTTTCAGATGGAGAATTTGCTTTGTGCAAATTTATATTCAGTGGAAGCCTGCCCAAGTCAGCAATATGTTATTATACCCCCAAAGACCACTGTTAAACCATCTGAAAGTGAGTCTAATAATGTTATTAATTTGATGAGATACTCTTATTCATTAGCTAAAATATTTACTGGAGAGATTTTTTTTTTTTTAATAACAGCAACACTGAGAAAGTCCCACATTATTTATTGAGCATGTAAAAGTCCTGCCATCTATTTGTAAATTCAGAGCCATTTTAGAATAAATGAAGGATTCAGCAATATGTGTAGAGTTGCTTAAGGAAAGCTTATATTAAAAAACAAACAAAACCAAACAAACAAAAACAGCCTTACTGCATTCGTAAGGGAGAAAATTCTTGAGCAAGAATTCTTCCTCATTTGGGAATGATTTGTTAGATGGCTTATATACCAGTTCAGTTTAGTTCAGAAAACATTTAATGAGCATCACCTATTTACTAGGCTCTGTAAGTAACTACATAGCCCTGTTCTTGAACACGTTTATTCCCCAAACCTTTTATGTCCTTTCATTTCTCCCTGAGTATTGTGGCAGACTACTTTTGGTTTCTGACATACCACCAGGGCATGAGCTACTTGTTTTGGATATTGTTTCAATTACAAGGCTGCCAGAACACATACATCACACAGGTTATGCTTGGCACTTTCACAGCGAAGGGCAATGTAAATGGACTCGTGGAGAGCTTATTGAGAGGTTCACAGGGGATCTGAATCTCTTAGAAAATCAAGGATTAGTGATTCCAGCTGTATGTCTTTTTCTGCTGCAGTTAAAATTTTTAGTACTTAATAGACTTCTTGGTGTGATATCAAAAAATAAATAAAAATAGCTGGGACTCAAGAGATTCTACTTCTAATTTAGTACTATTGAGCTGTAATTCAATTTCAATGGAACGGTTTCCATTAAATGAATGACTGAATTAGATCAGTAGTTCTTATGCATGCATACAGAAAACTTTGTATGTAATTTCAGGATGTTCATACAGCCATTGAAATGCAACAGCAACCTATGGATCTGTACACACTGAACTATGTGACCTCCTAGGCCTTTCTAGCTAAAATTTTTTGATCGTATGAGTGTGCTCTTGGACTCCAGCAATGCTTTCTTTTGGTTTGGCAGCTGTGCTAGGTAGGGCACCTCTGGCTCTTCCAGGGTGGCTAATGAACAGTCAGCAGGCCAGCTGTGTTGATTTGTTCCATGACCTCATTAAGCATCCATCACTATTTCCCAGCTCAGTCTGTGCACATACTATCTATTGCCTTGCATTTTTTTTTTGTTTGATTTACTGTGAATAGCCTAGACACATCTTGAAGTGCCAAATATGCTAAGGAGAAAATGTAACTTCTATTAGTATTTTGCTATCTTTGTGTTGACATTAGATGTTGGTAATGTTTTTGGCTCATTTCTTAGATACTTTTGTGGTCATAACTGTAGGGGTTCACTTTTCCTTTGCCCAGATTATAGGACAGTGAATTCTTTCTGAATGTTGAAGATACGTATTCATTGGTGCCAACTTATGGTGTGTGTGTGTGTGTGTGTGTCTATATGTATGTATATATTTATATATTTTATATGTATGTGATAGGATTGGGTAAAGGAAAGGATTTGGCCATATATGTGTTATTATCTGTGTAGTACTCAAGGGGTTAGAATTATTACTTTTTAAAGTACCCTCAGTTAACAGTGTTTTAAAATCTAAAGTTTCCGTCTTACTGCTACCCTTGACTTTGATGAGATGGGCTTATTATGAGCTCATTATTCTGATGGGTGGTACTGAAATAATAGAATAATTAAATAACAGTAAACTGAAGTTGTGTTAGAACAGTTACAAAACTATTTACTTACCTTCATAACCTCCATAATTTCTGTGAAACTCCTTGAGGGGTATAACAATCCAAGAAGTTAAACACAAACATGTCAGCAATAAGATCTAGACTGAATGTGTTCATTAATGCATTAGTTCATTGTAAGTGATAAAAATAATAACATAACCAGCATCCTGATACATTCTCTGTCCTAACCCCATAATTTACTTGTTCCATTACTTGCTTATCAGTAAAAATGTGTAATTACATTTAAAGCTATTTGAAAAAACCTTTACCTTTAAATTCCTAACCAGAGTCTTGTAGCATTTGCCCATCAATTATTTTGCCAAAACATTTTAATATATTGGAGGCATAGATGATATGCAAACAGGTAAACTTTTCAGAATTTTTTTTTTTATTTCTACAGGGGTATCATTCTCATATATTCATCTTCATATTCATATTAAAATTTGTGTAGTCTTGGAACTTGTGTCACTGGGGTCAGAGGAGGAGCTTTTTGTCTTCACGATATTGTAATATTGTTACTTACTTTACACTTAGCTTAGAAGATTTTCCTTTGGAAAGCTTTCACAGCTGGGTGCAGTGGCTCACACCTATAATTCCAGCACTTTGGGAGGCCAAGGATTAAAATCCTGTCTTGAACCCAGGAGTTTAAAACCAGCCTGGGCAACATAGCAAGACATGATCTCCATTTAAAAAAAAAGAAACAAAAAGAAACCCTTCATTCCATATCCTTTGTTATATTTCTTGCTCCTGACTCTTTAGGTATACTTCCTCCTTGGTCATGTTATGCCTGAACACAGTTCTACATCTATCTATTATTGCGATTGTCACATCTTTTGAAAATTATCTTCATAAATGTCTGTCTTCCCTACTAAGGCGTGACTTCTTGATGGTGGAGACTCAGTCTTATTTATCTTTTTATCTTTTGAAGCTGGCACAGACTGTAACACTTAATAAATATCTTTTGAATGAATAAATGATAGTTCAATTTCTTGTTAATTGCTTGTGATAATTTTAAGTTAGAGGACTTAGACTAAAATATGTGACAATATATTTAATGCTAATGCTTATCAGTACTGGAGTCTTTAATGAAAACAACTGAAAGATATACCTGATAAGTGGTATCTTTGGAATTAAAATCAACAAAATATTTTCAGTACAAACATGTTTCAGGTTAAATAGTTAAATGGTTCAAGTGAAAATTAGTGAATCCTAACATTTTAGAATGCTTATTTCTGTTTTTTCAATTTTTAACAGCTTTAATGAAGTATAATTGATATGCAGGAAAGGGCATATATTTCAAGTATTCATTTTATGAAGTTTTGACATATGTTTATACCCGTGATACCATCACCATAATCAATGTAGTAAACATGTACCTCACCCCCACAAGTTTCCTGATGCCTCTTTGTAATCCTTACTTCTTGCCTTCCCCTGGTTCCCAGGCAACCACTGATCTGCTTTCTTTCATTATATATTAGTTTTCATTTTTGTGGTTTTATATAGATTAAATCATTTGGTATATGCTCTTTATGGCTTCTTTAGTCATAGTTTTGTGATTCATGCCTATCATTGTGTATTAATCATTTATGTTTAAAAATATTTTTGTGGAGTAGTATTCCATTGTATAGATAAGCTTTAGTAAGCTTCCATTTGTTAATCTTTTTCCTTGTTAATAAACATTTGAGACTTTCCAGTTTTTGGCTCTTACAAATAAAGCTGCTAGGAACATTCAGGTATAAGACTGTGTATAGACCTATGCTTTTATTTCTCTTGGGAAAATAAGGGGAATGGCTGGATTGCATAATGTATATATTATAGTTTATTTAAAAGATAACCATATATATGTTTATATATAGTTTATGTATGTTTATATATAGTTTATCTTTTAAAGAAACTATCAAACTATTTTCCAAAGTGGATGTACATTTACATCTCAGTCTGCAGTGTATGAGAGTTCTATATTCTCCACATCTTGCTAACACTTCCTATGGTGTGGTTATATTTAACTATTCTAATAGAAGCATAGTGGTATCCCCTTGTGGTTTTAATGTGCATTTCCCTAATGATTACTGATGTTGAACATGTTTACATTTGCTTATTTGCCATCCGTTTACAATTGTCCACCCTTATCCTCATTTTCACTTTCCATGGTTTTAGTAACCTGCGGTAAACGAAAACTAGGGTAAGTCCAGAACAGTAAGATGTTTTGAGAGAGATAATATAGTCATAAAACTTTTATTAAAGTGTATTATTGTAATTAACCTTTTTCATGTTATAATTGTTAATTATGCAAAGTTATAATTGTTAATTATACTGTTATTAGACTGTGTCTAATTTATAAATTAAACTTTATTGTAGGCATGTATGTATAGGAAAATATATATGTAGGATTTGGTATTATTTGTGGTTTTAGGCATTCACTGAGGATCTTGGAACATATTCTCCTGGGATAAGGGAAACTATTGTATCTTCTTTGATGAAATGTCTGTGTAAATCTGTTATCAGATTTTCAATTGGGTTTTTGTTAAGTTTTGAAAGTTCTTTATGTTGTTGAGATATAAGGGTTCCTCCTACATTTTGGATACAAGTTTGTCAGATACATAATTTGCCAATATATTCTCCTGTCCTGTGACTTGTCTTTTCATTGTTTTAACAGTGTCATTTAAATAGCAGAAGTATTTCATTTTGAGGCAACTCAGTTTTCCACTTCGTTCTTTTATAGAGTGTGCTTTTATGGTGTTATACTAAGACATCGTTGCCTATCCCTATCCCAAGCACACAAAGCTTTTCTTGTATGTATTATTCTAAAAGTTTTACAGTTTTAAGTTTAGATCTGTGATCCATTTTGAATATTTTTTATGTATTAAATTATGGGTCAACTTGCCTTTTCTTTTTGTTTGCATATGGATTTTTAATCGTTTCACCATCAGTTATTGAAAACACTATCCATTTTCCACTAAATTGTCTTTTTTTTATTGGTAAAGAAATCAGTTGTCCATGTATATGTGGGTCTCTCGTTGGAATCTCTCTTTTATTCCATTGGTCTATTTGGCTATCTCTAAACTGATACTGTACTTTCTTTGCTACTATAGCTTTATAATAATTCTTCTAATAAGGTAGAGTTAGCCTAACTACAAATTTGTTCTTTATTTTCAAAGTTATTTTGGCTAGTCTAGGTTCTTTGGATTTCTACGTGAATTTTAGAATAAGTTTTTAAATTTCTGTAAAAATCCTGCTGGGATTTTGTTCAGAATATGTTGGATATATGCATCAGTTTGGGGAGAATTGTCATTTTAATGCTATTGCGTCTTCTGACCCTTGAAAAAAGTGTGCCTCTCTGTTTACATATATCTTTTTTATTTCTCTTGGCAATGTTTTATTTTCACTTTATAGGTCTTGTACACCTTTTGTCAAATTTATCTTTAAATATTTCATAATTTTGATGTGATTTCAGATGACTTTATTTTTCTAAATTTGAATTTCTGATTATTTGTTGCCAGCATATAGAAATATAGTTTTATATATTATATGTGGATCTTGGATCCTACCACCTTACTAAAATCATTTATTTGCAATAGCCATTTTTGGTAAATTCTTTTGGGTTGTCTGTAATAGATGATCATGTCCTATATGATCACTTATAAAGACAGTTTTGGTTCTTCCTTCCCAATCTGAATGTATTTTATTTTTTCCCCTCCTCCTACTCCCCAAACACACATGCACCCTGGCTAGAACCTCCAGTGTAATGTTATATCAAAGTTATAAGATCAAACAACTTTGTGTTCTTCCTGATTTTGGGAGGAAAATATTCACTCTTTCACTATTAAATGTGATGTTAAATGGACATTGTTTTTTTTTAAATGCCTTTATCATGTTGAGGAAGTTTCCTTCTATTCCTATCCTTCTATTCCTAGTATACTGAGAAATTTTATTGTGAATGGATATGGGATTGTGTAAATAATTTTCCTGCATGCATTGAAAAGATCGTATTTTTTCTTTATCGATCTGTTATTATGGTGAATTATATTGATTACTTTTTAAATGTTAAGCTGACCTTGCATCCCTGGGATAAATGGCTAAATTCACCTTGGTCATTATATTTTTGGACTCTATTGGATAAATTTTTATTTTTTTTGAGACTTAGTGTTGCTCTGTCACCCAGGCTGGACTGCAGTGGCACAATCTCACCTCACTGCAACCTCCTCTGCCCGGGTTCAAACAATTCTCGAGCCTCAGCCTTTCGAGTAGCTGGTATTATAGGCACCCACCACTGTGCCTGGCCTGTACTGGATAAAATTTTATTTTAATTTTTACGTTTGCTTACATAAGGCATATAGGTCTCAATTTTTTTTCTTGCACTATGATAGTAGTAGGATAATGCTGGCCACAAAAATGTTGAGAAATATTCCTTCCTTTTAGTTTTCTGGTAGATTTTGAGACTTTGCTTTTTAAGTATTTAGGAATTTTTTGCCAGTGAAGCCATCTGGGTCTGGATTTTTATTTTTGGGAAGAGTTTTAACTATAAATTCAATTTCTTTAAAAGGTATAGGACAACAAATGGCTATTTATTTATTCTTGAATGAACTTTGGCAGTTTATGTCTTTAGAGAATTTTTTTTCCATTTCATCTAAGTTGTAGAATGTATTGGTTTAAAATTTTTCATAATATTCTCTTAATACTATAATGGCTGTAGCATTTGGAGTGATGCCTTATTTCTGATTTCTTATACTGGTAATTTATATCTTTTTTCTTTTTTTTGCTCTCATTAATCTGGCTAGAAGTTTGTTGTTCTCCACCTAATTCTTTCAAAGAATCAATTTTTGATATCATTGAATTTTCTACTGTTTTCCATTTTTTGTTTCATTAATTTTTAATATATTCTCTCATTTCTTTTACTTGTTTATAATTTTCTGTCTTTCTCTTCTTTAGCAGTAGTTTATTATAGTTTCGAATTAAAGATTGCTTATGTAAGAGCTATTTTTTGATCATGTTAAGTTTATTTTTCTTGGATTAGTTTTTTATTTTATAGGTTAAGAAGGAAAATAGAGAAGCTTAAGTGAAAGTTACTCTTTTCTCCTCTGAAGCAGAATAGAAGACTTTAATGCATGCTTGAAGACTAGTGTTTTCCCTTCCATTATTTTCCCATGATAGCCTGAAAGCAGTCATCTGTTAAATAAGACATACTGTCTGATTTGCAAAGTATACATTTTCTTAATTTCAGGTTAACCATGCTTAAAAAGCATTGCTCTAAATGGATTTTTTTTGTTGTTGTTAGAAAATATAACAGTTATAGTTCACTTCAAATTTACATTCCTGTGATACTTTTTAATTTTTTTAACTGCACAAAATTTCTTCTGCTGTCCTACCTCGAGTACTTCTACTCTTGAAAGGCATCATACTCATTTAATAACTGTTGCAATGGCCTAATAAATAGCATTATGACACACATTATTTATGGTCATTAAATTACCTCAAATCTTTTATTTTTTAAATTGTAATTTTTATTAGTCAGTTATTTTCATTTGAATATTTATTTAGTATTCAGATGTATGCATATTAAACCTGACTGTCTTGAATAGGGAAACTGTTAATAGGGAGAGTAATAATTTTTCCAAATATTCAGCAATGTTATGCTTTTCTAACTGTTGTGTTTCCAGGGTGTTATGTAGCAAGCTTGATACGAATAAAAAATAATCTTGCCATGTACGGTGGCTCATGTCTGTAATCCTAGCAATTTGAGAGGCCGAGTTGGGTGGATCACGAGGTCAGAAGTTCGAGACCAGCCTGGCCAACATGGTGAAACTCTGACTCTACAAAAAATACAAAAATTATCCAGGTGTGGTTGCGCATGCCTGTAGTCTCAGCTACTCAGGAGGCTGAGGCAAGAGAGTTGCTTGAACCTGGGAGGTGGAGGTTGCAGTGGGCTGACATCCTGCCACTGCACTCCAGCCTGGATGACAGAGTGATACTCTGTCTCAAAAAAAAAAAAAAAAAAAAAAAAAAAAAAAAACTTTCATATTACTGCTTTCAGAAAACTTTGACAATGTAGAGCGATGGGGTATTCAATTTGGAAACAACGCAAATTGGAATGCACTATTTGGCTATGCTTAGATTTCTGAGAGTTGAAGATAAAATTTGTAAGGCATCAAGGGACATACAGGATACGAGACAGTGTTTGGCATCTCCCAGGTAGTATGCCTGAGTACTCTAATGTAGAAAATGTCTGCCATGTTTCTGAATTAACATAAGGCTTTTCCAGTTACTACAAAGAGTCCATGATATGTTTTTCTTAAGAAAACCTAACTATAACTTAACCATTTATGTTTTTCATCTTATTATGCTTATGCTAGTCAGTAATTAAAAACAACAAAAAAAATTTTTAAAAAAGGAGTTAATCAAAATCAGCATTTGTCTTAAGGTATAGATGATATTTATTTTTGGAGATCTAATTTAATGTACTTTGCAGATAAAAATATAATTGTCCAAACTCTATTTTTTATAAGAAGATTTATGGTTTTTCAAAAATACTTAAAAAAATTAGTTTAATTATTTGACTACTTAAGACTGAAATAGCTCATGGAGATTTGTGCTTATTTCACTTAATACTAGAAATGCTATGCATGAAATTTATTATAAAAATTTCTCAAAGTCTGCAATTTAGAACAAAGGAAATGATCTGGAGTTGGTAAACATTTCACTTGGTTGTCTTCTAACATAAGAAGAACAATATAGACTTCCTTTAAACATTTAATAATTTTACAAATACAAAAAGATTTCCAGATTTGGGTCGGAATTTTTCTTTTATTGAAATATAATGAACCCTTCTTTCAAAGATTCTTCTAATAAAATGTACAGATTAATAGAGAAAATGTGTATATTTGATATTAGATTTTTAGCAGTTGTTTTTAAAATACATTTAGACTAGAGGCCCAACTTCACCTGGATATATGGTTAATATCATTTTTGCATATTATTCTACAACTTTAGTTAAAACAAAATATTACTCTAAGCTGTTCTACAAAAGCACATGATCTGTTAAATTCTCAGGTATTGTAGGCACTCAAAGGAGAGTGCTTAACTATGCAGCTGTTCTCTCAGTTTATATATTTTGCCAGTGGTTGGACAAATAAAGAGCAGGTAAAAGATTCATTTATATCTAAATTGTATTGTGAAGGTATCATAATATTCTATGGTAAAATAATATATAAATTTTTAGGGGAACAGAATATTCCACAATTAGAACCAATACCCCAATGCAAATGTTTTTTTGGGGGGAATAGCAATTTAGTTTCCTTTTTAAGGAATATGGAGTGATACACTGGGGATATTAAATGGTTTTTCTAGGAAGTACTTATTTCTAGTTTGGTATTCAAACCGGACATGGCTCTACATGCAATTGGATGCTATTGGTAGAATCAAGATAAGAGAATTGGAGACTTAAGTGGGCATTTCTTAGTTTATGCAGAGTGGAGGAGACTGGTCTCTAGGCCTCCATCCTAACTATCTGTTTAAACAGTCTTCTGTTGCAGCGAATCATTCTTGATTTTTAAAGGAATTTTCTACCCTCTCTTACTTAAAGGAACGAGAGTTTACATTTATTTACTGCCTATTATATTGTGGTCAGGAGTAAGTAGCATCTGAAAGGAGATTCTGAAAGAATATAGGTATAGATACATGTCACCAGACCTGACTACTGGCATTGGAATTGGTCTTATGAAAATAAAGAAGGAGAAAGAATGCACAAAAAATAGTTGCCACCTGTTTAAGATTAACTCTTCTTCAT
Source organism: Macaca thibetana thibetana (assembly GCF_024542745.1). NCBI lineage: Eukaryota > Metazoa > Chordata > Mammalia > Primates > Cercopithecidae > Macaca > Macaca thibetana. The sequence goes on from NC_065579.1 coordinate 78,174,012, forward strand.
TAGTAGTAGTACAAGTTCATTTTCAAGCCGTGTCACTAGACATCTCATATAGAGAAGTGTTTTCTGTTTTTATAGTCATTTTCTTTAACTCCAGCATACCATCTCATGAAGGTATGACGACATCAAAAAGAGATTCAGCCTAAACCATCTACACCAATGGAAATGTTTCCAAGTACACAAATTGGTCATAACATCAACTCTCTAAATAGAAGGCAGCACTTTTCAAAAACTTAAAATATACTGTAGGTCATTACTGTTATCTTGTCTGATTATGTATCTTCAGCTAAGTTGTCTCAAATAGAGGTCCATTTTGTAACCTAATATTATGGAGTGATGAGGAAAATCCCATTGTAAAAATTCTTCACCACTATCTCCATAATCTCTACTTCACTGAGTTTCATCCAAGTGCAAAAATGAAAAATTATAACCTGCCAAGCATCAGTGGCAGAGTGAAATGAAAAAATTGCGAGTTAATAATAGTGATGCCTCAAAAAAATTTCCTGACCAATTTAACATTGCTTCATCCAAGGTCACTTCTAAGAGCTGATTATTTTTAGTAATTTGCAGATGAGACCATTCTACCTTGGCCATGGTTAGTAAAGATCAAGAAAATGCCAGAGAAGGTTTAAGATTCAAGGTTATCTTTCTCAAATAAGATGCAAACCAGTTTCATTTTATTTTCTTAAGACCTAGCTGATAAATAATTTTAAATGAAATGAAACTTAAAGCCTGGGCTATCTTTTATTGGAGCTATAAAGTCATCATAACATAAAGCATGAGGGATAAGGGTAGTGGAAGGACACTGTTTAGTAGGTCCTTAAGTAGCATTTCATGTGGGAAAGAACTCCTCAAGGCATTTTTCTAGTATTTTATTCTGACACTTTAAAAAAATCATCATAGATTGTATTTTATGTAAACTTTGATTATGATGACCAGCTACAACTCATTTTTTAATTTCTAGAAAACTTCCAAATTTACTTTCTTTTGCCCAATTTGAAATTTGAACTTACAAATAGTCCATAAAAATCTTTTTTTATTACACATAAATAATTTAGATAATACAGACAAATATAAAGAGGAAAATAAAATTTTTCCTAATTTTACCACTCATGGATAACTTGTATTGATTGTTTAGTATATACTTTCCAGACCCATAGGTGTATCTCTGTGCACGTGCAAGCGTGTATGTGTGTGCACGTATGTGTGTTCAGAGAGGAGAGGAGGTGAGAACATCGTTGAGATGAGATTGAGGTGAGTAGGATGATAGATATTTTTCAGTAAGTTTACTCTGAAGATATAATCGTATTTTATCTAGCACCTTGCTTCGTACATCTTTCTATGTCAATAATTATTGTCAATATATCTTTTTTTGTTTTTTATTTTTATTTTTATTTTTATTTTTTTTGAGATAGGGTCTCATTCTATTGCCCAGGCTGGAGTGCGGTGGTGTGATCTCGGCTCACTGTAACTTCCGCCTCCCAGGTTCAAGTGATTCTCCTGTCTCAGCCTCCTGAGTAGCTGGGATTACAGTTACCCACCACCATACCGTCTAATTTTTGTATTTTTAGTAGACATGGGGTTTAACCATGTTGGCCAGGCTGGTCTCAAACTCCTGACCTCACGTAATCCACCTGCCTTGGCCTCCCAAAGTGCTGGGATTACAGGCATGAGCCACTACCTACAGCCTATGTCTTCATTTTTAATGACTTTGCATTAAGAATGCTGTCTGTGGCATCTGATATTGATAAACATTTAGAATGTCTACTTTTTCACCATATGAACAATTCTGAAATGGCTTTTAATATCTATCTGAATTTAGAATAAATTTTAAAATTAAAAATAAAATTTTAGACATTTGATGTTTATTACAAAATACTTTCTAGAAAGATGTATGTTTACACTTCTATCAGCGGTATTTGAAAGTTCACCTTTATCACACTCTTACAAGTAACTAGGTGGGTAAAATTTGGTATCTCAGCATTTTTATTTATTGACGTTGAATACATTTTGAAATGTTTAGTAGCCATGGCACTTCTTTTGTGAATACCTTGGTTGTATCTTTTTCGTATTTTTTATTAGTATGGGCCACTTTTTCTTATTTCTATGAACTAACTCCTTGTATTTATTAAGGATATTAATAATTTGTCTCATTTATATTTTAGCATTTTCCCCTAAATTGTCTATTTTAATTTTATTTTTATTTCCTCTCAATATCCATTTATCTTGTCGTTATTTCTGGTTTCTGGCTGTGGAGCTATGCTTACAAAAGCTTTTTCTATATAAAGTTATAAGATTAATTATTTAAATTTTTCTTCAGCTACTTTTTGAAGTTTGATTCTTATGTTTAATTCTGTAAGGAATTTATTCTTATATATGATTTAAGGCAAAAGTTTAATGTTTTATTTCCAATGGCTAGTACCTTTACTGAATAGCACAGCCTTCCTTATTGATTTAAAATGCTTCAGTTGTAAAACATGTTTTCAAACTATGCTCTGAGGAAGTTTAGGTCTTCCATGTTGGGGATGTTCAAGAGCTAGAAACTAAATGAATGGGGTTTTCTTTTTTTTTTTTTTTGAGATGGAGTCTCGCTCTGCAGCCCAGGCTGGAGTGCAATGGCGGGATCTCGGCTCACTGCAAGCTCCGCCTCCCGGGTTCACCCATTCTCCTGCCTCAGCCTCCCGAGTAGCTGGGACTACAGCCGCCCGCCACCTCGTCCGGCTAGTTTTTTGTATTTTCAGTAGAGATGGGGTTTACTGTGGTCTCGATCTCCTGACCTTGTGATCTGCCCGCCTCGGCCTCCCAAAGTGCTGGGATTACAGGCGTGAGCCACCGCGCCCGGCCATGAATGGGGTTTTCTTCTTACCTTCCTTTCGTTTCCACTGAAATACCTATGACTTTTTCTCACTAATTTTTTTTAGACATTTCAATACAGTTTCTCCTTATTTTTGTAATCACCCTTATTGGAGTACAATTTGTATATATGCATTAATAGGTATATAGCCCCCTACATTCAAGTAGAGAATATTTCCTTCACCACAACAATTTTTCTAATGTCCCTGTGCAGTCAATCCTTCTTCTTTATTGCTGAACTCTGGCAGCTATTGACGTGCTTTCTACACAACAGTTTTTAGATTTTACATAAAAGACTACAGCAGATAGTCTTTTATGTCTGGCTTTTTTTCACTCAGGATAATGCTTGTGAGATTCATCTATGTTGTTCATGTTCAAGTAGTTTCTTCTTTTTATTGCTGAGTAGTAATCAGTTTTATGGCTATCCCACAACTTGTTTATCCACATGTGGACATTTAGGTATCATACATTTAGCTGAGTTTTTGACTTTTATGAATAAAGCTGTTATGAACATTCTCATACAGGTCCATGCATGGATATAAGTTTTTATTTTCCTAGGGTAAATTAAAAAGAAGTAAGATTGATGAGTTGAAGTAAGTATATGTTTACATGTGTAACTTTATAAAATAAAAAAATGCCAAATTGTTTTATAAATGTCTGAACCATTTTGCATTTCCACTAGCAATGTATGAGAATTCTAGTTGTTCACATGCCTGTCAACACTTAGTATGGCCAGTTTTTAAAATTTTAGCTATTGGATGTAGACTGGGGTTATTTTGTTTTTGTTTTTTGCTTTTTTTTTTTGTTTGTTTGTGTTTGTTTTTTTGAGACAAGAGTCGCGCTCTGTCGCCCAGGCTGGAGTGCAGTGGCACTATCTCGGCTCACTGCAAGCTCCGCCTCCCGGGTTCATGAGGTTCTCCTGCCTCAGCCTGGCCACCATGCCCGGCTAATTTTTTGTATTTTTAGTGGAGATGGGGTTTCACTGTGTTACCCAGGATGATTTCAATCTCCTGACCTTGTGATCCGCCTGCCTCAGCCTCCCAAAGTGCGGGGAATACAGGCATGAACCACCCCACGCGGCCCCTGGGTTTATAGTGGTTTTAACTTGCATTTCCTTAATGACTAATGTCCTTTGTGCTTCCACATAAAGTATAAGAAAAATATGCCCACATCTACAATAAAGCCTGCTGAAATTTTAATTTCGATTTTCTTGGTCAATAGAACAATTTGGGGAGAACTGACATTGTAACAATATTGAGTATTTCATAAACCGAAAGACTCAGTTGTTGTATTTTCACTTATTTATGTCAGTTTTAACTTGTGTCAGCAAAGTTTTGTCATTTGCAGGGCACAAGACTTGCGTATATTTAACACAATTATTCCTAAACATTTCATATTTTGGTGTCATTTGAAGTGGCACTTAAAAAGTTTTAATTTCTGGCTGGGCGCAGTGGCTCACGCCTGTAATCCTAGCACTTTGGAAGGCAGAGGTGGATGGATGTCTTTGAGCTCAGGAGTTTGACAGCAGCGTGGGTAACGTGGCAAACACATCTCAAAAAAAATACAATAACAATTAATTTCTAATTTTTGTTGTTAGTGTATAGAAATATCACTTTTGATTTTTCTGTGTAGACTTTGCATCCTGTGTACCTGGTAAACTTATTTATTAGTTCCAGTATCTTCATGTGGATTCCTCAGCGTTTTCTGCATGGACAATTATGACCATTTTTTTTTTTTTCCTGAAAATATATTTTTTTCCTTTGTTTTCAAACTGTATGCCCTTTTTTTTTTTTCTTTTTCCTGCCTTCTTTTACTGGCTTACGTGTCCAGTACAATATTGAATATATAAGTGGCAATAGCAGACATCCTTTTTTGTTTCTTAACTTGGAGAGAAAGCATTCAGTGCTTTCAGTATTTCACCATATAAAGAAGGATGTTAGCTGTAGGCTTTTCAGAGATGCTTTATTAGTCTTCTCAGGTTGCTATAAAAGAATATCACTGACAGGGTGGCTTAAATAATGGCAATTTATTTCCTCATGGGGTTGGGGAGAGAGAGAGAGAGAGCTATGGTGCCTCTTCTTTTCTTTTCTTTTTTTTTTTTGAGATGGAGTCTTGCTCTGTTGCCAGGCTAGAGTGCAGTGGCCTGATACCGGCTCACTGCAACCTCCGCTTCCCGGGTTCAAGTGATTTTCCTGCCTCAACCTCCTGAGTAGTTGGGATTACAGGTGCCTGCCACCACGCCCAGCTAATTTTTTTTTTTTTTTTTTTTTGTATTTTTAGTAGAGACAGGGTTTCACCATGTTGACCAGGATGGTCTCCATCCCCTGACCTCGTAATCCTCCCTCTCGCAAAGTGCTTGGATTACAGGCATGAACCACAGTGCCTGGCTGTCTCTTCCTTTCTTTATAAGGACACTAATCCTGTCAGATTAGGGCCCCACCCTTGCTACCTTATTTTACCTTAATTATGCCCTTAGAGACCCTATCTCCAAATACAGTCAGATTGAGGGTTAGAGATTCAACATATGAATTTTGGGGGGATGCAGTGCAGTCCATAACAGATGCCATGTATAAAATTGAGAAGTTCACTTCTAATTTGCCTAAAATATTTATCATGAATAGGCATCAAATTCTGTGAAATGCTTTTTGACATCTGTTGAGATGATCATATTTTTCTTTCTTTTCTTTTTTAGTTTGTTGTTCTGGGGGATTACATAATATATTTTTTGAATCATAAGTCCATCTTGTATTCACTTAGTCATGTTTTACTATTATGTGTTTTATATATTGGGAAATTAAATTTGCTGAAATAGTGTTAAGGATTTACTTTTCTGTCTGTGATCATAAGAAATATTGATTTGTAGTTTTCCTTTCTTGTAATGTTTTTGGTTTTGAATTAGTATAATGTTGGCTTCATCATATAAGTTGGGAAATGTTCTCCCTCTTGGATTTTCTGAAAAAGTTTATGTTGAATCAATTTATTTTATTTTATTTTTTTTGCTTAAACGTTTGATAGAATTCCTCAGTGAGGCTATCATGACTTGAAATTTTGTTTTGAGAAGGTTTTTAAACTTAAGTATAACATCTTTTTTTGAGAATGGATATTTGTATTATCTATTTCATGTTGAGTCACATCTTTCAAGGATTTTTTTGTTTCACAAGTTATTGAATATATTGGCATTTGTTGTTCATAATATTTTCTCCATGCTTTTGATACATGTATAATCTGAGTGATGTCTTATCTCATACTCCTTTTTCTTGATAAATCTGGTTAGAGGGTTACCAATTGTATTCTTTTAAATAACCAGCTTTTGGTTTTATTGATTTTCTTTACTGTTTGTCCATTTCTATTTAATATATTTCTGCTTTCACCTTTATTATTTTATTCTTTCTATTTATTTTAGGGTTCATTTTTCTTACCTTTTTTTACCTTTCTTTTTATTATACTTTAAGTTCTAGGGTACATGTGGATAACGTGCAGGTTTGTTACATATGTATACTTGTGCCATGTTGGCGTACTGCACCCATCAACTCGTCAGCACCCATCAACTCATCATTTACATCAGGTATACCTCCCAATGCAATCCCTCCCCCCTCCCCCCTCCCCATGATAGGCCCCGGTGTATGATGTTCCCCTTCCCGAGTCCAAGTGATCTCATTGTTCAGTTCCCACCTATGAGTGAGAACATGTGGTGTTTGGTTTTCTGTTCTTGCGATAGTTTACTGAGAATGATGGTTTCCAGCTGCATCCATGTCCTTACAAAGGACACAAACTCATCCTTTTTTATGGCTGCATAGTATTCCATGGTGTATATGTGCCACATTATCTTAATCCAGTCTGCCACTGATGGACATTTGGGTTGATTCCAAGTCTTTGCTATTGTGAATAGTGCCGCAATAAACATACGTGTGCATGTGTCTTTATAGCAGCATGATTTATAATCCTTTGGGTATATACCCAGTAATGGGATGGCTGGGTCATATGATACTTCTAGTTCTAGATCCTTGAGGAATCGCCATACTGTTTTCCATAATGGTTGAACTAGTTTACAATCCCACCAACAGTGTAAAAGTGTTCCTATTTCTCCACATCCTCTCCAGCACCTGTTGTTTCCTGACTTTTTAATGATTGCCGTTCTAACTGGTGTGAGATGGTATCTCATTGTGGTTTTGATTTGCATTTGTCTGATGGCCAGTGATGATGAGCATTTTTTCATGTGTCTGTTGGCTGTATGAATGTCCTCTTTTGAGAAATGTCTGTTCATATCCTTTGCCCAATTTTCGATGGGGCTGTTTGTTTTTTTCTTGTAAATTTGTTTGAGTTCTTTGTAGGTTCTGGATATTAGCCCTTTGTCAAATGAGTAGATTGCAAAAATTTTCTCCCATTCTGTAGGTTGCCTGTTCACTCCGATGGTAGTTTCTTTTGCTGTGCAGAAGCTGTTTAGTTTAATTAGATCCCATTTGTCAATTTTGGCGTTTGTTGCCGTTGCTTTTGGTGTTTTAGACATGAAGTCCTTGCCCATGCCTATGTCCTGAATGGTATTACCTAGGTTTTCTTCTAGGGTTTTTATGGTACTAGGTCTAACATTAAGTCTCTAATCCATCTTGAATTAATTTTCATATAAGGAGTAAGGAAAGGATCCAGTTTCAGCTTTCTACTTATGGCTAGCCAATTTTCCCATCACCATTTATTAAATAGGGAATCCTTTCCCCATTTCTTGTTTCTCTGAGGTTTGTCAAAGATCAGATGGCTGTAGATGTGTGGTATTATTTCTGAGGACTCTGTTCTGTTCCATTGGTCTATATCTCTGTTTTGGTACCAGTACCATGCTGTTTTGGTTACTGTAGCCTTGTAGTATGGTTTGAAGTAAGGTAACGTGATGCCTCCAGCTTTGTTCTTTTGACTTAGGATTGTCTTGGCAATGTGGGGTCTTTTTTGGTTCCATGTGAACTTTGAAGCAGTTTTTTCCAATTCTGTGAAGAAACTCATTGGTAGCTTGATGGGGATGGCATTGAATCTATAAACTACCTTGGGCAGTATGGCCATTTTCACAATATTGATTCTTCCTATCCATGAGCATGGTATGTTCTTCCATTTGTTTGTGTCCTCTTTTATTTCACTGAGCAGTGGTTTGTAGTTCTCCTCGAAGAGGTCCTTTACATCCCTTTAAGTTGGATTCCTAGGTATTTCATTCTCTTTGAAGCAATTGTGAATGGAAGTTCGTTCATGATTTGGCTCTCTGTTTGTCTGTTACTGGTGTATAAGAATGCTTGTGATTTTTGCACATTAATTTTGTATCCTGAGACTTTGCTGAAGTTTCTTATCAGCTTAAGGAGATTTTGGGCTGAGACAATGGGGTTTTCTAAATATACAATCATGTCATCTGCAAACAGGGACAATTTGACGACTTCTTTTCCTAACTGAATACCCTTAATTTCTTTCTCTTGCCTGATTGCCCTAGCCAGAACTTCCAACACTATGTTGAATAGGAGTGGTGAGAGAGGGCATACCTGTCTTGTGCCAGTTTTCAAAGGGAATTTTTCCAGTTTTTGCCCATTCAGTGTGATATTGGCTGTGGGTTTGTCATAAATAGCTCTTATTATTTTGAGATACGTTGCATCAATACCAAATTTATTGAGTGTTTTTAGCATGAAGGGCTGTTGAATTTTGTCAAGGCCTTTTCTGCATCTATTGAGATAATCATGTGGTTTTTGTCTTTGGTTCTGTTTATATGCTGGATTGCGTTTATTGATTTGCACATGTTGAACCAGCCTTGCATCCCAGGGATGAAGCCCACTTGATCATGGTGGATAAGCTTTTTGATGTGCTGCTGGATCTGGTTTGCCAGTATTTTATTTAGGATTTTTGCATCGATGTTCATCAGGGATATTGGTCTAAAATTCTCTTTTTTTGTTGTGTCTCTGCCAGGCTTTAGTATCAGGATGATGTTGGCCTCATAAAATGAGTTAGGGAGGATTCCCTCTTTTTCTATTGATTGGAAGAGTTTCAGAAGGAATGGTACCAGCTCCTCCTTGTACCTCTAGTAGAATTCAGCTGTGAATCCATCTGGTCCTGGACTTATTTTGGTTGGTAGGCTATTAATTATTGCCTCAATTTCAGAGCCTGCTATTGGTCTATTCAGGAATTCAGCTTCTTCCTGGTTTAGTCTTGGGAGAGTGTAAGTGTTCAGGAAATTAACTATTTCTTCTAGATTTTCTAGTTTATTTGCGTAGAGGTGTTATAGTATTCTCGGATGGTAGTTTGTATTTCTGTGGGGTCGGTGGTGATATCCCCTTTATCATTTTTTATTGCGTCTATTTGATTCTTCTCTCTTCTTTATTAGTCTTGCTAGTGGTCTATCAATTTTGTTGATCTTTTCAAAAAACCAACTGCTGGATTCTTTGAATTTTTGGAGGTTTTTTTGTGTCTCTATCTCCTTCAGTTCTGCTCTGATCTTAGTTATTTCTTGCCTTCTGCTAGCTTTTGAATGTGTTTGTTCTTGCTTCTCTAGTTCTTTTAATTGTGATGTTAGAATGTCAATTTTAGATCTTTCCAGCTTTCTCTTGTGGACATTTAGTGCTATAAATTTCCCTCTACACACTGCTTTCAGTGTGTCCCAGAGATTCTGGTATGTTGTATCTTTGTTCTCATTGGTTTCAAAGAACATCTTTATTCCTGCCTTCATTTCGTTATGTACCCAGTAATCATTCAGGAGCAGGTTATTCAGTTTCCATGTAGTTGAGCGGTTTTCGATTGAGTTTCTTAGTCCTGAGTTCTACTTTGATTGCACTGTGGTCTGAGAGACAGTTTGTTATAATTTCTGTTCTTGTACATTTGCTGAGGAGTGCTTTACTTCCAATTATGTGGTCAATTTTGGAATGAGTGTGATATGGTGCTGAGTAGAATGTATATTCTGTTGATTTGGGGTGGAGAGTTCTGTAGATGTCTATTAGGTCTGCTTGCTGCAGAGATGAGTTCAATTCCTGGATATCCTTGTTCACTTTCTGTCTCGTTAATCTGTCTAATGTTGACAGTGGGGTGTTGAAGTCTCCCATTATTATTGTATGGGAGTCTAAGTCTCTTTGCAAGTCTCTAAGGACTTGCTTTATGAATCTGGGTGCTCCTGTATTGCATGCATATATATTTAGGATAGTTAGCTCTTCCTGTTGAATTGATCCCTTTACCATTATGTAATGGCCTTCTTTGTCTCTTTTGATCTTTGATGGTTTAAAGTCTGTTTTATCAGAGACTAGTATTGCAACCTCTGCTTTTTTTTGTTCTCCATTTGCTTGGTAGATCTTCCTCCCTCCCTCTATTTTGAGTCTATGTATGTCTCTGCATGTGAGATGGGTCTCCTGAATACAGCAAACTGATGGGTCTTGACTCTTTATCCAGTTTGCTAGTCTGTGTCTTTTAATTGGAGCATTTAGTCCATTTACATGTAAGGTTAATATTGTTATGTGTGATCTTGATCCCGCCATTATGATATTAACTGGTTATTTTGCTCGTTAGTTGATGCAGTTTCTTCCTAGCCTTGATGGTCTTTACATTTTGGCATGTTTTTGCAATGGCTGGTACTGGTTGTTCCGTTCCATGTTTAGTGCTTCCTTCAGTGTCTCTTGTAAGGCAGGCCTGGTGGTGACAAAATCTCTAAGCATTTGCTTATCTGTAAAGGATTTTATTTCTCCTTCACTTATGAAACTTAGTTTGGCTGGATATGAAATTCTGAGTTTAAAATTCTTTTCTTTAAGAATGTTGAATATTGGCCCGCACTCTCTTCTGGCTTGTAGAATTTCTGCCGAGAGATCTGCTGTTAGTCTGCTTGGCTTCCCTTTGTGGGTAACCTGACCTTTCTCTCTGGCTGCCCTTAACATTTTTTCCTTCATTTCAACTTTGGTGAATCTGGCAATTATGTGTCTTGGAGTTGCTCTTCTCGAGGAGTATCTTTGTGGCGTTCTCTGTATTTCCCGAATTTGAATGTTGGCCTGCCCTATAGGTTGGGGAAGTTCTCCTGGATGATATCCTGAAGAGTGTTTTCCAACTTGGTTCCATTTTCCCCCTCACTTTCAGGCACCCCAATCAGACGTAGATTTGGTCTTTTTACATAATCCCATACTTCTTGCAGGCTTTGTTCATTTCTTTTTCTTCTTTTTTCTTTAGGTTTCTCTTCTCGCTTCATTTCATTCATTTGATCCTCAATCGCTGATACTCTTTCTTCCAGTTGATCGAGTTGTGCATTTGTCATGTATTTCTCGTGTCATCGTTTTCATCTCTGCCATTCGTTTATGGCCTTCTCTGCATTAATTATTCTAGTTATCAATTCTTCCACTCTTTTCTCAAGATTTTTAGTTTCTTTGCACTGGGTACGTAATTCCTCCTTTAGCTCTGAGAAGTCTGATGGACTGTAGCCTTCTTCTCTCATCTCGTCAAAGTCATTCTCCGTCCCGCTTTTATCCATTGCTGGCCATGAGCTGCGTTCCTTTGCAGGAGGCGATGCACTCTTATTTTTTGAATTTCCAGCTTTTCTGCCCTGCTTTTTTCCCCATCTTTGTGGTTTTATCTGCCTCTGGTCTTTGATGATGGTGAGGTACTGATGGGGTTTTGGTGTGGGTGTCCTTTCTGTTTGTTAGTTTTCCTTCTAACAGTCAGGACCCTCAGCTGTAGGTCTGTTGGAGATTGCTTGAGGTCCACTCCAGACCCTGTTTGCCTGGGTATCAGCAGCAGAGGCTGCAGAAGATAGAATATTGCTGAACAGCGAGTGTACCTGTCTGATTCTTGCTTTGGAAGCTTCCGCTCAGGGGTGTACTCCACCCTGTGAGGTGTGGGGTGTCGTTCTGCCCCTAGTGGAGGATGTCTCCCAATTAGGCTACTCAGGGGTCAGGGACCCTCTTGAGCAGGCAGTCTGTCTGTTCTGAGATCTCAACCTCCATGTTGGGAGATCCACTGCTCTCTTCAAAGCTGTCAGAGTCGTTTGCGTCTTCAGAGGTTTCAGCTGCTTTTTGTTGTTGTTGTTGTTGTTGTTTAGCTGTGCCCTGTCCCCAGAGGTGGAGTCTGCAGAGACAGGCAGGACTCCTTGAGCTGCTGTGAGCTCCACCCAGTTCAAGCTTCTCAGCCACTTTGTTTATCTACTTAAGCCTCAGCAATGGTGGGCGCCCCTCCCCCAGCCTTGCTGTTGCCTTGCAGGGAGATCGCAGAGTGCTGTGCTAGCAATGAGGGAGGCTCTGTGGGCGTGGGACCCTCCTGGCCAGGTGTGGGATATAGTCTTCTGGTGTGCCCATTTGCTAAGATCCTTGGTAGAGCAGTATTGGGGTAGGAGTTACCCGATTTTCAGGTGCTTTGTGTCTCAGTTCCCCTGGCTAGGAAAAGGGATTCCCTTCCCCCTTGCACTTCCCAGGTGAGGCTCTGCCTCGCCCTGCTTCAGCTCTTGCTGGTCAGGCTGCAGCAGCTGACCAGCACTGATTGTCAGGCACTCCCTAGTGAGATAAACCCAGTACCTCAGTCAAAAATGCAGAAATCACCTGTCTTCTGTGTCGCTCACGCTGGAAGTTGGAGACTGGAGCTGTTCCTATTCGGCCATCTTGCTCCGCCCTGTTTAACTTTCTTAAGATGGAAACTTAAGCGAGATGATTTAAGAGTTTTTTTTTCTTTTTCTAACGTGAGCATTTAAGCCTATTTACTTCTAAGCACTGACTTAATTGGTTTCCAAAAATTATGACATGATGTGTGTTCATTTTCTTTCAATCAAAATGTTTTCTAATTTCTGTTAGAATTCTGTTTATCCATGTGTCATTTGAAAGACTATTGGGATTCTAATATTTGGGATTTTCCATATATATTTATGTTACTGATTTATAATTCTGTTATTGTGTGAAAAACATACTTTATATAATTTTAATCTTTTAAATTTGTTAAGAGTTTTTTATGACCCAGAATGCAATCCATCTTTGTGATTGTTCCACATGCACTTTATAAATATGGAATGTGCAACAAATGTTAATTAGATCAAATCAGTTAATAGTATTAAGTCTTCTGAATATGTACTGATTTTTTTTCTCTACTTGTTGTATCAGTTGCTGAGAAAGACATGTTGAAGTCTCTAATTTATGTATTTTCTAGTTCTCTTTAATATAAGCTTTTATTTCATGTATTTTAAATATGTTTATTAAATGCATGTACTTTTAGGACTATTATGTCCTCCTGATGAATTGACCCCTTTATCATTATGTAACTGCCTTCTTTGTATTAATATTACTCATTGCTCTCAGAACTTCTTTTCTGATATTAATATAGAAATTCCAGCTTGCTTTTGGTTAGTGTTTGCATATTATCTTTCAGCCTGTACTTTTAATCTTTTTTTTCGTATTTCAAGTAGTTTTTCTGGTTAGATGGTAGTTTTTTTTTTTTTTTTTTTAATTCAATTTGACAAGCTCTACCTTCTAATTAGAGTATTTAGACCATTTATTTTCCATGTAATTATTTCTATGTGTAGGTTTAAATCTATATTGGTGTTTTTTTTTCTATTTCTCTTGTCTGTTCTTGTTACTGTCACCCTATTTTTTCTCTTTTAGATAAAATGGACATGTTTTATGATATTTTGTTTTCACTCTTGTCTCAGCATATGCGCCTTTTTGTTTGTTTAGTGTTTACTCCAAAGTTGACAACATGATGTTTAACTTTTCAGAGTTTACCACCAAATAATGTTATTCCACTTCATGTAAAAGTGTAAGAATCTTATGATATAGTATGCTTCTATTTTTCCTCCTCTTCTCTGTTTTTTTACTTTTATAGTTTACTAAACCCTACAATAATGAACCATCATTTTTGCCTTAAACAATTATTATTAAAGCATTTAAAGTGAGAATCTTTATATGCTTAATCATACATTTGCCATTTTTATAACTTTATTGTTTTGTATAGATGCAAATTTCTAATTATATAATTTTACATCTACCTTAAGAACTTGCTTTATCGTTTCTTATGTAATAGCAATAATTTTTTTAGTTTTTGTCTGAAAAATGTATTTAATTATTAAAAGATTTTTTTTTGGGCTTAGATTAGTAAATTGGTGATTTCACTGTTTTGTTTTAGTGCTTTAAAGTATGCTCCATTGTCTTTGACAGTTTCTGATGAAAAGTTGGCTGTAATTCTCATCTTTGTTCTCTTGTAGATGATATGTCTATTTTTCTCCAGCTGCACTCACTAAAGCATGACTCTCTGGGGTCTCTTCTGAATGTCCCCACTGTTCCTGGATGTTTCTTCATTCTAAATGGTGGAAATCTGTCTTTTGAACTATTGTGAACTCTGAAAATTGTTTGCTCTACAGTTTTCCAGTGATTCTTTTCCTGGTCTTAAGTGATTTCTACTCACACGTGGGCAGATCAATTGTGAGTTAATATCTGGAATGGATCTCCATGCAGATCTTTAGATATCTATATTTTGATAGCCTTAGTATCCTCAGTATTGTTTCCCACAAATTTTAGCTGCCTTGGCCTCCCAAAACTGCACTCTGTCTCCCCAACTCAGTGAGATAGCAAAGCTCTGTATGGCTTCCTTCTTTCTCTGCTACTTCTTGGAGACTGCATGGGGTTTCATTTTCTCGTTTCCCATCTCTCAGAGTCATAGTTCAGCGTTCTTGTTATGCATTGCCTGGAAACAGTGTTTTTATATAGTTATTCTGGTTTTCTTAATAAGATGGGCACATAAAGCCTGGTATCTGTTACTTCAATTTGATTTAAGTGGAAACCTATAGTTTCTTTTGAACAAAGATGACCAGTGCCAGCAAATAAGCTTGAATTTTTTTTTTTTTTTTTTTTTTTTTTTTTAATGGGAGATGGAGTCTCTCCCTGTCCACCAGGCTGGAGTCCAGTGGCACAATCTTGGCTCACTGCAACCTCCGCCTCCCGGGTTCAAGCGATTCTCCTGCTTCAGCCTCCTTAGTAGCTGGGTTTACAGGCGTGTGCCACCACACCTGGCTAACTTTTGTATTTTTGGTAGAGACAGGGTTTCTCCATGTTGGTCTGGCTGGTCTCGAACTCCTGACCTCGTGATCCACCTGCCTCAGCCTCCTGAAGTGCTGGGATTACACTTCCGTGGGTGTAGCATGAGCCACCACACCCGACCATAAACTTGAATTTCAGTGATATGCTGATATTGTATATATCTCCATCTGGATAATTTATTCTAAGTATCTACTTCTCTTGTTGATTTATTTTTCACCAGTACCATACCAATGTAATTATTTCATCTATTTTTAATGAATATCAACATTTAAATTATAGTTCATAATTATATAACTGACATCTTTCTAATTTCATGTAAATTTTAAATATCCTTAGAGTGTATCTGTTTGTTTCCAAAGATTGGTAAGATCCACTGGACTCTCAAATTAAATTGCTTTTGGAATTACAAAATCCTTTGCAGAGGTAAGGTGAAAGAGGAATTTCATATTGTCAATATTGTTGCTTTCTGTGAGCTCTTGCTTTTACTGAAAAAATTCGGTTTAGAGATCTTTTTGTCATCTATGCTTGCTGAATGTTTTTCCATTGTGTTGTTCCAGATTTGAAATTCATCTTCATTTACAAAATCTACCCATAAAAGACATAAAAAATTACACCTTATTATAAATATCTGGATTTGGAGAGACAGCACTTCAGTGTAGTACTAACAGATAATTTCACATGAAATATGAGGCATCTCTGTTTTTGAAAGTCCTTTTGTTACTCTAATACCGGATTTTAATTCTGCCACTTCTTTCAGCATCATGTCCTGCCTTTGTTTAATTCAGTATTGCTGCTGTCTTTTTTTTCTCTCTCTCTTCCCCTTGTCAGCCCTCTTCTCTGTAGCCACCTATCCTTACATTTTTGATCATTTATGATGCAAAGCAGATTAGCTATCCTTATTTATATACTGGAGCCTAACATAGCAGGCTCTTTGATCCTACTTTCACCCCAAGTGAATTATCAATGATGTTTTTTCTAAATTAATTCCCTCTGTAAGAATGATTCTGTTGCTCACTGTTAAGATAATGAATTTTCCACCCCACTACCTTTGTGAAAATGATGCTCCATATTTTGTCTTTTAATTTTATATTTTAATGTTTTAAAATTATAAATGCATATTGTTCCTATCTTTAATGGCTGTGGGTAGCACTTCAAATGCTGCTTGCTGCCTTAAACAGTTTGGGGCAAGAGCAACAACAAAGTCTCTGTGTTTATGTGTCATAAGAAAAAATGTTTATATAAAGAGCCATATAGTAAAATATCTATAATAGAAAACCAGTTGCTATATAAAATTCCCAATTCAAGACATAAAATATGAAATACTTATATTCAGTTATTTCCATGAATCTAATCAAGGATTATGTATATTTTTATTTGTTTAACTATCAAGAGAGTTGACTAATTACTAGACAGTTATTAAGTAGTCTTTTCTATAGGGAAATGAAAATATCTGTACACATGAATAGATGAAGTTATATATTGTAGATCCTGTTTCACGTTTGGGTTCTTTTTTCATAGGAGTATATTTGCTTTTATGTTATTTATTCTTTCTTCAAAATTTTGTAAATGTTTTTGTATTTTTCTTTGATCTAATGTATGATGTTTTATTATCAACCTCTGGAGAGTATAACTAAAGACAATTTGGAAAATAACAGTACTGCTTTTTACTCAGTAAAACTCTTTCATCATTGATTTTTGCTGCCCCAAGAATTACTTTTGTGTCACCATTAGTAAATTATTACACTGGGTACCTGAGGCTTGTCAAAAGAAATACTGGCTTGCTACCTATTTCCAATGTGATAATACCTAGTTGAGGTCATAGAATATTCATCAGTGAAATTACTTATAAAGAATGTTTACAAATGAGTTCAAATTTAATACTCTAAATATATTTCAGAAATGAAACAAAGATTCTGAGAGAGCAATTATAGTGAAACAATATTATCAGGAAGGAATCATTAGGTGAGTTTGGAGCAAGTTCTAAAAGAGAGAAAAATAATATTTCAGAAAAGGCATTCAGGTGGGGAGATGCATGTATATAGGAGGATATGAACACAGTATAAACGCAGGATAGCCCTTTTCTATTGGGCTCATACTTAACTATTCTTTTAAGACTTGTAACTGTTAAACCCCTAGGTTTGGAATTAACAAAATCTTGCTTTAAATTCTCTTTTGCCATGCACTGGCTATGTGGCCTTGAACAGTCTCCATTTCTCATTTTTAAAAATGGGGCAAAATCCTCTTCCTTGTGGATAAAATGAAATGGTGTCTTGAAAAGTCTTTAATATGGAGTTGGGCAAATAGTAACTGCTAGTTAATTACATTATAAGTTTCAGTATGCGTTTTCATTATAAACTACTTAGCACATTTTACAGGGCTTATTTGTCACTCTTGCTAGGCTACAAAACATTGAAGGGACAGCTTTTTATATATCAGGTATTATATTAATATTATAGATGTGTGACCAATTTTCATAGAACAAATATTTGGCTAAACTAGAGAATCTTTTTGGAAAAGTGGTTGAAATCAGAGAAGTGACAATTGGGAAAAAAAACTCTTAAAGGCTGAGTAAAGTTTAGATAGCACATAATTGGATTGAATCATGGAATTACGTTTGGCAACATTATTGACAACAGTGATTCAAGGTTATCTCAGGACAGTTTGGACATTTTCTCAATACAGTGCCTAGAAAAAGGCTTTAAAAGAACCCTTTAGATGAGTGATAATAGCAGTCTTAGATAACAATAGAAATTAAGCATAGGCAAAAGGGAAAAGAAAAGAAAGAAGTTGTAGATTAAGAGGAAAGAGCAAAAGCAGTAACAAAATATGAATAGAGAAAAAATGGCAGGTTGACCCAACTTCTTGGCTTCTTTTGCTACCAGAATGCCATAAAGTATTTATTGTTGATTTTCATACTATCGTACAACTACATTGGCAAACGAAAACTTGTTTTATATTTCACGGTCTTCATACTGCCTCCCTTTGTTTTTCTTTTTTTTTTTTTTTGAGACGGAGTCTTGCTCTGTGCCCCAGGCTGGAGTGCAGTGGCGCGATCTCGGCTCACTGCAAGCTCCGCCTCCCGGGTTCACGCCATTCTCCTGCCTCAGCCTCCGGAGTAGCTGGGACTACAGGCGCCCGCCACCTCGCCCGGCTAATTTTCTTGTATTTTTTAGTAGAGACGGGGTTTCACCGTGTTAGCCAGGATGGTCTCGATCTCCTGACCTCGTGATCCGCCCGTCTCGGCCTCCCCAAGTGCTGGGATTACAGGCTTGAGCCACCGCGCCCGGCCCCTTTGTTTTCTCTTAATGGAGTTGTAAATGTTGTGTTCCCAGAGCAAGCACTTCTAAAATAATAGTAGCACGTTTTTTCCTCATTGCACCTTTTAAGTATTCTGACAGCAATTTTATTTGTTAATGACATTAGTCATTATATCTTTAAAATCTTCTTTGTTCAGGTATCAGTTATGCATCTCCTCATTTGACCCACTGCTATATATTTGAAAGTAAGTACTGTCTACTTAATGAAACCTTTCTTTTTCCCTCCCGCCTTGGGGGAGTAAGAAGTTTACTACTTTGACGTCAGTACACACAGTAACTCACCTTCTATTTGTAGACATTCCACTTCTGCCTGATAATTCTACTTTACTAACCTAGAGTTGGATTTGGAAGAGCTCACAGGGTCTTTAGAAATTGACTGGGCTTGGCAATTCATTTCTTACAGTTGCCCTAGGAAAATCAGCTTATTTAACATGTATCTTGGTATTCATTTGAATGAATTTGAAAGGCTGTCTACGAAATTATTCATTTAACAAAGATGATAAAAATTGATCTGTATACTCTTGTCTAATACAGGTGGTTCATTTTTATATTCCTTTTGCTTAAAATCATAAGTTAGTTGTGAAACAACTCTGATATATAGTATTGTTTTTACTAAATTTTTATTTTCACTTAAAAGAAAATTATGAATGACATGTTTTTATGCTAAATGATAAAAAATTCACACAAGTCATTTCTGTAAATGTTGTTATATATATAAAGAATAGTGATTTCGAAATTTGAAAAAAGAATTTTGGAAAAAATCAAATGAATTTCAAAGTCTAATATTTGACAGTATTATAATTTAAATTATTCTTTAGGTTTTTAAAACATATTTTAAAATGTAATATTAGCTAGGAATAAATTGTGAAAAGCTCACTTGCTATAATTACTTTTAATATTAATTTTTAAATGAATTAGATGTTCATATAGTAAAACATATGCTTACAATGTAGGTTGTGATGTGAAGATTTATTTTTTATTTTATTTTCTATAAGAAAAAATGAACACAGCTTTATATTCTCATTAAGATTTATATTTATAGGGGTTTTGGGGGTTGCTGTTTGCATTTTGTCTATAGTTTATTAAATGTTATAGAAGTGACTGCTTGTCTGTGCCACTGGATCATTCTTTTGCCAAAATAAAGCATTATGTATTTTCATCTTTAATTGGAGTGCTTTCAGAACAAGTATCTTAGCAGTTCCTTTTCATATCCTTGGAATTATATTTGCTTATTAGATTTAATTGAAAATAGTGTTGGTACAAATATTAGAATACTTTTCTGGTAAGGTAGTCTAAAATGGCAAGTGTTTCTGGTTTTACTTTTGGTATTCTTTCTCTTTCTTAATCACTTTTAAAATAATTTTATCTTAAGAAAATCTAGATGAGGTAGTTAGCTAATGAATAGCTGATTCTGTATTTGGTTCATTTTGAGAAGTTTTAAATTCAAAGTGAACTTTTAAAATGTACTTTTTCTTTTTTGGAGAGAAGAGATTTGAGTTGTTATCAGACCAAAGTGACACCCAAGTGATATGTGGCACTAAGTTAAATGAAAGCTTGTGATTACTCCTACATTGATGATACAAGGAATTATTCTGTTAACCTTCTCACGTCCCTATACGTGTTTCTTTCAGAAATCTCTAGTATATTGTTTCTGTCACTCACTGATTTCCTCCTGAAAACAGAATGTCATTTTAAAATGTAATTTTAAATGACAGAATGTCATTTTTTAAAATTAAGTAAAGTATTTACATATTATTTTATATACAAGTCCCAATCTCAAATGCCTGTAGAGGCAATATAGGTGAAATAGATGACTGAAGTGTAGAGGTGATCCGTGGTAATTAACAGATGGTATCCATGCTGGTAAGAAAGTAAAAAGTTGCGCAGACTCGAGGAAACTGGAGAATATATGCTCTGTTTAAGAGGAATAATCACTAACCAGCTGTAGTCAGTTTTTACTGTTTGAGAATGATGGCCCAAGATCTTCCTGTTATCTAGGGAAGCTACAAATTGGGATGTATGTGCCTGTGTGTATGTAATTTCCTGATTTTGAAAGTTTGGCAAATTTTTAAAAAATACTGTCTGGACCACCATTGGCCATCAGCTACATATAAGCAAATTGCTTTAGGATCTATCATTTAATGATTTGTCTTTAATACTTTCTGTTTAATACTTTCTGTCCAGTAATGGGAGGCTTAGGGATAGTTTTTTATATAAAATAATTTTAAATACTTTTTGATTCCCAACTTTTTAAACTCATCTTTTAGCTGATTAATGCCATTGCTTCCTAACTGATCTCTTTGCTTGTAGTGTTTCCAAGTCCATTATCACATTTCAGATAGAGGAATGATCTTACTATAAAGTAAATCACAGCCCTGCTTCCCATCTTTTAAAGATTCTTCATTAACCTCAGAATAAAATTTAATCTCCTTAACATGACCTGTAAGACCCTTATTATCTGGCCTATCTAACTTCATCTCTTGCCATTCTTTTTTATATTCCATGTTTTAGCCAGATTTAATTCCTTCAATAGTTAGTTAGGTTTTCTCTTGTTTATAAGCCTCTTTCCCTACCCATTCAACTTAAACCATTAAAAAGTTTACATATATTCTCATTGTATTGAGCACATGGTTATCTCAGTTGCCCTTTCAAAGACCGTAAGCCTGGTAACCTTTTGAGAAAGCAGAAGTAGTTGCACTCACATGATAAGTCTCTTTGTATTCTGCATTTTTTTTAAAGGCAAAAGCTCAATGATTGGAATTATTCAGAGTAGAAAAATCTCTGATGACATTATAAAAATTTATTATAATATCTCTGAGTTAACAAGGTATCCCTCTGTATTTATTTATCTCTCTTTCTCTGTCTCCATCACCTACCACCTGCAAGACAAACACATTCAACATATAAAATATATTAATGAGAGTTTTATTAGAAGCAATAATAATGGTTCAAACCAATATTTGGTAAGTGTGCTTAGTATACAGATTTTATATTCTTAAACATAGGGATAACATTGTCAAAGGAGATAATTTTCTCAGAGGTCTTTGAAACACAAGATAATTTGAAAGCTTCAGTATTACGATTAATATTAGCCCTCAGCAAAGTTTTTGAAATAAGTGAATGAATGAAGGTGCTCTTTTTTTTGAGACAGGGTTTCACTCTTTTTGCCCAGGCTGGAGTGCAATGGTGTGATCTCGGCTCACTGCAATCTCCGCCACCCAGGTTCAAGTGATTCTATTGCCTCAGCATCCTGAATAGCTGGAATTATTAAATGCATGCGCCACTATACCTAGCTAATTTTGTATTTTTAGTAGAGACAGGGTTTCTCCATGTTGGTCAGGCTGGTCTCGAACTCCCAACCTCAGGTAATACGCCTGACTCGGCCTCTCAAAGTGCTGGGATTACAGATGTGAGCCACTATACCTGGCCAGAGTTTTTTTTTTTAATGCTCCCTGTTTTTCATTGATTACCCTTCTCTTACCCTTCTGTTTTCAATATCTCTTTCAAAATGCCTTGTACTAACCAGAATTAAAAGCAAAAATCATATGGTCATCTCAGTAGATCAGAAAAAGCATTCAGTAAACTCCAGCATCCTTTCATGATAAAAACCCTTAACAAACTATGCATCAAAAGGAATATACTTCAAAATAAGGAGAGCCACCTATGACGAATCCACAGCCAACATCATACTGAATGGGAAAAGTTGAAAGCGTTTAACATTTAAGCTGAGAACCAAATCAAGAACACAATGCCCCTTACAATAGCCACACACAAAGAAAGTAAAATACCTAGGAATACATTTAACCAAGGAAGTGAAAGATCTGTACAAGGAGAACTACAAAACACTGATGAAAGAAATTGTAGATGATATAAACAAATGAAAAAACATCCCATGCTCATGGATTGGAAGAATCAATATTGTTAAAGTGACCATACTGCCTAATCTACAGATTCAATGCAATTCCTGTCAAATTACCAACGTCATTTTTCACAGAACTAGAAAAAACAATCCTAAAATTCGTATGGAATCAAGAAAGAGCTCGAATAGCCAAAGCAATCCTAAGCAAAAGGAACAAAGCTGGAGCCCTGACATTACCTGACTTCAAACTATACTACAAGGCTATAGTAACTAAAAGAGCATAGTACTGGTACAAAAATAGGATCAAATCAATGTAACAGAATAGAGAACCCAGAAATAAAGCCATATGCCTACAACCAACTGATCTTTGATAAAGTTGGGAAAAATAAACAATGAAGAAAAGACACTGTATTCAATGAATATTCCTAGGAGAATTGGCTAGCCACATTCAGAAAAATGAAACTGAAACCCTATCTCTCACTTTATACAAAAATTAAGTTGGATTAAAGACTTAGATGTAAAAGCTGACACTGTAAAAATTATTGACGAAAACCCAGGAAAAACTCTTCTGGACATTGGCCTAGGCGAAGAATTTATGCCTAAGTCATCAAAAGCATATGTGACAAAAAAAAAAAAAAAAATAGACAAATAGGATTTAATCAAACTAAAATGCTTCTGCACAGCGAAAGAAATAACCAACAGAGGTAAAAGACAGCTTACAGAATGTGAGAAATTATTATCAAATTATGCTGCCAACAAAGGACTAACATGCAGAATCTACAAGGAACTCAACAAGAAAAACACAACCCCATCACAAAGTGGACAAAGGACATGAACAGACATGTTAAAAAGAGGACATACAAGCAGCCAAGAAACATGAAAAAATGCTCAACATTAGTAATCATCAGAGAAATACAAACTAAAACCACAATAAGATATCATCTCACACCATTTAGAATGGCTATTATTAAAGAATCAAAAAAAACAGCAGGTGTTGGCAAGTATGCAGAGAAAAGGGAACACAAACGCTGTTGGTGGGAATGTAAATTAGTACAACCTCCATGCAAAACAGTATGGAGACGTCTCAAAGAACTAAAAATGGAATTATTTAATTTACCAATCCCACTATTGGTCATCTACTCAGAAGAAATCTTTATAAAAAAAAAAAAAAAAAAAAAAAACACATGCTCTTGAATGTTTATTGCAACACTATTCACACTAGCAAAGTCACGGAATCAACCTAAGTGTCCATCAACAGTTGCATGGATAAATAAAATTGAATACAATTTGGTCATAAAAAAAGAATGAGATGTTGGGGGCCGAGGCAGGTGGATCACTTGAGGTCAGAAGTTCGAGACCAGCCTGGCCAACATGGTGAAATTCCATCTATACGAAAAATACAAAAATTACCCGGGCATGGTGATGCATGCCTATAGTACCAGCTACTCAGAAGGGTGATGCGCAAGAATCACTTGGGCTTGAGACTGGGAAGACAGAGGTTGCAATGAGCCAAGATCGTGCCACTGCACTCCAGCCTGGGTGACGGAGCTAGACCCTGTCTCAAAACAACAACAACAACAACAATAAACATGTCTTTTGTTTGCAGCAACACGGATAGAGCTGGAGGCCTATAGGTAATTATCCTCAGTGAAATATCTCAGAAACAGAAAATCAAATACCACATGTTCTTGCTTATAAGTGGGAACTAATTGATGAGTACACATAGACATAAAGATTTAGTGAATAGACAATGGGACTTCAAAAGGATGTAGAAGGAGAGGGGAATGAGGGTTGAAAAATTATCTGTTGGATACATTGCTTATTATTTGGGTGATGGGTACACTAGAAGTCCAAGCCTCACCATTACACAATGTATGCATGTAACAAACATGCACGTGTATCCACTGAATCTAAAATTTTATTAAAAATATAGCCAGGCGTGGTGGCATGCACCTGTCATCCCAGCTACTTGGGAGGCTGAAGCAGGAGGATCACTTGAACCCAGGAGTTCCAAGCTACATTGAGGTGTGATTGCACCACTACACTCCAGCCTGGGCAACAGAGTGAGACTGTCTCAAAAGAAAAAAATAAAGCTGTGTACAGTGGCATTCTGTTAATACACATCTCATAGACTATAGTGGGATATTTGTCTTATATTTCTTCTGCTTTGTTCTAGTATTAACATAGCCAAAAATTGAATTGACTTGCAGTGAACTGAGTGTTTTATGTCTCTCCTAGTTTCATACGTTGTAAACCTAACCCCCAAGATGATGGTATTAGGAGATGGAGCCTTTGGGAGATGATTAGGTCATGAGGGAAGAGTATTTGTGAACGAGACTAGTGTCCTATAAAATAGACTTCAAGAGCTGAGCTTGTTGGCTCACTCCTGTAATCTCAGCACTTTGGGAAGTTGAGGTGGGAGGATTGCTTCAGGCCAGTAGTTTGAGACCAGCCTGGACAACATAGACTTCCTCTCTCCAAAAAGAAAGAACGAAAAATTACCTGGCCATAATCTCAGTTACATGGGAGGCTGAGCTGGGAGTGAGATTACAGTGAGCCATGATCACACCATTGCAGTCCAGCCCGGGCAACAGTCCAAGACCATGCCTTAAAACTATGAGAAAGAGAGACTCGAGAGAGAGCTCTTGCCCCTTCCACCATGTGAGGACACAGCAAGAAAGCACTGCCTATAAAACAGGAAACGGGCCCTCACCAGAGAGCAAATCTGCTGGTACCTTGCTCTTAGACATTTAGCCTCCAGAACTGTGAGAAATAAATGTCTTGTTAGTCTATAGTATTTTATTATAGCAGCTTGAGTGAACTGAGACAACTGTTTTGGTAATCATCATTAACTTGTAGACACCTAAACTTGTTAGGTGACGAGACTGATGTTTAAGAAACTCATTTGTTTTATTTAACATACTTAAATAATAGCAGTGCCATTAGAAATGATGTAGAGTCTTCTATAAAGAAAACAATCTATATATGTATATTCTGGTTATACTTAATAAATTCAAATTTTTATATCATAACTCTTTTCCTGTTATTTCAGTGTTATTTCGGTTTATTTTACATGAAAAATCACCTCCATCAAAGCAGAGATCAATGATAGGTAACAAATGAATATTCTGAAGTTTGTATCTACATCACTTACACAAATGCATTTTGTTTAAGCTTTCCTGTAATAAAGGTATATAATAGGTTGGTTTAAGTTTGAAAACAGATCCTAACACATAGTGGCAACAATGGATTTACATGAAGAATAATTGCTTGGTGCTACCTGGATGAATAGAAAACAGTTGAAATTTGCTGCCTGCTGGAACTAATCTCACTAACTTTAACCCACTTGAGGCTTTCTACTGCCTATTTATCTCATCCATGGGGATATGTCTTCTTCCTTATTTATGACTTTACTACTCTTAAATTGCCAGGTCATTGCCAATTTGTGTTAAATATTGCAGCATAATTATGTGTCTTACTATTTTAGTCATCATAATCATATGGTTGTATAACATTATTTTGCTTTTTTCCTCTTTTTAAAACTCAGTTTGTGAATGGGGCTCAGCAAGTATGAAGTGTGCCCCATTATCTCTCTTAGAGAAAATTAGACAATTAAAAAAAATTTATGAATGTACTTGGTCTCTTTATTCTTTTTTTGCTTGTATCTTTGTCTTTCTATCTGTTCTTTTTGGACTTCTGAATTAACAACACCTCCTTGAAATATTATCTATTTTTTATGATTGTGCATAATGTCATATAATTAATGTATCATGTGTTAAAAAATTTTACTGAAGTATAATTTAGCTACGTTAAAGTATGATTGCCACTACCTCTTTATTTAATGAGTAATATATCAGATGGCATCCAGCAATACAATTCTTTCCTATTTTTGATGTATCAAGGCTCACATAGAAAATGATGAAATGATAATGTTTATGTAGCATATTGGGGAAAATAGATGAGGATGTTGCTTTAAACTGAAAGTGAACAGATGAGAGTGGAGTGGAGGGTGGATGTTCAGCCTGTCCTAGTCCTGTGAGGCTTGCTTAGGCTTGAAGGGATGTTCACAATATACTGTAGCCGCAGACAAGGTAGGAAGCTCTGTGAATTGAAATAATGTCTTAATACAGTCATACACCTTATGTAACAATGTTTCATTCAGCAAGGGACCACATATATTTAGGTGGTCCCATTAAATTACTAGTTTTTTGAGACAGAGTCCTGCTCTGTTGTGCAGTGGCATCATTATAGCTCACTACAGCCTTGAACTCCTGGGCTTAAGCCATCTTCCCACCTCAGCCTCCTACTGGGCAGCTGGGACCACAGGTACCTGCCACCATGACCAACTAATTAAAAAAAAAAAAGAAAACATTTGTAGAGATTGGGTCTCACCATGTTGCTCAGGCTGGTCTCAAAGTCTTAGCCTCAAGCAGTCCTCCTGCCTTAGCTTCCCAAAGTCCTGGGATTACAGGTGTGAGCCAGCATGGGCAGCCTGTAAGATTATAATAGAACTGAAAAGTTTCTATTGCCTCGTAAAGTTATAGCCATCCTAACATTGTAGCACAAAGCATTTCCTTTTCTGCGTTTAGATATGTTTAGATGTACAAACACTTAGCATTGTGTTACAGTTGCTTAGAGTATTCAGTAGAGTAACATACTGTATGGGTTTGTTGCCTGGAGCAATAGGCCCTACCCTATAGTCTGTGTGTGCAGTAATCTGTACAGTCCACATGTAAATATCGTCTATCATGTTTGCACAAAGACAAAATCACCTAATAGTGCATTTCTCAGAACATATCCTTGTCATTAAGCAACACATGACTGTAATTGGGTAGATGTAGTTGTTTCAGATGAAAAATTGAGAGAGTCTTCTAGAGAATTTGTCTTCATGACTCTGCTAGTCCATTCTTGTATCACTATAAAGGAATGCCTGAGGCTAGGTAATTTATAAAGAAAGGAGGTTTAATTGGCTCACCATTCTGCAGGCTGAACAGGAAGCATGATGCTGCCGTCTACTTCTGGTGAGGCCTCAGGGAGCTTACAATCATGGCAGAATGTCAGATGGTGAGAACGATAGTAAGAGCAAGAGAAGAGGGATGTCTCAGACTTGTTAACAACTAGTTCTCGTGTGAACCCAGTGAGAACTCACTTATTACCAAGGGGATGGTGCAAAACCATTTATGAGGGATTCACCCCCATGATCCAGTCACCCTCCACCAGGTCCCACCTCCAACATTGAGAGTCACATTTCACAGTAAAATTTGTAGGGCACAAACATCCATAGCAGTGATTAATTATAGCTGTATTTTTAATGATGTTTTTAGATAATCAGGAAATTATGTGAAGTCAGAAATAACACAGACAAGTCTTTCAGATGTTTGGATGAATTTTTAACTTTATCCAGATCTCTAGCATCTCTTCAACTTGTTATATCAATACTTTCATTTCTGTACTTAAAAGTGAATAAACAAAACTTTGACTAATAAGAGATACCATTTTTGGGGGCATCCACTATGTCCTGGTCCCCCATGAACATTTTTAATCCTCATCATAATAGGGGAGTATGGATTTTTATTCTGATCTTATATAAGAGTAGTCTGAGTTTCACAGATTTTACTTAGTCAAAAAACTAGCTAGTAAGTAGTGGAACTAGGATCTAAATATAGGATAATCTGATCCTAAAGCCTGAAATAAATGTGTTTGCCATGTCTATAAGGAGGATTTACTGACTTATAGCATTTGTTGAATAATGACTTTTGGGTCTTTAGGTGTAAATTTTCCAGTGCTTCTCCCTCACGTACCAGTTGAGGCTTATACATTTCTGTGTTCACCTCCAACTTTTGTTTCATCATCCCTTTTGCCAATGGTGATATTTTGCACGCATAGTGTAGGGCATACTGGCAATGTCAGTGGACTAGCATTTCTGTGTAAACAGTCATGGCTTTGGCCTCATTAGCATTGGGAACCTAGACCACCAGCTTTCGAATTCTAGCTCTGCTACTTACTAGCTGTGTGACTTTTGGAATGCTTTACAACCTCTTTGTGGCCCAGTTTTCTCATCATTGTATAATGATAGTAATAATAGTACCTACCTTATAAAGGATTGCTTTGACTAGTAAATAGTTAAATAAATGTATAGCACTTGACGTATTTCCTGGCATATAATATATATTGATTATTATAATTTGTGGTAACTGGATCATGATAATTGATGAATCACTTTTATAATTTTTTTTCTGTGTGAAAGAATATTAGAGAAGTATTAGTACATTAATTTAAAAAATAGCCAGCTAGCTTAATAATTGTATTTTGTAACACTGAAATTGTTTTTCTTTTTCTTTTCTTTTCTTTTTTTTTTTTTTTTTTTTTTTTTTTTGAGATGGGGGCTCATTCTGTTACCCAGGCTGGAGTACAATGGTGTGATCTTGGCTCACTGCAACCTCTGTCCCTGCAGGTTCAAGTGATTCTCCTGCCTCGGCCTCCTGAATAGCTGGGATTAAAAGCATGTGCCACCACACCCAGCTAATTTTTGTATTTTTAGTGGAGATGAGATTTTACCATGTTGACCAGGCTGGTCTCAAATTCCTGACCTCAAGTGATCCATCTGCCTCACCTCCCAAAGTGCTGGGATCACAGGCGTGAGCCACTGTGCCCGGCCTGAAATTTTTTAATAGTAGTTTATCACTAAAATAACTTAGGGTCATACTGCAGCTACTAACATTATCTGTTCCCAATTTTGTATGTGTTGTGATATATCTACACAGTAGAGGGTGGAGTGAAAAGAAGTCACAGTGTTTAAGTTGTGATGAAGATGCGCTTATTCAATAATTTATTCTGTTCTATTTCTAATGTAGCAAAATATTTGCATTTCTAGGAAAGAGTTAAGAAAACAGACATGTTAGTAATAGAAAAGAAGGTCTTGGCTGGGCGTGGTGGCTCATGCCTGTAATTCCAGCACTTTGGGAGGCTAAGGGAGGTGGATCATGAGATCAGGAGTTAGAGAACAGCCTGGCGAACATGGTGAAACTGTCTCTACTAAAAATACAAAAATTAGCTGGGTGTGGTGGCACGTGACTGTAATCCCAGCTACTCGGGAGGCTGAGGCAGGAGAGTCGTTTGAATCTGGGAGGCGGAGGTTGCAATGAGCCAAAATTGCGCCATTGTACTCTAGCCTGGGCAACAAGAGTGAAACTCCGTCTCAAAAACAACAACAACAACAATAAGAAAAAAACAAAAAAGAAGGTCTTTTATTTTTGTTTTTAAATGTAAGTAAGCTTTTAATTACCAAAATTTGATGTCTAGACTTTTGTCAAAGCCATCTCAATTGCCAAGGAAATTTAATGACAGGGAGCTTAGGAAGAGATTTTTGTCTAGTTGGGAAAGTCAAAAGAATCTGTCTAATAGAGGCAGGAATTTACATGGGCAGTATAAAAAAATATATTTATAAAACGTTCACCACATTTGCTTGAATTGTATTCAAATGTGAATGTTTCTTATGTTCTGGGATTTCAGGGGTTATCTACAAAAACTCTACCTGGCCTTGGTCCCTTTCTTGCTGTTTCGTATTGGAAAGGGGATGTATCACTTTGAAACTGATGAACTAGACCAGGGGCTGGCAAATTATGGTCCCCAGGCCAAATCTGGCTCAACACCTGTTTTGGTTAATAAACTTTTACTGGAATACAGCCATGCACATTCATTTATATATTGTCAGTAGCAGCTTCACATTTAGACAGCAGACCGAATAGTTGCAACAGGGACCGTGTGGCCAGAAAAGTCAAAAATATTTAGTATTAATATATTTTATTATAAAAAGCTTGTCAATCTAAATTCATACATAAGAGCTTTTCTTGCACTTTGTTTTGTACTATCTCTTTTGAGAATATTTTCTCCACTAGATTTACTCAAAGAAGCAATAGTACTGAATAAAAATGGCTATTGTTTCATATATATTAAATCTTTTCCATTTCATTTAGATTATAAACATTCATAGTGTGCATATTTTTATGGAAATATCCTTCTTATATAAAATATTACAAATGTAGTGGCCAGGCATAGTGGCTCATACCTGTAAGCCCAGCACTTTGAGAGGCCAAGGCATGTAGATCGCCTGAGGTCAGGAGTTCGAGACCAGTCTGGCCAACATGGTGAAACCTTGTCTCTACTAAAAATACAGAAAATTTGGGTGTGGTGGCGTGCACTTGTAGTCCTAGCTACTCGGGACGCTGAGGTACAAGAATTGCTTGAACCTGAGGCAGAGGTTGCAGTGAGCCGAGATCATGCCACTGCACTCCAGCCTGCGTGTATTTTCATACTGCTGATAAAGACATTCCTGAGACTGTGCAATTTACAAAAGAAAGAGCTTTACTGGACTTACAGTTCCACATGGCTAGGGAGGCCTCACAATCACGGCAGAAAGTGAAAGGCACGTCTCACATGGTGGCAGATAAGAGAAGAGAGCTTGTGCAGAGAAACTCCCATTTTTAAAACCATCAGACCTCATGAAAATTATTCACTCCCATGAGAATAGCATGGGAAAAATTTGCCCCCAAGATTAATTACCTCCCACTGCGTCCCTCCCACAACACATGGGAATTCAAGATGAGATTTGGGTGGGGACACAGCCAAACCTTATAATTCTGCCCCTGGCCCCTCACAAATTTCACGTCCCCACATTTCAAAACTAGTCATGCCTTTCCAACAGTCCCCCAAAATCTTATTTCAGCATTAACTCAAAAGTCCACAGTCCAGAGTCTCATCTGAGACAAGGCAAGTCCCTTCCGCCTTTGTGCCTGTAAAATCAAAAACAAGTTAGTTACTTCCTACATACAATGGGGTATAAGAATAAGGTAAATACAGCTATTCTTGATGGGATAAATTGTCCAAAACAGAGGGGCTACAGGCCCCATGCAAGTCTAGAATCCACCGAGGCAGCCAGATTTTAAAGCTCCAAAATGATCTTCTTTGACTCCATGTCTCACATCCAGGTTACACTGATGCAAGAGGTGGGTTCCCATGGTCTTGGGCAGCTCTGCCTCTGTGGCTCTGCAGGGTAAAGCCTCCTTCCCTGCTGCTTTCATGGACTGGTGTTGAGTGTTTGAGGCTTTTCCAGTGCACAGTGCAAGCTGTCAGTGGATCTACCTTTCTGAGGTCTGGAAGATGGTGGTCCTCTTCTCCCAGCTCCACTAGGTGGTGCCCTTGTAGGGACTCTGTGTGAGGGTTCCGACCCCACGTTTCCCTTCAGCACTGCCGTAACAAAGGTTCTCCATGAGAACCCTGCTCCTGCATCAAACTGTGCCTGGACATCCAGGCATTTTCATGCATCCTTTGAAATCTAGGCAGAGGTTACCAGACAGCAATTCTTGACGTCTGTGCACTGGCAGGCTGACATCATGTGGACACTGTCAAGGCTTGAGGTTTGCACCCTCTGAAGCCACAACCCAAGATCTATGTTGGCCCCTTTCAGCCATGGTTAGTGCAGCAGGGACACAGGGCATCAAATCCCTAGGCTGCACACAGCACGGGGACTTGGGGCCTGGCCCACAAAGCCACTTTTTCCTCCCCAACCTCCAGGCCTGTGATGGGAGGGTCTGTTGCAAAGGTCTCTGACATGCCCTGGAGACATTTTCCCCATTGTCTTGGTGATTAACATTTGGCAAATGTTAATCATTACTCATGCAAATTTCTGCAGCCAGCTTGAATTTCTTCTCAGAAAATGGGATTTTCTTTTCTATCGCATTGTCAGGCTGCAAATTTTCCAAACTTTTATGGTTTGTTTCCCTTTTAAAACAGAATGCCTTTAACAACACACAGGTCACCTCTTGAATGCTTTGCTGCCTAGAAATTTCTTCCACCAGATACCGTAAGTCATCTCTCTCAAGTTCAAAGTTCCACAGATCACTAGGACAGAGGCAAAAATGCACCAGTCTCTTTGCTAAAACATAAGAAGAGTCACCTTTGCTCCAGTTCCCAACAAGTTCCTCATCTCGATCTGAGAACACCTTAGCCTGGATTTCATTGTCTATATCATTATCAGCATTTTGGTCAAAGCCATTCAAGTCTCTAGGGAGCTCCAAACTTTCCCGAATGTTCCTGTCTTCTTCTGAGCCCTCCAAACTGTTCCAACCTCTACCTATTACCCAGTTCCAAAATTGCTTCCATGTTTTCAGATATCTTTTCAGCAGCACCCCACTCTGCTAGTACAAATTTACTGTGTTAGTGTGTTTTCATGCTGCTGATAAAGACATACTAGAGACTGGGCAATTTACAAAAGAAAGGTTTATTGGACTTACTGTGTCCAGAATTGGTGGGTTCTTGGTCTCACTGATTTGAAGAATGAACCGTGGACCCTCGCAGTGAGTGTTACAGTTCTTAAAGATGATGTGTCCGGAGTTTGTGCCTTCTGATGTTCGGATGTGTTCGGAGTTTCTTCCTTCTGGTGGGTTCATGGTCTCGCTGGCTTCAGGAGTGAAGCTGCAGACCTTCGTGGTGAGTGTTACAGCTCTTAAGGTGGTGCGTCTGGAGTTGTTCTTTCATCCCATCCGGAGTTGTCCATTCCTCCTGGTGGGTTCATGGTCTTGCTGGCATCAGGAGTGAAGCTGCAGACCTTCGTGGTGAGTGTTATAGCTCTTAAGGCGGCGCGTTTGGAGTGTTCGTTCCTCCCGTCCGGAGTTGTTAATTTCTCCCGGTGGGTTTGTCCTCTCGCTGGCCTCAGGAGTGAAGCTGCAGACCATTGTGGTAAGTGTTACAGCTCATAAAGGCAGTGCGGACCCAAAGAGTGAGCAGCAGCAAGATTTATTGCAAAGAGCGAAAGAACATAGCTTCCACGGTGTGGAAGGGGACCTGAGCAGGTTGCAGTGCTGGCTTGGGCAGCCTGCTTTTATTCCCTTATCTGGCCCCACCCACATCCTGCTGTTTGGTCGATTTTACAGAGAGCTGATTTGTCCATTTTGACAGAATGCTGATTGGTGCGTTTACAATCCCTGAGCTAGACACAGAGTGCTGATTGGTGCATTTATAATCCTTTAGCTAGACACAAAAGTTCTCCAAGTCCCCACTAGATTAGCTAGACACAGAGCACTGGTGCTTTTACAAACCTTGAGCTAGACACAGGGTGCTGATTGGTGCGTTTACAATCCTTTAGCTAGACCTAAGGGTTCTCCAAGTCCCCACCCAACTCAGGAGCCCAGCTGGCTTTGCCTAGTGGATCCGTGCCAGGGCCACAGGTGGCGCTGCCTACCAGTCCCCTGCGGTGCGCCCCTACCCCTCAGCCCTTGGATGGTCAATGGGACTGGGCACTGCGGAGCAGGGGGCAGTGCCTGTTGGGGAGGCTCAGGCCTGGCGGGAGCCCACTGCAGCGGCAGGTGGGGGAGGGGGCTCGGCCATGGCAGGCTGCAGGTCCCTAGCCCTGCCCCGCGGGGAAGTGACTGAGGCCTGCTGAGAATTCAAGTGTGGCGTGGATGAACTGGCAGTTCTGGGGGACCCAGCGCTTCCCCACAGCTGCTGGCCTGGGTGCTAACCCCCTCACTGCCTAGGGCCTGTGGCACCAGCCAGCTGCCCCAAGTGTGGGGCCCACCTGGCCCATGCCCACCCAAACTCGCGCTGGCCTGTGAGCACAGCTCACAGCCCTGGGTCCCGCTCGCGCCTCTCCCTCCACATCTTCCCCAAGCAGAGGGAGCTGGCTACGGCCTCTGCCAGCCCAGAGAGGGGCTCCCACAGTGTAGTGGTGGGCTGAAGGGCTCCTTAAGCTCCTCCAGAGTGGACACCGAGGCTGAGGAGGGCGGAGAGCAAGCAAGGGCTGCCAGCACGCTGTCACCTCTCATTACACTTCCACATGGCTGGGGAGGCCTCACAATCACAGCAGAAGGTGAAAAGCATGTCTCACATGGCAGGAGAGTGGGTGAATTCACACCGAGTGGGTGAATACTTACCCCCCACTGGGTCCCTCCCATAACACGTGCGAATTCAAGTTGAGATTTGGGTGGGGACACAGCCAAACCATATCACTGGGTGTCAAAGGAGACTCCATCTCAAAACGAAAAACCTACACAGAAAGTAGGAAATGTGACTTAAAATATTGAATGGAACAATAATTCATCTCTTGTATGCTCATATTGTTTTGTGAAACCTGAACAAATTGGTTGAAGCAATTTATTGAGGTAAAGCACACTGACCTACAGTTCATACGACTTCTGAAGAAGACAAATACAGTATTAAAGCATTAGGACAAATATACAAGCTAAAATGAACATCATCTAGTTAGCTCACATTTAGTGTAATTAAAAAGAAGCCTAGTTATTGATACTGACATTTTCATTTATTTGGTCCTTTGTTTCTATGCATGGTGTATGTTTCTATTTCTTTTATTTTTTAATCAATTTTTAGTACATTTTCTTTCACGTTTGCTCATTTTTAGTCCTTTAAGTCATTATTTCCATGGCTCTGCATTTTTTTTTTTGTTTGTTTTATTCTTTTGGTTCTGTCTTAGCTTGGAGTCAAAAATTGAGATCAGAACTCAACTAGAGCACTCATTGGTGCAAGAGTGATAGTGGGATTACCATCGACTCATGTCATCTTGTGAAGAGGCACTGTGCATCATCGTTATCATCAACAAATAAAATCCACGTAAAGGCCACCTCTCCAAAGCCTGCTTTCTCTTTTTAAAAGTAAATTTGAATAAACATTATGGGTAGAATTTATCAGGAGCAAAGTTCACTGAGAGTAAATCTTTTGTGAGGATTTTAGAACTTCTTATAATTCATTTACAGGTAAGTGTAGTTTACCTGCTCTAGGGAAATGATGTTTATTATTTAAAAATCAGAAATGAAAGAAGAAACCCCAAAGTAAGATGATTTATTTGCTTTTTGGTAAACTCGATTCTGTTTTGTAACCTTTGAAACATGGATTTTACGAATGATTCTATTAAAATGTATACTCCCTCTAGCGTGTGTTAATCATTATTGCTCTGCTGGGCCTACGGATTACCTGTCTGCATTGTAATGCAACATTGCTTAATATTTACAATAGAAATACATAAGACATCTCATATTTCTGTGAATAAAATGGGATTCACAAGAAATAAGGACTTGCCTCCAGAAACACATTTCAAAATATTAAAGTCCTCATAAAAATTCCTAGCATTATTTAAACCAGTATTGATTTAAACTAATGAAATAAAATATCTGACCACAATTATTGTACTTTAATGCTTGAAAAGGTAGATGAAATCATTGCAAGTACAGTTTTAGTATAAACGGAGCAAAAAATAGGTACTTCATTTATAATTGTGTTCAATGCATCAGACATTTATTAAGTCTCTAATTTGTGAAGGTCCTTTTCAGTTTGTGGGGGAAGGGGAAGGGATGCAGAGATGAAGTCAGATCCCTGTCCTTGGGTAAGGAGGACTGAGACAGACATGAGCATCTATAACTTTTTTTAGAGTATGAAGATCCGTTACTATGACATAAAAGCAGTAAGTGATCCATAAATAAGAAGATGATCCCAAACCAAACTCAGGCCATGAGATTTCTAGCTCTGCCAAGTTTTTATCACTATTGAGAGGTCAGTCTTATAAATATTTGAGTAGAGAAGGAAAGGGGGAAGGTATGGAGATTGCCTAAATTTAGGGGTAAGAGGGACAAAGGCCTTTTTAGAAGGAGCTATCCTAGTGGAATCACATTTAATCATTGAATTCTATATGGAACTCAAAGAGTACTGTTCAAAGAGTTCTGTTCTTGGGTGCTTATAGAATGGTGAGGGAGATAAAAGTATAACTGGTTTCCCCAGCTACTCTGAAGGAAAATTCGGTCGAGCCCCTATTTCACTACCTGATCTATTCTGGATGGAATGTGCTCTGAGAATTTCTGTCTTTCTTTTTTTTCAGCACCTTTTTCCTTCCTTACTGCACGTTCTTAGCTTCAATTTTTCTACTCACTTCTCAACTTCACCAAACTGTATCCCCTGTGGACCTTTGCAGGAAATCTATCACATTAAGCGTAACATGAGAGTTATAAATTTATTGAGGATTTGGTAGTCATAGCTGTGGGATATGATGAAGTTTCCATTCAAATAACCTGATCAATCTTTTATTTTTTAATTCATAATAGCCCCCTCCTTTTTTCCTTTTTCTCTTTTTTTCTCCTTTTTTCCTTTGTTAGATGCCCAGGCATGCCACAGTACCAGGTATAATCAGTACCAGCTCACATTCCTTTCCTTGTTCGGAAAGAGGACTAACTTTCTAGCTCATTACAGACACCCCTTCCCCTTTCCTCTCCACTTTCTTTTACGTGCCCACCTTATCTAAAAAAATCAAATGTTTAGCCAGCCGGGATTAGTTTAGATTGTACAACCTGACCCCAGCCAATGGGGAAAGGGTACAGGGACAGGACTTACCTCAGGAATAAAGGCTCTTGTACCTCTTTGTTTAGGTGTGCTCTCATGGCGACTGGCCAAGGAGGCACCCCTCTGCGCAGAAGTAAAACTGCTTTGCTAAGAATTCTTTGTTTGAGTGTTCAGTTTCCTTAGGAGTTTGAGTGTTATTCCTAACATAGGAAAAGAGATCATACCATTGAGGCCTCTTAGCCTCAACTCCTGTTTTCTCCTCTCTGTTAATCTCTATTGGCTCTTAAAAGCTACAACTCCCAATACATGTTGCTCTCTGACTCACCTAACAAATCCCATCCACCAAGCATAGTCTAGTCTTCTCTTTCTCCACAAAAATCCTGGTGAATATTTCTGAAATTATTCTTATTGTTAAATAAACAATACAGGAACCAGAGAGGAGGTGGAGAGAGGAAGAAGAAACACAAAGGAAATTAGTTTGGAAAAAAAAAAAAAAAAAAAAAACAGATTTAAAGTGTCTAATTGGAGCATAGTGATTACAGTGTATGTCACTTAAAGCTCCATAATAGATCTTACAGCAAATTCTGATTAATCTCATTCCAACTGTGTGGTTGAACAATAAAGCATCATTCCAAAGTATCCTCATTATTTCCTGGTCCAGGAAAGTATTGCTTAAAGAAAAGAGAGGACTTTTCAGAAACAAAACTGTAGTCTTGACATTTTAGAATAAGACATACAACTGGCAAGAAATGCATGCTATCTATAGAATCAATTAAAAACAGACAAGATTATTAGGAAGTCATGCAATTGTTGTGGTTGGATATTAAAAAAACTCATTTTTCTCTATAATATAAACGACAATTTTTATAAAAGCAAGTGCACATATTTATAAATGTGGGGGATGTAGAAAATAAATTTTAATATTGCACATTATATATATTAAAAAATTGGAACAAATTAGTACTTATAAAATATTCAAAGGGCAGAATCTACTATTACATTTCTTATGTCTGTGTACATACGACACAATATTTCTTAGTAAAATGTGCTATGAAACCATTTAAGTAAAACTAGGACATTGTTTAATTTCTAAGGAAAAGTAAAGCATTTTTGCCAGATGTTTTAATTCATAAATATTTCAAAATATAAGCAAAAGAAAATTTTAACCTAAGTTAGTCTTGGGATATAGTCCATTTTTTTGTTTGTTTGGAATGCTATTTAAGTTCAAAGTGCTTTGATGTTACCTGAATTTTTTTTTTACATAATTCCAGATATTGGGCAAATTATTTGAGCAGTTGAATGACATTATCACAGATTCTGTTTCTATTATTCTGCTCTGCCATCCTCACGATGTTGGCTTTGGCTTTAGACTAACTTCCTCCTTGCTCCCAAGATGTCCAGAGCAGTCCTAGCCATCACATCTGTACACAACCACAGGAAACAAAGGATTTTTTTCAGAAGAGTGGAAAACTTAGAAGCCCCAAGAACACCTTTCCTACCATCTGACTGGCTAGCTATGGATAACATATATACCCCTAAATCAATCCCTGGCAAAAGTAATGGGGCCATTATGATTGAGTCTAATCAGGATCGCCTTAAACCTATGCATACAGTCAATCTCTCCAGAGTTGCTTGGAAAGAAAGAAGACACGGAAGATGAATCAGCGTCTTGCAAAGAAGAGAAAAAAGTGATTTGTTTGGGAAGCCAACAGTGTTTTTTGGAGAAAAATTGTATCAGACTACCAGTGGTTCTTAATCTTAGCTGCACATTAGAATCATCTGAGGAATTTTAAAAAATATTGATTTAACTGGTCTGAAGTTACACTATAGCTATTGGCAATAAACACACCCTTCTGGTAATTTTAATGTGTAAGTTTGAGAGCCACTGCTCTAGGTAAATTAAAAATAGAATAAAGAGACAAAATCTTCATGAGTCTGCACACATTTAGATTCTCAAGCAGTTTTGTTTATAAGCCCTACTGAACATTACCTGAAAATTAACAATTGACCAGCAGGGCAAAATTACCAACACAAGATCTTAGACCACAGTTAACTTGCCAAACTGAAATGGTGCTCACTGCCATATTCATGGTATTTATTACAAGAATGTATGATATTAGGGTACTTAAAGTACCCAGACAACTTTTATAGTCAAGCTGAGTTCTAGCTTTATGTAAGTATAGGAATACAGTATCAGTCCCATTTTGGTCAGAAAACTGAGTTGCAAAGTGGCTGTTAGTGGAAGAGACAGAACCAAAGGTAATAGTATTATCCTAACGATAGTGTTCCCTCATTCTACTGTTGTTAGTAATTTTGTTATTGTATTTGAGAAATATCATTTGTTTTGGCTAAAGCAAAGCTTTATAATAGCTACCATTTATTGACAATTTGCTATGACCCAGGAGCTGTACTAGGTGATTTATTCCCACCCTAACTTTTATTTGATCCTCGTGACACTCTTATAAAGTAAATATTACTTTACAGATAAGGAAATTGGAACCCAGGGAGTTCATTATTCCGCCAATGACTCGTATTAGTTCATTTTTCTGGGATCTGGATATGCCCATAAGGCTGTGGGTTACATTGCCATATATAATTTGTTGAGTTTATCAGTTCAACAAATACCTGTTGGTTGACTAACAGCTGATAGGTGCTGGGTTAGGCTCTGGATTGGATTGCATTTTCCCTCTACATTATAATTTACTTTTTTTTTCTTTCTTTAAGAAGTAGGTTTACACCAATTGATTTGCAGCTGCACCAAACACTTAACATCTGATCAAAGAACAATTGAATGAAAAAATGAATTCAATCTTTAGATTGTGATAATTTGGAGTTGCTCTTATTACAAAGACTAATGAAATTTTACCTAGACAAAAATTTCCTTTTCCTTAGGAACATCAAATATAAAAATAAAAGCGTTTTTAAAATGCAGCTTAAAGAATACTACCAGATACTTTCAAGCAAATATTGAGTTTCTGGTATGTATGTCTTGAGTTGTTCTCACACTCCATAATTCTGTTTTTAATAAAAACAGCATTCTTAATGAGAAGAGGTAATTGGTCTGAAAAGCTGACATACATTTAGATACTTGGTTTAGAATGTTTTCTACTGATTGAAAGATAAGGGGAAAATAAACTGGCCCACAGCTATTCAGGACTTGCTACTTTAATTTTTCATAGGGATAACATTTTCCAAATTACTGAGATACGATATTGAAAATGAAGGGCAACCTTCTTGTTGGGTGAAAGTGTTAGAATAGCCCTAATGCAGAATCTCATTAAAGCAACTGTCAGGATTCCTCTATTTTACCATCACCTCCCCTATTCTGTAAGAAGCAACTGTCGTTTTGAGTGAGTGTACTGCCAAAGAGGCATTTACAAATAAATGAAAAATGTCACAATTGATTTCACTCCTTTCAGAATACTGTGTGTCAGCTTTGTCACAAACTGTCTTTGCTACTCTCTGTTTTAGATCTCCCAGCTGGACGTTCAAAATAGCTTTTGATGTTTTAGGGCCTCTTTTATTCGACCCTAGGTAAGCCCTCTATTGGTGACCTTTTATAAATATTTGTAAAGCTGTTTGAACTGTTAGAGAAAATGAAAACCCTTTCTCTCTGTAACTACTGTTTTTGTAAAATAGCATCCAGATGTCAATTGTTTACATACACATTTGGTCATCTGGGGGATTTTATTTCCATTACAAAACATTATAAAATGTTATAATAATATTTCACATTCTCTTCCCCAATACAATGGTTTGTTATTATGCTTAATTTAACAATAATGCAAATAACAATGTTACTTGTAAATAAGACATGGCAAAGTTCTTCCTGTATTTTGAAAGAACTCAACAAGTGTCTAACTTTATCTTGAATAAATAAATCATATGATTTATATGTAATATCAGTGATATATATTCATTGTTGCCATCACTATAAACCAGTCCACCAACACTACTGCCATCATACTAATGTTACTGAAGACTTATACTGAGCCATATGCTTTGCTCAATTCTATGAATTATAGAAATGTATCACAAGGGTGTCTAAATCCTAAATTAATATGGATTTGGAAAAAAGACAACTAATTAGAAATTGCTAGCAGTTTTTTTTTATTATGGATATTAAATTAAAGAGAAGCACATCTTTATATAATTATACTGTAAGAGATTTTAATCAGTATAATTAATTATAGATCATGCTATCATTTGTGATTACTTAGCTTGCTACCGTTGACTTGAAAGATCATGGAATGGACCAATTAGCAATATTCTATTTCTCTTTGAAAATAGAGGTTTAAGCAGTTCATTAATTCAACAAATATTTATTGAGCACTATTAAGTGCCAGGTAGTTTACATTGAAGGCGTGATTGTGAAGAACATGTATCTATTCTTGAAGAGTTTAAAGTCTAGTGAGAGTCAGGGAAACATACAAGTGCAACATAGTGTGATGAGTGGAACAATAGAGATAGCATGGAATACAATATGAGAAATGATGTGGGCACCTAAGCCAGGCTAGGTATGGCTACTCGGGGAGTGATGTGGCAGTAGAATGTGTAAGAATAATTAAATTTTGAAGAAAGGAACAGATTGTGAATGGCCTCAAAGGTCATATTTAAGAATTCAGACATAATCGTGTAAAGTGGCAGTTAAACTGGAAAGATTCATATAATATCGTACAAAGTCAGGCTGGTGATATTCTCACAGAGCCAGCTAACCATGTTTAATAACTAGGAAAGCAGGCTATTCTTCCTTTCACAGCTATATAAATGGAAT
Organism: Macaca thibetana thibetana; assembly: GCF_024542745.1. NCBI lineage: Eukaryota > Metazoa > Chordata > Mammalia > Primates > Cercopithecidae > Macaca > Macaca thibetana. The sequence continues at coordinate 78,215,151 of NC_065579.1, forward strand.
ATATTTTCTAGAATATAAGATCTTTGTGAGCAAGAACCTGGTCTAATTTCCTTGATTCCCCAGGATCTATTGCAGTACTTTACACATACAGGCTCTTAGTATTTATAGTGTGGAATGATAAAATTAAATGTAGATATCTAGAAAATGGATAGGTTGACCCAGTGGAGGCTCCCTCAAAGGTCGACTATTCATAACTATATACTCTTTTTATCCCTGATCAGTTGTCACAAATGGCAAAATTCCTTTCCACATCTCCTTTTTACTTTTAGATTCATAATGAGGGTCTTGTAAACCAAAAATAAAATTCTAAGTCCCCAACCAATTGAATGGACCCCTCCTATTAGCCCATGGCATTCCTAAGTTAACTGTAAAAATTAATTCCAGCCAGGATGGGAAGTGGAGGTTGGACCTGCTTCATTATATTAGCCACCCTTTGGAATTTAGGCACAACTGATCGGCATTTAACATTCAAGTAGAGACCTCAAGACTGACAACGCAGACTCTTTGTAGCAATAAGATACCAACATGACAGCTGGTCCTAAAGGAAATCAAAGCACTTTACCCAAAATAAATTTACTTGACGTATTTTGAAATGACCCTGCAAAGCTTTCCGTAATGGGACACAAGGGGAAAGGAAAAAAGACCTTCCCTTTCCAGGTGTCTTTCCTGATCCAGGAGAGAATTAACTAAGATTCTGGCATTTTTTTTAAGTTGGGTAAGAAACATTTACAATCTATTCTCTCTGAAGCCTGCTACCTGGAGGTTTCATCTGCATAATAAAAACCTTGGTCTCTATAACCCCTTATCTTAATCCAGACCTTCCCTTCTGTTGATTCTAGGTCTTTTGGATAAACTCTTTCAACCAATTACCAATCAGGAAATCTTGGAATCCATCTTTGATGTGGAAGGGTCCATTTTGAGTTGTCCTGCCTTTATGGACTGCACCAGTGTACATCTTAGATATATTGATTGATGCCTTATGTCTCCCTAAAATGTATAAAACTGGGCACATGTTCTCATGACCTTTTGAGGTTCTGTCACAGCCATGTCCTTAACCTTGACAAAACAAACTTCTAAATTTATTGAGATCTGTCTTAGCTACCTTTTAGTTTGCAGGTAGATACCTTAGATACCTTTTTGAAAATCAACATAAGATGCAATTTTTCAAATAAGCAATTTGATAATATGTATCAGTAAAATCTCTGTAAACAAACTAAAGAATTGAATAAAACTAAGACTAAGTAAAGAAAATAATTTTCAGCAAAAGCAATAACCAGTATGTCCAATATTTATTTAACTTTAGAAAGTATATACTCAAATACATTACAAAAGCTTTCTTTTACATACAGAGAGATAAAATGATAACTATCATTAAATTAATCATATATTGTAAGATAATGTACCAAGGAGATACATTTGATTTGTTTTATAATAAATTGTTTAATGAGTCTTTAAAAATTAGGTACTATAATTCACAAATCACAAAATTATTTATTTTAATAGTATGTATCATTTTATATTGTGGACACTTTTGGTTTAGTTTAACCCAATATGGATTCTGTCTTTCTTGCCTTTGTTAAGTTCTTCATTCTAGAGACTTACCTATGACCTGCCTTTCTGGGGTGATTTCTTTAAAATGTGTTATCTTATGGTCACCTTACCTACAGATTTGTCCTTGAAAGCAGTAGAACATTTCTGTGAATTTATTTTTTTTGTGGCCACATCAAATTCTGAAAGGACTGTGAACACTCATCCAAGGCACAGAGTAGTATATCAGCTCTCATTTTTTTAAATTGATCTAAGGATAAAGCATCACGAACTAATAGTTTCAATAAATCCAATAATTTTGGTAGGTCACTTAAAGCATTGTTTTACAAAATGAAAATAATTTTTAAAAATTAAAAACCTGGCTATATAGAATATTCAAGCAATAAAGAAAACATGAACAAAGATGCCAAGATAGAGTATCTGTCAACCTCAGAGTAACTGATGATTGCCCTGTTGTCCATGGGGTAATTGTAACATTTTGCCAAGAGAGTAGTAGGAAGTTCTCAAAAAAAAAAGAAAGAAAGAAAGAAAAAAAGCTGCCTGATGTTTTGAAATAATGGGCATTTATCTATCTTGCTATCAGTCAAAATACAGGGTAAGAATGGCCAAGTATTAAAAAGCCTAATGGAGGAGTACAAAAGTGGCAGAAACAAGTAATATAACTGGGAAGCGTTGAACCAAAAGTTCAAAAAATAGAATTTATTCTACTAAGAGGGGCGAAAAAAAAGCAGATGAGGCCAGGTCTGCCAGTAGGATGTGTAAACACCTGTGAGCTAGGCGTCAGTCAAGGGCTGGCTTCTGGCTAGCTTCTGGCTGGGCCAGGTGGTGGTAACAGTATGCAGCAGAGACTCCCTTGTTTTGGGGTCATTTCCTATGCTTATTCTCTCTGTTGGTTTCCTTCTTTTGCTTCCACCTCCTCATTCTGACAGCACCTGTTCTATAATATTACTTTGGCAGGCAGCCTTAATGTACATTTTAACAAATTCTCTGTGCCAAGTTTTCTCTTTAAGTTACTAAAGGTAATTGTTAAAAAACTTTCAGAGCAAGTGGCATAAAACAAAACTGTTCTATGGAGGCTATAACAGTCAGTCAACTATGCTAGTAGCCGGAAGACTTCTTATGAATTTTAGGTACTACATTAGAAGCTGGCTTGTTGACAGGAAAATCTTTAAAAGTTTTTTATTGTCTCTACAATGGGTCATACATTTATCTCATTTCATTCATGCTAACATGCCCCGTTTGACTTCTGTTTTCCTTTAATAAAGCTATGTAGATTCCCAGGGACTGAGACAAAAGCAGTTGATTTGCATTAGGACAAAGCATTTTCCCAAAAATACAATGTGACTCTTGACAATTTGTTGCCTTGGAGACTAAAAACTTTACATGTGAGTTTTCCGAATGATAGGTATTTTTAATTTATCTATAGAAGATTCAGTAGAATTTTCTTATCTTAATAGCTACTGCCCAACTATGTACCTTTTGCCATATGGAGGTAGAAGGGGAAAATTAAAATGCTTCTCAAAACAGGAATGGCACAGTTCCTGTTTGGAACACATTAGATCTACTGGAAGTAAGGTTTTGCATCCAGTAGAACCAGAGCTTTTCACACATTATTTCCTCTTACCATGTTGCTCTTCTTTAACTCCAAACTCTTATACTGAATATTTATCCCTGAAATATTAAAATTCAGGTAACATTAATTTCAAAGAAACCTTCTCTGAAGCCCCTTTCTCTCAATACCTATTATGCCACACTTCACATTCCATTTAATTTTTATTGGGAATGAAGTGAGATATGAATTATCAAGAGAATTTTCTCATAAATTCTGTTAACAGATTTTTTTGATTGCCATATATCTGAATGATGTTTTTAAAAATTTTTACATTCCAATTTATGTTCTTCTAAATTAGAAAATTGGAATGTGTGACAACATAGCTTGATATGTGCTAAAAGCACAGGTGTCAGAAAGATGAAAGGTGATGGTTGAATAACATGAAGGTTAATAGTCAAGGAATTTGACAGCTTTATAAGAACAACATATTTACTTAATAAATTGAAAGTGGGTTAATCAGTCATTCAGCATATTCTAAGTGTGTAGTATGTGCATGAAAATACACTGGATGCTATGAAACATTTTTTTAAAAGCAGTTAAAAAGCATTAACTTGGCTCCATTTATGATTTTTGTCATTGTGAAATGTAGAATTCAGTATGTTTCTTGCTACACAACTCTTTCCAACTATAGGAAAACAAAATAGGCAGTAAAAAATAAAATAGGCAATGATTAGGGACATATTTAAGTATTTAATATTTACTAATTGTGAGATAAAGACACTGCTGATGATGCAGGGCAGATGAGCACCAAACTTGGGGCTTAGCCTGGGAGGATTCTTGACTTCACTCAGGAAACAATTCAAGAGTGAGTCGGTGGTGGAAGAAAGCATGTCCATTGAAGCAGCAGTGCACAGCAGAGTGACTACTTCTTGCAGAGCAGGGCTAACCCATAGGCAGAGTGCCCAAAGTAGCAGTGTATAGGCTGTTGGCCAACAGTATTTATATCCACTTTTAATTGTGTGCAAATTAAGGGATGGGTTATTCAGAATTCTCTAGAAAACGAACGGCAACTTCCAGGTGCTGGCGTGGCATTGTAAACTGTCATGGTGCTGGTGGAACTGTCTTATGCTGATACACATCAGGGAAACTAGAAGTTGCTTTCAGAGCAATTTGCCACTTCTGTCTGATTTCTTCATTTTATCCTGTCAGGACCAAGAAAGAAGTCCTGCGAATCTACCTCATTCTCTCCTCGGAGAATATATACTCCTCGTTAAGTTTAAGGGAGTTGCAAAGGGCAGAGGTCTCTCTTGTGTTACTGTTTCCTGCTGATCTTATGGGCATGGGCCTTGCTTAGTGTTGGAAGAGTAAACATCTCTGGATGCCTGATCTAAGGGGCTCAAAGGCAAGACGTCTTTATTTCCTTGGTCAGAAGATGGGATGAGTTGGAAGTCTTGTGCCAACATCTTCTTTATATGGAAACTTTATAGTCTGGGAGACTCAAACTATACTGAGAGGTTAAACAAGCACGGGACAAAAATTAGCAGTAACAAGTTAGGTATCAAAGGTCCCAGGAAAGGTAAAAGCCAGACAAGACTTGAGAGGGTACTTTTGATAGTCAACCAGAAAGTTGGGGTCAGTTCCCTGGTTATAGCTATGTAACCAGGTAGCTTGTTTATATATATCCCCACTTGTCCAGAGTAATATACTTACAGCAAGTCTTATTAATAACTGCACAGACTCCACCTTGTTTATCTAGTAAATAGTTGAATGCTAGTCTGTTGTCAAGGACTACATTTGCAAGAGTCTAGGGACTATTGAATTCCCTTTAATGCCTGACCTGTGTTAATGGCCATTGACTATAGGGTTTGAGTCAAGTTTTTTTAGGGTTGGTTCATGGTGGATTAAGCCACCCCAGGGAGCTTCTAATCCTACTGTTGCCCTGATTCCCACCAGAATTAATACTATTACTTATTTCTGGTATTCTTGGGTCTTATGGGGTTGTAAGCCGTGACCCCAGGAGGGATCAAAGTTGAGACCCTGTGGGGTGTGACATCTAAACTGTGCTGCCAAGTAGGGTTTACAGAAATATTTTTCCATTGCTCTAATTAGGATTGTCAAACCACCCTTGTTTTCCACAAAGTTGTGGTACTACCACCTTCCGAGATTAGACAGTTGTTTTTCCCTTGCAAGTTCTGATGTGGGAGGAAGCACCACATATGTTTTTTCAGTTACAAGTAGAATCTGATTTCCTTATCCATGGCCTTGAAAACTTGGTCACTAGGGTTGGATCAGAGCATCATAGGAATCTTCCATTTTCATGTCATTAACACAGCAATGGGTGCAAAAGATAGTATCATTAGTGCACTGGAGGTCCAGGTACCCAGTCTTCCAGGTCCCAATAACAGGGGCAGGGGAAGTTCAGTAGAATTTATTAAGTGGGGGAGAGTTCCACCTAAGAAGTAGAGGACTGGGTATTTGGGGACCACTATGGAAAATTAGGAGATCTGGGGAGATGGCCATGAGATTTTCTGAATGTGCCAGAAGGTGGAATTCTCTATCTTGGGGATGTTGATGACAAATCTGGCAACCATGATGATGATTTCCTGATATTATAATTTTTGAAATATTTGCTATAGAATTTTTTCCCACCCACACTGGATTAAATTAATTGGGAGAGCAAAGAGGATTAATAGAGGCAACATGATGTCTGGTTGGGTCTTAGAGTGGCCTTTACACTCAAAATGGACCAAAGATGTGTTTCCCAGGAGGAGGCAGTTTACCAAAGTAATGGAAAGGAACTATTAAAATCAGGAAGAAGAGAAAAAATGTGTCTATGCCCACCCATAGCATTTTGTTACCACATTTGGCTGAGTGTTGATTCTTTTAAATAGGTAGAGGAGGTCTTCCAGAGGTGTAGGTTGTGGTGTCCTCCTCCTGTGCCTGTGGGGACTCAGAAGAAACAAACTTAACCCTGGACAGGTGCATTCAGCCAGTGATCCCTCCTCAAAGCCCAACAGCAGCAGGAATACCCAACAACACATGATAGGGGCCTTTCCATCCTAGTTGGAATTCATCCTAGGGGAATCCTTCCTTCCAAGTTTTTAATGGGACTAAGTCTCCTAGTTGAATAGGGAAGCTATTCTTTTCCCTTGTGGGAAAGGGCAATATTTTATTTCCATATTTTTGAAGGGCCTTTTGAACCTGACCTAAATTCCAAAGTGGAGGGCATAGTGAGGCACGTGCAACCCCCTGTTTTCCATCATGTGTTGAATTAGTTTTCCAGGTTTCTTAAGCAAATTAAATGCTTTAGGCCAGATGGGAATGGATGTTGTCAGACATCCACTAGCCCTTAAAACCCTTTTTAAGCAATATAAGAATCAAAAATCAAAAGCCAAAAATATGGGTACCCACTAAGAAAAATCAAAAGTACAGAATCAAGTTATACTGGAGGAAAACATATAGACCTCTAAGATAAAATATTTCAGCATCAACTCGTAACAACAGTAAGAACCAGAGGAGAAGAAATTATAGAAACTGTTGAAAAAGCTGAAGGAGAGAGTTATCATCTCAGGCTTTCTCAATACCTTAAGAAAACCTTGTTTTAACATAGAGGATCATTTTTTAGAAAAATTATTATAAACAATTCCCTTTTAATGACAGCCAACTTAATCACATACAAAATCAAACCTTATCACAACTCACACAGACCATTTATAACATGCTTAGATTTTCTGACTTGTCTTACACTACCTATTCCTTAAATAAGCAGTCATTTTACTTTAGGACGATAATTTACCATACAGGATCTTTTTTTCATATACAGTTATTCTCTTTTCTTTATAACCTTTCTTACCATAAATATATCTTCACATCTATAACTTTCTTCACATTTCTCTCCCCTTCTTAACTGGTTCCTTCCTACTTGGTTTCATAACTAACCTTTTCAAGTTCGTAACTTGAATCAACCTTTAGGTAACTTCTAAATTAGACATAATTAATTTTTTCTAAATAAGAATATATCTTAATTCGGTATTTGTTTTTTTTACCTGCCACATGAAGAGGTACCCAGGACTCTTCTGTGGAGATGGTAAGGTGTTAAGTGGGAGTCCTGCTGGAGCACAGGCCCTCTTAGTCTTGGGCTTGATTGGCCTAGGCCCCCTTTGAAGCTTGTAACAGTCCCTTTTTCAATGGCCTTCTTGCTTACGGAAGACACACTGATTCCGGCCTATGGAGCAGTGAGTCAGGGGCTCTCATCTGGACATCTGAGACATCAATCTTGTGACATTTCCTTGGGATGGGTAATCCTGAGTTGCTGGAGGGACTTAAGGCTGCCACTAAAAATTGTGCTTTTGGGCTATTTCCTGTGGTTCCCTCCACCTCTTTTGCCCTGTACCTGTTGTTATAAATTCTAAAGACCATGCTTAATGGTTGACTCATAGAGGTTTGAGCTCTCATTTCTGCCTTTTGTAGCTTCCTCCTAATGTCAGTGATAAACTGAATGATACAGTGCATACCCGGGAGAGCTTGCCCTTCCAGGGAGTCTGGGTTTGCATTAGTATATTTTCTGAGTATCTTAATCAAATGGTCCTGAAACAGAGTGGGATTTTTGTTCTTCTCCTGAGATACTTCTCTAACCTTGTTATAATCAGCTGGTTTAAACATACATTTTAAAATATATTTTATTAAACAAGTCACTATGTGATATCTGTGTTTGAAATCTTGGGATCCCTTCTGATAATCCCATAGAGGGTCTTGGACCATGAAAGCCTGTAAGTAAGAAACTTTTTCCCATTTTTCTTCTTTTTCACAAAGCACATCTAATTGTAAAGTAGTATGATACTACTAAGCTGGGATCACAGCTTCACCCATGTGATAAATGGCATGACCCTGGTTAGGAGCAGCCATTCTGTCAGCATTTTTATGGGCACTACCCAGAATCCTTTGTTTCTTTTTTACACAACAGCAAGTTGACAAAAATATTTGCAAGTCATGCCAAGTTAAGTCAAAGGACATGATCAACTTAACAAACTCCTCTATAAAATTCCCTGGATCCTCTGAAAACTGGTCAATTTTTTTCTTGCTAAAAGCTAAATCAGACATAGCAAAAGGTACAGATACTCTGATTGTCCCCTCATCTCTGTCACCTACCTCACACAATGAACATAGGTTCTATTCTGGGGGCTATTAACACCCCACTCCTGGTAGTACTGGTTGTGCTTACTTCCTTGGGCAGCAAGAGGAAGGGGCTAGTTGGATAAGGGGGAGGGGTGCCTGATGACCTTAGGGTGGAACCCTCTGCTGGAGAACTGGTGGAATCTCACCTCAGAATTGGAATACTAAGGAGGCTATGAGGAGGGCATGGGTCTTCTAGGGGTAGTAGCTAGGAGGGGATCACCAAAGATATCAGGCATGGCTTCTTGGTGCCTGGGAAAACCATGAGTCAGACACATTCTACAATTATCCTTTAAGTCAGGATCATAGTAGAGGACTGTGAAAGCTTATAAATAAGAAACTTTTTCCCATTTTTGTTCTTTTTTACAAAGCACATCTAATTGTAAAGTAGTATGATAGTATAAAGAGACATTTTTTTCTTTTTAAGCATTCTACTTTAAATTCTCTCCAATTGCCTAAAAGGCACCATAGTGGTGAGTTTTTCATCTCCTGGTGATGGGTAAGTGTCCCCTCTGTGTCCCCTTGGGTATTGGGTGAACCGGGAAACAAATCTTCTGGCTAAGTGGTCAATTCAGAGTCCCTGCCATTTGGGTGCCTTGGACAGAAGTACAACTGACCAACTATATACTTGTCCCCCATTCTCTCAGTCCTTTCTCCCCTAATGTCATTGTTTTTTCCAACAACAATTTTATCTTTCACCATGAAATACATGTTTTGTTTGCAGATTTTGCTTTGGCTCCCTGCTAACTGTATTTGTGCAATTTTTTAAGGCAGGGCACTTGGTTGTGAGAGGTCCCCCACTGTTGACTCTGGGATGTTAGTCACATTGTTCTCTGACCCCAACTTGGCTGTTGGGGTTCACTGTTGCCTGTCCCCCAGATGCTCCAGAATTTTCGGCATTTGGTATGGGAACTCTCCTTGGACAATACTCAGGTCCTCTGAGTCCTTTGGCATTTGATACTGTTGGCCACTCCCTGCGTATTCCAGGGTTTTTGGCACTGGCATTCCCTCTAGGATTGTGGGTTAGAGTCTCATCCTAGGGGATTCTTGGTCTTGGCCTCTTCTTGTTTTCTACCCTAAATTTATAATTTTCCATAACAGCATATTCTTTTCTTATTGTCCGTGTATTTACACTTTTTCTTCTATTCTTTGCATACATAAAAATACATCTTTTGTCATACTGTGTTCACTGGCAAATGCAGTCATCTATGGCCCCCTCATTACTTATAATCCATTTTCAGGATGCTTTGCTACAGGAGGTGGGAATTTGCAGGGGAAAATAAGGGAACTCTTGCTAAACTGAGAGAAGCTTCTGTGTCTGATAGAGGTTCTTCTTACACATGGGGACAGTAGAAAGCATCCTGAAAGATGCTGGCTCTGAAATAAGTCTTTGGCTAGTGTTCCAGCGGTGCTGTGTTAGCAGCTCTTTAATGTTACAGACTCTGTGTTACATTGCTGCAGCTTCTGTTGCTGATTTCACCTTGCTGCTTCACCAGCACCTCGTGTTGTCTTCTTGAGCTGCACATTTGGACACTAGATGATGCAGGGCAGACCAGCCCCCAAACAGAGGCTTAGCCCTGGAGGGTTCTTGGCTTCACTCAGAAAGGAATTCGAGAGCGAGCTGGTAGTGAAGTATGCAGGTTTATTGAAGTGACAGTGTACAGCAGAATGACTGCTCCTTGTGGAGCAGGGCTAACCCACAGGCAGTACACCCAGAGTAGTGGCATTGGCTGGCAGTATTTATACCCACTTTTAATTACATACAAATAAAAGGGTGAGTTATTCAGAAATCTCTAGAAAAGTGGCGATAACACACAGATGTTGACATTTCATTTGTAAACTGTCATTGCACTGATGGGAATGTCTTATGCTGATGAACAGCAAGGGCAACTACCTGTTGCCTTCAGCACCATTTGCTGGATCTGGCCAGTTTCTTCATTTCATCCTGTTGGGACTGGGAAAGAAGTCCTGCTGGTCTCCTGCCTCATTATGAGAATAATTAGAGGAGGGCTGAATATGTGTGCTGTGGAATTTTCCGAGAGGGCATTTTAGAGGTGATAACGGCTTGAGCTGGGCTATGACAGATGGGGAGAATTTGGGTGGCTGAGCAGTAAATAGAAAACTTTGTGGGATTACCCAACAGCATGAACCATAGAGGCGGTACTTTAGCAGGTAATGCCAGGGAGATTGATAGTGCAAGAAGGAGACATTAGTGACTTGAACAGAGGATTTGTCCTGGAAAGTTATTAGATGTGAGAAACAGGTACAGCTTTAAACCTAGTTGATGGACAGTTGCATGCTCTTGAGCTGGAAGTGCCATTATAATAATATTATCTTCTGAGGAATTAACTTGAGCTGGGATTAGAGGCAAGATGATTGGCTAGGAGAGAGTTTTGGGCATTATGCACTAGATGAAGTCGGCTGAATGGGAGTGGTAATGGGGGAGTCAATGAAGAAATACAGTCTAAGTAATTAAGCTATATTTCACCGATACTTATTTCTTATTTACAAATATAGTACAACAGTTAACTCATTCCAGAGACAGTAATTAGCAATCAGGTTAAATTACTTTGATTACCTCTTTTACATTTAATTAACAGCATTTTAAGAAAACTGCTTTCTAAGATATTTTATAGTCTATATAATTTCTGTTTTGCTTTTCCTTTATTCTTTCCCTCTCCCTTTCCCTACTTCAGCCCATTTTCTCTGTCCCACTCTTTCCTACTTTCCCTTTTAAAAGGACAAAATTTTAGGGGATATTTTACTAAAGTGAAATGAATCAAAATAATCATGATTTCATGGAAGTATTCTGTAAACATAATTTAAAAGTCACATAGGCTGGCCAGGTGCTGTGGCTCACACCTGTAATCCCAGCACTTTGGGAGGCCGAGGTGGGTGGATCACTTGAGGCCAGGAGTTTGAGGCCAGCCTGGCCAACATGGCGAAACCCTGTCTCTACTAAAGATATAAAAATGCACTGAGTGTGGTGATGTATGCCTGTAATTCCAGCTACTCAGGAAGCTGAGGCAGGAGAATCACTTGAGCCCAGGAGGCAGAGGTTGCAGCAAGCTGAGATCATGCCAAAGCACTACAGCCTGGGTGACAATGAGATTCTGTCTCCAAAAAAAAAAAAAAAAAAAAAAAAAAAAAAGGCTTAAAATGAAACAAAACAAAAATACACCAACAACTCCTCCAATACTTCTCTCACTCTTCCCACCCCAATCCAGTCCTGATTCTAAGAGGCAACCATTTCCAACTGTTCCAGGTTTTTCTTTTGATAGTTCTATGCTTATAAAGTTATTTCTTGATTTTTAAATGGTTTATATTACCCACTGACTTCTTGTTTTATTGGTTGAGAATTTGTTTTTCTAGATCTGACATTCAGCAATATCAAATATTTTTCCTTCATTTTAATTACAAGGTTGTATCACATGTGTTTGTTAAATTAGTAGTTTTTACATTTATAACAACTATGTGAATATTGTTTGAACCAAACCATATATTATGATTTTTTTTCTTTCTCATACATTAAAAAAGTCCTCAAATTCTTTCCTTTTTTTTCAGTTTTTAGCGCATCTTTCACTATTTGTTCCCAAATGCTCCATTACAAATGTCCTAAATGGCTATCAATAATCTTTTAATTTTCTTTTCTTTCTTTCTATTTTTTTTTTTTTTTTTAGACAGAGTCTCACTCTGTTGCCAGGCTGGAGTGCAGTGGTGCAATCTCGTCTCACTCACTGCAACCTCCATCTCCAGGATTCAAGAGATTCTCCTGCTTCAGCCTCCCGGGTAGCTGCGATTACAGGCGTGCGTCACTACGCCCAGCTAATTTTTGTATTTTTTGTAGAGACAGAGTTTCATCGCGTTGGCCAGGATGGTCTTGATCTCCTGACCTTCTCATCTGCCCGCCTCAGCCTCTGAAAGTGCTGGGATTACAGGTGTGAGCTACTGCACCTGGCCTTTATTTTTATTTATTTATTTATTTGAGACAGAGTCTAGCTCTGTTGCCCAGGCTGAAGTGCAGTGGTATGAACATGGCCCACTGTAGCCTTGACCTCCTAGGCTCAAGTGATCTTCTCACCTCAGCCTCCCATGTTTCCAGGACCACAGGCATGTATCATCATGCTTGACTAATTTTTTAAAAACTTTTTGTAGAGACAAGGTCTCGCCATGTTGTCCAGGCTGGTCTTGAAATCCTGGGCTCAAATGATCCTCCTGCTGTGGCCTCCTAAATGTGGGGATTATAGGCACGAGCCACTGTGCCTGGCCTCAATAATTTTTTTAAATGGTCAAATTCACAAAATAACCCTTTAGTTACCTTAAACTTTTTGTTTTTGTTTTGGGCCTGATAATGTTCCTGTTATATCCCTTTATTCTCCTGCATCAATTTTAACTGTCATTTCTAGGCCAGGTAACTGTCATCCTGGAACTTTTCTTTTACGCTTTTATGTGTTAGGATTCTGTGTTACCTGCATCCAGTACCTTCCTAGGAAAGGGTGCCTGGGAAAGTTTTTTGACTTCTTACATGCCTGAAATGTCTTTATTCTGCTCACCTGTGTGATTGATCGTTTGATTTAACATAGGCAGCTGCTTCTCAGAACTTCAAAGCCTTTGTTATCTTGTGGTATTTCTTTTGATAAATCAGAGTCCATGCTGATGGTTGGTGCTTCTTTACTCAGATAATGTTATGATCACTTTGCTGGATAGCTATATGCCTTTTCAAACTGGACTTTCAACTTCGTATTTTTGTTTTGTTTTGTTTTTATTGTTACTATTGTCATATTCCTTCCTGTGATTTCTATCTTCATTTCTGAAACTTATATCAGAAAAATGCTAGCCATCCTGCATTGATTCTCTGATATTCTCTGTATATCTTGTGATTTCCCATTTCCTTTTGTTTCTGATGAGTTCCTTAGTTTTATTTTTTATTATTTTTTTCATAATTTTAGAAACTATTTATTCTGCAATTATTCCTATTGTATGTTATTCTGTTTTTGTTTTATTAATTATATAAATTATATATTAATTTCTATTTTGTTGAAATCTTTCTCACTGTCTGCATTGTCTCTGTTTCTTCCTGTTTTCCTTTTTTTCTGCTTGTTTGTTTTGGTCTTATTCATGTTGAGGCATTTCTCATGTATTTGATAATTGTTAAATACTAATTTTAAGAATGAAACACTAAGAGTTGATAACTATATGCTACTTCTTAGGTAGGATTTGTTTTTTGGTGAGTTTCACTATGAAATGATGAGGAGAAGGCCTTTCCATTTTTACTTATCTGATGATACTTTCTCAGCGGGTAGAAGAAACTAATTGAACAGAAGAAACTATTCTGGGACAGGAAGACAATGAAATTCCCACAAGTCAGTATGTACACTTTACCCAATTCCCTTGTTTTAACTTTGCACTTGGTATTCGCAAGTTTGAGATACTCTGGTTCAGTCTTTCTAGGACGTGTACCTTTGCTTTTTTGTTTGGAAGAGGTGAGAAGAGGGACCAGTCTTCTGGTTCTGCAGTCAGAGGAGGAGACCTTATTTGAACATTCAAGGAGTCCTATTCTTAACCGCTGCAGTTTTCACCTGATTTTCATAATACCTGGTAATGCCACTTGCTGAACCCCTGAGGGGTTCTGTGGTGCAAACTGACATTCCTTATTGATGACTTCCTCTGCACACTCTTATGTTGTACCTTGTGCTCTGCTAATTCAGTTACACTTCTTCTACCCTTTTTCTGTCTTATGACAGGTGTTTTTTGTTGTTTGTTTTTATTTTTGTTTTGTTTTGTAGACAGAGTTTTGCTGTGTTGTTCTTGCTCGAGTGCAGTGGAGTGATCTTGGCTTACTACAGCCTCGACCTCCTAGGCTCAAGCAATCCTCCCGCCTCAGCCTCTGGGGTAGCTGAGACTACAGGTGTGTGCCACCACACCTGGCAAATTTTTATATTTTTTCTAGAGATGGGGTTTCACTATGTTGGCCAGGCTGGTTTACAGGTATGTAAATCTCTTGAATATTATATCTTCTTTCCGGTTCTCTTTGCCTTCATGTGTAGTACTTTTTTTGAAATTTCCCAATTCTTATTTTAGTTGGATTTGGGGATGGAGAAGAGGTAAAGATGTATTTAACCAGAAATTAACTCTTTATTTTCAAAGAGAAGAGTAAGGCATTATATTATTCATTAGATTGATTAGTTTTTGTTGGTTCACAAACTTAATTTTATAATGTGAGACTCGAAAGTGTGTATTTTCTTTCTATAAGTTTTCTCTAGATCATGTTGGCCCAATTCGAATAGCAGTAACATAATCATGAAATGATAGTAAGCATAAGTGAGTACCAACAATGTGGCACTCACTGTCACATAAGTTGCCTTGCATATGCACTCTGATTAGCAGCAGTGACAAGTACATTTTTAAAGGGAATGAATAGGCAGTTTCTGGGTTGATTACCAATAATTTACTTAAAATCATAAAAAGTATCGATTGCTTATACATTGTTAAGCTCTAGGATGTGGATTATAGTGTCCTGAGTGGGAATAGTAGGTTAATTTATAGGTACTTGTGGCAATAGCAAGAAGTTTCAAGAGATGAAGGTGGTGAGCAGGACATGATCACTCTCTCATTTCAATGCCTCCTTGGGCCTAATAATTTAAAAGGATTCACATTCTACAGATAAAAGTTCTTTTCCTTTCTCAGTATTCTGTTTTATTCCTTAGGTCCATATGACCAAATCCTACATTCTTCCTAAGATATCATTTTTCTGTATATTTTTTATCTTCATTTTATACTCCTAGAGCAATAGTTCTGAGTCAAGTCACATTGGGACATAGTTTGGTGAGAATAGTTATAGCTCTTTAAACTTCAGATTAAATAAAAGTTAACATAATTGTGAGCATATTTTGACACGTTCTCTGAAGCCTTTCAACTTATGGCATTTCACAAAATGTTGAAATAGTAAATTACAAAAGAATTAAAATGCTTCACGAATTTGTACCTCACTGATGTCGTCATAATCTTGCAGCATAAAGCTGGAGGTGAAAAGGAACCACCTTTATAAATTACCGAATGAAATGTAAATATGTGCAATCTTTTTGGAAAGCAATTTGGAATATGTATCAACAGCTTTTAAAAAGTGCCTACCTTCTGATCTAGACATCTAATTTTAGAGTTCTCTCCAAAAAAGGAAACCAGAGATGTTAAAACCACATTTAGTTCATTATGAACTGTGTAAACATAAAATTGGAAGCAACCTAAATTCATACAGTGGGAGAACTTTAAGTACATTTTGGTGAAACTGTATAATAGAGTATTATATAGCTCTTGAACACTATGTTTTTAAAGGGTACATAACACACCATATGGAATTTCTGATGTGTTAAGTGAAAAAACAGAATGCAGAATTGTACTCATAGTACAGTATAAAGTGGGTTCAAATTAATGTACATATGCACAGAAAAAAACTAGAAGAAAATAAACCACGCTGCAGATAGTTTTGTCTCTGCATTATTGAATTATAGACAATTTAAATGTTCTCACGAATTCTTACCTACAATTTCTAGATTTTCTAAAGTATGTATTACTTTAAAAATACAAAAAGCATATAGTCTTTAAAAACACTTAGAAAAACAGAAAAAAAAAATCTTATCAGTTTGCTGGTGACAGTAAGTCAGGCTAAATGTTGTTTGGTTCTTCCCTACCTTCATATCATCATCTGGGAATGGTGCTAATAGGATAGAATTGCTCTCTTTACTGCACTGGATTGTTATTAACAATTTTCTGATTTGGGAAAAGGCACTGACTCCTATCATTTATATTGCCTCCTTTCTTCAGTTACCTGAGTCGACTCTCCCATCTTCTATATCTTAAACACAACTATTGAACTGTCATATGATTAGTTGCTAATATATATTTTATTACTATTTTTTGAGACAAGGTCTTACTCTGTTGCCCACCCTAGAGTGCAGTGACACAATCACAGCTCGCTGCAGCCCCAATCTCTCTGGGCTCAGGTGATCCTTCCACCTCAGCCTCCCAAGTAGCTGGAACTACAGTCGTGCAGCACCATGCCCAGCTAATTTTTGTATTTTTTGTAGAGACCGGGTATCAACATGTTGCCCAGGCTGGCCTCCAATGCCTGGGCTCAAATGTTTCACCCGCTTTCGCCTCCCAAAGTGCTGGGATTACAGGTGTGAGCCACCACGTCTGGCTTGCTAATGCATGTTTTAAACTTGTGTATTTTTATTTACAATGCAACTTTAAAGAAATTGGAGCTGTTTTCTGACACGTTTTTAAAACATTTGTTAAAGGTTTCCTAGTACTACAGAGCAGATCTAACATATATAAGAGCTGGAGAACTGAGATGGAGTTGTTATATGTGAAATCACTTAGAAAAGAAAATCAAATGCGAATAGTTTAGCAGGATGACCGAGCCATGTAGACTCCTTGGCCTATGGCAAAGTTCTATGCCAATGATTTTATTTGGAGTCTGGGAACTGATAGCTTGATATAGAATCACCTGCTGTCAATTAAATATACAAATCTATCTTTTTAATAAATAGAATGAACCTTTCTTGTTTGTTTATTCAATAATTGTAACTTGCTATGTCAGATACTAAATTAACATCCTTAAGGAGGTCACAATCTAGGAGGAACATGGGCAAACAGTTCCTTATTTTATGGCATACGCTAACTCTGAAAGTTCAGCAATGATGTTTTAAAATGTTATTTTTTATGAAGTAAAGGAAAAGCAATTTTAGGTAATCATTGGCTTTTATAAACTGAAATGTCATTGACAGCCGGGATTAGAGTAAAAGTATCCCCAAACTGGAGGAATCCCCTCCCCATCCACATCATATAGCATCTCTCTCAGGACCCCCTCTTACTGCAAAACCTAGCCTCTATTCCAACAGTTCTGGGGATGGGCAGCATTTATTCCATAAAAGTGTTTTTTTTTTTTTTTTTTCCCCAGTGTCTCTTTCAAAGAAAAAAATACTTTCTTTTGGTCTAAATTGTGAAAATACCCAAAACATTTGATAGAAATTGAACTCTGTCAACAGTGTTCTTTATACTAAGATCAGGACAATTTCTTGACATCATATTATTTTATTACTAAGTTTGGCTTTTGTTTTACAAATGTAATGTTCATATTTGAATTTTCAGATTGGTTAAATGTTAATGAAAAGCAATCCAGTTAATTTTTAGTAGTGCCTTTTCTCTGTATGCCTTTATTTTATTTTACATTAATAATTCAAGTTTACCCATCAAAATGAAGATTTTTTTCCAAAATTAAAAAAAAAATATGGTTTCCTAGTGACAAATGTTATATATGAGAAAAGTTAGAGGTGTGTAACTGGGTTTTATGAATAAAAAAATGGGGAAAAATCATCCTGATTACCTGTAATTAATATTGGTATCGTGTCTAGACTATTTTTAAGTAAACAGACATTTTTTATGTAATTTAATTACTAATTACAGTGATTTTAAACACCTGAGCTTCCTTTTCACTATCTGTAAAACTCTTTAGAAAATAAAAATTGGCCGGGAGCAGTGACTTATGCCTGTAATCCCAGCACTTTGGGAGGCCGAGGCTGTCAGATCACCTGAGGTCAGGAGTTCAAACCAGCCTGGCTAACATGGTGAAACCCCATCTCTGCTAAAAATACAAAAATTAGCCGGGCGTGGTGGGAGATGCCTGTAATACTGGCTACTTGGGAGGCTGAGGTAGGAGAATTGCTTGAACCCAAGATGAATCTCAGCTACACCAAATTCTTCTAGAATATAAATTATATAAGCAGCACTGCCAGTTTTGAGAGTATAATTTTAATAATAGAATATTTTCAAATGAATATTTAAAAACATATACATTTTTAAGTTCAAAGTGCAGATAATTTGGTCAAATTAAATGATAAATCTCTGTAAGGTGGGGCAATGGATACTGTCTTAGCTTGTTTTCTGTTGTTTGTAACAGAGTACCTGAAAATGGGTAATTTTTAAAGAGAAGGAATTTATTTCTTAAAGTTGTGGAGGCTGAGGAGACCACAGTTAAGGGGCTGCTTCTGGTGACAGTCCTGAACCTGTGCAGGGCATTCCATGAGGAGACATGCTAGCCCAGGTCTCTCTTTCTCTTCTTATAAAGCCAGCAGGTGCACTCCTATGATAACCCATTAATCCATGAATTTATGAATGGATTAATCCATTCCTAAGGGTGCAGCCCTGATGACCCAATCACCTCTTAAAGGCACCATGTCTCAGTACGCCATACTGGGGATTAAATTTCAACTCTTAAAGGCACCGTGTCTCAGTACGCCATACTGGGGATAAAATTTCAACTCTCAAAGGCACCGTGTCTCAGTACGCCATACTGGGGATTAAATTTCAACATGAGTTTTGGAGGGGAGAAATATTCAAACCATAGCAAATACTATGTTCCTGAATATTCAAGAGATGGCACTATGCTGATTTTTTTTCTGTAGTCAGTGTGCAAACATTAAGCATCCAGGAGCAAAGCCTTGATCACTCTATTAAAAATGAAATTATAAAACATATTGGCTGTTTTTGATATGATTATTATAAAATTTTAGAAGACTGCAGCAATTAAACAGCAATGTTAAAATAGTGCTTAAGGCCAGAGGCAAAGATTATATTTGGCACAGCTTCAATAATGAAATATAGTACATTAAAAATACAGATATTTCTAGTTTTGCCACTCTTCCCAATAGATTAAAGAATCTTATGTTTGATCGAATTGAATTGATTACTATCATGTGTGTTAATTTTACAGTTGTGGAAGGGTGCTTTTAACTTTAATATTTTACATTTAACCCAGACGACTTTACATTTTCATCCACTGAAAAGAGGAGAACCAAATAAGTGTCGTCACTGCTGTAGGGTATAGCTTTCTTTTCTTAATTGTAGCTCCTGATATGCTGAAAAGTTGTCACATACTTAGGTTCCTCCTGGACCGAAATCCTATTTGTGACTCTCTTTTTCCATCTGATGATCTCTCAAGGCTTCGAATCTGTCCCCAGATTTCGTTTATATTGTCAAAGCTACATATATGTATATATGTGATGTTTTCAGGTGGTCT
This sequence comes from Macaca thibetana thibetana, assembly GCF_024542745.1. Lineage (NCBI taxonomy): Eukaryota > Metazoa > Chordata > Mammalia > Primates > Cercopithecidae > Macaca > Macaca thibetana. The sequence continues at coordinate 78,234,500 of NC_065579.1, forward strand.
GATTCCGCAGCATAGTTAAAAGAGATGATTAAATTAAAGCCACAGACTTGTTTTCTTTTGGCTAAAATATTTCACCTTTGTTAAATAAGCAATTGTTTCCTTTTTTGTTTTTTAGGAGGCCGAGGGAAGAAAAGGATAATTTAAATGAAATTTAGTTTCTATAAAGAAAACGATTAAAAACAAGGTAAGTTTTTATCTTAGATATTTTATCCAGGATAAAGGCAGAGATTCAACCAAATTTTTAATTATAATTAGGTATAGGAAATTAAAGTTTAAAGTATGCTTACAATATGTCCAATTGAGTATTCTGTTTCAAAAAGGAAATTTTATTGAGTTGTTTGTCTTTTGGGGGCAGTTGTTTACTTATTTTCCTTTTAAAATAAGCAATTAATCTAATAACTTTATAGCATTTTAAATAATCATAAAATGTATGTGATAAAGTGACTGCTATATGTTCTGTATATTTTTATCTATTAACTATGGATTGTTTCTAAAAACATGCCTTGAATAATAAAGGATTCTATAGTGTATATGCATTTTAAACATAATATGCTTTGTTTTTGAAGAGATAGCAATCTAAATTTTTTCAATCTGCTCTTGTGTTTAAATGCAAATAAGTTCATTCAGTTTTCTATTGGTGCTGTATTTGATACTACCAACTTTTTATTTACTAATGTAGGACATAAAAGGCACCCCCTATAAAAACATCCCGCAAACTACTCTATGGTTAGTGTATGGCTAATATATTACCAGATATTGTGGACTTTGTACATATTCCTCACGTAAGTTATTCAGATAATTGTTTATATTAGAAAAATGTTATTTATCTAAACCCATTACATCATTTTAAATTAAATGGTTCATGAGAAAGAGCTGGATATAGTTGTTAGAATGTTAGAATCAGGGGTAGCCTTACCAAAAGGCATGTTTCAGACTGACAAAAGTCATGTGCTTGAGTGTAGTGGAGGCTAAGAGAGCCCATGCTCCTGCATCCAGGTCAACTGTCAAGTACCATATTATTTGGTGATCAGAAAGCAATGTTTTAAGCAGTTTACTAATAACTAATATCCAAATATGGTAGTTTGCCACTTAGAGTTTTAACGTGTTTTATGAAATCAATTGCATATTGAGGTTAATGTGTACACATACTAATATTTTCCATTTAATATAATAGGAAATAGACAACTGGTTAGCTTTTTCATGCTGAGTTTTACTGATATTCAGTGGAAGATACCTGAAATCTATTTTGAAAGGCTGATGTGGTGGAAGGAACATAGGCTTTGGTATCCACAGTCCTTGGGTCAAATTCTGCCACTGCTACATTTATGTATATTTGGAGAAGTTTCTTAAGTGTTTGAGCTTCAGTTTTTTTTCTATGTAGAATGAGAATAATATTCCTCTTTTACAGTTGTTTGAAGATTCATAAAAATACACATACAACATTCTAGTGCCTTGTGGATACTAATCGTATTAGTGAAGCCTATTACGAATACTAATAATCTATAATAATTAACTATGTAAGACAATAATAATAGCAAATTTTCTATATTGTCTTACAATCATTGGAACACTTTCAAATACAACATATATAATCTTCCCGAAAACTCAGAGAAGGATCTTATTATTGTTGGCATCTCCTATATACAATTCAGGAAGGTAATGCTCAGGGAGATTAATTGACATGACTAGTAAATGATGAAGTAAAAATGTGAGCCTAATTGTCTAATATTAGAATTTCTGCTCTTTATACAAGAAATATCCACTTTTCATTAATAGTTTTTAATTTCACATTCTCAATGACAGACATATCTATTTGGCCTAAAAATTTTAGTTTAGATTGATAAATAAATTCCTAGAAACCAGGTGTTAATTTAGTTTTTACTACAAATCAATTATAGGCCGGGTGTGGTGGCTTATGCCTTTAGTCTCAGCACTTGGGGATGCTGAGGCAGGCCTATTGCCTGAGCGCAGGAGTTTGAGACCAGCCTGGGAAACATGGCAAAATCCCGTCTCTACAAAAAATACCAAAATTACCTGGATGTGGCAGCATAGGCCTATAGTCCCAGCTACTCGGGAGGCTGAGGTGAGAGGATCATTTGAGCCCTGAAGGTTGAGGCTGCAGTGAGGTGAGATTGTGCCACTGCACTCCAGCATGGGCGACAGTGATACGCTGCCTAAAAAAAAAAAAAAAAAAAAAAAAAAAAAAATCAATAATGTATGGAGTTAGCACCAAACAATTTCTTGTAATTGCACATTGATTTATAGTTTCCTGAGTGCTTTTTACATGCTTTAATTAGTTGAGGCACCAGTGGGGGCAGGATATAGGTGACTATACACATATGTTACACATTATAAACTTTAATTCCAAAGAGGTTGTGTTTTGCTAAAGATGATGAGATTAATAAACGGTGGACTTTTGTGTCTCCAATGTTGTTTTTGACTATGGGTTTTATATATCAGGTTTTACCCAAGTGAACTAAATTCTATTTCATTCAGCACTTGTAGGAAAAGTTTTATGTTTAAAAGTAGATATTCTCGGAAATGCAAAATGAGCAAGACAAATTCCTTGCCTTTATAGATTTTAAACTTGGGAGTAGGGGAGACAAAAATGTATTTAAATGGCAAATGTTATAATAATCAGAAGCATAAGTGCAATGACGTGTAAGAAAGCAAAACCGAACAAATCTGGATTTGTATATTTGGTCAATTAAACTCGTAAAAGGTGTTAATAGTTTACGTGGAAGAAAACTGGAAGTGACCATAGTTTTCTTATAATCTAAAGCCATGCAGTTTTGCACTATAATGAGTTCTCAACAACGCGCTAACATTTATTATAAGAAAAATAATTAAGCAAGACAATGTTGCTTTATATTGATGCTTAATGTAAATGCGTATGTGTTCATTAAGTTTCGAAAGTGAAAAACTTAGTTCCATGTCTTAATTCATTCCACTTACGTTTAGGTGGGAATTAGATTTAATGAGTTATAATCATCTTTAACATTTGATGTATATGTCTTCATCTGGGACACTTAGCTCCATGGTACTTCAAGTAGCACATTAAGAAGAAAAATTCTTCCCTTGATTTCACCTGGGAATGAAAAAATTCTTGAAAAAATTGAGTATATGTAGTTTGGAGTTAGAGTCGTTTTCCATTTCTTGTGATTAATTCAGGAAATGAACAGTCTGGGATTTCCATTGTACATTCATTTTAGAATGGGTAGTTTTTTGTTTTACATTTAAAGGTGCTGCTTTCAGATGAGTGTTAGGCAATTCTATCTTTAAGCATAATATAAACCGTTAGCTAAATGTGGTCATTTTAATTCAGCTAATTATGTTCTGCATGTCATATTTTATAGGTAAAGTAGAACTTTCTGTTTTAAAGAAATCAGAACTGACATTGTTGATGAAATTAAACAATTGGATGTGCTACTAGCCTTTTGTCTTTAGAGAATGCTCACATTATATTTTATAAATATCTTTTAAAATATTTATATTTTGTCTAGAAAACAAAAGAAAAAAATGAAAAATTAACTATTCTTCCACCACTCATTATGTGTACTTTGCCTTTAATAAAAGCTTTATACATAAATAAAATAGTATCATATCTTTAATGGTTTTGTAACTTGATTTTTAAAGGTAATAGCAGATCATGAATATTTTTCAATATTATTAAATATTCACTTATAACACAGTTTAATGGTGAAATTTAATAAATACACTGTGAAATGAATTATACAATTTATCTAAATGCTTATTGTTGAACATCGACACCCCTTTCTCTTTTTCTTCCCTTCCCTTCTCTTCACTGCCCTCCCCTGCCCTGCCTTTTCTTCTTTACTCTTTCTCCTTCCTTTTCTCCCCTGGTTCCTTTCTTCTTTCCCACCTTTTAATGTTTCCTCCATTGTTAAAATGTGACAATTAAAAAAAAAAAATCTATGAAGCATGTCATTTATTATTCATTTAGAATAATTTCATAGAAGTAGTACTGATAAATTAAAAAATATGTACATTTGTGAGGGTGTTTTAAAGTATTGTACTTTTCTCCATAAAAGATTGTACCAATTCACATTTGTGTATTTATGGTGTGCAATTCAAAAAAATTTTTGTAGTCATATCTACCAATAATTTTTTTCCTTTATATTGTAGAGAATTGTCTTAGTAAATTTGGGGCAAAATATTTTAGACTGGGCAATTTATAAACAATCAAAATTTTTACTCACAGTTCTAGAGGCTGGGAGGGTCCAGATCAAGAAGCCAGAAGATTGTGTCTTGTGAAGTCCCATTTCTCATAGATGGTGTCTTCTATGTTTCTTCACATAGTGGAAGGGGCAAACAATCTCCTTTGAGTTTCTTTTTTTTTTTTTTTTTTTTTTTTGAGATCTCGCTCTGTCACCCAGGCTGGAGTGCAGTGGCGCAATCTTGGCTCACTGCAAGCTCCGCCTCCCGGGTTCACGCCATTCTCCTGCCTCAGCCTCCCGAGTAGCTGGGACTACAGGCACCGCACCACCACGCCCGGCTAATTTTTTTGTATTTTTAGTAGAGATGGGTTTTCACCGTGTTAGCCAGGATGCTCTCAATCTCCTGACCTCATGATCCGCCTGCCTTGGCCTCCCAAAGTGTTGGGATTACAGGCGTCAGCCACCGCACCCAGCCTGAGTTTCTTTTTACAAGGGTATAATCCCATTCGTTAGGGTTCTGCCTTCATGACCTAGTCACCTACTAAAAGCCCTGCTCTTATTATTGTTGCAGTGGAGATTAGCTTTCTACATATGAATTTTAGGAGGATGCAAGTATTCAGACCATAGCAGTGAGAAAAAATAGCATCTTTTCCTTACCCATTGCAAGTTTCATGGCTGATACCCCTATAAGGAAACACAGAGCAAGAAGAGAAGAGTGTAACAAATTTATTTAATATAAGTTTTATGAGACACAGAAATCTTCAGAAAGACCCAAAGCCACAGGGAAGTTATTATTCATTTTTTGAGACGGAGTCTCACTCTTGTCGCCCAACCTGGAGTGCAATGGCGCGATCTCGGCCCACTGCAACCTCCGCCTCCTGGATTCAAGCGTTTCTCCTGCCACAGCCTCCCGAGTAGCTGGAGTTATAGGCGCCCACGACCACGCGCCACTAATTTTTGTATTTATTGTAGAGAAGGGGTTTCACCATGTTGGCCAGGCTGGTCTCAAACTCCTAACCTCTGGTGGTCTGCCTGCCTTGGCCTCCCAAAGTGCTGGGATTACAGGCATGAATCTCTGTGCCTGGCCGAAAATTCAATTTTTTGAACAGTTGTGCAGAAGAATGATTGGAGAGCAAAAGGACATGATTTAATGGTAATAAACTGGGGAGGAGCTGAGCAAGACCTCTTTGTTCAGATTCTTCTTGGCCTTTCTATAAGCCATTCCATCCTTCTGGGTATAGGGGATGACTTCTCTAGAATGAGGATCTTATTACCTACTTTCAGGTCAGATAATTCTTTTATGGCCAGTTCTCAGAGGAAAAGTGTGAAAGATCATAGTGTGACCTTCCTGTTTCCACTGGTTTCTCAGTTTCCGAGGTGCTGTATTTGGGGGTGGTTGTTTCCACCACCCCATCGATATTATTTGCTTTTGGTATATGCTTAGAGAGAAGCCTTATCCTCTGTGTGTGTGTGTGCGCGTGTGTGTTTCTTCTGGTACTATCTATAATGGTTAGAATTCATACATACAGATATAGATGTTGGTATAAAACCATAAGTTTTCTTTTAATATCACTCAAATTTAAGGTGCTGGGTGATTACATTCAGTTTAGATGTCAGGAAAAGGGATCTCTGTGTGAACTCAGCCCTACCCTCAAACTGCTCATTATTCTATTCCCTGTCATGGGCCATGATGGGAAGTGGAATGATTTGCCACCTAAATGAGTTTACTATCTACTCTTGTTTTATCCTTATATGAATAAAGATCCTGGATATCTGGGAGACTGATGCTGAATTTTTTCACATCTTTAGCAAGTATGTGTAGCAGTTCTGTTCTTTTGCCTTAGATTTTCAAAGTATTAATCTTTCCCATTTGAATATTTAATATCATCAGAAAAATAGCTAACTTTTTTTTCTTTTGCTTGCTTCCTTTCATTGTGAAAAAAATTTCGACCTGTTTCTTAAATAGAAAAGAATGCATTCTCTTGGTTTAAAAAAAAGTAAACAACGTTGGAAAATATTGATCTGGCTTTCAAATCTAGCAGTTGTCTTTCTTAATAGACAACTTATAGAATTGTGAATTATTTCTCTCAGGAACTACTTTACATTAAGGAGAGCTGTGAAGCTCAGTTTTTAAGAATATTTGTTCTTGAAATGCAAAGAGCCAGACATTGGATAATTTTAATAGATTTTAAAATTCATTTTTTTTTTTTTTTTTTTTAAGAGACAGAGTCTTGCTTTATCACTCAGGCTGGAGCACAGTGGCACAATCATAGCTCACTGCAGCCTCAAACTCCTGGGCTCAAGCAATCCTCTCGCGTCAGCCTTCTGTGTAGCTAGGACTACAGGTACACACAATCATGCCTCACCAATTTCTTTTTAATGTTTTCTAGAGATGGGGTCTCACCATGAATTGTTCAGGCTTGTCTTAATATCCTTGCTTCAAGCAAACCTCTCGCCTTGGCCTCCCAAAGTGCTGGCATTACAGGCATGAGCCACCATGCCCAGCTACATTTTTATAGAAATATATTTTTATTATATGACAACATGTAATTGCTATACAAAAACAACATTCAAAGCTGTGTATTTTTATATTTGTTAGAATATTAATAATGATTAAAGCATGTTACAAATTATGTACTCTGTTTTGGCCTTTTTACTCTAATAACAAAAACTCAATTTTTTAAATCATTGACCTACGTGAAATTGTTGACCTACATGCAACAAAAACCTTGTTATTGACTTAAAAACACAAAACTTTATTTTTAAACTACTATGAATACTATATAGCACTGTGAACATAAAAATTTAGCTACTTTTTAGTCATTTCATCTCATTAAATATCTTTTGGAAAAACTTTTCTCAAGGGTCCGTTGCATTTTTGATGTGTTTGATTAATATCATAAATGTCTATGTTAATGTTTGAGGAATCTTTTTAAACTCTGGGGATCATTTTCTTGATTTCTTTTTTTGCAATGGAAAGTTTTTAATATAGTAGACTCCTTTAAGAAGTACATCTGTATTAGGATTTCAGTAAATATGCAACTGGTTTTTCTTGTTTGTTAATCTGCTCATGGAGAAATATTTTCATCCAGTTACTACCGTTCCTAGCTGATTTTTAACATCATGAGGTAGTCGTCTGGAGGAGCCTGCACTACTAGAACTGCTTTTTGTGTTCTTCTTTAAATGTATCTTTGTCAGGAGGATCCCAAGCACCCCGAAGTTTGATGACTTGCTAGGTGGACTCACCAGACCTAGCATATAGTCATCCTCATGTTATGAGCTATTACAGTGAAAAGAAAGGGTGTATGGGGAAACCAGGCACAAACATCCAGAGCCTTCTGGTGGAGTCAAACAGGAAGCACTTAATTCCTCCAGCAATGATTTTCGACATCAAATGTGAAATGTTAACCAGTGAAACTTCTTAGAGGCTCTGCACCCAAGATTTTTCCTGGGGGGTGGTCAGGAAGGTAGCCCCTGCCTGGCATGTACCAAAATTCCAGACTCTCAGAAGAGAAGCAAGTATTCAGCATAAACTATCTTGTTTGTGTAATCAGTTTAGGCACACTGAGCCCACTCCTACCAGTTCTGAGAATAGTGGGAACATTTCTGATATCCAGGTTTCCAGATGCCAGTCAAGGGCCAAAGTTGTAAGCAGCCATTTCAAAGGATATAATTAGGCCTTCTGGGTAACTCTTTCCTGCAGTGTCTTAATTTCCACTGTGCTTGTTTCCTCTAACACAGTGGTCCCCAACCTTTTTGGGACCAGAGACTAGTTTTGTGGAAGACAGTTTTTCCACAGACTGGGTATGGGGGGATAGTTTTAGGATGATTCAAGTTCATTACTATTATTGTTACATTGTAATATATAATGAAATAATTTTACAACTCACCATAATGTAGAATCAGTGGGAGCCCTGAGCTTGTTTTTCTGCAACTAGACGGTCCCATCTAGGGGAGATGGGAGGCAGTGACAGATTATCAGGCACTAGATTCTCATAAGGAGCACACAACCTAGATCCCTCGCATGTGCAGTTCACAGTAGGGTTTGCACTGCCCTGAAAATCTAATGCTGCCGCAGATCTGACAGGAGAGCAAGTTCAGGCCGTAATGCCAGCAATGAGGAGGGGCTGTACATACAGATGAAGCTTTGCTTGCTTACCTGCTGCTCATCTCCTGCTGTGTGGCTTGTTCCTAACAGGCCATGGACTGATACTGTTCCATGGCCTGAGGGTTGGGGATCTCTGCTAGAACACAATTTCATCAGTTTTATCAAACATTTTTCCAACATGTACCTTCCAAATTCCTGAAAATGTGTGACTTTTGGAGACTATGCTGAAATAAGCAACTGCTTCCCCTCCACTTGCTGCAGTTCTGTATACATGAAAATATGACATCAAACAGTGCCTTTCAAATCTGATCCATTAGAATTGGCCTCCTGGGACATTCACTTCAGAATGATTGTTACATAAAGCTTGGGTTCATGTAACCCAAGGGAAAGATTAGTGACTTTTATCTTGGATTTGAAAGGGGCTATGACAGACCATTTGCTTGTTATCCCTGGAAAGGGTGCTAAATCAGATATCAGGAGACCCTGTGTATTTCATGGTGAGCAGGTCGATGCAAACTTAATCCCAAAGAGGAAACTGAGAGGCCAAAGAAAAAGGCTGACAAATCCAGTTTCTCAAACAATTAATAGGGACTTACAAACAGAAGCCATGCCTTGGTGTTGGCAAGACAAGATGGTGGATCCCTGCACCATTGCTACCCCCTACACCCACCATACCATTGTGAGAGATTATATGTGCTTCAGAAGGAATTTTCAAGACAATTGAAGTAATTTGATTAAGGACAGGATTTATGGTAAGTACTGTTCTTAACAGTAGATAAAGTAGAAATTTTAGAGGCATTCCTGAAACTGGGGTTAATCAGAAGTCAGCATGGCAGATTATCATGCAAGATGGAGTTGCTTTAGCTTCCACGCTGTGCCTTAGACAGCTTGGGCTGCTATAACAAAATACTATAGACTGGGTGACCTATCAGCAACAGAAATTTATTTCTCACAGTTCCGGAGGCTAGAAGTCTGAAATTAGGGTGCCAGCGTATTATCTTCTGGTGAGGGCCCTCTTCTTTGTTTTATCCTTGTTGTATGATGAAAAGAAGGCCGGAGGGTCCCTTTTATAAGGGTGCTAATTCCATTTATGAGGGCTCCACCCTCCCAAAGGCCCTACCTACTAATACTGTCACATTGAGGATTAAGCTTTCAAGGAATGAATTTTGAGGCGGACACAACATTCAGTCCATTGCACTACCTTGTACACGGAATTAGCTTCAACTCTACCACTGACATGTTGTTGTGTCTTTGAGCAAATCATTTTTACCTTTCCAAAACTGAGTTTTCTTTTTTCTTAAATCTTAAATGGGAAGATGTACTATATAATTTCAGAAATAATTTTTAATTTTCTAGTTATTAGAATTTTAACTTTTAGATAGATGTTTCCTGGTCTGTGTGGATCAATGAGGTTCTTTTTAAATTACTTTTTGTCTCTAGCCTTTAATAGTGATACATCATAGATGAGATGTACAGACTGTTACTGCCCTTAGGGTACTTACGTTTTAGTTTTTTCTGCTTTTACAATTTTCACGTCCAAATATAAAGTTGTATCTTACATTAAAAATCCAAAAGGAGAAATTAAGTCATGGACTGAATAGCTTTAATGAAAATAGGTACAAAAGGTGACAGGGCAAGTACTTAATCCCCATTGAACAGACTAGGACTTGATAATTTAGAGAAAATAAGTAACTTGTAAATGTCTGCACAGCTAATGCAAAGTAGAGCCTAAAAAGAGTGTTGTTCTAATCACTCAACAGAAAGTTCTTTGAGGGCAGATACTGACTTTTTCTTCATGCTCTATCTTCAGTGACTGGAATACAGGAGTAGCTCAATAAATTTTAGATGGATAATAGTTTTATAAACTTGCAAACCTTTTTGAGAGCTTAGCTATGAAAAATTCTTTATTTTAATATTCTACTGTATTTTGATTGATGTTTTTTGTAATTACGTTTAGTGTTTCCAATTCACCTGGAACCTGGCTTTGGCTGTTAGAGACTTTATTTCTTCTCTCTAGAACTTTACTATGTGCCTTTTTTCTAGCAATTTATGCCCTCTTCCTCTCCATACTGAAGGTTATCTGGTAAACTGTGATTTTTTATTTGGCATCTTAGTCTGCTTTCAGGTGCCGTTCTGGTCTAGAACGCAGAAAAATCTCTCTTTGTCCCTGTGCAACCATCGCTGAGATAAAAGCTCTCAAACAGCACTGTTTCAAAGAAACCCTGTAATAGACTAAGATAAAGCAATTTACCATTGTTAAGGAAACAACTTTTAAGTACCACTTGTTAAAGCACAGGAGGCTTAATTCAGGACAATTGTGATAGGTATAGGAACCACTATAGCAGGGTCTTGTGGGGAAGAGAGATTAGGCTTAACTTTGAATACAGAATGGGCAAGTGGTACATTTATAACCCAAGAGCAGGGTGATCAGTGGATGGAAAATTACTAAGAGGAAATATGGAAGTAATGGGGATTCCTTTTTCTTTTTTCTGGGAAAGAGTCTCGCTCTGTTGCCAGGCTGGAGTGCAGTGGCGTGATCTTGGCTCACGGCAACCTCCAACTCCCTGGTTCAAGTGATTCTCCTGCCTCAGCCTCCCGAGTAGTTAGGATTACAGGCACGTGCCACCATACCCAGCTAATTTTTTTGTATTTTTAGTAGAGACGGGGTTTCACCATATTGGCCAGGATGGTCTTGATCTCCTGACCTCGAGATCTGCCCTCCTCGGCCTCACAAACTGCTGGGATTACAGGCATGAGCTGCCGGGCAGGGCCACAGGATTCTTACTTAACTCAGGCCAGGGTGATCAGACATCACCTAAGGAGTGATGAAGGATGAGGAACCTGATCAAATAGAGAGGATAATCAGATATTGAGGGTAGAGGATTCTTGCTAAACTGACTTAGTGAAGTTTTTTGCTGCGACTGGATTTAGAAGGAAGAGCAGAGATGGGCCTAGCAGAAGAATCAGAAGCCTGACTAGAGAGATGCCAAGCGAAGAATCTTTGAGACCATTTTCAGTGAAGATCAGTGGCCACACTTTTACAAATCAAAGAGAATTATGATGCTGTCACATTATTTTTAAAAATGCTTTCTATATATCCTGTGCTGACATTTTCTCTTTAATAAGTTAGACTTAAAGTATAGCTCTTCAAGTGCATTTCGGAAATTTTATTTTTGTACAAAAGTTTTTGTCAATTCTGGAAAATTCTTCAATAATCCTATTTTCAAAATATTTTACTAGAACTATGTGAAAAAAATCACTATAACTAAATTTTTAATATTAAAAGCACTTACTAAATTATTTTAAAAAGATACACTTAAGTGAATACAGAAATATTATTTCATACTTAAAATATTGTGCATTGACAGCAGGATTCTATCATTTCAAATTATATCTTTGTAATTTCAGTACCATATTTAACTAATTACATTTATAATGTACTTAACTCAACTCTTAGGCATCATAGGAAGAAGGCATTTTAAAGCACCAAGTAATTTGGAGTTTTATGATTAAACCTATTCATACAAGTTTGATGCTTTGAGATTGTGAAAGAAAATGTTAATTAGTTTGTAATTTAAAATACCAGTAGCCTTAAAGGTGTGCTGTTGATATGGTAATATTTTTGGATCACTAGAAGAGATTTTTGAAGCACTAATTTAAAACAGAGAGGATAGAAAAAGAATAATATGTGAAAAATAAGAAAAAAATTTTTGTGGAGCTATAGAAATGACAAAGTGGTAGAGTGAGATATCCAGACTATGGTAGAACTGACATTTTAAATTTATGTTTATATCCGTGTGCTTTAATTTTGTTAATTTTGAATCGGTCATATACTGGCATTCTTTTTGCATAGTTGTCTGTGAGCAGGACCACAATATTGCACCTTGCTGGACTCCATTCTTATTGTAGTCTATGTAAGTAATGTCTACTGGAACTATGCAAGGAGAAGCAATTATGGCAGGAACATGCAATTTTATTTGGCATCACAAGATCGTGATATTCTATCATGAGACCTTCTGTAAAAGTTGATATATTTGTAAACATTGTATTTTGTAATAATAATATGGAAGTTGTTTTATTGTGCTCACTAAAAAGATTCACCATTTGACCTTTCTGAAACTAGTTGGGAATTAAAAGTAACTCTTCAAAGTATTTATCTTCAGATCTAGTTAAATTTCACACATGAACACAAAGTTACATTTCTGGATAACTCAGTAATAAATACTTTAAGATGTAACGACAATTTAGTTTTTTGTGACATAGCAGTTTTCAAAGCAGATTTAAGTAGTCATTTAAGCAATATATTGTTTTGGCTGAAATGATTTTGTTAATTTTCTTCATTTTCCACTCAATTTTTCACATGAAAGAATATCTAGAAAATTAAGATTTTTTTCTTTTATTTGAAGATAGTTTCTTGTTTATAAATGCTTAACCTACAATAATTTTATGATGCTGCCAATTAAATGTATCTTTAGCACATTTATTATTTCTTCTCCAGATATTTATAAGTATATGGTATATACATTTTGGTGATATCAAAAATATTTTAAAAGAAACATTTAAGTAACAAAGAAGTTCAGAAATTTCTTTGAATTCTTAGAAATTTTATGAGATAAAAATTAAAATATATTAATATGTCATAACCATCAATAACTACAAAACTCAAATCATATTCTTAAAAATGTGGGAGCTTTTGTCATGGAGAGTAGAAAGATTTATTTGGATTAATTTATTCAGAGGCACCTAGACAAAACTTAAGACTAATATGTCATTTAAACTTACAATGTCATTTTAGATACTACTAAGTTAATGACGTTTTACAAGTTATTATCCGTAGTATTCTTATTATTATTCCCTTCTAAGTATTTTAAAATTTCCATTATGATTATTTTCTGATCCCTAAGTTATTTAACTATGTGTTTTTAAAGTGTATGTTTGTAGGTTTGTTTGTGTTTACAAACTTGTAATTTAATTACATTCTGATCAGAGAAGGTGATCTGTATATGTTTTGAAATTTTTCAAGACTTACTTTTTGGCCTAGAATATGGTCAATATTCATTAATATTATATGTTTGCTTTTTTTCTTTGGCTAAACCCATCATAAGAGTCACCCCAAGATTGGCTGCAAGAGAGTTCCTGCAAGGTACTCCTTTAAACCTTCTGTAGATGGGGCTGGTTGGAATTCCAAAGAAATAAGCACTGAACACTAGGGTGATCTGTCCAAAGCGCAGGGAAACTTACAGTGTGCTGCGGTCTTCCAGGCAGATAGCAAAGCAAAGATGTTCTACTTAGGTATGCTCGACCAATGTTAAGGAGTTGGTAATGGAGTAATGGAGTTCATGTAAGATTCATATGAGTTTAAGGATTTTGGCTCAGAGCCAGGGGGAGTAGACTGGGGGCTGGTTGGGTTGGAGAGGTACTTTCTACATATTTAGCAAGATTTTAATCTCCTACTGTTTTTGAGCCTCAACCTGAATAGCTTTATCAGTGCCTGGGAATGTTTAAGGCTCTGGATTGGTTTACATCCTTTGGGAGAAAACATGTGGCTGGCAAGGTCACAGAGTAATCAAGGCATTTAATCTTTCTAGGTTAGGACACAGAATAAAAGGAGGAGGATGTCAGTGAGGGTAACAAGGTAGGAATGGAGACCTGGAGGACCTGGTGGGTGTGGAAACTTGGGAGACCCTACAGTACTTGAAAAGAATGTGTATTCCCTAATTAGTGATTGTATGGTTTAGTGATGTACATGAAATTAATTTTGTTAACTTTATTGTTATACGTTTCTATAACTGTTAATTTTGTCTAAGTAACCTAATAGTATTTCAAAGTGGTGTGTCAGTCTCTTTTAATGGTTTTGATTTATTAATTTTTCTATTTTTCTCAGCTTGTTCTTTATGTATTTTGGGACTTTTAAATTGTGTACATACAATTTAGAATTGTTATATATTCTAATGAATTTAATGATTTATTATAACAAAATTGTCCTTCTAATCTCTAGTAACAATTTAGTTATATCTTGTCTGAAATGTATTTGGATATTTCAGATTTCCTTTGGTTTGCATTTGCTTTATATATCTTTTTTTTTTCCATTTCTCTACAGACTTTCAAAAGTGTATGTTTTACATTTGTTTTGAGTCTCTATAGGTGAATTTTTTGATATTAAAAATGTTATATTTAATTTTTACAGTTTTTTAAGAAAATTGATAGACTATTTTTTGAGCAGTTTTAGAGGGTATATGCAAACTCCAATTGCTTCTGAATTTTCCAATTTTACAGGACAATTCAGAAGAAAATACAGGGTTTGCATATACCCCCTTACCACCATCCCCCCTTGTTTCCCCTATTATTAACATCTTGTATTAGTATGGTATATTTGTTACAATTAATGAACCAATATTGATTCAGTATTATTAATCTTAACTAAAGTCTATAGATTACATTAGGATTTTCTTTGTATTGTATATTCTATGGGTTTTGAAACATGTATGATGACATATAGCCACCATTGTAATACCACACAGAATAGTTTTGATGTCCTAAAAATTTCCTGGGCTTTACGTATTCATTCTTGCCTCCCTTCCCCCGAATGCTCGGCAATCACTGATCTTTTTTACTGTCCATAGTTTTGCCTTTTCCAGAACATCATATAGTTGGAATCATCAGAATGTAACATTTTAAGATTGTCTTCTTTCATTTATATATGTGTACTTAAGGTTTCTCCATGTTGTTTTATGGTTTAATAGCTCATCTATCTTTATTTCTTGACAGTATTACATTTTATAAGTGTTCCAGGTTTTTTATCCACTCACTTACTGAAGGATATCTTGGTTGCTTTCAATTTTTGGTAATTGTTAATAAAGCTGCTAAAAAACATTCATGTGCAGGTTTTTGTTAACTCATTTGGGTTGAATACTAAAGATTGGGATTGCTGGATTTGTTAAGATTTTGTTTAGTTTTGTAAGAAACTGCTAAAATTGTCTTCTGAGGTATCTGTACTATTTTGTATTTCCACCAGCAATGAGTGAAAGTTTCTGTTCATTCACATCCTCACCAGCATTTGGTGATGTCAATTTGAATTTTAGTATAACTAGAGTCTAAAAAATATCCAGCAGACATTTTCTTTTGTATAGCTGAAGAATTATTACATTCATATTTATTTTGATTATTGTTATTTGTCTCACTGTGTCTTTTCCGTTTATATGCCCTACTTTTTTGTGCCTTTTCTCTTCATTTTGAATTGACTAAATTTTGCATGTCTTTGTTTTTTATTCCATTTTCTCCATCTTCTGTTTTGGAATTTATGCCCTCTATAACTATTATTTTAGTGGTTATTCTTGAAATGTACTGTATATAGTTGAAATATAAGTTAAATTGTAATATAGTACTAGGATCTTAGCACACTTGGATCTGATCACCCTTCTGACTTAATATTTTAATTTTCTTTTTTCAATAAAATCCCTACCATTTAGAAATTATTATTAAATACAGATATTTTTGTAGATTTAACTTTCATCCTAAAATACAGTTTATTCAGACACAATTGTTTCAGCACTTTGAAGATAATATTTTGTAGTTTTCTGAGGTCTGTTGCTGATGTGAAGGAGTTTGTTACCAGTGAGGCGAGGCTTCATTTGTAGAGGATCTGGCTTTTTTCCTCTAAGCTGCTTTTCACCTCCTCTTTTTACCTGGTTATCTGAAGTTTTACCATGATGTGCCTAAGCATGTATTCTTTTAATTGCTTTCACCAGTTGGACATTTTTTAGTCATTTCTCTTCATGTATAGACTCTTTTTCTTTTTTTTTTCACACTGCACTTCTAGTTCTCTGTTGAAAGTTATCTTAGCTTCCCTCATTCCATATTGCATGTCTTTAATTTTTTCCCTTATTTTTCTATCTTGTTTATGACCTGTGCTCCAACTACGTTAATTTCTTCACTCTGTTTCTCTTCACTGATTCTTTTTTCAGTTCTGTTTAATCTGTTTTTAAAAATTTTCCTCTTGTTTAGTTTTCAATTATTGTATTTTTATTTCTAAAAGTTCTGTTTATTTTTTCTTTTCAAATCGCTGGTATTTGAGGAGTCTGTTGTAGTATTTGAGTGGTCCATGATTAATTTTTTTAAGAAAACAACAAAGCAAAAGGTATATTTTATTAATGATAGGGTTTTTTTCCAACTTTAAATTCTACTTAGATAAGTATACATCAAAGATGCTGACACTGTTGTGGCCATTTCAATAGTCATCTAATTTTTAAATTGAAAAATTGGGCATATTGTACTAGTGTGCACCATAATGTCTTAGGTTCTCATTCCAGAATGCAAGAGAGACATAGCAGAAATAACCCATATCAGGGATAGGTTGTGACACAAATAATTCAATATTTTAGCTACATCTTCAGAGATGGTAATAGATATTCTGGTTTGGCATGAGTTATGACATTTCATGTTATTAAAATTTTTATTACGTTTTACATTTAATAAAATTGGAAATATAATGTGTACATATATACATATTTTAAGTATTTTAAATAATAATTCATATCTAAAATCAATATGGGATTTCTTTGCATAACATATTTAATTTTTAAATACTTATTAGCAGTTTAAAAGTAGATATAGACTTTTTGTTTATAAACAAATTTCTTCAATTTTTTTTTCAATTATATTCAAACAGGCACTGAACTTCTAATTAGAGCATTTTCCCTAATCATATTAATTTTACCTACCTGACTTGCAAATTTTCGTGCATATTATATTTCTGATACACTTCAAGTGTCATCATACCTGTAATTGATTTGAGAATGCTACATATTTCATTCAATAATACAAAATGAGTTACAAATTTTATGATAGTATCAGAAGGCAATCTGTTATAGTCAAATGACTCAGGCCTAGTTTTAAATCATACTTCCTTTTAAAAATAAACAAATCAATATGATCATATGTCAGTTGTTTAGTGTTTCTGAATATCAGTTTTGTCATTTATAAGATGAGGATAATAGTGTTAATATAAGTATTAAATGGAAAGAAAAGGACCTTATGTAGTATCTGGTACCCAGTAGTCTCCCAAAACATGAAATAGTGATAGTTATAATTATCATTATTATTAATACACAGATAGATGCAAGATTTTATCGTTTGAATATTTTCATTTGAAGGTCATAGAAACTCTACTACAGAAAGTAAAGCATAAAATAAAAATTACTTCTTCTCTATTTGTTCAAGATTATTTCTATGTGTTGGAAGTGAGTATTTATAGCTATTTTCAGGCATAAATCCATACAATAGTAGAATTATGATATAGGTAATGTCTACCTGTTAGGATATTTTAAGTATTCATGTCATTTGTGAGCCACAGTTTCTTTCTTCTTTGGGAAAAACAAGTAGATTTGTTTGGATTTATTGTTCACAGACATACTAATCTATTTTTCTGTCCTCTATCAACACTAACTTCTATTTATTGATACCACAAATTAATAACTTAATTAATTACATACATATTGATTGAATACATACTTTGTAAAGATCACCATTGCAGGTGATCTCATTATTATGAGACATAATTTTTAGAAGTACAAGAAAGTTTTGTTAGTGGAATAGCAACTCAGTTTAGAATTAGGACTCAGTTATTTCTGAATCTGTTTCCGAAAGTCTTTTCACCACACCATATTGCTTGCGCATGAAATATGGTTCCTGTCCTGAAGAAAGGGACATAACACGTACATATATGAAAAGCTATATTGAATTAAGTGCTTTAGTAACAGTACAAATAAAAAAGGAAGGAAAACTGGGAAAGGGCTGTAAGAAGGCAATGCATGATTAATTGCTGAATGAGCCACACAGAAAATCATGCTTTAACTATTCAGCGAATGAAGCTGTATCTTTTTTTGTGATTTTATTAGTACTGATATATGTATATATATCTGGGATATGTCTGTTTTTTATTGGTCTTATAACCCACTGAGACTGTAAGCCCATATGCGTAGGAACCAATATTTTTATTTTTCTGAATCCCCATGCCATATAACCTTAGGTACAATTGCTGAAGGTGTTTGTGGATTTATTCCACATTCATTATTATTATTCATTTTTGTAAAAAAGAATATTTTGTGAAATATAACTGCATTTATCTTAATACAGAATATTCTTTAAATTATACCATAATTAAATCTATACTGCAACATTTCCAGGTTCCTAACATTTTATCTATACAAAAGCTAAGTTGTCCAATGCATGCTACAGTTTCTCAATATGTATATGATTATATTGTATCTTTATTGCCTAATAATGAAGTTTTCAGAATTTCAGCCATCAAAATATGTCATACTTGTTTGATCATATTATAGCTTTCATTAATATTATGAATTATATTTAAAAGTGAAAAGATTGTAAGATTAGCTAACAGAAGTTGCAGAAGAGAATGTATTACATGTACACTATATTTTGGAGGAGTAATAACATTTGTATATCATTTTCTATAAGAAATAATGCTTTTAATAAGGAGACTTGATCCAAGGACATTATTAAATTTATAAAATTAATAATGTAAGAATAGTATAGAAATTAAAACTTTAAACATTATATTAAAAAAACTCCCCAGTTGAAGATTAATTTATATTTGAAAAGCACCCGTAAGTGTACAGTTCAATGAATTTTGACAACTATGTGTACCCATTAGCACTACATATTTACAACAACTGTTTTACAATCTTTATCTACTATTGCCATCCTCTCTGTCATTTTAGGATCTCTTTCTATTGTCTGATTTTTCTCTAGGTAATGAGTATCATTTCCCTGCTTTTTTGCATGTCTAATAACTTTGACTAGGTGTTTGAGTGTTACAGTACTGAGTGCCTGAGTTTTTTGTTTTAAAGTTTGTTGAATTTTGTTTTACCAAGGAGTTAAATTATGATCAGCTATATTAGTTTTAAAATATAGTTTATTCTATGCTAGTTTAGCTGTACTGCTATGAGATGACACTTTTGGGTTAACATGCAAATGCTTTAAGTGTTCAAGGATATCTCTACATCCTGGTTAGAATTTTGGGAATGATTTAGCCAACAGCTTCCCTTGCTTGTTTTTGCTCAGCCTCATAGTTTCACCATATATGTGAACTGCTTATTATTAGGCAAACAACTCAGGACTCCCACTGTGAAGCTTCCTATAGCTCTTTCTCTGTATGGTGTCATCAACTTTGGTACTCTCTCCTGCAAATTTTAGCTTCCAAAACTTCCCCTAATGCTATCTCTTTTTCTTCAACTCTGTGAGACTTCTTGCTTTGCATCTGGAAAGCACTTCCAGTCAGAATGCAACAATGATTTTAGGATCACATATGTATATTTGTTTTCTTCCAGGGATCATAGTGTTGCACTGCTTGTTTTCATGTCTGAAAGCAATTGTACATTTATTTATTTATGCTTTTTTTAATACCTATGGGAGGGCAAGTGTGGTCTCATTTATTTATGTATTTTTCATGTCTTGCAGCAAAAGTTTAGCATTAGATTTTTATAAAATTTAAACATATATTTTATACATAAATGAGTGTTATTAACATTTGTATAGCTACCTGAAATGTGGGTTAAATTGAGCTCATAAGTAAGAAATAAATAGGACATGACAGGTTGATTTGTATTTCATATAAATAATTTATTAGAT
The DNA here is from genome assembly GCF_024542745.1 of Macaca thibetana thibetana. NCBI lineage: Eukaryota > Metazoa > Chordata > Mammalia > Primates > Cercopithecidae > Macaca > Macaca thibetana. Next base: position 78,254,435 of record NC_065579.1, read on the forward strand.
TGTTGTATTTTAAAATCGTAAAAGTTTTAATATAATCCTGGAATCCTTATAGTCCTTTCTCAAATAATGTAGTGAGAGAAATAGACATGTAAGCCAATATAAGGCACGCTAGGGGATTCAACAGTAGGAAGTATCTTTTAGTTAAATGTACACAGAGTTCTTTCAGGGCCTTAAAACATTTGTATATTCTAGCTTAAGGGTCACAACTTTAAGTAGGATCCCTTGTATTTTCCTTTTCACATTTGATATGTCATGGCTGTTCAAACCTGCTGTAAAGATAACTTTTAGGCCCTGATTCTAGAAATTACATTTCCATCCTAACTAGCATTGTGATATTATGGTGCATTTTGGATAATACTAATTCTGTAACAGTTTTTTTTTTTTTTTTTTTTTTTTTTTTTTTTTTTTTTTTTTTTTGAGACGGAGTCTCGCTCGTCGCCCAGGCTGGAGTGCAGTGGCGCGATCTCGGCTCACTGCAAGCTCCGCCTCCCGGGTTCACGCCATTCTCCTGCCTCAGCCTCCCGAGTAGCTGGGACTACAGGCGCCCGCCACCGCGCCCGGCTAATTTTTTGTATTTTTAGTAGAGACGGGGTTTCACCGTGGTCTCGATCTCCTGACCTTGTGATCCGCCCGCCTCGGCCTCCCAAAGTGCTGGGATTACAGGCGTGAGCCACCGCGCCCGGCTGTAACAGTTTTTTCTCAGAAATGTTAGGTGGTCCTGGTAAGCTCCATAGTAAAGAAATTGTTAAACTTCCTTTAACTCAGCATTTTCCTAATATATTTGATCATGAATCCTTATTTAATCAATGCTTACTTATAATCGGGTGCATCTAATGATCTATAACTGTGATTCTCCAAATTTACTTAGTTATAAACTACTTGGTGATCTTGTTAATTGTGAATTCTGATTCAGTAGGTCTGGGGTGGGACCTGAGATCTTGCATTTCTGATAAGCTTCCAGGTGATGTTGGTGCTGCTAGTCTGTAGACATCTCTGAATAGCAAGGAACTATACAATACTTTTGGAAAATATAGGTGAAGTCTTTTGTACATGACACAAAATACACCTGGAGAAAGTAAAACAACTTGTTAATATTATCTGATTTTAGGCTAAAAATTGGGATAAACTAAAAACAGAAAAATCTTTCCAGTCTTTTTAATGAGACTATTGTAATTTTAATAGCAAAACAGGCCAAAGACAGTAGTATCAATAAACGTATAGATCAAATTCACTAATGAATATATATAATTTTTTTTTTTTTTTGAGACGGAGTTTCACTGTTTTTGCCCAGGCTGGAGTGCAGTGGTGCAATCTGTGCCCACCAAACCTCCACATCCTGGGTTTAAGCTTAGATTTTCCTGCCTCAGCCTCCCGAGTAGCTGGGATTACAGGCATGCACTACCACACCCAGCTAATTTTGTGTTTTTAGTAGAGACGGGGTCTCTCCATGTTGGTCAGGCTGATCTCAAGCTCCCGACCTCAGGTGATCCACCTGCCTCGGCCTCCCAAAGTGCTGGGATTACAGGTGTGAGCCACCACTACTGGCCCATATCTTTAATTAAACTGGGTGATGAAGTCTGGCTTTAACTTGCTTGCCTACTGAGAAGCAAAGATAAAGTTATAGAAGCAAAAATAAAAGACCTTATATGTTTTATAAGGAGCTGGGTGGGTAGGGAATGACTCAAGAAAAAAATATGTCTGATTTGACCCAGAAACACTGAATAAATTGAATTACTCAACAAAAACTACATAAAGTATTAGATCCCAATATTTTTTCAGGCTAGTTTTACTAAACCTTCAAAGAAAAGATAACCCCATTGCCTGCAAACTTTTTAGAAAATAAAAATGAAGAAAGCTACCCTGTTCCTTTCATGATACTCCAGGTAGTATAACCTTGATAGCAAAACTGGACAAGGAAAAGATTACAGGCCAAATTCACTGGTGAACATATATGGATAATTCTTCTTCCTTTTTCTCTTCCTCCTCTTCTTCTTTCTTCCTAGTTATTGAGAGAGAGTGCTGCTCTCTTGTTCAGGCTGGAGTGCAGTGGTGTGATCTTGGCTCACTGCAACCTCTGCCTACCAGGATCAAGTGATCCTCCCACTTCTGTTTCCTGAGTAGCGAGAACTGGAGGTGCATGCTGCCACACCTGGCTAAAATATTGTAGTTGCTATGGAGGTTGAAAAAAATTTGATAGCATTACATAACATTTTATAGTAAAATATCTTAGAAAGCTATGACAGAATGCAACTTCCCTTATTTTGTAAAATGTATTTGCCAGAATCATATAGTAAGCATCACTGTTAATGATGAATTTGAGAAGCATTTGTTTTACTGTTAGAAACAAGACAAAGATGCAGTAATGATTTCTTTTGGCCAAAGCAATAAAAAAGAAAAGAAATGAGGTATACAAATTTGCAAAAATAAAATATTGTTATTAAAAAATGATATTGTTACACAAATAATTCAAGAAGATCTGCCTATAAACCATTGTGTCTAATGAAAAAGTTCAGCAATTTTGAGGGACTCAAGATCAATATAAAAAAAATCAATAGCATTTATATATAGCACAACCAATTAGAAAATGTAACTTTAAAAATGTTATTCCTGGTAGCAATACAGGCTTAAAGTGTAGGATTAAATCTTTAATAGTGCAAGGCCATATTCAAATAATAACAGTGATAATTACTAGAATGTTTGGAATGCAAGGAATTTTCTGTGTATATTATCTCATTTAAATCTTTAAAACAACTCTGTGAGGTAGGTAATGGTATGATCCTAATTTCCCATATAGGAGTAAGAGACCCAGAGAAGTTAAGTAACTTGATCCAGGTCACACACCTAGTAAAGGCAGAAGTAGTATTCAAATTCAGATATTATGGCTCCATAATCTACTCTCTTAACTAACAGCTCATCACAGATTACCACCACATCACTACCTTACTATATGTGTATATATATCATTTGACCTCTTAAAAAGTTGTACTCAATTATTTGAATTCATGTTATTTCATACTCTATTAACATGGCTTAGACAGTGGTGTGCTGGTAAATTCTCACAGCTGGCAGTTTGGGGCAGAAAGTGCTGAACTGTAACGTTTGCTGATTTCTTTCCTTTTCTTCTTATTTTTGTTAATTTTTAGAGATATAGTGTTACTCTGTTGCCCAGGCTGGAATACAGTGGCACAGTCATAGCTCACTGCAGCTTTGACCTCCTGAGTCAAGACTGAGCTCAAGAGAGCCTTCTGCCTCAGTCTCCTGAGTAGCTGAGAGTAAAGGTGTCCACCATCACACCTGGCCAAAATTAGCTGATTGCATGGTGTAAATATTCCTGCTGTCTCAGTCCATTTTTGTGTTGCTGTAAAGGAATATCTAAGGCTGGGTAATTTATAATGGAAAAAAGTTTATTTGACTCATGGTTCTGCAGGCTTTACAGGTAGCACGACACCATTATCTGCTTCTGGTGAGGGCCTCAGACTGTTATTGCAGAAAGTGAACAAGAGCAGGTGTGTGCAGAGATGACATGGTGATAGAACAGAAGCAAGGGGCAAGGTGAGGGGGAGGGAAGGTGCCACACTTTTTTAAGCAATTAATTCTAGCAGTATCTAATTGAGAACTCACACTCATGAGAATGGCACCAATTCATTCATGAGGGTTCCGTACTCACCATACAAACACTCCCAGCAGGCCCCACCTCCAACACTGGGGATCATATTTCAACATAAGACTTGGTGAAACTAAATATACCATATCTAAACCATAGCACCCGCCAGAGCTAATTTCAAGCTACCAATGTGACAACATTTAGCATAGGGAAGAGATGTACACATTTAGTTCTCGTCAACCAGTGCAAGCTGGCCCCACTAGACTTAGAATTTATAACAGTTAATTCCCTTGTGAATTAAAGCATCCCTTTAAAGAATGTATATTCACCTGTGAATTTTAAATTTTGAATAGTTTTCTGTGTTCACTTAGGTAGTTTCTGCTATATAACTTCTACTCATCTTCAAACTAATTTGGGTCAATTGATATGATTTTCTGAATTCCAGTAGATATATGCTAAAGAGCCTTTTAAAAGAAAATTCAAGAAGAGAGAATTTTTGACTTTTTTGTAGATTTTGATAAAATTTTTGCTACATTCATAATGTTTGTTAAAACTTTCTAACTTATACTGTGTTTTCATATACATTATATTTTTGAACTTGTAAACATTTCAACATTGCCTCAGCTGCTCTGTCTGGAAAATTAGATAGTTCTGTTTTTTTTTTTTTTTTTTTAAAGCAGAGTAAGTAGTAATTAATGTTTTATTTTCCCTAAGTATAATATAGATAAAAGGATGTTATGAGCATGATATGTTATATTTGATGTCATTGTATAAAAATTTCTGATCACACAATAATGATGCTCTGTTAAGCAATTATCTGAATAACTTTTTTTATTGAACTATATACACAGTGAAATACTCAAATATTATGCATATCCATCATTCAGATTGATTAGTACATGTCAATCAATATATGAACATTTTTCTCACTTCATTAAATTTTCTTGTGTCCTTCTTCAGTTGGTATTCCCTGTAGAAGCAAATATCTATCACAAGTTCATTTGGTCTCTTCTAGAATTCAAATAAATAGAATCAGACATTATGTACTGATTGGCTACCTTCACTCAGTGTAATTTGTTTTTTGAGATTTATCTATAATGTTGCTTGTATCAATAGAGTGGTGTATTTTTATTTTCTGATACGATTTATAAAAGCAAAACGAGTTTATCCATTCTTCTCTTGATAAATATCTGTATTATTTCCAGCTTTGGGCTGTTATGAATGAAGCTGCTATAAATATTTTTATACAAATCTCTTTGTAGACACATATTTTTATTCTTTTGGAAAATAAAATAGAATGTAATGGCTGTGTCATAGGGTAGCTGAATATTTAGCTTTTTAAAAAACTGACAATGGTTTTACAAACTGATTGTACCATTTTGGTTAATTTTTTAAAAATATATTTAAAAATTTGGTATTAGAAGTACTCATATTTCTCTTGATCAACTCTCCATTGCAGGAGATAATGAATAAATGAGAATCAAGTTATATTTTTATGAATAATTTACTCATTTTATATTGTAGACAACAAAATTAAGTCTCTGGCAAAATTACGAAAGCAGTGAACACTTAAAAGATTTCTACCTAAAATATACATTTCTGACTTTCTCCTTAGTTATTCAGCATCTTCAGTGGAGTTGGTACTTTGTCATCAATTTTTTACTCTTTGACTATTTGACTACTCAGTTTAAAGCCCAAACATTTTCTAGTTAGTGATGAATTAACCTTAAAATTCTTAGGTTATCAATGATGGTAAATATTATAAATATGTTATTTCTTGTTCTAATTTTAAAGCATTCATGAATATTGTCAAGAGATATGTAAATTGGTGATTTTGTGTAACAGTGGCCAGAAACTATGAGGAAAAACCTGGTTATAAATCTTAAGGAATATTCCATCGTGAAATTTCTAAATTTAGTGACAGTCACTGAAGTTACATATACTTTGTGTGATCAAAAGTCTATAGTAAGTTTATTTGGAAGAGGAATTTGTAAGAAAAAAGGTAGGTATGCATTTCAGCTGTATATTTATTAATTGTTAATTTAGTCATTCATTTACTCAATACATATTTCTTAGATACCTATTATGCCCCAGACACTGAGCCAGTCATTGGGTATATATAGTTTGTTTGTTTTTTTGTTTATTTATTTATTTATTTTGCTCTTGTTGCCCAGGCTGGAGTGCAATGTGCAATCTCAGCTCATAGCAATCTCCACTTTTCAGGTTAAAGCGATTCTCCTGTCTCACACTCCCGAGTAGCTGGGATTACAAGCATGCCCCATCATGCCTGGCTAATTTTGTATTTTTAGTAGAGACAGGGCTTTGTCATGTTGGTCAGGCTGGTCTTGAACTCCTGACCTCAGGTGATCCATTGACCTTGGCTTCACAAAGTGCTGGGATTACAGGTGTGAGCCGCCGTGCCCAGCCTGGGTATATATTGTTTAACAAAATAGATATGGTTCCTAAACTCTAGAAGCCAAGTGGAAAATAGAATAAGCAGAAATTAAAGAAGTAGACATACAGACAAAAAAATTATAAAAACTTGAATTAAATGTTAAGAAGGCCCGGGAGGCGGAGCTTGCAGTGAGCTGAGATCCGGCCACTGCACTCCAGCCTGGGTGACAGAGCAAGACTCCGTCAAAAAAAAAAAAAAAAAAAAAAAAAAAAAAAAAAAAAAAAAAAAAAAAATGTTAAGAAGGAAAATTATATGAGAGTACTGTGGTTAGAGGATACTTTTGATTTGTATGGAATTTATGTAGATACACTTTTGGGTTAAATCACTATGAGGGGACTATAGATGTATTTCCTTCACTTTTATGTGAAGTTCTCTTATAAATGATAGAATTGTTTTGAGCTTTGTAAGAATTAAAATATAACCATGTGAAATGGAAGTAATATCTAATATTTCTATTTAGATTTAACTGTGTACATTATATACACAATTTCAAGTAGTTTTTCATTGTATGTATTTACTGCTGAATGGATGACAGTGATGTTGAGCATTTTTTACTTCATTGCACTATATTTCTTTACTGTTCTTATCTTCTTTAAATTTAAACAAACCCTGAGGGAACATGGCCATTCTGTGTTGGGCTTGACAGCTTAATAGCTTTGCTGCCACTCTTTCAAGAGAACTTGTTGAATGTAATACAATGAAGTAAGGTTTAAATGATGGCTTCCTTCATATTTTAAGAAAAGTAAAAAATAATTATGTTCTCATTTCATTGGTATGCCATTTCCTTTACTATGACAGTCAATTGCATTCTGCAATGTGAGAGAGTAAAATATAATGCTTCTTAATCTGGAGAGACTGATTTGTTTTAAACTAGATATATTTTCAATGCCCGTTATAAGAAACTATAAAAACATTTGAGCAGATATTAAACATTACAGGGAGCTTCAGGATAAATGCTTAAGTTCCTCTTGGTGACTTATATTAGCCCATGATTTGACAATCAACTGTCTAGATGAAAAATAAAAATTCAAGTGTTTAGATGCCTACATACATATAACACATTCGATGCAAACAATCTGAATAATGGGACATTTTAAAAAATAGTTTTCTCTTCTGTTATTATGTTCTCTTTTTAGAAAACCAAATATCTGATTAAGTCATATTATTTTAGAGGGATATTTGAGAAATGTTAAAATGTTATAAACAAATGTTGGAACTTTACTGATGCTGTTATAGAATAGTGTATTGATTAACCTGCCAGCAGATGTCAAATATAAATAAAAGGCAAGTATTGGACAAATTGTACAGTGACCAGAAGTAGACAGAAACTGGGGATACTTGCATTTGTGTGATTTGCCACCCAATGATGCATAGTGCAGGATGGCTGGAATCTAATAAGAAAGTCGTGTATAAATTCTGCCAAATCCTTTCTTGACCTCTGGACTATGCAAAATGACAACTGAATATTAAAAGGACTTTGCAGAGATTTTAACTGCTGCCCAATATAAGGAAGATAAGAATTTTAATAGCCAAGTTAACTATCTACTGGAATGCAAATCACCCTCTTCAGAGGATGATAATAGAATCCGGAGTGTTTGCAAGGTATCCTCCACAATTTAGATTACCTAGTCAAAATTTTCTAGACATGTGAGGTAACAGAAGAATATTAATCATAATTAAGAAAAAATGATCAGCATAAATTTACTCAGATGAATCAGATCTTGAAACTATCTGACAAGAACATTAATACAGTGCTTTTAATATAGGACTTAAAGAAAAATATGATTCTGATTAGTGAATAGATGGAGAATTAGAGCAGAGAAATAGAAACTATATTTTAAAAATGGAAATTTTAGAACCAGAGAGTACAAAACTTAAAATAAAAATTGCAGTGGATGGGCTTAACAGCAGGTTAGGAATGGCAGAAGAAATGTTTAATGAAGGTGAAGAGAAATCAATAGGAATTATTCAATTTGAAGAACAAAGAGAAAAAAGGTTTTTAAAAGTTAACATATTATCAGTGACCTGTGGAACAATACTATGAGTCTAGCATATTTGTATTTGCTATTTCAGAAAAAGAGGAGGGAAATAATGGAGCAGAATATAATTTGAAAATATATTTGCCAAAAAATTCTTTTTTTGTTAACAATAATTGATTTTTATATCCAAAAATTTTAGGAAAACAGAACAGGATAAATATAAAGAATCCCTTACCTAGGCACATCTTAAGCTAACTCCTGAAAACCAAATGTAAAGAGAAAATATCGAAAATCATTACATTATATATAGAGAAAAGATGATGGAAGTTATCACTGACTTTTCATCAGAAACAAAGGAGATCAGCAGACAATGGGACAACACATTTAAAGTGTTTTAAGAAAAAAAAACCCTCAAATTCTGCAGTCACTAAAAATATTCTTCAACTTTAAGCTGAAAGCAAGATATGTTTACTTAAAAGAGACTGAGTGAATTTGTGAAGGGCAGATTTGTAGTACAGGAAATGTTAAAGGAAATTCTTCATACTGAGGGAAATTGACAACAGATGGTAACTTTGATGTATGGGAAGGAACAGAGTGGCAGAAATGGTACCTATGCAAGTAATTACATAAAAAAGTATTTTAATTTCTTTAACAGTCATATAAAACCATAGGAGGATTCTATTCATAACTGGATATAATCAGGGCATGAAACTCTATCAATATAAATTATATGAATTAAACTTCATCAAAACTAAATATAAAGTCCCAATTTAGAATGTGATAAGCCACAAACTGGGCAAAATATTTGCAAAATATATATTTCACAAAGGCTTCATCATCCAACCAAAGAAAAAATATAGCTAAAAATATCAGCCAAAGGTTTGAATGTACATTTCACAAAGAAAAATATGCACATATAAGTAATTAAAATCAGTTGTCAGGGCAATGAGAACAAAAATCACACAGAGACCACTAACATCTTGAATGACAGAAATGAAGAGTGACAACACCAAATGTTGGTTGTTGATCAAAGGATAACATGGCACAATTACTTTCAAAAAAGTCTCAGCATTTTCTTATAAAGTTAAACAAACACCCACCCATGGCCTAGCAATTGCTAAGCAGTTACTCAATAAAAATAAAAATATATGTCTTCCTAAATTCTTGCATGTGAATCTTCATAGCAGCTTTACCAATAATGGACCTAAACTGGAACCAACAGAGGTATCTATAAAGAGGGGAATGGATGAGCAATTTGTGCCATATTCATTCACTGGAATACCACTCAGAAATAAAAATAAATATACTAACACAAGTAACACATAGGTGAATGTCAGAAACATGATGGTGAAGAAAAGAAACTAGACTCCCAAGAGTATACATTGTCTACTTCCATTTATTTGAAATTATAGAACGTGCAGAGCTAATCTGTGGTGAAGTCTACAAATAAATGATTGCACAGAGACATGGGAGTGAGGAATACATGAGTGGGCATGAGGAAACTTTATGGAGAGATGAATGTGTTCCTATCTGGATACATTTGTTAATTATACACATAAATGTGTTTGTCAAAATGTATTGATTTGTACACTTATGATTTTTGTATTTCACTGTAAACATTACATTAAAAAATGCAAACAAACTAAAAGAATGTTGAACATCCTTCTAGATATGGCATTAAACTGTGATTGCTACAGAATTGTCACGGTGACTGGGTATACACGTATGAATATTTTAAGCCCACCTGTATATTGGATGGTAGCCATAGCTCACATTCTCAGGTGGCTTCATCAACTGTGCTTATGTTGACATAATATTTACTTTGTATGGAGCCTGGAGATTTCATATACCTTGTTCTACTTTGTGATCATATGCCCAGTGAGAGGGAAAAAATAAGAAATTGCTATTTTTTAAAAGATGATTATCTAACATTCCCGGAAAATTAAAGCTATTTTATTTGAAAACAAGCACACTTAAATTCTACATTATAAATTAGTTGTCTCTCTGCCCACTTAATTTAAAAGACAGCAGTGAGAATCATCACTGCTCTCTCCATGTCAGTGATGAGCTGTGAGGACTGAGAGGATTGGGTGCAGAATGAGATGTCACAAGTTTCGTCTGATTCTATCATGGATTTATCATGGTTGTATGAGGAACTAACATGTGCAGGAGTCAGTTGATAAATCATGCTAATTCTAAAAATTAGTCAGTCTGCTTCAGAAGTGGAAACTGAATTAATCAATTTTTACTGTTACTCTTGTACTAATTTCAGCCCAGACTCATAATTGAGAATTATTTAAAAAATTAAGATGATATAACATCGGTTATTCTCAGTAGTTCATTTTTATTCTTTTATAGATGTACAGTACTTGTTTGAATTTAATCCAGGTTTTACAATTGCATGTATAAAGTTTGAAACACTAAGGTGCCAACTTTTAAGCACATTTTTATTTTTCCTGTGAGAATGGTGCTAATCTCGAAATATTCCAAGTGAACTTATAAAAATCATTAACATGAATTAACTAAGATTCAACTCTTAGTTGTAAGATATATAACCTTTAAAAGACACTTCACCTTAGAGAATGATTCTGAGATATCTAACCAATATATATATTTCCCCTATAAACAAATAAAATCCAAAGAATCAAAAAGTTAAATTTTAGATATTCAATTTAATTTCTATATGGATCATTTAAAAATTTCTAGTGAAGTATTTAAATTTATACAGTTACTACCAAAGTCATCAAGTAAATAAATGAGACTTTAAACTTTAAAATTATTGAACTTTTAAAATTAGCTTGTTTAAGAAATTGATGGGGTTTTAACATTGTTTTTTCCTGAAAAAAAAAATAAGGAAAAATGTGTAAGGATATAAAAGCAAGTGTTTAGTTTAACCTTACAGAAATATATAACAGAAAAGGATAATTTAACATAAAACATTTTATGAAGCTGTTGAGTAGTCATGGTAACAAAAAATTACACACTTTTGAACATTTGTAAGTTTTTTCATGTGGAAAGGCTTTTAGTTCTTAAAAATTGCTGTTGTTCTCTCATAATTATGTCAAAAATATTTTCAAGATGAGAAACGTATGGCTAAGTTTAATAATTTGTTAGAAAATCCACTCATCTTTTTATAAACAAATTTATTGGGGAATACTTGACATACAATAAACTGAACATATTTAAAGTGTACAATTATGCAGTTTGAACTCACGTATATACATTTGAAATCCTCACCAAAGTGAAGATGAACATGTTCATAACTCCTTTTAATCCCTTTCTCCCGTCACTTCCTGTGCCACCTTTTGTTTCCAGGCAACCACTAATCTGTTTTGTGTTGCTATAAACACTTTCTAGAATTTGATATCAGTTGATTCGTATAGTATTCTCTCTGTCTCTCTATTTAATATATATCAATACTTCATTCCTTCTTATTTATAAATAGTATTAAATTGTATGTATACCACAATTTGTTTATCTATTTACCTGTTGAAGGAAATTTGGCTTGTTTTCAGCTTTGGGCTATGAACATTTGAGTATAAGATTTTTTACAGACATACGCTTTCATTTCTCTCAGGGAGATACCTAAGAGTGGAATGGTTGGATCATATGGTTAAGTGTATTTTGACTTTTTGAGGAATTGACAGAATGTTTTCCGAAGTGGTTGTGCCATTTTACATTTCCATCAGCAATGTACAGTATATAAATTCCATTTCCTCCACATTCTCACCAACACTTGTTATGGTTAGTGTTTTTAATTTTAGCTATTATAGCAATGACAGTGTGCCTCATTGCGGCTTTGCATAGAATGATGCCATGGAAAGCAATCATGGAAATTGTTTCAAAAAACAAGTAATCTAATAGGTTAAGGGACAGACAAATAAGCCAGGATTCAGTCTTTACACATGTTTTTGAGTTTATGATTTAATCTCAAGTGCCAATAACCTAAATTTGAAAGAATGTATTATCTGACTTCATTGTTTACAGTCCAGTGGGGAGACAACTGCAAATGAGTCAAAACGTATTTACATTAAGGCAGGGAAAGTATATGCAAAGTATGAAATAAAATCTGGGTGGGGTCAGGGAAGACTTCAGAGGAAAGGTGTATTTTAAGATAAAACTGCAAGTATGAATAGTTTCCTAATACCAGAGAAGCAGATTAGTAATATGTATAAAATGTCCATGCATTCAAGAACAGGCCATTTTCTTAAAAAAGTGCAAGCAACATATTATCACTGGAACACAAATACTGAGTGTTGGGGATAAAAAGAATTGGGAAGGGAAGAGATCAGAGAGAAAGAAGAATCGATACATAGGATAATATATTTGATTTTGTCTTACTAAGGAAGTTTGAAAAATTCTGAGCAGTGGTGTGTTGCAATTTGTACTATCTACCACATTTTTACAGACTCTCCTAATTCTCTTTCCAGGCATATGATAGGATTATACTTCCTGATCCTCCTGGTTAGGTAGTCACATGACTAGTTCTGTCCAGTGAATTGTGCAAGGACCGATGCATGTCATCTTTGGCCTCATGCTGATGCAAGATTCTGCAGAGTTTTCTGTTCCCTCTGGCACAGTGATAGGCAAAAGTCAGTATGGTGGATACTCCATCTCTTGCTTCTTTGAATGGCTCTTGTCTCTATTGTGTTAAGCCACGACAATTTGGAAGTTGTTTGTTTCTGTAGCACAGTTAAATCTTTTATGACTGAGACAGATACTGCATAGCACAATATGCTATTGATTTGATTGGCTTAAGCAATAAAAGAATGGCTGAGATAGATAGGTAGTAAGGCAATCGAATCAGTAGCATATTGTGATTTACCAACAGTACAAAGAGGGACAGAGAGAAATCTAGACTAATGAATTGTATAAAGGATTATCCTTTGGACTTAGTAGTTACGTTGCCACTTGTGATCTTCAAGAAATCTTGAAGGATTTAGTGGAATATTGGAGAAGCAAAGTACATAGAATGGACTATAGAATAAATGGGGTTTAAAGAAGTGGAGACAACTAATGTTGAAATCAGTATCATGAATTAGACTGGCTGGCTATGGAATATCTTATGTGGCAAAATATAAACGTACTTCCTTCTATTGTTTTTTTTACACATTTTACATACTACATTACCAGAAAGTGAAGTAAATATAACAAACAAGCAAACAAAAAACCTGTGACTACATTTAATAGTTTGAATATACCAACAGTCTTGGGAAATGAAGGATTCTCATTGGATAATATAGAAGCTATAGTTTCTGGTTTTCTTTACAAATTCTATCTTTAATTTATATCACAGAAATTCATCATTTATTTCTAGACTTTATTTATTTATTTATTTTTGAGACAGAGTCTCACTTTGTTGCCCAGGCTGGAGTGCAGTGGCGTGATTTCGGCTCACTGCAACCTCCACCTCCTGGGTTCAAGTGATTCTCCTGCCTCGGCCTCCCAAGTAGCTGGGATTACAGGCACACGCCACCATGCCTGGCTAATTTTTGTATTTTTTTAGTAGACACGGGGTTTCATCATGTTGGCCAGACTGACCTTGAACTTGTGACCTCAAGTGATCCACCTGCCTTGGCCTCCCAAAGTGCTGGAATTACAGGCATGAGCCACCGTGCCCCGTCCAGACTTCACTTCTTTTTGATGCTTTTCCGAACATTTCTAGTTTTCTAAACTTAATATTTTAGGAGATGAAACAGGAAATGTCTAAGTTCATCTAGCTAACATGCAAATGTAATTCAAACTGCAGAATAGACACAACGTCCATTATAGTTGTACTGCAAAGGCAAGGAAAGCCATATTTGCCTTTTTTATTGCCACCTGTATATGAAATATAATAACTTAATACAAGGTTACTAAATAGCAACCGAGGTAACACTAATGCAAAATGATGGCAAATCTATAATATGGTAAGTGCTGCCAATTATACTATTTCATTCTGAATCACATATAACCTATCAAACTGTGCCTGTCTGCACTTTTAAACATGCTGCTCCCTGAATAATTTTTTTCCGTTAAGTTCTTTAAACTTTGAATAATCATCAAAGTACCATGCCATTTTTAGTTTATGGTATATGTAGTCTTAAAGATTCTGGAAGGCCATACAGACTTGGAAGAAGGAAGCAAGATATTTTAGATAGCCTAAAAAGTAACATGGGATGGTTCAATATGGCTTATTTATTACACATATAGTGACAGTGTCAAAATTGTTATTGTGGAATTGTATTAATGTAGAACCTATCCAAGGTTAAGCATTTACAGTAAGTGTTTTATTACAGCAAACGCTGAACTGTACTCCTTAGGGTCAAATCTACAGGCATTTAATTTCAGCAATTGCCATAATAGAGGCATTATGATAATGTCTCAGTCTCTTGGGTACACATAGAGGTTGAATGCTATTATGTTGTTTCTTTTCCTCTCCTTTAAAGCTTTTGTCTATAATCCATACACTGCTTGGAAAAGCAAGAATTTATATCCCTCTTTATTTTAATATTTGGAATTTCATTTCAAAGGCTGAAATGAACATAGTCTGAGAGAAAAAATAATGGGATATTACAAAAAGGGGAATAACTTTCCATATGTTTTAGATTTTTAGACACAAGGGACTCATCATAAGAACCACATGTACTTTTGCTGAGTCCCACCTTCAAAATTAATGAACAGCAAAATGCTTTATATTTCCCATAGGAAAGCTTCAACTCAGTTATTCTGTCACACCATTTTGTTCGTTGATTTGTTATTATTATCTAAAAAGGGCATATTTTAATAAAGTGATAGTCTTTTATCTGATAAATTAATAGGCACGATTACTGTCAGCTGGATGGTAACAGGCTAAGATATAAAGTATCATTCATAAGAGAAACCTGAGAAAGACTGAGAAAGAATGACTGGTAAAAGGGTTGCAGAACCAGGCATGTGGGGTTTATAGATGGAAAAATATGTTCAAGAAGGAGGTAATCAGAGAAACGTATGTCGAGTGAAACAAAAGCAAGTAAACACATACACATAAAGGTAAAATGTCACTGGGTATAGGGTGTAGAATAAATACTAGCAGATGCAGTGCATGTTTTAAAGATTTACTGTGTGTACTTCATCCTTCTACAAATGAAATCCCAGAAAATTATTTTCAAATTTAGTTTTTAGAACATCAGATTTATTTTTCTTTTTATCATGTATGTGTTAAAGATTTGGTATGTGTGCTTCAACTGTCTACACATAGACTAGCAAAAAGTTATTTTCAAATGTTGCTTTTATGTTAAAATTTATTTTTCTTTTTTATCAGTATTGATTCAAAACATTATGGTCAGATTCCCTAGGTCTCACTTTTAAGTACAAATCTCCGCAATGCATGATAGTTAATTATCCTGGGGAAGGATACCATAATTTTTTATTTAGTACCATCTCAAGTATTTAATCCGGTTTGCTACTATGCGTTTTGTTAGTCCTTTGTGAATTTTTACTAAATCCTTGATTCTGTTGTGTATAAATTGAAGCTCTATTATTTACCAAGCCAATATGATTTCACTTAGAACACAGTTCCAGTTTGATAAATGAGACTGATTATTCACTGGGAATGCACTCTCTTGGTCAACTTCACAATCTTCCTTTATCAGATTTTGGTTTTGCACTTATTGTTTTGCCCTTATGCTCTTTTATAAATCTAATATTTCAATCAGACATGATAATGTATGTTTAGTAACTCATTCTTAATATTCATGTTTATTTTCCCATTTTAAATGAAATTACAAAGCCCTTTTTCATTTGTATATATAAGAATAACATATATTCTGAAATTGGCTGTTACTCAGTTGCAGTTACCAATACTGCAACCCTGACCCCTGAAATATTACAAGTAAGGTCAGAGCTGTACTGTAATACATATACTGCAGAAACTCTCAACCTAGGCTGTGCATCATAATCATTTGTGGAGTTAAAAAAAAAAATCCAGTAGCCAGGGTTGAGAACCACTGCATTGGGCTATATTGTATGAGTACCATCTGAGCTCACTATATCATAGAAATCTCCTAAAATATTGATTCCAATCTTCTGCTAGTAAAAGGCAGGGCTAAAGCATAAAAACTTTGTGTTAACCTTAAAGAAAAAAAAAAAGATATCAGTAACATGACTTCACATGGACGAGAGCAAGAGAACAATGTTTATGGATTAGAACAGTATTGTTCTTCTACCCTGTAAGATGTCAAGGTTCAGAAGAACTCATCGCCCAAATTCATTTCAATTTGGACACATCCAAAGATGTGGAGCTGCGAAATACCAGAATTTCTACCCTGGATCTATGCTAGTAGTTCTCAGTCATAAGCCTCATAGCGTTCTTGTCTCTAGCTCATTGTGGAATCAAAAGATAGTTTTTTTGTTGTTGTTGTTTTACTTAAAGAATGACACATTAATTCACAATTTATTGTAGAAAAAGGAGAAAAAATTGATAAGCAAAAGCAATATTAATAATAACGATCTGATAACTAGAAACAACCACACTGTCTTCATGTTGAATAGTCTTCCAGACAAGTGTATTTTCTGGTTAAGAGCACAGACTCTGGAGACATGTTGCCTACTTTTAAATGCTGGCCTTGCTAGTGATGAGCTCCATAACTTTGGGCAAGTTATTTAACTGCCCTATGCTTCTATTTTCTGGTCTGTCCAATGGGGATAATAATACTATATTCTCCATAAGACTGTTATAAACATTAAATGCATTAATATATGAAAATTTTCTAGAATAGTGGCTTTTACATAGCAAGCTCTTTACAGGTGTTATCAAAATTATTATATGTGTACACAAATATATGGTTAACAGATACTAGATAAAACCACTTCAGGCAACTTAAGTAGTTACTGAGAATTTCAATGTATATTTGTTTGTCTGTGGACCAAGCAATTATTTATTTGGCACTGATTGTGTGCTAGGCACCATACATTTAAATTAACTTCTTTAGGGATGGTATTCAGTTGTACAGATTATAATACATTTTATTCAGCCAACACCCTAGTGGTAGACATTTTTTTTTTTTCAATTTTAAAAATAAGATAAATAAGGCCGCAATGAATATCCTGATAGGTAATTATGTGTGCACATCCATTACAAATTTCTAGAAGTTTCTGGGTCAAAGGTGTTGTGCTGGACTCCTGCTAACTTCAGTTTGGATGGCACCAGCTTCAACAGACTGAAGAAGAGACCCAGAAACAGCCACAAGACCATAGAGTTTATTGGGAACTTACATACAGTGGTCCTGTGGCGGTTGGCTGGGTAGCAGAATGGCTGATGCCTTCAGGAAACATGTAATTTATGTAGCATTTTCACTTAACATCCTCCCCCAACAACCTCCACTTGGCAACCTTTATTTAACCCAAATATTCTGTGGGTTGGGCCAGGGGCTCACATGTTCCTTATAGATAAGGAATGAATCTCTGAGTTGGCCATGCTTGAAAGTCTAAACACATATTCAGATGTGTCTGCCATGTAGCGTCATTTCTCAGGGTATGCTTAAGTTATTGCTGTGAGCTGCATCTACTATACAAAAAGGTATGCAGCTTTCAGAGATATATATATATATATATATATATATATATATATATATACACATACACACTTTAAGTTCTAGGGTACATGTGCACAGTGTGCAGATTTGTTACGTATGTATACATGTGCCATATTGGTGTGCTGCACCCATGAACTCGTCATTTACATTAGGTATATCTCCTAATGCTATCCTTCCCCCTCCTACCACCCCGTGACAGGTCCCAGTGTGTGATGTTCCCCCCCCTGTGTCCAAGTGTTCTCATTGTTCAGTTCCCACCTATGAGTGAGAACATGCAGTGTTTGGTTTTCTGTCCTTGTGATAGTTTGCTCAGAATGATGGTTTCCAGCTTCATCCATGTCCCTACAAAAGACATGAACTCATCATTTTTTATGGCTGCATAGTATTCCATGGTGTATATGTGCCACATTTTCTTAGTCCAGTCTATCATTGATGGATATTTGGGTTGATTCCAAGTCTTTGCTATTGTGAATAGTGTCACAATAAACATACATGTGCATGTGTCTTTATAGCAGCATGATTTATAATCCTTTGGGTATATACCCAGTAATGGGATGACTGGGTCAAATGGTATTTCTAGTTCTAGATCCTTGAGGAATTGCCTCACTGTCTTCCACAATGGTTGAACTAGTTTACAGTCCCACCAACAGTGTAAAAGTGTTCCTATTTCTCCACATCCTCTCCAGCACCTGTTGTTTCCTGACTTTTGAATGATCGCCATTCTAAATGGTGTGAGATGGTATCTCATTGTGGTTTTGATTTGCATTTCTCTGATGGCCAGTGATGATGAGCATTTTTTCATGTGTCTGTTGGCTGTATGAATGTCTTCTTTTGAGAAATGTCTGTTCATATCCTTTGGCCACTTTTTGGTGGGGTTGTTTAATTTTTTCTTGTAAATTGGTTTAAGTTCTTTGTAGATTCTGGATATTAGCCCTTTGTTACATGGGTAGATTGTAAAATTTTTCTCCCATTCTGTAGGTTGCCTGTCCACTCTGATGGTAGTTTCTTTTGCTGTGCAGAAGCTCTTTAGTTAATTAGATCCCATTTGTCAATTTTGGCTTTTGTTGCCATTGCTTTTGGTGTTTTAGACATGAAGTCCTTGCCCATGCCTATGTCCTGAATGGTATTGCCTGGGTTTTCTTCTAGGGTTTTTATGGTGTTAGGTCTGACATTTAAGTCTTTAATCCATCTTGAATTAATTTTTGTATAAGGTGTAAGGAAGGGTTCCAGTTTCAGCTTTCTACATACAGCTAGCCAGTTTTCCCAGCACCATTTACTAAATAGGGAATCCTTTCCCCATTTCTTGTTTTTGTCAGGTTTGTCAAAGATCAGATGGTTGTAGATGTGTGGTATTGTTTCTGAGGGCTCTGTTCTGTTCCATTGGTCTGTATGTCTGTTTTGGTACCAGTACCATGCTGTTTTGGTTACTGTAGCCTTGTAGTATAGTTTGAAGTCAGGTAGTGTGATGCCTCCAGCTTTGTTCTTTTGACTTAGGATTGTCTTGGCAATGTGGGCTCTTTTTTGGTTCCATATGAGCTTTAAACTAGTTTTTTCCAATTCTGTGAAGACAGTCATTGGTAGCTTGATGGGAAGGTATTGAATGTATAAATTACCTTGGGCAGCACGGCCATTTTCACGATATTGATTCTTCCAATCCATGAGCATGGAACGTTTTTCCATTTCCTTGTGTCATCTTTTATTTCAATGAGCAGTGGTTTGTAGTTATTCTTGAAGAGGTCCTTCACATCCCTTGTAAGTTGGATTCCTATATATTTTATTATCTTTGAAGCAATTGTGAATGGGAGTTCATTCATGATTTGGCTATTTGTCTGTTGTTGGTGTATAGGAATGCTTGTGATTTTTGCACATTGATTTTGTATCCTGAGACTTTGCTGAAGTTGCTTATCAGCTTAAGGAAATTTTGGGCTGAGATAATAGGGTTTTCTAAATATACAATCATATCTGCAAACAGGGACAATTTGACTTCCTCTTTTCCTAATTGTATACCCTTTCTTTCTTTCTCCTGCCTGATTGCCCTGGCCAAAACACGCAACACTACATTGAATAGGAGTGGTGAGAGAGGGCAACCCTGTCTTGTGCCAGTTTTCAAAGGGAATGCTTCCAGTTTTTGCATATTCAATGTGATATTGGCTGTGGGTTTGTCATAAATAGTTCTTTTTATTTTGAGATACATCCCATCAATACCTAGTTTATTGAGAGTTTTTAGCATGAAGGGCTGCTAAATTTTGTCAAAGGCCTTTTCTGCATCTATTGAGATAATCATGTGGTTTTTGTCTTTGGTTCTCTTTATATGATGGATTATGTATTTTGAACCAGCCTTGCATCCCAGGGATGAAGCCAACTTGATCGTGGTGGATAAGCTTTTAGATGTGCTGCTGGATTCAGTTTGCCAGTATTTTATGGAGGATTTTTGCATCGATGTTCATCAAGGATATTGGTCTAAAATTCTCTTTTTTTGTTGTGTCTATGCCAGGCTTTGGTGCCAGAATGATGCTGGCCTCATAAAATGAGTTAGGGAGGATTCCGTTTTTTCCTATTGATTGGAATAGTTTCAGAAAGAATGGTACCAGCTCCTCCTTGTACCTCTGGTAGAATTCGGCTGTGAATCCATCTGGTCCTGGACTTGTTTTGGTTGGTAGGCTATTAATTATTACCTCAATTTCAGAGCCTGTTTTTGGTCTATTCAGGGATTCAACTTCTCTCTAGTTTAGTCTTGGGAGAGTGTACGTGTCCAGGATTTTATCCATTTCTTCTAAATTTTGTAGTTTATTTGCGTAGAGGTCTTTATAGTGTTCACTGATGGCAATTTGTATTTCTGTGGGATCGGCGGTGATATCCCCTTTATCATTTTTTATTGTGTCTATTTGATTCTTATCTCTTTTCTTATTAGGCTTGCTAGTGGTCTATCAATTTTGTTGATCTTTTCAAAAAACCAGATCCTGGATTCATTCATTTTTGGAAAGTTTTTTTGTGTCTCTATCTCCTTCAGTTCTGCTCTGATCTTAGTTGTTTCTTGCCTTCTGCTAGCTTTTGAATGTGTTTACTCTTGCTTCTCTAGTTCTTTAAATTGTGATGTTAGGGTGTCAATTTTAAATCTTTCCTGCTTTCTCATGTGGGCATTTAGTGCTGTAAATTTCCCTCTACACACTGCTTTAAATGTGTCCCAAAGATTCTGGTATGTTGTATGTTTGTTCTCTTTGGTTTCAAAAAACATCGTTATTTCTGCCTTCATTTCATTATGTACCCAGTAGTCGTTCAGGAGCAGGTTGTTCAGTTTCCAGGTGGTTGAGTGGTTGTGAGTGAGTTTCTTAATCCTGAGTTCTAGTTTGATTGCACAGTGGTCTGAGAGACAGTTTGTTATAATATCTGTTCTTTTACATTTGCTGAGGAGTGCTTTACTTCCAACTATGTGGTTAATTTTGGAGTAAGTGCAATGTGGTGCTGAGAAGAATGTATATTCTATTGATTTGGGGTGGAACATTCTGTAGATATCTATTAGGTCTGCTTGGTGCAGAGCTGAGTTCAGTTCCTGGATATCCTTGTTAACTTTCTGTCTCATTTATCTGTCTAATGTTGACAGTGGTTTGTTAAAGTCTCCCATTATTATTGTGTGGGAGTCGAAGTCTCTTTGTAGATGTCTAAGAACTTGCTTTATGAATCTGGATACTCCTGTATTGGGTGCATATATATTTAGGATAGTTAGCTCTTCTTGTATATTGATCCCTTTTCCATTATGTCATGGCCTTCTTTGTCTCATTTGATCTTTGTTGGTTTAAACTCTGTTTTATCAGAGACTAGGATTTCAACCCTGCTTTTTTTTGTTTTCCATTTGCTTGGTAGATCTTCCTCCATCCTTTTATTTTGAGCCTATGTGTATCTCTGCACATGAGATGGGTCTCTTAAATACAGCACACTGATGGGTCTTGACTCTTTATCCAATTTGCCAGACTATGTCTTTTAATTGGAGCATTTAGCCCATTTATATTTAAGGTTAATATTGTTGTGTGAATTTGATCCTGTCATTACAATGTTAGCTGGTTATTTTGCTTTTTAGTTGATGCAGTTTCTTCCTAGCATCAATGGCCTTTACAATATGTCATGTTTTTGCAGTGACTGGTACCAGTTTTTCCCTTCCATGTTTAGTGCTTCCTTCAGGATCTCTTGTAAGGCAGGCCTGGTGGTGACAAAATCTCTCATCATTTGCTTGTCTGTAAAGGATTTTATTTCTCCACTTACGAAGCTTAGTTTGGCTGGATATGAAAATCTGGGTTGAAAATTCTTTTCTTTAAGAATGTTGAATATTGGCCCCCACTCTCTTCTGGCTTGTAGAGTTTTTGCCGAGAGATCCACTGTTAGTCTGATGGGCTTCCATTTGTGTGTAACCCCACCTTTCTCTCTGATTGCCAATAACATTTTTTCCTTCATTTCAACTTTGGTGAATCTGACAATTATGTGTCTTGGAGTTGCTCTTCTCAAGGAGTATCTTTGTGGCATTCTCTGTATTTCCTGAATTTGAATGTTGGCCTGCCTTGCTAAGTTGGGGAAGTTCTCCTGGATGCTATCCTGCAGAGTGTTTTCCAACTTAATTCCATTCTCCCCATCACTTTCAGGTACACCAATCAGATGTAGATTTGGTCTTTTCACATAGTTCCATATTTCTCGGAGGCTTTGTTCATTTATTTTTACTCTTTTACCTCTAAACTTCTCTTCTCACTTTATTTCATTCATTTGATCTTCAATCACCAATGCCCTTTCTTCCAGTTGATCGAATCGGTTACTGAAGCTTGTGCCTGTGTCACGTAGTTGTTGTGCCATTGTTTTCAGCTCCATCAGGTCATTTAAGGTCTTCTCTACACTGTTTATTCTAGTTAGCCATTCTTCTATTCTTTTTTCAAGGTTGGGTTTGAACATCCTCCTTCAGCTTGGAGGAATTTATTATTACCGATCCTCTGAAGCCTTCTTCTCTCAACTCATCAAAGTCATTCTCCATCCAGCTTTTTTCCATTGCTGGCGAGGAGCTGCATTCCTTTGGAGGAGAAGAGGTGCTCTGATTTTTTGATTTTCAGCTTTTCTGCTCTGGTTTCTCCCCATTTTTGTGGTTTTATCCATTTTTGGTCTTGGATGATGCTGACATACAGATGGGGTTTTGGTGTGGATGTCCTTTCTGTTTGTTAGTTTTCCTTCTAACAGTCAGAACCCTCAACTGCCGGTCTGTTGGAGTTTGCTGGAGGTCCACTCCAGACACTGTTTGCCTGGGTATCACCAGTGGAGGCTGCAGAACAGCAAATATTGCAGAGGGGCAAATGTTGCTGCCTGATCCTTCCTTTGGAAGCTTCATCTCAGAGGGGCACCCAGCTGTATGAGGTGTCAGTCGGCCCCTACTGGGAGGTGCCTCTCAGGCTTCTTGGGAGTCAGGGACCCACTTGGGGAGGCAGTCTGTCCATTCTCAGATCTCAAACTCTGTGCTGGGAGGACCACTACTCTTTTCAAAGCTGTCATACAGGGATGTTTACATCTGCAGAAGTTTCTGCTGCCTTTTGGTCAGCTATGCCCTGTCCCCAGAGGTGGAGTCTACAGAGGCAGGCAGGTCTCCTTGAGCTGCAGTGGGCTCCACCCAGTTGGAGCTTCCTGGCTGCTTGGTTTACCTACTCAAGCCTCAGCAATGGCGGGCGCCCCTCCCCTAGCCTCACTGCCACCTTGCAGTTTGGTCTCAGACTGCTGTGCTAGCAGTGAGCAAGACTCCGTGGCCGTGGGACCCTCCAAGCCAGGCACAGGATATAATCTCCTAGTGTGCCATTTGCTAAGACTGTTAGAAAAGCACAGTATTAGGGTGAGAGTGACCCGATTTTCCAGGGGCTGTCTGTCACGGCTTCCCTTGGCTAGGAAAGGGAATTCCCTGATCCCTTGCACTTCCCAGGTGAGGCAATTCTCTGCCCTGCTTTGGCTCACGCTGGGTGGGCTGCTCCCACTGTCCAACAAGCCCCAGTGAGATGAACCCGGTACCTCAGTTGGAAATGCAGAAATCACCCATCTTCTGCGTTGCTCATGTTGGGAGCTGTAGACTGGAGCTGTTCCTATTCAGCCATCTTGGAACCAGGTCTGAGATTTTTTTTATTTACTGGCAAATTACCATTCAGTGAGACTGTGCCATTTATGGTCACACCAACAGTGAGTGAGAATAGAAGGCAAAGATCTTGAGCAAATGTAGTTGACTGAACCATTAGTAATTTCAGAATAACTTGAACATTTTACACCAAGGTTAGCATTCATTAGCTAGGAAGAGCCAATAAACAGCTGTCAATCAAAACGGTTTTGAATATTTTTAATTACTAAGTTATATTAACTTTTGGTAAACTTTCAGCAAGTGGAATACTAGATTATTAAATATCCAAGCCCTGATGTTTTTTAAACCCTTATTGGTAATAGGGTTGTTGTTGTTGCTGGTTTTTTTTTTTTTTTTTTTAATGAGTCATATATATACTTGAAAATGCCACAAATAAAACATCCTGTTATTTCTTTCATTTAAAGGTGTGTTCTTCATATCTTTACATATTAATTATCAAGGGCCAAAACATCTTGTTTTAGGTCCGTGCTGGATTTTCCCACTGTACCTGAGACAGTAACATTAAGGAAGAAAAGCAGAATTCCTTTTTTAGAAATTAGGCTTATTTTGTAAAGTTGCCTACTGATTATAGCACTTATCTACCCTTTTTCTCTTTTTTGTGGTCCTTCTCAATTGATCAATCAGAACTCTAGATTTTTTTCCACACAGTTATATGCAAAGTTCTATAAGGATATGTTGGTAATCAACTCAACTAGATCTTTCTTGTCCCATCCTAAACATGAAAAAGCTATGCAGTTAATTCTTTATTTCAACCATATAGAATTACACAGCTATAACTCTGCCTTTTATCCTGGCATTTAAAAAATGTACCATTTAGCATCTATCCAATAGATAATATTTTAAAAGATACTGTATAAGGTTTGCATGGATTTTTTTTGACTTAGAGTAAAATTATGAATCCAAGTATAAATATAAATAATCTAAATGTTTAAAAGCTATCTTGAAAAGATAATTAAATTTTAATTTTTTTTACTGATAGATTGTGGCCATCTCATTAGTATTAAAATTTAAAATGTAAGAGTTGCCTTATTGAATGTCAACAAAACACTATCCACAATTTCATAAGTGAATAGAGCAGTGAGTGTGGTCCTTTCAGTAGTATAATTAATCTCTTAAGTTCTTGGTGCAAATTTTAACTCCACTATTTGCTTGCACAAGCCATATAACTTATCTAAACCTCAGTGTCTTAATCAGTAAAACAGGCACAGTAACAGTACTCATCTCATAGTTCTTTAGTTTGTTGTTGCTGTTGTTATGAGGATTAATTGAGATAATGCATGGAAACTTTTATTACTATTTGACTGGAAATAGACATTCAATAAATACTAGCTATTCAGTGAAACGAAAGGGAAAAAAAAAAAACCCTTAAAAACAGGCTTCCATTAGTATCACATGTTTCCTTTCTCCACAGTTGCTGCTGATACTGAATCCAGAGAGGTGAACAGATTTCCCCTTCCTAATAATACAACCACAGCAACAGCAGCTGTGACTGAGGAGAAACCAGAACTAACATCTCTTCAAGAGGGAACCCACTGATTCACCAGGCTTTATTCATTATCTGAAGGCTGGGAAGGAGATTGATAAACTAAGAACCTTGGCTGATCCTCTGGAGACAGACTGCTCATTAATCTTGAGATGGACAAAGCTCCATAAGCCTTCCAGTGGTCTTCTGACAATATGGCCTTGAATTATATTCTTTTCTAACCTGGCCTTCTGATGTATTTTCTAGGTCCCTAAGGAGGAGGAGAAGGGCAAATAGGGAATTGTGTTTGGGTTGGCTGGACATATAGAAAATGATGGTGCATGTCAGATAAAATCACAATAGACTACAAAAATATTTCTGAATTCATCATTCTACAGTAATATGGTAGTATGAGCATTCAATATTACCATCTGCTATGGCATAATGAGCTCAGAGGGTATCTCTATTGACTCAGGTAAAGGAAAACTTGTCATTTGAAGTTGGTAGCACACCTGATGGATGGAGCATGAAGTGAAAACTTCCCATCATCTTTCTTATAAGGGAACCTGATGCTTGGATTAGTTAAATGGACCAAAACAGAAATATAAAGTTCACCTTGCACACTTAAAGGCCATTGCAGAATTTTTTGATACTATCTAAAGACTTGCCATCATAAAATACATTTTGTGCCTTTTTTCTCTTAGAGAAATTTCAGTCTTTTTATAGTTGTGAATTTCCTATTCTTTAGTTAGAATGAAATTATAGTAAACAAGGCACAGACATCTATAAAGAGTACTTCTCTTTTGTTTTTTATTTAATTGGTTTGTTGGTTTATGAGTTTTGCTGTTTGGGATTTTTGTTTATTGTTTATAGTTTATTGCTTATAGTTTCATTAGTAAGGTTTTTGTTTGTTTGTTTGCCATAATAGCCTATCAGACATAGGTCTGTGTATTTTTCACCAGTTGTCAAGATTTTTATTTTCTTGGCTGAAATGACTTATAAACTTTTATTGTTGCTTTAATGATAGTCTTAAGAAGTGTCATACCTGTGTGAGTTTTTTTAAATGAGATTTCGGCATGAAATAGGTATAGTAGAACCATGCCCCGTGTAAACTGACTGATTGAGAGATATTATTCAATAATTTATTGTGAAGAAAGATGGCCTAGCATTTTGTGTCATACAGGCTGATGGAATTTTGATTTTGGAATGGAGTATTTCTTTTTTAAAGATGAGGTAGTACGCTTTATTTTTAGGCTGTCCTGAAGGAGCAATACCTGAGAAAGGAATTAGAATCAGTAGTTAGGTAAGGATTGGGACCTGTGCTCAGGAATGATATACATAATTCTGATATTATAGGACTTTCCCTTAGAGGCTTTTTCATCTTTAGATGATCAATTAGATATTTAAAGTGAATACATTTACTTGATCCCATCTAGAGAGAATGTTTACAATTGCAACATATGAAGAAATCATTTTAGAACTGCAAAGTTGTTGTCTAATTTGGCTCCTCACTAACAGAGATATTTGCTCCAGATAAATTATTGTTTCCATTATTAATCTGTGTAACAATGCCCCTACAACAATTTCCTTAAGCCCTGAGGACTAACTCTAATCCCCTGCATAGGATCTATTATGACCTAGACCTACTCTTTTTTTGCACGGATAAATTGTTTAGCAACAGATTTGAATTTAATGTGTTGAAGTTTGACTGTATTTGCTGTACAAGGTATGTGTGTGTGTGAGAGAGAGGGAGAGGAGAAAGAAAGGGGAAGAAAGGAAGAGGTAGAGAGAGAGTGAGAAAGAGACAGAGGTTTTCAGCCTTCCTAGCTATCAGTTTTCCCAAATCGAACTAACCAATCAGATAATGAGCATGCAGACTGTTCAGACTCACTGTAATCAAGGTTTTCAAATTCTCTTGTAGGACAATCAGAATAGTCAAATATATTCCTTAGATCTTGGATGGTAGCTAATTATAATACAGAGGAGTTTTCATATTAATCTTCCTAATGAATTAATTTAACTATAAATTGCTAAATAAGTTATTCTTACTATCAGCATAAACTGTCTAATTCCTATATGGTATAGTTAGATTCAGGGATGGAGTTTAAATGTGTAACAGAGTAACTATTAGCAAATTTTTCCTTGTGGTTAGTACATGTCAGACACTGTTCCAAGTGTTTTATGAGTTTTAATTAATTCAGTGTTCACTTTTGAGGAAGGCACTGCTATTCATATCTTTATTAGGAAGGTGGGGAAATTGAGGCACAAAGAGGTTTTTGTGTATTTGCCTAAGACCTCACAGCTGTTATATGACATGGGTAGAATTCAAAATCAGTATGGTGTCAGAACCTACTCTCTTAACAAGTGTGGCTATGTTGCTTTCCTAAAAACAAGGGAGAAAGCTGATTTTTATATAGTAAGTAATGCTTCTTATTTAGGCATGTAAGTTAAGATGACCACATACTTTACTCTCAAGATGGTTAATTATAACACTCAAATTCTGGTATCCGAAATCCTTGTATATAGCCTATTTTGGAGTAGTTCATTTTCTCATTCATGGACTTTTATGACCATGAACTAATTTTGTCTTCTCACCTGACACTTACTTTTCTAGTTTGATGGAGGGTAGATGTCCAATTTTTGTAAGACACTAATCATATGCAGCATGTTAGCACCCTGAAGAGTAATGATGGGTAAGCAGTAATTGAGACTAACACTGTTGCTTAATGAAAATTGCTACCAGATGCTGGCAGAGTTCTGTGAGCCCTAGCATGTTAAATGGTCATTGCTATTGTGGTTTATTAAATAGTTTACTGAGTTTTTTATTTTCCTGTGACATTTACATGGTTCCAGAATATGGATGTCTGAATTCAATGGTTCACTTGTTTTAGATTGCGAATAGCTAATAATATCGAGGAATTTTTTTCTTTAGTCAGCTGCCTTACTTAATGGGGAAAAAATTCCTTATACAAGTTTACTTTCATGAATAATACTTGGGCATAATAATTACCAATATACTTTGGCATAATAATATGCCAAATTTGCTTCCTAAAACTTTAATCCATGACGGGATGCAAAAGCAAACTGGTGAAGTGGTTGGAACATGGTACCACCCCGTTTAAATCCTGTCTTCATTGCTCAATGTGTTTTCATGCCGATTTCTTAACTTCCTCCAAGCTTTATTTACCTCAACTGTCAAATAGAAATTATGTTATGACATTGTTGGGAAGATTTGCAAGGCCTGATACCTCTAATCAAAGAATGATGCTTAGAATAATCTCTAGGCAATTTCTTTCTGACATTTTTTATAGGCTGTTCTTCTTCCTCATACTTTACCTATGTCATAAGGACTACAACATATAGTACTATCCAATGCCCAACTTTCCTCAATTGAGTTGTGGCTCTGAGTGCTCTGGGTCTTAGTGACCCAGACTAGCTAACCAAAGAAGGGCCTGGAGGGACTGTGATACTGCATAGTATTTTTCAGATCCGACTGCTAATAAGAATCACGTAATAGGTCATATAGACTTCCAGGTCCTTTCCTTGGAGGTTCTGGTTTAGCTGGCCTAGAGTGGGGTGTAGAAATATATGTTTTAACCAGACATCCAGATGATTTCAATGATAAGGGGAAATGTAGAAAGAAGTTTTAGAGTTGATATATCTGAGTTGAGATCCTAGTGCCACTTATCAACAGCTAGGTGGTGATTTAGCTTTTTGTGTCCTAGTTTGTAGGTGGTTAACACAGATGGTAGTTCCTTTTCTTATATTTTTGCTGATGGAGTCCAGAGTAAGTAAACTTGCAAGTGGCCAATTCCTTGCTTCATTACTTGATCATGTCTCAGCACTTTCTAGAGGTATGCTGGTAATATTTAACAACTCTCCAGAATAGCAAGCCCTATTTTTGCATATTTCTGTTTCATAGACACTCATCATGGCCATTTTCTAGCTACCAGTATTCAGTCACTAAATGCATAGTTGAGAAGAGATGTACACATTCAGGTCTCATGAGCTGGAGGGAGCCACTCCTTCCAGCCACACCTCACATCCATCAGTTTTCTCTTTCTCCTCTCCCTCTGCTCGCTTCTTGTCTCTTTTTTCCTCTCATCCCCCTATTTCTGTCCCTTTCTGTCTTATTTGTAGGGCTACTTTCTTGAGAAAGTAGAATAAGTTATATCATTTCTTCATTAATTGTTTTATAAAATGTTTACTGAGTCTCTACTGTGTCAGACATCAGAAATGCATAATGGCTTTTTAAAGTTTAGCCTGTATGCTTTATATTTGGCCAGATAAGTAACACAGAACGAAAATCATGCAACTTGCGGGGAGAAAAGGCTATCCTGGAAATTAGTAATTGAGCTCCCAACACTTCCTATCAATCCTTTTCTTCATCTCATCTTTCTGCATGCGCTCTCTTTTCTTTTGTCCTGTACTTTGCTCTACTGGTTACTCTCTTTCTTTCCACTATAAACTGGCAGCTTCTCCTCTGTTGCTTTGGCCTAATACATGGTCAAGTCTCTACTATCTTAAGAAAACAACAAAAACAGACCAGGCACGGTGGCTCATGCCTGTAATCCCAGCACTTTAGGAGGCCAAGGCGGGCGGATCACCTGAGATTGGGAGTTCGAGACCAGACTGAACAACATGCAGAAACCCTGTCTCTACTAAAAATACAAAAAATTAGCTGGGCGTGGTGACACATGCCTGTAATCCCAGCTACTCGGGAGGCTGAGGCAGGAGAATTGCTTGAACCTGGGAAGTGAAGGTTGCGGTGAGCCGAGATCATGTCATTGCACTCCAGCCTGGGCAACAAAAGCCAAACTCCATCTCAAAAAAATAAAAAATAAAGAAAACAACAAAAACAATATTAATAACAAACTGCCATGACTCTGTCAGGTCACTATAAAATCTTATTCCTCTACACTTAGAATTCTGGAAAGAGTAGCTTGCTCTTTGTTTTTACTTCCTCATATTCTGTTTTTTATCTTTACCATTTTTCTTCTGCCCTACTACTTTAGTGAAATTCCTTCTGGTAAAGCCAAGGTGCCAATTGCAATGAGCACAACAAATTCCTTAACTTACTGGGCCTCTCTACTACCATTGATGCTGCTAATCCATAACTCCTCGACTATCTTCTCTCACCCAATTTTATGTATATTATTGACCTGCTTCTCTTTAGCTTTCTGACTATATTTCTAGTCCCTGACTTACTCACTGTTATTTTGTACACACTATTTCAGTGGTTCTCAAACTTTAGCTGTATCAGAACCACCTGGAGGGTTTGTTGAGTCAGATTACTGGGCCCAGATTTTCTGATTCTGTAGGTTTTGGGTAGAGAATGAAAATTTACTTTTCTAACAAGTTTCCAAGTGACCCTTCTAGTCTCAGAACTGCACCTCAAGAATATACTGCTCTAACTTCTTGAGTTCCTCTTTTACTTCCTGCCCTTAACTGGTAACTTGGTCTGCCATTTAACTCTTCTTGCTAAGTACATTGTTTCTAAGTACATCTCTTCTCATGGTTTTGATGGCTTATACCATCTGACACTAAAAATGTTTATCTCTTGTGACCTCATGGCCAATTTAGATTAGGATATCCAACTGTATGCTGGACATCTTTTATTAAATGTCCCAAAGGAATGCTTTGCCCATGGCCAGTCAGTGATGGAGGTGAAATTTGAATCCTGACTGTTTGACTCGAATGCCCCTGATTTTAACCATTAACTTCTATTAGACTCTCATCCTTCTTATGATTTCTCTAGTTCGGGACCTTCTATCTCTGGGAAGATGAAGCTTTCTGTGTTGGAGGCACCCAACACTATCCCGAGTTCACAGGAGGATTCACAAGACTCTATATAGTGTTGTATTTATGGCCATAATTTACTATAGTGAAAGGATACCAAACAAAATCAATATGCAAAAGGTGCATTGGGCAGAGTCTGGAAGAAACCAAGTGTAAGAGTCTACTCTGAGTGGATTCATACAGCACATGATTAATTCTTCCAGCAATGACTTGTAACAACAGGAGTCTACTAGGGAAGCTCATTAGAGATTTTGCCCAGGGTTGTCATCGTAGGATGATCACATAGGTACCCACTGCCTAACACATAGCAACATTTTAGTCTCCCAGAAGGAAAGCAGGTGTTCAACATAAACTATATTGTTTTCATACACAGTTCAGGCATAGTAAACTATTTTTATCAGTGAATGCTTGGAACTCTCCTGAAATCTATGTTCCTAGACGTCAACCAAGGGCCAACCTTGCAAGCAGGCCTTTTGTAAGGATAGCAGTCTCAGGCCTTTTATGTTAACCATTTTCCGTACCTTCTAATGAGACTTTCCATGTACAGTATTTTCCTTTCTCATTTTCATCTCCATACTGCAGCTGAATGAGGTATTTAAAATGCAAATCTGGTCTTATCCATCCTTGGCTTCAAACCCTTTGCAGTGCATCTTTTCTAGTTCTTGATAAACGGAATAAAAGGGGTTCATTGGGAGAAGTTTTTGGGAGCATAATTTGTACTGCAATTAATGTGCTGAATTTTTTATGTAAGCTATTCACCCACTTATTTTAATGTTAAGACACAGAGGAGTTTCCCACTGAATGCTGTAGTTGAGAATCCCTCTTTTCTCCACAGCTCATATTCCAGACAGATTTGATCTTTCTTAACTTTGAATTGACTTAACAATTAAGTTTTCTTTTCATAGCACTTACCACTTTCTCTCTTGTATTGTAGGTTTTTTTTTCTGTACATGTCTCACCTCTATATTATAAGTCTTTGAGTTACAATCTTTCTCTTTATTCCTCAAATTAATCTCCAGTAATTCAGTATTTACCAGTTAGCTTTCAATAACCATGTTGAAGAACTGAATAAACTTGACTAAAAATGAAAAATAATGATCTGTACTTTATTCTGATAAAGTTACTTACCTAGTTTTCTTAGTAGCTGTTGGTAAACATCATTTAAAATAAAGATCCTAATAAACTAAAGGAAACCTAATAGCAACTCAAGCGGAAATTAATTATGAGTCCTTATTTTTAAAAGGTCTGGTCATAAACTGTGAGTTAGTATGACTAGAATTAAGTGTATTTGTTTTTACTCTGCATCAATTTTTAATTATTTAGAGCCTTTTATATTCATTTTCTCCCTCTAAAACCACATTTCAATGGAAATTGTCACTTAATTAGGTCTGTGCTAAATAATATACACAAAACTTATTTTTAAGATTAAGTGAAAATGGTAGATTTCTGTTCAGCCAAAGAAACCCTGTTATTTCTTGGTATCAGACACTTATTATTAATTAATTAGTTCTCTGAAGTGGTATGCTGGTATGTTTTTAAATCAGTTAAGCAAAGACATACTCCCAGTGTCCTGATAAAGAGAACCATGAAAATGTATAATTTGTTCATGATAAACAGCTTTTAGTGTCTATCAGATTTCCAGTAGTAACTTAATAATAGTAAAATTAAGGGCTTTTAGATTTGGACAGCAAAAGTTAACCAAGGAGATGTCGACTTAGACATTACAATAGAAAATAAGTACATAGATAGTTTAGCAAATGGATATACTTAGGAAGATATACTTAGCCATCATATATTGCTATCATATTTGAAATGCTAAGAGTGCAATATTTAACTTTCATGTCTATTATGTGTTGAAAAGTCTTTTGTGGATATACCATTGTCATATGTCTGTGGCAACCATAAGCATGCTGTCTCTCTGTGGCTACAATATGCAGATGTATGGTAACAGCCCCATGTACCATTTTAATAGTGCCTTTTCTAGTCTACTGTGACAAGTAATTCTACTCAGCTTGTCAGTGATGACAGCTGAGACTTTTTGCTTAGATGCCTTGACAGTGCTTGTACTAAACAGCCAGAGCCATATACTCCATTAAGTTTCTATAAAATGAACTGTTTGCTTCTTGCTGTTTTGCTGATAGTGGCAGCAGTTGTAAGCTAATCCTCTCCAGTCGTGGATTGCTCGACTGAGTGCTTTCACTCATCAACAAGTAGTAGATCTCATAGTTTTAGTAGAGTGGCCACAAGGTTGATAGCTATGATAGGCAGA
Source organism: Macaca thibetana thibetana (assembly GCF_024542745.1). Lineage (NCBI taxonomy): Eukaryota > Metazoa > Chordata > Mammalia > Primates > Cercopithecidae > Macaca > Macaca thibetana. Next base: position 78,287,702 of record NC_065579.1, read on the forward strand.
CATAATTTATTTCAACACATTTCTAAAATGGCTATTTACTCTAAATTAGGCTGCAAATCTGTCCCTAACGAGGAGAAAACTGACTTTTTAGATGGTGAAGTAATTGATGGTTCTTCCCCAACACATAATTATTCATAGGCTCTTGGTGCAAAAGACATAAATATGAGAAAGGTGTGTCTCAGAGTAAACTATGTCTACTTGTAAGTGTGTGTGCACCAGTAAAAGCTACATGTTCCCTAATATGTAAGAGTACATTTAAGAGGAAATAAATCAGTATCCTTCAATATCTTAAGCAAAGCTAGATCATTAGAAATACTGATACCTGATTATTTTCAAATATATGGGAAAATACAACTTTTACTTTTTTTCTCTTTTAAATAGATGATGATCCATTTAGGCTGTTTCTTATTACATTCATGCATTGTATTAAACTCTTGTGTTTCTTTATTCTTCTCCTTCCCCTGCTGCAAAACAGAAATATGTATGATAATTCTTCTCTAGGTGTTACAAAGACTGCTTTCATCAACAAATCCCTGGCATTTGACCTGAAAAGCAATGAAAGCCTTAGTGCTCAATTTTTAGGCAGTTTTTCTATTCTATCTGACATCACTGGGCATTATCAATAATGGAGTAAGTCTTTGAAGAGGACAAATAAGGACAGAAGTGTTTACAAAGCTGAGCATTAGACTTGATAGAAAGTTTAAGAATTCAGTGCTAGCTTCAAGTAACTGTAGATAGGAATAGCATTATTTATAATATTCTATATAGTTTACAGTATTATTTACAGTATTCTATTTTTTCAAAAAAAATCCCTTACAATGTCTCCTTGGATTTTTATGCCTCACCACACTTTAGTGAAATAAGAAAGTTTCAGTGTGGTTTCTCAATACAATTTTTTTGCAGATAAAACTGATAATATAGATTTGGAAATTAAGTTGTGCTCAGAGCTTTTCAATCTTTAGCATGGGGATTAAACACATTTTTGGTAGTATATGAGGAATTCTTTTTTTAAATCTTAAAGCGATTGTATTTAGAGAATTCAAGAATAGTTGGTCAAATACAGTTGGCCAAATTACCTTTTCCAATATACCTTCAGTGACATATGTATTTCAATATATGGCTATATGGTTGTCAGATATATACATTGATTCTCTAATTCCCTAACTTCTCTGAAGTCTTGGATTATAATTTAAAATTTAAGATTTGTCTTTGAAGAGTCAAATATAATTCTTATTTAAAATTTTTAATTTTTATGAGTACATGGTAAGTGTAGTCTGTTCTCACCCTGCTATGAAGAAATACCTGCGACTGCGTAATTTATAAAGAAAAGAGGTTTAATTGGCTCATGGTTCCACAGGCTGTACAGGAACCATGGCTGGAGAGGCCTCAATAAATTTTCAATCATGACAGATGAGAAAACAGGCATGTCTTACATGACTGGAGCAGGAGGAAGAGAGAGCGAGAGGGGAGGCATCAAACAATTTTAAACAACCAGATCTCGTGAGAACTCTATCATGAGAATAGCACCAAAGGGGGAAATAGGCTCCCGTGATCCAGTCACTTCCCACCAGGCCCCAACTCCAACACTGGATTACAATTCGACATGAGATTTGAGCGAGGACACAAATTCAAACTATATCAGTAGGTATATATATTTATGGGTTACATGACATATTTTGATACAGGCATGCAATGCATAATAATCACATCAGGGTAATTATGGTATACATTACCTTGAGGATCTGTTCTTTGTGTTTCAAACAATCCAATTATACTTTTTTAGTTATTTCATAGGAGTGCAGATATCTCTTCAATATACTGATTTTCTTTCTTTTGGGTGTATACCTAGGAGTGGGATTGCTGGATCATATGGTAGCTCTATTTTTAGTTTTTTTGAGAAACCTCCAAACTGTTCTCCATAGCAGCTGTACAAATTTACATTCACACCAACAGTTGTACGAGGGTTTCCTTTTTATCCACATGCTCACCAGCATTTGTTACTGCCTGTCTTTTTGATAAAAGCCATTTTAACTGGTGTGAGATGATATCTAATTGTAGTTTTTATTTGCATTTCTCTGATGATCAGTGATGTTGAGTACCTCTTCATATACCTGTTTGCCATTTGTATGTCTTCTTTTGAAAAATATCTATTCAGATCTTTTGCCCATTTTTAAATCAGATTATTAGATTTTTCTTTTTTTTTTTTTGCTATAGATTTGTTTCAGCTTCTTATATATTCCAGTTATAAATCCATTTTCAGATGAGTAGTTTGCAAATATTTTCTCCCATTCTGTGGGTTGTCCACTTTGTTGATTGTATCCTTTGCTATGCAGAAGCTTTTTAACTTGATGTGATCCCATTTGTCTATTTTGGCTTTGGTTTCCTGTGCCTGTGCAGTATTTCTAAAGAAGCTTTTGTCCACTCCCATGTCCTGGAGAGTTTCTCCAATGTTTCCTTGTAGTAGTTTCTTAGATTGAAGTCTCAGATTTAAGTCTTTAATCTACTTTGATTTGATTTTTGTATATGGCAAGAGACGGGTCTAGTTTCATTCTTCTGCATATGGATATCTAGTTTTTCTAGCACAATTTGTTTAAGAGAATGTCCTTTTCCCAGTGTATGTTCTCAGAAACTTTGTGAAAATGAGTTCACTGTAGATGTGTGGATTTATTTCTGGGTTCTCTATTCTGCTCCACTGGTCTATGTGTCTATTTTTATACCAGTGCTCTGGCATTTTGGTTACTACAGTTCTGTAGTATAATTTGAAATTGGGTAATGTAATTCCTCCTCATTAGCTTCGCTGAGCATAGCTTTGTCTATTCTATTTTGTGGTTTCATATAAATTTAAGGATTGTTTTATTTTTCTATTTCCATGCAGAATTTCATTGGTATTTTGATAGGGGTTGCATTAAATTTGTAGATAGATTTGGGTAGCATGGACATTTTAACAATATTGATTCTTCCAATCCATGAACATGGAATATCTTCTCATGTTTTTGTGTCCTCTTCAATTTCTTTCATCAGTTTTTATAGTAGAGAACTTTCCTTCTTTGGTTAACTTTATTCCTAGGTATTTAATTTTATTCGTACCTATTGTAAATGAGATTACTTTATTGGCTTCTTTTTCAGATTGTTGACTGTTGGCATATAGAAATGCTACTGACTTTTGAATGTTGATTTCATTTTCTTCAACTTTACTGAATTTGTTTATCATTGTAACAGTTTTCTTGTGGAGTCTGTAGGTTTTTCCAAATATAGGATAATGTAATATGATAATTATATTTCAAATATAATTTGACTTTTTTTTTTCCAATTTGGATGCCCTTTATTTCTTCGTCTTTGTCTTCTCAGATTGCTCTAGCTAGGACTTATAGTACAGTGTTGAATTACAGTGAAAATGGTGATCATCCTTGTTGTGTTCCAAATTAAAAAAAAAATACTTTCATATTTCTCCCATTCAGTATGATACTGGCTGTGGGTTTGTTATGCATTGCTTGTCTTATGTTGAAGTGTGTTCCTTCTGTACCCAATTCATTAAGAATTTTTATTATGAAGCAATGTTGAAATTTATCAAATGATTTTTCTGTATCAATTGAAATGATTATACGGTTTTTATTCTTCATTCTGTTGATGTAATGTATCACCCTGATTGATTTGTGTATGTTGAACCATCATTACATTCCTGTGATGAATCCCACTTGGTAACGATGAATTACCTTATTAATGTATTGTTAAATTCACTTTGCTCGTATTCTGTTGAGAATTTTTGCATCAATATTCATCAGTGATATTGGTCTGTAGTTTCTTTTTTATTTGTCTTGGTCTCATTTTGATATCAGGATAATGTGGACCTCATAAAACGAGTTTGGAAGTATTTCCTTTTCCTCTATTTCTTGGAGTAGTTTGAATAGGATTGGTATTAGTTCTTGTTTATGTTAGGTAAAATTTAGCAGTGAAGCAGTTGGGTCCCAAGTTTTCTTTGCCGAGAGACTTTTTATTACAGCTTTGATCTTATTGCTTTTTATTGGACTGTTTCAGGTTTTGGATTTCTTCATGGCTTCATCTTGTTAGGTTGTATGTGTCTAGGAATTTGTGCATTTTTCAACTTATTGCCATATAATTGTTCATAATTGCCACTAATGATTCTTTGAATTTCTGTGATATCAGTTGTAATATCTCTTTTTTCATCTCTGATTTTATTTATTTGGTCCTTTTATTTTTCTTAACCTGGCTATAACTTTGTCATTTTTGTTTAACTTTTCAGAAAACCAACTTTTAATTTCATTTATCTTTTATATATTTTTCCAATTTTATTTATTTTTTTCTTATACTAATTTTGGGTTTGGTTTGCACTTGCTTTTCTAGTTCTTTAAGATGCATTGTTAGGTTGTTTATTTGAAGTTTTTCTTTTTTTATTCCATGTAGGCACTTATAGCTATAAACATTCCTCTTAGTACTGATTTTGCTGTATCCCATAGGTTTTAGTATGTTGTATTTCTATTATCATTTGTTTCAAGAATTTTTAAAAATTTTTTCTCTTAATTTCTTCATTGACCTAATACTGGTCATTCAGGAGTGTATTGTTTAATTTCCATGTATTTGCATTGTTTCTAAAATTACTTTTGTTATTGATTTCCACTTTTATTCCATTATGGTCAAAGAAGATGCTTGATATTATTTCAAATTTTCTGAGTGTTTTAACACTTGTTTTGTGACCTTACATATGGTGTATCCTTGAGGATGGTCCAAGTGCTGTTGAAAGAATGTCTATTCTACAGCCATTGGATAAAATGTTCTATAAATATATGCTAGGTTTATTTGGTCTATAGTGCAATTTATATCCTATTTTTTGGTGTCATTGATATTCTAATTGGAAGATCAGTGCTGAAAGTGAGATGTACTGATAGTGGGATGTTGAGGTCTCTAGCTATTATTGCATTCGGATCTATTTTTCTCTTTAGCTCTAATAATACTTACTTTATGCATCTAGGTGTTTCAGTGTTGAGTGCATATATGTTTAAAATTGTTGTATCATCTTGCTGAATTGACCCCTTCATCATTATATAGTGACCTTCTTTGTCTCTTTTAGTCTCTATCTTGAAATCTATTTTTTTCTAATTTAAGTATAGTTACTCCTGCTGTTTTTTCATTTCCATTGGCATGGAATATCTGTTTCCATCCTTCTATTTTCAGTCTATATGTGTCTTTATAGGTGAAGTGTATTTCTTGTAGGTAATAGATCATTGAGTCCTGTTTTTTGTTTTGTTTTCCATTCAGCTACTTACGTCTTTTGGTTGGAGAGTTTAGCCACTTACATTCAATGTTATTGTTGATAAGTAAGGGCTTATTCCTGCCATTTTGTTATTCATTTTCTGTTTGTGTGTGTGTGTGTGTGTGTGTGTGTGTGTGTGTGTGTTTGTGGTCTTCTCTTCTTTCCTCTCTTCCTTTCATTAAAGGTAATTTTCTCTGGTGATGTAATCTAGTTTTTATTTTTTGTGTATCCATTGTATGTTTTGTTCTTTTTTTTTTTTTTTTTTTTTGAGATGAAGTCTCACTTTATTGTCCAGGCTGGAGTGCAGTGGCGTGATATTGGCTCACCACAACTTCCACCTCCCAGGTTCAAGTGATTCTCCTGCCTCTGTCTCCCTAGTAGCTGGGATTACAGGTATGCACCACCACTCCTGGCTGATTTTGATGGGGTTTCACAATATTGCCAAGGCTGATCTTGGACTCCTGACCTCAGGTGATCCACCCACCTGAGCCTCGCAAAGTACTGGGATTACAGGTGTGAGCCACCATGCCTGGCCCATTGTATGTTTTTCTGTTTGAGTTTACCATGTACCTTGCAAACACCATCTTATAACCCATTATTTTAAGCCGATTACAACATAACACTGTTTGCATAAAAAAACAAGTAAAAGTAAAACAAATACAAACTGTATACCTTAACTTTATCCCTCTGCTATTTAACTTTTGTTGTTTCTGTTTATATCTTATTGCACAGTCTATGTCTTTAAAAGTTGTTCTTTTTTTGATTGGTTCATTTTTTAGTCTTTCTAATTATGATAAGAATACTGCACACACCACAGACACAGTGTTATAATATTCTGGTTTTCTGTGCACTTACTATTACCCGTGAGTTTTGTAGCTTCATTTCTTTTTTCTTTTCTTTTTTTTTTTTTTTTTTTTTTTTGAGACAGAGTCTCACTGTATTGTCCAGGCTGGAGTGCAGTGGTGTGATCTCGGCTCACTGCAACCTCTGCCTCCCGATTCAGGCTATTCTCCTGCCTCAGCCTCCCGAGTAGCTGGGATTACAGGCGCATGCCACCATGCCTGGCTAATTTTTGTATTTTTTTTAGTAGAAATGGGGTTTCACCATATTGGCCAGGCTGGTCTCGAACTCCTGACCTTGTGATCTGTCTGTTTTTGCCTTCTAAATTGCTGGGATTACAGGCATGAGCCACCACACCTGATCAGATAATTTCTTATTGTTGATTAATGTCCGTTTTTTTTTTTTTTTCCTTCCTTGAAGTGCTCCCTTTAGTGTTTTTTTGTAGGACAGATCTGGTGTTGACAAAATCCCTCAGCTTTTCTTTGTTTGGGAAAATCTTTATTTCTTCTTCATGTTTGAAAGATATTTTCACTAGATATACTATTCCAGGTTAAAAGTTTTATTTCCTTTAGCACTTATGTAATGCTGCTCTCTCCTGGCCTGTAAAGTTTCCACTGGTAAGTCTGCTGTCAGATGTAATAGAGCTCCACTGTATGTTGTTTTTCTCCTCTTGCTGTTTTTAGGATCCTTTCTTTATCCTTGACCTTTGGGAATTTTATTATTAAATGTCTTGAGGTAGTCTTCTTTGGGTTAAATCTGCTTGTGTCCTATTACCTTCTTGTATTTGAATAATTATATATTTCTCTAAGTTTGGGAAATTATGTTATTACCCCTTTGAATACACGTTCTGCCCCATCTCTTTCTCTACCAGCTCTTTAAGGCCAACAACTCTTAGATTTGCCTTTTTGAGACTATTTTCTAGATCCTGTATGCATGATTCATTGTTGTTTATGCTTTTTTCTTTTGTCTTCTCTGTGTATTTCCAAATAGCCTACCTTCAAGCTCGCTATTTCTTCTGCTTGATCAATTGTTATTAAAAGACTGTGATGCATTCTTTCATATTCAAATTGCATTTTTAGCTCCAGAATTTCTACTTGATTCTTTTTAATTATTTCAATCTCTTTAATTTATGTGATAAAATTATGAATTCCTTCTCTGCAATATCTTGAAATCCTTTGAGTTTCTTCAAAACAGCAATTTTGAATTATCTATCTGAAAGGTCACTTACCTCTGTTTCTCTTAACTTGATCCGTGGTACCTTATTTAGTTCATTTGGTAAGGTCATGTTTTCCTGGATGGTCATGATACTTGTAAATGTTCATCTGTTTCTGGGCATTGAAGAGTTAGATGTTTATTGTAGTCTTCATAGTCTGGGCTTGTTTGTTCCCATCCTTCTTGGGAAAGCTTTCCACACATTTGAAAGGACATGGTGTTACGACCTAAGCTGTATCTGCATTAGGGGGCACCTCAAGCCCAGTACTTCTGTGGTTCTTGCAGACTTGTATAGGTATACCTTGAAGGTCTTGGACAAGATCCAGAAGAATTCTTTGGATTACCAGGCAGAGGCTCTTATTCTCTTCCATTAGTTTCTCCCCATCAAATGGAGCCTTTCTGTCTGTTCTGAGTTGCCTGGAGCTGGGAGTGGAGAGACAAAAGCTTCCATGTGGCCACCATCACCAGGATTGTGCTGGGTCAGACCTGAAGCCAGCTTGGTACTGGGTCTTGCCCAAGGCCTGCTGTAACCACTCCCTGAAAGTCATCTCTGTTTTCTCAAGGCCCTGGGGTTCTACAATTAGCAGATTGACAAGCCAGCCAGGCCTTTGTCATCCCTTCAGCACAGTGAATTCCTGCAGGCCCCAGTTGGGTTCAGAGATGCTGTCTAGGAGTCGGAGACTAGAGTTAAAAACCTTAGAAGTCTATTTAGTGTGCTATTGTAGTGTGGCTGAGCTGGCACTCAAACTACAAGATGCAATCCTTTCCACTCCTCTCTTCTTTCTAAAGACAGAAGCCTCACTCCATGACCACTGGTACCACAGGACAATGGAGACAACTGCCAGGCTACTGCTGATGTTCCCTTAAGTCCCTGGGGCTCTTCTGCCAGCTTGTAGTGAGTGCTACCTTGCCCGAGACTCACCTTCAGGGCAGTAGGCTCCCTTCTGGTCCAGGGCAGGTCCCAAAATGCCATCTAAGAGACAAGGCCTGGAATCAGGACCCAAGAGTCCATTTGGTAGTCTACCCTTCTGTTGCAAACTGGTACTTAAGGTACAAGGCAAAGTCTCATTTACTTACCCAAGATCCACAGCATACTACCTGGGTATTGCTGCTGGTTATTCAGGGCTCAAGGGCTCTTTAGTTAGCAAGTGATGAATCTTTCCGGGACTGTGTTATTCTCTTTAAGGCAGCAGGTTCCCTGTTGTCTCAGAGTGTATCTAGAAATGCCATGTGTGAGTTTGTTCCTAGAAAGGGGGTCTCAGGACTCTGACTGATGTCCTATCCTGCTATAGCAGAGGTGGTATCCAAAATAGGAGACAAATTCCTCTTCACTCTTCCCTTTCCTCTCCTCAAACAGAAGGAAAGGGTCTCTTTTGGAGTTGTGAGCAGTGCAGTCTTGGGTTCAGGGAGGGTTAGCACTAGCATTCCCATAGCTGCCCCAGCTGGTGTAGTTCAAATGTCCCCCTCCCCCCATTTACTGGCTCTGAGCCCAGCTGAACATTAGTACTCTCCTAGGAGTTGCAGTCCTTGTATCCTTATAGCCTTGACTACCTTTCAAGTTTATTTAGAACTCCAGGGCACTTTGTCTTGTGGTGACGAGGCTTGCAAGAACTGAAGTTCCAACCACTGAGATGGGCGATTCTCCTCTGGGTAGGGCTGGTTCAAATGCTTCTTCCATGATTGGGCATCAGTTGAGTTTGGTCTAGTTTTGCTTTCTTCTAAAACAGGGCTGCACTCAGTCCAGTGCCATGTCTCACCACTTTTGTGCTCTCCCTTTCCTATGCACTGAGATTTCCTCTAACACCACACTGCCACTGTCAAGGGATGGGCAAGAGGTGGCATTGATGATTCAGGACTGTTTGTCCTACATCTTTTTTTTTTTTTCTTTTTCTTTTTTTTAAATTATACTTTAAGTTCTAGGGTACATGTGAACAACGTGCAGGTTTGTTACACATGTATACTTGTGCCATGTTGGTGTGCTGCACCCATCAACTCATCAGCACCCATCAACTCATTTACATCAGGTCTAACTCCCAATGCCATCCCTTCCCCCTCCCCCCTCCCCATAATAGGCCCTGGTGTGTGATGTTCCCCTACCAGAGTCCAAGTGATCTCATTATTCAATTCCCACCTATGAGTGAGAACATGCAGTGTTTGGTTTTCTGTTCTTGTGATGGTTTGCTGAGAATGATGGTTTCCAGCTTCATCCATGTCCCTACAAAGCACACAAACTCATCCTTTTTTATGGCTACATAGTATTCCATGGTGTATATGTGCCACATTTTCTTAATCCAATCTGTCACTGATGGACATTTGGGTTGATTCCAAGTCTTTGCTATTATGAATAGTGCCGCAATAAACATACGTGTGCATGTGTCTTTATAGCAGCATGATTTATAATCCTTTGGGTATATACCCAGTAATGGGATCGCTGGGTCATATGGTATTTCTAGTTCTAGATCCTTGAGGAAACGCCATATTGTTTTCCACAATGGTTGAACCAGTTTACAATACCATCGACAGTGTAAAAGTGTTCCTATTTCTCCACATCCTCTCCAGCACCTGTTGTTTCCTGACTTTTTAATGATTGCCATTCTAACTGGTGTGAGATGGTATCTCATTGTGGTTTGATTTGTATTTCTCTAATGGCCAGTGATGATGAGCATTTTTTCATGTGCCTGTTGGCTGTATGAATGTCTTCTTTTGAGAACTGTCTGTTCATATCCTTTGCCCACTTTTTGATGGGTTTTTTTTTTCTTGTAAATTTGTTTGAGTTCTTTGTAGGTTCTGGATATTAGCCCTTTGTCAGATGGGTAGATTGCAAAAATTTTCTCCCATTCTCTAGGTTGCCTGTTCACCCTGATGGTAGTTTCTTTTGCTGTGCAGAAGCTGTTTAGTTTAATTAGATCCCATTTGTCAATTTTGGCTTTTGTTGCCATTGCTTTTGGTGTTTTAGACATGAAGTCCTTGCCCATGCCTATGTCCTGAATGGTATTACCTAGGTTGTCTTCTAGGGTTTTTATGGTTTTAGGTCTAACATTTAAGTCTCTAATCCATCTTGAATTAATTTTTGTATAAGGCATAAGGAAAGGATCCCATTTCAGCTTTCTACTTATGGCTAGCCAATTTTCCCAGCACCATTTATTAAATAGGGAATCCTTTCCCCATTTCTTGTTTTTGTCAGGTTTGTCAAAGATAAGACAGCTGTAGATATGTGGTATTATTTCTGAGGGCTCTGTTCTTTTCCATTGGTCTATATCTCTGTTTTGGTACCAGTACCATGCTGTTTTGGTTACTGTAACCTTGCAGTATAGTTTGAAGTCAGGTAGCGTGATGCCTCCAGCTTTGTTCTTTTGACTTAGGATTGTCTTGGCAATGTGGGCTCTTTTTTGGTTCCATATGAACTTTAAGGTAGTTTTTTTCCAGTTCTGTGAAGAAAGTCATTGGTAGCTTGATGGGAATGGCACTGAATCTATAAATTACCTTGGGCAGTATGGCCATTTTCACAATATTGATTCTTCCTATCCATGAGCATGGTAATGTTCTTCCATTTGTTTGTGTCCTCTTTTATTTCACTGAGCAGTGGTTTGTAGTTCTCCTTCAAGAGGTCCTTTATATCCCGTATAAGTTGGATTCCTAGGTATTTTATTCTCTTTGAAGCCATTGTGAATAGAAGTTCATTCATGATTTGGCTGTTTGTCTATTACTGGTGTATAAGAATGCTTGTGATTTTTGCACATTGATTTTTTATCCTTAGACTTTGCTGAAGTTGCTTATCAGCTTAAGGAGATTTTGGGCTGAAACAATGGGGTTTTCTAAATATACAATCATGTCATCTGCAAACAGGGACAATTTGACTTCTTCTTTTCCTAACTGAATACCCTTGATTTCTTTCTCTTGCCTGATTGCCCTAGCCAGAACTTCCAACACTATGTTAAATAGGAGTGGTGAGAGAGGGCATCCCTGTCTTGTGCCAGTTTTCAAAGGGAATGCTTCTAGTTTTTGCCCATTCAGTGTGATATTGGCTGTGGGTTTGTCATAAATAGCTCTTATGATTTTGAGATATGTTCCCTGAATACCGAATTTATTGAGAGTTTTTAGCATGAAGGGCTGTTTAATTTTGTCAAAGACCTTTTTTGCATCTATTGAGATAATCATGTGGTTTTTGTCTTTGGTTCTGTTTATGTGCTGGATTATGTTTATTGATTTGTATATGTTGAACCAGCCTTGCATCCCAGGGATGAAGCCCACTTGATCATGGTGGATAAGCTTTTTGATGTGCTGCTGAATCCGGTTTGCCAGTATTTTATTGAGGATTTTTGCATCGATGCTCATCAGGGATATTTGTCTACAATTCTCTTTTTTTGTTGTGTCTCTGCCAGGCTTTAGTATCAGGATGATGTTGGCCTCATAAAATGAGTTAGGGAGGATTCCCTCTTTTTCTATTGATTGGAAGAGTTTCAGAAGGAATGGTTCCAGCTCCTCCTTGTACCTTCGATAGAATTCGGCTCTGAATCCGTCTGGTCCTGGACTTTTTTTGGTTGGTAGGCTATTAATTATTGCCTGAATTTCAGAGCCTGTTATTGGTCTATTCAGGGATTCAACTTCTTCCTGGTTTAGTCTTGGGAGATTGTAAGCATCCAGGAAATTATCCATTTCTTCTAGGATTTCTAGTTTATTTGCATAGAGGTGTTTATAATATTCTCTGATGGTAGTTTGTATTTCTGTGGGGTTGGTAGTGATATCCCCTTTATCATTTTTTATTGCATCTATGTGATTCTTCTCTCTTTTCTTCTTTATTAATCTTGCTAGCGGTCTATCAATTTTCTTGATCTTTTCAAAAAACCAGCTCCTGGATGCATTCATTTTTTGGAGGGTTTTTTTGTGTCTCTATCTCCTTCAGTTCTGCTCTGATCTTAGTTATTTCTTGCCTTCTGCTAGCTTTTGAATGTGTTTGCTCTTGCTTCTCTAGTTCTTTTAATTGTGATGTTAGGGTGTCCATTTTAGATCTTTGCTGCTTTCTCTTTTGGGCAGTAAGTGCTATAAATCTCCCTCTACGCACTACTTTAAATGTGTCCCAGAGACTCTGGTATGTTGTATGTTTGTTCTCATTGGTTTCAAAAAACATCTTTATTGCTGCCTTCATTTCGTTATGTACCCAGTAGTCATTCAGGAGCAGGTTGTTCAGTTTCCATGTAATTGAGCGGTTTTGATTGATTTTCTTAGTCCTGAGTTCTAGTTAGATTGCATTGTGGTCTGAGAGACAGTTTGTTATAATTTCTGTTCTTTTACATTTGCTGAGGAGTGCTTTACTTCCAACTCTGTGGTCAGTTTTGGAATAGGTGCGATGTGGTGCTGAGAAGAATGTATATTCTGTTGATTTGGGGTGGAGAGTTCTGTAGATGTCTATTAGGTCCGCTTGGTGCAGAGTTGAGCTCAGTTCCTGGATATTCTTGTTAACTTTCTGTCTCGTTGATCTGTCTAATGTTGACAGTGGGGTGTTGAAGTTTCCCATTATTATTGTATGGGAGTCTAAGTCTCTTTGCAAGTCTCTAAGGACTTGCTTTATGAATCTGGGTGCTCCTGTATTGGGCACATATATATTTAGGATAGTTAGCTTTTCCTGTTGAATTGATCCCTTTACCATTATGTAATGGCCTTCTTTGTCTCTTTTGATCTTTGATGGTTTAAAGTCTGTTTTATCAGAGACTAGGATTGCAACTCCTCCTTTTTTTTGTCCTCCATTTGCTTGGTAGATCTTCCTCCATCCCTTTATTTTGAGCCTATGTGTGTCTCTGCATGTGAGATGGGTCTCCTGAATACAGTAGACTGATGGGTCTTGACTCTTTATCCAATTTGCCAGTCTGTTTCTTTTAATTGAACCATTTAGTCCATGTACATTTAAGGCTAATATTGTTATGTATGAACTTGATCCTATCATTTTGATATTACTTGGTTATTTTGCTCATTAGTTGATCCAGTTTCTTCTTAGCATTGATGGTCTTTACCTTTTGGCATGTTTTTGCAATGGCTGGTGCTGGTTGTTCCTTTCCATATTTAGTGCTTCCTTCAGGATCTCTTGTAGGGCAGGCCTGGTGGTGACAGAATCTCTAAGCATTTGCTTGTCTGTAAAGGATATTTCTCTTTCACTTGTGAAACTTAGTTTGGCTGGATATGAAATTCTGGGTTTAAAATTCATTTCTTTAAGAATGTTGAATATCGGCCCCCATTGTATTCTGGCTTGGAGAGTTTCTGCTGAGAGATCTGCTGTTAGTGTGATGGGCTTCCCTTTGTGTGTAACTCGACCTTTCTCTCTGGCTGCCCTTCAGATTTTTTCCTTCATTTCAACTTTGGTGAATCTGACAATTATGTGTCTTGGAGTTGCTCTTCTCAAGGAGTATCTTTGTGGCATTCTTTGTATTTCCTGAATTTGAATGTTGGCCTGCCTTACTAGGTTGGGGAAGTTCTCCTGGATGATATCCTGAAGAGTGTTTTCCAACTTGGTTCCATTTTCCCCCTCACTTTCAGGCACGCCAATGAGACGTAGATTTGGTCTTGTCACATAATCCCATATTTCTTGGAGGCTTGGTTCATTTCTTTTTCCTCTTTTTTCTCTAGGCTTCTCTTCTCGCTTCATTTCATTCATTTGATCTTCAATCATTGATACTCTTTCTTCCAGTTGATCCAGTTGGTTACTGAAGCTTGTGCATTTGTCACGTATTTCTCATGTCATGGTTTTTATCTCTGTCAGTTCGTTTATGGCCTTCTCTGCATTGATTATTCTAGTTATCTATTCTTCCATTCTTTTTTCAAGATTTTTAGTTTCTTTGCGCTGGGTACATAGTTCCTCCTTTAGCTCTGATAATTTTGATCGACTGGTCTTCTCCTCCGAACTCATCAAAGTCATTCTCCGTCCAGCTTTGATCCCTTGCTGGCGATGAGCTGCGCTCCTTTGGAGGGGGAGATTCACTCTGATTTTTTAAATTTCCAGCTTTTCTGCCCTGCTTTTTCCCCATCTTTGTGGTTTTATCTGCCTTTGGTCTTTGGTGCTGATGGGGTTTTGGTGTGGGTGTCCTTTCTGTTTGTTAGTTTTCCTTCTAACAGTTTGGACCCTCAGCTGTAGGTCTGTTGGAGTTTGCCTGAGGTCCACTCCAGATCCTGGGTATTAGCAGTGGAGGCTGCAGATGATAGAATATTGCTGAACAGCGAGTGCTGCTGTCTGATTCTTGCTCTGGAAGCTTTGTCTCAGGGGTGTACCCCACCATGTGAGGTGTGAGGTGTCGGTCTGCACCTCCGTTGAAAATGCAGAAATCACTCATCTTCTGTGTCGCTCACGCTGGGAGCTGGAGGCTGGAGCTGTTCCTATTCGGCCATCTTGCTCCCCCTTCTGTCCTACATCTTAAGTACCTCTTTCAGTGATGTGAATTTAAAACCAGGTACTTTGAGTGCTCATCTGATTTTTGGCTCTTATGAAGGTATATCTTAAATTTTTTCTGTAGATATTTGTTAAATTGGTGTTCTTGTGGAGGTGATGATAGGTGAAGCCTTCTGTTTTGCCACCTTGCTTCTGCTTTTTGTTGTTGTTGATTTTTAAAAATTCTTAGTGTATTATCTTTTTCCTAGAATGTCTAAACTCTGAATTAGTCTCCTAAAGGTGGGGAAGAATTTTATTCAACTGAGATGGGGAAATTTTATACTATAATGAACTGTTCTCCAGTACGAAGTTCATTAACTCCACAAATTACATAGCCAACAATTAGAAACCTAAAAGCAATAATTTTGAAATAATTTAGTGCTCTGTAATAGTGCATTACCTCACATAGGTGACTGTTTTTCTGCTGTACGCCATTTTCTAGGTGAGATTTCTATAGGGCAAGGAAAATTATCTTTATTATTATGGTTAGAAGGAAAGTTTTGATGAGTTAGAAAGTGTATCCAAAAAGGCTTGCCCACAGGCCCAGCTGCATTTTAAATGTGGAGGTAGATGTTAGACTACTTTAAAGATTGAAGTGTTTATCCTTACTTTTAAGAAAGACTGGGAACTGGATCTGAGCTATCCTTCTTTCAGGCTAGAGAGCCGTCTTCTAATGATGGTTTAGATAGTGTTCCACCAATCTCTCCGCCCCAAGCTATCTGATCTATTATGCCTTTAACAAAACATATTCTTCCATACATTTACAACATCAATTATTTTGTTCAAGACTTTGTGGGCACTCTATAAATACTCTGAGACTGATAATCTGGGTATGGGGGGGGCAAATTAAGTACTCTTTTAGTAGAAAACTATTCCCCTTATATTCACAACCATCTGCTGATCATTCACTTTGAAATGTTAGTTCTTTCAGCAATTGATAGAGGTGGTTTTTCTTCCTGTATTCCTTCTGTTAACAAAAATGGATTAGAAGAGTGAGGGAACTCAGGAAACAGTCACAAAGCAGTAGCACTATCATTGGGAAGATTTAGAAGGGTATTGCTTGGGGTATTAAGGAAAATTGTTTTTTAAACTTTCTTCTAATGAGCCTGAGGAAAAAGTTGTAGGAGAATTGGGTTTTCTTTTCTTAGGGATCTATATCATTGATTATTTTAGCAAAGTTTGTGTCACCTTAAAGTGACCTCTGTATATGATCTTTTTCTCTCCCTCTCCCTCTGTTCTCCTCTTCCTGCTGCCTCTGTCTCTTTTTTTTTTTTTTTTTTTTTTTTTTTTTTGAGACGGAGTCTCGCTCTGTCGCCCAGGCCGGAGTGCAGTGGCCGGATCTCAGCTCACTGCAAGCTCCGCCTCCCGGGTTTACGCCATTCTCCTGCCTCAGCCTCCCGAGTAGCTGGGACTACAGGCGCCCGCCACCTCGCCCGGCTAGTTTTTTTGTATTTTTAGTAGAGACGGGGTTTCACCATGTTAGCCAGGATGGTCTCGATCTCCTGACCTTGTGATCCGCCCATCTCGGCCTCCCAAAATGCTGGGATTACAGGCTTGAGCCACCGCGCCCGGCCTGCCTCTGTCTCTTTCTCTTGCTCTCTCTCTGTCTTTCTCCCTTCCTTTTTACTTTGGGATCAGTACGAGGAGTTTAACTATAAATTTTAAAGTGAGAGAAATACATAATATGTAGGAGGCAGTTAAAGTTTACTTAATAACTGAGTAAACGAATCCATGGTTTTTATTTTATTAATTCAAGTTGTAGTGCTGTACCTTAGGAAGAGGATCTAGAATATATGAAATTAAATTCCTATACAGTACATTGAAAGTGTTCTATAGGAGGTTAACTCCAAAGCACAGAAGTAAATCTGAACAACTTATTTGCACTTAAATCCATTATTTAGCAACATAAATTCCCTGTGAATATAAGAGGACTAGTTTTCTTCTAAAAGAGTACCTAATTTGCCCCCCTGTACTGAGATTATCAGTCTCAGAGTACTTTTAGAGTACCCACAAGGTCTTGAACACAATAATTGATGTTGTAAATGTATGGAAGAAAATGTTTTGTTAAAGGCATAATAGATCAGATAGGAAATATAAAATGATAATTAACACTGCTTTTTATTATGGCATTTATCCAAACACTTTAGATTACACTTAAGAAAGAGACAAATATATATCAATGTAAGGTACTAGAAGTGAAGTTGGGAGCACACTGAAGACTTTTGAAGCATTATACCTTTTTGTAATTTTAGGTTGTTATTTTAAAAAGCAAGGTACTTTTTTGACACAGGCTCTGAACAATGACCAACTGTTTATACATCTAGTTAGATTTTTCACTGGTATTCTGGGAACATTCATTCAGAATCACTTTGAATTAAGCTGGCAGTTGCAATTTCTAGTACTAAGAAATGTATGTATATTCCCTTGTAGAATAATATAAGAAACTGTGTACTATTGTTAATTTCTTGAATACACACAAGTCGAATATTCTGATGCCAAAATCACATGAGTTTTCTTATCCACTGTATCTCTATTTGGCAACAGCTAAGAAAAATAGATACTAGTACATCTTCCACTAACAAAGCTGATGCAGTAAGGGCAAGCTGCATCTATGATAGAAAAAGTGACTTCCAGAGATTCGAATGTAATATAACAGTTAGATGTTCTTTATAATAGAAATATATCTGGTTTCTATTCTTGGCATCTTGATATTCTTGATTACTTGTATAGAAAGTTAGAACTTCAGTATATACACATTTACATTTTTATAAGTTGAATTATGTATGCTTGTGTATACCTGTTATATTGTTTTAATATTCATTAAATCTTAATAGTATGTAAAATAGTAAGCATAGTTGGTCTTAATATGGAGGTTAAGGAAGTGACTAACATAATATGATTTGGAATTTTTAAATCATTTAGTTAACTTTGTCTGGGTATCAAATACCCTGCTAGGGCCCAGGAATACAAAGATGAATGAAATATACCTGCTGCTTTAAGTTACTAAATCTAATGCAAAAGGCTATTAGTCAACTAGTTTAGCTAGTCGAACAGGTAAATTTGATTGACAAAATGCAGCTCAAATTTTCAGAATATTTTTGTATACTTACAGAATAATTCACTTAACATTTAAAAAAAAAATTATGTCTGTTAGGTGCCAAACTCTGTGCTACCTGTTTCCTTTAAAAGAACACTATAGAAGAAAATATATCATAAATTTAGTCATAGTGATCTAATTACAATTCCCATTTTAATTAAGATTTTATTGGGAATAGGAAAAAATGATACATTTACAGACAAATTGTACAATTTAATATAAGAAAGTATATGGTAGTAAAATATGCTTTATACTGGAAAGAGTTTTTATATTGCATGGGATTGATTTGACCCATCAATTCAATTTTGGGAAGTAATTGTGAAACTAGGCCGCTTAAAACTTAGAAACTAGGCCTCATAAAAAAGAACTTAAAAAAATTAACACCAGGTGGCTCTGGATAGGGTCCCACCCTGCCTCAATAAGGTCCTACAAACTGATAGGGTCCTACCCTGCCAATAAAGGAATTGTCCCACCCTGCCAATCAGAGTCCAAAAGAGATCATCTTGACATAAGGTCCTGCTCTAATTAGAACAAGACCTACAGGCCTAGACAGACCCAATTACCAGTAAAGCTTTGTTTTCTTTATGATAGATAATTTAAAGCTTGTTGTTCCTATATAAAAAGAGTTAAATGAAAAAGGCATCTGTGGTGATGCATAAAATTGTGTGCTGACCCCTGCCCAGCAGGTGCAAGATTTAGAGCTGATTCTTAATTAGACCTTAGAGTCATTTTTCTTCTATGATGGATAATGATAAAGCTTGTTGTTCACTGAAGAGTTAAATGAAAAAGGCATCTGTGGTGATGCATAAATTGGTGCTGATTTAGCAGGTGCAAGATTTAGAGCTGATTTACCAAGGATAATTTATACACTGGGTGGGGAATGGACTTATTTTTTTTTCCTTTTAATGGAATTTAAAAATATTTCTGTGTAATTTTGTTTATATACTTTAAAATGTGATCTAGCTATATGCTATAAAATCTCTAAGATGGGAATACATGATATGTGAACTTATCCTCTATAAAGGATCATAACTATTCTCCATCTTCACAGAGGTTAAAAGAAGAGGACAGCATCTTAAATTGTAGAAGGAAGAAATTCTTTTAGATATGAAGAAGAAATTCTTGACAGCATTAAAACCAGAACTGACTATCTAAAGAGGTTTTAAATTTTTCTTTTTGGATGCCTTTTAAGAATGTAACAGATAGTAACTCAACATAGATGGTTTAGGTATAGCCATTTCTTGAAGGGTATATACAAAATGATATCCAGAGGTCAGTACTGCTCCATAATTCTGTGCTTTCATTACCTGTTTTAAAATTTGTTCCATAAATTGCTTGTCCACGTTTAGTAAGTTGCTATATTTCCTAGGGAGAAGGTTGAATAAAGATTCTCATAAATTCAGCAATGCTGTATTGTGGCAAAAAGATATAAGTAAAGAATCAAAGTATTAAATTCTGTCAAGTCTTTATTATCTGCATACAGTGGGGCCTTAATTTTTTTTCATTCACTCTGCTTAATTGAGTATTCTAAACATAGATAAGATTTTGTTTACTGTAACACAGCAGAAGAAAAGGTTTTTGGCTTAAAGGAGTTATTTCCTGCCCTGAGGAGTACAGAAACTAACAAGCTCAGAACTCACCCTTGGATTAATGTACTGAAAGTAATCAAGAATCATGTGACCATTTCTGCAATGTTACAGGTTGAGGAAGAGCGAAATCTTTTTCTGAGACAAAACTGAAGTTTTCCTTATAACTTCTACTTTATTTGGTGATCACAACCAAATATAAGTTCAAAAGCACTTATATATAAGTTGAATGGCTCAATATAATTTTTTCTAGTGTCTTTTCTTCGCGCAGCTACTTTAAGACTGAATTTTATAAGTGCTATTTTGGTTATAAGATAACTATTTAAAGAAAAGTATACATTATCTTAGGTAATTGTAACAGCTTTCTCTATTAACACCAGTTTTAGAAGCTAACAATTTTTAGTAAAACCACATTCAAAGCGAGGATATTTGAGACTAAAATAGGTACAAGAACCTTTCAATGATTATGACAGAAAGCTTACAAATAAATAATGTGTCTAATTCTTTAAAAAAATTAATGCAGAAATGGTTCAAATTAACATCAACAAGTTAGCTTTTTACACTGGTCAAGGTTGAAGCTGAAGTAAATCCTCATAGATATTGAAATTAGATTTATGCCGGTTTTTACTAATAGGAGACAGATGGGTAGATCACTTTGCTTCTGCTCTCTTGTTACAGATGTTTAGTGAAATTGTTGAAATTTAAAAATCTATTTTCCCTTTAAATGATCTAAGCAGGGTTTTCATTTATACATTACATCTGAAATTAGCTTGAACCACCTTTTCAATCCTAGCACCCTGGGTTTTCTTGACTTTTCACTGTTGCCTTTCTATCTCTTTGTATTTATAGTTGGAAGGTTGATGCCAAATTTTGTAAAACATGTTCTCTTCCATGCTGAGATCCTCTATGCCAACAATCTCCCTGGAGTGTGTGCTTTAGTAATAAGCCCTGAAAATGGGAACTGATAATGGAAATACTGGCAGCCCCTTTACAACAGGGGTGCTAGCCTGTTTCTGTAATTAGGAATGTAATTTGAAATAAGAGATGCTTTTGGTCTTCAATTTCAAGCCATGAAATGAAAGGATTTTAGTTTGTCTCACTTTTGGCAAATGGCAAATTTCAGTAACACTTCAGCTTCCTGAGTCTGGCCACAAAGAACCTGTTGTTTGAATGTATTTTCAAAGCGTCCTAACTGTGCTTTCTTAATCTATTTGTAACCACAGCTTTCTTTTTGAAAATAATTTCCCTGATTGTCTTCTTAATATTTTTAGGTTTTATTTACTTATTTCTCCCCACGAATCCCAGACTTCCGTGTGTTGTCTTCTATGACATAGAATAGCAAAATAATAGTAACAATAGTATTTATCAAATAGTTATATACTGTACATTATGCTAGGTGAATTACATGTATTTTTCATTGAATTTTCTTGTCAGTTCCATACAGTAGACACTATTATTACTTCCCATCTTACGTATGAAGGAAGCACAAGCGTGTATCTAAAAAGCAATAGAGTCCATATTCTCTATCACTGTGCTGTGTCACCACTTTATATTACAGAGTACCCAAATCCACAGGTAACTGTTTTACTTAATTCAATGTTAATCTCCTTGGTCATTTATTCATAGCCATCCTCTTTCATTTGGAAATATTAATTAACACCTACTCTGTGCCTGACACTTTGGAAGACTCTGGGAATATAAGGATGAATGAGTCTAGTTCTTGTCCTTGAGATGCTTACAGATGAATTAAATAAAACACAACAATGCCTACAATCATAACTATCAAAATGGGCACTGATTCGCCCCATGTACCATTGCAAATGCACAGGGGTGCTGTGAAATATTTAAAATTTTTATGGGAAACACAGCAACACCTACTGGATATTACATGAACTACTTTCAATTTTTGTGTTTTTTTTTTTTTTTTTTTCCAACTGGCTACTAAGTTAATAGGGCATTAACACTTGTGGAATTGTTAAGACCTACTCATTTAGTAAACAGAACTGATACAGATTTCTTTTGGCCTAGAATATTGTGAAAAATATTACTAAGGACACTATTAACAGAGAACATTTAGGAATCTCTGGCCCAAGGAAAGATGTTTGATATTTTTATCAGAGCAATTAAAGAACCCTTAAACAAAACTGAACTAGGGAAATCTTGTAGGTACTCAGGGTTCAGGAGAACAAAATGGGACTGTGAAACTGGTTATGAAAGTGCTATTCAGTTGGGTACACATAAATACTTATGTATTTTACTCACAAAGATATTTAAATAAATCTCATTTTGATGAGCTTGAGTGGTTTCAGGGTAATAGTTGTTTTGAATCCAAATTATAAAAGATTTTTAGGAAATAGGTCAAAACACTTTGAGTGAGCTAATGACATGATTTGGCTTATGTTTAAATAATAAAAACATAATAGGCTATCAATCTTATATTTGAAGATGGCATTTTTGACACTTTATTTTACTGCTTCTAACCTTAGGTAAACTGAATGTACTGACTAGGAAGAGCATATTATGCTGTCACCTTAAGAATATATAATTATAGCATCTCAGCAGATGGGTAGACATCTCATAGAAAAATAACTGTAAATCTGAGAGAGAGATGTATTTGACAGTCTAACATCTCCACATTTCTAGTTTCCTTTAGTTCAGAATTGCCACAAGCTTCTCTACTAATTTGAGGCCTTGAAGCAGATTGAAATTGCTAGCAATGTTCCCGTAGCTACCTTTTTCATGAAAAGATGATTATGTGATGCTAAGAGGATTTGTTGACAAGAGGAAAAATTTTTATTGCACAAGTCTGCTTTCAAGGAAAAAAAATCAATGGAAAATAGCAGTTGGATCGTTTTCTGAAAGATTAGAGAGATTATCACTGGGACTTGATCCACCCTCTTAGAGCTAAAATTTAACTATACTATTTATATCATCAAGTGAAGGACTAAAGGATGTGAAAATATGAAAGCTCCATTAGGGATAATATATGTAGTATAAAATAATATACATGAAATAAATGATGACCCTTGAGGTCTACATATGCATGTATGAAGAGTTTGGTGGCATTATAGAAAAGATCACTTTAATTTAGAGAAAAGGATCAGGACTCCACTCTTGTTTCTGCCATTTATTTAGAAATATAACCTTAAACTTGTTATTTTACCCCCATTGACTCTGGGTTTCCACAACTAGAAAAGAACATTGCAGGAGGGAGTAAATGAGAAAATCCAGACAAAATACTATACTTACGGCAGGGCCTTGTATGTAATAAGCATAATGAGTCACATTTGACTGCTGGTAAAAGAGTCACTAATGAGATGTAAAAAATAGAAGCTTATTTATTTATTTATTGTTGTAAGAAACATGTGAAAAAGTTGCAGTCATCATCCAGTAGGTTGTTTCATAATTTCATTAGCATTCATCTGTTTGCTTCTCCATCCTGACAAAGGACTCTCGAGATCTCATCCTGATTTAAGCACTACCCATCACACTCAGATTGGATGCAGGAAGCAGGAGGAAAGGGAAAAAGAAAAGGAGAGCATGTGATAGCTTTCTATGATCCTTTAGATGAGGTTACCTGAATATTATATTTAATAATTTGTTACTTTTTTTTTGCTGTAACTGAATAACCTGGCCATGCATAGATACATAGATAGTCTAGAAAATGTTGCCACTTAGCTAGGCAAATGGATTTCTGGAATAAAATAGAGCCCTGCCTGTTACAGGGTCTTCTTAGAATGAAGAGGAGGATAGGCAACTCATGGTCTCTTGCTCTAAATATTATTCATTTAATATGAAACTTTATTTCTTCACCTCTAAACTAAGTATATCTGTTTTCTTGGATTGATAAAAGGATGAAGTGAGATTATATGTGCCTATCAAAGTAATCATTTGTTAAAGAAATACAAGGACACTGATGTTTAGATTCTAAGGTATCATTTAGCATCTACAGTTGACCATTGAACAACACAGGGGTTAGGGGCACCAATCCTAATGCAGTTGAAAATCCACATATAACTTTTGAATCCCTCCAAATGTTACTACTAATATAACCTACTGTTGACCAGAAGCCTTACTGCTAGCAAAACCGTAAATTAATGCCTATTTTGTATATGTATTATATGCTGTTTTGTTATAACAAACTAGATAAAAGAAAATGTTATTAAAAAAATCCAAAGGAAGAGAAAATGCATTAACTGTACCGATTTATCCATATTGTAAGTTTATGTCATTTGTTTAATAAGAGGAATCATGTGTCTGAAATGGTGGGCATCCCTAGGGGCACTTCGTATGGGTCCCGTGGTGTTATTAGAACACAATGAAAAATACGGAAGAACTGCAAGAGATCACTTTTTACTGGAACACACAATTTACTGGAGAGATGAACTGTTCACATGGAGATGATCAGCATCCACGGCAGTTTAAGCAGATACTTGGAACACTTAAGCTTACTGCAATAGTGAAAGGAAGTGGCTACAAAATTATTACATAATATGTACTACAGTTAATTTATGCAGTAATGATTTAATACTGCACCTTTACATTTGTTTACATTTCTCTGACTGCCAATGGCACCATGTACAGTAAGGGTTCATGTGTGTAAGTTAGTAAATTTCAACTTTTTATAATAGATTTGTGTATATTTTATTGTACTAAATGATAGAGTAGTATATACATGCATTTTATGCATTTGTTACATACCTTTTTCTTTTAAAAATATTTCTAGGCTATTTAGAAATATTTTTAAAATATTTAAATATTTACATATATTTAAATAAATGGTGCAACTGTGAGTTTTTTTTCCAATTGTTGCATACCTGCAAAACATTTTGCAATATATTTATTGAAAAAAATGTGTGTACCCATGCAGTTTAACCCATGTTGTTGAAGGGTCAACTATGTTGTCTCTTTAAATTGCTCTGATTTCTAAGTGTATAGTCAACTTCTTGAATATTTTTGATGCTCTTGTTATCAGAAACCACACAGATTCAGGAATCTTATTAATGGATTTTTATAGAAGGTGATTCAAAATCTCCTTCTATCATGTAAATAGGAGCCAATTCACTTTATATAAAACTTTGCAAAGTGCAATCCATCCAAAGTTACTTGGAAAGTAGGGTGATCGATTTAGTCGTATATTTGCATTAGCATTATGTTTAACATGAAATAATGACAACTCGAATGAAATTCACTTACAATAATATTTTACTAAGCATAGTTTAAAATATCATTCAGAAAACACTTAGATGTCTTATTTTAAGATATTTTAAAATGTTTTACATTTGCTTAAAATTTTACAATTGAGGAAACATTTCTACATATACATCATATCTCATTTCCTTATAATAATAATTCTGTAAGCTTATACACTTAAAAAAATAGCAGAAAAGTAAGAAAAACTGCTCAAAGACCCACAGGCCATTTTAGAATTATAATATTAATTCTGGTCTTCTAAATTCAGTGCACATTGCATTACATGACAGTCTTGTCCATATTTAGCAACAGAGATAAAAATATTGGCATCGGGGCCGGGTACGGTGGCTCACACCTGTAATTCCAGCAGTTTGGGAGGCCAAGGCAGATGGATCATTTGAGGTTAAGAGTTCAATTCCAGCCTGGCCAACATGGTGAAACCCTGTTTCTATTAAAAGTATGAAAATTAGCCAGAAGTGGTGGTACACACCTGTAATCCCAGCCACTTGGGAGGCTGAGGCAGGAGAATTGCTTGAACCCGGAGGTGGAGGTTGCAGTGAGCTGAGGTCATACCACTGCACTCCAGTCTGGGCGACAGAGCAAGACTCCATCTTAAAAAAAAAAAAAAAAAATGTTGGCATCATGTGGAAATTGGACTACTGTGATCTTATGTCATAAACTGTTCATTTCAAAATAACTAATAGTTCCTTAGATTGTAAGCTCTAAAAGGTAGGATTACGATTTTCATTTGTAACTTTGAAAGTGCCTTGTTAGTAGTCACTCAAATAATTTTTGAGTGCTATTTATTTAGTTTTTCAGGCTATTAGCCAATAAGCATTATTTGAAATTAAATAGTTTATTTGAAACACTGTTACATATTGATGTTCACAATAATATTTTTAATTTAAGAAAATTATATTCTGCATTCTCTTTAGAAAGTATTTTTCTGTTGGTAGATTTTTCATGTAGAGTCTGAAATGTAGTACATATTTATAAATAGAATGATCTAGATAATGTCCTCAGAATTCTATTGCTATCTCTCTCTCTCTCTCTCTTTTTTTTTTTTTTTTGAGACAGGGTCTTTCTCTGTCACCTGGACTGGAGTGCAATGGTACAATCATGGCTCACTGCAGCCTCGACCTCCTGGGCTCAAGTGATTCTCCTGCCTCAGCTTCCTAGGTAGCTGGGACTACGGACACACACCACCACTCCCAGCTAATTTTGGTATTTTAGTAGAGATGGGGTTTCACCATGTTGGCCAGGCTGGTCTCCAGCTCCTGTGCTCAAGTGATCTGCCAACCTCAGCCTCCCAAAGTGTTAGTACTACAGACATAAGCCACCATGCTTGGCCTATAAGTTTCTTTGATGTAATGGCTGTACACAGAAAATTCAAATCATTACTTTTTGCTTTTTGTGATAATCATGTTATGACTAAAAGCAAAAACCCATAAAGTACTGAAAATTTGGCATTTTTTCTTTTGCGAACATTGTCTTTTTGTAAAATAACACTAACCTAAAAAAAATCCAAGTGATACAAAACATTTCAGTTTGAAATAAAATACTTAAAGTATTATAATTTTTAAATCCTAAATAATCAGAAATGTACACAAAATACTGAAATACATTTATACTTGTGAAAAATGTCCAAGTAGAAGGAATAGTTAAATAATTGACATTATATCTATATGATGTTACCCAACTCTCAAAAATAATGCTTTCAAAGAATATTTTATAACAAAAAAAGTTCACAATATGTTATGTTGAGAAGTGATGCCAAACTGTATATACATTTAATTGCCATTGGGGTTTGTAGAAATATTCATACCTGTGCATGTATACATACTTTATTTGAAAAAAAACTGGAGGACTATTCTTCACAGGGTCAGTATCTTTAAGTTGTGGAGCACAGGTCGAGTCATTTTATCATTTATGCTTTTACATATTTTATAAATTTCTATAATTAAGAGGTATTCAAATATGAAACAAAATTGTTTCATTTCACTAATTCAAATATATTTATTGTGCACAACTAGACATTTCTATGCATATGTATAACTATAGATTTATTTTTTTTTTGGTAATCTGACCAAAATGCGGATCATGCACTGCATTGGATATTTTTGTAATTTACTATCCAATTTCCTTTGAAAAGATTTAGTAATGAGATTTGGGGTCAAAGGGTAGAGTTAATTTTAAATTCAGATATACTATACAGTGTCATAAAAAATTCTACCAATTGGCCAGGCGCAGTGGCTCACGCCTGTAATCCCAGCACTTTGGGAGGCCAAGGCTGTCAGATCACGAGGTCAGGAGATCGAGACTATCCTGGCTAACACGTGAAACCCCGTCTCTACTGAAAGTACAAAAAATTAGCCGTGCGTGGTGGTGGGTGCCTGTGGTCCCAAGCTAGTGTGGAGGCTGAGGCCGGAGAATGGCATGAACGTGGGAGGCGGAACTTGCAGTGAGCCGAGATCACACCACTGTACTCCAGTCTCATAGAGTTTTCAACTCCACATCATAGAGTTGAAAATGATTTTAAAGAGTGCATGTGGCCAAGAAATATGAAAAAAAAGTTCAGCATCACTAATCATCAGAGGAATGCAAATTAAATCCACAATAAGATACCATCTTACACAAGTCAGAATGCCTACTATTGAAAAGTCAAGAAACAACTGACATCTGCAAGGATACAGAGAAAAAGGAACATGTATACACTGTTTTGGGGAATGTAAATTAGTACAACATCTGTGGGAAACAGTATGAAGAGTTCTCAAAGAACTAAAAATAGAACTAAACTTCGATCCAGCAATCCCACTACTGCATATTGTGTTTTATCCAAAGGAAAAGAAATCATTTTATTAAGACACTTTCCATGTGTATGTTTATTGTACACTCTTCAAAATAGCAAAGTCATGAAATCAACCTGTGTCCATCAACAGATGACTGGATTAAATATGTGTTATGTGTAGGCACATGCAAACATACACCATGGAATACTAGTTGGCCATAAAAAAGAATGAAATCATATCTTTTGGAGCAACATGGATGGAGCTGGAGGTAATTATCATAAATGCAATGACTCAGAAACAGAAAAAAGACACATGTTCTCATTTATAAGTAGAAGCTAAACAATGGGTATGTACAGCCACACAGAGTGGAATAATAAACACAGGAGACTTCCAATGCTGGGAGGGTGAGAGGGGGATGAGGGATGTAATACTATGTATTGTGTACAGTGTACACTATTCAGGGGATGGAGGCACTGAAAGCCCATACTTTACCATTATGCAATATATCCATGTAACACAAGTGTATTTGTAACCCTAAATCTACAAAAATATAAATTAAACATAATTGTTGTTAAGAAAGCTTCATGGCCGGGCGCGGTGGCTCAAGCCTGTAGTCCCAGCACTTTGGGAGGCCGAGACGGGCGGATCACGAGGTCAGGAGATCGAGACCATCCTGGCTAACACAGTGAAATCCCGTCTCTACTAAAAAATACAAAAAACTAGCCGGGCGAGGTGGCAGGCGCCTGAGTCCCAGCTACTTGGGAGGCTGAGGCAGGAGAATGGTGTAAACCCAGGAGGCGGAGCTTGCAGTGAGTTGAGATCCGGCCACTGCACTCCAGCCTGGGCGACCGAGCGAAGAAAAACAACAACAACAACAACAACAACAACAACAAAAAACATAAAAGCTTCATTCCTCAAGTCTTTGAAGATACAAGTCATAGAGTGGAAAATGATTTTTTTTTTTATTTTTTTTTTTTTTTATTTTTTAAGACGGAGTCTTGCTCTGTGGCACAGGCTGGAGTGCAGTGGTATGATCTCGGCTCACTGCAAGCTCCGCCTCCTGGGTTCACGCCATTCTCCCGCCTCAGCCTCCCAAGTAGCTGAGACTACAGGCGCCCGCCACCACGCCCGGCTAGTTTTTTTTTTATATTTTTAGTAGAGACGGGGTTTGAGACGGAGTCTTGCTCTGTGGCACAGGCTGGAGTGCAGTGGTATGATCTCGGCTCACTGCAAGCTCCGCCTCCCAGGTTCACGCCATTCTCCTAGCTGAGCCTCCCAAGTAGCGGGGACTACAGGCGGCCGCCACCGCGCCCGGCTAATTTTTTGTATTTTTAGTAGAGACGAGGTTTCACCCTGTTAGCCAGGATGATCTCGATCTCCTGACCTCGTGACCTGCCTGCCTCAGCCTCCCAAAGTGAAAATGATTTTAAAGATGATCTATTTCTGGCCAGTCGCAGTGGCTCATGCTTGTAATCCCAGCACTTTAGGAGACCAAGGCGGGCAAATCACGAGGTCAGGAGTTCGAGACCAGCCTGGCCAACATGGTGAAACTCTGTCTCTACTAAAAATACAAAAAATTAGCTTGGCATGGTGGTGGATGCCTGTAATCCCAGCTACTTGGGAGGCTGAGGCGGGGGAATTGCTTGAACCCTGGAGGTGGAGGTTGCAGTGAGCCGAGATGGTGCCACTGCACTCCAGCCTCCAGCCCAAGTGACAGTGCGAGGTTCTGTATCAAAAAAAAAAAAAAAAAAAAAAAAAAAAAAGATTATCTGTTTCTATTCCCTTTTTTTTTTTTACATAAGAAAATTATGACCCAAACAGATTGAATGGCTTAATCAAGATCATATTGCTGGATTTCCAAATGTTTCTTGGTTTTTGGTTTATCAAGGTATTCCCATAGCATAAAGAAAGAACGATTCATGCTGACAGAGCTATTGTTTCCGTCTTTTCTAACCTTTCGTAGCACTACTGATTTATTTCTGAGACTTAACCACTTTTTGTGCATTATATACAACTGTTAATACTGATACCTCTCTGTTCTCATTCAGTGATTTTCCCTATAAGCATATTGGCTCTCTTCACTGTCAGATTAATTTTTCTGCCCTGTGTGTACCCTGATCAAAGAACTTTTTAAGGAATATGTGTAAGGTAAGATGACTCATTT
This sequence comes from Macaca thibetana thibetana, assembly GCF_024542745.1. Classification (NCBI taxonomy): domain Eukaryota; kingdom Metazoa; phylum Chordata; class Mammalia; order Primates; family Cercopithecidae; genus Macaca; species Macaca thibetana. The sequence goes on from NC_065579.1 coordinate 78,317,266, forward strand.
ATTCTTTTCTTCCCATGAACATTTGTACTTATTTCTGATAGCTGGTCTTAAAATACCTGTGTGGTTGAAGGCAAAGAAAAACAGTGACCAGGTTACAAAACTAATTGTTGTTAAACTTGTGGTTAGTCCTACTAAATAAAAAATTCTATTAAATGACACCCTCGAAAGTCAGCCTTCTATAGTGAATCACTAGTGACAAACCATTATTCTTACTAGATGAATGTACAGATGAGGCAATTATATTATTTAGGGGAAGTTATGCTTATATTTAACGAGTTGATTTTCCTTCCTGTAGAAAGAAATACTAGAAACATAGAAGAGTTGTTTTTAGGGTCCTAAGTGAGTCTGTAGTTGATTAATTAGAGGGGTATGACATTTAGTTACCGTGCCCTCATGATGAGGTCTCAACAAGTGCTTAAAAGCAGTTTATCTTTCAAAAACAGCACGTGTGTTTCAGAATAGAGAAAAATAAATAGCTTGACCATTGGCTTAAACAATTCCTTTAACTTTTGACATTTGTTCTATTTAATTCTTCTCAGTAAGTCTTTAGAGACATATACAGCATCACTCTTAATTTGCACACAATATATTAAGAATGCTAAAGTGAATTCCATAATGATAGTACGTTTGAAGTTATAATTTTATTTTGTAATGTATTTATAATATACTTTTAATGAAGAGTAAAACATTTCAAACAACCATCTTTCAGGAAGGTATACGCTTTTGAATCCTAAATCTGATACCATTATATCTTTTTCATATTAAATAAGTGGCTCCCTTCTGCAGGGCCTGCCCTCATCTCCATTTGAGCTTTTCTTGAGGGGCTTAGCTATTCCTTCCTTCGCTGACTTTTACCTACGTATATATGCGTATGTTACAGAGACTATGTGAGTCCTGTGCACACAAAGCCAATATTCAGCTAAGTATGTAGTTCTTGATAAATGGGTAAGAAAATGAGCAATTTCGCCCTGTACCACAAATGACTGATTAGCTCTGGAATTTTGAAGTGGAAAGGGTAGCTATTAGTGTAATGTTACGCACAAAGAAATTTGGTTGATACAACTCTAAAACTTTCAATAATATACCATTTGGTGCAGGTTTATGTATATTGTGGTATAGTAGTTACTTTTTAATTATCTTTCCCATAGTATAAATGAAAGGTAATGCATTATATCTGTAATGCTTACTAATTTAAAAACTAAACTACATATTTCTGGAACACAAATATAATTATATTTTTTCATTTTGTTGGTTAAAATACAATATTTAATAACACTGTTAAAGTATGATTTTCATATTTATCATTTTGTGACTTTCTTTGATGTCACTACTTATTTAGTAAGTATTTTGCCTTTTTGAGAAAGGGCAAGGAACGGCTCTTTAATTGGAGTATGTAACAGCACTTTGTTTCTCCTGTTTTAGAGAAAACCTGGGTCATATATTTTCATCATAACTCATAACATTGTGAAAATAAGTTTTAAAAACTCATTTATAAGCTAATATGACTTCTGCATAGATGTATGATATGTTTATGATTTTACAAAATTTATCCTTACTTTTCCTGATAATTTCCCCATTCAAAAAAACAGGAGTGGAAGAAAATGTTCAAACATTTGCATCATGGTTGACTGTTACCTTTTCAGACTGTATCTTTCTTTATTCTGAACCACTACCTGTGCCAAGGTTTTGACTTATTCCAAATTTGTTGGTAAAGAAGTCAGTTGGGGGAGTGGGAAAGGGTTAGAAATGATTACATTTATCATTTCAACAGCTTTGTCTATGTTTACTAAGGAATTTGTAAAATAGAGAAATGGAGGTGAATTACAACAGATTTTGAAAGCTGTAGCCTGTATCCAGCATGCCATTACATTACACATTTTACAGTCACCTTGGCTTCAGGTGGGATCCATCAGCTTATAAGGCTAAATGAGATCCTTCCTAGTAGAACCTCTCTGGGGCCAGTTAAATAATTTCCAGTTACCCTGAGTAAAGAATCAGTTCATTCAACCTCCTTTCACTTTCAGAAGGGATTTTGGGTCTATATTTTGTCCTACCTTACACTCACCACTCCAGAAGAGCCTGTCATGGCATAATATTCTTTTGTGTGACTAGTAAAGTCTAGGGAGTAACAATTTTTACTTCCTATAGATTCTGCACATATTATTATTGTCCCTTAGTAGTCAGATTCTGTTTCTCATGGTTACATATTGTTTACTGTATCTAGTGAAATCTTGCTTCTGATTTATTCCATAGATCATAAAGAGTAAAGAAAGCAGTAGATAAAGTAGTAAAGAATACAGTAGATATAAAACAGCTCAGACAATCTTTCTAAAAAGTTACTTAAGTCTATTAACTATAATGTTCCAGCCTTAAAATCTTCACCAACATTATCCTAACCTTCTCACTCTAGTCTGCTAGAGTGGTGGGAAGAAAATAGTGAGTAGGAAAAGTAGGATCTGCTGGATGATTATTGTTTCTTTCACCATTCCCTGTAACTAAGATACTTTTTTGAATTTGGTGTTTTCTGAACGTAATAATCTCTTTCTGTTCTGCGATGACAAAATGCATTCTTCCCATCGAGTTCCTGAAATGTTGACTAATCTTTACTTGTGGCTGTCATTATTGTTTGAAAGCAGAAAAATAATAAAAGTGTGTATATGTGTTGGTATAATGGAAAATGGAATTGCTTGATTTTATTTTCCAAATTGGCAAGACAAGAAATATAGGAAAAAAGTAAACAGGACAAATATATATTGCAAAGTGGCTGTGTGTACTATTAAGTTTATGCTGTATGGCGTGTGAAGGCTCCAAATATCTTTAATTTTTCACAGTTTTTTCTTTCAAATAAAGTCCTTACATAAGCTTAAATATTGTGTATAACGTATTTTCTTGTCTCAGGAAATGTTTCATGACATTCAGGTTACTGGATCTGAGAGAAAACTGGCTGTGGCATCTGTCAACACATTGATTTCCAGGGTTGATACAGATGGTCTGAGCTGATCTCTGGTCTCTCTTACCACACCATTTGTGTCCCTTCCAGACCTACATGCTCATTCAAAGTGAATGACCTTCTGAAAGAGGATCAGTCATGAAGGGTATTTAAAAGATATATTCCCTTTCTGTAACTTCTAGACATGTTCATAATTTATTCAAACATATAAATCTGTAGAACAAAATAGACAACCTTTGGTTGGGGTGAGTCCTTTTTTGAGAAGCAGTGTAGTCAATAAAGGCTTGACTTTGGGAGTCCACAAACCTGCCTGAGTAGTTATTTGCTTTATGACTTTTCAGGTTTAGTTTCTTCAATGAAGTGGGTTAATACTATCTTAAAGGATTGTTTACAAACACTAAACACATTGAATAAACCAACATTTTTGGGTACCGACTATTGACCATGTTCTATTCAGGCTTTGATGCTACACCACTAAAGAAAGCAGTTATAAATAAGTAAAAAGCAAATAATTAAAATAGTCATGCCCTCACGGCGATTACATTAAAGTTCGGGGAAAAAGGCAACAAACAAATACATTTGTAAAATATATACTATGCTTAATGGTAATAAATGCTATAAAAGCAAAACATGGAAGTACAAGATACAATGCTGGAATGGGGGTTGTAATTTTAACTATGTTGATAAGGAAAACCTTTATTGAGTGTTCATTTTGGGTGAAGATCTAAAGGAGGTGAGAATAGGCAATAGATTTCAGGAGGAAGAACAGTAGCATTTAATGCTGACACTTGTAAATAAAATCAGCGCAGGCCGGGTGCAGTGGCTCACTCCTGTAATCCCAGCACTTTGGGAGGCTGAGGCGGGCGGATCACGAGGTCAGGAAAGACCATCCTGGCCGACATGGTAAAACCCCATCTCTACTAAAAATACAAAAAATAGCTGCGTGTGGTGGCGCGTGCCTGTAATCCCAGCTACTCGGGGGGCTAAGGCAGGAGAATCGCTTGAACCCAGGAGGCGGAGCTTGCAGTGAGCCCAGATCGCGCCAGCGCACTCCAGCCTGGTGATAGAGTGAGACTCCGTCTCAAAAAAAGAAAAGAAAAGGAAATCAGGGCAATTGCTGGCTCAAAGTACAGTAAGTGCTTAATGCATATTTCTTGTTATAAATAATTTTGGTTTTAAGACGAGATTTTTTGATATGAAATTTGTTATTTCACTTTGTGATCATGGAAATAGCATGTGACTGAGTTCATACTGCCAGTATTTTGTTGCCTTTCTTTTTGGCATTTGACATGTAAAAACATAATCCAGAGAACAACATAAAACAGTCTTAAAATCTTGTGTTCAGGAAGATAATTTGCTTCCTTCAGATACATTTTTGTTTTTTCCAAAACTTAAAACTATAATTATTCCTTAAAAGTTGAATCGAAACTATTCTTTAAAAACGGATACAGAAACTGATAAAGCCAAGTTATGTTTTTACTAGAGGAGTCTTTTAAAAGACTTAAAGCTTTTTTTTTTTTTTTTTTTTTTTTTTTTTTTTTTTTTTTTTTTTTACCTTATTATTGGGAGAAAGCTAAAAATAGATGAGCCTGAAACATTGACTTTTATCCATCTTGAATTTCATGGAGCATCCAGAATGATGCATCTTTCCCTTCAAATATTTATCCATCACTTCCAGACAAGTAGTGTATGAGGCAATAAATAACGGATAGCTGGAACAGGAGAAAACAGTTTTTTAATGCCTTGTGCTTAAACTGTCACTCCGCCAGGAAGTAATAACTGAATGCTGCATTATTTAAGGCAAGGTAATAGACTACTTCCTTTTAGAGGCAAATTACTTTGGGATCTCCTACTTTACTCTCGGAAGCCAGGGCTTCCTCAGTGAAAAACTGGAGTTGTTAGATTTGATGTGATGTGATTGACTACTGAATCTTAATGCTTTAGATACCAGAAAAGAGTTTCCTTTTCTTCTGTTCATGATTCATCATTAAATGAAGAGTCTTGCCAAGTCCCGCTTTTCCACAGGAGAGGTAGTAGAGTGCACTGTAAGGAGCATAGACTTGGAGCTACGATGCTCTGCATTTGACTCCACTACCCACTGAATTGTATGCTTTTGGATAAATTATCTAATGTCCTTGAATAATTCATTTTGTTACCTGTAAAACGGAAGTAGTAATACTAACTTTATTGAATTGCTGAGATGATTAAATTATGTAAAGATCTGGGCCTTATTTTTTGGTGCCAACAAATACATATTTATTACTTATGGATGAGTTAAAGATCTCAAGTTTGAAGCAAATATGTAAGTTTAGCTGTTGAGTTTTCAGAATAGGTGTTGCAATTCCTATGGCTGGTGTATAAGGCACCTAGAAAATATTAGTACCCTTTCTTGTTCCCTCTCTTCCTTTGACTTTTTAAAAATCATAAAGTTTGTGATCCGGAAGATCATATTCTACTTGAAAGCTGTATATTAAGCTTCTACCTCCACAAATCTTTGTGTGTGAAATGTCTGTCCAATTTTAAAAATCATCTAGTAAATGTAAGAGAACAGAGTTATAGATCAATACTATTGTGCACAGTCATAGAGTTGGTTGACAGAGTTTGGGCCTATTTGAATGCCACTATTTTAAAAATGCATCTTCTACTCAGTTGGACAGTTGTACTTGATGTAAAAAAAAATATATGTATATCCACTATTGAATATACCCTACTCTCAAATACACTTATTTACATATTATTGCAAATTTACTTGCTTTTGGATGGTACTCATGACAGATCCCCATCAGAACCTTAGAATATAAGATTTTCATGTTCTCTTTGTAGAGGTGTTTATTATGTGGTCTATAGGATAATAGGCTAAGTTGGACCAATGACTAGGAATTAAAATTAGCTGTTATGCTTCTTCACTTTTTAATTTATTTTGGATAGATACACAATAGATGTTTATTTTCATAAATGATTGTTTTACTTTTTAACTATTTTACTCCTTATTAAAATAATTTTGTCATTTTTTGATGGGATGTGAATTTAAATTTGACAATGTTTATAATAGTGTTACAAGTTGTTACAGATGCAAGCAGTGCTATTTTCTGTATTTATTGAGATTTTAATCACTAGAAATTTTTAATTAGTAGGATTTTAAACAGACATACTGTTTTTGGTTTCTCCTGTTAATGCTATTTTGATATTTTAAACAATATTGACAAAAATGTGATCTTGCTTCAAATTGTTTTATGGTACACATTCCCAAACACACTAATCTTTGAACATGTAAACACTTGATCATTTCTATCTTAATTCTTTTGTGTAATGGCCTTCTCATTCTAAGTCCAATGCTTGTTTCATTCCATGGCAGTCATCCTCATTTTGAACATCAGGTACATATTTATTGGCATCATATAGAAATTGGAGTGTACTGACCATCTGTTATTAACCTAAGTGGCTAATTTTAGAGTAATTAATCATTACAGGGATTTCCAGCTCTAAAAGGTAAGGATTATATTTGTTTCTTCTCTGTAGCTTTGAAAGTGCCTTGATAATAGTTACTCAAATGTTTTTAAGTGCTATCTACTAACTTATTTTTACAAGTTATTAGTCATTAAGTAGCGTTATTTAAAATTGAAATATATTTGAAACACTGTTACATTTTGATATTCACATTGTTGTTGTGGTGGTGTTTTTTTTTTTTTTTTTGAAACGGAGTCTCGCTCTGTCACCCAGGCTGGAGTGCACTGGCGTGATCCCGGCTCACTGCAACTTCTACCTCCCAGGTTCCAGCAATTCTCCTGCCTCAGCCTCTCAAGTAGTTGGGATTACAGACATGCGCCACCATGCCCGGTTAATTTTTGTATTTTTAGTAGAGACGGGGTTTCACCATATTGGCCAGAATGGTCTCGAACTCCTGACCTCAGGTGATGCGCCCGTCTGGGCCTCCCAAAGTGCTGGGATTACAGGTGTGAGTCACCATGTCCGGATGATAGTCACATCGTTATTGTTTACTAAATGATAGTATTTTTTGCAATCTCTTTAGGAAGTCTTTACCTATTCATGGCATTTTTTTTTTTTTTTTTTTTTTTTTTTTTTTTTTTTGAGACGGAGTCTTGCTCTGTCGCCCAGGCTGGAGCGCAGTGGCCGGATCTCAGCTCACTGCAAGCTCCGCCTCCCGGGTTTTTACGCCATTCTCCTGCCTCAGCCTCCCGAGTAGCCGGGACTACAGGCGCCCACCACCTCGCCCGGCTAGTTTTTTGTATTTTTTAGTAGAGACGGGGTTTCACCGTGTTAGCCAGGATGGTCTCGAACTCCTGACCTCGTGATCCGCCCGTCTCGGCCTCCCAAAGTGCTGGGATTACAGGCTTGAGCCACCGCGCCCGGCCTATTCATGGCATTTTTATATGTGATGTGAGATAGTCATAGAAGGATCTAGATAATACCCTGAAAATTCTATTGTCCTAGGTTTTTGTGATTTAATAGTTGAAAGCAAATCATTTCTTTTACTCTTCATAATATTCATACCATGACTCAAAAATAGCCAGAAAAATATGGAAATGCAAGTGTTATTTTTTTTCCATGTTTCCATGTTGAAGGCTGAAGAAAATACTCGAGTGACACCCCTCTCTTCAATAAATGCTTAAAACTAAATAATCATATGCACAATAATGAAACTGGACCCCTATCTTTCACCACATACAAAAATCAATTGAGATGTATTAAGGACTTAAACATAATACCTGAAACTATAAAGCTACTAGAAGAAAACATAAGGACAATTCTTAAGGACATTGGTCTACTCAAATATTTTATAGCTAAGACCTCAAAAAGCACAGGCAACAAAAATAAAAGCTGACAAATGAGACTATGTTAAACTAAACAGATTCTCCACAGTGAAAGAAACAATCTATAAAGTAGAAAGACAACTTATTGAGTGGGAGAGAATATCCAAAATAGACAAGGAACTCAACAGTAAAAATATACAAATAACACCATTAAAAACTGGCCAGTGGGCATGAACAGACATTTCTCAGAAGAAAACATACAAATGGCCAACAAGTATATGAAAAAATGCTCAACATCACTATTCATCAGGGAAATGTAAATCAAAACCACAATGAGATATCATGTTACCCTTGTTAGAATGGCTTGTATTAAAGTCAGAAATATAACAGATGTTGGCAAGGATACAGAGAAAAGGGAACTCATATACACTGTTGAAGCAAATATAAATTAGTACAGCCATTATGGCAAACAATATGGAGAGTTGTCAAAAAAAAATACTAAAAATATAAAACAGTATATTTATTTTGATCCAATTTTCATTTATATAAAAATATACATGTATATCTGTGTGTACATATTTGGAGATTCCATAAAGCCAAGTCTTGATTTCCTCTGCTAAAACTTTATTTTTTTTCAAGTTATGTTTACAAAAATGTGGCTTTGTTGCAATAACTTGGTGATTTATGAGTAGTGTGTCAGAAATAATCTAAATGGGTAATCTAGCCTTACATTTTTAAATATTCAAAGTGTTCATATTTATTTAAATAAAGAAATAAGTGGTGAAATGCACCAATAGTAGCATTTTCAAATAATATAATAGTAATAGGCTGATGATTGATTTTCACACCTTCATACAGACTGCCTTTTGTTGCATGTAGATGAAATTTAAATAAAAATATTTACTGTGTTTTTGCTTATTAAAATGCACAATATGAGCTTACTGTCTTACTGCAATCACAATGGCAAGATTTTAAGACTTTTCTGCATGGCCTTCATTCAGTTGGTAATTATGGAGTATCTAGTTTATCAGGCTTTTTGGCAGGCCATGGAGATAATAAAAAGAATAAGAAATGTTTTTGTGTTGTTAAGAAGCAGAATTTAGTTGAAGACCAATTTTACAATATAGTATGTCATTATTAATGTAATAGAGGCACACATAGGGAGCTGTGGGACAAAGGGCCCTAACTCTGGCTGGAGTTGTCATGAAAGGCTAAACAGATTGATGCATCTGAGGTGAAGCTGGAAATGTCAGTCTAGGATGAAGTAGAGGTAAACAGCCTTTTGCACATAGAAAATAACGTTAACTAGAAGTATAACTATAGCATAGGAGGTGTTGAAGAAGGAGGGTCAGGTGTTTTTAAAAAACTGATAATATGTTAACACTGTGAATACAATCAATTAAGAAAACTAAGATTTTCAGATGAGAGATATAATGAAGGCAACTATAAAAATATGCTTTTGCATACTGCATATTAACAGTATTCAGAAAAATTGGTGAAGGAATTTTTCCACATCAGTGAATTTTCCAATAGATACTTAGGGAGATACACTTTAATGTATTCATTTTTGAGAAAAATGTTTTTCACTATTTTATTGCTTCATTAAACAATGTGTAAATAACATGTTTTTCCCCCTTTAGTGCTTTGCTTCTTTAAGAGTTTTTGAGGTTGGTATAATTATCAAGAATCTATTTTGCTCTCTGCTCTAACACAAGCATATCTTTCTAGACTATTTGGAGAGCTAGAACTCTTTGCCCTTTCTTTTAATGGCCCTGGGTTGCTGTGACTTTTGTAATTCTTATGATTGCTTTTTATGTCGTCTCTTGTCTCCCTCTGGGTAATGAGTTCTGTACCTGTTTCTAGTTAGCTCTTCTTTCAGGTAGCACCTTTGACGTACTCAACTTTTGAATTTTTGACAATTCCTTTGGCTAGTTAAGAATTCCTGTTACTTATTTTCTGGTTGGCTTAATTAAGGTTGTGTGGTATCACGGTATACACTAATTCTAAATAACTTAAATGCTTTATACAAAAACTTTGTTCACCTGTATAATATGTTTATTTATTATTGAGTTCTTTCAATGTAATGGAACTTTCCATATTATAAAGCCCTCCTAAAGTTAGCTTGTTATTTGTAATGCTTTAAATCCATGTTAGGGGGAGGGAAGCTTGGTATATAATTTGATTTAGCCTAGAAATGCCAAAGCGCCTGCAGCGTTTCTCAATCATGGGTGCCCATCAGAACCATCTGAGCTGCAGCTCCGCTCCCAGACAAATGTTCTTAGCTCCTGCCCTAACTGCTTCTCATGTAGGCAAATGTTTGCTGTAGGGAAGCCAGTGAGAAGACAGGGAATTAGTTCCTCTTTAGCTCTGCCTCAAAGGAGAGGTTTAAAGGGTGTCCAACCCTTAAAGGCTGTGTGATCCCAGGGAATCCTGGTAAAATGTGTGAAGAGCTAATCTCCAGCTGTCTATGATATCTTTAAACTGGCAAGGTCCCCAGATCAATTTTATAGAAGATTGATCAGTGTGTGGAAGGGGAAAATGGGAGGGAGTTCACCTCCACCCAGGGGAGCCTTATAGGATGGACTTCTGCCTTCCACTCCTCTTCTAGCGTTGACAGTGTGGGCCAGCAAGCCAGGCCAAGCTGGTAAAGTGCTTGCCCCAGGGCTCCATTTAGGACCGGAACCCTCAGGAGGGTCTGGATAGAGCCAATTTGGCCAGGGTGTCTGGCCCTCGGGGCCTTTTTGCCTTTAGCTTTTCTGATGCCTTTGCATCTGCATGAGCTGGATTTTGCATATGGGCTTGAGGCATAAAAAAGGCAATTGCTGGGGCTGGCATTGCTTGCTGCTAGGCAGACTTAAAGCCTGGGATGATTTAGTTATAGGAGAGGGCATTCCGTTGTTGAGAACATGGACTCTGGTTTCAAATTCTGACTCTGCCATGAAAAAAGTCACCTGAGGAGGAACTATTAAAAACGCATGTTGCGCTCTTTCCCGGAAGCACTGAGGGAGGTAGCAGAGGCCACTCCATCCCCTGGGCTGCACCCTCCCCTGCAGGGGAGATGGGCGCCCCAAAGGCAAATCCAGGGGCTGGTGGGGCCAGAGCAGGTGACTTGGAGTTAATCAGAAGGGAGATTGACCTGGGCGGGCCTGGCTTGCTCATGTGTGCCCTTTAAGAGATTGGAAACTGCAGAGCCGCCCCCTCCTGCTGCCAAAGAAGCAAATGGCCAGGGTCTCCACAGCTGCAAGAAATGGATTCTGTCTACAACCACGTGTGCTCGGGAGAGGACCGCGGGCCTCGGTTGAGATCCCAGCCCTGGCTGACACCTTGAGTGCAGCCTGTGAGTGCCTGAGTGGAGGTTCAGCAGCCCCCGGACTCCTGCTACACAGAAGCCATGTGGTGACAAGTCTTAGGTTCGGTGACTTCACTAGAAGGACTCACAGGACTTAGCCTGTCATCATACTCGTGGCTAAGATTTACTACGGTGAAAAGATTCAACGCAGAATTAGCAACAGGAAAATGCATGTGGGTTGAAGTCTGAAGGAAACCAGCTGACAGAATCAAGGACACACACCTTGTTAACGATGCTCTCAAGGCTGTGAGGAGAAAGACAACCGGTGGAGTGACACTGGGAATTCAACACGTCAGTCTACCTGTCCCTGGTAACATAAGCTACTTGAGATCCTAAGAGTCAGTCTTCAGCTGCTGTCATGGAAAGTACTGGGAGTCAGCTAGACATCAAAGATGAGAGGTCAGGCCCCCAGCACAACTTCTTGTTTAAGCCAAATAGTGGCTTTCTCAAATCCTTTTTGCAAAAAAATTTTTGGTAGAGATAGGGTCTTGTTCTCTCACCCAGGGTGTATTGCAGTGTTACAGTCATGGCTCACTGCAGCCTTTACCTCCCGGGCTAAAGTGATCCTCCCACCTCAGCCTCCTGAGGAGGGGAGACCACAAGCATGAACCACCATGTCCAGCTGAACTTTAAATTTCTTTTTTAGAGACAAGGTCTCACCATGTTGGCCAGGCTGGTCTCAAATTCCTGCGCTGAAGCGATCCTCCTGCCTTGGCCTCCCAAAGTGGTGTTGGGATTACAGGCGTGAGCCACTGCCTAGCCAACTTGGATTTGTTTCTATTTTACAGGACAAGGTCCTTAATATTCACATGAATGACAGTGAGACACTCAATGCTTTCTAAAGACTGGTTTTACATTCTGTTTATGTGAAGGAAATCCATTTTGAATAAAATTAATTATTGTTAAAAAAATGCAAGTTGCTGGCCGGTCACGGTGGCTCACACCTGTAATCGCAGCACTTTAGGAGGCTGAGGTGGGTGGATCACTTGAGGTCAGGAGTTCAAGACCAGCCTGGCCAACGTGGTGAAACCCTGTCTCTACTAAAAATGCAAAAATTAGCCTGGCATGGTACATGCTTTTAATCCTAGCTACTCGGGAGGCTGAGGCACAAGAATCTCTTGAACCTGGGAGGCGCAGGTTGTGATTAACTGAGATCACACCACTGCATTCCAGCTTGGGTGATAGAGGAAGACTCAGTCTCCAAGAAAAAAAAGAAAGAAAAAAAAAAAAAAAGCACGTTGCCACACACGGCATCTATCCCACCATCTCTAAATCAGGATCACCTGCACAGTGTACACGACTAGCTCCTTGTGTTTCCTCTTTCTCTTCCTTGGGCTAATAAGAACCATTGTCAGAGACCTCTTGCAGTCTGGCTGCTTGTTTCAAGTAAAAACATTTATATTGTGTGACTTTAGACTAAAAGTAATATCAGTACCATGAAAAATATATATATACACATACATATATACACATACATATATATATATATATTTTGAAATTGGATCTCACTGTCTTGCCCAGGCTGAGTACTGTGGTACAATCACAACTCACTGCAGCCTCAACCTCATGGGCTGAAACGATCTTCCCACCTCAGCTTCCCGAGTAGCCCGGACTATAGGCACATGCCACTACACCAAGCTAATTTTTTATTTTCTGTAGAGTCAGGGTCTCACTATGTTACCCATGCTGGTCTTGAACTCCTGGGTTCAAGCAGTCCTCCTACCTCAGCCTCCCAAAGTGTTGGAATTATAGGCATGAACCACCAAATCTGGCCACAAAAATGTAATTTTAAGGAAGAAAAGTGTTGGCTAATGACACTATTCACTTGTTCAAGATTTACTGAGTCACTCTTATAATGCCAGCCACTATTTTCAGCCCAGAGTAGTCCCTGCTCTCATACAGCTTGCATTCTAGTGGTGATGGGGTGGCTGGATGGATATTGGTGGGACAATAAACAAGTAAGCAAATAAGTGAATAAGATAATCACAGATACTGAAGTGATTTGAAGAAGGGAGAACAGATAATGACTACAATATATTAATTTTGGAATATTAGAAATTTTCCGGCTGGGTGCGGTGGCTCACGCTTGTAATCCCAGCACTTTGGGAGGCTGAAGCGGGCAGATCACAAGGTCAGGAGTTCGAGACCAGCTTGGCCAACACAGTGAAACCCTGTCTCTACTAAAAATACAAAAAATTAGCTGGGTGTGGTGGTGGGCGCCTGCAATCCCAGCTACTCGGGAGGCTGAGGCAGGAGAATCGCTTAAACCTGGGAGGCAGAGGTGGCAGTGAGCCGAGATTATGTCACAGCACTCCAGCCTGGGCAACAGAGCTAGACTCCATCTCAAAAAAAAAAAAAAAAAAAAAAAAATTCCATATGGTAAGTTTAATTTCCTTGCTTGTACATTGCTTTTGGAAATACCATTTTGAGCATGCATAATCAAAACTAAAAGCTAACTCCGTGTTTTTGGTATCTAATTGTTGCAATATCATATTGTTATTTAGATACAACAGTGAAGTCACAGCAGACCTAATAATTATAGACCCTACACCTAACAGCAGTTAAAGCAAGAAAAATACATAATAAAAAATACATGGAAGGAAGACAGCAGCAGTTGAAAAGATCCTGTGTTTCTTCTATTATGTTACAGATAGTAGAGACTTCTCTTTAACTCAGTTTATGAAAATGTGTTAAATTTAAGGTCACTACCACAGTAGTTTATTGTATAATTTTGTTTTATTTTAAACCAAAGAGATCCACTCATGTTAAAAATCAGTTTAATAAGATTAGCCTTTTAGGAGGTGAATCATTGTCTAACATTTATTCATTTATTCACTAAAAATTATTGATGAGATGTTGGTATGGGTTAGACAAAGATACATGATGCAAGATTATGCTTTCAGTGAGATTAGAATCTGACAAAGAGTATGCAATCTGCAAGCCTACTGAACAATCATATAAACAGTCAATACCTGATTTGTATGTTGCATGTATTATATACCGTATTCTTACAACAAAGTTGGTGAAAGAATAGAAAATACTATTATGAAAATCGTAAGGAAGAGAAAATGCTTTTACTATTCATTAAGTGGGAGTGGATCACCTACTCATTGTCTTCATGCTGAGTAGGCTGAAGAGGAAGAGGAATGGCTGATCTTGCTGTCTCCAGGGTGGCAGAGATGGAAGAAAATCTGCATATTAATGCAGATTCAAACCATGTAGTTTAAACCCATGCAGTTTAAACCCAGGCGCCATGCAGTTTAAACGCAGCTTGTACAAGGGTAGCATGAAAAACTTTGGGAAAGGTTAGCTGATACAATGGAGACCTCAGGAATAATCCCCAAGTGGAGCCTGAGACCCTCGGTGTAATGATTTTTTTTTTCTTATGAGTTGCAGATGGGATTTAAAAGATTATGAGTATTAACTGTTGTTTTTAAGCAAGGTTTTTTAAGATATTTATGCCTCTTCTCAAAGATAAATTGCATGCCTACAAAAAGACTGTAGAGCAAACATCATTTGTAAATTCTATATTGAAAGTACCTCTTGGTTTAAAAATTATGCTTGCTTTAAAAATTCTGTTTAAAAATTATATTTCTTAAAGAGCATGACGGGATACCTGAGATAAAAGTTGTGAGTAGATGCCATGATGGGAATATTTTCTCTGCCTTCGGCAAAGTAGTGAAAGGATGAGAACACCTTCTTTCTTACTTTGCCAGATTCACAGAGGCTGGGTTACAAAGCAAGGGCAGCCCTGGGTCGTTTCCTGATTGCAGAGAGAACAGCTCCTGCTCTAGGGGTAATTTCATACAGCTGGAGAACTCCAACTTCAGGTGGCAGGTAGGAAAGGTACCGGGGAAATCTGGGCATTATTGTATACCACATCGAGGAAAGCATAAATAGAGAGTGAAACACATCTCAGTCTCTTGGCGTCTTGTAATTTTGACTTTGTTATAATAAACAATTGAAATACTGTGTGGCCACGGTAGTCCCAAAAGTAGTTGGAGGTCAGATTTTACTGACTTTTAATGTTAGACTAAGGAGTTTCAGCTTCATTTTAACAAAAGTCTGGAGGAATAGGCATTTTTTGTTCATGCTGTTGTTTTGGTTAAAAGAATGAATTGCTCAGAGTTGTATATTAAAGTGTACTTAATGTTTATATGAAAAATAGAGTCGGAGGACAAGAAACTTCAGGGCTTATGCCCATGTAATCGGTAATATGTTCTCCCTACAAAGAGGCCATATTTTCCCCATAGAAAGATACTTTTTTAATGTGCTCTACAACATTCAAAGGTAATTAATTTTTCTGTAAGGGTTTTTTTCCACATACATATGAGAAGATCTTGGGTTGATTTAAACATATTTTTCTAGCAAGGCTCTTATAAGTTAAATAGATGTATTTTCCAATATCTGCTTGACTAAGCATGTTTCAACTATGTGTACTGTGACTGGAATGTGTAATTCATGCATATATTAAAGAGAATTACAGTTTAGGATGGATTCATAATGATATTGCCATCAAATTTTATGGATCAAATAGAGATTATTATGTTTTCTGGAGTCATGCTGTTCTTATAAAGGCCTTAGATATGGAATGAATATCTTATTTCCTTTTGATAATCACAAGGGTCTAGATAGTGGATGACAGATAACACAAACTTTCATGTTACATTAGTCAGTGTGGAAAGGAATCTTAGAAGCTTTTTCTATTCCTAAATATGTTCATTTCTTAATGAGAAAGTTATAATGTGATCTTTCAACAGTCTTTCTGTTAGATAAATTAAAAAATCAGTTTATCAGCATTCAGCTGAGACTACACACCAGCTTAAACACTAAAATGATTCCCAAAGAGATTTACAATTTGAATTAACTGGGCAACTGAAAAAAAAAAAATTCTTGAGCAGGACCATTCAAAAAGCCTGATTCTGTGGTTCTGGTATGGCTTTGAAATCTGTTTTATAAAATAAAACCAGGTTTGTGAAACATTGCTTTATTAAGTCATGGGATAGTATAAAATAAACATAGATATACAATAAAAATAGAGGCTTTACCTTTTATTTTGCTTTCTAGTTTGACTGAAAGAATGCATGATAAAACTAAGTGATCCTTTAAAAGCTAGGGCATGACTATGTATATGTGTGCACATATTTTATATGTGCACATATTAATGTATATTAATTTAGCCATCCAAGGGAGAATTTGGCTGAAACAAAAACAATCTCAATAAACAATACAAAAATTCACTGAAAATTAAGAATTCTTTTAAGATAAACTTTAGATAAGTGATATTTCAATTTTAACTTTATAATTCTGTATTATAAAATTACTTTTAGCACATTTTTCTTTATGACATTTTAAAGATTAAATGTCTTTAAAATTGATTATTACTCTTTTATGCTGAAAGCAAATATTCATTTTATAGATGATCTGGGAATAACTAATGAAAATATTTGTATATTCTGTCTGCCCTGTATTCTTCATTTTAATAAAGTAACATGACCTTATTTTTTCTCAAATAACATTACATTTGATTAAATTATTTTAACATAAGTGTACTGGACAAAAATACAAAAATAGCCCCAAGTCTGAAGACATATTCTCTGCTTGCATTTGAATATTCACCAGTTTTTAATGGTACCTCTAACTGACTGTTAACATTCATGTTTTCTTTTCCTACTAATTAATCTAAGGGTTTTCAATTTTGTTTAGAAATATATTACAATTTACAGATGATCACTTTTTTACTTACTATAGTTTTAATAACAAAAATAATACCACTTTATATATACGGATTTTGGAGTTAACAAAACCTTTATACAATCTCATTGACTTCTCACAGCCCTACTATGATGTAGTAGGGGATAACTTTCACAGATTTATAGGTGGTGAAATTAGACACCATGAAGGTAAATTACTTGCTCAAGGTTGCATTTTTAGTAATTATCAAAACTGAGACTTGGTCTCATTGTTAGAACTGGTTTGTGAATAATAGAAGTTATAAAATCAGATGCCTGCAGTGGCCTCAGAGTGAATGTATGAGTGAAGACTGAGCACAAAACATTGGGGAGTGAAGTGGTGAACTGGAAAACATGTCTCATCTGTAGGGAGAAACAGGATTTTGATGTAACTTGGTGTTGGTTTGAGCTACTTTGGGCATAGGGTAGCCAGACTTTTGATTTTTTGAGAGAATCTCAAATTCCAAATTTTATGTGATATGCCTTTGTTTTTAATGTTGGCAACTAATTGAAAAAGTTGAAAGAAATGGTCTAAGCAAGACATAGCTGAGAGCCAGTGCCACTGCCAATTTACAGTGTGTGTGGGTAACCTGACTATTCGTAGAGCTGTTGTGCAGTGACAGAGATCTAAATCCTCTTCTCTATAATTGACCCAGAATCTCAGATCCTAAGGAATTATTTAGTGACAGATCTTTTTCACTTGAGTCATCTGATTGACTGTTTCTTCTTTCATTTGTTTAACCCAAATATACTGTATGCCAACCATGCACTTGTCACTGTAATGCAAAGAAGAATGTCATATAGTGTTTGCTCACAAGTCTCATCCCAAAACATTCTAGAAAGCAGTACAAAAGGAAGGATTGGAAGCAAAATAAAAAACTTTACTGTGAAGATGATATATAAAAATGCATTTTCCTGTGCAAACTATAGTCCTGTTACACAAAGGTTAAAGGGTCATATGTGGGTGTGTAAATACAATAGTCTCCACTGTCTACTGTTTCAGTTACCTATGGTCAGAAAGAAAAAGGGGAAGTACAGTATAATAAAATAT
Organism: Macaca thibetana thibetana; assembly: GCF_024542745.1. NCBI lineage: Eukaryota > Metazoa > Chordata > Mammalia > Primates > Cercopithecidae > Macaca > Macaca thibetana. The sequence continues at coordinate 78,335,120 of NC_065579.1, forward strand.
TTTGAGAAGAGACCACATTCATAAAACTTTTATTACACTATATTGTTATAATTGTTCTATTTTATTATTATTGTTAATCTCTTACTGTGCAATCCCAGCTACTTGGGAGGCTAAGACAAGAGAATTGTTTGAACCCGGGAGGCAGAGGTTGCAGTGAGCCGAGATCACGCCTTTGCACTCCAGCCTGCGCAACAAGAGCAAAACTCTGTCTCAAAACAACAACAACAACAACAACCTTTAACATAGCTATGTATGCAAAGGAGAAAACTTAGTAGATACAGTGTTTGATACTATTGGCAGTATCAGGCATCCACTGCAGTTCTTAGAACATATCCTCTGCAGATATGGGAGGGGGCTACTGTAAACAAAAATTTATGCTAAGTATAGAGTTTTTGGTTCCATACAACTCTTCTTTATATAGGCAACCCTAAAAAGAAAAATGTTTCTTTTGTTATGGTCTCCAGTATAGCATTATCTTACTCTTGGGCAATTAGAATAATACTGGATTGAACATTTAATACTTAATCACAACCTTGATTTTTCTGAATCTCTGTATTTTCTAATCACAATTTTAATATTTTGTATTACTTGATCCCACAAAGAGCTTTCACACTCTTATTGAAAGATGTACTTGCTCCTTGAAAATATGAATATGTTAAATGGATAATAGATTAAAACTTGAAATTATTTATATTTAACTTTTGCATGCCTGTATCTGTAGAGATAACGTGTGTCAATATGTGTACGTACGTGTTGAGAGAGAGGGAGGTTGGTTTATATCATTTGATGAGCTGCACTGAATCCAATCATGAAAACCTGTTTTTTGGTTTTTGTTTTTGTTTTGTTGTTGCTGTTGTTGTTGTTGTTTTGAGATGGAGTTGGAATTTTGCTCTTATCGCCCAGGCAATGGTGCTATCTCGGCTCACTGCAACCTCTGCCTCCCAGGTTCAAGTGATGATATTCCTGTCTCAGCCTCCCAAGTAGCTGGGATTATAGGCACTTGCCACCAGGCCCAGCTAATTTTTGTATTTTTTAGTAGAGACAGTGTTTCACCAAGTTGGCCAGGCTGGTCTTGAACTCCTGACCTCAGGAGATCCACCTGCCTCAGCCTCCCAAAGTGCTGGGATTACAGGTGAGCCACTGCGCCCAGCTGAAGACCTGTTTTAACTCATTATATTACTCTCTATGACTTGTCAGAGAGTTCACAGATGAATTCTATAATAGTCTTAGAAAATAGATTAGCCTACTTGTAGTTTTCTTGTCCTTTCTGATTTTCTAGTTATATAAAATACATGTATATACCTTTATATTATATACCTTTTCATTACATCTTTATGCATAACATAGATATAGGATTTCTTTGCTCTTCATTTTATTTTTGCTCTTCATTTTCAATACTCTGAAAAGTCATGCATATCTTTCCCTCTAGTCTATTTCCAATATTGGAAAACTACACGTATGCTAATCTAATTTCTAAGACTATGTATCAAAATAGTGTCTGAACTCTCTGACAAGTCATAGAGAGTAATACAATGAGTTAAAACAAGTTTTCATGATTTCTAATGTTGGAAATAGGTTAGAGGGAAAGAATAGCAGAAAGAAATATACCATCCCCAAATTCCTTTATATGTACACACACACTCACACACACAGATAGTTGAATGGAATATAACCTAGTCTCATTTTCTCAAGCGGCAGAATGAATTCATGTGCAAGGTGAAGATGAGACATAGGGTTCCTATTTCTTATATATCTTTTGGTAATAAATAGTACATTGTTTTAGACTGAGTATTAAAATCTTTTATATCTCTCTGGCAAGACATTGCTCATATCTATCTTATATACAACAAAGCATTTCTTGCACTTCTCTTGAGAAGTAGATGTATTAGAAAGCACATAGATGAAGGAAAATTTATAAATCCACTTTTATAAACCTATTTCAATATAAGTGGCGAGTCATCAATAATAATATAACAATAGCTATGATAACAAATTTATTTTTTATTCATCATGTGCAATAAACTTAACCTTCAGATGATGGTGAAATGTGGTTCAGGGATTGGGTAGCAGATTTTAGCCTTAATCCAAAGGTACCTTCTAATAAGAACCTACTTGTGTGTGTATCTTTGTCTATTTAAATTGCTATGAGGGACATTGGATGTCTATAAAATATTGTTTCTCAAATATAATTCATTAAAATGCTCCATGGAAAAGGTGATCAAGTAAGTAGGCAAAACACTATCCATTTTTTTCTTAGAAATCCACAGCTTATGTAAGCATATTAAAGCCTCTCAGTATACCAACTAGTATGTTAAGATGCTGCTGAATGTAGTTTAACCCAGTATTTCCCTGCATTTTTTGACCATTGGCCCCTTTTCCTCTACTAGCTGTGTCAACATCTATTTACCACTAGTGTTCAGAAGACATTAGTTAAAAACAAGTTTTAAAGATATGAAATTCATCTTAAGAATTTTTGTTTTCCTTTTCAGTGTTACTGTAACAGCAACTCAGTAGTTATGGGCATAATTGTTAACTGTTGCTGAGAAATGAGTTTATGTTATAGGAAATGTGAGTAGAGAAATCTCAGTTATTTGTAGAGTAAATTAACGATGGAAAAATTAGGATGTAGAATATGAAGAGACAAATTAGAATGTAGAATATGAAGAGACAAACAGAAATGCTTTAACATGCCAGGCTTCAATGAAGTTGCATTTTCCTCTATGGATTTATCCATGATTGATTTATGATGCTTTGTGAAAATAAATCTATATGAAAATAATTTATTGCGTTTAGCCTAATTATCTTTTCCCTGTGCATTTGGCCCTGTTCACTTAGTTTATCTTTACTAGGAGAACAACTGTCCAGGTTTTTTAATATCTCTGGTGTTCTTTTACCTACTTCAGGAAAAAAAATGATACCCTTCTACTTCATGTAAGGTTTGCTCACATCTCTTATTTTTATTTTTAGCTTTCCATTATTCTAAAATTGTGCTATCATTTAGAATATTTGAAAATTATTGTTCATGGAATTTGATGATATGTTCACGTGTTATCATTGACCCCAGAATTTTCTGTTGCATTGTTATCAGTGCTTGTAATTAAGTTCCTTGGTTACCAACACAATTGCTGCTTAATGTGTATTTTAGCTTCATCTAGGCTATTGGCTTTTAGAAAGTTAACAATTGAGGAGGACAACTCAGTGTATTATATAGTGTATCTGAGGGCCAAACAAAACTTGTAGTGGATACATGCAACCTGTAATAAAGTCTGTTTTGTGCATATAGACAAACAATATTAAGAAAAGGCATTGAATGAAAGTTGAAAAGCAGCTTTTGAACATCTTTTACTAATAATTCTTTGCCTTTATACAGCACTTATTAAAACCTGGCTACATAATTGCTTTCTCTTTTTTTAAATAAAAACAATAAATTAGGCTTTATTCATCAAATTGTTTGAGAGGAAAAATCTGGGACACTTATAATATTGAGTGATTTACCAAATATGTGGTTAATAAGGGAACAGAGCTCAGACTGAGATATTTTTTCTAACCTTCCATTTGTGCTTTTTTTCTAAAGGTTTCATGTCCTTCAAATCATAGGCAAAGAGCACATTCTATTTTCTAATAACTGCCTACTCAAAGTTTGAATTACTGACTTCTGCCACCTTCTTTATTTTTAAATGAAAGTTTATACTAAACTTACTGAAATATAACACATATATATGGAAAAATTTAAAAAATCCTATGTTTACAACTCAGTGAAATTTCAGAAAATAAGCAAAACCATGTAATCTACCACCCAAATCAAAAGAGAGTACATTACCAGCACCCTAGAAGCTCGTCCCATACCCAGCCCAGTCAACAGATTTAGGGAAGGAAGAACTGGGTGGGAAAATATTAGACTGCAGTCTAGTTCTAAGAAAGTTCAGCAAAGTTGATGGAGTCCTGCAGCCAAACCTACCCGTCAAAGAGTCACATCTCCCAGGACAAGGCCTGCCTTAATATCCTCGCAGCACTCAGTCAATGGCTGGGAGAACACAAAGGGAATTGTGGCCTCTGAATAAAGTGATAGATTTTAGAGTGCAACAGCTGAGCTGTCAGTTAATTATACTCTGCGAAGTCAGAAATCCATGACCATGACAGTGCCATAGAGGGATAGCTTTGTGACTTTGTGATTCATAAAGGTTTCTTAAATAGGACACAGAAAACACCAACCATAATGTATTAGTTCGTTCTCACACTGCTATACGGACATACCCAAGACTGGGTAATTTATAAAAGAAATAGGTTTAATTGACTCACAGTTCCACATGGCTGGGGAGGCCTCACAATCATGGCAGAAGGTGAAGGAGGAGCAAAGGCATATCCTACATGGCAGCAGGTAAGAGACTGTGTGCCGGGGAACTGCACTTTATAAAGCCATTAGATCTCGTGAGACTTACTATCTCGAGAACAACATGGGAAAAATCCGTCCCCATGATTCAGTTACCTCCCACGGGTCCCTCCCGCGACACATGAGAGCTATAGTGCACGGTGAGATTTGGGTGGGACACAGCCAAACCGTATCACATAAAGTGAAAAAATCCTATTATATTCAATTAAGAACTTCTGTAAATCAAATGACATCATTAAGATGGAAGGAAAACCATCGAATGAGAGAAGATATTTATAATACAGATTTCACAAAGGGCACATATATATCAAATATAAGAATCTCTACAAATCAAAAAGAGAAACCCAATGGAAAAATAGGTAAAAAACTTAATAGGTGGTTTAGGGAATATCCAAAGACCCAGTAATCGTATGAAAAATTGCTCATTCTCATTAGTTATCAAGGGAGTGCAAACAAAAGGAAATTAAAATGCCACACTACACACTCACTATAATGATTACATAAAAAAGACTGACATGTTGGCATTCATGTGAACCAACTAGAACTCTCATACATGCTGATGGATATGTAAATTAATAAAACCATTCTGAAAGACTGGCAGTATCTGTTATAGATGAACATACACATACCCTAAGTTCCAACATACATATTTTTCCTAAATGTCATGTACAACAATATTCACAGCAGCATCGTATATATAGTAGCCCCAAACTGGAATCAACCCAAATGTCCATCCACAGTAGAATGGATAAATGAGTAATGGTAATTCATACAATAGAATGCTGTAAGTAATACAAGTAAACAAGTGCTTCTTTCTTTTTTTATATGTTTATTACATTTGGGCTTTTGTTCTTCATGTTTCTGTATTTAAAAAAAAAAATCAGTAAAGCAGGTACTGGAGTAGAATAAATGCAAAGATTTCTGTCCTTTGGGATTTTACAAGTTAGTAGGAGAGAAAAATATGTAAAATAAATACTTTAATTTCAAGTATAATGTGTCATAAGCTGAGAGACTGGAACTCATGGTCTATGATTTTAGCACAGAGGTAATTTTTGTAGTGGTCGTGAAAGGTAAGGTTTTAGTGGAAGAGGGATATGAGCTAATTTTTGAATTAATAATAGCATTTCTATATAGGGACTATGGCAGAGTAGCTAGAGTTTAGGGAAATGTTAAAAAAAAAACTTGACAAGTATTTGTGAACAATATTGGAAGGTCTTATAATGTCATTAGCCAAAAATTCATAAACTTATGTAAATTGAGGCACTAATATAGAGAAAATATTGATTTATAATTTTAAGTCCTATGCATAAAGTCATGTTATTCTTCTTTCCAAGTTCTTCTCCCTAATCTCATTGATACTTTAGAGTTTTGAGCTTCTGTGAGTCCGAGAAATGCATTGAAAACACACAAATATTTTCTACTCACTCATTTTCAGGAAAGCAGCTGCAGCTTATCTCAGGATTTATTTTATTTAGGCTTCCTCTCTTGATTTGTCATAATATTTAGTAATGAGATGGCTTTGTGTGTGTGTGTTTTAGAAATGTGGTTTACTTAATTTATATCCTTGGCTAAATTTCTCTTGGCATACAGAAAAGGAGAAAGTGGTCAAACCTATTTATTTGCATTATACTCTGCTCTGCTTTTGATAAATCATAAAATTTTGTTAAGGTCTGAGTGTGTGCCACAGTTTCTCTAAAGTTAGTGAAGTGTACTTGAGTTCAATAAATATTAAATGACATTTAACTTTTCAAAGCTGTCTCTTATTTCCTGATTTTAAAAATAAAGATTAATTAGAGATCATAATAATGAAATCAATGATTATTAAATTAAGAATCTCATTGTCTGGTAGCAAATTAGAAAGGGCTAACTTGACATTACTAGGGAGTTTTCTTTTTCTCAGGTGCTATAATTATCCCACAAAAATAATTGTCAGATAGATGAGATCTGGCAAAAAAATTATCGTTATATTTCAGTAAGCATGTCAGAAATTTATGTATAAGCAAGAGCTGTCGCTCAAAAAGCTCAAATTGAGAAGCTGCTCTCGTGTTCCACTGTTTTCTTTAGCACAAATGTTTTTGGAAGTGCCTCACCTTTGAACTGATGTCAGAACCAGTTTATGAGACTTGTAATAAAATTACCTTTTTTATTATATTTCTTTCTTTCTTTCTTTCTTTATTAAAGACAGAGTCTCGCTCTGTTGCCCAGGCTGGAGAGCAGTGGCGCGATCTCCACTCACTGCAGCCTCCGCCTCCTGGGTTCACACCATTCTCCTGCTTCAGCCTCCCGAGTAGCTGGGACTACAGGTGCCTGCCACCAAGCCTGCCTAATTGTTTGTATTTTTAGTAGAGACGGGGTATCACCGTGTTAGCCAGGATGGTCTCGATCTCCTGACCTTGTGATCTGCCCGCCTTGGCCTCCCTAAGTGCTGGGATTACAGGCATGAGCCACCGTGTCTGGTCTATTTTATCTTTATTTTTAACCAAACCTTGTGCTGCAGCGATTGACTGCATGCATATTTATTTTTTAAAATTAAAAATTAATTACATTAATGAATTAAAGGGAATTCATTGTTATCTGTGAAGACATTGTAAAATAGTAGTAACTAACAGAGGGTACATTCTTAGATTCCTGGATAAATATTTGCAATATAAACAGCAGTCATTTAAATTATTTTGCTGCTGTTGTTGTTAAAGAATATGTGCTTTAAGCCACCACCTTAAACTAGATAAATCTCAATATGTCTCCTCTCAAAGATGATTTTGATCTTTTTTCATGTGATACTAAAGAAGATTCTGTAAATGTTACATGGCAGAAGTTAATAATGAAGCACTTTGATAAATAGCAAATAATCAATGAGTGTTAGCTGTTATGTTTTAATATCCCTTTTAATATTTTTACCAAATTAAAGTATTAAAGTTTCTATAATATTAATTAAAAATTAACTGACATAACATGGATTTAAAAGGAAAAATGCAGTAATGTAGATAATTTAATGTGACTTTCTTTGTATTAAAAACATACTTTCTGTATTTAGCTACTAAACATACCATTAACTAATAAAGATAATTTAAATTACCTTATTTTATCAGTTTTAACATACAAAAGTTTTAAAACACATTTTAACATCTCCAAAATCAGAACATTGCCTGCTATCAAGGGTGTGTTATAATCTTTAGGATTTAGGTAGGGGTGATGTTGTTGTTGTTCTTGCCAGTGGATACATAAACTTATCATAGCTATTTATGTTATCATTACTTCAACTGAGTTATGTGTATCAATGATACTTTACACATGTTGAGTTTAATATTTGTTTAAAATGTCTTCTAAAATATTATAATATGTTTTGGCACTGAAATGAAAACTTGTTGTATACACAGAAGGGCCTGGCAGAAGAGTAACTGAGCAAACATTTTATATCAATGAAGTAAATATCCGCTACTGGAGGAAGAACCACAGCAAACAATGAAATATTTTACGTGGACCAGTAAAGAATACCCTGAAGTGGGTGAAGCTCTGTTACATTCTGTTACTAAAATTTCCACAAAAGAATTCCCCATCATGCAGAGAGAAACAGAACTAAAGGAAAGATAAATTGCCAATTTTCCCCAAAGAGATAAATTTCAAAGCAGACACTCTAGTATGATTGATTCATGCATTGTGCATGTTGTTAAACTTCTTTCCAAAAAACTTCCTAATGACTTTAAAGAAACTTATTGCCAGCAAGATTTAATTGAGAAAAAATGAAAATATGAGTGTTCTCAAATAGAGAAGCGTCAGCCTCAAAACTCACAGAATTGGTATTAGCAACTTAGAAGAAAATCCTGGAGACAAATGGAGCATTCTTTTCAGAAGTGTTTTTTCACCATTACTTTTTTTTGTTTAAGGTTCCAGATTAAACTGTTTATTATTTCAAGGACATGAAAAGCAGGTCAATATAGTCTTTGCTAAAATTATTATTTAAAACTACATTATAAAGCATCTGCTTGCTGTTTCCATTTTATTTTCTCTCTTCTGACCCCTCCTTTAAAAATTTTTACTCTTTGTTATAGAAATTTCCAAACTAAAAATAATAGTATGGTGAACTGCCATGTACACATCTCCTAACTTCCATAATTATCAACATAAGTAAGGCTGATCTGTTTCATCTAAACTTTTCTACCTCTCCCCACTTTCTTTTGGCACCTCCAAAAGAGTAGGTTAGAATAAATCTCAAACATCATATGCTTTCATTCATAAACTTATAACTTAAGAGATAAGGGCTTCCGTCCCTCCTTCTCTCCCTCCCTCCCTCTCTGCCTCCCTCCCTCCCTTCTTTTCTGCCTTTCTTCCTTCCTCTCTCTTTTCTCTTTTCTCCTTCCTTCCTTCCTTCCTTCCTTCCTTCCTTCCTTCCTTCCTTCCTTCCTTCCTTCCTTCCTTCCTTCCTTCCTTCCTTCCTTCCTTCCCTCCCTCCCTCCCTCCCTCCCTCCCTCCCTCCTCCCTCCTTCCTTCCTTCCTTCCTTCCTTCCTTCCTTCCTTCCTTCCTTCCTTCCTTCCTTTCTTCCTTCCTTCCTTCCTTCCTTCCTTCCTTTTTTCCTCCATTGCCTAGATTGGAGTGCAGTGTTGTGATCTTGGCTCACTGCAACCTCTACCTCCTGTGCTCAAGTAATCCTCCCACCTCAGCCTCTCTAGTAGCTGGGTTTACAGGCACATGCCACCACCGGCTACATTTTTTTTTTTTTTTTTTTTTTGTAGAGAGAAGGGTTTTGCCATGTTGCCCAGGCTGGTCTCGAACTCCTGGGCTCCTCAGCCTCCTGAGTAGGTGGGATTACAGGAACCTGCCACTACACCCAGCTAATTTTTGTAGTTTTAGTAGAGATGGGGTTTCACCATGTTGGCCGGGATGGTCTTGAACTCCTGACCTCAAGCAATCCACCTGACTTGGCCTTCCCAAGTGTTGGGACTACAGGCATGAGCCACCCTGCCTGCCCACAAAAAAATTTTTAAGACATCATGTTTCAGAAATTTTAGGTTCGCAGAAAACTTGAGAGGAAGGCATAGAGATGTCTCATATGCTTGTGCCCACACACATGCATAGCCTCCCTCACTATCAATATTCTGATTAGAGTGATGTATTCGTGAAAACTGTACCAACGTATCATTATCACCCAAAGTTCATAATTTACATCAGGATTCACTCTTGATTTTGTACGTCCTAAGGGTTTGTACAAACTTATAATATCATGCATCCAACATTATAGTATCTGTCATACAATAGGATTTCCACTGCCCTAGAAATCCTCTGTGTTCTACCTATTCATTTCCCTTTCCTTTTAACCCCTGGCTACTACTCATCTTTTTAGAGACTTCATTATTTTGCCTTTTTCAGAACATCATATAGTTGGAATCACGTACTATGTAGGCTTTTCAGATTGGCTTCCTTCACGTAATAATAGTATGCATTTTTCATAGCTCATTCCTTTTTAATGCCATCTAATTCATGCATAATACCCCACATTCTTGATATACTGCAGTTTATTCATTCACCTGCTGAAGGATATCTTGGTTGCCTCCAATTTTGGCAATTATGAATAAAGCTGCTATAAACACGTATGTTCAGGTTTTTGTGTAGATGTGTTTTCATTTCTTTTGGATAAATAGTATGATTGTTGGATTGTATGGTAAGAGTATGTTTAATTTGATAAGAAACCACCAAACTGTCTTCCCAAGTGGCTATACCATTTTTGCAGTCCCACCAGCAATGAATGAGTTCTTGTTGCTCCATTTCTTCACCAGCATTTGGTGGTGCCAGTGTTATGCATTTTCATCATTCTAGTGATGTATAGTAGTATATCTTTGTTGTTTTAATTTGCATTTCCCTGATGACATATGATGTGGAGCATCTCTTCATATGCTTATTGGCCGTGTGTATCTTCTTTGGTGAGGTGTCTATGGAGGTTTTTGGCTTAATTTTTAAGTCAGTGTTTTTTATTGAGTTTTTAGAAAATTCTTTGTGTATTTTGTAAGATTTTACCAGACATGTCTTTTTGCCATCATCATGAACTCTGATAGTACAGAACACTGTGTGGAAAATTAGAGATGTTTATGAGTAGGAAGAAATTCAGATTTGGCTTCTGAAAGTGAGAAATTTTACTTTAACATTTATTTAGCTTATAGTTTACTTTTGATATTTGGCCAGATTAATATAATGTATGCTTAAATGGTAGTTTTTTCAATAAGTATAGACTAAAAATTCTAAGTGATGAGAAAGCATTTTATAATGGTTTGACATTCATTTCTCATTTTTCTACTGGTACAAAAGAAATGGCGCATCTGCAACTAATGTTATCTTGGAGTTGATGAAATATACTGTTAAGAATAACAAATGTGTATAAATGCAGTCTTAGGGTCGACATCATTCTAAGACTCCACTATTTTCTCTCATTACACTATATTTCAATTTTTTGCCTTCCTTTTTTATTGATCTTGAAATAATTGATGGCCTCCTTTTCCTTTTTCATCTAACTTTAGTGTATACAGTTATTTGTATAGATTTCTCCAAAATTAGAGTTAAGGGTAGTGATTATTACTAATGTATATATTCTTACTTGGTCTGTGTATGCTGTATTTTCTGAATAGTTATGATGTGGAAATAATAAGGACAATTCCTTCATCTAAAAATACGATACTTTATTGGTGACTAATTAAATTTATCTTGAAACTAGTGCCATTAAAACTTGAAATCAAAACTATGTACTCTCACTTAGTTGAATTACTATTGTTTATATGATGTTTATTAGTATAACTTAGAAGCAAAGAGAAAAATAACTTGTTTTCTGAATTTTTCTGTAAGTATATTAGAAATGTCTAAATGTTATTTTCATTTTGTCTAAATTTTCAATTTGAGATTTAGTTCTTATTCTTTGCTATATGTATTTGAAAGATAGATAGCTAAAGAACTTACAAGACTGAACCCTTAAAGGTTAGGGGCAACGGCAGACTCATTTTTGTCTTTCCAGATCCACCTAAATGGTTATCACAGATTAACTGTGCTGATTCTTTCCATTTTTCCTCTTTAGATTCATTCTACTTCTCTCTGCCCTGTTGTAATCCCTGTAAGGTCAATCTTAATGAACTGCATCTTCCAAACTCACTGGTCTTCTAATCCCTCCTGGATTCAGCCAGTGGGGGGCTTAAGCCAGTGTGGAGAGTGAAAGGGAAGAGAGGTCAGGTTATTTATCCCTACTTCCCTGGGGCTATGTCTGATAGATGGAAACAAACCCATATACTCATGGTCATGTCTCCTGTCATGTGGTCTTTTTTTAATAGCTTCTGCTTTTACTAGGTTCCAGTAACCCTGCCCCGTCCTCCCACCCTCTAAGACCCAGAAGCTTCCTATTGCAGTTAGACCCCGGTGCTTCATTGTCAATTCCCTTAGCCCTGCCCTCACCTCTCTTTGAGTGTGTCCTTTGTTTACTTCTTGGACCCTGCTTGAAACAGTTGGTATTCAATTTTTCTTGAGGCAAAATTTTGAAATGAAGTAACAATCTGAATATACAGAATATAATAAACACTTTTATTTTAAAAAAGACAATAGAAGATTGTGTGCCGTACATGATAAGCCATGACAAATTTAATATGTAGCTACTGTTCTGGAATATTTTCCAATTTTATATTGATAAATATATGTTTATAGTAGGAAATATGTTTTTATCAAAAATATTAATAGAAGATTATAATGATGACACTTGCAAATTTAGTTAAGCTAGTCAGATGCCTCAACTTTGCCAATGATTTTTGCTATCGTTTTCGACTGACAAAATGCAATTTTCACTGAATAAGATTAACTTATTCAGTGTTAAAGTATTCATTAAGTTTTTTCATGACAGAATTTTCAGATACCATCTGATTGGTTATCTTTACATTGGAAAGTTATTGTTTGCACAGGTTATTCATTAGCTATAGAGAGTTAAATCACTAAGATATAAAGTGATTTGTTCACAATCACAATATTTCTTAAAAGTTTGTAGGTTGATTTTGCATCTTGAGTCCCATTTTCATATAATAACAATATGCTGCATCTCTGAGGATATGAAAAGATGATTTATCAACATGTCGTGTACAATTTTGAAAGTTAATTATTGGACTTATTCTTTATCCCTTTACCATGAGAAATTTGTCTTAAAAGAATAGTAATTTTCTTCTGGGAAGTTCTTTTTGAAAAATAATATATTGTACTTTTTAAATAAACAACAAGAACATAATTTTTGCCTTATTATTAAAGCTATGAAAGTACATTCATTTTTGGAGGAAGGGCAATAATATTTTGTGTTAAATAAAAGCTATCGACCCAGAGTAACTTTTATAAATATAATTAGTTTGTCCTAAAAGATACATTAAGTTTGAGTCTGTTATTTCTTTAAGGGTTATTAATAGGAAAGCATTATTTAGAACTGCCGAGAAAATCAATATTGAAACACTTATGTACAAGGTAAAAAACAGTACATCATTATTGATGGTCATTTAATAGGGAAAAGTGTAGCCACTATGTATATAGAGGTCTTACTCTCAATTAAAATGCTTAAATTAAAATATTCAGCTTAATTCATTAAGGTCTTTGGCAACTAAATTGTTCATTTGTTTGTGATTGGAATACACCTGTAATTATTTCTGAGGAAATCTTGGCCAGATGGGTTTTGACTGAAAGTCTTTAATGTCAACCCCAGAGTCCATTCACTTGATGTTATTTTTCATCAATAACAGAATATTGGCTTCCATTCTTAGAAAATATTATTACTCAACTCATAACTGCCCAACATTTTGAATAGTTTTTTTATAATTAATATGAAATAAAAATTGTTTGAAGAATATGCAGTTTATTAATTATTCCAGGCTTTTAGTGCTAATTCAATCATTTTTCTTACCTGATACACCCAAGGGATAAAACATTCTTTAATTAATAACTTTTTACTATATTAACTTAGAAGGAGGAACACTACCTAAAAAGGACATATTTAAATATTGGGTGCATTTATAGTTCCTGCAGATGACACTGCTGCTGCTGCTGCTTTTTTTTTTTTTGTAATTTGTATACATTTCAGTATAGTTTTGTTACCTGGGTATGTTGTGTAGTGGTAAAGTCTGGACTTTTAGTGTAACCATCACCCAAATATTGAACATTGTACCCATTAAGTAATTTCTTTACCCTCACTCCCTTCCCATCCTTCCAGCCTTAGAAGTCTCCAGTGACTACTATTCCACACTCTGTGTCCACGGATAAAGAAAATGTGGTACACACACACACACACACACACACACGAATACACGAGCTGTAAAAGTGAAATTATGTCTTTTGCAGCAACACAGATGGAACCAGAAGCCATGATCTTAAGTGAAACATCTCGGAAATAGAAAGCAAAATACTGCATGTTCTGATTTTTCTTCGTGGTATTTGCACTTCTTCCAAAGTTGAGAAGTAATGAAGACAGTGATTAGGATGACATAAGCTATATTGCTCAACCTCAGAGATAGCCTCAGTTTCAGTTTCCTCATCTCTACTGTAGGATAAAAATAAAACAACATTACAAAGTTATTTTGAAAATTTAAAAAATAAATGTATCTAAATCTCCTAGCACAGGCCTTTGTAAAATATATGCTGTCAATTCTTATTATTTTATAGCTAATATTATTATAAACTTTAGCTCAGATAAAGCTGTTTTCTTTTAGAAGTACTTTTACTTAACTCTTTGATCTTATTACAACTTGAAATGGAGAGTATAAGCAGTATGAAATTTTCTTCTATGTTCATTACATAAAATTTATTAAAGATATTACTAAAATTAGAGTTTCTCCTGTATGATAACTCATAGGGGAAACTTTTGAACAACATAATCAAAAATTTGCTTTCCTGTTTATTCAGAAAACTAAAAACATATTTTAAACTTTCATAGCTGACTCATGGTTGTTAACAGTATCAACTATTTTTTATTTGTGTCCTGAAGTCTGTTGAGATGCAAAGGAAAATTTGCCCCAATGGGGAGATAAGTAAGGCAAGATAACTTGATCAGAGTTAATAAAAGCATCCTTATTGAAAGAAAAGTTAGGAATAGAGAAATAAAAATAATGTGATAAGATGGTCTGCAAAAAAACAGTCCTAATTTTATCATGTGTGCAGAAATTCCTTTCATAGAAAATGTAGCTTGGCTATGGTATTCTTGTTACACTTGAATTACTTGCTATGGTGCTTAGCCATAACAAGCACTTGCTTGTTACAACATAGGCATAGCCAATGCCTATGGCTATGTTGGGTATGCTCTATGCTACTATAACTGGGCTATTCATAAAAGCCAGGAAGTCAGTGGTACCTCCTGAAATTGTGCAGAGCACACTCTTCATGATGTTATTTGTGGGTCTGTATTTATTATGTATTGAAATCTTATGTATTTTACATACATGACACTCATCTATCAAACGAAGCTGGGAGGTTTTTAGTGTAAGGCCATATAGGTATCATTTATTTCTTTGTAGGAAATTTTAGTATTAGATAATGTAACAATTGTTTACAAAGCATTATATTCTATTTTAACGAAGATGAGTATTGTTTAAAAATACATTCCATTGGCATTTAAAAACAAATTTACTTGAAAAAGTGAAAATTAAATATTTATATAAATACACTAGTGAATAATTGGAGAAAACTAGGTTTTATCCATTGAGATTATCTCAATTTATTTTGAAAAGTGGATGACAAAAATAACATAAAATGAGTTTAAAATATTCATAGATGAATGCTTAAAGGTAATATGTACCCAGCTGTGAAAATAATAATAATAATTGTCTTAGTCTATTTGCATTGCTATAAAGGAAATACCTGAGGCTGGGTAATTTATAAAGAAAAGAGGTTTATTTGGCTTACAATTCTGCAGACTGTACAAGAAGTATGGCAGTGCCGTCTGCTTCTGGAGACGGACTCAGACAGCTTCTAGTCATGGCAAAAGGGAAGGGGAGATGGCTTGTCACAGGGTGAGAGAAGGAGCAAGACAGAGGGGAGAGAGGTCCAAACTCTTTAACAATCAGATCTTGAGAGCACTAAGAGTGAGAATTCACTCAATCCTGAGATAATAGCTCCAAGCCATTCATGAGGTATCTGCTGTCATGACCTAAATACCTCCCACTAGGCCCCATCTTTAGCATTGGGGATCAAATTTAACATAAAATTTGTAGGGGACAAATATCAAAACTATGTCAGTAATAGAGACTTTCATTTACTATATTCACTGGATTTCTTTTTTTTTTCTTTTCTTTTTTTGAGACAGAGTTTTGCTCTGTTACCCAGGCTGGAGTGCAGTGGTGTGATCTTGGCTCACTGCAACCTCCACTTCCTGGGTCCAAGCGATTCTCCTGCCTCAGCCTCCCGAGTAGCTGGGATTACAAGCATGCGCCACTATGCCCAGCTAATTTTTGTATTTTTAGTAGAGAGGGGGTTTCACCATGTTGGCCAGGCTCGTTTCACCATGTTGGCCAGGCTGGTCTCGAACTCCTGACTTCAAGTGATCCACCAGCCTCGGCCTCCCAATGTGTGGGGATTACATGTGTGAGCCACCGCGCCTGGCTATTCAACTGTGTTTCTTGGCCAACTGCAATTCTGCCAACCCCTCTGCAATATGACAAGCAAGAAGTATACCACTGCTGAGAGAATATCAAAATCAAAAATAGTAGTTGTAATTAAATGAAAATACATGTACAATTTAAGTTTGAAACAATTGGTAAGTGATATTGCTTCTTCATAATTCTAAAGCATTTTAATACTGAAAATTCATGGCCTTCTATTACATATTCTTACATATTCATCTGACATATTGCATGAAGGATAGCCACACTGGAGTTAAACAAATAGTCTCACATTGACTGTAATACTTTACTAATGCATAAATCTTGAACTATGAGAATCTTTTTATGGGGTTTTTGGAAGCATTGGGTCTCATACCAATAAGCAATTAATGACTTTTTAATGACTGATTTCACTGCTAGCATCAATTGATGTTGTCATAAATATTTCATTCTTAGACATTGTATTAAAATAGAGTGCTTTCTTGGTGGCAACAGTTAAACACATTATGTGTTTTTAAATGTATATATACCTACATATGTTTTACTGGTTATCCAGTCAGAGTGTTGTGATGGGCAGTTTAATGGTCTGAACATTTACTTTCTGGTATTTTGTGCAAATAATAATTCTGGTGGATGCTCTTATTCTGGCAGGTGCTGTGCTCCTGTGCTTGCTGCTTTGTCTCGTAATTTAAAGGGAATATTGATTTACTATCTCACTGGTTTGAATGTGTCTGGCGTGATACATGCCAAACGATCCAAATTTTTCAGGTTTCCTGAAGTTACTTGTTAGATCACTGGAACCAGCAAAGTCCCCTAGGTCTTCATTCTGTCTCTCAAATCTTAAGATGGACAAATTTGCAGCATACCAAGCAACTTGTGCCAGAGTGGAACATTCAGTTGCTCAGCCACAGGCTAGCTTGCTCTTTTTCATTTTCTAAATATCAGATCCATTTTTCATTTCAAGGTAGACTCTAAACTCGGTCTTGTGGAAATTGTGTCCATGTCCTGACCATTGATGCAGTACTTCTCAGCAGGCTTGAGAAAGAAGAAATTAGACCTGTTTGAGCCACAAATTAAGGGAAGAACATTTCCTTGGAATTATTATGAGCATTACATAGGATTTTCTGCCAACAGTAGGGGGAAAAAAACAAACAGCCCTAAGAAAAATAGGAAATAAATTAGAGAAATCCTAGATTTCTAACGTACAGGTAACACATTGTACATAGAGTCGGGTACTTGGGTTCTGGGCCTGGCTTTGTGTCAAGCTGTTGATTTACTTTAGGAAAGACAGTTAGTTTGGTGCTATAGAGTGTGCTGCATGCAACCTCAGCTCTAATGTTAAGTGTAACTACCTTTATTATCTGTAGTGCTGTTATCATGTAGCAGGTTCTCGTCATTACATGTTATTGTATTTATTCTTCACAATGCAATTATTGAAGTTTCATGGGAGAAAATGGATGTCAGAGAGAATAAGTGTTCGGAATAACACTGCAAGTAATCACTAGGGCAAGATTTGAATCCAGGTTTGCATTGCAAAACGGCAATCTGATGTTCCTTCATGAAAATTTTGCTTCCTCATATATGCACACATGTGTTTTGTGTTAGTTTCCTATGGGTGCTGTAACAAATATCACAGATTGGCTGAAACAGAAATTTATTCTCTCCCAGTCTGGAGGCTACATATCTCAAAGTTGTCAGCAGGGTTGATTCCTTCTGGAGGCTCTAAAAAGTAATCTGTTTCGTGCCTCTCTCCTAGTTTCTTGTACTTACCAGCAATCCTTGGTGTTGCTGACTTGTAGTTGCATTACCCTATTCTCTCATTCAGTTTTCACATAGCACTCTCCTTTCTTTCTGTGTCTAAATTTTATTTTCTTATAAGGACAACAGTCTTTGGATTTAGGGTCCACCCTAATCCAGTATGACCTTATCTTAACTTGATTACACCTACAAAGACCCTATTTCCAAATAAGGTCACATTCATAGGTACTTAGGGTTAGGATGTCAACATACCATTTTTTTGCGGTACGGTTTATTCCATGTCTATGAACTGGAAAAAAAACATAATACAAACTTACTTGTATCTGGATGTCCTTATCATAGAAACATAAAATAGCATGTAAGTATCAGATATTTCTATTAAGTCAAAAGTAGATTTTGATAATTAACTTTCTCATTAAGCTAGGCCTGTGCAGTAATCATAAATGTACTATGGTTGCCATAGATAATAGCAGGAACCAAAATTATTTATTCAGCTATTGTAAACACCAAGCACAAATTGTATGAATTACTTACAATTGTTGAATTGTTATTTCTACAACTACTACATTGTCTTCTCTAATTTAAAAATAGCTATATCTTAGCATAAAATTTATTATAATTTCTAAGAGGTCATTTTTCTATAGATGATTTTCCTTGAAGTGTGATTTAAAACTTATGATTTCGATTATCATTACATAATTTTATTTGGGCATAGTTTCTGTTTTGTTTCAATATACCAATGTGAAAACAGTATATGCAACCAGTCATTGAAAGAACAAATATTCATTGTTGGATACAAATTTGATTTATGTGCCACTGCATAGCTACAGCCATCCATTTTTAAATACTTTTTAGTGGTGGTAAAATACGCATAACGTAAAATTTACCATCTTTACCATTTTTAAGTTCACATTTCAGTAGTGTTAAGTATATTCACATTGTTGTTCAAGAAAACTCTAGAATTTTTATATTTCAAAACAGAAACTCTGTGCCCATTGAACAACAACTTTCATTTTCTACAACCTCCAGCCCCTGGACACCATGATTCTCCTTTTGTTTCTTTGAGTTTGACTATATTGGACAGTTTATATAAGTAGAATCATACGTATTTGTCCTTTTTTGACTGGTTTGTTTCATCTAACATACTGTCCTCAAGGTTTATTTATGTATACATGTGCCATGTTGGTGTGCTGCACCCATTAACTCTTCATTTACATTAGGTATATCTCCTCATGCTATCCCTCCCCACTACCCCCACCCCATGACAGGCCCGGTGTGTGATGTTCCCCTTCCTGCATCCAAGTGTTCTCATTGTTCAATTCCCACCTATGAGTGAGAACATGCAGTGTTTGGTTTTCTGTTCTTGCAATAGTTTGCTCAGAATGATGGTTTCCAGCTTCATCCATGTCCCTACAAAGGACATGAACTCATCCTTTTTTATGGCTGAATAGTATTCCATGGTGTGTATGTGCCACATTTTCTTAATCCAGTCTGTCATTGATGGACATTTGGGTTGGCTCCAAGTCTTTGCTATTGTGAATAGTGCCACAATAAACATACGTGTGCATGTGTCTTTGTAGCAGCATGATTTATAATCCTTTGGGTATATTCCCAGTAATGGGATGGCTGGGTCAAATGGTATTTCTAGTTCTAGATTCTTGAGGAATCGCCACACTGTCTTCCACAATGGTTGAACTAGTTTACAGTCCCACCAACAGTGTAAAACTGTTTCTATTTCTCCACATCCTCTCCAGTATCTTTTGTTTCCTGACTTTTTAATGATCGCCATTCTAACTGGTGTGAGATGGTATCACATTGTGGTTTTGATTTGCATTTATCTGATGGCGAGTGATGATGAGCATTTTTTCATGTGTCTGTTGGCTGCATAAATGTCTTCTTTTGAGAAGTGTCTGTTCATAACCTTTGCCCACTTTTTGATGGGATTGATTGTTTTTTTCTTGTAAATTTGTTTGAGTTCTTTGTGGGTTCTGGATATTAGCCCTTTGTCAGATGAGTAGATTGCAAAAATTTTCTCCCATTCTGTGGATTGCCTGTCCACTCTGATGGTAGTTTCTTTTGCTGTGCAGAAGCTCTTTAGTTTAATTAGATCCCATTTATCAGTTTTGGCTTTTGTTGCCATTGCTTTTGGTGTTTTAGACATGAAGTCCTTGTCCATGCCTATGTCCTGAATGGTATTGCCTAGGTTTTCTTCTAGGGTTTTTATGGTTTTAGGTCTAACATTTAAGTCTCTAATCCATCTTGAATTAATTTTTGTATAAGGTGTAAGGAAGGGATCCAGTTTCAGCTTCCTACTTATGGCTAGCCAGTTTTCCCAGCACTATTTATTAAATAGGGAATCCTTTCCCCATTTCTTGTTTTTTTCAGGTTTGTCAAAGATCAGATGGTTGTAGATGTGTGGTATTATTTCTGAGGACTTTGTTCTGTTCCATTGGTCTGTGTGTCTGTTTTAGTACCAGTACCATGCTGTTTTGGTTACTGTAGCCTTGTAGTATAGTTTGAAGTCAGGTAGCATGATGCCTCCAGCTTTCTTCTTTTGACTTAGGATTGTCTTGGCAATGCGGACTCTTTTTTGATTCCATATGAACTTTAAAGTAGTTTTTTTCCAATTCTGTGAAGAAGGTCCTTGGTAGCTTAATGGGGATGGCATTGAATCTATAAATTACCTTGGGCAGTATGGCCATTTTCATGATACTGATTCTTCCTATCCATAAGCATGCAATGTTCTTCCATTTGTTTGTGTCCTCTTTTATTTCATTGAGCAGTGGTTTGTAGTTCTCCTTAAAGAGGTTCGTCATATCCCCTGTAAGTTGGATTCCCAGGTATTTTATTCTCTTTTTTTAAAAAAATAGTAACTCATTCTATTTTTCTTAGAAAAATGGTAGTACTCATTTACAATTCTACTTTCACTTTTTTGAGAAATCTTTATATTTTTTATGATAGCAGCTGTACCATTTTATAATCCTGCCAGCAATGCACCAGGGTTTCATTCTCTCTACATTCTTGCAAAAACTTGTTCTTTTCTTATTTTTGCAGTGGTTACTCTAGTAGGTGTGAGGTGATATCTTATTATGGTTTTGATTTGCATTTCTCTGATGATTAGTAATGTTTGGCATCTTTTCATGTGCTTATTGGTTATTTGTATGTCTTCTTTTGTCTATTTAATTCTTTTGCACATTTTTAAATTGGGCTTTTTGTTGTTGTTGAGTTATAGGAGTTCATTGTATATTCTGGATAACCTCATATTATATATATATTATTTGCAGATACTTTCCCCTTTCCATACATTGCCTTTCTCTCCCTTGATTGTGTCCTTCAGTGCCCAGAAGTGTTAAGTTTGATGTAGTCTCATTTGTCTATTTTTGCTTTTGTTTCCTGTATTTTTGGTGTCATAGCCAATAAACAACTGCCGGATCCAATGTTATTACGATTTTGCTCTATGTTTTCCTCTCGGAGTCTTATAATTTTAGGTATTATATTTAGGTCTTAATCTATTTAGAGTCAAATTTTGTGTATGTTATAATATAAGGGTCAACTTCATTCTGTTACATGTGGCTGTTCTGTTTTCCCAACACCATTTGTTGAAGAGACTGTGTTTTCCCCTTTATGTGGTCTTGGTACTCTTGTCAAAGATAATTTGACCGTATATGTGAAGGTTTATATCTAGGTTCTTTATTCTGTTTCATTGGTGTATATTTCTGTCTTTATGCCAGTACCACATTGTTTTGATGACTGTAGCTTTCTGCTGTGTTTTTGAATTAGGAAGTGTGATAATTCTAATTTTGTTCTTTTTCAAGATTTGGTGTCCCTTGAGATTACATATGAATTGTAGGATTTTTTTTCTATTTTTGCAAAGTGCCATTGGGATTTTTGATAGATAGTGAATTGAATCTATAGGTAGCTTTAGATAGTGTGAATATTTAACAATATAATATCTTTCAATCCATGAACACAAATGCCTTTTTACTGATTTGTGTCTTCTTTAATTTCTTTCAACAATGTTTTGTATCTTTTAGGGTACATATTCTTTTTTATCTCCTTGGTTAAGTTTATTTCCAAATATTGTATTCTTTTTGACTGACTGTTAATGAAATTACTTTCTTGATTTATTTTTCAGATTTTTTATTGTTAGTGTAGAAATGGAACTTATTTTTGCATGTCAATTTTGTATCCTGCAACTTTGTTAAATTTCCTTATTATTTCTGTCAGTTTTTTTGTGGAAACTTTAGGGTTTTGTACATTTAAGATCATATCATCACAAACAGATGAGTTTATTTCTTCTTTTCCAATTTAGGTATCTTTTATTTCTTTTTCTTTCCTAGTTGCTCTGGCTAGGACTTACGGTATTATTTTGAATACAAGTGGCAGGAGTGGACATCCTTCATATACGCCCATTATTGTTTTGAAGTGTTTAATTACCTTTTTAGCTGCATTTTTGCAGCTGAGTTTAGAATGAAAACCACAAGAGTTTTATTGTTGGCTGTACTTTTCTTTTTCCTTTGAGTCATTTATGTCTTTTTCCTATTATTTATTTTTTAGCTCCTTTCTTTGTGTTTGTAGTTTGTTTATTTTTTTCTTCCCAGATTCCATAATCAATACAAATTTATTAAGTACTAAATAGGTTCCTGGTAATGTTGAAAATGCTCTTTAGTAAGCTCAAGGGGCAAGACAATATTTCCATTTAAGAAGAGATAATGAGTTATCATCAAGTCTTTTCAATCTTGATTTTTCTAAGAGTTGAACTATAGGAAATTATTGATTTTTGATCTTTAAAAATAATAATTTCATATAATTCAACATAATATATTCTGCTTACCTTTAAAGTCATTTTGTCCCTTTGTTTAGCAGTGAACTGATACTTTCTAACACCTTATATGTTTTGAATCTATGTCCCTGCCCAAATCTCATGTTGAAATGTAATTCTCAATGCTGGAGGTGGGGCCTGGTGGAAGGTGAGTAGATCAGTTTTTCATTGTTTAACACCATCCACCTTTGTACTGTCATCACGATAGTGAGTTCTCCTGTGATCTGGTGGTTTAAAAGCATGTAGCACCTCCCTTTCTCATCCTTTATCCTGCTTCGGCCATGTAAAATGTGGCTGCTTCCCGTCTGCTTTCTGCCATGATTGTAACTTCTGAGACCTCCCCAGAAGCCGAGCAGATGCCAGCATCATGCTTTCTGTACAGCCTGTGGTACCTTGAGCCAATTAAACCTCTTTTCTTTATAAATTACCCAGTCTCAGGTATTTACTGATAGCAAGGACTAATACGAGGATAGAATGGACTAATACACTCATCCACATATTGTTTATATACACTTAATGAGGGGAATTTCCACACTTGTGAGGTACTTTATTCCAATGACAGTCAGAGTGCAAGGAAGTTCTATAACTTACATTAAGTGAAATGCTATCTCTTGATAATGACCATTGTTGGTGTCTTAGTGTAATCATTTTTATAAAAATTACTAATTACCTAGTCTGTATGAAGTGTTCTCCTAGAAATTAGAAAAAACAGCGTGGGAAAGATAGACACAACCCCTGCACTCATGGGGCTTAGTTAGGACCACTGAAAATGTGTGGTGAGGGAGAGAACAGGAGGAACTGTTTCTGTCCTTAACACAGTTTCCCCAAATCATATTCTTTCAAACATTAGGCACAATAATGTGATGAATTTGAAGACTAATGAAAATATGTCAAAAATACTATCCAGGAAACATCCATTGAATATGAGAAAACAGATTTCGTATCCCTTTACCCCCTCACCTTCTATTCTTTAGGTTAAAACATTTACACTTGTCAGAGGTTTCTAGCATAGCTTTTGGAATTATAGGAACCTGGGTTTGAAGCCCAGCATTTCTGCTTCTTGGTGCTGCGAACTTGAACCTCAATTTCCACATATGTGAAAATGAAGATTTCAACAGTTCTGACCAAATAAGGTTCTTTGATGGTCAAATTAAATAATTCCTATAAGGTTCTTAGTGAGGTGTCTAGTTCAATAAATGTTAACTGCTGTTATGATGATAACAATGGTAATGATGGCATTGTTTCAGGTTGTTCTACAATCCTAGGTCAGTATTTCTGAGTAATGTAATGTGTGGATGTACATTGCCTAGATTCTAAACTAAAAATATTCTAAATATCCTTAACTGATTAAGGTAAGCCAAGAGACACCTATGTTTCACATTTCCTCTGCCCTTGTGTGATTTTGCTGCCCTAGCACAATGCATTTCAATGTCTACTTTTTTTCTTTCCCACATTGGGACAGTAGCTAAACTTTGGTTCTCTATACTTCATACTTAGAATATAGCCATTTATTTTTGTAAAAAGTTTAAAAGTGAAACAAATTGGTATTTGACTAAAAATACCAATAAGAATTTTTTATCTGCTTAGAAGCACTCACTGTACTGATTTAATCAACATTCAGTACATGTTTATTGAGAGCCTATTATGGGGTCAGGCTCTATTCTGTCACATGGAAATAGAACATTGAGCAAATCAGATAAAAATTCCTGACCTTCTGGAGCTTATGTTCTAGCAAGATAAGTAATAAATTAAGGTAGTATAAGATCATATCTACATGACGATGGTGATGATGATAATGGGATGTGTGTATTATATGTTAGGCGAAATGCTTTCTAATGAGAAATAGAATAGGAAGTGTCAGGGAGCACGGTTTTATAGGAGATAGGCTGAGAAAGGTCTAAGGGAAGTGATTTTTGAATAAAGATCTAAAGGTGCTCAAGGAGTAAACCATGTGATTATTAAAGAGAAGAGTATTCCAGGCCTTGAGGACAGCAATTGTAAGATTCCTGAAGTGAGAGAAGCCTAGTGTGTTTGAGAAGTGGTGAGGAGGTCACTGTAAGTCAAATGAAGGGGTAAGTAAGAGAGTAAAAGCAAAGAAAGTCAGCAAGGCCATCCTAGGCCATTATAAAGATGGTGGCTTGTGCTCTGAGTGAAAAGGGAAACTGTCATGGGGTTGTACACAGAGGCATGTCTCATTCTGATGTATATTTTCACAAAATCCCTTTGGCTGCTGTGTTGATTAAAGCCTACTTAAGAGAAGTTCCTCTAAATTGATGTGATGTGTTATTAAAGAAAGAAATAGAGAAAATAAAGAAAAGACACATTTTTAAGTGTGAGAATTAGGCCAGTGGAATACTTTCAGCTGGAATAATTTCAATATATTCAAAATATATTTCAATGTATTCACTAAATACCTTTTACAAGCCCACTTTATGCCAGACATTGGGCAAGTTGCTGAGGCTAACAGGTAACTGATAGCATTTCTTTTTTTCATGGAATGCATGATGTAACTATAATAAAATTAAATTTCATAAAGAAGAATAAATACATAGGAACTTGGAAGAAGAAATATGTATTTTAGACTGTGAGAATCTGGGGCAGCATCATACATGGAAATATATTTGCTATGGGCCTTGAAGTAATAATAGATAATTGGCAGGCTTAATGAATGGATAAAGATAATGTGGTATGGGTACACAATGGAATACTGTTCAGCCATTAAATAAAAGAATGATATCTTGTGATTTGCAGCAACATGGATGGAAATGGAAATCATTGTGTTAAGTGAAATAAGCCAGGCACAGAAAAAGAAATATTACATATTCTCACTCATATGTAGGAACTAAAAGTTGATCTCATGGAGGTAGAGAGTGGAATGATAGTTACCAAAGGCTGGGAAGGGGGTGTGTTTGGGGGGGTTAGAGGATGAAGAAAGCTTGGTTAATAAGTACACAGATACAGTCAGATAGAAGGAATAAGTTACAGCATTCGCTAGCACAGTAGGGTTACTATGCTTAAAAGCAGTATACTCTATATTTCAAAATAGCTTGAGGAGAAGACTTAAAATGTCCCCAACACAAAGAAATGATAAATGCTCAAAGTGATGAATATGCTAAATATCCTTATTTGATCATTACACAATGTATCCATGTATCAAAATATCACATGTACCACATAAACTTGAACAAATGTTATATATTAATAAAAAATAAAAAAATTGGTGACTGTGTTAGGTAATTCTTGCATTGCTATAAATATATTAATTTGGACAGTTTATGAAGAGAAGAAGTTTAGTTCACTTACAGCTTTGCAGGCTGTACAAGCATTGTGCTGGCATCTGCTTGGGTTCTCGGGAAGTCTCAGGGAGCTTTTACTCATAGTGGAAGGAGAAACAGGAGCAGACAGGTCATATGGCAAAACCAGGAGGAAGAGAGAGTGAGGATGAGGTGCCACACGATTTTAAACAACCAAATGTCGTGTGAACTCACTCATCACCAAGGGGATAGCCTTAAGCCAGTCATGAGGTATACACCGCCCATGATCCAAACACCTCCCACCAGACCCCACTTCCCACACTGTAGATTACATTTTAACCTGAGATTTAGTGGGGACACAGATCCAAACTGTATCAGCACGTCTAAAATGTGAGGAGACAGCCATTCCAAGCCATACATGTCTTTTCATTGTATGTATTGAAAACCTACAAATACTGTGAAACTGAGCTTCTTTGTTTCAAGGGATGATATCCCATTTTAAACCACTCTTCCCTTTTTTTTCCCACCTATCTTTATGTAGTCTGTAGTTTGAAAAGGGTTTTCCGCATAATACTGAAAATATTTGTTGAATTTTGGCTTTTGGTGGAAAACCTCAAATAATTCCATTTAAATAACTTATCTACCTTTTTATTGGGCCTAAAGCAAGTGCAGGAAGAGGCAAATTATTGAAGTTGATGAGGAAACGGCCTTTTTTTACATTATCATTTTCCCTGCCTTTTTACTTCTTTTCTCCCTTTACTCTTTGTATGTTTTTTTCTGACTTTCTCTTCTCATCCCAGAATCTAAATGACCTTCATGAAATGCTTAAATATGTTATTTAGGCTTATAACTGACTTTATTTTTTTTAAACCAGTCAAACAATTTATACATTTTCTACTTTTGTTTTAAAATTGAGTGTTCTCAACTTCTGTTTTCTGTCGTTCAGTAGTCTTAGATAAGAAAATGTTTCTCACCTTAGTTATAGGTTATATACCTTATTGATACTTGACTAAATGCCACTAGTTTTCAAGATGTGATGTAACTTTTGGTCTAACCTAATCTTTTCTTGTTTTAGTGGTTTCTGCTGTGAATTAATAGAAATATATATTTGCTTTATATTAAATTGCAATTATTGAGTATATAAATATGAACTTCAAGAGATGGTTTGTTCCTTTAGCAACTTTTGGAAATAATTATTTTACTTTTAAAGTTACCAGTTTAGGGGGAAAACCGCCTAAAGGAGCTTTGAGATTATTCCTAGTTTTGAAATGTGACTATTTAGGGATGACATTTGCACTTGAGAGCTGCTGCAGAAATGGGTTCATCTAGTTAACCTTCATCTGAATTGCCACCCTCTATCCTATGAAACAACTGGTGAAGAGAAAATGCTAATTAGGAAGCTTTTCAAGATTAATTTTTTTCATTTTCAGAAAGTGAAGTGTTCACCCCTTTCCATGTTAAATAAGGTTCCTCGCTTGGCAACATAGGCTTTGCTGCAGTAATTGTGTGCTCACAGCAAATACTTGATGGTAAAAAAGACAAGTGCAAAAAGCAATTTTTGCAACAGCCAACCAGAACAGACTGTTCTGTTCCCAATAAATTAATGGATTTAACCTTGCAGCTGTAGCAGTGTTATTATGCAAATATTCTCTGAGTATTATGAAAGCCAAGTGATTCTCTATAGAGAAAGTTGTTTCTTTCTTCCTGAGAATTCTAAGTGACTAGATAATTGACACATTGTATAACCATGTTAAGTGAAGGAAAAAAATATTTTCAGTAAGTCTACAGAGTTTGATTTTATGTTCCAATGTTTTCGGCAATTTATTGAGGCTTTTACTGAGAACAATATATTTAGCACAGTAAATTCCAATGTCCACAGACAACCTCCTAGAAAATGAAGAAATTGGAAATAGTAGATAGTTCTTTACGTTGTTTGTTGTAATTTAAGCAGAAATAAAAATTTCCTTTATTTTTATTCAGATATACTGGTCTGGTCATGCTGAGTGTCTTCAAAGCAATAGATTTGCATTCTGATTCATGATGAACTAGAAAATTGTTATCTAATTATTTGATCAAGTTGATAGCCACTTTAGTTTTTTGAAGCTGATCTTAGATTTACACCACATATGAAACACTTACCATTGAAGGTTCACTCTTGGTAATTGACCAATTGCGAAGATCACTCAAAGTGCTCTTCACTAGATTGAAGTTTCATGGCTAAATGAAATCTTTGATGATTTAAAAATATTTAAAACAGGAAGTATAAGTGTGGGAACACTGGCAGCTTCACTGTGGTAAGGCTTTAGTCAATGGATGGGAAAAATGATAATCTTTGGAATTAGTTCAACCATTTTATATGAACAATTTACATATATATTTTTTTGTTTATATCATAGCCAGTATTAATTCTATGTGAGCTTTATATTATTAGGTAATATAAAATCAAGTGTCTATTCAACGTATTCCAAAATACTTTGTAAACTATTACTTACATATACAAATATTAGGGATTATAACGGCTGTAGTTGTATAATTGAAAGAACACTAGATTTGGAATCTGAAGTCCTACAACCATGCACTTTGACTTTTTTGTAATACCTTAAAGATTTTTCTTCATCTATAAGTAATAACATCTTAGAATAGATTTAAATGAGACAATATATGTATAAGAGTTGTGTAAACTTCACATCACAAAATAAACGTTCTTTAATGATATTAGTATATATTTATGGTCATTATCTTTCATCAAAGATCTTTATTAAGGAACATTTACCTCAAGAGTTAATAATTCTCAGATTTGCATTCCAAACAAAATGTTATAAAATTTCTGTAAGTTAGTTTAAAATTTTTTATCATGTAGTTAGTGAATAAGGAAACATATTTATAAAAATGAATAATGAACTGAATTTAATAATTATATCGTTGCTGTTACTTTTTAAAATACCCTGGTATATATAATTAGATTCATCAAAAGTATTGATTCATGACACAGTTATCATTTATCATGTATACCTCTTGGCTAGCTAGCTATGTGTTCTTTTTTGCATATTTTAGTAATATCCTGAATACTGTACCCACTTTCCAACTTATATCTGTGTAAATGCTTACTAACCTCTCTCATATCTATCTGCCTTCTTTTGGCTCTGCAGTGACTCTAATCCAAGTTTGGCATTTATAATTTCCTTGCTTTTAACCATCCTCATTTGACACATATGTTTATGTCCTTAAACAATATATTGTTTAGTTTTGCATACTTTTGGACTTTAACATTATATTAAATGTCCTCTGGGACTTCTTTTTTCACTCAACATTATGTTACTATGTCATTCATATCATTGTAGCTGTAGTTAATTTTTACATCTGTATTATGTTTCATCATGTGAATATACGATCATTGAGTTTTATTCTGTCAATAACATTTGGTATTCTTCCATGTTGTGTTTCTAATATAGATAGTGCTTCTGTGAACATTCTTATACACAGTCAATTCTTACTATTTACAATAGTTATGTTCTATGAAGTCAAAGAGAACACTGAATCTGTGAATAGTAAATCATTTTGCCTAGAAGAAATACGGCATTCACTTCATGCAAACCTCTAGTCACAACATTTTTATATATCAGTCAACCCATAACCTTGTTTTATGTGTGTTTCTGCTTAAAGAGTCCTTAATTAATAATGAATATTGTTGATTCATTAACATTGAACTCATGGTCGATAGCATTATAACTCATGCCTGAATGAAGCTTATCTAACATGCATTTTCTCCATGAGGAATATCAGAGCCATCTTGTATCTAGAAATACCAGACAGCACTTCAGCACTATGCTTGGGGGTGATTTTAGAGAGCAAGATCACCAAAAAGAAAAAAACAAAACAAAACAGAAAAATGCAAAAAATGTAGCAATAAATAGACTACAAAAAGGACACTTGTTTATAATATGAGAGCTGAACTAAGAAGGCAGAGCATCTCTTTGTTCAGCCTCAACTGGGATTGTGGGGTTACTTGAATTTTTTGCTACTCTGCACATGCGCACATCTGTGAATAATGGCAAAAGATGTTACCAAAAATTTTAGTGAGTAGGCAAATTCACAAGCACAAGCCATGAATAATGAGGATCAATTGTATGTCTCTTACTGCTTTCCACACACTGCCTTGCATAAGAATGACTTAGAGAGCTTGGTAAAAGTCAGATTCCTGGAGATACTGATTTGGGTCTGGAGTTGGGCCTGAGAATTTGAATTTCTAACCAGCTATTGGGTGATGCTGATAATGCAAGTTTATAGAACACACTTTGCAGAACTTTTTCTTAGTAAACAGGTGTAACAGTTATCTAAGGTATATGCTTTCCCTGAAATCACCAGTTCAAAGGCTGTGTTAAATTTCCCGGTTATACTTTATGCTTATATTAAGTTAACTTTACATGTGGGATGCCAATTTTTTTTCCGAAATGGTTGTACAAATTTGCATTTACACATCAGCAGTGTTATGATTGTTTCTTGTTATTACCGGTATTTGATTTAATCACACTTCTTCATTTATGCCATTTGATTTTTATTTACATTTCAATAATCACTGAAACGTTTGAGTACTTTTCCATTATGCATATTTTCATTACACATTCCTCTTGTATGATAAGCCTGTGAAAATGTTTTGCTCATTTGCCATTGGGGTATTACTGGTGAGCTATATTATATTAGTAAGTTCACAGAAGTTTAGAATTGTTATATTCCATTGGTAGATTGTATCGATAATTATTGTATACCGACCCTCTGTATATTTAGTTTAAATTTGTTTGTCATGTATTCAAAGTTGACAGTTATTTTCTCCTAGCAAATTAGAGATGTTGGTCAATTTTTGTTGCTCTGGAGAAGTCAGCTATTTATTACCTTCACTGCCATTTATTTAAAGTTTATCTACTTTTCTCTTTGGCTGTTTTAACATAATATCTTTCTTTTTGTTCTGCAGATAATATCTTTCTTTTTGTTGTTACTGTGCCGTGTCTAGATATTAATTTCTGTTTAATTAGGCTGTTAGACTTCAGTGAGCTTCCCAAACCTTTGCACTGGTATATTTGATAAGTTCTGACAAATCCTTATTGCTTGCCTCTTCCAACATTGTCTGTCTCTCACTTGTCTGTCATTCCAATAGAACTTTATTTGACTTTCCTTCTTCACCCTTTATGTCTGAACTTCTATTCTGCATATTCCATGTCCTTGTTTCTCTGTGTACTACACTGTGGATATTATATTTCTATATATTTTCTAGTTCACTGTTTCCCTCTTCAATGATGTTTAAACTGGTATGGAAACTTAGGGAGTTGAAAATTTATTTATTTTATCTTTAATTTTAGAATTTCTGCTTGATCTTCTTGCAATTATACTGATTCAATATAGATTTTAATCGCTTTTTATATACGATTTCTAGAAACATGTTAAACATATTTTATATTCCATGTCTGATGACTCCAATATTAAATTATGTATGTGGGTTACATCTGTGGCTCACATTATATTTCTATTGAATATTGGTACTGTCACGGATTCTTGGGGTGTTGCTTTAACAGCAGAAACCTCTGGCCAGTGGCACCTTTTTCTGAGTTTTTACTCGGGCCCACTGAGCTCATTCCGCCCACTCGGCTGGAAGGCTGATCTTGGCTTGTGCTGCTGGCCTGAATCTCACACCTGCCAAGGGCAAGCCACGCGTGGAGCAGTGAGGGGTGTGTGAGCAAGTGTGTGTGTGGGCTGCCCACTCTGTATAGCTAGGCATGCTGGCTACAGTGAAGTGGACTGCTCCAGGCACTAGCACATGCTCTCCTTTCCTGAAAGGCTGTGGCTGGAGCAGGTGTACCACAAGCAGCTTCCACAACTGGCACTCGGGAAAGTGGTGGTGCCCAGAAGCTAGGAGACAGCAGGAATCACAGATCCCCAGTGAGAGGGTGTCACAGCCCTGGCTGGGGGATCTCCTAGGTCTGGGATCCTCAAAGGGCCGCAGGTGTTCTCTCTTTCTCTCTTCTCTCCTTGTAGCCCACAATGTTGTGAGCAAGGGGCATGTTTTAGCCTCATTTGTGTTACTACTCTTTTAACCCTACTTTTCAATGGGTCCTTAGTTCTCATCCTGCGTCCAGAACAATGAAGTATGCAGACAAGTGCAGGGTGAGCAAGGTGAGGAGGAGCTTTACTGAGTGACAGAATAGCTCAAAAGAGACCTGCAGTTCGTAGCTCCTCTCTGTAGGCTGGTTGTCCCAACAAATGTTTGGCTGTCAACAGAGAGGAGGCCCATAGTGAGTAGCTTTCTCTCTGTAGGTAGGTCATCCTGATGAGTGTTCAGTTCCCAGCAGAGAGGACACCCTGGAGTAGGTAGCTCCTTTCCCTAGCTGGTAGTTCCAACATCTATGTGAGGTTGGCTGAGTCTAGGGTTTTTATGGACTTCAGAGAGGAGGAAGTACATGCTGATTGGTTCATGAGTGGCCATGGCAGAACTGAAAACAGCACCATGAGTTCTTATTCTGGTCCATTAGCCTGGCCCCCAGCTTCAGGCCATCCCTGACTTGAAGGTGGGGCTTCACCAGGGATCTACCCCTTTCCAGCCAGGAGGCTGTATGCCTCCTGCTGTCACCCAGACTGTGTGGAGGGGCCCCTGGAGGCCTGTGCTGGGCTGCACTTAGCATCCCCCTTGGCTTCCGTCCTGTGCTTGTCAGTGTCCAAAGTCTGTCTATGCTTGTCGGTGTCCAAAGTCTGGAGGGTGCCTGGGTGACAGGGGGCTGCCATATCAGCACTGCCTTGAGACTGCACACACCCTGCCAGGTTGCAATAGTACCTGAGCTCAGTCTCAACTTTTCTCCAAGATCGGAGTGGGTGCTGGGGGCAGGAAGAGGCCAGGCAGTGGGAGCAGGCACTTCTGAGCCTGTGGGTCAGCGGGCCAGGCTTCCTAGGCCTTGAGAGTGCAGAGATGCCTGGGTTCACAGTCACAGCTTGGGCGGCTACAGCTATACCTGGGAGGGTGGAACTTCTGCCTGCTCCGTGGAGCACACTGCCCTGGCTGTGCCTCCCTGCTGCAGCTGGTGTCTTTGTGGCAGCTGTTCCAGTTGGGCCACTGCTGCCATCACTACTCTAGCATTTATACAGCTTTCCAGGACCATGAGATAAAGGAACAAAATAGAAGGACTCAGGGAACCCATGATCAAGGACCAGGTCTGAATGAACTCCCTTACGTCTTTAATTGAGACAGAATTCTCTCTTATATGAGGGACAAGCAGATGTAGACTTGAATACAGACAATACATGTATAAACACATATTTAACTAATAAACTGTCAGGTCATTATTTCATGCTATGAAAAATAAAGCAAGGTGATAGAGAATTATTGGAGGGATGAATGGATATTTATGATAAATTGCTAAGGGAAGGTCTCACAGATGAGGGGACATTTTAGTAGAAATCTGAATGAAGTGAGGTTCGTGTCACATGACTGACTGGTGGCGGGTATTCCAAGAAGACAGAGTAGCATGTGTAATCAAAAGGTGGGAAAAGTAGACTCTCACACAGCAGTGTTACAAATGTGAATTTTAACAATTATTGAGAAAGCATTCTGAAAGTAATTATTAAAATAAAAAATACATAAACTTGTGTCTCATAATTGCACCTTAGGAACCCTATCACACAGAGAAAAAGCAGGAAGTACATGTATTATATATGTATACTGATGGTTATTGTGGCAGTGTTTTTAATGACAAAAGTTTGGAAACATAGTAAATGTATTGATGGAAGTGGGTGACAGAATAATGAATACACTACACAATTTAACATTATATAGCCACAGAAATAGGAAATATAGCCTTGATTATTGATATAGGAGACTTCCATGTGGCATTTTTGTGTAAGAAAATCAAAAGGCAGAAAACCGTATATTAGGATCCTATTAAAAAACATATACACAATAGGTCCATAAAATGAGTAAATGTACAAATTTAAAAGTAAATACATCTAATTTTACCACAACAAAGAAAAAGATGAAGTTTATGGATTGGCTCGTTGATACAAATCAGATGGTTAGAGGAACAAACTAACAACAGAAAGGAAAAGAAAATTTAACACATTATGAACTCTCATGATATGCTGACATTTTTCAGCTTTGCAAAAGTGTGTATGCCACCTAAGTACACACAATCAACATTCTCCTATTTTTTAAATTATCTAATATTTATACTGCATTTTTCATATCAATAGCTTCAAAGGTACAAGTGGTTTTGGTTACATGGGTGAGTTGTATTCTGGTGAAGTCTGGGCTTTTAATGTACCTGTCACCTAAATAGTATCCCCTGTACCCAATAGTTAATCTTTCATTCCTCACCCCTTTCTCACCCTTCCCCCATAAGAATCACCAATGTCCATATTACCACTCTGTATGCCTTTGTGTACCCATAGCTCAGCTCCCACTTAGAAGTTAGAATATGTCGTGTTTAGTTTTTCTTACCTGAGTGACTTCACTTAGGATATTGGCCTCCAGTTCTATCCAAGTTGCTGCAAAAGCATTATTTTATTCTGTTTATGGCTCAGTAGTTTTCCACGGTGTATATATATACCACATTTTCACTATCTATTCATCAATTGATGGACACTTAGGTTGATTCCATATCTTTGCAATTGTGAATTGTTCTGCAATAAACATACACGTATGGTGTCTCTTTGATATAATGTATGTCTTGATCTTTACAATATATAGAATTTTAAATAAATATAATCAAAAAGATATTTGATAATTCATATTTACATATTGGAATTTATTAACTTAAAATCAGCACATCACCAAAAAATAAATTGTATCTACTTCAGTGAAAGCAAAGTAACAAAACATTTTTCTAAATAGCCCCTGTATTAAGGAGGAATTTGTAATAATTTAAAAAATTAATATATTACAAAATATTAATTTACAATAAAATATTATTTTGTATTCCTGCTTATGACTAGAAATTTCTTTAGGGAGAAGATATAATCTCTTAGTACCTCTTTGTTGTCAAAAATGGTTTGTTAAAATATGTACTAACAATTATGATTATTATCTTTGAAAAGCATGAAAATTGAGGGTACCCAATCTTCGGAGTATGCTCTTTAGCTGTAGGCATATCATTTGACTTCATCAATTGCTATTGTGTTTTTCTTCATGTCAAAATGTGTTTTTATTTTTGACACACACTAGAAACTTAAGAATATAACTAGGTATTTTGTAAGAAAAAGTGAGTTCATAATTAAAAAACACTTTTTAGCAATTTCTTTGACAGTTTCTCACAATGTTGTTGAAACTTGGTTTTGTTTCTTCTCAGTAGATTTAAATATACCTTTGATTATGTAATTTACAATGTATATTTAGCCTTTAACTTAATTTTCACTTTTGAAAGTACCTGAACATTTGAAAGGAAATATGTTTTCTTTTCAAATTCAAGTTCCCAAAAGCTAGATAATCTCATCAATGTTGAGTGCTCTGTCAAGACTACTGCTTTTGACAATCTTTTGATCTGTGACTTTTCTTGTTGCATTCCTCAAGTGTGTTGCAGTGTCTCTTGTCACAATGAAGCTTACTCCCATGTAGAATTGCACTACTTTAAGTATCTTCTTTTATTATTATTATTATTACTTTTTTGTTTTGTTTTGGCATTTATCTGAAAACAAAAACTCCAAAAGGAACTCTTGATTTTATCCAAAGAATTATAGTTTTACAAATTATTTCACCACCATTTTATGGAAAAGAAGTGTCATTTTTATAGATTATCTCATTTTCTTTATTTTCTTTAAAATTCAGAAGTCCAAACTACAATGACAGTCTTTGCTTTTGGATATTTTGTGCTATGTTCAAGATTGCTTCTCTAAAGACTTAAAATTACGTAGTGACATGCTACTTAGAAAATAAGGAGATGGAACAGCAAGATGGCCAAATAGAAGCCTCCATTGATTGTCCTCCCCACAGGAACAGCAAATTCAATAAGTATACATACAAATCAATACCTTCATAAGAACTAAAAATCAGGTGAGCACTCACAGTACTTGGTTATAACTTCATATTGCTAAAAGATACACTGAAGAGAGTGGGAAAGAGCATCTTAGATTGATGACACCTCCCTTCCTCCCCAGCCTCAACAGTGGCTGTGTTGAATGGAGAGAGAATCTGTGCTTGGAAGAGGGATAGTGTACTAATTGTGAGACTTTGCATTGGAAACCCAGTGGTGCCCTGTCACAGCAGAAAGAAACACTGGGCAGAACTCAACTGATGCCTGTGGAGGGAGCAATTAGACCAGCACCCAGCCAGAGGGGTATCACCCATGCCAGCAATTGGAACCTAAGTCCCAGCAAGCCTCACTACCATAAGCTAAAGTGCTCTGGGGTCCAAAATAAACTCAAAAGGTAGTATAAGCAGCAAGTGCTGTAATTCCTGGGCAAGTGCTGATGCTGTGTTGGGCTTGGAGCCAGTAGACTTGGGGGGCACATGACCTAGTGAGACACTAGCTGGGGTGGCCAAGAGAGTGCTTGCACTAACCCCCAACCCAAGGCAGCATAGCCCACAGCTCTGAGAAAGGCACCTTCCCTCTGCCTGCAGATGAGAGGGAAGAGTAAAGAAGACTTGGTCTTGCAACTTGAATAGTAGCTCAGTCACAAAAGGATAGGACTCCGATCAGAAACCTGATACCCCCATTCCAGGCCCTAGATCCTGGACAACATTTCTGGACACACACTGGGCCAGAAGGGTACCTGCTATCTTAAAGGGAAGAACCCAGTTCTGACAGCATTCATCATTTGCTGACTAAATACTCTCTATGATCCCTAAGTGAGACTCTGAGAAATGCTGGCTTCAGGTGTGACCTAGCACTTTTCCAGTGTTGGTGGCTACAGGGAGAGACTTTAGAAAAGCAGAGGGAAATGTGAATAGGACTTTGTCTTACGGCTTAGATATCAGCTTGGCCACAGTGGAGTAGAAAACTAGTGGACTCGTTGGGTCCCCGATCCCAGGCCTTGGCTCTTTGATTGCATTTCTGGACCTGCTGTGAGCCAGAGGTGGGACCAACTGCCCTGAAGGCGGTGTCCCAGGCCTAGCAGCATTCACTACAAGCTAACTGAAGAGCTCTTGTACCCTGTGTGAACATCAGTGGTAGCCAGGCAGTACTCACCACACACCTATAGCAATGGTGGCCATGGGGAGAGTGCTTGTACCAACTCACCCACAGACAAAGGCAACACAGCCCACAGTTCTGGGAGAGACACCTTCCTTCTGCCTGGAGAGAAGAGGGAAGAATGAAGAGGACTTTGTCTTGCAACTTGGATACCAGCTCAGTCACAAAAGAGAAAAGTGTGGGAAGGACTTTGCCTTGTGGCTTGGGGGGTAGCTCAGCTGCAGTAGATAGAGCATTAGGGAGTTTCTTGAGGTTTCCAACAACTGGCCATGCTTCTGGATAGCATCTCTGCACTCATGTAGGCTGTAGGGAATTTGACACAATGAAGAGAAGGACACAAGCCTAGCTGGCTTTGCCATCTGCTGATTATAGAGCCCTAGGTCTTTGAAAGAACTTAGGTGATAGCCAGGCAGTGGTTATCACAGGCCTTGGTGAAACCCAATAACACTCTAACTTCAGATCTGACCCAGTGCAGTCCCAGTTGTGGTGGCCACAGGTTGCTTGTTTCACCCCTCCCCCAGCTTCAGGCATCTCAGCACAGAGAGACTGTTTGTTTGGGAGAAAGTGACAGAAGAAAACAAGAGTTTTTGGCAGGTAATCCAGGGTATTCTTCTGCAATTTATCCAAAACCACCAAGGTAGTACTATAAGTCTGCAAGAGCTACAGCATTACTAGGCTTGTGGTGGCCCCTAATGCAGATCTGATGGCAGTGACCAAAAACTTAGAATACAGTACTCAAGACCCTTAGAATATCTGGAAAGCCTTCCCAAAAAGGATGGGTACAACCAAGTCCAGACTGTGAAGACTATAATATTAATGAATACCTTACTGTTTGATGCTTGGACACTAATGGACATCCACAAGCCTCTAGACCATCTGAAAACATGACTTCACCCAAAGAATGATTTAAGGCACCAGGAACTAATTTGGGAGAGACAGAGGTATGTGACTTTTCAGACAAAGAATTCAAAATATCTGTTTTGAGGAAACTCAAAGACATTTAAGATAACACAGAGAAGAAAATCAGTATCCTATCAAATACACTTAACAAAGAGATTGAAATAATTTAAAAGAAGCAAGCAGAAATTTTTCAGTTGAAAAATGCAGTTGACATACCGAATAATGCATATAGCATAACTGATCCAGCAAAAGGAAGAATTAGTGAGTTTGAAGACAAGCTATTTGAAAATATAAAGTCAGAGGAGACAAAGGAAAAAACAAAAAAACAATGAAGTGTGCCTACAGGATCTAGAAAGTAGTCTCAAAAGGGCAAATCTAAGAGTTACTGGCCTTAAAGAGGAGATAGAGAGAGAGGGGGGTAAAAAGTTTATTCAAAGTAGTAAAAACAGCAAAATTCCCAGACCTAGGGAAATATATCAGTACTCAAGTATGAAAGATTATAGAATACCAAGCAGATTTCACTCAAAGAAAACTACTTCAAGACATTTACTAATCAAATATTCAAAGGTCATAGATAAAGGATCCTAAAAGCAGCAAGACGAGAGAAAGAAGTATCATACAATGGCGCTCCAAAATGTCTGGCAGCAGACTTTTCAGTAGAAACTTCACAGGCCAGGAGAGAGTGCTGAAGTAAATAAAACTTTTACCTAAATAGTATATACAGTGAAAATATTCTTTAAACGTGAAGAACTAAAGACTTTTCCAGACAAGCAAATGCTAAGGGATTTTATCAACACCAGACCTGTCCTATAAGAAATGCTAAAGGGAGTTCTCCAATTCAAAACAAAAAGGACAATAATGAACATTCAGAAGGCATTTGAAGGTACAAAACTCATGGGTAAATACTAGTAAGTACACAAAAAAGCACAGAATTATAATGCTGTAATTGTGGCATGTAAACTACTCATATTTTAAGTAGGAAAACTAAATGACAAACCAATCAATAATAGTAACTACAACAAGTTTTCAAGACGTAGACTGTAATATAATAAGATACAAATAGGTTAAAAAGTTAACAAGTAGAGGGATGAAGTTAAAGTGTAGAGTTTTTATTAGCTTTCTCTGCTTTTTTTTTTTTTTTGTTAGTTTGCTTGTTTATGCAATTAGTTTTAAGTTGCCAGTTTAAATAATGGATTATAATATTTGCAAACCTCATGGTAACCTCAAACCAAAAAACATACAACTGATATACAAAACATAAAAAAGCAAGAAATTAAAATGTATCACCAGAGAAAATTACATTGACTAAAGGAACACAGGAAAGAATGAAAGAATGAAGAGAAGACCACAAAAAAAAAACAAAAAACAAATAACAAAATGGCAAGGATAAGTCCTTACTTATTAATAGGAACATTGAATGCAAATGGACTAAATTCTCCAATGAAAAGACACAGAGTGGTGGATTGGATTAAAAGAAACAAAACAAAACAAAACACCAAGACCCAATTATCTGTTGACTACAAAAGAACACACACTTCACCTATAAAGACACACATAGACTGAAAATAAAGGGATGGAAGAAAATATTCCATGCAAATGGAAACCTAAAAAGAGGAGGAATAGCTATACTTGTATCAGACAAAATGAATTTAGAGACAAAATCTCTAAAAAGAGACAAAGTAGATTATTATATAATCATAAAAGGGTCAATTCAGCAAGAGGATATAGCAATTGAAAATATATATGCACTCAACACTGGAGCACTCAGATATATAAAGCAAATATTATTAGAGCTAAAGAGAGAAATTCCAATATAATAATAGCTGGAGACTTCAACATCCCATTTTCAGCATTGGACAGATCTTCCAGACAGAAAATTGACAAAGAAACATCAGACTTAACCTGTACTATCAAATGGACTAATCCGTATTTTCAGAACATTTTATCTAACGGCTGTAGAGTAATCATTTTTCTGATCTGTACATGGATCATTCTCAAGGATAAACCATATGTTAGGGCAGAAAAGTTTCAAAAATTAAAAAAAATTATATCACACATCTTCTCTGACCACAACAGAATAAAACTAGATATCAATAACAAGAGGTGTTCTGGAAACTATACAAACACATGAAAATTAAACAATATGCTCCTGAATGACCAGTTGGTCGATGAAGAAATTAGGAAGGAAATTGAAAAATTTCTTGAAAGAAGTGATAAGGGAAGCACCGCATACCATAACCTATGGGGTACAGCAAAACCATTATTACGAGAGAAATGTATATCTATAAGATCCTATATTGAAAAAGTAGAAAACTTCAGATCAACAACCTAATGATGCATCTGAGAGAACTAGAAAACCAATAGCAAACAAAACACAAATTTGGTAGAAGAAAAGATATAAATATCAGAGAAGAAAAAAAGTGAAATTAAAATGAAGAAAACAACATAAAAAAAAAGGAAAGAAAACGTGGTTTTTTGGAAAAGATAAAATTGACATTTAGCCAGACTAAGAATAAAAGAGGGAAAACTCAAATAAATAAAAGTGATGAAAAAGGGGACATTAAAGCTGATATTGCAGAAATTCAAAGTATCATTAGAGGCTACTATGATCAACTATTAACATTTACCAATAACCTGGAAAACCTAGAAGAAATGGTTAAATTTCTAGACATATACAATCTACCAAGACTTAACCATGAAGAAATATAAAACCTGAGCAGACCACTAACAAGTAATGAGATTGAAGCTGTAATATGAAGTTTCCCAGCAAATAAAAGCCGAGGACTTGATTGCTTCGCTGCTGAATTTTACCAAACATTTGAAGAACTAATACCAATCCTTCTCAAATCCTTCTCAAACTCTTCTAAAAAAAAAATGGAGGAGGAGGGAGTACTTCCAAACTGATTCTATGAGGCAAGTATTACCCTGATATCAAAACCAGACAAAGACAAATAAAACAAAGAAAGCCACAGGCGTATGTCACTGATGAATATTGATGCCAAAATCCTCAAGAAAACACTAGCAAACCAAATTCAACAACATGTTAAAAAGATCATTCATCATGACCAAGTGTGATTTATCTGAGGGATGCAAGTATGGTTCAGCATACACAAGTCACTCATTGTGATATATCATGCCAATAGAATGAAGGACAAAATTCATAAGATCATTTTGATGTTGAAAGAGCATGTTATAGAATTTAACATCACATGATGATGCAAACGTTCAACAAACTGGGTATAAAGGGAATATACCTCAACAAAATAAAAGCCATATTCAACAGACCCACAGCTAGTATCCTATTGAATGGGAAGAAACTGCAAGCCTTTCCCTAAATCTGGAACAAAACAAGGATGCCTCCTTTACTACTGTTACTTAACGTTGTACTGAAAGTCCTAGCTAGAGCAATCAGACGAGAAAGAAAGAAAATGCTTCCAGACTGGAGAGGAAAAAGTCAAATTATCCTTGTTTGCAGATAATATTACATTTAGAAAAACCTAAGGACTCTACCAAAAAATTGTTAGAAATGATAAGCAAATTTAGTAAAGTTGCAGAATACAAAATCAATGTACTAAAATGAATAGCATTTCTATATGCCAACAGCAAACAACTTGAAAAAAAAATCACGAAGGTAGTTCAATTTACAATAGCTAAAAATAAAATTAAGTGCCTAGGAATAAAATTAACTAAATAAGTAAACGGGTCCGGCATGGTGGCTCACGCCTGTAATACCAGTACTTTGGGAGACCGAGGCAGGCAGATCACGAGGTCAAGAGATCAAGACCATCCTGGCCAACATGGTCAAACCCAGTCTCTACTGAAAATACAAAAAAAATT
The DNA here is from genome assembly GCF_024542745.1 of Macaca thibetana thibetana. NCBI lineage: Eukaryota > Metazoa > Chordata > Mammalia > Primates > Cercopithecidae > Macaca > Macaca thibetana. Next base: position 78,376,829 of record NC_065579.1, read on the forward strand.
AGCTGGGTATGGTGGTGTGCCTGTAGTCCCAGCTACTCTGGAGGCGGAGGTAGGAGAATGGCTTGAACCCAGGAGGTGGAGGTTGCAGTGAGCTGTGATAGCGCCACTGCACTCCTGGTGACAGAGCCAGACTCCATCTCAATAAATAAAATAAAAAGTAAACAATCTTTACAACAAATCTGTAAAACACTAATGAAAAATATTGAAGAGGACACAAAAAATGATAAGAGACTCGATATTCATGGATTGGAAATATCAATATTGTTAAAATGTCCAAACTACCCAAAACAATCTACAGATTCAATGTAATCACTATCAAAATATCAATAACATTCTTCACAGAAATAGAAAAAATAATTCTAAAATTTATATGGCACCACAAAAGTTCCCGATAGCCAAAACTGCTCTGAGCAAAAAGAACAAAACTGAAGGAATCACATTACCTAACTTCATATTATACTACAGAGCTAGAGTAACCAAAATAGCATGCTACTGGCATAAAAACAGACACATAGACCAGTGGAACAGAATAGAGAATCCAGAAACAAAATCATTAGGCTACAGTGAAAGTGAACTCATTTCCGACAAAGGTGCCAAGAACATACACTGGGGGAAAGGACAGTCTGTTCAGTAAATGGTGCTGGGAAACCTAGACATCCATATGAAGAAGAATGAAACTCTTACCTCTGTCTCTCACAATACACAAAGATCAAATAAAATGGGTTAAAGACTGAAATCTAAGACATCAAAGTAAGAAACTAGTAAAAGAAGAAACATTAGTGTAACTCTCCAGGACAATGGAGTGGGCAAAAATTTCTTAAGTAATATCCCACAAGCACAGGAAACCAAAGCAAAAATGGACAAATGAGATCACATCAAGTTCAAAAGCTTTTGCTAGCAAAGGAAACAATCACTAAAGTGAAGAGACAACCCATAGAATCAGAGAAAATATTTGCAAACTATCCATCTGACAGTGGGTTAAAACCAGAATGTATAAGGAGTTCAAACAACTGTATAGGAAAAAAATATATAATTATCCAATTGAAAGTGAGCTAAAGTTCTGAATATTCCTTTCTCAAAAGAAAGCATACGAATGGCAAACAAGTATATGAAATGGTGTTCAACATCATTGATATCAAAGAAGTGCAAACCAAAACTGCAATGAGATATCATCTCACCCAAGTTAAAATGAATTTACTCAAACCACAGGCAGTAACAAACCCTGGTGAGGATGTAGAGAAAGGGGCACCCTCCTGTACTGATGGTGGGAATGTAAATTAGTACAACAAGTATGGAGAACAGTTTGGAAGTTCTTCAAAAAAAGGAAATAGAGCTACCACATGATGTGGCAATCTCACTCCTAGGTATATGCCCAAAAGAAAGGAAATAAGTATATGGAAGAGATATATCCACTTTCATGTTTATTGCAGTACTATTCACAATAGCCAAGATTTGGAAGTAACGTAAGTGTCTAGGAACAGAGGGATAGATAAAGAAAAGTTGGTACATAGGCACAATATATATGCACTGTACAGCCATTTGAATCTGTCATTTGCAAAAACATGAATAGAATGAGAGGTAATGATGTTACATAAAATAAGCTAGGCACAGAAATATAAACTTTGCATGTTCTCACTTATTTGTGGGAGCTAACAATTAAAAAAAATTGAACTCAGAGAGAGACAGTAGAATGATAGTTATCAGAGACTGGCAAGAGTATTGAGGGGCAGAGGGGATGTGGGGATGGTTAATGGGTGCAAGAAATAGGTAGAATGAGTAAGATCTAGTTTTTGATAGCACAAAAGTGTGACTATACTAAACAATAATTTATTTCACATTTAAAGATAACTAAAAGGTAAGGAACTGGATTGGTTGTAACATAAAGGATATATCTTGAGATGATAGATAGCCCATTTACCCTGATGTGATTATTATAGATTGCATGCCTGTACCAAAATATCTGATGTACCCCATAAATATATACAACTACTTTGTACTTACAGTAATTAAAAATAAAACATTTTACTTTAAAATAGAAAATAATATGATGATGTTACATCAATTTTAGTCATTAGATCAAAAGAAAGGATGAAAGGATATGATAAATTGTAGAAATAAGCCATTCTTTCATTTAAGAAGTATTTTTGGCCGGGTGCAGTGGCTCATGCCTGTAATCCCAGCACTTTGGGAGGCCAAGGAGGGTGGATCACCTGAGGTTGAGAGTTCGAGACTAACCTGGCAAACATGGAGAAACCCTACATCTACTAAAAATACAAAATTAGCTGGGCGTGGTGGTGCATGCGTGTAATCCCAGCTACTTGAAAGGATGAGGCAGGAGAATCGCTTGAACCTAGGAGGTGGAGGTTGCAGTGAGCCAAGATTGCACCATTGCACTCCAGCCTGGGCAACAAGAGCAAAACAACTTCTCAGAAAAAAAAAAAAAAAAAAAAAAAAAAAAAAAAAATATATATATATATATATATATATATATATATATATATATAGAGAGAGAGAGAGAGAGAGAGAGAGAGAGAGAGAAAATCCAGAAACAAAATCATTAGGCTACAGTGAAAGTGAACTCATTTCCGACAAAGGTGCCAAGAACATACACTGGGGGAAAGGACAGTCTGTTCAGTAAATGGTGCTGGGATATCCTATATATATATATATATATATATATATATATATATTTATTTATTTATTTATTTTTTTCTTTCATAGAAGTGGATTTTTAGTGGAGATACAAATATCAGTTGGGTAACCACATGCAAAATATAGGGGAAGGAGAGGTTCCTCATAAGCCAAAGGATAGGTAGAACTTAACTGAGAAAAGGCAGGTATAGTTCAAGTGAAGGGAAAAAATTTCAAATGCTGTGGCAAAAAGTAGCAGAGTATGTAGGGGCTCCTGAGGCACTGAGGGAATTAAGATTGAATAGGTCATGAGAGATGGGAGGGAAGCAAGGAAAGATGAGAGGAAAGTAGGGGCCAGACCATCTTGCAGAAAATTTATAGCATGACTCAAGGTGAACCAATGCCTGTGACAAAAGGCTAAATGACTATTGAATTCTTTTTCCTTGGCAAAAATATTTGATCATAATCATTCATTATTTGGGGTTTGTGTATATATGTGGCACACACACACAGAGCACACACACACATATATGCTCATACACACATTCACTCACATTGCTATATATAAAAAATTAAAAACCTTTAAAAACTGCTAATGATTAAGAAGGGCGTAATTATTTTATGAGGTATAAATTTAAATGTCCTATAATTCATTCATAGATTTCTCTTAGAAGCATAAGAATTTTAGGTAACCAGTTCATGATTTACCCAAAACCTGGAAGACTTTTTATATTTAGAAATGCACAAGCTTCCTATAATTCATTCATAGATTTCTCTTACGTCTGAGAAAGTGTAAGATGGAACCATTTTAGGAAAAACTCTTCAGGATATCATCCAGGAGACTTCCCCAACTTCCCCAACCAACTCCAAGACACGTAGGCCAACATTCAAATCCAGGAAATACAGAGAACGCCACAAAGATACTCCTTCGTAATTGCCAGATTCACCAAAGTTGAAATGAAGGAAAAAATCTTAAGGGCAGCCAGAGAGAAAGGTCGGGTTACCCACAAAGGGAAGCCCATCAGACTAACAGCAACTCTCGGCAGAAACTTTTATATTAAAATGTAAACAGCTCTTCATGGTATCAACAATATGATTATACTGTGGGTATCATGGTAGAATATTCAATTAATTTCTCTTATTTGAAAATTGACTAATTTAAATTTTAAGTAGTGTCCATGTTAATTTTTATAGACCATAAGGAAATGTTGGACAGCTCATCAACTTGCATTTGAATAAGGTCTTTTGTTACTGAACACAAGAATTTCATGCTTGTTAGAAGTAGGACTCACCAGAGTTTGGAGCTTCAGAATGCTTTTCATTTATCATGTAATGATTACTCAGTTCCTTTTTAAAATAGTTCCTCCATGTTCTTCTTCTTTTTATTATTAGAAGTAGCCTATTTTTAGGCTATTTCAGTTCTAAAACTGAAGACAATTATTTCATAATTGAGTGTACTCCTGTTTGAGACCGTATACCATTTAATTCTCTCAGAATCAGTTTATTGATTTTGTTCTGGAAAAAAATTAAAAGCACCACTAATAATCCCAATACCAGATAATGCTATACACACACACACACACACACACACACACACACACACACACACACACACACAAAGTTTAAATATCTATTCATGTAGTTCAATTTCACAATGTCAAGGAGAAAGGACAGTTAATAGGATGATAAGTATGTGTGGTGATACTGAAGCAGATTTAACTAACGTATTCATTATATTTACAAATGTTGATCATATTATTTGTTTGCTTTATAATGTGAACACATGAGACATCATTTTCTATTTTAAAATCTGTATTTTATTATTGTAAAAATAAGTATTAAAAAACAAATATTGAATTTCAATTATTTTATATGTTTGATTTGTTCTAGTATGCCTACTTGGTGTCAGGCTCAAAAAGAAGCCCAGTGTCCATTTAAATAAAAAATCAAGATAAATTGAAATTGTACCACAGATGAGAAAGGCAAAATTAAACCTATTACAACCACTCTTCTTTTGTAGTTTTAGTATGCTTTATTTCAAAACTGTATATAATTAAAATATCAGAATAATTTAAGAAGAAATAAACCTAATTTAAAAACTATGAAAAGTACCAAATACTACAAAAATTTTAGTTCACCAATATAGTTATTCTAGATAGATAGATTGTTTGATTTTAGGAAGATTAAGAAAGTAATAGAACTTCTGGTGTTTGTGTGTGTGTGTGTATTTGTGTTTGTGTATATAATTAAATGTATATGTGTTTGTAACTATTGGGAATTTCTGGAACCTTGCCCTGCAACATATAAAGAGGAGAATGAGAAGAAAATAAATAACTTTTACAAAAGAAAATGTTAGTTCAACTTGATAATTTTTCATCTTGCTTTAATACTATTATTCATCACACTGTGCATGCAATTTAAAGTGAAAATGAGAATCTATTTTTTCAGAGCTATACGGTGTATAATATGCAGGCTATTTAAAATAGTTTAGGTTTTACAGATTACATTAGGGAAAGTTTTAAAATAAACATTTATATTCATTTTATTTTTAATTTAACTTTTATTGGTTTTCCATGCATCGCATTTAGGGAATATATAGGCTTCCATTTTTTTTCTTATTTCCTTATTTGCAGATGACTTATTAAAAGAGGTTTGGCATTTCAGCCAATCTTTTTTTATGCTGAAATTACACACCCTCCTTATTTCCTTGTATATACTAGATTCACATTTTTCTCTCTAATAATAAAATCTTCAAAATTAAAATTGTATTAGCTATAAAATTTTAGAACCCATATACTTTATGCTTTTAGAATTTGTGGATTCAGTTGAAGTAAATAATAAACATTATCTTTACTTGATCAACAGAAATTACAGAGTAACTAAACACTACTGAATGGGTATTCAAGATTATTAAAAGAATAAGTATCCATAAACCCTTGCAAAACATGAGTTTATAAATATGTATTTTATAAGTTTAACTCATTTATTCATTGAAATTATTCCCATAGGTGTCTGTTAACCTCTTTACAAAATTGGATTTAATTTTTTTAAAGATATTTTGAGTAATTGCATGCAGTCAGAAGTAATGCAATCGACTTTCTTTAAAATACTCAAACTTTTCAGTTATTTCAGACATCCTTACTGAGATTCATGAATTTTTCCATACTTATTTAAGTAAACTATAATCAGGTTAATCAGTGTTTCATGTTTTCTAATACCTTTTCTAGAACTAATTTGATGGTTCATGGAAGAGAAGCTATACTTTATGATTGCATTCTGTGACATATGACAGGCATTTTTTGATTAAATGTGTGGTTCCTTTAAAACTTGGAAGAGTTTTCTGATCAAAATTGTTACAAAACTGTGAATGGAAATTTAATAACATAAAGCAGTTACCTGATATGTAAGTAAGCAGTTTGGAAATGTTAGCTATTATTATAATTATCATTATAAACTACTAATATTAAAATAATATAGAAAATATAATAAACATTCAGTCACATAAGGCAGAGTAAACATGAGAGATAGTGTAAAGATTAATTAAACCTATCTCATATAGTTGTTGTGAGCATTAAATGAGTTAATATACACTGAGTTCTTATAACAGTATCTGGCATATAGAAAGCAGTGTCTTTCTATTGGCTATTGTTATTATTAATAATAATATTATTTATTATTCTCAGTGAAAATTTAGAAAACTGATGGAGAAATTGCAATAAATATTTGAATAAATGAAAAGACATTTTTCCTTTCTGTGGGAAGACTATATGTTGTAGTGATTCAACTTTACAAAATAATTTATAAATTTAATGCACTTAAATAAAAATAGTAATTGTATTGTTTTAAGGGAGAGACTAGAAGAATAACTTATTATGAAAAGTCTTCCTTTAAGATAAAGAGCAATGATAAGGAAAGAATTGCCTTGGTAGATGTTAAAGTATGTTTTTGTTCTTAAACTATAAATGGTTACTAAAGATGGTATTTTGTAGGGCCAAAAAATTAATTTTGGAGTTTGAATATAACTTAGTAGCTGTTTAATTTTGGTCAAGACAATTAAATGTTATCTTCAGGATCTTCATCTGTAAATAGGTCACTACATCAGTAAAACCAAAAATTTATGTAATAGAGTTGTTACAGGAACCTTCTGATAATAGCAGATATGAGAACTCTTTATATATGGCAAGACAATAATAGACTTGGTGTGATTATTAGCATGAATAATAAAAACAATAAGTAGAATGTTGAATTTAATTTTTATTAGCCTGTTGCCTTTGACTAGGGACCTGGGTAGCCTCGTTAACTCTAGGGGTCCCTTTGGGCTCTTGGTTCTCCCTGAAGGAGGAATGCATTTCTCTCCTGCTCTTCCTGTGCCCACATCTTGGGGAAGCAGAGGAGGGAGGAACAGTCAGCCACAGCTCTCTTCTAGGACTGTCCTCTCCTCCCTAAGCTTTGAGGAAGAGCATCCCCTTCCTCCTTTCCCTGGCCACTGCTGCTGCAACCAACATCCTCTCTGGGCCTGGGACCCTCTCCACAGATGGGATGTGGTCCCTGGTCATAACATAACCTGGCAGCAGTAGGAAAAACTCCCTTTGTGAAAGGGAAGCAGACTGGGCCATAAGGAAACAGTAGGACTGGCTCAAGTGCCCAAGGTTTGCTTAAGGCCTGGGAATTGGCCATGTGTTAATTTATTGAGAAGAGTGGAGTGGGTGGCTTTTTCCCCCTCCCTCTTCCCCCAACAAGAATAAAGTTTATTAAATTATCTGGTAAAATAAATAACTCTCATGAAAATAACTTTTATGGCCGGGTGTGGTGTCTCACATCTGTAATCCCAGCACTTTGGGAGGCTGAGGCAGGCGGATCACAAGGTCAGGGGATCGAGACCATCCTGGCTAACATGGTGGAACCCCGTCTCTACTAAAAACACAAAAAAAGTAACTGGGCATGGTGGCAGACACCTATAGTCCCGGCTACTGGGGAGGCTGAGGTAGGAGAATGGCATGAACCCGGGGGGCGGAACTTGCAGTGAGCCGAGATTGCGCCACTGCACTCCATCCTGGGTCACAGAGCAAGATTCCGTCTCAATAACAACAACAACAACAACAACAACAGCAACAGCAACAACAACAACTTTTATATGCACAGAGTATATGCTCACTCTGCCTAGATATTTTTCTATGCTCAAAAGCCTGGATATTTTTGTTAGTCTTTTCGCTATGCCTGGATTGCCCTTTTCTATCATCTCTGTTAACTGAAATAGCCCTCAGCCATCAAGAGCCACAAGAATACCAATTGTTCCATAAACTACTGCTTAAATCACCCTCCACCCTCTGCCTCACCTTTTATACCAGTTGGAGCAATGGCTCACTTCTGCTTGTCATGGATCATCTCCCATTTTCCTTTTCTGTTATCTCATTCAACCTCTGAATCCCTTGCCTCTTCAGAGTACTCTGGCAATCAGCAGTATGGACATCACCAGGGAGCTCTCTAGAAACGCAGAATTCCAGGCCATTCCCTAGATGAAAATCTCCAGGTGGTTTCCCTCCATATTATAGTTTGAGAAGTGCTGTTCTAATTAGTCATGAACCTCTTGAGTGTTGGGAAATGGTGAGAGGAGAGTTGCTCCATCTTATCTTGATACCCTCTACAAGGCCCACAATCTTTCAATGCTTTGCACATAGTAGGTATTCAATTGGTGTGTGTTGAATTGAATTGAGTTTTAATTTTATTATTTTGAAGTCAGAAAAATACAGTTTAGGAAAACTCAAATGTTAGGAAAGAATGTTCTAAAGTCAGAGCAAGAGTAAAGCTATTCATTATTGATGCTACTCACATCAGCTAATCAATATTTCTTGGTCATCAACTACTACTGTACCTTTTCATGAATAAAATATTTGTATAGATTCTTGATCTTGTAAAAAAAAAAAGATCTTGAGTCTAACCTTTACCTTCAAAGAATTCATTTAGATAACTAAATCAAAATGTGGTTGCTTTGTCATCCTTGTAAATATTTAATATATGATATTAGAAGTCATGACGGAACTGTAAGGCATTGTGCATCCAAAAATGACTGGTAAATATCAAGATGTGATTTCATTAAATTATTTAAATAGATCAATTCATTATTTGTCTTGATTTTCTAGAAAATGGTGAATAAAACTATAAGCAACAATTTTTTATAATTAAAGTAGGATGATCATATACTGTAAAGAATTTTATTTTCCAATGTATGATTTTTGGATAGTGATATTTTCCCTTTACATACTTAATTTGTAGGATTTTTCTGTCAAGAATTTTATCAAAATTTTAAAAGTGTTAAGAGTATCATTAATTAACATTTACCTGTCGATACACTGTTGTTGTGGATTAAATTAAGCATGTCTTAAATTGTAGGTGGTCTTTTTCCATTGCCTACAAAGTTGCAAGTCTGCTTCTCTCTGCTATCAGCTGATATGTGCTTAGGGAACAGAAACTAATTTAACATTAACCTAAGCAAAATGTAATTAGGAGGCTAATCTGCTGAAAAATACCCCCAGCAAATTCCATTTTTATGTAATGCCATTTTAATGGAAATGGCATTTTTATGAAGTGCGAATGACAAAGAATTGAATGATGCCTGTGAGCCTTTTATTTAATTTTGTGTGTTCTGTAATTTGCTAATAAAAGAGTAGAGTAGGAGCACTCCATTCCTATCGTTTTGGGTATGGAATAGATTTGCAAAGTAGAATTCTTAATGTAAATATTCACTTTTACTACAAATAATTTTTTAAAGTTACAAACCTATGCCTTAATTGATGCTCTAAATGGGTACTGTGTGTGTATGTGTGTGAATGTGTGGCATGACAACTGTTAGTAGAAGGACTTTGGAAATTATTTCATGTTTCTCGTCACTGCCCCTTTTCATCAAGGTGGATAATTAAAATTTACTTTGCTTGTGTGACTTTCCTTTCCATGAATTTTCTGCTTTCCCAGTGCACATAAAAATTACGTTATGCTATATACCCATCTACTGAGTGTGCAATAACATTATGTCTAAATAAACAATGTATATAATTTAAAAATACTTTGTTGTTAGGCCAGGTGCAGTAACTCACACCTGTAATCCCAGCACTTTGGTAGGCTGAGGCGTGTGGATCACCAGAGATTGGAAGTTTGAGACCAGCCTGGTCAACATGATGAAACCCCTTTTCTACTAAAAATACAAAAATTAACCAGGTGTGATGACATGCACCTGTAATCCCAGATACTCAGGAGACTGAAGCAGGAGAATCGCTTGAACCTGGGAGGCAGAGGTTGCAGTGATCCGAGATTGCGCCACTGCATTCCAGCCTGGGTGGCAAAGCGAGACTCTGTCTCAAAAAAATAATTTAAAAAACACACACACACACAAAAAAAAAAAGAAAAAAAAAACTGTATTGCTAAAAAATGCTAACAATCATCTGAGCCTTCAGCAAGTCCTAATCTTTGTTGGTGGAGGGTCTTGGCTGAATATTGATGGCTGCTGACTAACCAGGGTCATAGTTGCTGAAGGCTGGAGTGGCTGTGGCAATTTCTTAAAGTAAGACAACAGTAAAGTTTACCACATCAATTTACTCTTCCTTTTACAAAAGATTTCTCTGTAACATGCAATGGTGTTGGATAGCATTTTACCCACAGTAAAATTTCTTTAAATACTGGAGTCAAACCTCTGGCACCTTGCTGCTGCTTTAAAAAGTAAGTTTATGTAATATTCTAAATTTTTTCTTGTTATTTCAACACTGTTCATGACATCTTCAGGAGTAGTAGATTTCATCATGTGAAATCACTTTCTTTGCTCATTCATAAGACACAGCTCCTCATCAGTTCAAGTTTGATTATAGGATTGCGGCAATTCAGTCATATCTTCAGACCCTACTTCTAATTTGATTTCTCTTGCTACTTTTACCACATCTGCAGTTACTTCTTCCTCTGAAGTCTTGAAACACTACAAGTTATCCTTGAGGGTTGAAATCCACTTCTTCAAAACTCCTGTTAATATTGATATGTTGACCTCCTCCCATGAATGTTCTTAATGGCATCTTGAATGGTGAATATTGTACAGAAAGTTTTCAATTTTCCTCAACCAGTTCCATCAGAGGAATCAGCATCTATGGCAGCTGTACCCTTACAAAATGTATTTCTTAAATAGTAAGACTTGAGTTGACTCCTTAATCTATGCATTGCAGAATGGATTTTGAAATCAAGTAATGGAATGCCTCTGGCTTTGCTCTTCTTGCTTATGATTGTTTTAAGTATTTGGGTTTCCATATAAATTTTGGGATCGCGCATAGTGAGCTCGGAGGAGGGAAGAGAAAGAACAAGTTATGGCTCAAGTGCATTACTCTTTGTTCTTACTGAGATTTAGACAATTTTTTTTAAATGTTTCCATTTTACTATACAAACCTAAAACAATTTCCATAAACTTTAGCTTTTTTTGTGTGTGTGATTTTTCAGTTGTTATGGTTGTGCCATTGGGATGAGAGTGTGAAGAGCTCCTCATGCTGCTATTCTGGAAGCTATATTTTAAGTCTTTTGGCCTAGGGCCACCTTGGACATATTTCTGAGACACTAAGGGTACCACCAAAAAAGAGTGTTTGGAAACCTCTATAGAAGGACAAATTATTAAGCCCATTCATGTTTCAGAATTTACATCTTTGAAATAGATGAAGTATATCCTGACGCATAAGAAATCAATAACATATTTGGCTATGTGTTGTTTATATTTCATATACTTGTTAGGAGGAAGTATATAGTATATGTAAAAATGCTGTGTAAAATGCTGCAATTATTATTGTCACTTTTAAACAAGTTTTCATATTTTACTTCATTTTGTTCCTGAATTCAACTTGATAATAAAACTATTGGTATAGATGGTTCTATTTGTATGGACCCATATGAACTCATACATCTCTTTAAATTCAATATACAGAATATAAATACAAACCAGTAAAATAATAAATGATGATTTTTTTTTTTTTTTTTTTTTTTTTTTTTTGAGACGGAGTCTGGCTCTGTCCCCCAGGCTGGAGTGCAGTGGCCGGATCTCAGCTCACTGCAAGCTCCGCCTCCCAGGTTTACGCCATTCTCCTGCCTCAGCCTCCCGCGTAGCTGGACTATAGACGCTAGCCACCTCGCCCGGCTAGTTTTTTTGTGTTTTTTTTTTTAGTAGAGACGGGGTTTCAACGTGTTAGCCAGGATGGTCTCGATCTCCTGACCTCGTGATCCGCCCATCTCGACCTCCCAAAGTGCTGGGATTACAGGCTTGAGCCACTGCACCCGGCCAATAAATGATGATTAATTCCTCTGCATCACTTTAAGTCTGTGATCAAAGTAGAAGTCTAAGTTCATGATATCTCTTGTGGATTAAGACCCAATAGCCACTATTCTTCCAGTACTACTCTTAGGACCATCAAGAATTAACATCCAATCACTATTCACCAGGATGTTCTTGGCTTTAATTATTATTGCTTAACTTTGGTTCCTTTAGAACTGAATGCCAAAGTCCATGCAGCTTGAGTGTATGAAAATCTGTTTTATGACATGGAGAGTTTACTATATTCTATTTTCTTAATTCATGTCAAACTTTCAAATGTTTTACTTGGTAGAAGTGGACTGTAGGGTGTTGCATCTTTCCTATAACATATCTGGAAGCAACATGAAGGAATGTTTTCTTAAATGCTTTTTGGAAAATAAATTGTTCATCTTTTGGTCTTTATTTTACTACCAAGAAATTTTCCAACTCTAGTATTCAGGATCTATGACCAGAAAGCTAATATAAATTTTATTTTGTTTCTTCCTGGCAAAAATATGCCTAAAGAATTCAATTGAGAATTATGTTGAAAAGGCGTTTGTAACATATCTTTGAATTGCCTTTAAGTGTGATAAAAATAGTTATTGCAATTTAACGAGTGGAATTGAAGAAGCAGGAAAAGGAATAAAACTGATCGTTAGTAATATGTTGGGGAGAGGAATAGGAGGCAAGGGATGCAGGGAATAAACAATGGCATATAGGGAGGAAAGTTTAAAAGTTAATGTGGCATGGATAGCAATAATGACATTTGCATGGTTTATAGAGTATGTGCATATGTAGTTTGCATGCCACTCTCCCTCTCCTAGTCACAGGTCATTTTGCTGAAGAAAGAGGCACTCATATCCACTGTAACTACAATGTAAAGGGAGTTCATTATAAAGATCGTGAGGAATATCAAAGAATCCATTTACCAGAATTAACATGGGAACTGGAAAGCTGTAGTTTCTTCTCTGTGTCTTTGGGGTCAGATATTCTTTTCTACTAGTGTTTTTCTTTACACAATTCTTCCATACACCTATGCAAACTGGTTATCTTTGCAAGACCCTCAGACCCTTTCCCTTTGTAATTTCAGTCATGTGGCTTTATCTTGCACAAGTGCCAAAACTGACTCTCTTTTGCCATACATTTCCCCATCCCTTCCTCTTCATACCACATTGAGTCAGAATTAATGAACTAATTCCAAATTCCATGTAGAGAGAATAAAATTGGCTGAATTTGTATAAGTTCTTAGTTTAGTAACTATGGCTGAAAAAATGAAGCCCGTGTTATGTCAAACTGTTCCTAAGAGGGTCATAGGGGGACCTGATTCTCTAAGAAGAGGATAGAAATACAGATACAATAATGGATATGTATCTTTGCATATCTATTATATCATTTCTAGTAAACTCTTTGAGAGAAGAAATCATGTCTTAGTAATTTCTTTTCCTATCACCTGGAACAATTTCAAAATGAATGTTGAATTAAAAGTCTTCACTTTGAGAGCAGTTTGAATTTGTACCTCAGGGAGCATTGTTATTGAAACATGAAGAAAAATATTCTATGGCCTTCACTTTTGCTGGATGTCATCAAGGTAACTTTTGCTTTGGGGAAATTGTTAATATTCTTTGGAAAGTAGACTTCTTTGAGCAAACTTTGAAGATACTCTTTATACATGAGAATGGAGCAATACTACTACTACTACCTATCCATTTTTGTTAACTAGTATTTCCCAAAGCATTTTTAGTGTGACTTTATGCTAAATTTTACACAGAACACAAATAAATAAAATATATTTCAATAGAATGCATGTTTATAGCAGGTGTAAAAGGGTAAGTGCTGCCCATTAATATTCTTTCTTCCATCTAGCTGCCAATAAGCCCTCTCCCAAATCGTGAGGCACCTCTATAGAATTAAAAGGGCTCTAAAGTTTTAAAACCACTGCTTCTAGATTAGAAGCAAGGAATTTATTGTCTAACTTGCTTAATGTTTGAATATATTTATAATTTTAAGTATATAAGAATGTGATACAAAATATTATTAAGACAGAAAGGGATTTTATTGTCTGTTTTCTTCCCATTGCTGCCATGTCAATTAGGTACAAGATTCAAAAGCAGAAATGTATTTATTCAATAAACATTAATTGACCATTGTTTGCTACATTGTTTATTTGACATAAAGGTGTGAATAAGACAGACCTCTGTTATCATGTGTCGAGAGTCTATGTTAGAATTTTATATAATGAGAAAATTTTAATTTCATTCTACTTAATACAAAATAGGCAGCATACTTAGAACTACCAATGGCAAATGAAATAGTAGATATTTTAATATATAGAGTAAATACAGGAGTTCAGATTCTTTCATTCTTATCTTTCTCCTGAACCATAGACATAAGATCATTTTTTATATAACCAGTGATTCTTCTGCTTTCTATTGTCCTTTTGAGTCTTTCTCTCTGCCCAGTATGACACAAAACACTTAATTTCTCAACAAGGATGTCAAAATGTCTGAACATTTTAAATTTTATGTCACTAGATAAGTGTAACAGTATTGTACTGAAACTAAAAGAAATGCACATGCTTATATTAAAGAGTATATTATTGGATTGTTTTGGTAGGGGGCATACAATACTGGAATATCAAAATAATTTTATAAGCAAATGAGTTTGTCTAAACCTAATGCATCTTCATAGAACTATAGACATTAAAACTGAAAAGGAACTTAGAATTTATTGTAAGCAATGCAATTTCCTACCATATGTCACTTCTTAATTTGCAATAAAATTTCAGGTTTTTCAGGATGAAAATATGCCCAATTTCATCCAATGAATCATAGCCTGCAAAAGTAACATCCCTCTAATGGGCATTTAGAAATGTTTGAGCAGATTTTGGACTGTCAAAGGGCTAAGAGATAGTATTGACATTCAGTGATCCTGGGCTATGGATGCTAAATGTCCTGGAATATACAGAATGATCCTGCATAACAAAAAATTTTCCAGGCTAAAATGCTCCTGAGATCTCCAGTAAGAAACACTGGTTTAACCCAATCCCGATAATCACACTGCCCTTTTAATCTACCTTACTTTTAAATTAGTTTGGATATGTGACCTAATTCTGCATAGTGAGGTGTAATGGGAAGTATTCTATAGGATGAGTGTGGTGGGAGGCTTCAGGACAAAATAATATCTCTTATTACTACTTATAAATTAATATTATAAAATAGACATCTATGACTTGTTATTTACTCAATTATATGCATAATACTTGGAGCTATGGTGGCTTTCTTGCATCAAGGAAGACTAAAAGCCACTGGCCAAATTTGAAGAGTAGACATATGATAGCACCTGGGTGTCTATTGATGTACATAATTTACATTTCTTGTTGAATGAGTGCTACACTTATTATGTGGGAAAAATAAACACCTTGGTTGTTTAATTATCAGTTTAATTTTCTAATACCTATGGTTAAAATCATTCTTGACTGATACTGCTATCATTTATTAATTATCTTACCTTTTTCTCACCTCCTTTATTTTACTTTTGAAAAAAAATTAGGGGTCAGGCAGGTGTAGTTGTCTAAAACAAACAAACAAAAAAAGCCCTACTTATTTAATGGCAGAGTAGAAGTACAGATATATTTTTTTCCGTTACTGATCTAGTATTAAACCATGTTGTATGCATTTTTTTTCTCCAGTTCTTTGAAAAATAATTGTGTATTTTGTAACTGATTTCATTTTAAATATAAATATATCTGATGAAAAATAATAAACATGCCAGTTCATGAAAAATAATATTCTGAATGTGTTTTAAAGTTTAACTCCTCAACATGGTTCATCCTTTGATTTTTGAGGGTTATAAAAATAGCCATTCTTAGCAAGTCTTGCTTAATTCTGCTTCAACAAGTGCAAAATTTAAGGCAGCTGGTTTTAAGCAGAAAAAGAACAAGGCAAATCTTCTAATCAAGTAGACCCGTACAAAAAGAAATATTGTAAAGTATAAAATATTTTAAAATGTAAAAGCATTTCTCATTTGCCAGTTGTTTGGCAAATACATAATTGAACAAACTTGGAAAATATTTTGTATGGCTCTGACTTTGCAGTAAAAAATACACATAGAAAATAAAACATCTTGATGATAGCTATGCCATAATTTTACTTATTCTTAAAGAGTTTATACTTATGGAACAATCACTGCATCTTCTGGGAAGATAATAGGACAGAGAGAGAAGTTAAAATATGATATTTTCTTAGAAAGATGGTCAAAAAACAAGCACTTATATGGAGTTTTTCAACTTTGTATACAGTATAAAAGGCATAATCACTTAAATGTTTCCTATGCCTGGAAAATTCTGTTAAAAGTAAATTGTTATGCTTGCAGAAGGGTAATATCCCTTAGAAGACCTAAAGGAGATAAATTTGAAGCCTTCCAGTAAGTCACATTAGTTCAGATTCCTGAAAGGTTGAAGGATGCTTCTTTTTTTCATACACAATAAACAGACTTAATGACAGCAAGATGCAAGGTATGTTGAAGCTGACAAGGTAATGACACGTAATATGATTGATATAGAAAGGAAATCACATAATATTAGAACTGAGGCAGATATAAGGGATTTTTGAGTTCAGTGTTTATCATTTTTTTTTTTTTTTTTTTTTTTTTTGAGACGGAGTCTCACGCTGTTGCCCAGGCTGGAGTGCAGTGGCGCGATCTCGGCTCACTGCAAGCTCCGCCTCCTGGGTTCACGCCATTCTCCTGCCTCAGCCTCCTGAGTAGCTGGGACTACAGGCGCCCGCCACCGCGCCCGGCTAATTTTTTGTATTTTTAGTAGAGACGGGGTTTCACTGTGGTCTCGATCTCCTGACCTTGTGATCCGCCCGCCTCGGCCTCCCAAAGTGCTGGGATTACAGGCTTGAGCCACCGCGCCCGGCGTGTTTATCATTTTTAAGTTGCTTCAGTGACTCCTTTAAATACAATGCATCATGGACCCTAGATTTCACTTATATTTTTCTTATTAAAAATCACTCAAGTATGTAAAAACTTGAAACTAAATATACATTCCCAAAGCTTAAAGCTCTTATATACCCATAAAATAAATACCAATAAATGGCCAGATGCGGTGGCTCATGCCTATAATCCCAGCACTTTGGGAGGCCAAGGTGAGTAGATTACGAAGTCAGGAGATTGAGAACATCCTGGCCAACATGGTGAAACCCTGTCTCTACTAAAATACAAAAAAATTAGCTGGTTGTGGTGGCACGTACCTGTAGTCCCTGCTACTCAGGAGACTGAGGAAGGAGAATCGCTTGAACCCGGGAGGCAGAGGTTGCAGTGAGCCAAGATCGTGCCACTGCACTCCAGCCTGGTGACAGAGCAAGACTCTGTCTCAAAATAATAATAATAATAAATACCAATAAATATAAAACCGATAAAATTAAATGTATTGTATAATATATAATGTTATTTTCCTGGGAAGAAATAATTAATGTTGAGTTCGTACTAAAAAAATATAGTTTTGGATAGGGTTATTTAGTTAATCTGGCTGCATATTTTTTACCTGAAATAGCATTGTTTATAATCACATGTTGGTGGTAAGTTCTCATAGATTTTTTTCTGATGCTGTTTTAATTTTACCCTCATTCTTGAAAGATAATTTTACTGGTTCTGTGATTCTAGGTAGAGATACATTTCCTCTCAGGATTTTGAAGATAGTATTCTACTGTTTTCTGGCTTTCATAGTCACCATTAAGTAGTCTGCAAGGTAATTATCAAACTACAATAGATCTGTCTTTTTGATGGCTTGTAAATATTCTTTCAGATTTTCTAGTGTCCTTATTTTGCTGTAGACTCCTATTTATTTTTAAAATTTCATTTAGAATCTATTGTGCTTCATATATGTGTATATATTTATATATATGAATGTGTCTGTGTGTGTGTATATATATGTGTATATATATAAATTTATTTTCATCAGTTTTGGAAATTCAAAGCTGAATAGTTATTTAAATACTGCCCTTTCTTAAATCTCTTCTCCTGATTCCATGTAGATGAATAATAGAGCTTTACATTTGACCCTGCAAATATTTAGTACTCCATAAATTCTGCATCACATTTACTTCCTTTGTAACATTATGAGTAATTTCTTTATCATCCACTTATTTTATTCTTAATTTAGTTAAATCTAAGGTGGTGGGCCAGGCATAGTGGCTCATGCCTGTAATCCCAGCACTTTGGGAGGCCAAGGCAGGAGGATCTCAAGATCAGGAATGCAAGACCAGCCTGGCCAATATGGTGAAACCCCACCTCTACTAAAACAAAAATGAGTCAGGTATGGTGGTGCATGCCTATAGTCCCAGCTACTTGAAGGCTGAGGCAGGAGAATCACTTGAACCTAGGAGGCGGAGGTTGCAATGAGCCGAGACCACGCCATTGCATTTCAGCCTGGGCAGCAAGAGGGAAACTCCAACTCAAAAAAAAACAAAAAAAAAAACAAATTCTAAGGTGGTGTTTAGCCATGCATTTCTAATTTGACCAATTATATTTTATTACTCAGTTTGATATTTAATTTGATTCAATTCTTCCTGGTAATTTTTGATAATAAAATGTTACTAGTTCTTATTTATGACATTATATTTATGTAAACATAGTTCTATGTATCTACCAGTAAATTTTACTATAGAATTCCCTTGCTGGTATAAATAATTATTTTGTTGTTTCTGCCAACTTATGAGGTCTCGTTTTTGTTGTGTTTCTAAGCATTATATATGAGTTCATATGTGGTTAATTTTAATCTGTGGAAAATTTAAGGCCCTCATTTTAAGATCCTTTTTTGTTTTTTTGGGGGGGAATGTTTTGTATTTTTTTCTGCTTATACTTTTGGGGAATTACTGATCTTGGGGAAACTGATTCCCCTTTTAGGGTCCCAGGTTGTTTCTGAGAAGGTCAGATTTAATTTTTTCTCTTGCATAGCCATTGCTGGAAGTGTCAGGTTCAATTCTGCCTCTTGTCTTTCCCCTACTTACTGTGTTTGTTTACTTACTTGTTGGTTTATTTGGCTATTTGAAAGTTTCTCTTAATTATTCTGAGAGCATTGATCTGAAAAAAAAAAAAAATTGGTGCAAGATCTAGTTCTACTGAGGAAGTGCCTCAGGGTTATTTAATCTACCAAATGGCTGAAAGTGAAAGTTCCATAGTTTATAGATTTTTTGCCACAGGTTTTTCTTTTTCTTTTCTTTTCTTTTCTTTTTTTTTTTTTTTTTTTTTTGCGAAGAACTGTAAGACTATGGAAATAAATTAGTAAATCAAGTTTTAAAAATAGTACCACTTTGAAAATACATTGGGGAAAATTCAGTTTACTTAATTTTATGTTACATGTGAAATATGTTGACATCTACTCATTGTAATCTTAGAGTCAATCTACTTTAATGGCAAAAATTATCATGGAAATATTCTTCCAAAGCTGCTAACCATTTAAAATCAGTGTAATGCTCTCCATGGGACAGCCATGAGAAAACAACCTACCTATTAACAACCAGGCTTGCTTACCACACAAAATATACTGTAGTACTTGACTTTTCATTTATTTAAAAAAAAATGGAAAACGTATTGAATGCTTTCTGTGTTTTAGACATGTTCTCAGTTTGGAGGTTAAAAAGGTTAACAACACAAGGTTCATGGCCACATTGTAGTTACATTCCAGTGATGGAAGTCAGATAATACACAGTAAGCAAACAAATAAATAGGACAAATTTAGAAATAAGGACAATAAAGGAAATAAAATAGAGTTATATGATATAGAGTGACTTAGAAGGAGTATAACTGACTATTTGGATTGTATCATAAGTGATGGCTTCCCTGAGGAGGTAGAAATTGAGATGATGACCTCAGGGAGAGGGATTCTAACAAAGTCTCAGTGAGTGCAATGGTCCTGTTGTATAATGGACCTTAGCATGTTGGAGGAACAAAAGAATGCCAGTCTGACTGCAGCATGGTGATCCACTGTTAAGAGTGTTAAGACATTAAAGAAACAGTCATGAAGAGAGATTTCAAAACCTTAGTAAAAAATTTGGATATATTTTAAGTTTGGGGAAAGGACCTTAGAGAGTTTCAACAATATGAATGATTATTTATATATTTACATTATTCATGTAATATACATTTATATGATAATTCACAATTATAAGTAATATTTAATAATTTTATAATTAAAATAATATTTCAAAACAATATAAAATTGTTTAAAATATATTTATAAATATCTTATAAATATTATATCAAATTATATCTCATATGAACCTAACACCTAGCGCTGAAAGTTGTTGAACAGACGCCAGAGAAGGGAAGGGGTGTTAAGAGCTAATTAAAAATCTGAAATGATATCTCTTTATAGATCATTTTCACCAAATAATATATACAGATAAATTATTTCAAGAATTCATTAGCCTATCCTTTTGAATAGTTTTATTTAGGTAAAATTGATATACAATAAACTACACATATTTAAATTGTGCAGTTTGAGAAGTTTTGATGTGTACATTTGTGAATTCATCATTACAATGTAATGACATTCATTACCCGCAAAAATTTCTTCATGACTTATTTTAATTCCAGTTTCTCACTCACCTTTCTAATCCCAGGTTACTACTGATCTGTTAACTTTTACTATTGATTAGTTCTGTCACTATAGATGAGAATTTTATATGAATAGAATCAGTATGTACTCTTTAGTCTGGCTTCTTTTGCCCAGCATCTGTCCATGTTGTAGCAAGTTCAAGAGTTTGTTCCTTTTTTATTGTTGAGTAGTATTCCATTGGAAGGGTATATCACCATTTGTTTATTCATTCATGTGTGGGACATTTGGATTGTTTTCAGATTTCTGCAATTACAAAAAAGATGCTTTTCACATTTGTGTACAAGTCTTTGTATAGACATATATGTTTATTTCTCTTAAACACATAGGAATAGAATGGCTGGATTATTACTTTTTAAGAAACTGCCAAACAGTTTTCCAAGGTAGTTGTACCATTTTCATTCCCATCAGCAGTGTATGAGAGTTCCACTTCCTCTATAACCCCAACGACACTTGGTATATGCCGTTTTTTAAATTCTGGTCAACCTACTAAGTATGTAGTGAAATCTCATCATTATTTAATTTTTATTTCTTTATTCACTAATGATGTTGATCTTTTTATGTGCTTATTTGTTGTCCATATATCTTCTATGGTTAAACGTTTGTTCAAATAATTTCTTTTTTTGTTGTTTTAATCAGTAGGCAATGGTGGCTTAGTATTACAATAAAATAATAATCTTTTTTGTTTTTACTTTTTCTCATTCTCTCTTAGCATCATTTATTTATTAATCTATCCATCCATTAACATGACATAAATGGGCAATTACAAAGTTCCAAGTACGGGGGATACATTGAAGAGTGAGACTCCGTACCTGCTCTCAATCAGCATTTACAAAAAATGTCCATTAAAATCTAATGTATGGTCACACATCACTTAATGATTGGGATACATTCTAAGAAATATGTCATAAGGCAATTTTGTTATTATGCGAACATCATAGAGTGTACTTACACAAAGTTAGATGGTATTGCCTGCTACACAGCTAGGCTATGATACAGGTTATTGCTCCTAGACTATCAGCCTGTAAGCATGTTACTATACTGTATTCAATACAGTACGCAATTGTAACACAATGGTAACTATTTGTGTATCTAAACATAAGAAATGTACAGTAAAATATGGTATTATGATCTTATGAGACCACTCTTGTATATGTGGTCCATGTAATGTATAACTGTGATTATAATGTATTCCCTTTGCGTAGTATTTTGTAGTTTATGATTGATTTATGTAGATGCTTTCTATAAGGGAAAATATTAAGAGATGATGCTATGCTACATAAGATTCTGCCTCAGTGTTCAGAGTTCACGCTGCTCTTGGAAAAGAAGAGAAAAACCTGAAAAATATTGTAGCAGAAAGTAATTTTCAAATAGAAAGTATTAAAAATAAGTCTCTATCAATAGAGACTCTATCAATAGAGAGGATCTCCTGGAGGCAGTGGGACTTTTGGATTTGGGGAATTGATAGATTTTTTTAAGACACTTAATCTTTTAATTTAATGTAATTTCATTATTTTTAGAGACAGGGTCTCACTTTGTTGCCCAAGCTGGAGTGCAGTGGTGTGATCTTGGTTCATTGTAGCTTTGGCCTGCTGAGCTCAAGTGATCCTTCCACCTTAGCCTCCTAAGCAGCTAGGATGATAGGCACATGCTACCATGCCTGTCTTTTTTTTTTTTTTTTTTTTTTTTTTTTTTTTTTTTTTTGTAGAGATGGGATCTCACTATGTTATCCAGGGTGGCAGTATTTGTTTTTTATACATGAATAATATGAAGAGAGATGATTAGTGAGGTAAGAAGCAGCAGTATTTAAGTTTTTGAAGAGCAGGACAATGTTGGGCCATTTGGGCTGACTAGTTTCCTGGGAATCATGAGAGTTTAGGATACATAGTGTTATTCTGACCACAGACATGATAATAAGTGGGTCATCATCTTATTTCAGATCATAGATGCCTCTAAAAGACTTATTAGTGAAGTACATAATTAGAGGATCTTAATCTCAGAAATCATTATCACCTCTAAATGCATGGTCTGAATATTTTTAAATAGCTTAGTGAGATTTTTAGCTACATGAGATTATCATGTAGATTTTATAACCTCGTTAAGGTACAGTGCTCAGCATAGAAACTAAAGACAGGGGACCGAGTTACCCCCTAAAATATTTATTTTTAACCTTACGGACATCCGTACACTCTACTCGGCTCTGAGAATTTTACTTTTTCTTTTGCTTCACCCTGTGATAGCTAAAACAACATTCTGAAATGCTGGGGAAGTACAAGCTCTGGCCTCTTAGGGTAGGAAAATCAGTCTATGTATGCTCTATGCTGGACTGAAGGCTAAGTGCTTTACCTTACAAACTTGCTGGAGAAAAGGAGAGTCTACTTTATCTATCAGTTCAGAAAGTCAGAAGACATGGGCTATGTATCCTGACAATATTTATTCTAATGGAATAGGTTAGGAGATACGGAAGCTTTAAGATGAAGGTCACTCATTAATATATAGGGATTTTTGTTGTTGTTATTTTGTCCTGTTACTTCCCCCTCTCTCTCTCTTTTTTTTTCTGGTGATATGATAAAGTGTTCCAGTGCTATCAACTCACTACAACAGTGGGGCCTTGAAAGAACAAACTACAGAAAGAAATCATTGCTTATAGCTTCCTGTTTCCTGCAATTTCAAATACAGACTTTAAGAAAGATTATAATCAGACAGTATTCTATGGATATCAGTATGACAAGGGCTTTTTATTATAATTGATGACAAATGTTCACTCAAAGAAAGAAAGCTTATTACAAGCAACATATTTATTTTAATATTTTAAAATAATATTTTAAATTAATTTGATATTTAAATTAATACTGAATTTAATTAATTTAATTTTGAATTATTAACTATAAATTCATACATATAAATTTGTTCATAATACCAAAATAACATGCTGGAGGATAAATGAGACAAGTTTAGAAACATATATATAGGTAGATACATACCATGTAATAGAAAATAGATAAAAAGCTTCCCAAGGTATGGGAAAATATTATCAATTCATACCCCATGGATTAATTGGATAATATCAGACCAATTCATATCATGGAACAGTAAGTCTTCTCTTAACATAATTGATAGGTTCTTAAAAACTGTGACTTTAATGGAAATGATGTATAAAAAAGTCAGTTGAATCATACACTAATTGATATAAACAAGATTTAAGTTCCTGCAGCATATTTCTGGTCACAAAAACATCACCAAACTTCTAAATAAAATCTCTAAACACGTCTAATATTAAACAATAAAATAAATGTGAGCTATACATACATTTAAGAAAGATTAATACAAACAAGCAAAATCATTATTTACCCAATTATTACAGTTCAGGGTGATGGGTGGCTGTTGTTTATTCCAGCAGCTCAGGGTCCAAGGCAGGAACCAGATCTGGACAGGACACCATTCTGTCACAGGGCACACTCACACACACACCCCACTCACTCATACTCATACTTAGACATGCCAATTAACCTAACATGCACGTCTTTGGGATGTGGGAAGAAATCATAGTACTTAGAAAAAACCCATGCAGACATGAGGAGAATGTACAAATACCACACAGACAGTAGCCCCTAGTAAGAATCAGTTTTTTCTCATTACAATAAAATGGATGCTTTTCAAGAACCTGTGATAGTTATCTTCTGAAGAGTATAATTTGTCCTGTGACATATCTAAGTCTATGCATATAACTTATCATTACACAGTTCCCATATATTCCAGGACACATTTCCCATGAAAGAAATATTCCTTTAAAGTTTCCAGTTCTGGGTCTATTAAATTATCAGTGCTGGATGAGAGTTGGTATGTGATCCAGTTTTAAGTAATTTTCCAGGGTGATGCATATAGGTATTGGCAAAGTCTAGAATTCAGGCCTCATGTTTCCTACTTTGATGTTCTTTTCATTACAATACTTCTCTTCCCAACTTCTATTTAATCCCCATCTCCACTTTTATAATTTCTCCATACTTGATCAACAAATAAATTCAATACAGAGTTAAATTTAGCCAAAGGAAGTGCTTGCTATCTGAAATAATTGGTATTAGTAAAAGCTTAGTTAATGTAAGCACATGTAAAACAACAATAAAAATTTTGTTATAAAACCCTCACATACACAATCAATTGTCTTTTGACAAAAATGACAATAATGTTTAACAGGGAAAGAATAGCCTTTTCAAAAAATGTTGCTGGGACAACTAACTATCCATGTGCAGAAGAATGAAGTTTGATCTCTACCTCATACCATACACAAAAATTAACTCAAAATGTATTACAGGACTAAATTTAAGAGCTGGAACTATAAAACATTTGAAGAAAAACGTAACAGTAATGCCTCATGATTTTGGGATCTATAGTGGTTTCCTAAATATGATACCAAAAGCACAAGCAAAAGAAAGAATAGATAAGTTGTACAATATCAAAATTAAAATTTTGTCCTCTAAAGAACAGTATCATGAAAGTAAAAAAGCTCACTAAATAAGGGAAAATATTTGCATATTATGTATCTGGTAAGGGAATATGAAAAAGTATGTATTTATAGACATAAATGGTTTTATAAACATGGACAGTTCCATAAACACATTAATATTTAGTGGGATGCTAGCTGTATTCCATTTCATCACTTTCTTTTACTATCAATACAAAAAAGGAAAACTCTAGCTTAACATTCTAATAATTTAAAATTATCCATAATCTAAGGAGTCATAGACAATTTGCCAACAGTTGCCATTTGGAAAGATATAGATAAATCAGTGATTATAACTAGTTTGTATGGTTTGACTCATGTTATTTCTTGTCTCTTTTCTACCTACATCTCTACCTCCCCTTATCGGTCAATGGGAAGCTACGGGTATGATAAATGGGAGACAAAATTTTAGCAAAGTAAGGAGACTCTATTGGGAAACTCCCCTCAATCAAACAGAATATTATTTAAGTTATTGCTACATACATAGTTTATTACTTGCCAATATGTTTGTTTCTTTGAAGTTTGTATTTTTTATCCATTGGAGAACCTAAGGAATTAATAAGTGAGATATCATTTATTCCATTTTTTAGATAAACATTTTGTGCAGATTATGATAAATTTAAATCTGGAAAGCTGATCTTCTGAGAAATTTCAGTAACCCTTTAGGAACCATTATGTTTGTGAACTTGTAATTATAAAATTACATTTTGTAAATAGTGACACTCAAATTTATAAATTTTATATGTCAAATGCTACAAAGATAGTTTAGCATTTTGTTTGTAAATTTGTCCTTCAAAATATATCTATGTTGGTCAAGAGAAATGGGGTTTGACTTACCTTACATATGAATTCTTTTTTCAATGACCTTTTCAGGTTTCCTTGAATTAATAGCATTTTATGCACTTTTCTTGTGTTTAGACTAGGAATTTAAGGGAGTTAAAATTTGAACTTTAAAGGAGGCATATTAGAAATATTGAAGAGGAAAATAATTTTCCATGATTAAATTTTCATTCCAGTGGGTTTTGGTTTTGACTAGGAATTATTTTATTTTTTAAATAAAGTACATTCTTTGAATCAGATCTTTTGGAATATTTTTCTCATTATAGTGGAGAAGACCTAGTCCTTAATCTTTACTTCTCAACCCAACATGATTCAAATTATTTTATATTCCCCAAACGAAATTCAGGCATTCACAATACACAGGTACATCATATGGTGCTTGATGTATACAGTTTTTTATTTCTTTATTTAAATATAGCCTCATTTGCCACAAGATTTGAGATAACCTTAGACAGTGTCAAGAACAAAGAATATTAGTAGAACAGAAATATAGACAAGGTAAAAGAAAAATACAAACTTGCTGTCCCAAGGTCAGACATATTCTTTATAGTTGGTAGTTGAATTTGGCTCTGAAACTTCCTAGTAGTCAAAGTAAGAAAGGGTACTTTGTGTTTTTCATCATGTTCATTGTTATGATATAAAAATATATCTACTGCTAGCTCTTAATTCTCAAAGTAATTTCTCATAGAGAGCTTTACATAGGAACTGGCAATTGATATAGTAATGAATTTTTTTGTAGTGACAAATTTCTTTAGTTAAAGAAGTCCTAACACTGAAACACAACTCCAAGATGATGATTCTGGGTTTCTAAAGTTAATATTATCAAAATTTGTATTCTTAAGTTGATACGGCTTGATCTATGGAAATAATATAGAACATGTAGAAGAGTGGCTAGGCTTTAGTTTCTACAAATCATCTTTCATAAACCTAATTTATCAGAGGAATTTTAAGAAAATGTTTATACACTAGAGACAGATAAGATACCATAGATAAAAATCTTGATATATTAGTGATTCTGGTAAGCTTTAATATTATTTGTAGAAACTACTAGACACTAGTAACCGTATTTACCTCCTGGAACTTTTCAGTAGCCAGTTTTGGAAAAAGAATGTGAATATTCAGAAATGTTAAGATGGACTGGCTACTTTTCTTTCTCAGGTGTTGGAGGGCTGTGTGGTGGAAATTTGTTCCTTTTTGTGATAAATCAGTGTTCTTACAAATTGAATGTGACTAACTTCAATGTGTGTGTCCTTCCATTCAAGGTATATATCATTTATAAGGCTTTTGTTTATAAATAACAGAGAATGTGATTCAAACTGATTTAAAAATTGAAGTGAATTTATTGGCTTATATAGTAGGCAGACTTCTAAGACTATCTGGATGGTAGTGAACTAGTCATACGAGCATTTCTTTTTTCTTTTTTTTTTTTTTTTTTTTTTTTTTTTTTTGTTGAGACAGAGTTTCACTCTTCTTGCTCAGGCTGGAGTGCAATGGCGCGATCTCGGCTCCCCACAACCTCTGCCTCCGTGTTCAAGTGATTCTCCTGCCTCAGACTTCCCAGTAGCTGGGATTACAGGCATGCGCCACCACACCCAGCTAATTTTGTATTTTTAGTGGAGACGGGATTTCTCTATGTTGGCCAGGCTGGTCTCCAACTCCAGACCTCAGGTGATCCGCCCGCCTCGGCCTCCCAAAATGCTGGGATTACAAGCATGAGCTACCGCCCCCGACTCTCATATGAGCCTTTTAAAAGCGTTTTCTCTGCCAGGTTGCAGAGGAAGTTAGTAATGAGGCACAAGAAAGAATTCAGGCAAAACTGCACTCTTGAAGATGGAGCGGGCCATCTGACGAAGAATGCAGGCAGCCTCTGTGAGCTGAGAGAAGTTCCTAGCTGATAGCCAGCAAGGAAGCAGGGACCTCTTCCCTACAACCACAAGGAGCTGAATCCTGCCAACAACACGAATGAACTTCTTGTTGATGAAATGCATTTTTTCCCTAGAGTTTACAGAGAATTACTCAGCATAGCGAGAGCCTTGATTTCGCCTTCTTATTTACTGAGTATGATGTTTGTGCTGAATTTCTGATCTACAGAACTGTGAGCTTATAAATGGGTATTGTTTTAAGCCACTGTTTGTGGTAATTTGTTATGCAGCAATGGAAATCCAACACAGCCACATCAAAGAAAATTCTAGTGACAGGGTGTTTTTCCAGTGCAATTTATGAGTTTTGGCTCCATTCCTCTGAAATTCTCATGTCTATATCCCCATGTTTTCCTCTTGGGGGAAAACTGGCTGTAGGAGCTCTGGTTTCAAATTCATATACTACACTTCCAGAAATAAAGAGATAGCTTTTTCCCTTATTCAGCACATATTATTGCCCAAGCCACTTTGATGATTCAGACTGGTCAAACTAATGAGAAACCTGGCACTGGATTAAAGAGGCGACATTGGAAGCCACATTTGGAAAAGGCCACTTGAGTGAGCTCATATCAAATTTTATAAAAAAATTTCCATCCCTCCACCCACCTCCATGCAGGTAAAGCAGTTTTTATGAGAGGAGACTGTTTGTATTTACTAACTCCACAACAACAAGAGAATTATGCTTCACACCTACACTTCCACATATAGTTAAGTAAGTAGAATGCCTAGATTTTCTATTTCCAGGAAAGTACAAGGATCTTATTTCAAATACTTGGTTAGCTCTGGCCTTTTCTAATTTGTTTACCCATTAAGGGTAAACTTCCAAAGTATGTTCATTTCAGATTAAAATCAGAAGTTAGTCCTTTCTACTCTCCAATGGCAACCTTTATTCTTCCCAAATTATAGATCATTTAGTTTACTAGATATTCTGTCCAGACCCTGTATTTGTTTGTTTGTTGGTAAATCACAAGCATTGGATTCTCAGGCTAATATTCTGCATGAGGTTTCTGTGTCTCTGTATTTTATTATAGTGCATAAAATGTTTCAAGATAAACATATGAATTTTTGTTTGTTTGTTTTTGAGAAAGTCTCTCTCTGTTGCCCAAGCTGGAGTGCAGTGGCAGGATCTCAGCTCACTGCAACCTCCCACTCCTGGGTTCAAGCTGTTCTCTTGCCTCAACCTCTCAAGTAGCTGGGACTACAAGCGCGTGCCACCACGCCTGTCTAATTTTTGTGTTTTTAGCAAAGACGGGGTTTCATAGGCTTGTCTCGAACTCCTGACCTCATGATCCACCCACCTCGGCCTCCCAAAGTGCTGGGATTACAGGAGTGGGCCACCACGCCCTGGCCTAACATGAATTTCTTTTGCACATCTGACTGACTTTTTTCTCACCTTTGTCCCTAAACATAAACTCATTATTAGCTAGACTGGATGAGTTATTGATTCTCACTGTAACCTTAAAACTACTTTGAGAACCTAGATTTGTCTGAATGGTATCTTGATAGATTATTTAATAACTTATAATGGGATAAATAAGGGTATGTCTGGCCTCTCTTCTTAACATATCCTAATGTTGTGATAATAATTTCAAGAGATGTCTACTCATATGTTCCCTATTAACAGTCTCACTTCTCTTTTTTTTTTTTTTTTTGGATGGAGTCTTGCTCTGTCACCGACTGGCTCACTGCAAGCTCCGCCCCCTTGCAAGCTCGACCTCCCGGGTTCACGCCATTCTCCTGCCTCAGCCTCCTGAGTAGCTGGGACTGCAGGCGCCGGCCACCGCGCCCAGATAATTTTTATATATTTTGTAGAGACAGGGTTTCACTGTGTTAGCCAGGATGGTTCCGATCTCCTGACCTCGTGATCCGCCCGCCCCGGCCTCCCAAAGTGCTGGAATTACAGGCATGAGACACCACGCCCAGCCTCACTTCTCCTCTTAACCCAGCAGTATTTCGTGTAAAAGAAGATATTCCTTTTATTTTAGAACAATTACAATTATTAAGGTAAAAAACTGGAAATGGTCCTTATTAGTCGATTGGCTTTTATATCTGATCGCTGCCTAGACAAAAAGATTTAAGGTAAATCTATCCAAATCCAAATCAATTCTGGAAACTGTTTTTCAATATTTCACCAAGTTATACCTTCCAACTATTTTTTTTAAAGCTAGTTCTTTTAGATAGCTAGGCACATATTTTACAACCAGTTTATTTTGGAGGGTTCATCGGAAAATATATTGCAAAAGGTCAGAAATTGTATGGGTACAATATTGTATATATGTTAATTATATGTGCTT
This sequence comes from Macaca thibetana thibetana, assembly GCF_024542745.1. Lineage (NCBI taxonomy): Eukaryota > Metazoa > Chordata > Mammalia > Primates > Cercopithecidae > Macaca > Macaca thibetana. The sequence goes on from NC_065579.1 coordinate 78,406,938, forward strand.
CCAATGTTTTACCAGATTAAAATAATCAGTATTACTTATTCATTAATGAAACAAGCCCAGGATTCATTTCTTAAGATAATACTGGTGGTAGACTCACATATTTCTTAACTTATCCCTGGGCTTAGATTGAGAAGCCTATTTAAATATGGGTAGGCATTTTCACATTTCACTGGAGAATAGGTTTCCTCTTTTCAATCTTGCTGTCAGTGGGACATATTAAATCTGTCATTTACAGCCAATAATCAGCAAAAGCCCAGTTTCAAGAAATACTGTTTATAATTCAGGACTAAGTCAAATGGTTGTAGAAAGCATTGTTGCATTGCGTTGTTTGGGGTCTTTACCAATCCTTTAAAGATGAATGTGTTAGAAGGTATTATACTAAATAGACTAACAAAACATGTTCCTGTACTTACTTTGTATTTGGGATAGAGGGGTGGGGTGGGGTGAGTGTGCTGTGGATAAAATTTTTCACATCAGGCTTCTTAAAGGTATTTCTCTAGGTTTCAGTTCTAGGAATATCTGCAATTTTCCTAAGCAATTGGCTTGTTTTATTTATTTATTTATTTATTTATTTATTTATTTTTTTTTTTTTTGAGACGGAGTCTCACGCTGTTGCCCAGGCTGGAGTGCAGTGGCGCGATCTCGGCTCACTGCAAGCTCCGCCTCCCGGGTTCCCGCCATTCTCCTGCCTCAGCCTCCTGAGTAGCTGGGACTACAGGCGCCCGCCACCGCGCCCGGCTAATTTTTTGTATTTTTAGTAGAGACGGGGTTTCACTGTGGTCTCGATCTCCTGACCTTGTGATCCGCCCGCCTCGGCCTCCCAAAGTGCTGGGATTACAGGCTTGAGCCACCGCGCCCGGCCGTTTTATTTTTTGTAGAATATGAATGGCACATTTCATTACATTTTTTTCTTCCCTTTGATTGCTAAAATGCTCAGAGTCTAATTTTTTGTTCTCTTATTTGCATGCATCTTACTTTCAATAGTTTACCAGTCTTAGTCCTAGCATTTGACATTTTCTACTTTTATTCTCCCTGTGACTCCATTTACTCATTCACTTTTTATCTCATCATGTAGAATATCCTTAACAAATAGAATATCCTTAGTTATATCATCCTCTGTTGGAAAAGATCATCTTCTCTGATGGAGGGCACAGCTCTAGGAAGACTATCCATTGACAGGGAAGTTAGAAAGGCACACCTGTTTGGCCAACCAGATCAGCCAACTAACCAGATAGGCATGTATCTAAGGCAGCCTACTATCACATCTAGCACTCATTGTATTTGTTTGCTTGTTTTGTTTTGTTTTTCCACCAAAAAGGGCTAGTCTGACACCTAGTCTTTATATAAATTTAAATAAATTTATATACATTTAAATGAGGCCTTTATACAGGGTTCCAAATATGATAATATGCAATTTTGGTGTTCTAAATTAATACAATCTATATCAGTAAAAGAGAAACTCCCATTTTTGTTGTATTTCTAGGTATATATAATATAAATATATAGCATTTAACATTTAGGTGCATGTATTTTTCATTGCATTATAATAGTGGGGAATACATTAATAGAATTATTTTCCACCTTAGGGCTTTCCAAGCATATGTTCCAGGCTAAGATTAAAACAAAAAATAGACCCTGTCCCAGTTTCATGTAATTACAACCTCTGTGTGTACAGGTTGGGTGTGTGTGTGTGTGTGTGTGTGTGTATATATCTCATGTGTGTGATATCTACACACCCACACACATATATACTATAATATATATAAAATTTCCATAGAAGATTCTAATGTACAGTTCAGTATGAAAAATACTGTGTTAATAATCTATTGTTAAGGCATAGAATCAATATGTTATTGAAAGCCTAGCTCCAGAAGACAGCTTCATTTCTGAATTGTTGAAGAAAGCATACTGGTAGTTCTATGCGTAGTCGGGACACGTTAATACTGTCTAAGACACAAGTAAAGAAAATAAGTGTAAAATATTAAATTTTTTTTTTCCAAAGACCTTGTTTTGTATAAAAACAGAGAAAACTGCAGTATATTTGTTTTTGTAATATGGGAGTTGAACATGACTTTTCTTCCTCAATGTTCTGAAAACCTAGACTGTTTAAAACTGATATCATCTTTAGAACTGAGATTTTACTTTCTGAATACTAATCTGAAGAGCTTTGTGGTAAGAAAAGGGAGGAAAGAGAACAGATCTTAAAGCATCATCTACCTCTGTCTTCCTGGTGACTCTCTCTCTACATTTTTAATTGTGTCAATTCCCAGAGAGACTCATTATAAAGCTGAGATTGAAGGAAGTAATTAATTCAGGAAGGTTGATACTGGTGTTGATGCACCAGAGACTTTCAGTTTGTCTGCTGAAGTGTGAAAATAGTGCTGTGTACTGCAAAATAGGAGGGGAAAACGTCATGCCAGTCTTTTTGTACACATCTAACTACGTACACATTTTAAAATACCTTCCATTTGTAAGAAAACCAATCTTAATTAGAAGACTGGAAAAGATCAAGCACTTAATCCTTCAGTTTAGTAGGCCAAATGTGTGCTTTCAGAGACCCATGACAAAAGGAGCCTGAGATTTTTTTCTTGCAATTCTAGCCTATAGTCTCAGTATAGTAATTACATTTTAAGGATCTATATTTCATGTATCATTAGCAACCGCCACTTCGAATTAGTTTCAAATGCTCATGACTTCCTTCTGAAGTATTAAATATGTACTAAGAAATGATACTTAAGAGCATTTCCTTGTACATTTAGGAACTGTATTTTTTTTTTCTCCTGAGTCCATTCATACATGTGCAATTCAATTTTAAAAATACCTTTTACAAGAAGTCTCCTCCTTGTCCGGGAGCAGTGGTTCACACCTGTAATCCCAGCACTTTGGGAGGCTGAGGCGGGCAGATCACCTGAGGTCAGGAGTTCGAGACTAGCCTGACCAACATGGTGAAACCCTGTCTCTACTAAAAATACAAAAATTAGCCAGGTATGGTGGTGCATGTATTGAATCCCAGCTACTCAGGAGACTGAAGCAGGAGAATCACTTGAACTCGGGAGGCGGAGGTTGCAGTGAGCTCTCCAGCCTGGGTGATAAGAGCGAGACCCTGTCTCCAAAAAAAAAAAAAAAACCAAAAAACAAACAAAAAACAAGACAAAAAGGAAATCTCCTCCTTTAATGATAAGATATGCCATTGAAAAATTCTGCAATGAAGCATTCTATTTTGGGGGCTTATTTATCTTTCCCATTTTTTTATCTGGATGTAAGATCACATATTATTTAAATGTTTACAATTATTTTAACAATTTATATCATTGACCTTGATTGAAGACCATTCTGCAAGTAATGTATCTGAGATTATTACAAAAGCTAAAATAAGAGGTTACAGCCATGATCTGTACAATTCTAAATGAAATCATAGACAGGTAGAACCAAGAGTTCATACCTTCATTATTTTATTGACATTTCACCTCTGAGAAGTGAAATGATGGTAACGGAGCAATTAATAGCAGAACCAGGATGAGAAACCATCTTCCAAAAAGTAGAAGAAAAGAACCTAATTTTATTGTGTCCAATGTTTTGCCGTGGGAGACTGACATTGTTCTCTCTACTTAGCAAGATAAGGAAACTGAGGTCCAGAGAGGTTAAGCAACTTACCTAAGGTTCCAAGGATGGTGAATTTTAGAATTTGGATTAGATCCATTGTCTAAATCCAGGGCTATATCTTCCCAAAGGCTACAGAATAGCAATTCTCTTCCAATCACAGTACTTGCAGTGCCCTTCAGTCAGCACAAATATCAGTAGAAGGCAACAAATGATATTCTTTTAGGCAATAGTGTTAAATAAGTCAGCAGATTATAATACTTGGATCCAATGAGAGTGGTAAGAAGTTGTAGGAAAGAAAATCATTGGAAAAGAAATGCAATCTTTTTTCTTTATCCTTTAGAAAAAAATCTTTTCTTGCTTCTGGTTGTTCTTGAAGCCATTCTGTACAGGGAAAAATAACCATCTACACCTGATAAATCTCTGATGTTATCACTCTATAGACTGTTGCTGCACATGAAGATGACTTGTCATTAAGAAAGGTGGTTTATATTCACCATGCTTCATTTGCTCTAACATCCTGTAATTTATTGAAAATAATTTTATAAAAATGTTAAACTCATATTTCAAAATATTCAGGTTATTTGAGAAATTAATAACTTATCTCATACAAGTGGTACTAAATAACATTTATAGTTTACATGCACCAACTTTCTTTTGAAAAATATCCCATCTCTTTACATTTTTATGTGAAAAAATACAGAGGTCAAAAACATATTCTGTTTATAAATGGCCATATGCAAGTTTTCTTTTTCTTCAAGCCATAAGTTTATTACAATTGTGATTTTAAAAGTTGTTGATTTTCTTGATTTCAAAAGAGGTAATATAACTTTAATGCCTATGTGCTACAAGTTCATGAGTTCTTATGTTTCCTATATTTTGTAAATGAAAGACTTAGCAACCAAGAAGGATAAGTGACTAACAAAGATTTCACAAGCTATAACTCAAGTATACTCTCTAATATTAGCATGAAAATGTTGTTAGTATATATCATGACTGTTTGTTAAATCTTTTGATTATTTTTTCACTTTTAATTTTAACCATAAACACAGTTAGGAGACAGAGTGAGAAAGAAGCAATATCCTCCTGAATCTGAGATGTTTGAAGCAATATTACATTTAGACAATAGTATGTATGTTAATACATTTTGTCAGTAAACCTGACTGAATTTGGCAGTAAATTTATTTTTATTTTATTTATTTATTTATTTATTTATTTATTTATTTATTTATTTATTTTTGAGATGGAGTCTTGCTCTGTTGCCAGCCTGGAGTGGAGTGCCAGCCTGGAGTGATCTTGGCTCACTGCAGCATCCGCCTCCCAGGTTCAAGTGATTCTCCTGCCTCAGCCTCCCGAGTAGCTGGGACTACAGGCATGCGCCACCACGCCCAAATAATTTTTGTATTTTTAGTAGAGACGGGGTTTCACCATGTTGGCCAGGATGGTCTCACTCTCTTGACCTTGTGATTCGCACGCCTCGGCCTCCTGAAGTGCTGGGATTACAGGCATGACCCACCGCTCTCTGCCTAGGTGGTGATCTTATTAAAAATATTGAAATAATTTGCTTTATGAAAGACAATCCAGTTTTTAAGTTTACTTTAAACAAAGGATTATTTACACTTTAATAAATGTGCAAACTTCTAGTAAAGTAACTTTTAAAATGTAATTTATTTTTTAAAGGCATAGTATTGGTTTATTATCTTTTTAAAAAGTAGATTTCAATATATTTGTGAATTGTTAAGAGGAAAAGACACTGACATGGCCATTAATTAAACGTTTCTTAGTAACAAAAGTAATCACTAATTTATTTTGCATAATGATAAGTAATCTAGGATAAATCAGTCATATGTACACTATATGATAGCTATGTAGAGATATATAGCTACAGATATGAATACAAAAACAAAAATATTGATGGAAAAGTACTTCATTATAATTTAGACAACTGTTAATATAAATTTATATAACACCATGTATTGTAAAGACTGAGACAAAATAGAACATTTTGCAATGAAAGCTATGGAACTAAGATTTGGGAACTCAACCATGAGATGTTTATTTATCAGTAATGTGTACATGAAAAAAAATTATCGTTACAAAAGTGGGCATTGGGAATGCAGATGGGACAGCTGTTGTTCCTTAATTGTGACTAGATTAATAAAATGCAGTTTTTACAATCCATTTAAAACATCACTAGGGAATACATTTTACTACCAGTTTGGGTATCCTTTGGTTAATAAATTCTTGCCATTCGAATGTAAGTATTCAGCTTCAAATCCCAGATACAAGTTTATTAAAAATTGTAATAGTTCTTAGAGACTATAAAATGAAATGAAGTGCACAAAATGTATGTTTCTGGTGCTTGACTTTAAAACGATTTTTTACATGACTAATTTCAATATTTTCAACTTAAGCAGACTGTTGTTGAATTTAAATGATTATTAAATATTGAACCAGACATACTGATAGAGATAATATATCATTTTTGAGTAAAATTTTCTTTCAGTTTCTTGGTAGTGTTTTTAATAATAAAATAAGATGAGTGCCCTATATTAACATGTTATGCTAATAATTATGAATTCAATATTTATGTGAAATAGGCTGTAACTTTAATCTGAGTTATAATAAAGCATAGTTAATTTAATAATAAGAGCTACGTAAAATATTCTGCTGAAGGATTTTTAAGAGGTGATAAAAATACACTAATTTTTAATGAAAACATTTGGAACATGACAGTGAGTATTTTTACACTTAGCATTATTCTACTAGATATTTCCTTTCATCAAATGAGCAAATGAAAGAGACTGCTTAAAATTTATGTTAGTGAATAGGCCACCCTCCTGAAAATTCAGCTTTATTGCCAGTGAGGTGAAGACTGTGATGCAGCGAGGCAAGAGCACAGTGGACAAAACCCTGAATTCCGTAATTTTGAATGGCAACTGTCCTTAAAGGAAGATATGGCTCCTTGTTGGCATTTCTCTCATCTTAATAAAATAACATTTGTGTCTGAATAAAATAAGTTTGATGGTATGGAGGAGAGCTCGAAGCAGCAGAATTCTCACTGAAATAACTATGTAAGCTAAGGAGTGAGTCTACCAGAGTTCCATGGATGTTGACACAAAACAAAAGAAACCTGGCTTTACTCACAGGAAAAGCAGAAACCAGAATAGTTGTGTTGGTTCTCGCAGCCCAGAATACTGCAGGGTCACATGGAGCACCAGCTGGAGTGTGCAAGGGCGATTGGTATTCCTCTGGAAAAGTAACCTGAACTCAGGGAATCCACTGCTTTTACAGCCGTCAGTAAGCAAGACTGATTTTTGACCAGAGAGGTGCAAGACGCATCTCAGGACTACCTAATACATTCAGTCAGGTGTTACCTTACTTCCCAGAGCTCCAGTTTCATCAGCAATCCTGAAAAATGGCATGATTGAAATAACAGCCAAGACCAAGAGCTCAGCAAGATGGTGGGAGCATACGAAGCCTATGGTGGACTGCTTTCCCACACTTTGCTCCTTCTTTAGTTATTTAGGTTCCTCTCCCATTTTTCTTATTTACCTGTAACAGTATCTCCTCCATCACTAAATCCAATCCCATCCTCTACAAAGGCAAATCCTCCATGTTCCTGGAAATGCTGTAGTCCCAACTCATGTTTATCCTTTTTCTCTTTGGGGCATGAAGGTATGGGTTGGTTTACGGAATCCCTTTCATTTCCTGAGAGGTCCGGTATATTGCTAATACCCACTGTATCATTTCATTTCCTTCTTTCCAAGTAACTTGAATTTTTAAAAATAAAATTATCCTAGTTTAACCCTCCTATTGCTTAAATAAAGAGTGATTAATAAGGTAGGAGTGTGGTGGGTGTGGTGGCTCACGCCTATAATCCCAGCAGTTTGGGAGGCTGAGGCAGGTGGATCACGAGGTCAGGAGTTCAAGACCAGCCTGGCCAAGATGGTGAAACCCCGTCTCTGCTAAAAATACCAAAAATTAGCTGGGCGCGGTGGCAGGTGCCTGTAATCCCAGCTACTCGGGAGACTGAGGCAGGAGAATCACTTGAACTCAGAGGGCGGAGGTTTCAGTGAGCTGAGATCGCGCCACTGTACTCCAACCTGGACTACAGAGTGAGACTCCGTCTAAATATAAATAAATAAATTAATTAAATAAGATAGGATGGAAATATTTAAATATTGTTAATAGAATCAATTGGCACACGCAAATGTAATGAAACAAAATTTAGTTAAAATTGTTTCTTTGGCTTTAAATTAAAAAACAACATAATTAGCTTGTTTTTAAAATCACAAATTCAGTAAATTAAGTAGCAGGATCCTTGGTCTGGGGTCATCTGTGACTCTCTAAAGACAAATTTGACTGGTTTACTTGGCTAGCAGATATCATCTTTTTTACTTAATTCATGGCTATATTCTGTGTAAAGTCAATGCCTTGCTGAAAAGTCTTCCTCAAACAGACACACATGTATTAAATACTTTTTTTCATGGTGAAGAAAATAAAAAATAAATTCCATATTGTAGTCAGAGACAGACAGAGAGAGACTGAATCATTATCTTCTGACTTCATGTTAAGCGGACTTAGGGAAATTCAATGGGCATCATATTTAAAGTTTTGCCTCCTAAAAATTGCCTCCCTGTGATTAAGTTAATTCACCTTTCTGAGCCTATTTCCTAATCTGTGAAACTGGAATGGTACTAAATATTTCATGGGACTACGATGATAACATTTGATGATTTGTGGCAATTTCTGTCAAGCTCCTAACACCCAACCTACTTGGTGTTTAATAAATGGTCACTGTTATTATCAAAACGATCCAACAAATTAGAAAATATTAAAGGGAATAGAAATGCCCAGATAGGGCTGGGCATGGTGGCTCACGCCTGTAATCCCAGCACTTTGGGAGGCCGAGGCGGGCAGATCACGAGGTCAGGACATTGAGACCATCCTGGCTAACACGGTGAAACCCCGCCTCTACTTAAAATACAAAAAAAAAAAAAAAAAAAAAAAATAGCTGGCGTGGTGGCGGATTCCGGTAGTCTCAGCTACTTGGGAGGCTGAGGCAGGAGAATGGCGTGAACCTGGGAGGCGGAGCTTGCAGTGAGCGGAGATCGCGCCACCTCACTCCAGCCTGGGCGAGACAGAGCGAGACTCCTTCTAAAAAAAGCCTAGATAGAAGTATAACTTAAATTATACTGGAGGTTTTTAGGATTTATGGTAAAATGAGAAGGTGGAAAAATATTAGTTTTTATAAGTTGATCTATAATAAATGAAAGGTTTAGCCACTATTAGTATGTATGGTCATTGCTTAAAAATGCAATCCCTTGATGACGTCTTTGAGCAAATATATATATGTTTGTTCATAAGTTTCTTTGAGTGTTAGAAGAAATTCCCTTAAAATAATGGTATTCCTATTTGGAGATGACTATTTTGCTATGATGATTTCTTTCTCCATATTACTCTCTAAGACTGGCTACATCCTTTTGACACTAATGCTAATTCTGAGGAAGTAAACTATTACATAATAAACTAAAATATGAAAGCCTTGCTCAAATAAAAATCATGCCATGTAGAGTTTCAATTAAGAGTTATTAATTAAGAATTATCCTTTTAGAAATTCACCTCCATAGCTGCAGAGCAAGTTCAAATTTCTCAGTTTGGTTACAGATGAGCATGCATCTATAGATATGCTGTATGCTGGGTAAACTTATGTGCTTTTATATTTTGAAATAGACTTCATGTTAAATAATTGGGTAATTTTGAGATAATCTCTAAAAACTCTGTAAGCACTTTTGAATGCTTTAGTAAACAAATATTGCTAGACTAATATGGTAATCCCATGTTCATATTTATATGTATTTTGCTTTTTTAGAAGAATATTGCTATTTTAGAAATAGGGAAATAAGAGACTGGAAAATATTTGAGTTTTGAAATAATACTCCAAATAGAAAGGGATTTAGAAAAGTCATATTTAATGCACATATTACAAGCTCCCTAGGGAGAGTTTTTATATTAGATTTATTTATTGCATATAGTAAACATTCAACATATACTTATTGATTATATTTTATTTGCCATCTGCAACCATTGAATACACTATGTTTTAAATAATTACCACAGCATCTATATGATACTTTTGATGGAATAGTAGATCTATTTTGCACTAAATTTCACTATTAAATCTGTCATGTCTAAATGGTAGAGTGTATACTATAAATGGATTATGTATTATATCATTTTTAGTGCTCCTTTAAATATGACAACTTTGAGAATTACTTAGGGATGTCTGTCAAAAACGCAGAGCCTAGAGCCCACCTATTCAGATTCTGTTTCTGGTGAGACCAGGAACCTGACTTTTCAAAAAATCTAGAGTTGATTCGTGGAGGTAGTTTCAGCATACACTGAGAAGCACTGCCTTTCAATATTTGAAGAGGGACATTTGCTAAATTCTAATATGTTTCATCTTCCCCCAAAGGAACATGTATTGGATTAACTCCATCTTGGTAAGATGTGTCCCTTGTAAGTACTCTTCTAGTTCCACTTCCCGTAGTGGAAAGCTTCTTCTCTACTTTTCTCACTTAACCATGAGTACAAAGATGTCTTAGAAGAATCCTTTGGCTTGGCAAAACTATAACATAACCTAAATCATTAGATGTTAGCCTTTTGAGATTAGTGCTACAAAATAGTTAAAAACATGGTTTTTTAAACTTAATTATTAAATTCTCTTTTAATTAGAAACCATCCCACTTTTATTTACCTCGTACTGCTTCATATTTCATTGGTATTGGAGACTGTTTTTAGTGGGTCATCTTGAATATGTATTTGTATTTGCGTATTCATACTGGAAAATTCCAAGGGTAATGATGTAATTAAGTTTCAAGGCGGCTATACCGGAAATTACATTTATAAACCATTTCGTAATTTCTCCTGTAAGATGTCTGTGAATTTAAAAGGTCAACAGTAGAGATCTACTACATGGTTCAAACTGAAACTGTTATTACTGCAAAATTACTTTTGTTAAAGTTAGCAATCATCCAAATTTCTAGAGAACCATTTTTTATAGAGATGATTCCTGGGATGTGGTATGTTTGGGAGAGAGGTGTGACAACATACATGGTACCAGAAATATTTCAGAAATGTTCTAATTTGAACCACAGTGACATTGCTTATAGCAAGAGCCATAAGTAATCAACCTAAAGCCATGATGAAGATAATTGTCTCTAAAGCGGCACCATAGGAATGACCAATTTGTTTTTAACCATACTTTTGCTTCTCTTTAGATAGATTTCAGATCAGCTTGAATATAGGAGCAATTGAATAGTTGTATTCCTCATGGATTATCTACCCTCTATTCTTAAACATCTCTGTTTCTGTTCCTTTGTCTTCAGCCTATTCTGTCTTTAATTAACTGCAGTCTGGTTTCTCCTTTCACTGCCACATGGAAACTACTCCCACTAAGTCTCTGATGGCTTTCTAATTGCTAAACCAAAAGGAAGCTTTCCAAGTCTGAGTCAGTGCTGTGCCAACCCTTATCAGAAACTGTGGTGAAAGGAAAAGGCGTGCCTCTATATAGATCTATTAAAAAATCCTCCCATATTTTCCACCAAGTGGAAAAGTTAATAAAATCGCTACGATCAAAAAACACACATAAAGCCCTGGGTTGCCCAATCTATTGGCACATCATTGTCAACCCCATAAACATACCCAGTGGGAAAGCAAAGGCTGTGCAGGTCCAAGAACTACCAGCGGTTGTGTTACACAATAACACATGAGCATAAAACAACTCGTCATTAGTTATAATTTTGATATTTTGTTCACCATGGATTCTTTGCACTAATTATAATTTTTAAAATAATGTATTAAAATATTATTTGTCTTCTGAGTGCATTTTTCGATGCTCCTTTAAATTTTTTTTTCCCAACGTGAATGCTTAACCAAGCCCATTCCGAATCCCAGCCCTGTTCATAGTACTTGACTTCTTTGCAACACTTGATACTATTCTTTCCGTCTATTAAATCTGTCTTCTCTGAGCTTCTGTGACACCATTGTCTTGTTACTTCCTTTCTTCATCATGAAACATTCCTTCTTGCTAACTTTCTTAGGCTCTTCTTTTCTTCTTGCCCCTCAGGATTTCGTGTTCTCAGTGGCTTATCTTCACTGCTTAAAGCATGGTGTTATTTACACTTTTCCTGGCTGTGTTCACTCATTTCCACTGCTATTGCTTTCTTCTATGTGCTCGTTATTTCCTAGCCAGACAGTTGCAGTAGGCTCCTAAAAAGTCTGTTTTATCTCCATACTAGCCCCTTTCTGATTCACAACAAAGGCAGAATGATTTTTTTTTTTATAAAGGGAATATGTGGTTCATTTATTTATTAACCAGATATTTATATACTTTTTGGGTATCAGCTATTACCTTAGATTCTAGGGATGAATCAGGAAATAAAAGAAAGTTCATTCTCTCTTGAAACTTATATCTTAATTTTTATTTGAATATTTCTATGGCCTTATTCAAGGAGTTGTATATAATTTTTATCTAAATATATGTTTGCATGATGTATTTGTGTGAGAAAAATGTTGTTTCTTTTTTTTTTTAAGTATTTTGACTCTACAAATTTTTTTGATTACCTGTGTATGAAGTAATGGAAGCCTGAATTCCACTTTCTAAAAAAAACCAAAAAATCATTTTTATTAAGGATATGGAGATCAGTGGGTTGTTATATTTAAGATTTCCTTTCCAAAAAATGGGTAATGTTCACCCATTTTTGATTGAATAAATTTAACACATATTGCTAATTCTCTCCCAAGTCTTGGAGCATGGGTACTGCCATAGTCTTTAAACAAATTGTGTAATCTAGTGGCCAAAAGCTCAAATCTAGCCTGGTAGTAGGTTTTTTTTTAGCTCACACAGTATGTGTGTTTTAATTTTATTCAATTGTTAAAAAAATTAATACTTTATTTTATAGCACTTTGAGGTTCACAGCAAAATTCAACAGAAAGTACAGAGTTCCCACGTATCCCTCTCCAACCCCAAAGCACAATCTTCCCTGACATCAACATCCTGCACCAGTGTGATATATTTGTTACAACTGATAGGCCAACATTGACACTTCATTCTCAACCTAAGTCCATAGCCTGCATTTGGGTTCACACTTTGTGTTGTATATTTGATAAGTTTTGAAAAGGTATAGTGGCACATATCCACCATTAGAGTATCATATGGAATAGCTTCACTGCCCTAAAAATCCTCTGTGTTCCACTATTCATCTCTACCTTCCCCTAAACCCTAGGTGACCAGTAATGTTTTTGCTGTCTCCATAGTTTTTCATTTTCCATAACCTAATATAGTTGGAATCCATAGTTTGTAGCCTTTTCAGACTGACTTCCTTCACTTAGTAATATGCACTTAAAGCTCATTCATGTCTTTTTGTGGCTTGATAACTCAATTCTTTTTAGTACTGAATAATATTTCATTGTATGGATGTATAACCCTTTACTTATTCATTCACCTCTAAGACATCTTGGTTGCTTCTAGGTTTTGGCAATTATTAATAAAGATGCTATAAACATCTATGTTCAGATTTTCATGTGGACTTAAGTTTTTACTCCTTTGGATAAATACCAAGGAGCATGATTTCTGGATCAAAGCAATTGTTGGGGTGTGAATTGTCCCCAAGAAGTCACAGAAAACATCAAGGGAATATGAACGTATAATAAGCCTTTAAAAGGAATAGTAACTCTCGAATTTGAAAGGACACTGATAGTTGGAAGGAATGGAAAAAGTTATGTATTAGGATACACATTGAGAAGCTGGAAATTATATTCCAATAATGCTATTAAAATAGTAATAGCTAGCCTTTTTGTAACTACTTACTAAAGCATAGTGAGGCTAAGTAAGGTGCACCAGTACACACAGCTAATAAGTATTAGGGCAAGCATTTGAACCCAGATAGTCTCTCACCAGTGTACTTGAAAGCATTTTTCATGAGTTACTTGATTTTTAGTCCTCAATATAACCCCATAAAATGGTGATTTATGTATTTTTTTCCTATTTCACATATGAGGAAATAAGCCTAAAGTTTAACTTGCTCAAAGCCACAGAGCTCATCATACCGGAGCTAGGACTGAAACCCGGATCAATCAGATTATGACTTACATTTATGGTCTTTTTAAGTTACTCAACTGAGAGGCAATTATCCTTGAAACCACAGACATGAGTTTATATTTATGGACAGCTGATGGAGCTGGCATTGAAAATATGAAATCCAGAAAAGCATAGTAGTCCATTGTTTTACTAATAACTCGTTGGACCGCCTTATCAAGATCAAGAACTTGACATATAGCACAAAGCCTAGAAGGCTAAAGCTAAGTAACCATTAGTGGACTGAAATTGCAAAGGAAGAGCCAGGGTTCCTTTAACTTGGATGAGAATACCATTTATTTCCATAGTCAATCTTATTAATCAGCTGACTTATTTTTAGAGTATATTAGTAAATGAATCATGTTCTAAGAATCTGTGTAATGTCACCTGGCCTTTCTAACATTTTCTAGACTAACACCCTGATGTCTCCTATCGGACTAGTTACCATGCACACTGGTGGCCATTACTAAGAATGATGTCTCACCATACTGAGGCTTACTATCTAATAGATTCTGTGGTTTACCAGTATTAAGTGATTAATACTTAGAAAAGGTCTAGGAGGCAGATGCTATTGTAATCTCTCCTCATTTTTGAAATGTGAAAACTGAGACATGTTGAGACTAAACAACTTGCTTGAGGACACACCGTTAGTAAGTAGCAAGGCCAGACTTTTGAGTCCAGGTAGACTGGGTTGGATTTAAGTGATTAATGAATACAATACTACTACATCTCAGGGCCATAAACCCTGGAAAAGATAGTTTCCAGAGGAGAGGTATTTATTATTCATTCATTTAGTATTTATAGATTATATATTTTGTGTTACACATCATGCTAGGGCATTGTTGGGTAATTAAATATGATCTTAACTAGGCAAATTTTACAAAGGTATATTCTATCTTTTAATATAACTTTTCTTTGAATTTAATATTTTGAGTGGACTATTCAAGAGTAGGACTTACCTCTTAATTATTTTAACCCATCATTCCTCTTGTTTTGAAAAACATAAAAAGGATGAGTTGATATGATAATAATAGTAGCATAATAACCTCCAGAGCATTTTTATCTTTTCATTATTTTTTAATGTATATGAAATCATGACAATTATATATGCAAAAAATGAATAAAAGAAAACAGATAGTTCATTTAGTACATCCCACTAGTATTGAATAATTCCCTATGGCATTTGGCAAAGACAGGCTCTTGTCTAATTTTAAATGACTCAATTGAAGCATCTGCTAGAGGTTGATTCTAGAGGACTTTCTATGAAAGGCTTATAACATTTGGCCTAATTTTCCACTCCTTAAAATTTCAGAGCATTACCCTTAATTACAGTCTGTAACCTTCTTAGCCTTTACTGACTCCTTGTTTCATGCTATTTAGTGACTTACTATCCTTCTAAGTAGGTATTATGTTTCCCCACTATTAATTATTTCTGGGTGAAACATTTTTATCTTTACATGGGTTGGTTGTAACCCTATAAAAATATCATTGTGTATTCTTCCTCTTTGAATTTGTTCTGTATTATGTGTGTGTCAATTTATATATTAATTAATTTGTGGGTTAAATTTGTGAATTTTAAGTTTTTGTATCAGAAATCTAACAGATCATCTGAACAGTGGCCAGTCATTTGCTAAATTCATGGGGTAACACCCAGGCCCATATTTTTCATTTATGCTATTACACAGCATGTCCGAACACTTTTCTTATATTCTGTAGATATATGTCAAAATAAAAGAACTTTTAAAAGAGTATTGAATAAAATGTTTATATAAATTTTAGGCATATGAAATTTATGTGTGAAATTTCTATAGAGAACTAATGGATATATTATTTTGTAGAAACGTAACTTTTTTAAGACTAGGAAATAATGTGAAGTTTCTAGAGGCTGTCAGTCAATAGTTTATTCTTATTGACTGACATATTTTTTTAACCTTTATGTAGAGACTCTTCAATAGGTTAAATAATTTTACTGTTTGTTTCTTGAAATAGCTGCCTAGCTTATACCATTAAAATATAAAACACTGAGGCAAGAGTCTTTTAAGAAGTAGCTTTTTTATGCTTTCCACTTATCAATAACTTTCCATTATTTTTGGTACATTACAATCCTTTCATATCATAGACAAAGCTGCTGGTGTTAGTCTGTATTTTAGAGAAAAACAATGAGGAAGTGAGAATTGATCATAAAGTTTGAACATAATTATTTTCTGAAAATTATATATATTATAACATAATTATAAATTTTTTTCATAGGGAGTGCTAGCTAGTTATTACCATGCAAAAGGCTTGGTGGTGATTATTCCTATTTCTACCTACACACTATCATGAAAAGTGCTACCCACACACTATCATGGAAAGGCAACATTTATGACTTTGAGCTGGGGATATGCATGTTGGAACAAATTCTTGATTATCAGAGTCCCATACTGAGCTGCAGTGCTGCTTCTCCTGTGTCCCTGCTGAGAAGCATTGTGCAAAGGTTTGTCTTGACAGGCAGTCCAATAAAAATCGGAGCTTATCTGCTATATTGCTTTGATATTTCAATCTATTTTTGGGTAGGTTTTACACTTTGGCACTTGGTATATTGTCTTTCCTTTGGGTATGCAGCTGGTGGCATTTTGGCATTTACTAAAAGTGCTATAGCAATTCCCACATCAAGAGAATCCTGTTCCTTCATGTTCTTGCAGAATAAATGCAAGGTGTCTTATTTTAGGATGGGTGAAATGTAATTAATATATTTTCGTAACTTAGTATATCTTTAAAGGAAATGGATCTGCCGTAGCCAGGCCAAGTCATCATGGTCAGGTGTTAATAAATGTTTCGCTGTTTAATCCAGTGATTCTCAAATTTTAGTGTGAATTGGAATCAGTTGGAGGGCTGCTAAAAACACATTGCTGGGCCCTATCTCAAGAATTTCTGATCTGTAGTCTGGAATGGTGGCTAAGATTTAGAATTTCTAACAAATTTCAATGTGATGCTTATACTGCTAGTCTAAAAACCACCTTTAAGACCCACTGGGTTTTATAACATTATCCAACCACAACGCTTAAGAATGAGACTAGGCCAAGAAAATCTGGGACCCGCACTGGAAAACCACTGATCTCATCTACTAGTTGGCAAACTTATTTTGTAGTAGACCAGAGAGTAAATATTTTAGGTTTGTGGGCCAAATGGCCTCAACTTATTGTTATAGCAGGAAAGCAGCCATAAACAATACATAAATGTATGGTCGTGGTTGTGTCCCATTGAAATTGTATTTATAAAAACAGGCATCAGGCCAAATTTGGCTGATAGACCATAGTTTGCCAATCCCTGATCTAAAAGAGACTTGTATCTTTTCTCACAAACCATGTGTATCTTATATATTAACTAGCAATGTTCCCAACTTAGAACTATGATCTGTGGAGGATATATAAGAAGTATAAATCTGATTTTTTGACTCTCTTTAGGATAGTAGAGTTCAGTGTAATATAGTCTTGACACAGTTTGAGAGAAATGAAATGCTTAGGCTGGAATAGATTTTATGAGATAAGCGAATCATGGAAAATAAGTCGAAACTAGGCAAGAGAGCAGAACAAATATCTCAGAAAGGACAAGAGAAAAGATGTGAAGAGAGTACACAGTACATTTTTGAAGGGACGGCGAGGATATCCATTATATGAAAAGGATTGTAGAAATCTATAGAAATGTTGAGTCACAAATATCATTTGTTAACATTTATTGTGCATATTCTATATTTTAACACAATGATAGATCCTGAGGACACAGCTAACATAGTCCTTGCCTTCAAGAGGCTCAGAGGTGGATCAAAATATTAAAGGATCTCAAAACCTTATACGAGTATTTGAAGCTGATATGCTTAACTTATGGTGGGTTTTCAAGAAATGTTTAATTAAAAATGAAATTTATAGGCCGGGCGCGGTGGCTCAAGCCTGTAATCCCAGCACTTTGGGAGGCCGAGACGGGCGGATCACGAGGTCAGGAGATCGAGACCATCCTGGCTAACCTGGTGAAATGCCGTCTCTACTAAAAAATACAAAAAACTAGCCGGACAAGGTGGCAGGCGCCTGTAGTCCCAGCTACTCGGGAGGCTGAGGCAGGAGAATGGCATAAACCCGGGAGGCAGAGCTTCCAGTGAGCTGAGATCCAGCCACTGCACTCCACTCTGGGTGACAGAGCGAAACTCTGTTTCAAAAAAAAAAAAAAAAAAGAAATTTATGTGATTAAAAATAGGGAATTTTTATTAGTTATTGATCAGTAAAGTATCTTGAAAAAGACTGTTTTAGAAAAAGGAGATAACCATCCTGTGTAAGTTAATAGAATGGTAACCATAAAAAATGTCTATTAATAATATTCTATTAATCCCACAGAAATTTTGCTAAGTCGGATATAGCATGTGTTGCATTGGGGTTTTTCTTTTATATGTGGTGCTTAGGAAAATCCAAAATACACGTATTAATATGTGTATATTAAGCCACTCTCAGAATTAAAGACAATTTCCAAAGAATTATACCATTTTGTCCTTCTAATATGAGAATATACCAATTAAAAGTCTCTGTATAGAGAAAAAACATCTTCCACAGTTGAGTGGCTTTTTATTTATGAGATTTTATTGTTAAAAATTGTATGTATGATCTGGTTGGAGTTTACTATGAAATAAAACATCCAGTGGGAGCTAGTGGTAAATGTTGGTGTGACACTTAAGTGAGATAATCATTAAGTTTCTTCTAGTCTCAGTATTCCGATTTTAGGTAGTGCTTTGTGGACCTTTTGGTCCACAAAGTTTAAAGAACTAATTCAGGCAAGTTTTTCTGCAACCTGAGGAAAAAAAATCACATCTTTAACAATGCATTTCAATATAAGATACTAGAGTTCATTTCATTTAGTAAAGAGAATCCTTAATGTGGGGATAGGAAAAGCAAGGATCAAAGACATTATGTTAGACAAGATGACATAGGACTTTTCATCTATCTACCTCAATCTGTAGGGTTTGATTTTTAATCACATGCAGGAATGCAGATGGCAATATGCCATTTTAATCCAGTTAGATGCCAAGAGAAAGATTAGGAAAAGAGTTCCATGTGGCTTCGCATTTCTTGTGATTGGTAGCTTGAAGACTTCTTTGTGAACATGTCTCTGCTTTTTTTTGTTATGACTCCTTCTGTTACCGAAACACCAGGGATTTGGTTTGGGTCCTGCTGCTTGCCACACAGAAAGTCAATTACTGACACAAGTATTGTCATGGAAGAAGGATTGAATGGGGTGCTGCAGCTGAGGAAATGGGAGATCAGCCTCAAATCCATCTCTCTGACCTACTAAAATTAGGGGTTTATGTAGCAGGGAAGAAATGTCACTATGTCTGGCAAAACAGGAACTTGGGAGGGTTAAGAGCAATCATGATGAATGAGGAGTCTGGCCTCACTTTCTGGATGTGGTGATCTGGTGAGTTTCAGTTATTTGATACTTTTTGAGAGGTCTGGTGGGGGGTCCTTTCCTGAAGGAGAAACTCAGCTAAAACAAATGTAAGCTTCAAGCTTTAAGACCAGAAAAGTCAATTTTTATATTTATCCAAAAATCCCCAAAACCTGTCTATGGGACTACTGGGTTGGTTTCACTTCTTCATTTTTAGTGTTGAGGGAGGGCAGAAACCCACATTTGTACTAAAATTATCATTAATTTCTTGCATACCCTTACCCATGAATAGAATCTTGAGACACTTAAATATAAGCTGAGAATTAAGTAGTGACTTCCAATCCTCCTCATTCCTTACTTCTTCTATTCTCCACAAATGAGATAATATTAAATGTCCTGAATTATGTGTATGTGTAGGCAGGTATGCACTTGTGTGTGTCCATACTAATGTGGTAATAGCATTCTTGAACTAAATACTTTATTTGAAGCTTGAGCTGCTATAGCAAAATCCCACAGACTGGGTGGATTAAGCAACAGAAATGTATTTCCCCCAGTTCTGGATACTGGGAAGTCCAAGATCAAAGTTCCAGCCAGTTTTCAAGGGCTGTCTTACAGATGGCCTCCTTGTTAAGTTCTTATATGGCAGAGAGAGAGAGTGTGCAAGCTCTCTGGTCTCTTCTCTTTAAATCACTAATCGTGAAAGGATCCATTTCCAAATATTGTAACACTGGAGATTAGGGCTTCAACATAGGAATTTTGGGAAAACACAAACATCTGGTCCATAACATTTGAGGATAGGTAAGTCTAGGATTCATTTGATTCATGTATTAACCTAGTTAGGTTATCCTTATCAAGAGGTTCTTTCTTTGTGAGAAAAGAGAGTTAGATGGCACTTCTAAATTGGTGAATCTACAAGATCTACCTTAAGCACCTTTTTCTCTAAAAGCAGAAGGAATTTAAGACAAAAATTCAGAATTATTATTTTATTATGTATTTTGGTAGTTGAGAAATTTATGACACATTATTTCTTATGTAAAGCTTAAGGAAGATGGAGGATACTGAAATGAGGGTGAAAACTAGGAGGAAGTTAACTTAATAGAAGGTTAAGAATTTTTTTCTAGTCACAAGCTTGTACAATACTACAAGTTAATATTGATAAAAGGAAATAATAGCTTATTTAGGGTTAAGTAATTTTGAAAGGAGAATAAGAACACTTTATAGCTTTCAAGTATCTCAAAACTAAGATAAAATATTACAATAAAGACGGTGAAGCACAAATAAGTAGCTTCATAATTCATAGCATTATTACTTAGTATCACAGCCATTGCCAATATGAAATGTAGAATAACCAATCTTGGCATTAGAAGATATAAAAGGAAAAGACTCAATGTCTTAAAATAGTATATAATTATATCACTCATTTATTGAGCACCTAATACATGCTGGGCAATGTGTGAGGCACATTACATACCATGTCTCTAATTCTCACAGTAGTTCTGCAAGTTTCCTGTTTTCATTCTAATTTTGAGATGAAGTAATTGAGACTTAGATTCAGAAATTATCCAAGGCCATACAGATATGAAGAACAAAGTTTTCAGTCCTAGATATGCTCTTTCTAATACACATCTCTTCCTGTGTTTAATCGTTTTTTCCCAAAGAGATACTAAGTTACTTCCTTTCCAGTTATGTATTTTCTGTTTCATCTTTTTGTTGTTGTTGTTATTTGTTTGTTTTTGAAGCAGGATCTCACTATGTCACCCAGGCTGGTGTGCAATGGTGGAATCACAGGTCACTGCAACCTCCACCTCACAGGCTCAAGTGATCCTACCATCTCAGCCTCCCAAGTAGCTGGGACCACAGGCATACACCATCATGCCCAGCTAATTTTTAATTTTTATTTTTTGTAGACACAGGGTCCCATGGTTACAGGATCCTTACGGTGATGCTTTTCTGTTTGGAAACCTCTGTGGCCAGCAGCACCTTTGCTCAAGTTTTGCTTGGGCCCACTGGGCTTGTTCTGCCCACTCGGCCTTGCAGGCTGCGCTTGGCTCACACTACTGGCCTGGATCCCATGCCGGCCAAGGATGAACAGAGTGGTGAGGGATGTGTGAGTGAGCGAACATGGGGTCTGGCCATGCACACTGGCTGCAGTGGGGTGGGCAGCTCCAGGCACTGGCATGGGTGCTGGCTCCCTGTGAGGCGGCAGCTGGACCAGGTGTACTGCAAGCAGCTTCCATGGCTGGCACGAGGGAACACAGTGATGCCTGTAAGCTTGGAGATACCAGGAACCTCAGAGCCCCAAATAGAGTGTCACAGCCCTGGCTCAGGGAGTTCGTAGGTCTAGGAGGGCTACAGCTCTTCTCTCCTTTCTTCTTTCCTTTTTGTTGCTTGCAATGTGGCAAGGAAGGGGCATGCTTCAGCCCTGTTAGTGTTACAGCTCCTTTACCCCTCCCATTCAGTGGGTCCTGAGTTCTTGCCCTGTGTCCAGGTAGAATGAGGTATGAGGACAAATTGAGGGTGAGCGAGGTGAAGAGGAGTTTTATTGAGTGACAGAACAGCTCAGAGAAGACCCACATTGGGTGGCTCCTCTCCAAAGGCAGGGTGTCCCAACAAGTGTTCAGCTGTCAGCAGAGAGGAGACCCTGGAGTGGGTAGCTCCTCTCCGCAGCTGGTTGTCCAATTGTCTCTTCAGCTTTCAGCAGAGAGGAGACCCTGGAGTTCCTCTCTGTAGGCAGGTTGTCCCGTCGTCTCCTTGAGGCTGGCTGAGTCCGGGGTTTTTATGGGCTTCAGTGGGGAGGAAGCGCATACTGATTGGCTCATGGGCGGCCTTTCGTGGGCCTGGAAAAAGCATTGTACTTCCTATTCTGGTCCATCAGCCCAGCCACCAGGCTTCAGGCAATCCTGGCTTGAAGGTGCAGTTTTACTGCGGACCCGTCTCTTTCCACCCAGGAGCCTATCTTCCCTCGTCACCCAGGCTGTTTGTGCTGTGGGTTCCCTGCAGTTCTATGCTGAGCTTCCCTCAGCCCCCTCTCAGGCTTCCTTCTGTGCTTGTTGGTGCCCAAAGTCTGGAGAGGGCCAAGGCAGCAGGGTGATTGTGTGTCAGTGCTGCCCCAAGCTTGGGAACACCAAGTTAGGTTGCTACAATGTTGCAACAGTGAGGCTCAGCCTCAACTTTGCTCCATAATCAAAGCATAGGCAGCAGGTACAGCTGTGCCTGGAATTGCGGGGGTGGGGGGGAGTGGTCCTGCCCTGCCAACTAAAGAAGGTGGAGATTCCACCTGTTCTTGTCTCCTGCCACGCCAGGGAGCATGCAACCCTGGCCACACCTCCCCTACTGAAGCTAGTGTCATGGCAGCAGCCTCTCCAAATGGGCTGCCACTGCCAACACCACTATATTCCCCAGGCAGGTCTCAGACCCCTGGGCTTAAGCAATTCTCCTGCCTTGGCCTCCCAAAATGCTTGGATTACAGGTGTGAGCCACTGTGCCTGGCCTGCTTTATCTTTAATTGTATTTAGTACTGTGTGGCACAAAGTAAGTGTGCAATTTATGCTTGCTGAATTAAGGTGCAAATGTAAACATGGAAAAATGAAAGCAAGGGAGAAAAGTATTTGTGTATTTGTGTATACATTTGTTGTTAAGATAAAATGGTATGCTTTAAAAATAAAAAGTCTATACATTGTTGACTTCCAAAAGAAATGAAAAATTTCTGTCTGCTTACAATAAAAGGAACTGATCAAGTTATTCTAAGAAGCATTAATCAAAGAACAAAATTCAAGAGACAATAGATAAATTATCTCATGCAGCTCCCAATTTAACTCTGGTTTTTGATTTATGAACAGGAAATGAGCTTTGACTATTAGGCACCTGGATGAAGAGCCCTGGGTTCAGATTGTCAGTCTCCTGTAACCTGAAGAAGCCCTCCAGTTGCACTAGGAACGTTCAATTGAAGTAAGACCTAATTATTTTAATTAGATTGTAAGACTTTCATTCTTGAATCAACTTTTAATAAGGTGACTTGATGTATTTCCATAGTGTGCCAATAGCTGCTAATTTTGAAAAAAGAAGAATGCAAGCATTATTCTATGGCAAAGTTTTATGTATTCCAATTTTTATTCATCTTTTATTTCATGGGTTTAAGCCCATTTTCTTTGGATAGCATTATAAAAATATTTTAATTTCTGTGTGGCTGTTGAAATTGGTGCAGTATTCTTGTCTTGGTATGTATCAATTCTCTGTCTGTAATTGTGAATGTTATAACTAATCAAATTAAGTCTTGTTTTTGGTTTAAGTCAGTCCAGTGATTTTTATTTAAAAATAACAACAATGCAGTTGATACAACATGGCTTGCATAACTTCTTTATTTCAAGTTCATATAGATTCGTTGACCTTTCGGAACGCTTCTCAGTACGTGACCATACATAGACTGTGAACTTCTGTTCATACATTATGGCTTAATATGTATAAAACTTTAGATGATGTGGATAATGGAAAGGCACAAAATAATAGCACAGAACCAAGAGCTGGAACATTTGAGCAGAGCCAGTATAACCACCAACACACTTCAGGAATATAGAAGAATCTTTTAACTTTTCTTAGTCATCCCTTGCTTTCAAATGTAAGAAGTTAGATTGAATAAGGGAAAGTTGACCAATTCCTGTGCCTTGGAGTGTCAGGCAAGTAATGCAGATTTATGAAGTGGCTGGGTGTGGGACAATAAAAACTGGTAGGCCTATGGGGAAAGAGACTGTACCTCTTAAAAAAGCCATTAAGATTCAAGTGTTTTAAAATGGTCAAAGAAATAAATTGGGGAGGAGCCCTGGAAAAGCGTAGAGGGAGGAGAAGGGTTGAATTTGGCCTTAAGATTGAATTAATTTCTAAGGTTATTTTCCACTCAAAATATGACTATAGAATTATGTTACTATGTAAACAGTTATAATATTGCCTAGCATTTGTTGAGCTCCATTTCTGTTACTTTCTAAGTAATTAAAACTAAATAAGTAAAAATTAAACAGTTTTGGCTTGCATTTCTCTGAATTTTACAGTACATTGGGGAAAAATGATTTTTTGACCATAAAATCCAATACTTACATGATGCATCAGTTTAATCTTTTTCTGAGGCTTAGAAAATTATTTATCTAGAATGAGAACTTCAAATCTAGGACTGCCATCCAAGAATAAAACTACCCTGTAAATTACTGGTTAGCAGCTTATTTCTTAATTTGTATTTTCTTTTTATCAACATTCTAATGAAAATATTTCTTCATATGGGAAAAAATCAAATTGGTAGCTTAAAGAGATATATTTTCTAGCATAATATTCTAACTTCATCAACTCTTATACTTTTATTTTCCTTTATTTTCTTTTTTACAACAGTGGAATATATTCATTTTTTTTTAACATTTTACTGCCTCTCAAACCTATATTTTACTATAAAATAAGTACATTTTATTAGATGGTAATGGCAATTAGGCAACAGGCTTAGTGGAAGATGGGAAGTTGGCCAAGACAGTATACTCTTAGAATCTTGTCTAATGTTTTGGCTCAGTTTTAATCAGAATTTATGTCTACAAGAAAATTGAACGAAGATTTTAGGGACTCACATCAGTTATTATAATGATAAAAAGATAATTATTAGGAGCTAGGATCTCTATGGTTTCATTTGGGCCCTTCCATGTCTTCTTTTTTCTTACGTTTATTACTCATAGAGCTTTTCAGTTCATGATCGTATGTAGACAGATTTGAGTTACTTCAAGTATGATCATTTTGAGAATTGAGTATATTATATAAAGCATGCAATGTCTTTTAGGTGGGTTTTTCTATGTGTTAGTAGAAGCTGTTACTGACTTATATATTCCCAAAATAACATTTTAAGAGGCTTTTGCTTTGGATGTTATAGTCTAGCCATGTTGTAATGATTTTGAATAGTTGCTATCCAGTTCTTTGATAGCCAAGCCAACCAGAAGAACTTCAATATTAATGCCAAATTGATCAGAAGTGGTTACATCTATTTCTTGATTGACTTACATCATGTATTAGCTAAAAGTATTAGCTCTTTTTAAATAAACATTCATTCTGTCTTCCAAAGACTCCACACATTGTGAAAAATAAGAATAAACACATAAATGAAATGTTAGAAGTTAAAGTAAAGCTATTTAAGGAGGCTTTCTAGTGATGCCAACTTGTATCTTATTACCTTGTTTTATAAAAGCATTTTGTAAAAACAAAACAAAACAACCCAAAAAATACCAGTGTGATTTAAGAATTTTCTTTAAGAAATACATTCATAAGTTGATTTTCAATATTTTGTTAAAACATAATGCCTGTGGGCAAGGTGGACATGTAAGCAGCAAACCTAATTTTTTTTTTTGAAATTGCCTTCTGAGGCTTAGAGAATTAAGGAATGCCTAACCCATTGAACCCATTGTTGAGCTCACTGATTCCCAACATGAAAGCAAAGTAACACAAGCATCTAGATTGAGTTAGTTAATTTTACCTTTCTTGTCTGTACTCCTTATTGGTGATTGTAAAACTAAAAAGCCTCAGACCTGAATTCCTTTCATGCTATGAAAAATCTTCTGATATCCACTTAACATAAGTTCACCTTTAGCATTTGACATTTATTAGTCATGGCTTTCAAATGAAGTGTTTAATTAAAATCAAAGTGCCGTTGTTTTTAATAATCCATAAAGAATGAGTAGGAATTAAATTTAGAAAAATATGACAGTGGCTTTAAGAGTACTGTAGCTCCTGTGTGAATATTGCAGTTGTCTGAAAAATTTCATAAAATACTCTTAATTATCAAAATCTAATTTAAAGTTTAATGAGGCAGTAAAGTTGAGATATTCACAAAGAAACCAGAATAATAATGGTAAAAATTTAGCCATAACTAAGTATAATCTAAGCAAACATTTCTGGTCAATTAGCTTTCATTGTGCTAAACAGTGACAAACTACAAAGGTAATTAGAAATCACATATTAGTGAGTGTCTAGATGCTGGGGCTACTTGGAGCCATTTTATGCTGCCAGAGATATTCTACCACTTCTTGAATCTCTTTAAACTAGGGTAGATAAAATTATAGGAATTTTTATTTTTCATGAAAAAGTTCTCACTAAACTATCCAATAAATTTGATTTATGTCAGAATTTACTGTTTGCTGTTTTATTTTCCTTAAGAAGTAGACTTTGCTTTGGGTTCAAAACCAGTAAATAAATTAGAACAGTTAAATGGTCTAACAGTGATAATTCAATAGGAAAATAAAATCTGGTTTCATATGCAATCATATAGCACCCATGATCTGTACATTTCTGAACCAATGGATTTAAAAAAAGAGTCTTACTGATATTCTAAGTCCTATCCAATGGAGAAATACAGAAGAAAACTGATGGAAAATGTCTTGAGGTACTTTTCATATTGTCCTTAAGTTCATCCCTCCCTCAATGTAATTTTACCTAAATAATGTTTTCTGAATTGAATTCACTCATCATGAGATTGACTTTATTAGGAAGACTCAGTCTATTTGTTTAAAATGCATTTTGATAAAATCGTTGAAATATTTTTGGCTTCAGTTACATAATGCACTTAAATAATATAAAAAACAAACAACTTAATTAGCTAAAATAAATATTTAAATGTAATATACTATTTCAGGTAGAAATGGTAATTGTTGTATTATTATAACCTATCCTTGAAACTGAAATTATATTGTTCCTTTTTACATTTTTTAAGAATCTTGTGTCCCTCTCAGAGGGCAAGCTTGTAACAGTTTTCTTTCTAAAGATATAAAAGAAAAAATCAACATTCATATAGTGAATAAAAAGCCATAAAGAGCTAAATAATATTTTAAAGGGAAAAAACTCCAACTCATTAACTTTTTAGCTTTATATAAATTGTTAGCTGCCTTTTGCCTAATTTTGTAAGTTTTCGAAGGTCTTTGCATGTAGCTCTTGCAATAAATTTCAAAGATACCAACTTTTAATCATATTAATCAGTTTGACAGCAATTTATTTAGTACTTGATACTGAAAACTATCTTTACACAAGTGGTTTCCATTTCCTTATATAACTAGAATAAATCTGTAATATTTCATTTGCAAATATGACATATGGTCTCTTATTAACTTACATGGAATGAATTTTATCCTTTTTGTGTATGAACTGCCTTCTTGTCCTTGGAACATGTTTTTATATTATTCTTTCCAAAAGAACTGTTTGTAAAATTGATTTTTTTAAAACTGAATGTTCACCTTTTAATTCAAAGTGGTACTGCTGTAAAACTCACTCTTATTTCTCTCTTTCATAATAAAATATTTCTACTATGGGTAACATACTAACATTTTAAACAAAACTCTTTAAAATTTCTCAAGGACCATTTAATAAAAATATTTAGGGTGAGTCTGTTATGTGTTAAGATACTATTTTAGGTAGTGGGAGAATGAAGATAAATATACTACCATACTTTTCCTCAGCATGTTCACTGTCTAGTGGGGGATACAAAAACATTACAATACAGAGTCATATTGTAATGGTAAATAACTGGGAATAAAAAAATTCTTAGGTAAGATGATTTTTTTTTTATTATTATTAGGTAAGATGATCAGTTTATTTCCAGCCCAGATGAGTCATGGGCTTCAGGTCAAATACTAGGGTGATTAGTTTTTTAGAGCCAACCTAGTACCTATCCATATCATGCCAGACCAAAAAAGTCAAAATATAAAAAAATGTATAATAAATAATCATATGCATATGTGATACTTTAACATTTAAAACACAAAAAAGAATATTTAGTGAAAGAATGTGTTATTTCATATTATTTACTTTTCTGTTACATAATTGCTACTATTTAAACAAAATTACAGTAGGATATTTAAAAGTGGCACCTATTAGTAATTAACAGGAGGACTAAACAAATGATATGTGTGAGAAAAATATAACAATATTTTAATGATGTTTCTGTTCTTTAATACATTTAAATATTTAAAACTTTTATTAGATACTTACATTTTGTAGGGCATATTATGAATTTGTAAGATAGACAAATATGAGAATATAAAGCAAGAATGTAAATACAAAAGGACTAATATTTAATACAAAGTAACAATGATGTTTTTTTTTTTTTTTTTTTCTAT
This sequence comes from Macaca thibetana thibetana, assembly GCF_024542745.1. Classification (NCBI taxonomy): domain Eukaryota; kingdom Metazoa; phylum Chordata; class Mammalia; order Primates; family Cercopithecidae; genus Macaca; species Macaca thibetana. The sequence goes on from NC_065579.1 coordinate 78,435,213, forward strand.
CTCATGATACAGTAGGATATTTTTACTCTTTGTGTTTCTCTGAACTGCCTGTAGCTTCTGGGTCGTGCTTTTTTTCTTCTATGTAATAGTAAAGGTGAATAGAGTCAAATATGTAATTCACTTTTATTTGTAGCTCTGTTCTTATCAAGCCCACATTCACTAATTCCTGGTACCAATCTGATGTGATAACATCAAAGTAAATATCCTATCAACGAAATAAGTTGACTACTTAGGATTTTGCTTCCTAGAAGTGGCAAATGTTTAGACTGGTTGGAATTAGAATCCAGATCTGTCTATCCACTTTGTATCTACAGTCTTCTCTCAGTAGACTAGCTGTTTCTCAACCAGGTCTTTTGTTTCTGTAAATTTATCATATGGACAATCCCTGTCTAAAATATCCATCATTTAAATGTCTCCAGAGCACGTTTTATACCATTGTAAGTTAAACCTCTCTGTTTATGAGAAAATAGTCTTAAAGCACACAAGTCATTTGAACTTGTAAAATCAAATTGGATTCCAAATAAAATAGTTTTGGTAAATAAATAATGAGAAAGTGTTCTAACTTGGCTATACTTTTCTGGTAACAATTTTGCAGTTTTGAATCAGAATATGTGCTTTTGCCACAATTTAACCTCAAACAACTCAGATGTCATTAGTTCTTTTTTTTCTAGATTCCATTATTAAATATTTATTAAACTGTTTTAGAGAAACAGCATATAATGTCTATTTTATTTTAATATTTTTCTTCATTATTATCCTCAATGTATTTCCAAATTAGAATAGAATATTATTTTTACTTTCATACTCTGAAGGTGAATTATGACTGGCCAACGTTTTAACACCTTTTCTACCGCCAGTAATAAGAATAACCATCTTACAGGTACATGTCTAAGGAACATATATTTTTTCATTTCTATAAATTTAGAATCTAATCATGTGCTTCTGCACATTTTGAGGAAATTGAAAAATGTATAAAAGCTTTCATTATGTAATTCTCAATATCACAGGTAGACAAATCACTCCAGTTTTAGCCGTGTTGTATACAAGAAATGCAGGGTATTTAGCAGGAGATATTTTTTGCATTTTCTTTGGTCAGAAGTTTATATATTGATTAGGTTTGTCAAAATTCATACTCACACTGTCTGCCAAACATGCAGATAGATGAGTGTGGTAGGCAGAATAGTGGCCTCATAATGACGTTCAAGTTCTAATCCTTGGAACCTGTGAATATATTATGTTACATGACAAATGGAGATTAAGGTAGCAGATGGAATTAAAGTTCCTAATCAGATGACTATAAAATAGGAGATAATAGCCTGGATGATTCAGGTGGGCCCAATGTAATTATAGTGTCCCTTAAAGAGGGAAAGAGAAGACTTATGTCAAGGTGATGTGATATATGAGACTCAAGCAGCCATTGATTGCTCTGAAGATTAAGAAGGCCACTAGCATTACATAATGGTAAAGGGATCAATTCAACAAGAAGGGCTAACAATCCTAAATATATATGCACCCAACACAGGAGCACCCAGATTCATAAAACAAGTTCTTAGAGACCTACAAAGAGACTTAGACTCCCACACAAAATAGCGGGAGATTTTAACAGCTCACTGTCAATATTAGGCAGATCATTGAGACAGAAAATTAACAAGGATATTCAGAACTTGAACTCAGCTCTGGATCAAGTGGACCTGATAGATATCTACAGAACTCTCCACCGCAAAAACAACAGAATATACATTCTTCTCGGTGCCACATGGCACTTTCTCTAAAATTGGTCACATAATTGGAAGTAAAACACTCCTCAGCAAATGCAAAAGAACTGAAATCTGACAAATAATCTGTCCGACCACAGTGCAATCAATTTAGAAGTCGAGATTAAGAAACTCACTCAAAACCACACAACTACATGGAAACTGAACAGCCTGTCCCTGAATGACTCCTAGGTAAATAATGAAATTAAGGCAGACATAAATAAGTTCTTTGAAACCAATGAGAACAAAGATACAATGTACCAGAATCTCGGGGACACAGATAAAGCAGTGTTAACAGGGAAATTTATAGCACTTAATACCCACATCAGAAAGCTAGAAAGATCTCAAATCACCACCCTAACATTGCAACTAAAAGAACTAGAGAATAAAGAGCAAACAAATCCAAAAGCTAGCAGAAGACAAGAAATTACTAAGATCAGAGTGGAACTGGAGGAGATAGAGACATGAAAAACCCTTCAAAAAATCAATGAATTTAGGAGCTGGTTTTTTGAAAAAATTAATAAAATAGATCACAAGCTAGACTAATAAAGAAGAAGGAAGAATCAAATAGACACAATAAAAAGTGATAAAGGGCATATCACCACTGACCACACAGAAGTACAAACAACCATCACAGAATACTATAGACACCTCTACACAAATAAACTAGAAGATCTAGATAAAACTGATAAATTCCTGGACACATACACCCTTCCAAGAGTAAACCAGGAGGGAGTCGAATCCCTGAATAGATCAATAAGTTCTGAAACTGAGGCAGTAATAAACAGCTTACCAACCAAAAAATCCCAGGACCAGATGGATTTGCAGCAGAATTCTACCAGAGGTACAAAGAGGAGCTGGTACCATTCCTTCTGAAACTATTCCAAACAACTGAATATGAGAGACTTCTTTTTAGCGTATCTTATGATGGCAGCAGCATCCTGACACCCAAACCTGGTAGAGATACAACAACAAAAAGAAAACCTCAGGCCATTATCCCTGATGAACATTGATGTGAAAATACTCAGTAAAATACAGGCAAACCGAATCCAGCAGTGCATCAAAAAGCTTATCCAATAGGATCAAGTCAACTTCACCCCTGGGATGCAAGGCTGGTTCAACATACGCAAATTAATAAACATAAGTCATAACAGAAACAGAACTAAAGACAAAAACCACATAATTATCTCAAAGGCCTTTGATAAAATTCAACCTCCCTTCATGTTAAAAACTCTCAATAAACTAGATATTGATGGAACATATCTCAAAATAATAAGAGTCATTTATGACTAACCCACAACCAATATAATACTGAATGGGCAAAAGCTGGAAGCATTCCCCTTGAAAACCAGCACCAGACAAGGATGCCCTCTCTTACCACTCCTATTCAACATAGTATTGGAAGTACTGGCCAGCACAATCAGGTAAGAGAAGGAAATAAAGGGTATTCAAATAGAAAGAAAGGAAGTTGAATTGTCTCTGTTTGCAGATGACCTTATCTTATATCTAGAAAATCCCATTGTTTCAGCACAGGAAACTGGTCTTAAGCTGATAAGCAACTTCAACAAAGTCTCAGGATACAAAATCAATGTACCCAAATCACAAGCATTCTTATACACCAACAATAAACAAGCAAAGAACCAAATCATGAATGAACTCCCATTCACAATTGCTACAAAGAGAATAAAATACCTAGGAATATGGCTAACAAGGGATGTCAAGGATGTCTTCAAGGAGTACTACAAACCACTGCTCAAGTAATTAAAAGAGAACACAAACAAATGAAAAAACATTCCATGCTCATGGGTAAGAAGAATCAATATTGTGAAAATGGACATACTGCACAAAGTAATTTATAGATTCAATGCTATTCCCATTAAACTACTATTGACTTTCTTCATAGAATTAGAAAAAAAAAAGTTTTAAAATTTATATAAAACCAAAAAAGAGTTGGTATAGCTAAGACAATCATAAGCAAAAAGAACAGAGCTGGAGGTAGCACAGTACCTGACTTCAAACTGTACTACAAGGCTACAATAACCAAAGCAGCATGAAACTGGTATAAAAGCCACATAGACCAATGGAACAAAATACAGATCTCAGAAATAAGGCCACCCATCTACAACGCTTTGATCTTTGACAAATCTGACAAAAACAAGCAAAGGGAAATGATTCCCCATTTAATAAATGGTGCTGGGAAAACTGGCTAGCCATATGCAGAAAACAGAAATTGGACCCTTACAGCTTATACAAAAATTAACTTAAGATGGGTTAAAGACTTAAGTGTAAAACCTAAAACTATAAAAACCCTACAATAAATCTAGGCAGTACCATTTAGGACACAGCATGGGCAAAGATTTCATGAGAAAAACAACAGAAGCAATTGCAACAAAAGCGAAAATTGACAAATAGGATCTAATTAAACTAAAGCACTTCTGCATTGCAAACAAAACTATCATCAGAATGAAAAGAAAACCTACAGAATGAGAGAAAAGTTTTGCGATCTATCCATCTAACAAAAGCCTAATATCCAGAATCTACAAGGAACGTAAACAAATTTACAAGAAAAGACCAAACAACCCGAATTGAGTGTGGGCAAAGGACATGAACACACACTTCTCAAGGAATACATTTATGTGGCCAAAAAACATATGAAGAAAAGCTCTACATCACTGTTCATCAGAGAAATGCAAATCAATACCACAGTGAGATAACATCTCATGCCAGTCAGAATGGTGATTATTAGAAAGTCGAGACCAGCCTTATCAACATAGTGAAACCCTGTCTCTACTAAAAGTATAAAAATTATCCAGATGTGGTGGTATGTGCCTGTAATCCCAGCTACTCAGGAGGCTGAGGCAGGAGAATCGCTTGAACCTGCATCTGGGAGGTAGAGGTTGCAACGAGCCGAGATTGGGCCATTGCACTCCAGCCTGGGCAACAGACTGAGACTCCATCTCAAAAAAAAAAAAAAAAAAAAAAGTCAAGAAACAACAGATGCTGGTGAGGCTGTGGAGAAATAGGAACACATTTACACTGTTGGTGGGAATGTAAATTAGTTCAACCATTGTGGAAGACAGTGTGGTGATTCCTGAAAGATTTTGAACCAGGAATACCATTTAACCTAGCAATTCCATTATAGGGTATATAATATTCCCAAAAAATGTTAAATCATTCTATTATAAAGATACATGCATGTGCATGTTCATTTTCATTGCAGCACTATTCACAACAGCAAAGACATAGACTCAACCCAAATGCCCAACAATGATGCATTGGATGAAGAAAATGTGGCACATGTACACCATTGAATACTATGTAGCCTCGAAAGGGAACAAGGGCATGTCCTTTGCAAGGACATGGATGGAGCTGGAAGCCATTGTCCTCAGCAAACTAACGCAGGAACAGAAAACCAAACACCACATGTTCTCACTTATAAGTGGGAACCCAACAATGAAAACAAGTGGACACAGCGAGGGGAACAACACACACCTGGGCCTGTCATGGGGGTTGGAGGAGGGAGAGCATCAGGATAAATGACTAATGCATGCAGGGCATAATACCTAGGTGATGGGTTGGTAGGTGCAGCAAACCGTTATGGCACATGATTACCTATGTAAAGAACCTGTACGTCCTGCACATGTATCCTAGAACTTAAAAATAAATTACATTTTTTTTTTTTTTTTAAAGGAGGCCACTAGAAGGTGGCCTCTACAAGCTAGAAAGTAAAAAAAAAAACAATTCTCACCCTGGATGCTCTAGAAAGGAACTTAGCTCTTCTGGTATCTTTCTTTTTAGCCTTGACACCTTGGTTTTAACCAAGTGAGATCCATTTCAAACCTCTGAACCCCAGGACTGTAAGAGAATAAATTCATGTTGTTTTAAGCCACTACATTTGTGGCGATTTGTTACAGTAGCACCAGGAAACTAATACAATGAGCAAGTCTAGTTATTATTTGGAAAGATGCCAGCATTGTTTTGTCTTTTCTGTAGTTTCATAAAATGTTGCAAAAATCTAGAAGATGATACAAAACTCAATCTTGATATCAGAGCCCCTAAGAATCAGGGGGAGCATTTTTTCATTATTGAGATATCCCTTGATATAGTGTAAAAAGCATGATTGTTAACAAGGTTTGACTAAATCAGGTCTACATTGCAATAAGCCAACACATCTATTACCAAAATTTTCTTATTTGCTTTCCTACATGGTTGTAACCCCTGAATTAGTAAATGCAACTTTATTCATTTTTATTAAAAATAAGTGGAGTGTAGCATGCATATTTGTTCTTAAGGTATGCCCATAAACTACTTCATTGGCTGTTTTCAAAAATATTGGTGTCTTCGATGGAAATAATAATAATAAACAACCTTTGGCTAATTTGGAAAACTTGCCTGTTTCATCCAGGACTTGTAACATTTAGTCTCCCTGTATGCTTTCACATCCCCTCTTCCACCATGCCTAATCCCAATTTCCTCTCTGCCTATTGTGTAGGATGCTTTGTTGTGGTTATTTGCCTCTCTAAACCAGTTACATGTATCTTTCCATATGTCATTAAAATAATACAGTTGATTGGGTGATGCTAACATCTGTTTTGTAATCATTTTCATTTTCATTATTTGAACTCTTAAAAAACATAGCCACAATATTCACAATGTTAAACTAGCATTACCTCAAGACAAAGCACATAGTAAATCCACAGGCAATGTCTAAAATGATTGTTAATGCTTATGATTAGAATGCACTTAGTTGAATACATAAATCACATCATTCACAATGATGCAACAATGGATTTTCCATTTCTAAGAACTGCAAATTATGGTTGCCAATGATAGTAGTTAGGGGAAAAAACAGCAAAAAAGTGGATAATCTGTGACATATTCATTTGAAGCTAAGTAAAATAGAATGTTGCTTTTAGCCTCCACACTTGGGCTGTCATATGGGTTTTGCAATTTTCCCTTAAGGTTCTGCATCCATTGCTGAAAATTGTAATATTTTGCATTTTGAGGCTGGGTTTCCCAGGATGTAGGATTGTTAGTGCTAAGATCTGGACAATGCCATATAATCCTCATCCTTAGACTGGTAGATAGCTTTAGATATAATTGGCACTCACCAAACCTAAGACATAATTTTCTTTCCCATATCTCTGCTTAAAATATATTTTCTGTCTTGCCATAGTGCACTAAGTTGATCAAACCAGAAATATAGCAATCATTATATTAATGTCTCTTTCTCTAAACCCCTTTTCCAGAAATTCATGAAGTCCTATGAAATTTTTTAAATTCTTTTTTAGTTTTCTTTTTATTTTCTGAACATGGACTGCCTTCCCTTCTTTCCACCATGTCTCCAGTCTTTCCAGTTTTTGCCCAAGCTAAAGCAGTAATTACTATTGTTAGTTTTATATGCATCTTTAAGGACATACATGCAAATACAGACTTTTAAAATTTTGTCCCACTTGACAATAATCACTGCTATTTATAAAAGACAAGAATGGGCACTATATAGTAGTAAGAGATCTTTAGCAACTCTAAATTTTATCTGAGCAAATATTGCCAGCCTGTTGTCCTAAAGTTAGGAAAATTACCTTGGATTAGGTCCTGGTTCTGCTCTTTGGATGTTGCTTCCCAGTTGTTGTGCACCATCGATCTTGGCTTTATTCTCTTGAAAGATATTTCATTTCTCTTCTCCTTCTCCCTTTTTTTTTTTTTTTTTTTTTTTTTTTTTTGAGACAGACTCCTGCTCTGTTGCCCGGGCTGGTGTGCAGTGGTGCGATCTCCGCTTACTGTAACTTTCATCTCCCGGGGGGTTCAAGTGATTCTCCTGCTTCAGTCTCCTGAGTAGCTGGGATTCAAGGCGTGCACCACCATACCTGGCTAATTTTTGTATTTTTAGTAGAGACAGGGTTTCACCATGTTGGCCAGGCTGGTCTCGAACTCCTGACCTCTGGTGATCCACCTCGGCCTCTCAAAATGCTGGGATTACAGGTGTGAGCCACCTCGCCTGGCCTATTATTCTTCTTAATTACTTAAATAAAGCATTGAAAAGTATCCACTTGTTGCTGTCTTGGCAGCTTTGTCAATCTACTTCCTGACAATAGCAAGTTAGGAGCTTAGAGATTGTTCCTATATCTCATACAGCTTCAGTCACTTTGCAAATAAAGCTCTCTCAAAACCTTTGTTTTTTCCTCAGTATGTTTGATTCCAGTCAGCCCCATATTCCAATTGTATGCATATACTCACATATATATTCTATGAGTACAATTATATTTTTATGTTGTCTTCAATTAGTAATAATTGTACCTCTTCCTTTCTATAATATATAATTTTTAAATCTTATTTATTTGTTTTTGGCTGGTATCTCCAGGAGAGTGTCAAATAATAGTAACGATAGTGTACTTTTGCCTTATTTCTGGTTTTGTTGGCAGTGCTTCTAGTGTTGCCCCATTAAGCACAATAGCAAATTTTGGGCTAATCCAGATATGTTATCATGCTGCTATAAAGACACATGCACACGTATGTTCATTGCGGCACTATTCACAATAGTAAAGACTTGGAATCAACCCAAATGTCCATCAGTGGCAGACTGGATTAAGAAAATGTGGCATATATACACCATGGAATACTATGCAGCCATAAAAAAGGATGAGTTTGTGTCCTTTGTAGGGACACAGATGCAGCTGGAAACCATCATTCTCAGCAAACTATCGCAAGAACAGAAAACCAAACACCGTATGTTCCCACTCATAGGTGGGAACTGAACAATGAGATCACTTGGACTCGGGAAGGGGAACATCACACACCAGGGCCTTTCATGGAGAGGGGGGAGTGGGGAGGGATTGCATTGGGAGTTATACCTGATGTAAATGATGAGTTGATGGGTGCTGATGAGTTGATGGGTGCAGCACAGCAACATGGCACAAGTATACATATGTAACAAACCTGCACGTTATGCACATGTACCCTAGAACTTAAAGTATAATAATAAAAACAAATATAAAAAAAAAGAAAGAAACAGTAGATGCTGGCGAGGCTGTGGAGAAATAGGAGTGCTTTTACACTGTTGATGGGAATGTAAATTATTTCAACCATTGTGTAAGATGGTATGGCAATTCCACAAGGATGTAGAACCTGAAATACCATTTGACCCAGCAATCTCATTACTGGGTATACACCCAAAGGAATAGAAATCACTCTAATATAAAGACACATGCACATTTAGTTTATTGCAGTACTATTTACAATAGCAAAGACATGGAATCAATCAAATGCCCGTTGATGATAGACTGGGTAAAGCATATGTGGTACATATACACCATGGAATACTACACAGCCATTAAAAAGGAATGAGCTCATATCTTTCGCAAGGACATGGATGAAGCTGAAAGCCATTACCCTCAGCAAACAGAACATCATCTTCAGCAAACAGGAATAGAAAACCAAACACCAGATGTTCTCACTCGTAAGTGGGGGTTGATCAATGAGAACACATGGACATAGGGAGGGGAACAACACACACCGGGGCCTGTTTGGGGTGGGGGGCGAAGGGAGGGACCTAAGAGGATGGATCAATAGATGCAGCAAACCACCATGGCACACGTATACCTATGTAACAAACCTGCACATTCTGCACGTGTATCCTGGAACTTAAAGTAAAATTTAAAAAAATTAAAAATAAATAAATTAAGAAAAGAGATATTCTGTATCTTAAACTGCCTTAGATATGGAAAGTGAGTTAGAAGTCATGACCAAGTATTATGGTGACTCAAGTCAGGATTTGGCCATCAGACTTCGATTTTTCTTTTCTGGTATATTTAAATAATGTCCTTGCAGTTTTCCCATCTGTTTCAATCTTAGGGACATTGTAATCAATTAGTCACTCTCAGAGATCCCTGAAGGTCAGAACTCTGCTGCCCTGTGTGACAAATGTCTTTATTTTGTCTTTGACAATTAAGTGATGTCACTTGGTCTCTGCTTCTCTAGGAATCCTATTATTCTCTTTGAAATCAGGAGCCTGTCTCAATTACTGTATTTTCCATTGTTATATCTGGCTGACTAAGATGTAGAACCATAGAGATTTTCAAGGATGAAAGTGCTGCCTTTAGAAATATATTTGGCAATGAATAGTGGAGAAATTGTCTCCTGGGTCTTCTTGGTGGATGGCTAGGTATATCATAGGTTAATCCACACCAACATTCCCATCTTCATAAACTTTGAATTCATTCCTGCTCATCATTGCAGTGAGGCACTAACAGCTCCTCCTTATTAAACATATCCCACCATTAAGTCCTAATTTCAGTCCACCTATCAAGTAGGACATCAGAACCACTTCCAGTGCAGAAGCCAATTCATTAAATTCAGATTACTGAGTAACTGCACTCATATAAATGCATTTTGCTTTATCTGGTGTTATATTCCACCTTCCTTGGTTTAATAACTATAGAATTAACTACAAAACACTTATCCCAGGGTTTTGCTGACAGATACAACATGACGTTGCAATTCTTTGGAGTATAATCTCTTTCCTCTTGGGCCAAGCTGTGTAACTGACACGTGGAGAATATCCTTACAAGGAATCGGCCCCAGGTGAGGTTATCACAGAGTTTTCAAGCAAAGGAAGACTGGCCTTTTCAGACACAGGAGTGAAAGCTACTTCCGTTGGTCAGGGAGGTTCAACCTGCCTCAGGGATTTGAGATGCTCTGTTTCATTTGAGTCCAACAAGATATCCTCATTCAGAATTGTAGTGGCATGCTGTTTTTAAATCAATGTCCTAATGCTCACATGTGAAACTTGAGGAGGATATAAATTTAACTGATATTTGATTCTGTAACCTGCATAACTAAATTTAGTATTTGATTTTGTGACAATATAATCAATAAGATATCTCTATTAAAAAAATATAAAGGAAATTCCCATCTAATCCTATTTTATTGTGTATTTTAGTCCAAAATGATTATTAAATTTTGACAGATTTTCAGCATATATGAAAAGAAATATTTTTGCTGAAGTCTATTAATATTAAAAAAGTATTAATGTAGCTGGGCGCAGTGGCTCACTCCTGTAATTCCAGCACTTTGGAAGGCCGAGGTGGCTGGATCACGAGGTCAGGAGATCGAGACCATCCTGACTAACACAGTGAAACCCTGCCTCTACTAAAAATACAAAAAATTAGCCAGGCGTGGTGGCGGGCGCCTGTAGTCCCAGCTACTGGGGAGGCTGAGGCAGGAGAATGGCCTGAACCCAGGCGGCAGAGCTTGCAGTGAGCCCATATCGCGCCACTGCACTCCAGCCTGGGTGATAGGGCAAGACTCCATCTCAAAAAAAAAAAAAAAAAAAAAAAAAAAGTCTTAATGTAAATTAATATCATAAAAGTTTATGGCCAGGCGTGGTGGCTCATGCCTGTAATCCCAGCACTTTGGGAGGCCGTGGCGGGTAGATTACCTGACGTCAGGAGTAATGGCCAACATGGTGAAACCCTGTCTCTACTAAAAATACAAAAATTAGCCAGGCGTGGTGGCACACGCCTGTAATCCCAGCAACTCAGGAGGCTGATTCAGAAGAATTGCTTGAGCCGAGGAGACGGAGGTTGCAGTGAACTGAGATCGTGCCACTGCACTCCAGCCTGGCTGACAGAGCGAGACTCTGTCTCAGATAAATAAAAAAAAAAAAAATAAAAATAAATAAATAAAAATAAAAAAAATATATAAAAAAGTTTATCAGTGGATTTCCTAGTATTGGAAATTCATTAATTCTTGGAGTAAAGCTCACTTGATCATGACGCATATATAATTCCTTTCATGCACGCTTACATTGTGTTTGCTAATAATATTTGACTTAGGATATTTCCTTTGCTATTCATAAGTGATATTGACTTTAGAGATTACGTATGTGTGTATGTGCAATTTTATTGTACGAGGAGGTTTTCTTCTTTAATTCATATTCTGGGAAAGATTTTAGAAGCGCGCTGAAACTGCTAGATCTTTAAAGGTTTTTTTTTTTTTTTGAGACAGAGTCTCACTCTGTCGCCCAGGCTGGAGTGCAGTGGCGCGATCTCCACTCACTGCAAGCTCCGCCTCCCGGGTTCACGCCATTCTCCTGCCTCAGCCTCCTGAGTAGCGGGGACTACAGGCGCCCACCACCATGCCCGGCTAATTCTTTTTGTATTTTTAGTAGAGACAGGGTTTCACCATGTTAGCCAGGATGGTCTCAAATCTCCTGACCTCATGATCCACCTATTTCGGTCTCCCAAAGTGCTGGGATCACAGGCGTGAGCCACTGCACCCGGCTCAGATCTTTAAAGGTTTAAAAAATTTTTCCAATGAGACCATCTTGGACAGCTGCTACTGCATTTATTGATTGATGAATCTCTCCATTTCTTCTGTGTAAATACGTTTTTAGGTTTTTATCTCTTTTGAGTTCAGTTTTGGTAAAGCACATTTTCTTAGAAAATTATCTTCAGTTTGGGTTTTCAAATTTACTTATATATTGTTTAGCAAAATAGTTGATTATTATCCTTAAATTAACTCTCTGAGTTTCTTTAATCGTTTATAATTTATTTTTGTGTATTTCTATTTTATTAGAAAAAATAGGCCAGTGATTTTTTTTTCTTTCAAATGACCGGCTTTCAGTTTTCTTCTTATCTCCTTTTCTTCTTTATCACTGTATTCTAGTTTTATTTAGTGTCATATCCCATTCCTTTTCTCTCTTGAAGTTAGCTGTATAATTTATTTTTGTTAACTTTTTATGGATGAAATACTTAAGAATAGTAATTTCCTGAGCAATGCATTTAACTTTTAAGAATTGCATTTTGCAGAAGTCGGAGTCACATATTTCATGCAAAAATAGCATGGCATCTTTTGCTAGAGCTGAACATTTGAATGGGATACTAATGGTAGTTTAAACTGAGCCAAATGATGGAAGGCCTCTACACATTTAATAATAGTATTCTGATATTAACTTTTTCCATGCATATAAGACTTGTGATAGATGTATGATTAACATTTTTGTATTTGTGCATGTGTGTTTTGTGTATGTATCTCTAATAATTTGCTAACAAATTTACTTTCTTGTTGATCCCCTTTTTTCTTTTTTTTTTTTTTTTTTTTGTTTGTTTGTTTTTTGAGACAATTTCAGTCTGATGCCCAGACTGAAGTGTAGTGGCGTCATCTCGGCTCACTGTAACCTCTGCTTCTTGGGTTCAAGCGATTCTCCTGCGTCAGCCTCCTAAGTAGCTGGGATTACAGGCACGCGCCACCATGTCTGGCTATTTTTTTGTGTGTGTGTTTTTATTGGAATCGGGGTTTCACCCCATTGACCAGGCTGGTCTCGATCCCCTGACCTCAGTGAATGCACCCACCTTGGCCTCCCAAAGTGCTGGAATTACAGGCATGAGCCCACTGCTCCTGGTGATCCCCTTTTTCTTAAGGATTTTATTCTAAAATTAGACAGGAAGACTAAATGACCATGGTAGTTTTGAAAGTCCTTACTCTTTATAATCTTTAACTTTGTTTCCAAGTTTTACATTGGTGGCTTTAATTCTTTCGGTTTATTGGGATATAGGCCAGTATTGCATCTCAAGATAATACTTTTTATAAGTAGGAGTGATCTGAGAGGCCAGACAACTATGCAACTTCTGTTCACAGTGGGGAGGAGGTGGGGGGTAAGAAGGAATTAATGGCAGTATTGAATGGTATATGTGAGAGAAAACTTAGAGCTCACTACACCCCCTCTCTACTCAGCCAGTGGTCACTCTTTGTTCCAGCAGAGTGGCCAGTATGCACTGAATTGTGTCCCCTCCAAATTCATATGTTGAAGCCCTAAGCCCCAGTGTGATTGCACTTGGAACTGACACTTTGGGGAAGTAATTAGGTTCAGATGAAGTCATGAGGGTGGGGCCCTCATAATGGGATTAGTGTACTTTTCCGAAGAGACATCAGAGCTCTCTTTCTCTTTTTGAGATGAGGGGCTGAGACAAGAAAGTGGCAGTCTATAAACTAGGAAGAAAGCCCCCCCAGGAACCCAATCATGCTGACACTTGATCTCAATTTTTATCCTCCCAAACTGTGGAAAACAAATTCCTACTTTTAAACCCACCCAGTCTATGGTATTTTGTTATGACAGCTTGAGCTAAGACTTTCAATTTAATGTATGGAAGCCTCTGCTAACTGTTATATCTTTTTTAAGATAGTAAAAAGATTGTAGTTACTACCATAGTGGGTATTCTAATGAGAAATTGGAAGTACTCAGAAAATATTTTTTCTGTATTTTCTTTAAATATGCATATTTATTTTAAAAATGCATATCAGGAAGGTTATACAGAAGTATAATAAAATATGAATTTGTAAAATCTAACGAAAATATTTTATGGTTTCAATGCAGATATTATTTCACATTTAAGTAAATTCTTAGAAATTCATTATTTTTTGTGAATGAAGAGTAACAAAGTATAAAATAAGGAAAGCAAATTTTTCTACATATGCAAAATTACAGAGCTATCTTTTTTTTTTTTTCTTTTTTCTTTTTTTTTTTGGTAGAAACAAGGCCTTACTCTCTTGTCCAGGCTGGCCATTGTAGTTTATTGTAACCTCAGACTCCTGGGTTCAAGTGATCCTCCTGCACTGGCCTCTCAAAGCAGACTATATGATACCTGGGATCAAAGGAATGGACCCAGACTACGAGCAATTTTTTAAGATTGAGAATTTTGATTTGCTTGCTTAACATTAAGATGTGTTGTAGAATGGATTGAGTTGGAATATGAATATTATTAGAAGAGCTTACTTTGGGTTAACACCTATAATTGTCATTTTTAATCTTTCAGTCTCATCCCACTCAAGAGAGATGATACTCTCATTAATAATGGCAGCTAAAGATGCTTTTTATGCTTTATGTCACTTAGTCCTTGTTACCATTCTTTGTGATAGGTTTTATTGTTTTCATTTTGCAATGAGAAAACAGAGTTAGAAAAGGTAAATACCTCTTTCAAGTTTATATAACTAGATTGTGGCAAAACTAAATTTATTCATACTTCATATGGTTAGGCTTTGTGTCCCCACCCAAATCTTGTCTTGAATTATAATCCCCATAATCCCCACGTGTCAAGGGAGAGACCAGGTGGAGGTAATTGGATCACAGAGGCGGTTTACCTCATGCTGTTCTCGTGATAATGAGTGAATTCTCATGAGATCTGATGGATTTATAAGTGTTTGGTACTTCCTCCTGCATTCATTCTCCTTCCTCTGCCTTGTGAAGAAAGTTCCTTGCTTTCCTTTCATCTTCTGCCATGATAGTAAGTTTCTCGAGGCCTCATCAGCCATGGTGAACTGAGTCAATTAAACCTCTTTTTAAAATAAATTATCCAGTCTCAATGATATTTCTTTATAGCAATGTGAGAATGGACTAATATAATACTCTTAAGCATTGAATTCAGATTTTATAAGTATATGGCTAATAAATGTCCCCATTTGGTCAGAAATCTGGTCAAATTAATATACAACAAAGTTTTGTTTTTCCTTGATATTAACCTTGATACATTTCTGTGAAATAACAAATATACTCTTTAATAAAAAATTTCGAGCCACCTCTGCTTTGTCCCTAACACATATGTAGCTTGCCTTTTGAATAATCCAGTTCTGCATATTGCCAAAGAACTTCATAGAGCAAGCCACACTGTAGTTTCTTGAGAGAAGAGGAACACATTTCCCCTTTCCCAAAACTATTAGAAATTATTTCCTTATAACACTCATTGCATAAAACCATGAATCATAAGAGCTCATCCTTGACTTCAATAAATGTCTAAGAGATTTAATCAAATTTAAGATGCTTACCTGATACATAATAGT
Organism: Macaca thibetana thibetana; assembly: GCF_024542745.1. Classification (NCBI taxonomy): domain Eukaryota; kingdom Metazoa; phylum Chordata; class Mammalia; order Primates; family Cercopithecidae; genus Macaca; species Macaca thibetana. Next base: position 78,450,800 of record NC_065579.1, read on the forward strand.
TAGAACTTCTATTCAAAATATCTACTTCTCCATAGTTATCTTTTAATGTCTATAATTTCACTTGCTAATAGGTTCCCAATATGAATCTGCAAGGCTAGCTCTTTGCTTTTGCAATTTCTTTGTGCATAGGTCCATTGTGTAGGCAGAGGTTTTAAGCCCATAGCCTGCTGTGTTTATTGATCTATTTCTTAATAATTCCATATCAGGCAATCACACAATTCATGAACGGTCTGGGAGGGAAGAAACACACACATTACTATCAGCGAGAGACTGAAGTAGCCATGCATTTAGAGGCTCCACTAAGAATTTTAGCCTTGTCTATATTACGTAGAATGATTGTGAAGCACTGCGGTGAGACTTTTAAACAAATCAAAATTATAGCTTTCTTGTTCTAAAATATAAATGTTTCTTTAAGGAATCATTTTGGTATTTGCCTCAGCTTGTTTTCTTCTTCAGTTTGAATAGGATGTGAAATTTTCTAAGTTTAAATTAGCCAACCAATATTCAGTAATGTTCCATCTTTGCTCTCAAATGTGCTTTTTCTATTTCGTGGCTTTGCTGAGTGTCTGGACTTCTGCTATATATTCTAGGCCAGACATTATTCAGCTATTCCAGTGTCACCTCTGCTCCATCTACTGGAATAATTATATTTACTATGTACACTCTTTAGCAAAATCATTATTTTTATAATGGCTTTAAAAAAATTTCTACAAAGCATGCTGCCAAATAGTATTAAGTTATTTAGTTAAAAGGAGAAATCTCAGAGCAGAATCAAGATGAAACTATTAAATTAATCTTATCCAGTTTTGCCTAAATATATGCAGCCTGCACAGACTTCTGTCATGGACAGATAGAGATCTGCTTTGCACTGAGGGAGAAGTGGCACGTGAGGTCAGAGAAGCAGGTGAATTTTGAAATAAAGCTGGTGTACAGTAAAGATCTGCAGCCTTTGATTTGCTCTGATTCCTTATCTCACAGCCACAGGGAGCTATTTGTTCTCACACATGCTCTGGCATCTCATGTCTTCTTGCCTTTGCACATGGTCTTCTTTCTTCTTAGATCCCCATTCCCAACCATCCATACTTGAAAAACTTATTTCTCCATTTTATAAGATTTTAAATAGTTTCTTTTACATACTTCCTGACACCTATAGAAAAAAAATAAAAAGAGCTCACATTTTGGTGTCTCTATAATGCCTCCAGTTTATTTCCATTTTAGCATTAATCACAAAATAATTGTCAGTATGCAGTATACATATCTGCCTTTTCTTCTAGACTCTAAACTTCCTTGAATGCTACAAAATTCTGTGGTTGATATTATTATTGTTGTTAGTTACCATAAACTGCCTTTGCTAAGCAGAAGTCCCAATATTTGAAGATCATTTTGCTTATAAAGTTCTTGTACTCATGTCCAAAGAAGGTAAGACAAAGCACCTTTGTTCTGCATAAAAATATGTGAAAGATTTTGGGTAGGTGGTAGCAGTGAGACCAAGTACAGGGATATCATGGCTGATATAGCCAATGAGCAAGGTTGGGGCATAACTGAGGTGAGGAGGTGTTAAAGTGAAGGAGTACTCTGGTTTGATGCTCATCCAGAGACTTGAACAATTAAATATGACTTAGAAGCATTGGAAAACAAAAAGAGATGCTTTGGTTTTCCTCAGGGTTGGCCTGAGATGAAAATAGAGATAACATTCTTTTTTTTTTTTTGAGATGGAATCTTGCTCTGTGGCCAAGGCTGGAGTGCAGTGGCGTGATCTCGGCTCACTGCAAAGTCCACCTCCTGGGTTCTAGCGATTCTCCTGCCTCAGCCTCCCAAGCAGCGGGGGCTACAGGTGTGTGCCACCGTACCCAGCTAATTTTGTTTGTTGTTTGTTTGTTTGTTTTTTAGTAAACATGGGGTTTCAGTGTATTGGCCAGGCTGGCCTCAAACTGCTGACCTCGTGATCCACCTGCCTCAGCCTCCCAAAGTGCTAGGATTACAGGCATAAGCCACTGCACCCAGCCTAGAGATAGCATTTCTAGTGATAGCCAGACATCTAATTTACAGCAAAAACTTTAGGACTTGTAAAATACCTGGGACATAATGATACTTAGTGAATGAATGAATAAAGATATGAATGACGGCTTCTTAGGAAAGTACAGGAATAGTCAGTAAAACAGTTGATTTTAACTTTTGTTTTCCAGAAATTGAAATGCCTTTACAATTAGCAAGGGAGTGAAAAGGCTCATACGAGCCTGGAGAGTTACCAACATTATTCTTTGCAGCTGCAGAAAGCAGAGAACTGCAGGTCATGAGTGCCAATCATTTGCCTTAAGACCCTGAACAAAACCAGAACCAGCAAAGACCCCTGTCCTGACTCACTTCAGTACTCCAAAAGAGTAAATGATAGCATCACCCTTCCACATTTTAGAATATTTTCTTTCTTTCTAGGTAAAACACAAATTATGCCAAGCTGTTATATATTTTATTTTTTCAAGAAGGCAGCAGGATTTAGTGAAAGGAGGTCAGATGTTTGGAACCCTGTGCCAGCATTTTCTCACCTTCATTGATTACCTTCAGAGTAATTAATGAAATAACATATAAAACTAGCATAGAGTCAAATAAATAGTAAATGCTCATTGATCATTCTCTTTCCTCCCCGAAATGTCATTGTACCCTTGGAATATGAAGTCATAAGCAATATTCCCAAGGGTAAATGCTGATAAAATAGGTGAAGTACATGCAGAAGTGTTTGAGGGGAGCATCCTGAACAGAGGATGAGTGCTTGTGAAAGGGAAGCCTCAGGCTTAGAAGACATTTTCCTCCTTCCCAGTTTTGCCTTAGGCTTGCCTTTGGAGTAGCCTTTTGCCTTGCAATCAACTTTGGGGTAGCGGAAGGAAACCTGTCCAGGAATAGAGCTCTGTGCTTTTCCAGTCCCCCATTAAACTATGGAGATGTTTCCAGTTTGTTGAGCTTAGCAGTCTTGTAATGTGGATGAATGTTCTCTGTCTAGGATGGGATAACAACTTCTTTTCATTGGATCATGAGAAAGTGCATACTTTTTTATACTGCTGCATCCCTAGTTTAAAAAACAAATTTTGAACATTTTACAATGAGATTAAGTACTTCTTTCCTAGTGGGCCTTATCCAGACTGTTTTATAAATCTCTAAAATGGTTATGCCCATAATATTTAATGGATTTAAGAAAAATATGTGTATGCAAATAATTATGCCAGCAAACATTCTATCTAGTTAAGATTGAAGTAGTTTCATCTACATGTTATTTTTTTTTCTTTTGTCGGTAGAAAGCATAAGATTTGTTTCTCCAGAAATTTAGAATTAACTAGAAGAAATCTGTTTTGCATTTATGCTACCAAAATTATTTGTGTATTTTGGCAGCTGGAATTAGTCTACTACTTGCCTTATTTTTTAATGGCTACACTGAATGCTGTGTTGTTAATTTTCATTCAGACACTTTATCTGGAGTGATTCAGATGTTTTAAATGGATTTGTTTTTAGATAGGAATAAAAAATAATGTATCGTTTTCACAATTTACTTGAAAGACCCAGAAACAAATTTGTTTGCCTGTGCAAACTCTTCCCTTGCTTTTTGAAAGACAAAATTCTCATTTCCCACGTAGATTGATTTGAACGTGCTGCATTGCCTTATTAATTGGTAAAAATGCAGATCTAACGATGCTTGTGTTTCCTGCTTAAAGCATTTTTGTTAGCTCTTGCAAAAGAGGAGTATACAAAATGATGCAGATATAAATTTGTTTATTTAGATATATATATTTATTTATATATATGTTTATATATATATTTTATATATATTATTGTGTGTATATATATAAATTATTTGTTTATATACTTTGATGGATTAGAGGTTCATTGAAGATTAGTTTTCAATTAAAATAAGTATTTATCTTCAATGAATAGATTTGTTAGTAGAAGCTTATAAGTAGTACCAAACCAAATCTAGTAACATGTTTCTTCTCTGATACTATGAAATACAATACATATCACTTTTTTTTTTTTTTTTTTTTTTTGAGATGGAGACTTGCTTTTGTTGCCCAGGCTGGAGTGCAACGGCATGATCTTGGCTCCCTGCAACCTCCACCTTCTGGGTACAAGTGGTTCTCCTGCCTCAGCCTCCCGAGTAGCTGGGATTACAGGCACCTGCCACCCTGCCCAGCTAATATTTGTGTTTTCAGTAGAGACGGAGTTTCACCATTTGGCCAGGCTGGTCTCAACCTCCTGACCTTGTGATCCACCAGCCTCGGCCTGCCAAAGTGCTGGGATTACAGACGTGAGCCACCGCGCTCAGCCTACAAATCACTTTTATTTGGCTAATGTTTCACAGTACACAGAACATTTACATGGATCTTATTTAAACTTTCCAGTCTCCTGTAAAGTAGATAGAGCAGGCAATAATTTTCTTCCCATTTTATATATGCAAGGAAACTGATTGTCTGAAGTGTGAAGCAGCAAAAAAACAGTGGAAGAGCCGCGATGGATATCCATAGGTCTAGTCATTCAGATGTCTCCTCCATATCTCCATGCTGGTGAACACCATTCATTGCACCACACTGCCATTATTCCTCTACTTGTTTGCAAAGAAACCTTCCCACCAAGGAGGAGTGATAGTAATTTTGCAGTGAAATATGAAAAGCCAGTTGAACTTCTTAATCTAATGGTAAATTTTCCAGGTCAGCCAAAACATAACAGAATACATTGACTGGATTCACTCATAAAAATAAGCCATTCATTCATTCATTCATTCATTCAGTGGAATACTGCAATAGGGACTATGGACAGTCCAGACAATTAAGCCCTAGATTTAGTGGGATTCTTTGATTTGTTTTTAGATTTATTCATGGCAGATAATTTAATTACTGATGCGTGATAGCATCACTGAGAGCAGGCAGCAGGATTTGTCAGGAAGGCAGGTCTACTGGATGGCCACTGAATGGCCTCTGCTAGGCTCTTGCTGTCCTTGTTGCTGCTTTCTTTGTGCATAGGTTAAGTTTATGATTTGGCCATTTCGAATGTGTTTGGCTGTGACTCACAGTTGGTAATGTAATGAACATTAGCATTCATTTCTGTCTGAGAAGAAATTTGTCTTTGTCACCGCTAGTTAAACCAAATACTTGTTTTGAATTCAGTTCAATTAGTTGTTTTTTTCAATTTACTTCCAACTTTTATTCTTTGTGATTGTCCAAGTCTAGTAAATGGGTGACAAAGAGAAAATAAATTGTCTTTTTTGGGCAAACGTACTATGTGATCTTTTAATTCCTAATGATTCCCATACAGCTGATGCAGTATACAAGGATTATTCATGGGACCATTAAACCCAACTTTCTCTTTGCAGCCTCGGATCTGAAATCATTTCCACAGTAGTTTACCCTGTAGTCTATTCCCTAGTCTCACATGTCATATTGACCTTAAATCCTTCTACTTCTAAAGAAAATAATTGTTCCAAGTGAATGGTGCTACATCAAAATCTTTTTCCGAGTGCTTAGCAGTTTCTATCTTATAATGACAATTAAATTTAATTATTCTGATTTGGCAATTTTCATGGAACCCCTAATTATGGATTATCTTTTTAAAGGTTTTTAATATTTTCTTCACATAGAAGATAATTTTTAAAACTAACAAAAGTTTGAATAGTAACTAGAAAACAGAAAGCTCCTATTTTAAAAGAAAGTCTTAAATGTAAAATAAAATATAATTTAATGTCTTACAGTAGAAAAATAGTATATTAACACCATATTACATGATACATAAAAATGGATCACTTACAATGTTCTAGAAGCAAATTTCAGGAGCATAGATGACTTAAATTATCTGTGTAAATGGTCATATGTACTATGCTTAGCTAACCAAGAGAGTATAAAGGACCCTGTTAGGTTGATGCAACAGTTTTTGCAATTACTTTTAATGGCAAAACCTGCAATCGCTTTTGCACCAACCTAATGTTATATTTGAATTCTCTCATCTGTGCTGCCCTTTACAAGCAAATAATGTTTAATATCTTAGAGTTTTACATCTCTGGGCTTATATGTTCAATGTCATGCCTTCCAAATCTGTAGTTACATATATCATGTATTTTTTAAAGCTATATTGATTTGTTTTCTATTTTTTAATGAAATGAAACAATGTATCTGTGGAAGTGATTTTTTCTATACATTTTCTTTTAATTTATTTGGGGGGCCACTTCATATACACAAGTGGAAACATTTTAAATGACTCCAAGGTCACTTACTGCACAAAAAGCATTTATCATTAAAAATAAAAAAACCCTGACATTTAACCTGTAGTAATTAGGAAATAAATCATCTGTAATGATATTTTGAAAGAAAAACTACTGGGACTGGGACATATTTTTGAAAGAAAATAATTTGTTGTTATTATTATTATTATTATTTTGATAAAATAATATCGCCTAGGCTGGAGTGCAGTGGCGCCATCTCGGCTCACTGCAAGCTCCACCTCCTGGGTTCACGCCATTCTCCTGCCTCAGCTTCCCAAGTACCTGGAACTACAGGCGCCCGCCACCACGTCCGGCTAATTTTTTTGTATTTTTAGTAGAGACGGGGTTGCACCATATTAGCCAGGATGGTCTCGATCTCCTGACCTCCTCCTGCCTTGGCCTCCCAAAGTGTTGGGATTACAGGCGTGAGCCACCGTGCCTGGACAATAATTTGTAATTCTTAATGTTGTCAAAAAAAATCCTCATGCTTTCTTTTTTCTTTTTGTTCTATTTTATGGGAGGTGGTAAATGAAGAAGAGAATGGCAAATTGGGAAGAAAATGGGGGAAGAGTCACATAGTTGAAAAATTCTTAAATTCAATCCGTTTGAAATAGAAATCTCTGCTAAAAAATGGTTAGGAGTTAAGTCAAATAGCTCTTTTCATATTTGCTTAGTATTTAAATGCTGAGGGAATTATTGTTATGCAATTGTAGTAATATAATCAGGTTACAGTGTCATTTTTTCTTTCATTCAAGTCTTGAAATGATTATTTGGGCTTCTGTAATTTCATGGATAGATAGTTACCACTTTTGTTTGTTGGCTAGATGATCTGACAAAGTTCAGCTTAAGCTTTTGATATTTGCAAAAATATGACATTTGGCTTTTGTATTTATTTTTTGTAAAACCTGGAATGTGCTAGGCAGAAAGTAGACAGTTTGAAGATATTTTGAAATCTTTACATTACTGCAGATAGTATATCACAACAATAATTTATTTATGCTTTATTCATTTATTATTGTTAAACAAGGCATAATATGACCTTAGTTTGTTTTCCTGAACTTTTGAGCCAAATTTCTAAAGCTTGGCATGACAAGTATACTTGAAATAAACATCACTTACATGTGCAAATCAGTTAATTGCCTACACAGCTACCTACCAATTAGTCACTTATTGATGCAATTAGCTAGATGTACAGCTAATTTGGAGTAAAGAAAAAAATGTCTCAGTTCAGAATGACAGTCTAAAATCTAGCTTAGTGGTTAGATTGACTTAGGTTAAAAAATTCTCATGCTCAGGCAAATGTAGTCAGCCCTTCTCATCAGTGGGTTCCATGGACATCCATGGATTCAACCAACTTCAGGTTGAAAATATTTTTTAAAAATTGCACTCTCCACTGATTATGTGCAGACTTATTTTCTTGTTATATTATCTACAATACGGTATAAGAACTATTTACATAACATTTACATTGTATTCTGTATTATAAGTAACCCAGAGACAATTTAAAATATATGGGAGGATGTGTGTAGGTTATATGCAAATACTACAACATTTTATACAGAAACTTAAGCATCCTCAGATTTTGCTATCCTCAGGAGGTCCTGGAACCAATCCCACATAGATGCCAAGAGATGCCTGTACACAAGTTTAGGCATGATTTTAGGAACCGAGGGTAGTATATAAGTATATGGTCATTTATTCTTGTGTGATCATCATTGATCTTCTTGGCTCCCACCTTGGAAAGGTATTATTGCCTTGAGGAAATCTGGATAATTTTTATGCTGCCTTTACGTCTTAAAAATGATGTAAACATTTCAATATTAAATTTCCTTTTTGGTAGAACAAAGGCTTACGAGGTAATTGTAAGAATTAAATAACAAATCAAATAAAGCATAAAACAATCATATTAATTGCTAGCATCTACTGACCTGTTTACTGAGTACTAGGTACTCCACTAAATAATTCAGATACATTACATCATTTTCATTCTTCTCCACAATCCTTTTAAAAGATAATCTTTTGTTCCCATTTTTCAGATTAGGAGACTGAAGTTTATAGTTTACCTGATTTGCCCATGATCTCGTAATGGTAGAAGTTGCATTCTAACTTAAGTTTCACCAATTCCAGAGGTCGGCATTCTTTTTTTTTTTTTTTTTTTTTTTTTTTTTTTAACAAAGTCTCGCTCTGTGGCCCAGACTGGAGTACGGTGGTGCAATCTCAGCTCACTGCAAACTCGCCTCCCGGGTTCACGCCATTCTCCTGCCTCAGCCTCCCAAGTAGCTGGGACTACAGGTGCCCACCACCACACCGGATTAATTTTTTGTATTTTTAGTTGAGACGAGGTTTCACCATGTTGGCCAGGATGGTCTCGATCTCCTGACCTTGTGATCTGCCTGCCTCGGCCTCCCAAAGTGCTGGGATTACAGGTGTGAGCCACTGCGCCTGGCAGCATTCTTAAAATATACCTGTTAACTATGTTCCATATAAAGCAAAATTTGACATTAATCATTTGACTCCATTAAATTAGCTCCTTTCCCTTCTTCCTGGGCTAGGATTAGGTCATTCCCAGCTATTTATGGAAAGAAAGGAGTGGAAAAATTTTGAAATACTTGGAATTTTGGAGTGTTCTAAGTCAGACTTGGGGCCCCATGGTGAGTGATGTACTTCAAACTATACAACATTGCCCCAGAGTCATCCTGAGGCAATTCTGCAGCATCAGCTCCTAGCATATTAAAACTTACTATTAGGAAATCAGCATGATGGGTACTACTCATGAAATTCCAAATAATAACTTTAATATTTGCAACTACAGTGACAATAATAAAAAAATCTTAGTTACATAGAGCTTGAAAAACTAAAATAATCAAGAGCTTTTAAAAAAGGGTATCTTCTTAATAATTGAAATGTATCATTATAATGTATAATTCACCACATACTATGTGTTATTAACAATGTAACATTTGAAGCTTCTTGATGTAAGTGGGAAGTTACAAACAATGACTGTAAATAAAGGAGACAGTGATAATTTCAGCACAAATTAATCAATGTACAGTTACTTTGTTCCTAGTTGTATTTCTGGTGTTTGAGTTACCACATTGAGTCCTATTATGAACTCACTAAAATATTAGGTTAACCTTATTTTACTAAAAAAAAAGTTCAGTATTAACCTGTAAATTTGACTATATCCTGAAAATAATTATGAATTGAAATTGCCAATCCTGTTCAGAGTGATATATGAATATAATAATTAGTGTGATAAAATCTCACAATTTTTTGTACTGAAGAATATTATTACGATATTAAAATGTTGTCCGGGCGCAGTGGCTCACACCTATAATCCCAACACTTTGGGAGGCTGAGGCAGGTGGGTAACATGGACAGGAGTTCGAGACCAGCCTGACCAACATGGTGAAACCCTGTCTCTAAAATACAAAAATTAACTGGACATGGTGGCACACACCTGTAATTCCAGCTACTTGGGAGGCTAAGGCAGGAGAATTGCTTGAACCCAGGAGGTAGAGGTTGCAGTGAGCTGAGATTGTGCCACTGCACTGCATCCTGGGCTACAGAGCAAGACTCCATCCATCTCAAAAAAAAAAAAAAAAAAAAAAAAAGACAAAAATGTTGAAGTAGCATTTATCACCAACTCATTTTTTGATTGCAGCAGAGAAAGTTCAGTAAATTTGCAATGTATCTAGTGTTAATGGGGTAGAAAATGAAAAACAACCATAAAAATGGTCAAGCTGATGAGAGTTGTAGAGTGAAATGATTTGAAACTGGATTTATAAAGGTCTATACATCAGTTTTCTTGTTTTCTCTTCTGGTTAGAAAACTAAAAAACAAACAAACAAAATTTAAAAAAGATTAAAGTCCCAAGCAGTTTTAAAGCCATAAAATTTTAGAAATGGTGTATAACCAAAGTTAACCAATCCACCTCCTTCCTCTTCCTATTTTAAATGAGGAAACTGAGGCTGAGAATGAGGAAATCAATCATAGAGTTTTTAAAGAAAAGACTGTGAAATCATATAGTTCACTCTGCTCTTTGTGATTCAGAGAGATTGAAAGGTTTCAAACGAACACAAAGGTATTTACTGCCAGAGCCAGGACTATCCACTGGCTACTTTCTTTCTACTATCAACTATTTTTTAAATCAAAATTTAGATTAAATATGATTATTCACTCACATGCTGGGTCCTGAGTAGAATGACCAAATGATAATTATTGTACCGCAGTGTGCACCGCAGTTCATGATCTTTTGCTTCAATTCATAGTTTTAAGCTAGGCAACTTTTGTGTACCAAATGTACAATTCCGTTTTGTGGGATTTAGAAATAAAAAGCAAAAGGGACTGGGCGTTGTGGCGCACGTCTGTAATCCCAGCACTTTGGGAGGCCGAGGCAGGTGGATCACGAAGTCAAGAGATCGAGACCATCCTGGCCAACATGGTGAAACGCTGTCTCTACTAAAAATACTAAAATTAACCAGGCATGGTAGTGCGCACCTGTAGTCCCAGCTACTTGGGAGACTGAGGCAGGAGAATTGCTTGAACTCAGGAGGTATAGGTTGCAGTCAGCCAAGATCGTGCCATTGTACTTCAGCCTGGCTACAGAGCGAGACTGTGTCTCAAAACAAAAACAAACAAACAAAAAGAAATAAAAAGCAAATGAAACAAATATCACACTGTTATTTGAAAATCAAGATTGAAAGTTAGCTCTTAAAGATGAATTTACAAAAACCTTCATTATTAATAAAATTGACTACCAGGTAATTTTTGGGTTAGATGAGAATAAGGACCTGTACTCTGGCAGTAGTTGTGGGATTGAGAGGGTGAGAGAAATAAGACAAATCATTAAACAGAAGTAGAAGAGAGATGGACTTTTTATCATATAAGTCTAACTAGAAACAACCAGGGAAAATTTATTTATATACTGAAAAATAATCTGAAGCAATTAGAGACATACATTGTGACAGAGAACTTGGAAGTTATATATGTACATGTTACTTTCTGCCTGTCTTTGTTTTTTTCTATTTCTGTGACAGCATGGAAATAATACAAAGAGACACTAAATAACCAAGAAAATAAAAGTCAACCAAGTGATTTCATTTAGAATGGATAAAATACGCACAGAAATAAACACACAGGGGAAAGAGAGAGAGAGAGAGAGAGAGAGAGAGAGAGAGAGAGAGAGACAGTTGGTTATTATAAAAACTCAGTACTAGAACCCACTTAAAGATATTAGCTACTGCACCAAATTGGGAAGGTTATTTCAATAGTTGCAATGAGGAATACACATTTTTTTGTGAAATATTAGAGCTTTTGGTGTCATCTAAAGTCTAGTAAGAACAAGTTTCATTATTTCATTACCAGCATAGAGAGAAAATGTTTAGTTTTATATTTATTACTAAATAAGTAATAGCATTCTTGTCTTCGTATCATATTTATCTCCTCTACTACCTTTGTCTTCTTGCACTTGGTTTTATGTTAGGTGGGAAGTTTCCTGTAGTTTTCAAGTTTTTTCAAAAACTTGCCGTCTTTACTATGGGCCCTGAAGGGGTAGGGTATGGATGAATACCAGTCATATCTGTTTCTTTTCTAGGTTAATTGACAACAATGTTGCTTATCTTCAAGATCCTTAAGAGTGAATCCTTGTTATTTATTTTTTGAATACCAGATTTATTTTCTGAATCCAGGACTTAGGGCAGCTTTGCAGATAATACAGGTTTTTATATGATTCAGTAGAATGCCATTTGTTGACAAAATGATAACATGAGAAATCGTTTGCATTATTTTTCATCACTTGAATTTTCACACCATACAACACCTGCCTGTTAAAATGAATGTGATATCCTCACCTAATACTGTGCCAGTAAAAGAAATAATAGAGGAGCAAGAAAGTCCCCCTAGAACTGTGCACCAAACTCTATGAGTAAATGACTGACACAAATCCCTTGGAAACAGCACCCTTACTTTCACTGCTGGGTCTAACTCAGGACCATTTCAGATAAACAGCCCTCAATAGTTTTAAAGATTTGGGCATTTTGTTCACAGATTTCTAGATGATTAATGTATTTCACTGGGAGCTCTAAAGGAAAGGGACTTCTGCTTTCTCTGGGGGAATGCCTCTTTATACCACCTTTCTCTTTCTTATCCTATTTGTATGTCATTATTCAATGTTTGCATTCACTTCTGATATCATGTTACCTTATTGGACTGATTTTGTCTTCCAGAAAGCAGTCACTGTACTTCCTTTGATGTGGCTCTTGACCCCTGAGGCATGGAATTTTGAAGTGACCATTTTCAAGTAGTCATTTTAATGTGTCCTGACAGCTGCTAGCATTTTTGATCTTCACCTTATCTCTCACTAGATCCTTGACAGTCAGTGCTTTCTTCAGTTTATCGCTCAGGCTCTTGCGAGGTGTGAGTCAGAAATGAAATACAGGTATGGGATGGGTGAAGGTGTCTGCTGTGCACATTATGTGTCAAGAAGCAAAGCTATAAACTTAATGGTTTCTTTTTCAGGCAACATCAAAGGACACCTTCTTCAAAAGAGCCTTAACAAGTGCCTGTACCATGTAGGCTACTACTATGACATCTGTTTTTGTTATTATTTCTTTCTACTATTATCTTCATTTAAACACTAACTGCTTCTCTGTTACAGAATTAAAATCTTTTTATCTTTTCTAGATTTAGAGTCCTACCTTTGCCTTATTTATTTAACAAATATTTATTGAGTAACTGCCTTGGAGCAGGCATCATTCTAGGTAGTTGGCACATATTAGGGAATGTAACCAACAAAATTTCTTGCCCTTTGAGAACTTACATTCTAGTAGGGGTTAGATATACAATAATGTATTGAAGACTAAGGAGGCTGAAATTTCTTTACTGTCTGTGGATCTTGGGGAGAGCCTGCATGGACAGCTGTGCATTTTGTGCACCACACAATTCCTGGGTGTGCCAATCACCTATTGTCCATGTGAATGGTACCGCCTAGAATTGTGTCATGGACAACCTGTGCAGCCCTGGGTGGTAGTACTGGTGTTGCACCAGGTTTACGCAGAGGTAACAGGTTTTGGTTCAGTCTCGTATGACCTCCTGAGAGTGAACAGGCCTGAGTTTTCTTAGGGATTTGGTTTAAAGATTGGTGAAAATTAGCACAAATGAGTACTTCAGTGGTTACAACTAATGTAATTAACAGTTGACTACAATGAAGCACAGAGTCAATTTGATAATAAATGATATCAGAGAAGATTAGACCTTTCAAATCTCCGTATATCCTGTTAGGAAATATAATCAAGTTGGTTGCGTGGTTAAGTTTTCTGTCTAGTGTGAGATTCTTTTATTAATAGTTACCCTTACCAAACTTTTACCACGAAACACATCGCTCTAAACTAAATTACAAAACTGCCTTTATCAGGCAATATCACCTGGATCTAACATTCATGTTCCGAGGAGAATTTCTTATTGCCCATTAAATGTCATCATGCTGTAGCACTCAAACGTTACATGGTGTCTGCTAGATAGGCTCCTGCCAGTCACTGTCCCCTGATGTTATGATGCTCATGAGAACCTATTCTCTGGCTTACCCACGCCAGAAGGATTGACCTAAGTAGTGTGGTCATGGCTTACCATATTTACCTACAAGAGACGGGGGCTGATACTGGGACGTGTTCATGTAAATGAACTTTCTCTTGGAGCTTTTATTTTCTGATTCTATTTTCTCAACTCCCCCAAGATAGATTATCAGGAATATCTACACTCAGAACAACTCATTATCCTTTCTTACATGTTTATATGTTTGTTTTCCTGTGAAGTTCCTCATAGAGAGTTGAGTGAATGAGCAAAGAATGCAAAGATAGTTGTTCCATTGAATGTGAAGTACAGAGGTTTTGTCACTGTTCAAAATTGAGAGGTTTGTGGTTACAATCTAAGCCAGCAAATAAAGTAGCTGGCAATTTAACAGAAATATGTAAGTGAGGAGGCCTATCAGAAACTGTTACCTCAATTCTAGTGTGGGACATTTTGATGTAGGTTAAGTAACCGTGCTAGGAGAAACAAGTCACCCAAACAAGCTGGTGGAGGTGAGGAAAAGAGGTTTAAGGGTATACAGAAACCCTTTCTGGCAAGTTCTCATGTATTTACTTTAGTGTTAGTCATTTCTTTTCGCTTTCTTTGAGTTGGAGGATGATAAATTGTTTTGGAGAGGAAGTGTTTTTCCTGGCAGTAAATTCAGTGAGTAAATCATATCATGAATTATTTTATACTTAAGTATAATTGAATAATATATAATAATATCTTTAGCTGGGAGGCAGTACAACTTAGTGGTTAAGAACATAACCTTTTGAGGGAGATAGAACTGGGTTTATGCTTTAACTCTGCTAGTTATTTTTGATTACCTTGGGCACAAAACATTACTTCTGAGCCTAGTCTTTTCATTTGTAATGTAGAAATTTTAGTAACTAATGTAGATATTTTGTGTGGATTAAGTCAAGTAATGTAAGGCACCAACTCCAGTGCTTGACTCAAATGGCATGCAAAGTTGTTGCAATTACAATTATTTACTTACTTGGAGATATATTTAGTAGTTTTAAAAATAATCCCTTTTTATCAAAGAACAAATTAGGCAGATTATCCCTTTTTGTCTATGACATGAGCAGATTATAAAATATGGTTAAAAGTTTGAACAAGTTTGCTGATCAAACAAAAAGGACTGGTTTTTGTTGGTGAAAAAGTTATTTAATAGTTCTCTTAATTACTGAATTATGACAATATCAGAAAATCGTACATTTGATTGAGGTTTAGTACTTTATTGTCATAATTGAACTTTTAGAAGTGTTTATTATATCTTCATTTTGATTTTTAATTTTGCCACTGAATTTTTAATTACTTTGTATTCACAATTTAATGCTATTATACATTTAATAAGTTAATATAGTATGCCTATAATTTCATTAACTTATCCCTATGGGTTGTTCTTCTTTTTTTTCTTTTTAAAATTTCAGGTTGAATGGTTAAAATTGATTTATTTTTAAATTTATTTTAAAAATAGAAGCAATTAAATATATAAAATAACATCTAACTGGTTCCTTGTATAAGCGATGGAAGATAATTTTTTAACTGTTCCCTTTTTCGCTAGTCTGTATTATTATCTTTGCTGCCTTATTTTGTGGTTTCTATGGTTTTATTGTTATTGTCTCTGATAATTGTTATTCAATATTCAAATGCATTTTAAACTTATATTATGCTGCTTACAGAAATGCAGTGTAAAACCTCCTGTTGTTCAGGTAGTTATTTTTTTCTGTTTTTCTTTTTTAACCTACGTAGTATGATAAAGG
Source organism: Macaca thibetana thibetana (assembly GCF_024542745.1). Taxonomy (NCBI): domain Eukaryota; kingdom Metazoa; phylum Chordata; class Mammalia; order Primates; family Cercopithecidae; genus Macaca; species Macaca thibetana. The sequence goes on from NC_065579.1 coordinate 78,466,367, forward strand.
CTAAATCTTAGACATGTTTTACCATATTTGTGAAAGAATTTCCTGCTTCTATTGTTTGAGTGAAGTGAGGAATTCAATTACACATGTAAACTACTTTTTATAAAATATGTATTTAAGTAGTTATTAGCATACATGGTAATCTTTTTTCCTTACTATTCCAAATATTTTAAAGGGAGAAAGCATCTGGGTTTATTAAGGACAATAGCTGGAGTATTAGAACATTCTAAATTATTCTTATTTTTATTTTATTATACCTTTCATTTTTATATTTTATATGATTTGCCCTCCATCATAAAAATACAATGAAAAAGGCACAGAAAATACAATTTGGAAATTTCTATATTTTCAATTTTCTCCAGTAACGTATTTTTTTCTTCTAAAGGGCTTTCGTGTCACACTTTTGAAAACAATTTTTTTCTGTTTTCTTATATATTCTTTAATTGTATTTATTTATTTGAAAACATTATTTTAAAAATAGCTATAATGTTTATACCAGATCTAAACCCTGTTGTCTATTCTCCTACTATAGATGTTAAAAATCTTTTGGGTTTTCAATAACCAAATTTTTGGTCATAGAGGCCTCCATATTTTTGGCAGAAGATAGTTATAGATGCTTTTTCACAAATATTACAATATATAATATTAGATGGTCATCTTTAGAAATTACATATCAATAATGAAATTTTCTGTGAATTAATATTTAAAATAAGAAGTAATCTGTTATGTCATATCCATCCACTCTTTTAGCAAAATTATAACTTTTGCAGACACACATGTACACAAACACACATGCATGTACGTGAAGAGAACTGTACAAATAATACACAAGCTTGTCTCAGAAATATGACTGTGAGTTAAAACAAAGGGAATAAAAACTTGATATTAGACTTTATCTGCACTCATGATGTCTGTCAATTTAGAATGGGATCTAATAGGTGACAAAAGTGATATGTAATCAATTTTTATCAGAGTAAACAAGTATTAAGATGTTAAATTGGTGAGAACAGTACTGCCTTGGAGTTCTTTCTGAAGCCCTGAAATCTAATTTTCTTGTGAATTTGGGTGATTCTATTACTTCTCATTTGTGAATAGGTATGATTGGTAATCTTTTATAGATTAATTGATTGTATTAGTGAAAAAGCAATTCAAAATGCAAGCTAACATAATTCAGTAGGTTTTAGTCTTAAGGAATACCTAAGTTCTATTAATAGATAAATATTTTTCGGTGGTTCACTCCTGTAATCCCAGCACTTTGGAAGGCCGAGGTGGGTGGATCACGAGGTCAGGACATCGAGACCATCCTGGCTAACATGGTGAAGCCTGGCTCTAGAAAAAGTACAAAAAATTAGCGGGGAGGCGTGGTGGCGGGCACCTGTAGTCCCAGCTACTCGGGTGGCTGAGGCAGGAGAATGGCGTGAACCTGGAAGGTGGAGCTTGCAGTGAGCCGAGATCATGCCACTGTACTCCAGCCTGGGTGACAGCAAAACTCTGTCTTAAAAAAAAGAAAGAAAGAAATATTTTTTTTATTTCAATTGTTTATGCATACTTAAAATTGTTAACTCATAGTTTTACTATTCCTTTTGTCACAATTTTCCAAGTTATATGTAGGAATCAAGCTTTTTTTGTTAAAAGATAATAAATGATAAATTTCAGTCTGAGCCTTGTCCAAACTGGAATTAATATACAAATTACGAAGTCTGAATTATTGAATTCCTTCAATGTTCAAATATGTGGGTGTCTATTTCTATTATTTTGATCATTCATTCATTGTGCTTTCTAAATTAAATACATTCTGCAAGCCCAACACACTTTTGGGTATTAAGGATATAGATTAGAGGCAAAGCATCTGATCTCTAGTGGAAGAGATGTAAACATTTACATTTATTTGAAATACACAAAAATCAGAGTAAAATCAAAGTATAATAAGAGCACCTCCACTGGATCTGAGGAGTTAGGTAAGGCTTTAAGCTAGAGGTAATAACAGAAGTATATATTGATAGGAAATAACTAGCTTCTATTGAGGGCAATATGAGGTTTTATACAACGCAAGTGCAGTTCTAGGGACATGGTTGTTACTGAATGAGGAAAATATAGGGAGGGTACCATGTTGAGGTACAAAGGCGTACAAGAGCATGGCTTGGTTAGGGTGTAGAGAGACACTGGAGATTGCTAATGTGTTGGGTGCATGAGCTTTGGTAAAGGAATGACGAGACATGCACATCACGTAAAGAAGTAAATTGGAGCCTGATCATAGGGATTTCTGTGTTTTGCTAAAATGTTTAGATTGCATTCTACACACAAACTAGACCCAGAAGATGCATGGAAGTAGGAGAGTGAAAGCTCTTACTTACTGTTTAGAAAGGTATCCATGACTATGGTACAGGGGAAGAAACTACTGGAGTGATTAATGTAAGAATACAAGGTAATTAAGCTCTGATGGAAATTTGTGGGGAGACTTAAGTGAAAATTTCAGAGACATTTTTAGGGTAAAACTGACAGTGACTAACTGGCTTTGAAAAGTGATGGAGAAATAAGGAAAAGGTTATTCACTTCATGCACATACCCAACTGTTCATTCTTACTCTTATCAGACGTATGTGATCAGGCATTGCTCTAGGTATGGAAGAAACAGAGACAAATCAGACACATTTTGTGTGTGTGTGTGTGTGTCCCTAAAAAGCTTATTGTTTGGTGTTTTTCCCAGGGACATTTTAGTGTTGATGATCATAATAGTAATTGATGAATAGTTTTCTGATACAAAGGATATGACTAAGCTTTCCCAAAATATGGAAATAAATCAGTGGGTTAATTCTAATTATTTTCTGGAAATCTTCAGTCCTTTGTAATTAATATATTCAATGTCATTGGGCTAGGATGCTACTCTCTGTTTCTACCTAAATGACTTAGAAAATAAAAATATGTGTGTAGGATTTTTCCAGTATAATTTATTACTACATTGGAGAAAAATAGAAATGTATTAACCTCCCAGATTTTCATTGTGGTTTTATTTTTAAAATTTGTAGATTTAAATTGAGCGGAGAGGATGTTAATTGGTGTGCAGATTTCAAAACATTGTCTATAATAGGATGCTAATTGATGTTTTCCTTAAAGAATGAATTTAAGGAATTGTGATTTGAAAAGTGTAGTGTTCTTAATCTCACTGATCCAAATAGCAGAGACTATTGATTGAATAAAATAAGCAGTTTTGATTGTTTAACTGCAGGCCCCATTCTGAGAAACCAGAATTAAATGGTGGTAATAATTTCATGACTCAAAATATCATAATAACTCTGACCTAACTGTAGGTGTACTCTTATAAAGATTAACTCATTAATTTATGTGAATGAAGTGTGCATTCTGGTATTGATAGGTATAGACAGACACAAAATGATACAGTAGGTGAAAGTTAAGGTGAAAACACAAGAAAGGAACACATGAAACAATTATGAAATGACCTTGTTCATGTCAGTACCATCTTCTGATATAAAGTTCTAAAGTGTAATCTGAGAGAGAATGGGGCAAAAATCAAACATTAGGATGTTGTGCACTCTAGACAGTAATTCTAAAATGTGTTAAAGGAATTAAAAAATACAAGGATGCCATCAGTCCCGTTCTGAATGGCAGCTAATATATGAACTTATAGAGGAATATGTAAGATGGAATAGCCATATAGTCTGGGAATAGTGAGAACAAAAATAATGCTGAGACATGGGAGAATATGAAAGCTGCGTGTGCAGACCTAAAGTGACAGCAGTCATGCAGATAATTACAAAAGAGAAGGACAGGTGACAGAGAATGTGTGGAAAGAAGGATGGGTCTTCAGAAGTCTATTGAGTAACAGAGGCCCTTGGAGAGACCAAAGTGGCTCTTAGGTCAGTTAAAGTATAGAAGTAGAGAGGAAGAAGGTATCCTTGGAATAAAGACAATATCCTGCAAACTATAAAACTTTTTCTCTTTCTTGTTGTTAGATAATTGAGAGGTGTGAACCCAATTCAACATCACAGTAGAAGTCTAGTGTATAATCAAAGACAGAAAATGGAGTGATCTACCCGTGAATTCTGCAAAGACTGGGCTTGAGTTTGCCATCTGAGGTCCTGGGGAAGAGCCCTTAGATGATAGACTCTCCATTCCTTTAACTGAGGGTAAGGTACACTCCATGCTAGTGATGAGACTTTCATAGAACTGGTAGCTTGGGCAGAACTATGAACATACCTAGTTAAAGTTTGTGGTATGTGCCTTTAAGATATACTTAAATTTTTATGTTTAGAATTCTAGAGCATAAATGTCTCTTATCAAATACTTCCAGGAGTTGTAAGGGGAGAAACTAGGAGTAAGTGGGCAAGAGAAAGCTTTCCATCAACCCTTATTTTGCGTTTTAGAATACCCAGCATTTAAAGTGATGCACAGTATTTTTAAAGGTCTTTCCTTTGAGAGCCTCACATTAGGTAGGTGCACTTACTTTAAATAGTCCAACAATGATTGTCCCTTTATTTCTTCTCTCCTCTCAGTTCTAGCTGCTGGAGTGATGGAGAGTGAGAGAGTGGATGAGAGAAGTAATGAGTAAATGTCTCTTAACTGTGTAAATTTGAAATTCTTTCTTTCTCGGTTTGTATTTCTCTATCACTGAATTTTCATGATTGCCTTATGAAGCAAGTGTCTTAAGACCTCTTTCATTGAGTACAATTATGAGTTATTCACAAGCCTTTCCAACATCTCTCTACTGTACTCTTTTCACTATCCCACTTTCCTTGCTTCCAGTTCTATTCCTCTAACCCACAGCTCCTTGTTGTTGGAATCCCTTTGCCTTGCATATGGCCTTCTTATATGGGATTATAACCAATAGATACTACCTTAGCTACCCTCTGTGGCATTCATGTGGTCCATCAGAAGCTCATGAATTCTCACCGTGTCAAATGGTGGAAATGTGCCCTATCATAGTTCTACCATCTTTCTACAGTCCTCTTTCTCTACTTCTTAGGTAGACTCATGTGCAGATCTGCTGGCTAACTGCCCAAATAGACATCTAACTAGGGAATGAAATACCTGAATCCCTTTCCCAAAGGGACCCCATAGAGTCGCTCAGCAATACCTTCACATCTTGACTTCAAGGAGAAACAACAGTCTTTAGTAATGAACCGGTACATTCTAGAAGACAGAGGACTTGAGGACAACCCTGTTCCTTCACAGATTCTACAGAGGAAGTGTCATGATGGTTGGTAGTTGCAGTGACAGTTTTGCCTCTTCTTATTAAGTACATGTCATTTTCCTGCTTTAGCAGACTCATAGGCAGTTTTCTTTAAATGGAAAATACTTAGCATCTTTGGCAATTCTGCACCAAGAGGAAAAGTCACATGACATGCTGTTGCAGGTACCTACTTACATACACACCTACAAATACAATAGATTCTGAACATCCTTAGCTATTTTAATCACAAAAGTAACAGAAATGTAAACTTCTAAGTAATGAGAGATCATGCTCTCAGAGAGACTTGGCCTTTCACTTTGCCCAACCTCAGGTTAAAACCTTACAATTACAATTTATGTGGATTTAATTTAATGATTTTACATACTTGGCTGATGGTTTTTACTTCAATTCTCACGAATGGAAAAGTTAGGCTGTTCTGCTTATGCACTCGGAAATGACAACTGTCAGTAAAAGATGGACACATGTCTTCCTGCAGCTCATGAGTGCCACTGTTATGAGTATAATCTGTTTAGAAAAATAAGAAAGTATATAGAAAAATGCTTTAATAATATATATAAATGCTTTAATGACCTTATTGAGATAATTTATATAATACGATATTCATGTATTTAAAGTATACAGTTAAGTGGTTTTTGTTATATTCACAGAGTAGTGCAACCATTATAACGATTTAATTTTAGAACATCTTCCTCACCTCCCCTAAGAAAAACCCACATCCATTAGCAGTCGCTCCCCATCTCCTCATAACTCCAGCCTCTGCAAACCACTAATCTACTTTCTGTCTCTATAGTTTTGCCTGTTCTGGATATTCATAAAAGTGGAATAATAATACAATACGCAGTCTTTGTAGGCTGGCTTGTTTCAGTTGGCATGTGTTTTTCAAGTTTCATCCATGATATAGCATGTATCAGTATTTTATTAATTTCACTGCTGAAAAATATTACAAATAACTTGTAAATCTATTGTTGAGTTCTCCCGGAAAAAATTGTAGAAATGCAGTTAAGCATGCAAAGGTTTTATTAGTAAACCAATGGTAAACACTTGTTAAAGGAAAAGAGTGGAAGCAGGATTGAATAGGAGTCCCTCGGGCCACAGTGCAGATCTCCCCACAGGGTCCTCCAGAACAAAAGTTGTCCACTGGAGGAATCCTCCACTGGGAGGAAATGACCAGGCTTTTGTAGTCCTCCCTTGCTTAGTTATTGTTCAGGCCTTGTCCTGAGAATAAGGTCACCTCAGGTGGAATTTAGGCAGAACCAGATTAAGTTATCATCTGTTACCTAACCACATTCCTTGCAGCTGGGCGTGAAGTCTTTCCTTAAAGGGCAATCTGAGTGTCATACGTCTGTAGCAAATATGGCTAAAATAAGCACCTTTGAAAAGCAGCGTTAGTTATCTGGATATACACACTGAGGATGCTGACTTTAAAATGTCCTACTATTGCATATTTATTTGTTGTCTTCTTTTCTACGGCAGTTTTTTGAAGGCAGAAGCTGTTACCTTCTTCCTTTTATGTCAACTTTCTTCAAATAAGAATCTTTATACACAATGGGGACTAAATAAATGTTGTTGGTTGACAAGCCTAGCCAAGCAAGACAAATATTTCTTATTTGAACCTGAAGTTTTTCTCTTTTGGCATGCAGTAAAACAGCCCCATACCTCCCTAACATCAACACTACTCTAAGAAGTTCCGTAGGATTACAAAGTGCATATGAAAATTGGCCTGAGGCTGTTGAGTGGCTTCCCAAAGGGTATACGATTTGGGTAATGATATTAGAAATAGAAACCATGACCACTCACAGCACACTCATCCAGCAGTGAATGGCCCTGTTTAGGTAATAGACTTTACAGACTCACAGTTCTGTTAATGCGACACCTCCACAGTTCCAGAGACACTTCTTATTGAAATCTTATGAATACATTGAGCCATATACTCCATCCAGTCCCTGGGTGGTGCCTGAAACCTTCCCAAATTCTTCATACCTCGTTGTGAATTAGGAAACTAATCTGTACGCCCTCAGCCATGAAATTTGCTGCTCAGAAAACTATGTATTCATAATTTGGGAACCTGTAATGATACAGTATAACTGATGGATGATCAGTTATATTGCTCAGGCACATATTGCTTTTGGTTTTACTTATTGAAGATAGAAGATATTTCACTTATTTTCATGAAGAATTCTTATATACTTTTTATGAATCATGGTGACAGTATAAGAAATTCCATTGATTCTGTTATGAATGACTTCATTGCTCACCATGCATGATAAAGCTGTATTGTTTGCACATAATATACTTATTTAAAGACATAATTCATTTCAGAGTGCACAGAACATTGTGTGATCATAGAGAAAGCGTTTTAAAAATTCTTCCCTTAAGTTGTTTTGGGGTAAAATCAATGGAAACAACATTGGGAAATAGTGGAAAGCTATATATAATGAGTAATTAACTAAGTTTATTGCTTTATAGACTTTAATTTTAATCACGTTAATAATAAATAAAGTGTCTATGTGCATTTGTCAACTAACGTAATCTTTTCAAGGGACAGAATACAACAATTTCCTTCTTAATATTTTGGACACCAGCCCAGAAACCACTGTCCTAATCACCTTGTATGGACTTTCTCTTTCTAAAATATATATTAAATCAGCAGAATATTTTGAGTGATATGTGCATGTATTTTATAGTTTAACTAAAATGTAGATAATGTGTAAAAATCATACCACCTTTTGCCACCAAGTGTCCTTCTTCCTCTGCTCTAACACAAATAAAGTCATGAAAATTATAAGTAAAACTGAATTTCAAGACCCTAAAATGAGTTAAAAGTTTGAAAATATTTAAAAAATGTATTTCTAGTTGGAACCTAATGATAATTGGTTTTAAGAGACTTCTGAACTGGTTATATATCATCGAAATTTCTGGTCTTTAGAGGAGGCCTTGCTACAATTTTTGCTTAAAAAGATCATCAGCTATTAGAGGGACATAAACAAAAGTACATATATTGAAGATGATGAAAGTTACTTTCTTAATCATTTAGTGTAGACATGAATAATGCTACAGATCTGCAGTGGGAACACACTAACATGGCTGTTAAATTGCAAGATTCTTTCTGTCTTGATGAGAAGATTTCCTTAATGAATTAAAAGAGGTGAAAAATGTAGCCAACAGCTATCTCAATTCTGAACTGGCTCTGTTCAATAAGGAGCTTAGTTCATCTACTGTTTCTACTGAACCGCTCCTTTCCACATGTACTTGCATAAGCAAACCATCCTCTATCTTCATAGTTTAAGTCTTCATTATCAATTTTCTTGTGAACAGTTGGCTGGCAACTATAAGGAACATCAAGCTAGTCTTTAGAATATCAGAAGGTCATCTAAAAATGAACATAGAGTACACTCTATGTATTATTAGGAATAAATATATGTATCTTTTAGGGATGATATAGTACTAGCATTCCAATGCTGTGATAATTACACAGATTTTTAACTTCTATTTCATTAATACTTACTATACATACTGGTATTATGCTAGATATTATGCTATGTCCCAAGCAGAGAGACATTCCAGACTTTCCAGGACCTCAGAATAATGTTGAACTCTGTTCTCAGTGCTAAAGTTTAGGATGTACTCTAAGTTTTAAGTGTCCATGATAAGGGAGGGCTTGGAATTTATCTTGATTAATGGGTATATTCAGCTTGGTCAAGGTAAAACTCTTTATCATATAATATGTAACAAGACGTGATATCTATTATACAGAAGCAGGCAGAACCTTAGGGTAATTATCAAGAGTTTGCATGATGAAGAGCCTCATTTCAAGAACTAGTACAAAACGGTTCAACTTTGGAACAGGGATTTTTATTCATTCCACAGACATTTACTAGGGCTACTCTACACCAGGTTTGGGTTAGGATGTTATTTATTTATTTATTTATTTATTTATTTATTTATTTATTTATTTTTATTGTACTTTAAGTTCTGGGATACATTGTGCAGAACATGCAGGTTTGTTACCTAAGTATACATGTGCCATGGTGGTTTGCTGCACTCATCAACCTGTCATCTACATTAGGTATTTCTTCTAATGCTATCCCTCCTCTAGCCCCGCACCCCCCGATAGGACCCCATGTGTGGTGTTCCCCTCCCTGTGTCCATGTGTTTTCATTGTTCAACTCCTACTTCTGAGTGAGAATATGTGTGTTTGGTTTTCTGTTCCTCTGTCTGTTTGCTGAAAATAATGGTTTCCAGCTTCACCCATGTCTCTGCAAAGGATGTGAACTCATCCTTTTCTATGGCTGCATAGTATTCCATGTTGTATATGTGCCACATTTTCTTTATCCAGTCTATCATTGATGGGCATTTGGGTTGGTTCCAAGTCTTTGCTATTGTGAACAGTGCTGCAGTAAACATATGTATGCATGCGTCTTTATAGTAGAATGATTTATAATCCTTTGTTTATATACCCAGTAATGAGATTGCTGGGTCAAATGGTATTTCTAGTTCTAGATTCTTGAGGAATTGCCACACTTTCTTCCACAATGGTTGAACTAATTTACACTCCCATTAACAGTGTAAAAGTGTTCCTATTTCTCCACATCCTCTCCAACATCTGTTGTTGCCTGACTTTTTAATGACAGCCATTCTAACTGGTGACAGATGGTATCTCATTGTGGTTTTGATTTGCATTTCTCTAATGATCAGTGATGATGAGCTTTTTCTCATATGTTTGTTGGCCACATAAATGTCTTCTTTTAGGAAATGTCTATTCATATCCTTTGTCCACTTTTGATGTTTTTTTTTTTTTTTTCTTGTAAATTTGTTTAAGTTCTTTGTTGATTCTGGATATTAGCCCTTTGTCAGATGGATAGATTGCAAAAATTTTCTCCCATTCTGTGGGTTGCCTGTTCACTCTGATGATAGTTTCTTTTACTGTGCAGAAGCACTTTAGTTTAATTAGATCCCATTTGTCAATTTTGGCATTTGTTGCCATTGCTTTTGGTGTTTTAGTCATGAAGTCTTTGCCTATGTCTATGTCCTGAATGGTATTGACTAGGTTTTCTTCTAGGATCTTATGGTTTTAGGTCTTACATTTAAGTCTTTAATCCATCTTGATTTAATTTTGGTATAGGTGTTAAAAGGGGTCCAGTTTCAGTTTTCTGCATATGGCTAACCAGTTTTTCCAACACCATTTATTAAATAGGAGATTATTTCCCTATTGCTTGTTTTTGTCAGGTGTGCCAAAGATCAGATGGTTTTAGATGTGTGGCATTATTTCTGAGGTTTCTGTTCTGTTCCATTGGTCTACATATGTGTTTTAGTACCAGTAACATGTTTTGATTATTGTAGCCTTCTAGTATAGTTTGAAGTCAGGTAGTGTAATGCCTCCAGCTTTGTCCTTTTTGCTTAGGGTTGTCTTGGCTGTACAGGTTCTTTTTTGGTTCCATATAAATTTAAAATAGATGTTTCCAATTCTCTGAAGAAAGTCAATGGTAGCTTGATGGAGATGGCATTGAATCTATAAATTACTTTGGGCAGTATGGCCATTTTCATGATATTGCTTGTTCCTGTCCATGAGCATGGAATATTTTTCCATTTGTTTGTGTCCTCTCTTATTTCGTTGATCAGTGGTGTGTAGTTCTCCTTGAAAAAGTCCTTCAAATCCCTACTAAGTTGTATTCTTAGATATTTTATTCTCTTTGTAGCAATTGTGAATGGGAATTCACTCATGATTTGGCTCTCTGTTTGTCTGTTATTGGTTTATAGTAATGCTTGTGATTTTTGCACATTGATTTTGTATCCTGAAACTTTATCGAAGTCGCTTATCAGCTTAAGGAGATTTTGGACTGAGATGATGGCATTTTCTAAATATACAATCATGTCATCTGCAAACAGAGACAATTTGGCTTCCTCTCTTCTTATATTAATACCCTTTATTTCTTTCTATTGCCTGATTGCCTTGGCCAGAACTTCCAATATTATGTTGAATAGGAGTGGTGAGAGAGGGCATCCTTGCTTTGTGCCTGTTTTCAAAGGGAATGCTTCCAGCTTTTACCCATTCATTATGATATTGGCTGTGGGTTTGTCATGAATAGCTCTTATTATTTTGAAATATGTTCCATCAATACCTAGTTTATTGAGAATTTTTAGCATGAAGGGGTGTTGAATTTTATTAAAGGCCTTTTCTGCATCTATTGAGATAATCATGTGCCTTTTGTTATTGGTTCTATTTATGTGATGAATTTCATTTATTTATTTGCATATGTTGAGCCAGCCTTGCATCCCAGGTATGAAGCTGACTTGATTTTTGTGGATAAGCTTTTTGATGTGCTGCTGGGTTCGGTTTGCCAGTATTTTCTTGAGGTTTTTCACATTGATGTTCATCAGGAATATTGGTCTGAAATTCTCTTTTTTATTGTGTCTCTGCCAGTTTTGGTATCAGGATGATGCTGGCCTAATAAAATGAATTATGGAGGAGTCCCTCTTTTTCTATCGTTTAGAATAGTTTCAGAAGGAATGATACCAGCTCTTCTTTGTACTTCTTGTAGAATTTGGCTGTGAATCCATCTGGTCCTGGGCTTTTTTTTGGTTTGTAGGCTATTATTCGACTTCTTCCTGGTTTAGTCTTAGGAGGGTGTATGTGTCCAGGAATTTATCAATTTCTTCTACATTTTCTAGTTTATTTGCTTAGAAGTGTTTATAGTATCTGATGGTAGTTTGTATTTCTGTGGGATCTGTGGTGATATGCCCTTTATCATTTTTTGTTGTGTCTATTTGATTCTTCTCTCTTTTCTTCTTTATTAGTCTGCCTAGCGATCTATCAGTTTTGTTGATCTTTTCAAAACACCAGCTCCTGGATTCATTGATTTTTGTAATGGTTTTTCGTCTCTCTCTTTCCTTCAGTTCTGCTCCGATCTTAGTTATTTATTGTCTTCTGCTAGCTTTTGAATTTGTTTGCTCTTGCTTCTCTAGTTCTTTTCATTGTGATGCTAGGGTCTCGATGTTAGATCTTTCCCGCTTTCTTTTGTGGGCATTTAGTGCTATAAATTTTCCTCTAAACACTGCTTTAGCTGAGTCCCAGAGATTCTGGTATGTTGTGTGTTTGTTCTTATTGGTTTCAAAGAACTTATTTATTTCTGCCTTAATTTAATTATTTACCAAGTAGTCATTCAGGAGCATGTTGTTGAGTTTCCATGTAGTTGTGCAGTCTTGTGTGAGTTTCTTAATCCTGATTTCTAATTTGATTGCACTGTCGTCTGAGAGACTTTTCCTTATGATTTCTGTTCTTTTGCATTTGCAGAGGAGTGTTTTTCTTCCAATTATATGGTCAATTTTAGAATAAATGTGATGTGGTGGTGAGAAGAATGTATATTCTGTTGATTTGGGGTGGAGAGCTCTGTAGATATCTATGAGGTCCACTTGGCCCAGAGCTGAGTTCAAGTCCTGAATATTCTTGTTAATTTTCTGTCTCGATGATCTGTCTATAATACTGACTGTGTGGTGTTAAATTTCTCCCACTATTATTGTTTGGGAGTCTAAGCCTCTTTGTAGGTCTCTAAGAACTTGCTTTATAAATTTGGGTGCTTCTGTATTGGGTGCATATATATTTAGGATAGTTAGTTCTTCATGTTGAATTGATCCCTTTACCAATATGTAATGCCCTTCTCTGTATTTTTTTTTTTTATCTTTGCTGGTTTAAAGTCTGTTTTATCAGAGACTGGGATTGCAACCCCTCCTTTTTTTTGCTTCCCATTTGCTTGGTAAATATTCTTCCATCCCTTATTTTGAGCCTGTATGTGTCTTTGCATGTGAGATGGGTTTCCTGAATACAGCACACTGATGGGTCTTGACTCTTTATCGAATTTACCAGTCTGTGTCTTTTAATTGGGGCATTTAGCCCATTAACATTTAAGGTTAATATTTTTTTTTACTTTATTAATTAATTTTTATTCATTTATTGTAAAATATTTTTGAGTATATAAATATATATGAATAACAATATACCAAATACATTTGGGTCATGGCCTAGTTTAGAAAATTAAACATTACAAACATAGTTGTGTATTCCTTCCAAGTGCATCTCCCTCCAACCCTCTGACCAAAAGAAACCCGGATTCTGAATGTGGAGGATATTAATCTGAAGCATATTTTTATAGCTTTGCATATATGTAACTATCCCTAGACAACATACAGAATCATTTTGCATATTTTTAAATTTTGCATGAATGGCATCATATTGTACATATGTAATTTAGTTTTTGCTTTACTCCATACTTTAAAAAAATTTTTTTGTTGGTTTTAAAATTTAGTTATTATTTTTTATTTATTTATTTTTCTTTTCTGCCTCTATTGAGATAATCATGTGGTTTTTATATTTGGTTCTGTTTATATGATGGATTATGTTTATTGATTTGCATATGTTGAACCCACGTTATATCCCAGGGATGAAGCCCACTTGATCATGGTGGATAAGCTTTTTGATGTGCTGCTGGAGTCTATTTGCCAGTATTTTGTTGAAGATTTTTGCGTCAATGTTCATCAGGGATATTGGTCTAAAATTCTCTTTTTGGGTTGTGTCTCTGTCAGGCTTTGGTATCAGGATGATGCTGACCTCATAAAATGAGTTAGAGAGGATTCCTTCTTTTTATATTGATTGGAATAATTTCAGAAGGAATGGTACCAGCTCCTCTTTGTACCTCTGGTAGAATTTGGCTGTAAATCCATCTGGTCCTGGAATTTTTTTTTGGTTGGTAGACACTTAATTATTGCCTCAATTTCAGAGCCTGTTATTGGTCTATTCAGGGATTCAGCTTCTTCCTGCTTTATTCTTGAGAGGGTATATGTGTCCAGGAATTTATCCATTTCTTCTAGATTTTCTAGTTTATTTGCATAGAGGTGTTTATAGTATTCTCTAATGGTAGTTTTTATCTCTGTGGGATCGATATCCCCTTTGTCATTTTTTATTGTATCTATTTGATTATTCCCTCTTTTCTTCTTTATTAGTCTTGCTAGCGGTCTATTAATAAAGATGTTCTTTGAAACCAATGAGAACAAAGACACAACATACCAGAATCTCTGGGACACATTTGCAGAGGGGAATTTATAACACTAAATGCCTAGAAGATAAAGCAGGAAAGAGCTAAAATGAACACTCTAACATCACAATTAAAAGAATTAGAGAAGCAAGAGGAAACACATTCAAAAGCTAGCAGAAGGCAAGAAATAACTAAGATCAAAGCAGAACTGAAAGAGATAGAGACACAAAAAACTCTTCAAAAAATCGATGAATCCAGGAGCTGGCTTTTTTGAAAAGATCAGGGTTAATATTGTTATGTGTGAATTTGATCCTGTCATTATGATGCTAGCTGGTTATTTTTCCCATTAGTTGATGCAGTTTCTTCATACTGTCAATGGTCTTTACAATTTGGTATGTTTTTTCAGTGGCTGGTACCAGGTTTTCCTTTCCATGTTTAGTGCTTCCCTTAGGAGCTCATGTAAGGCAGGCCTCAGGGTAACAAAATCTCTCAGCATTTGCTTGTCTGTAAAATGTTTTATTTCTCCTTCACTTATGAAGCTTAGTTTGGCTGGGTATGAAATTCTGGGTTGAAAATTATTTTCTTTAAGAATGTTGAATATTGGCTCCCACTCTCTTCTGGCTTACAGGGTTTCTGCAGAGAGATCCACTGTTAATCTTACGGGTTTTCCTTTGTGGGTAACCCGACCTTTCTCTCTGATTGCCACTAACATTTTTTCCTTCATTTCAACCTTGGTGAATCTGACGATTATGTGTCTTGGGGTTGCTCTTCTTGAGGAGTATCTTTGTGGTGGTCTCTGTATTTCCTGAATTTGAATGTTGGCCTTTCTTACTAGATGGGGGAAGTTCTCCTGGATAATATCCTGAAGAGTGTTTTCCAACTTGGTTCCATTCTCCCTGTCACTTTCAGGTAGACCAGTCAAACATAGGTTTGGTCTTTTACACAGTCCCATTTTTCTTGGAAGTTTTGTTTGTTTCTTTTCATTATTTTTTCTCTAATCTTGTCTTCATGCTTTATTTCATTAAGTTGATCTTCAGTCTCTGATATTCTTACTTCTGCTTGATCGACTCAGCTATTAATACTTGTGTATGCTTCACGAAGTTCTTGTGCTGTGTTTTTCCACTTTATCAGGTCACTTATGTTCTTCTCTAAACTGGTTATTCTAGTTAGCAATTCCTCCCCTTTGTCAAGGTTCTTAGCTTCCTTACTTTGGGTTAGAACATGCTCCTTTATTTCAAAGGAGTTTGTTATTACCAACCTTCTGAAGCCTACTTCAGTCAATTCGTCAAACGAATTCTCCATCTAGTTTTGTTCTCTTGCTGGTGAGGAGTTGTGATTCTTTGGAGGAGAAGAGGCATTCTGGTTTGTGGAATTTTCAGCCCTTTTGTGCTGGTTTTTCCTCATCTTCATGGATTTATCTACCTTTGGTCTTTGATGTTGGTGACCTTAGGATGAGGTTTCTGTGTGGGCATCCTTTTTGTTGATGTTGATGCTATTATTTTCTGTTTGTTTGTTTTCCTTCTAACAGGCCCCTCTGCTGCAAGTCTGCTGGAGTTTGCTGGAGGTCCACTCCAGACCCTGTTTGTCTGAGTATCACCAACGGAGGCTACAGACCAGCAAAATTACTGCCTGTTCCTTCTTCTGGAAGCTTTGTCCCAGAGGGGCACCTACTAGGTGCTAGCTGGAACTCTCCTATATGAGGTGTCTGTTGACCCCTGCTGGGAGGTGTCTCCCTGTCAGGAGGCATGCGGTTCAGGGACCCACTTGAGGAGGCAGTCTGTCCCTTAGCAGAGCTCGAGTGTTGTGCTGGGAGATCCGTTGCTGTCTTCAGAACTGGCAGGCAGGAACATTTAAGTCTGCAGAAGCTGCGCCCACAGCCGCCCCTTCCCCCAGGTGCTCTGTCCCAGGGAGATGGGAGTTTTATCTATAAGCCTCTGACTGGTGCTGCTGCCTTTCTTTCAGAGATGCCCTGCCCAGCGAGGAGGAATCTAGAGAGGCAGTCTGGCTACAGCAGCTTTGCCGAGCTGTCGTGGGCCTTGCCCAGTTTGAACTTACTGGAGGCTTTGTTTACACTGTGAAGAGAAAACCACCTACTCAAGCCTCGGTAATGGTGGATGCCCCTCCGCCCACCAAGCTCATATGTCCCAGGTCAACTTCAGACTGCTGTGCTGGCAGTGAAAATTTCAAGCCAATGGATCTTAGCTTGCTGGGCTCTGTGGGTGTGGGATCTACTGACCTAGACCACTTGGCTCCCTGGCTTCAGCCTCTTTTCCAGGGGAGTGAACGGTTCAGTCTCCTTGGTGTTTCAAGTGCCACTGTGGTATGAAAAAACACCCCTGCAGCTAGCTCAGTGTCTGCCCAAACGGTTGTCCAGTTTTGTGCTTGAAACCCAGGGCCCTGATGGTGTAGGCACCAGAGGGAATCTCCTGGTCTGCAGGTTGCGAAGACCATGGGAAAAGCATATTATCTGGGCTGGAATGCACCATTCCTCATGGCAGTCACTCACGGCTTCCCTTGACTGAGGAGGGAGTTCCCCGACCCCTTGCACTTCCTGGGTCAGGTGACACCCACCCTGCTTCGGTTCATCCTCCTTGGGCTTCCACCCACTGTCTAACCAGTCCCAATGAGTTGAGCTGGGTACCTCAGTTGGAATGCAGAAATCACCTGCCTTCTGCATTGATCTCGCTGGGAGCTGCAGACTGGAGCTGTTCCTATTCCATCATCTTGCCAGCCACATCTCTTTTTCTTTTTCTTTTTTTTTCTTTTTTTTTTTGAGATGGAGTCTTGCTCTGTTGCCAGGCTGGAGTGCAGTGGTGTGATCTTGGCTCACTGCAACCTCTGCCTCCCGGGTTCAAGCAATTCTCTTGCCTCAGCCTCCCGAGTAGCTGGGACTACAGGTGTGCACCACCACGCCCAGCTAATTTTGTATTTTGATAGAGACAAGTTTCACCATGTTGGCCCGGATGGTCTCAATCTCTTGACCTTGTGATCTGCCCACCTCGACCTTCCAGAGTGTGTTAATTTAATAATGAAAGTTTGTAGTTCCCATTCTTGGAAGCAGGAGGGAAGTGGAGAGCTAAGCAAATCAAGATGACTGTCAGCCAGTGGTGTGAAAAATGGCTTTCTGCATTAAATAGGCATCTGAAGCAGGTGTCCCAAGCAGTCCCTCAAAATTTTGAATTTTAATGACCCCATATTATGTAGACACTGATTAGCAAGACAGTATTTTATAATCACCTGTATTAAATCTACAGGTGATTATAAAAATAAGTTCTGTAGGAACTATAGGAGAGGAAAATACTTTATTTTTAGGGTGATTTTAGAAGGATGGATAGTGGTAAGGGGGGAAATTGAAGTTAGAATTAAAAGGTGGAAAGGACTTAATGTAAAGGGAAATAGGTAGTAAAGGAGAAGTAAAAGAGTTGATGATACAAATGTTTGATGTGTTCAGGAAAGGTAATACTGAGCACCTGGTGACAGTCATGATTTTGTAGAGGAATAATGGGAACTTACACTGGAGAAATAGGCAGGCCTTGTGCAACGGAGGGTGGTTTATGCCAGGCTGTAGCAGGCAGAAAATTTTCAGGCCTTTGCAAGATGAAGCGGGAATGCTTCTTTCCTTTATTGATGGAAATATAAAGGAATACCCCACTTGTTCATGTATTACTTAATACAAGGTTTTTATACCCCAGGAGACGGAACAAGATCATATTTCTTTTTCTAGCATCATTAAAACTTTAAATGTACTTGAGCCTTTACTCCTTGTAGGGAAGTGTGAAAGTACATATACATTGTTTTTGACTGTGGCTGCTGTTTTTGGTTCACTGCTGAGAACAGTTTGCCCTTATTCAAGCTGTTAAAGTACTACATCAAAAACAGGGTTTAAATGGTGACTAGATGATCCTGAGAATAACATTGCCCCTCACTGAGTACAAGGTTACATTTCAATCAAAGATGTTCTCCCAGTGAAACACAATTCAAATAGAGAAGGAACTAGTGTAAAAGTAGTATATGTGTGTTTTAATAGAGTAATTCTGTTGATTTTCAGTGGTACTTTAACTACCATGCTGGCTTTTATATAGTTGTCTAATGTGAATTATTAACATTATTAATAATAATCTAATTATTATTCTAATGTTTACCTTAATACAAATGACACAACAAGATGAAAAATTTGATTGAAATCTGAGTGTATCTATTTATTTTTATACTTACATAAATATATTGAATGCACATGTTGCAATTTTGGTGAACTCACCAAATTGAGCAATAATGAAATTGTATTAGTCCTTTCTCATGCTGCTGTGAAGAAATACCCAAGACTGGGTAATTTATAAAGAAGAAAGGTTTAATTGACTCACAGCTCTGCATAGCTAGGAAGGCCTCAGGAAACTTACAATCATGGCAGGAGGGTTGAAGAAAACAGGTCCTTCTTCACGTGGTAGCAGGAGAGAAACGTGCCATGCAAACAGAGAAAAGCCCCTTATGAAAGCATCAGGTCTTGTGAGAAGTCACTGACTATCACAAGAACAGCATGGAAGTAACCGCCCCCATGATTCAATTACCTCTTACTGGGTCCCTCCAATGACAGGTGGGGATTATGGAAACTACAATTGAAGATGAGATTTGGATGGGGACATAGCCAAACCGTATCATAAGCTCAATTAAGCAAGTTGGTGAATGCATTCTCTCATATGTAAGGTGAAGGTACTTGGCATCTCTTGACCATCTTTCTTCTATTTTCTAGATTGCATCCATATTACATTTACATGTAAAGATGCACTGAACATACAGGTGGTAAAAAACTTTTGTCATGCTGTCTAATGGAGATCCCATTTCATTTTCCATCCATATTTAAAAAATAATTTGCATCATCTTAAACATTTATAGCTTTTGAAACTCCCATATAAGTATAGAATGGAAGAATATTGTTTGTGTCATTTCTCACTTGAGGGCCTTAGTGGGGTAGAGGCATTCAATAGAGTTTATTAAATGACTATAGTCTTTGCTTTCTTTCCTGGCTTGTTCCCTTTAGTCCTTTCTGAATTTCTGTTACAAGCATATACCGATGAAGATGGGGATTACTTGGCATGAACAGTCTCATGAATGCTGTTTCAGAATTGAGGGGGTATTGCACTTTGCATGGAATATTTATAGTGAAATTCTAGCCACTTTGAACCCTTTGCAGAGCTTCATTGCTATAATTAGAGTCCTTTGTACTTGCTACCATCAAATAGTGTGCATTTTGCAGCTGTGGCAAATTACCAATCTGTAGGCCAAATTTAGTCCATAGACCTATTCTTTAATTCTCCATAAGGCTTTAATATATATATATATTTTTATTTTAAATACCTGAGTGAGTGCCTCAACTTTCCTGTTTATTTCTTAAGCGGCCATATTTGGAGGTATCAACATTGTCTATCTGACTCTGAAGTCATTGTTGCTTGAGTCTTGTGCTGTGGCTAGAGGGGTCAGGTGGAGAGGGCTGTAGAAGTGACAACTGATTCTCAATCCTAGCTATGGAATTTTAATATCAGAAGGTTTAGAGGACTTCCAGGGCATCAGTTTTTTCAAAAAATGCTCCCAGGTGATACTAATGTCCAGGTAGAGTTGAGAACCATCATGATAGAGCTTGTTCCTCATGTGAGAAGAACAGTTTGTCTCACTGGATATATTAACTAAATAATATATACTAGTTTAAAGCTTAGAATGTTCCAATAGTTCTCAAAGAAAGAAAAACTCAAACAAACAAAACCACAAAACCTATATTGAATGCTTGCTATATGCTAAGAACCTCATATATGTTATATTATTTAGTCTTCACATGAATGGAACATTTTCTTGTTCTCATCTTCTTGTGTTTTTTACTTTGATTCCTGTGTTATATCCCCCTCTCACCATTTGCACATGCCAGGGTCATCATCCTATGCTTCCTTACTGTACTGTATTTGCTTCATAGAAATGTATTTTTGAACTGAAATTATTTTGTTTACTTTTTAGTTACCCTTATCCTCCTCTAGAAGGTAACCTCGATAAAGATAGACCTTGCATTGTTAATTTCTATATTCCATAGGCCTATAATGACTGCTCCGTGAACAAAACTCAATTGTTGAATGAATTAATGAATGTCTACTCATGTATCATTATTCTTAACAGATAACGAAGTTGCCTCCTCTCTGTTTCCCTTTTGTTTTGATTTTAAAAGTCTAGGACTTAATTGAGGTCAATTTTTTAGTGCCTTTCAAGAAAAAGGCCTGTACCACATCGTCTTATTTTTGAAATAGTATCTCAGTATTACTCTAGTGTTGTCATCCAACCTGAATGATTCTGGTATCTAGGGTGATTTTTAGAAGAATAAAATGCATGATAAAATTCCTTCCTTATTTTTCATACTTATAGTGGTAGCTTTATATACTTATCAGAACTATCATTAATGATTAATATGTTTAGTAATTTTAAAATAGTAAAGCACCCTGAACCTCTAAGGGAAAAAGATTGCCGTAAATGTGCATGATTAGTATTATAATGTTTCTTTTTTGTAGAACAGAGAGGAAATAACTGTTCACATTCACAAGGATATTTTTGGAATTAATTAATTAATGTTTACAAAACAGCCAGAATGAGAGGGAAACACGTTTTCTTTGCTATTTAAAGGACATTTTAAAGGTGAAAAGGAAAATTGTGTTTGTTGTTTACAGTTATTTACTTATTTATCCTAAATGGGCAGATAAATCACTATTTTTGTACTTTTTCTTCTCAACCACCTACTGGATCCTACTACCCTTTTGCCTTGTATACATAGGCAGACACTATAACCCTTTGCTTTTTGTTTCTACAAAATGTAAGTAACTGGTCACTGCATAAATATTATTTTTTTCTTTCCAAATGTAGCTCATTCTAAAAAATATACAAGTCATTTTAGTTCTGTATTTGTTTTATATTTCCTTTGTCAAGTTGATAGTGTTTATTTTTTTCTTTTAAAATGATTTTATGTAAAGCTTCTGAGTTTGACATTTTCTATCAGACAGACATTGATTTGATGCTACTGTTTTGGTCCTGTGACTATTACACATGCCTTTGTGTTGCTACACTTCAATTGAGTGGACATTAAGATGTAGGCTCTAGGAAAAGACACAGAATACAGCATAGTGCTTCCCTGCTATATTTATTTATTTTGTCTTACGCTATTTGAAGTACTGAAATTGAAACTAAGTGTTTATGATTTTTTAATAGGTTTCACAGTGAATTTTGGCTCCAAAACTTGTCAGAGAACTCTGTTTTCTTATTCAAGTTTGTCTCTTCATTACCTCTTTACCACTGTGTTTTCAGTAGATTAGAGCAGGCTATTCTCAGTTGATATTGATTCCTTTTTCCTAAGTTAATGCACATTACACAGCCAGTGATTGTATAAAGGCACAGGAATTACATGATTAGCTGTGGCATCTTTATACCAACTTCTAGTTAGTTAACTGGTACCAAAAGTCTAGGGCACAGCCAGGAACTCTATTTAAATTAGTATCACGCTGCCATCTGATTATTTTTGCATGATCCCTTGCTCAGCAAAAAGCTTTCCTGAAAAAGTAAAATGGGCCAGGCACAGTGACTCACGCCTGTAATCTCAGCGCTTTGGGAGGCCGAAGCAGGCAGATCATGAGGTCAGGAGATCGAGACCATCCTGGCTAACACAGTGAAACCCCGTCTCTACTAAAAATACAAAAAAATTAGCTGGATGTGGTGGCAAGCACCTGTAGTCCCAGCTACTTGGGAGGCTGAGGCAGGAGAATCACTTGAACCTAGGAGGTGGAGGTTACAGTGAGCCGAGATCGCATCACTGCAATCCAGCCTGGGTGACAGAGCAAGACTCCGTCTCAAAAAAAAATTAAAAAAGTAAAATTATGCTTGTTATTCTTGGGTAAGAGGATGATAGATCTGCTCTATATTTCTTTTCCAGACCCTCCACTTTTTGATAGGTAACTCTGAGATTTTTTTATCTTTTTTGTCTAAGAAACCATTCTGCTAAGTGGATAAGGAATTTAGAGAAGGACAAGACACATTGACTAGGTAAGATCAGATAAAACCGAATTGTAAAGTTATATAAATGTGATAAGTCTTTGGTGAGTTGTAGAAGAAACACAAGGTTTGTTAGATAAGGGTTTAGCCCTGCTATAGTAATAAAGACCAAGAGAGCATTGCTCAGCTTCCCTTCTTCTACCTCTAAGATGTAAAAATTAAATTGTCTTCTTCTCCTGTATCTTATAAAATAAATGTAGATATTCTGATATGAAGTAAGAACATCTGGCTAGCCATGTCATGGTGATTATTACATGATGTACAAAAATAATTATACAAATCAGATAAAAATAAATCAGTTAATATTACTGGTTAATATAGTTGATTTTATTATACTGCAATATAATAAATTACTGTGTTATTATATTTATTGCAATATAATAAAACCAAAGCAATGTAACAAGACATATGAAGTGAAATGACCCATTTTATGAATACATGAAATGACAACATCTTTGGGGGTTAGAGTTAGATTTAAATTCTTTCGATATGATAAAATTTTTAGTTTTGTTATTCCTCTCTTCAAACTGACAAAATATTTCACAAGTTAAGGAAAACACTGAAAGTGTAATGAAAACACAATGCCCAAGACTGCATAAATGCATCTCATTTTGTTTACATTTCTGGACTTTGCAAAGCTAAATTATTGGATTTCTTCATTGTTTTGACAGATCCAGGCTGAGAAGTACTCTAATACTTCTTTTAAACTGCTTTTAAATAGAGTTGGAACTATTAAGACTACAGGGATAGAATAGTATCTCAGTTAACAGGATTTGCCAGGAATATGCCTTGTTTTCTTGACCTCAAGATTTGTTAAAGATAATTTAATTTGTTACTTTTGAATTATTTTAATAGAAGAAGGAAATATATCATTCCATACATATATATAAATATTTACATCTTTGAAAATAGATAAATCACTGTGCATCTAATCATTTTCTTGTTCTGCAACACATGTTTTCTACTTAGCTAGTTTATTGTTAATTAATATATATTAATGTAAAATAATATCACACACTTCTATAATAAAAAGTTATCTGTCTTGAATCCAGATATTGGCTTTTTTGAAAGTTAGGAGAGGGAAAATTATACATATGCATATGCAGCTTTGATGGTGCTATCAGAGGTGTATTTGTCTAAAAATCTCCAACTACATTAGGTGGTGAGTTTCTGCAGTACAGCTCAGCTATTTGTTGAAGAGCCTAAATCTGCTTTAACTGCCTTACTTTATGAGTCAAAATACATATTTACTTAAACAGAATCATTCATGATCTGATTACTATATACCATGTGCCTCAGTAGCTAGCACACTACTGGATGAAATAAAACAATAAAAACCTTTTCTTGAATAAGTATATTAAAGATGTGATAGTAAACATAGAAGTAATATTGGAAGTTAGTTATGAGGGGAAGAAAGCATCGAAATTGAAGTCATTGAGTAATTTTAGTAAATACTGGAGGGTTCAATGTATTGAAGGTCTAATAGTAGAGAATCACAGATGTGAATGACTACTCCTTATCAGTTGGACTAAATGTGATCAGTTCCTTATGCCCGAGCAGAGGTTTCCCTATTCAACTGGGGAATAATCCTTTAACTCAGAATTTTTGAATGTTTAGTCTCTTGTTTGTCATGAACCTTACTGTCTAGGCAGTTGTTCAATTGTTTAAGTGATTAATCATGCACCTCCTTGAAGTGTTTCCTTTTCTTTCTTTCTAGAATATTTCATTTAATATTTTCAGACTGTAGTAAACCACAGGTAACTGAAACTAAAAAAATGAATAGGAGGGGGACTATGATAATCAAAATCTTTTGTCCTCTTTATTTTTTTTTAATTTTTAATTTTGTTATTATTTTAACTTTTATTTTAGATTCATGGGGTACATGTGCATGTTTGTTACATGGGTATATTGTGTGTGTGATGGTGAGGTTTGAGATATGAATGACACTGTCACCTATGTAGTCAGCATGGTTTATAGCAGTTAGCTTTTCAGCCCTTCCCCTCCTTCTACTGTTTCCCTCTATTAGTCTTCAGTGTTTATTGTTGCCATCCCTTTGTCCATGAGTACCTAATTTTTATTTAAGTTGGTACAAAAGTAATTGTGGTTTTTGCCATTAAAAGTAATGCCAAAATAGCTAATAGCTTCCACTTATAAGTGAGAGCATGGTATTTTATTTTCATTATGCATGTACCTAGTCAGTTATCTCAGCATCATTTATTAAATAAGGAGTTCTTTCACCATTGCTTATTTTTGTGAAATTTGTTGAAGATCAAATGACTGTAGATTTGCGACTTCATTTCTGGATTCTCTATTCTGTTCCATTGGTCTATGTGTCTGTTTTTGTACCATTACCATGCTGTTTTGCTTACTGTAGCCTTATAATAGTTTGAAATTCGGTAATGCAATGCCTCTGCAAATAGGTATTGCTTTGTCTATTTGGGCTCTTTTTTGTTTCCATATGAATTTTATTTTTTTTCTAATTCTGAGAAAAATGGCATCAGTAGTTTGATAGGAATGGCATTGAAAACTTCGGGAGGCCAAGGCGGATGGGTTGTATGAGGTAGGAGTTCGAGACCAACCTGGGCAACATGGTGAAACCCTGTCTCTACTAAAATACAAAAAATTAGCTGGGCATGGTGGCATGCACCTGTAATCCCAGCTACTTGGGACGTTGAGACAGGAGAATTGCTTTGACCCGGAAGGCAAATGTGACAGTGAGCCGAGATCACACCACTGCACTCCCGCTTGGGTGACAGAGCAACACTCTGTCTCCGGGAAGAAAAAAAAAAAAAAAAGATTTATTTTCTTTAAGAATGCTGAAAATTAGTCCCCAATCTCTTGTTGCTGGCAAGGTTTCTGCTAAGAAGTCTGCTGTTCACCTGATATGGTTCACTTTGAACATGATCTGGCCTTTATCTGCCTTTAAAATTTTTTCTTTAGGGTTGATCCTAGACACTTTGGTGACTACATGTCTTGGTGATGTTTGTTTTATATAGTATCTCACAGGTTTTCTCTGGATATCTTGTGTATGAATGTCTACCTCTCTAGCAAGATTGGGAAATTTTTTTGAATTATTCCCTCAAATGTATTTTGCAGATTGTTTGCTTTTTCTCTTTCTCTCTCAGAAATGCCAGTAATTCATAAGTTTGGTTGCTTTATATAACAACATATTTCTTAAGGACTTTGTTCACTTTATAAAATCTTTTTTCTTTATTTTTGTCTTACTGGGTTAGTTCAAAAGACTACACTTCAAGCTCTGAAATTCTTTCTTTTGCTTGGCCCAGTCTGTTGATAAAGGACTCCATTGTAGTTTAAAATTTCTTAAATGAGTTTTTCAATTCCAGAAGCTGTTTCATTTCTTTTTAAGATGTTTATATCTTCTTCCATTTCCTGAATTGCTTTAGAAGTTTCTTTGTGTGATTTTTAACCTTGTCTTGGAACTCACTGAACTTTCTTGCAATTCATGATATGAATTCTTTATCTGTCATTTCTGAGTTTCCATTTTTGTTAGAGAGCATTACAGTGTGATCCTTTAGTGGTATCACTACATTCATATTTTCTCATGGTGGCAGAATTCTTGCTATGCTTTTTTCTCATTTGGAGATACTGATACTTCTAATTTTTGTAATTATTTTTGTGTGAGTAGAAATGTGTCTTTTTCTTTCTTCCCCTATAACATTATGATTTTTTTTTCTTTTCCCCTTCCCTAGGGATCATGACTGTAGAGAATTCTGGGTAGGTCTTTTGGCTTTGCTTCTGTATCCCTATGTACTTCTTTCAGCAGGTTTTATATTACACTATGCAGTTTATCCTGCAAGTCCATAGATGACACTTACAGGTAAGACTGGCTGCAGCCAACATGACTAGGTGTATGCTTGATCCTTGTTTACTGGCAGAAGCTCTTGTTGCATCAGGCAATGGGCTGATTCATAGAATGCATATTGGGTGGAGCTCCCTTCTCAGCCCCTGAGGATAGGGCGGGCAGGAACCAAGCGGGCAGGTCCACCTACATGTCCCCTGATGGCAAGCACAGGCATCAGTGCCAAGTGAGAATCCAGTGGATAGCCACCAGATGCCCAGAGGTGTGCCTAGGCATGGAGCTCTAAAATTTGCTCAGACCCAAGTTATCTGCATGGGGAAGGGGACGGAGAACCCTAACTCCTAATCTGGAAGAGTGGGTTCTCCTGGTGCCTACAGATCTGCCTGGGCATGGAGTGCAAAGGGCCCCTCTGCATCACAATCTCTGCATAGGAAGGGTGGGGTGACTCAGGCTGCTGATCCAGGTGACTGGGTTCTCTAACTGTGTGAAAAGCTGCCTGAGCATTGAGTGGATAAGGCCCCATTGCATCATGATCTCTGTACAGTAAATGTTGGCTAGCACAGGCTGCTGAGTCAGGAAAGTGATTGCTTTGAATTCCTGGAGTTCTTCCTGGTCGTGAAGCAGAGAGGGTATCCCTGGATCAGGATCTTTTCACAGGAAGGGTAAGGTCCCCCAGGTTGCTAGTCTATGTGAGCAGATACTCCAAATGCCCAAAGATCTTCCTGGGTGTGGAGCAGAGAGGGTCCTACTACACCACAATCTGTTCACTGGAAGGGTACAGTGGCTCAGGATACTGATCCAATTGAAGGGGTATTCTGAAAACCTGAAAATCTGGCTGAGAGTGAAGCAGAGACGGTATAGCTGCACTGTGATCTATGCTAGCTTCATTTTCCAGATTTTCTCACAAATTGCGCTAGCCTCATCATTGCTTTAGCTGAGCATTCTCAACCACCCACATAAAGAGTCCACAGGTACAGGGAGGAGTATAGTAGTGTATAATTCCAGGACATTTCAGCTCAGGTCCCTGCTAATAGCCAGCTGGGATGCATCTGGAAGTGTTTCTTGAGGTGTTGTTTTGTGTAGCTATTTAACCTTTCTCTTGTTTATGACCCCATGTAGATCACATCTAGAAGCAAATTATTATGGGAGGGAAAAAGGCATTCATATATATATACATATATATATATGTATATGCAAACATACATATATGTGAATGAATATATTCATGTATATATGTATTCACATACATATGAAAGCATTCATTTTATGTATATATTTGTATATATACACACGTGTGTGTAATGTATATAGTGTATAAAACATATACATGTATATATGTGTGTGTATTTGTGATAGTGTACTCTGAACTCAGTAAACATTCAAAAATATATTGCAGTTTTGATAGTATTTTGAACAATTCCAGAACACTCATTATTGTAAAATATGGTAGGAAAGTGTAATATCCACTAAAGGAGTTACTGTTGTATAATTATTAGAAGGGACATTGCAGATAGATTGAAAATAGGAAGAGAACCTATGGACTTGGAAAGAATAATAAATTAATTAATATTGGGGGTGGGGGGCATTGAATGACAAAATTATCATTGTATCCCAGATTTTTCTAGACTGTAATACAAAAAATACCCTAAGAGGCAGCTGGTCTATTCTCTGGTCCATGAAGCTAACCCAGTAATTTGCAGGATCCTATCACAGCACATTATATTCTACAGTTTTTAAAGCCTTGACATTTATTAGTATATTAAAGAATCTACTTATCTATGATTATCTGTTGTGAATTTGATTTTCTTCAACTGCTAAATTGACTTGGAGAAATGTGTATTATTTTCCAGAAAAATGAAGAATAGACAAACTAACCGTACTACCAAGGAATATTACATTTCCAGATTTAAGAATCATTAAACATTAAGGTTTAATAACACTACAGAGAAAGATGACTTACAGATTTCCATGAACAAAAGTGTCTTGCATAGGTTGCCTGAAAAAGACAGAAAATAAGTCAAGGTACACATTAATGAGGAGGAACAAATTATTAGGGCAACAAGTGTGTGCTATTAGAAGCAAACGAGTACTGTGAATAAAAAGGTAATCACTATGAATGAACAGATAAACTATTTTACAAAATCAGCAAAAACTAAATAATTTAAAATAAGTTTGTGCTTTCTCAGCTCAGATGATTGAGAAGTAACTCACTGAGCAAAATTTTAGACTAAGAATTATTGGACAGCAATAGTAGTGAATCTCCCATCCATATTTCAAATAGGGCTCAACTATATTTCAAAACTGGATTTTTTGAAATAAAGAAGAGAGAAGTTGTATTAAATATGGAATAAATCTTTCTGGGCTTTTATAAAGTTGCATCTCAACCTGAATATCAATATGTTGTATATAAGCTGAAACTTCAAGTGTTTTCTAGTAACTTTTATACCTTTTACCTAAATATTTGTCATCACCAGATTTGGAAAAGAAGTAGATTAAGTTGGTTAATAACAAAGTCAGCACTCCTACTCTGAGTGACAGAGCAAGACCCTGTCAAAACAAAACAAAACAAAACAAAACCAAGTTAGCAGTTCAGCGTCACCTTTAGAGTGTTTGTGATATGGACATTAGACAATAGATAGATGAATAGTTAGATAGATAGTTGAAAGGCACATAGGGTTAAATATCCTTGAGGTTCTCTAGAGAAGACTCAAAAAGATATATCAGGGTCTTTTGCCAAGTTACTTGAATATGAATTCAAGACCTAACATGAGAGGCTATAGGCTCTTCCTTTAACATCCTATTGGGGGACAATTAGAGATTCCCAAAGTTTGCTCATACCAGAAGAATTGTAATAGAAATTGGAATCCCTTAGGTCCAGCAAAATATAGCAATGAGGCATTTTCAGTAGTGACATTATTGGTAGTACTGATATGAGGAGGAGTCTATTTGAAAAAAGACAAAAGCACACATATTAGTTTGCTAGGGCTACCAGAATAAAAGCACTACAGACAGGGTAGCTTAAGTAACAGAAATTTATTTTCTCTCAATTGTGGAGGCTAGAAGTACAAAATCCAGGTGTCAACCAGTATGGTTTCTTCTTAAATATCTTTCCTTGGCTTGCAGATGGCTGCCTTCTTGTTGTGTCCTCCTGTGGTCTTCCCTCTGTTTGTGTCCTAATCTCTTCTTGTAAGAACACCAGTAACTAGTCATACACCCTAACCACCCCATTTAACATTATTTATGTTTTAAAGGCTGTATCTCCAAATACAGTAACATTCTGAGGTACTAGGGGGCAGGGCTTCAAAATATAAATTTTGGGGCAATACAAGTCAGCCTATAACAGGATGGGAATAAGGAAAAAGAGGTTATGGAGTGCTTACATTTTTAGGTTCACCAAATTGAGGTGAAGCAAATATGGAGATCTACTGAGCAGAACAAAGGACCCAACTGAGACCAACCTATAGAGGCATTAATCTTGGCTGCCTAAATTGCAGGGCCCTCTCCTCATTATATTCTAATGTGAAAGGCCAAAAGCAAATACAATAATCACTAAGGAAAAAGTAACCATGCTCTTGTTCAGCCTACCTTGGGGAAGAGTTTGAGAGGATTTTATGTGATAGGAAACAGAGGTCACTAATGGAGGAACTAGATCTTCGATAGAGGGATTTTAATAAGCCTATGTGATTAGGATCTGTCTGGGACCTATTACGTCTTCTTTTGCTGAGGTCGTTATCACTGGAAGAAAGCAAAATATTTTTTCATTAATCCGTATTGCTTCATTTGTAACTGTCTGCTGACCATGGAAAGAAACTCCAGGACTGGGAGAGAGCAGAGCTTGTAATATTGCTGGGGTTGATTCTGGGAATGGCTGGAGTTGCCACCTATTGTGGTAATTTGTATTGTTTCATTTACTTTCTCTGCATTTTGCCACCACCAAAAGAAGTGGAGACACCAGAAGGGAGTGAGGTAGGGTAGGTAGAGGAGGGGGAGTCAACAGATCCTTCAAAATATTAATGAGTCTTGCTGCCTTATTGTGACTTGAAAAAGACTCTAAATAAATTATTTTAGAAACCAATTATTTGAGAAAGCTGTGAAAGCTTTTAACTACATCTGTGGCTCTCATCAAGAGCCCTGTTGTGAAATGACTTCTAGAAATGGTGCTGAGGAATAATGGTGCTTTCTAGAAATGATGCTGAGGATCAATTGATTTTAAAACAAAAACAAGAAAACAAAACTAGAACATGTTTTTAAAACAGCACTCAAGCAGGAAAGCAGAACCTAAAATGCAAATGGTAAATAAGAGGAATGGAGATGGCTTTAACTGTATACCATCAGCAGCTAATACCATAGCAACAACTAATATAGTTCCAACTATAAGGAACTCCCACCTTAGCAACCAACAGTGGTTAAGTGAAGTAAACCATGGAAGCTGTCACTAAAGAGAGCGTGTATGTTGAAGAAAGATAGAAGAACAACCTTTGAGTTCAGCTGTCACAAAGACCCTGCTGAGGAGTACTGGCTACCAAGTCTGACTCTGGAAGCATTAGATGGACTACCTGGGCCATCAGGGTGTTATCATGCTGAGTTAGATCTTTGACATATCTCCATAGCATAAGTAAGCCTGGAAGAAAAAGGGACTACTTGACATCTCTGAAAACTAGATACTACTCTTGGCTCTCTTTCACCACACTCAAGGGAGAGGGTATAAGACAATTTTATGCATTCCTGCAGTGAATCAACCACGAAGCGGTGTTTCTCGGCAGCCATAGACACTTGGTCTCCCATTTCCTGGTGGAAGGTGTAGCCTTGGAAAGAATCGAGATCAGGGAATCCCCCTGTTTTTTGGTTCCTAGTATTGATATTATAGCTTACTGTAAAATTGATTATTCAGGAGATGCCTATGTGGTATGCTGCATCTGATTTGCTTTCTTTCCCTCCTTTCCATTACATGGCATTTTAAAAACAATAATCTGTGAAATATTGCATAAGTTCAGGCATGGTGGCTCATGCCTATAATCCTAGCACTTTGGGAGACTGAGGCAGGTGGACCATTTGAGGTCAGGAGTTCAAGACCAGTCTGGCCAACATGGTGAAACCCTGTCTCTACTAAAAATGCAAAATTAGCTGGGCATGGTGGTGCATCCCTGTAATCCCAGCTACTCAGGAGGCTGAGGCAGGAGAATTGCCTGAACCCAGGAGGCAGAGGTTGCAATGTACCAAGACTGTGCCACTGCACTCCAGACTAGGTGACAAAAGCAAAACTCCATCTCAAAAAAACATAAATGTGTGTAAGTAAGAAAACATCATTTTGTGTCCTGTAGAAATTTATTTTTCTATAATTATGTGAGTGTGTAGAAAAATAATAAGTTGTAAATCATTAACACACCAATACAATAATATATACTCAATTGATAATCTAAAGAATGTCAATGATTTATTTTAAAACCAAGATTATGTTGTCTATCTTATTATTATTTACTATAGTTTTATAGTTATTTATGTATGTTCTTGTGGATATTGGTGAGATACAATTTACATAGAAACAAAAATACAATCGGAAGATATAAAGTATACTTTAGTCTACGTTTTGAGTTTTGGAGTTTGCTTTTATTAGCTTTGAAGTAGTTACTACAGGAAAGAGCAGTTTCAAAAGGAAAGCATGGTGAAACAAGAGTTATTACTCCACTGCATCTCAGAAAACTTCCCTGCACAAAGTAAAATACTTAACAAGTTTCTGAAGTATTATGTGGTATTTTGAATTATTTTTATTAAAACTTCTCATGAAATTAAGTCAGTACCCCTCTTACATGTGGGCAAACAGGACCATGCTGTAGGCCACATTCTTTCCAGACCCCTCTCTGGGCCTTCTCCTGTGTAACTGCTGTGGTCTGAAGATTCACCTTCTCCTAAAATTCGTATGTTGAAATTCTAACACCCAAGGCGATTGTATTTGAGAGTCTTCATGAATGGGATTAGTGCTCTTGTAAAAGAGGCCCCAGAGAGACCATCCATCCTTCCGCCACGTGAGGACACAGCCAGAAGGCATGTATGAACACATAAACAGGCCCTCACCAGATGCAGAATCTACATGGGCTTTGATTCTTGCTTTTCTAGCCTCTAGAACTATGAGAAATACATTTCTCTTGTTTAAGAACTACCCAGTTTATAGTATTTTGTTACAGCTGCAGTTCAAATGGACAAAGACAGTACCAGGTAAGAACATTCTCCCCAGAATTAGTTTGCATTAATACCACATTCTCTGGACCAAATACTATATTAGAGTTTAGGGCTAAGAATTGTTTCTTCACATTTTTCTGTTGCTTAGATTTTTTAAAATTGTGAATATTTTATATCCTCATGTATATAATACACATTCTTCAGGACTTTAAAAAATTATTAAACAGTAGGCTTGATTAATGTAAAGCTCCACAGAGGGCAAGAATCATCATTCTGTTCTTTGAGGTACTTTATGCATAGCTTAGTACCTGGCACAGAGGAAGTGTCCAATAAATATTTGTTGAATTAAATACATATAGTGACTGGCCAGGTATGGTGGCTCACACCTGTAATCCCAGCACTTTGGGAGGCCAAGGTGGGTGGATCACTTGATGCCAGGAGTTCGAGACTGGCCTGGCCAACATGATGAAACTCCATCTCTACTAAAAAAAAAAAAAAAGTATAGTCCCAGCTACTCAGGAAGCTGAGGTGGGAGAATGGCTTGAACCCTGGAGGCAGAGATTGCAGTGAACTGAGATCGTGCCACTCTATTCCAGCCTGGACAGGAGAGTGAGACCCTGTCTCAACAGAAAGAGAGAAAAGAGAGAAAGAGAAAGAAAGAGAGAAAGAAGATGAAGACAAGGGAGGAAGGAAGGAAGGAAGGAAGGAAGGAAGGAAGGAAGGAAGGAAGGAAGGAAGGAAGGAAGGAAGGAAGGAAGGAAGGAAGGAAGGAAGGGAAGGAAGAAAGGAAGGGAAGGAAGAAAGGAAGGGAAGGAAGAAAGGAAGGAAGGAAGAAAGGAAGGAAGGAAGGAGGAAGGAAGGAAGGAAGAAAGGAAGGAAGGAAGAAAGGGAGGGAGGGAGGGAAGGGAGGGAAAGAAGGAGGGAGGGAGGGAGGAAGGAAGGAAGGAAGGAAGGAAGGAAGGAAGGAAGGAAGGAAGGAAGGAAGGAAGGAAGGAAGGAGGGAAGGAAGGAAGGAAGGAAGGAAGGAAATTTTTGTGGTAGGCCGTACTAATTTTGTTATTTTCAATTTAGATACTGCTTTAAAAATAGATAAATCCTCATGATTTGCTGCCTGCTACCCAGTTTTCTTGTCAGCCTCTGTGCCACTGTCTAATTTCAACACCAATTGCAATGTAGAAGCTCTCTACCCACGTTTGTCTCCTGCATATAATAAATGACTACGGCATCAATTCCTCTTCCATCACATGATTCTTACAGGTTCTGCCTAGATTGATGATAAATGACCCTTCTGGTATGGCAATTCTCTTGCCATGTTTAAAACTCTTCTTATCCAGTGTGGTGGAGACAGTATAACCCCTGCTCAACAGCTTTATTTGATACCTAAAATCAGTTATATTTGTTTGAGATACATTCTTCTTGGAAAATATAACAGCGGAAATTTCAAAGTTGTGAACAAAATCTGACAGTATTAAGAATACGATTCTATTGGAGTCTGGATTCATAACTTCTGAGCAGTAGTAGCAAGCATAGATGGAATATTCATTTTGAGATACCTTTCTTAAAATAAGTCCACTCTATCATGTAAATATGTTTCATTGCCAGTTTTAAAGGGTTTAGCAGTGTACTTTTTTCTTTTTTTAACTTAGAGGTTTGGATTGACTTATGTAAGATAAAAATAGTCACTTTATCTTCCTACAAAATGTATCATAAGCATTGAAATATGACGATTCACTTTGAGTCCGTGGAACCACTGCACTTAAAAGGTGTTGGCAAAGATAACAATGTCCTTAAGTACATAAATGCTTAATACATTGTGATAAGATGTTTTTAAAGAAACAATATTTCAACTTGGTTTGTCTTGTTTTGTTCTATTCTTTATTAGACAAACTTATTTGTATGATATGAAATGATTTATCATAATAATTATGTGTATTATATTGTTAAATACCCTCTATTTGGGTTCATATGTGTTAAAACTGAATTGAAATGGATTTTATTGTTTAACAATACAAGTCAGCTAGCAACTAGTCGTGGTGGATATTCTCTAACCTGAATTCAGTTACTTCTGGTTACCAATTTGTATTAAGGTATATTATATTGATTATTTTATTCACTTTCATTCAGAGAATACTTATTTACTTGGCAATACTATATGGTATACACCAGAATAGGAGTTTGGGAAACTTTGTAAATAAGACAAAAATCACCACCAAAGCTGTGGTCAAATCAGGTGTCCATTGGTAGTTCTGAGTATAGTAAGTTGTATGGTATTTCTGAATGAATCTATCCCCAAATCCTTGGCTGCATCATCAAAAGTATAGATAGTCCTTCCCTCGATAACAAAACAAAATAAGAGAAAAGTCTAAGTTTCATTAAAAATCCATGATCTTTT
Organism: Macaca thibetana thibetana; assembly: GCF_024542745.1. NCBI lineage: Eukaryota > Metazoa > Chordata > Mammalia > Primates > Cercopithecidae > Macaca > Macaca thibetana. The sequence goes on from NC_065579.1 coordinate 78,501,057, forward strand.
AATTTATTTATTCCTATGGCTATCTCTCTCATAGAGTGTCCTTTAAATAATTCTATCAACCAAGTACTGTTTATGCTTTTTGAAAAAGGATTTATGTTAGTCCTTATTTCCTTTTTATGTTTTTTCAGATCTCCTCACATAAAACACAAAAACACACAAGCTAACTGCATGCTTTCATATCTGCTTAAAAGTGATTTGAATTAGGCAGGTTAGAAGATACAGTTGCAACCATTCAGATTCTTTTATCCTCGAAGAAATCATTTGGTTTAACAATAGCTTTCCTTTTGTAAGAAAGAAAAATAAAGCTTGGAAATATCTAATATCTACTAAAAATTGTTCCATTACAAGTACAGTTGCTGAGCAACTGGAGAGAATATGAGAAGTCCAAGTTCCAAAGTAGCAAGAAACCCAGTTTTTAGTAAATATATGGAAAATTTTGATTTTATGAGACTTTTAAATATATTTAGTGTTTAATAACAGGTTTGATTCAGAATGATAGTCTTCTGCCCAATGTGATTGCTCTAGTATTTACTCAATAAATCATGAAAATAGCTGCAAGTATTTTACTTTATTCTTTCCTGGTTTTAGAGGTACTAGATGAAACTACGGCTTTACTAAATAAAATTATTGGTTATATAAATCCAAACTAATATATAATTATAATCTTCTCTCATATGTATCCTTTATATTCTAGGCCTATTAATGAACTATGGGGAGTGAAAGAGGACAGAAAATAAATTAAGAATAAGAGAAAAAACCGTGTAATTTTTTACATCCATTGTTATTAAATTGCTGGAGGTTGATTACAGTTCTTTTCCAGAGTCATTGGATATTTGCTAATGCAGGATATCTTTTTCTTATTTAAGTTTTGCCATCAAAGGAAAACATTCTCTGCACAGAGGTTATTAAATGTTATACACTATGGTTTTTCCTATGTGGAGCATACTATCTAATTTAAACGTTTTATTTTAAAAACATTTTTCATTGTTTTTATTAACACAGGAATTTAATGTATATTGAGTTGTTGAGAAATAAGATACTCTGAATATCTGACTCTTAGCACTCTAAGTAAGATATTGCTGATCCTTTACTATTTTATTGTCCCCATTTGGTGATTTATTACTCACTAAAAAAATTATCTATATAAAATAATGGAAATTTGCATCATGGAAAAGTTAAACAATGTACTTATAAAAGACAAATCGAGTTTTTATGACACTAAAGGATGTATTTAGTTTAAAAGTTGAAATTTCTAGACCAGCGTTTTGTTTGTTTGTTTGTGTTTTCTGAGACGGAGTTTCGCTTTTGTTGACCAGGCTGGAGGGCAATGGTGTGACCTTGGCTCACCGCAACCTCCGCATCCCGGGTTCAAACAATTCTCCTGCCTCAGCCTCCTGAGTAGCTGGGATTACAGGCCTGCACCACCATGCCTGGCTAGTATTTTTTTGGATTTTTAGTATAGACAGGGTTTCTCCATGTTGATTAGGCTGGTCTCAAACTCCTGACCTCAGGTGATTCACCAGCCTCAGCCTCCCAAAGTGCTGGGATTACAGGCATCAGCCACCGTGCCCAGCCTTCTAGTCCAGCATTTTTAATATGATAATTTAAATATACTATTATGAGATAGCTAATTTAGTGTATGTATGTAATTTCCTAAAATATTTTTATGTGCTACAAATAGTCAAATGCCTCAAATATTGTATTTATCCATTCCATGGCAGACAGATACTAGAAATATTTCTACTGTTTGACTATTATAAATAATGTTCATATGAACATCTACATACAGATTTTTGTATGGACATATGTTTTCATTTTTCTTAAGTATATATTTAGGAGTTGAATTTTTGGGTCAATAGTAATTCTATGTTTAATATTTAAGAAGCTGCCAAACAGTTGTCAAAAGTGGTTGTACTATTTTACATCTTTGCTAACAGTGTATGAAAGCTCCAATCTCTCCACATCTTCACCAACACTTGCTATTGTATGACTTGTATAGCTACCCTAGTGAATATGAAGTGATATAATGATTTTGACCTGCATTTCCCTTATGACTTGATATTTGAGCATTTTATGTGTTTATTGGTCATTTGCACATATTCTGTAGAGAAATTACTTTTCAGATCCTTTGCCTATTGTGAAAATTGGGTTGTGTTTTTATTGTTGATTTGTAAGATTTCTAATTATATCTGCATATACATATTTTTTGTTATGAAATGCATTGTTTACCCAAATTTCTATGTTGAAGTCCTAATCCTAAGCACATCTCTGAATGTGAATTATTTAGAAATGGAGACAGGGCCTTTAAAAAGGTACTTAAGATCAATCAGATCAACTAGATAGACCCTAGTCCAATATGACTGTTGTTCATAGTAGAAGAGAGACAATTATGAGAGATGCTTTGCACAGAAGAAAGGCCATGTGAGGACACAAGAGAGAAGCAGACATCTGCAAGCCAAGGAGAGAGGGCTCAGGAAAAAGACAACAACCTTATAGGAATCTTTAAAAAAATAACTTTAAGGGGTACAAGTACAATTTTGATATATGAGTATATTGTATACTGGTGGTCTGAGCTTTTAATGCATTCATCATCTGAATTATGTACATTATACCCATTAAGTAATTTCTCATCAAAACACCCCTCCCAAATGTTTTCCACCCTTCTGAGTCTCCAGTGTCTATTGTACTACAAGCTATGCCCATGTGTATACATTATTTAGCTCCCACGTATAAGTGAGAATATGAGGTATTTGACTTTCTGTTTCTGAGTTGTTTCACCTAAGATGATGGCCTCCACTTTCATCCATGTTGTGCTAAAGGTGTGATTTAATTGTTTTTTAATGACCGAATAGCATTCTATTGTATATGTATATCACATTTTAAATCTAATCATGTGTGGTTGGACACTTAGGTTGATTCCATGTCTTTGCTATTGTGAACAGTGCTGCAATATATGAGTACATGTCTCTTTTTGATGTAATGAATTATTTTCCTTTGAGTAGATACCCAGTAGTAGGATTGCTGGATCAAATGATAGTTGTATTTCTAGTTGAGAAATCTCCATACTATTTTCCATAGAGGTTGCCCTAATTTACATTACCACCAATAGTGTAAAAGTAAAAGTAAAAGCAAAAGTGTTCCCTTTTATCCGCATCCTCACCAACTTTTGTTGGTTTTTGTATTAACAATAGCCATTCTGAGTGGTGTAAGAAGATATCTTATTGTGGTTTTAATTGGCATTTTTTTGATAATTATTTTTGTTTGAGCATTTTTGTATATGTTTGCTAGCCATTTGTATGTCTTCTTTTAAAAAATATCTATTTATGTCCTATGTCTGTTTTTTAATATTATTTGCCTTTTTTGTTGTTGTTATTGTTTGTGTTCCTTGTAAATTCTGGATATTTTCTTCTATTCTGCAGGTTCTCTTTTCACTCTGTTGATTATTTTTTGCTGTGCAGATCTTGTTAGTTTAATTAAGTCACATTTGTCTGTTTTGGGTGGTGTTGCTTATGCTTTTAAGGTCTTAGTCATAAATTATTTGCCTAGAACAATCTCAAGAAGAGTTCTTCATAGATTTTCTTCCAGTATTTTTATAGTTTCAGGTCTTACATTTAAGCCTTCAAACCGTCTGTGTTAATTTTTGTATATGATGAGAGAGAAGGGTTCTGTTTCATTCTTCTGCATTTGACAATCGAATTTTCCATCACCATCTATTGAAAAGAGTGTCATTTCCTCAGTCGACTTTGTCAAAGACCAGTAAGTATATGACTTTCTTTCTGCGACCTTCCTTCCTTCCTTCCTTCCCTCCTTCCTTCTTTCCTTCCCTCCCTCCCTCCCTCCCTCCCCCCTTCCTTCCTTCCTTCCTTCCTTCCTTCCTTCCTTCCTTCCTTCCTTCCTTCCTTCCTTCCTTCCTTCCTTCCTTCCTTCTTTCCTTCTTCCCTCCCTCCCTCCCTCCCTCCCTTCCTTTTTCTTTCTTTTCTTTCTTTCTTTTCTTTCTTTCTTTTTTTTTTTTCTGTTTTTCCTAGACGGAGTCTCTCTTTGTCACCCAGGCTGGAGTGCGGTGGCGCGATCTTAGCTCACTGCAACTCCCGCCTCCCGGGTTCAAGCGATTCTCCTGTCTCAGCCTCCAGAGTAGCTGGGATTACAGGCGCCTGCCACCACGCCCAGCTAATTTTTGTATTTTTCTTTTTAGTAGAGACGGGATTTCACCACGCCGGGATCTTGTTTCTATTTCACTAATCTATGTCTATTTTTATACCTGTTCCATGCTATCTCTGCTTTTATAACCTGGTAGTATAATTTGAAGTCAGGTAATGTGATGCCTGCCGCTTTTTTCATTTTGCTTAAGATTACTTAGGCTCTTTGGTTGTTTTTGGTTCCATATGGATTTTAGAATTGTCTTGATCTTGGGCTTCCAGCCTCCAGAAATGAAAGAATTAAAGTGCTGTTAATTAAGCCAAATTATATCTGATAATGTATATATTAGTCTGCCATATATTGAGTTGCAATTTTTTTTTTCTTATTTTATGGCTTATCTTTTCATTTTTTTCATGCATTATTTGAAGCACAAATTTTGTAAGTTTTGAAATAGTCCATTTTTTTGGTGACTTGTACTTTTATTGGCATATCTTCAGGCACTGCTTTCCTGAAGGTTTTGAAAATTTACTTCTATGTATGTATCTAAGAGTTTTATAGTTTTAACTCTTACAGTTATGTCCATAATCTATAATCAATTAATTTTTATATATTATGTGAAATGGAAGAGCAACTTTGTTCTCTTACATGTCGATATTTACTTGTTCCAGCACAAATAGTTGATAAGATTATTTTCCCTCATTTAATTATGTTGACTCTTATCAAAATTAATTGACCATAAATATATGGGGTTATTTCTGTACTCTCAATTCCATTCCATTGATCTATATATCTATCTTTATGCCAGTATTACATAGTCGTGCATATTGTAGCTTTGTGGTTTTGTTGCTGTTGTTATTGTTTTCATTCTTAATATTAAAAAAAAAATTTGTGGCTTTAGAGTGGGCATATATATTTATAGGGTTTGAAGTTTGTAGCTGAATCTTACAACCTTGTTCTTTCTTGTTAAGATTATATGAGCTCTTCTATATCTATTGATGTTCCGTGTGAATTTCAGTATCAGCTTACCAACTTCTGCAAAAAATGGGTAGCTTGGATAGTGATAGGAATTACTTTGAATCTGTTTATTAATTTGAAAGGTATGGCCATTCTGTCAATATGGAGACTTGTGATCAATAAACGTAAGATGTTTTTCCTTTCATTTTTACCTTTTAAAATTTCTTTCAATTATGTTTTTTAGTTTTCAGTATACTAATCTTCCATTAAAAATGTATTTCCATGTATTTTATTTTTTGATGCTATGTTAAATGATTTTTTTAAAATTTCATATTAAGAATGTTGATTTTTCAATGATATTAGAAATATAATCAATTCTTTATATATTTGATCTTGGTTAATTCATTTATTTATTAGTTCTAATAGTTCTTAAATGGATTTCTAAGGGTTTTTTTTATATGCAAGACGGTGTCATATTCAAATAAGTATTATTTTACTTAGGCCAGGCATGGTAGCTCACGCCTGTAAACCTAGCACTTTGGGAGGCTAAGGTGAGATGAATTACCTGAGGTCAGGGGTTCAAGACCAGCCTGGTCAACATGGTGAAACCCCGTCTCTACTAAAAATACAAAAATTAGTTGGGCATGGTGGCACATGCCTGTAATCTCAGTTACTTGGGAGGCTGAGGCAGGAGAATTGCTTGAACTTGGGAGGCGGAGGTTGCAGTGAGCCAAGATTGTGCCACTGCACTCCAGCCTGGGTGACAGAGCAAGACTCTTTCTCAAATATATATATTTTATTTATTGTTTTCCTTTGTGGATGCATTCGTTTTTCTTGCCTAGTTGTTCTGGCTAGAACCTCTAGTACAATGTTGAATAGAAGTGAAAAGAGTGGACATCTGGTATGGTTTGGCTGTGTCCCTACCCAAATCTCTTCTTGAATTCCCACATGTTATGGGAGGGACCCGGTGGGAGGTAATTGAATCACGGGAGCAGGTCTTTCTCGTGCTGTTCTCATGATAATGAATACGTCTCATGAGATCTGATGGTTTGATAAAGAGGAATTCCCCTGCACAAGCTCTCTCTTTGCCTGCTGCCATCCATGTAAGATGTGACTTGCTCTTCTTTGCCTTCCACGATGACTGTGAAGCCTAAATAGCCACGTGGAACTGTAAATCCATTAAACCTCTTTCTTTTGTAAATTGCCCAGTCTTCAATATGTCTATATCAGCACTGTGAAAATGGACTAATACAGTAAATTCTACCAGAATTGGGGTACTGTGGAAAAGATACCCAAAAATGTGGAAGTGATTTTGGAACTGGGTAACAGGCAGAGGTTGGAACAGTTTGGAGGGTTCAGAAGAAGAAAGGAAAATGGGAAAATTTGGAACTTCCTAGAGACTTGTTTAATGGCTTTGAGCAAAAGCCCAATAGTGATGTCAAATATAAGATCCAGGGTGAGGTGGTCTCAGGTAGAGATGAGAAACATATTGGGAGCTGGAGCAAAGGTGACTCTTATGTTTTAGCAGAGAGACTGGTGTCATTTTGCCCCTGCCCTAGAGATTTGTGTAACTTTGAACTTGAGAGAGATGATGTAGGGTATCTGGCAGAAGAGATTTCTAAGCAGCAAAGCATTTAAGATGTGAGTTGGGTGCTATTAAAGGCATTCCGTTTTAAAAGGGAAACAGAGCATAAAAGTTTGGAAAGTTTACAGCTTGACAATGTGATAGAAAAGAAAATCTAATTTTCTGGTGAGAAATTCAAACCAGCTGCAGAAATTTGCATAAGAGGAACTGAATGTTAATCACCAAGACAATGGAGAAAATATTGCCAGATCTTCACAGGTCCTGAGATCTAGAAGAAAAAAATGGCTTTATGGACTGGGCCCAGGTTCCTGTGCTGTATGCAGTCTAGGGACTTGGTGCCCTGCATCCCAGCCACTCCACCCATCACTAAAAGGGGCCAAGGTACAGCTCATGCTGTTGCTTTACAGGGTGGAAGCACCAAGCCTTGGCAGCTTCCATGTGGTGTTGAGCCTGCGGGTGCATAGAATTCAAGAATTAAGGTTTGGGAACCTCCACCTAGATTTCAGAGCATGTATGGAAATGCATGGATGCTCAGGCAGAAGTTTGGTACAGAGGTGGGGCCCTCATGGAGAACCTCTGCTAGGGCAGTGCAGAAGGGAGATGTGGGTTTGGCAGCCCCCACACAGAGTCTGTACTGGGGCACTGCCTAGTAGAGCTGTGAGAAGAGGGCCACTGTCTTCCAGACACCAGAATGCTAGATCCACCAACATCTTGCACTGTGCACCTGGAAAAGCTGCAGATGCTCAACACAAGCCCATGAAAGTAGCCAGGAGGGGAGCTATACCCTGTAAAGCCACAGGAGCAGAGCTGCCCAAGACCATGGGAACCCACCTCTTGCATCAGCATGACCTGGATGTGAAACATGGAGTCAAAGGAGATCATTTTGGAGCTTGAAGATTTGACTGACCTGCTGGATTTTAGACTTGCATGGGGTCTGTAGCCCCTTGGTTTTGGCCAGTTTCTCCCATTTGGAATGGCTGTATTTACCCAATTCCTGTACCCCCATTGGATCTAGAAAGTAACTAACTTGTTTTTTTTTTATTTTACAGGCTCATAGGTGGAAGGGCCTTGCCTTGTCTTAGATGAGACTTGGGACTGTAGATTTTTGAGTTAATGCTGAAATGATTTGAGACTTGGAGGGACTATAGGAAAGGCATGATTGGTTTTGAATTATGAGAACATGATATTTGGGAGGTGCCGGGGCAGAATTATATAGTTTGACTGTGTCCCCACTCAAATCTCTTCTGGAATTCCCACATGTTGTAGGAGGGACCCAGTGGGAGATAATTGAATCATAGGGGCAGGTATTTCTCATGCTGTTCGTGTGATAATGAATAAGTCTCATGAGAGCTTATGATTTGATAAAGAGGAGTTCCCCTGCACAAGCTCTCCTTTCCTGCTGCCTTCCATGTAAGATGAGATTTGCTTCTTTTTGTCTTTGTCCGAGATTGTGAGGCTCCTCCAGCCACATGGGACTGTAAATCCATTAAATTTCTTTCTTTTGTAAATTGCCCAGTCTCGGGTGTATCTTTATCAGCAGTGTGAAAACAGACTAATAGAACATCCTTGTCTTGCTCCTGATCTTGGGGAAAAGCATGCAGTTTTGTTATCATTATGTATGATATTAGCTTCGTTTTATTCGTAGGTGGTATTAGCTGTTTTATTCATAGATGCCCTTTATCAATTTGAGGAAGTTTCCTTCTATTCCTGGTATTTTGAGCATTTTTATCATGACAAGATATTGGATTTTGTCAAATGCATTTTCCATATCTATTAATATGATCATATAATTTTGCTTTATGAAGTATTTTAATATGATATATTACATTTATTCATTTTTGGAATTGATTTAATGTTTAAAGCATGTATTTAATGAGTTCCTTATCAAGATGGCTTAAGAGGTCATCAAAAAGATGTACTTCTACTGTGACGTCTCTGATTTGGCTAATGAATTGTGATTGTAGTTTCCAAAATTAATTCTAAAATTAGTTCTGTAAACTCATAACTTTGATACAAATGAATAATTTAATCTGTGAATATTTTTACCTACATTTAAAAAATATCTCAGTTGGCATTTTCAAAGATAGATGAGATATTAAAAAAAAAAATTCAAGTTTTCAATATCAGTCTATATCCACACTTCTTAGATTAATATATTTTCTAAAATACCTCATAATATATATTGAGCTTTATCATGTGCAAAATGAATTTTCAGTTATTCAGGAATCGATTTTACTGGAAGGTGTAATGTTAATGCCCTCTTCCTCTCTGGCATTTACCTTTACATTAAACAATAATTATTGTTTCTCTATTTCATACAAACCCACGCCTAGTGTTGAGGATACAATGTAAATAAAACCAGCATGATTTCTGCTTTCATGAAGTTTATTTACAGAATAGTGTGTTAACAAACATTAAACAAATGGCACAAAATAAATCTCTACTGATTGTGATAAGTGCTGTAAATAAAAAATAAGACAGGAAACAGAATTAAATCTTATGAAATATAAGAGAGGAAGTGAAAATTGCGTATCATTCAAAATGACCCTACAAAATCTCTTAAGTGGCTTGTAAAGCATGATATACGTGATTTCTGTGTATAACGCTTTGCATAAATCTTTTATTATTATTATTATACTTTAAATTCTAGGGTACATGTGTACAACATGCAGGTTACATAGATATACATGTGGCACGTTTGTTTGCCACAACCGTCAACTCATCATTGACATTAGGTATTTCTCCTAATGCTATCCCTTCTCCAGCTCCCCACCTCCCAACAGGCCCCGGTGTGTGATATTCCCCGCCCTGTGTTCATGTGTTCCTGTTGTTCAGCTCCCACCTATGTGTAAGAACATGCAGTGTTTGGTTTTCTGTCCCTGTGACAGTTTGCATAGAATGATGGTTTCCAGCTTCATCTATGTCCCAGCAAAGGACATGAATTCACCCTTTTTTATGACTGCATAGTATTCCATGGTGTATATTTGCCACATTTTCTTAATCCTGTCTATCTTTGATGGACATTTGGGTTGGTTTCAAGTCTTTGCTATTGTGAATAGTGCTGCAATAAACTTAGATATTTATTTTTGTGCCATTTGTTTAACGTTTGTTGACATGCTATAGTGTAAACTTAATGAAATCAGAAATCATGCTGGTTTTGTTTACACTGTATCCTCGACACTTGGCATGGGTTTATACAAAGTAGAGAAACAATAATGATTGTTTAATGTAAGTGTGTATGTGTCTTTATAGTAGAATGATTTATAATCCTTTGGGTATATACCCAGTAATGAGATTGCTGGGTCAAATGGTATTTCTAGTTCTAGATCCTTGAAGAATCACCACACTGTATTCCACAATGGTTGGACTAATTTACATTCCCATCAACAGTGTAAAAGCATTCCTGTTTCTCCACATCCTCTCCAGCATCTGTTGTTTCCTGAGTTTTTAATCATCGCCATTCTAAATGGCATGAGATTGTATCTCATTGTGGTTTTGATTTGCATTTCTCTGGTGATCAGTGATGATGAGCATTTTATTCATGTGTCTGTTGGCTGCATAAATGTCTTCTTTTGAGAAGTGTCTGTTCATATTCTTTCCCCACTTTTTGATGGGATTCTTTGTTTTTTTCTTGTAAATTTGTTTACATTCTTTGTAGCTTCTAGATATTAGCCCTTTGTCAGATGGGTAGATTGCAAAAATTTTCTCCCATTCTGTAGGTTGCCTGTTCACTCTGATGATAGTTTCTTTTGCTGTGCAGAAACTCTTTAGTTTAGTTAGATCCCATTTGTCAATTTTGGCTTTTGTTGTTGTTGCTTTTGGTGTTTTAGTCATGAAGTCTTTGTTCATGTCTGTGTCCTGAATGGTATTGCCTAGGTTTTCTTCTAGGATTTTTATGATGTTAGGTCTTACATTTAAGTCTTTAATCCATCTCGTGTTAATTTTTATATATGGTGTAAGGAAGGGATCCAGTTTCAGCTTTCTACATATGGCTAGCCAGTTTTCCCAGCACCATTTATTAAATAGGGATTCCTTTCCCCATTTCTTATTTGTGTCAAGTTTGATAAAGATCAGATGGTTGTAGATGTGTGGTGTTATTTCTGAGGTCTCTGATCTGTTCTGTTGGTCTTTATCTCTGTTTTGGTACCAGTGCCATGCTGTTTTGGTTACTGTAGCCTTGTAGTATAGTTTGAAGTCAGGTAGCATGATGCCTCCAGCTTTGTTCTTTTTGCTTAGGATTGTCTTGGCAATGCGGGCTCTTTTTTTGGTTCCATATGAACTTTAAAGTAGTTTTTTCTAATTCTGTGAAGAAAGTCATTGGTAGCTTGATGGGGATAACATTGCATCTATAAATTACTTTGAGCGGTATGGCCATTTTCGCGATATTGATTCTTCCTATCCATGAGCATAGAATGTTCTTCCATTTGTTTGTGTCCTCTTTTATTTCGTTGATCAGTATTATTTTCTTGTTTCAGTAGTAAGATGTCATGTTAACATTTCAGGAATTAATATGGATTAGCTTGAGTCTATTTTGTGAAGTCTATATTGTGCTAGAAAATCTTTGCTCACTAATTTTCCTTAGGTATTTTGTTACAAAAGCATAATCAACTTGCAATAAAATAGAGACTACTGCCTAGAGGAGACTATTGGAGAACCCAATGAAGTGATTTGTAGTTCTCCTTGAAGAGGTCCTTAACATCCCTTGTAAGCTGGATTCCTAGGTATTTTATTATCTTTTTAGTAATTGTGAATGGGAGTTCTCTCATGATTTGGCTCTCTGTTTGTCTATTATTGTTGTATAGTAATGCTTGTGATTTTTGTACATTGATTTTTTATCCTGAGACATCGCTGAAGTTGCTTATCAGCTCAAGGAGATTTTAGGCTGAGACATTGGGGTTTTCTAAATATACAATTATGTCATCGACAAACAGTGATAATTTGACTTCTTCTTTTCCTAATTGAATACCTATTACTTTCTCTTGATTGATTGCACTAGCCAGAACTTCCAACACTATGTTGAATAGCAGTGGTGAGAGAAGGCATCTTTGTCTTGTGCCAGTTTTCAAAGGGAATGATTCCGGTTTTTGCCCATTCAGTTTGATATTGGCTGTGGGTCTGTCATAAGTAGTTCTTATTATTTTGAGTTACATTCCATCCATACCTTCAGAACTCTTGTGACATGGACATTAACTTAGACTAAAGAAAGGAATTGAGGGAAATTTATATGTGACTGTCAGAACATTTTGAATAAATAATTATATAATCCATACAGTAAGAAGAGTAGTGTTGAAGAATTCTAAAATATTCCTGCTTCCCTGAAGGACTTACTTTTTGAAAATTTAATACTAAAACTAATTTGTATTAATATATTTAATAGATTTATATATTATTAAAATTAAACAAGATATTATACTCATCCAATTTGCCTTAGATTTTAAATTGTCTAATTATAAATAAGAGAATTTCAAATTCTTGCTGTGCCATTTTGGGAAGTAGTTCAGCAAGAAGTTAATCCTTCTGTTTTTCCTTTTTTTGCTTGTAAAATGGAAATAATCAGAATTTTTCTGTCACAGTTTATTTGCTATAGTTAAAATGAGATGAACCAAGTAACTGTTTAGCATAGCACTGGCTCATATTAGGACTCAAACTATGTTTGCTGCTTCTACTACTAATTACTCTGGGGATCCTTTATGCTGTCAAAATTGGAAAATTTAGAAAAGGTAAAATCCAGTGGTTGCTTCCTACTAATTAACAAATCTAAGATTGGCCAAAATGAGATTAAAAGAATGACTTGTATTTAGTAGATCTGCATCCTTTTTGTCTCTCCTCTACTCTTAGATGTGGTGATAAAAAGAAGGATGCGTCTCCTCGGATTACTTAGTTGTTCTAAGGAAGCAACTGCTTTTCTCTGGCTTTTGTTTGTTTGTTTGTTTAATGTAGCACATCCAAATATGCATTTCAGATTGATGCACAGTATTGCCTGGAACAGCTTGGCATAAAACATAAACCTTTAGCACTATTTCTGCTATCTTATTAACTGCTAATACTTACCAAGTCTTTTTTTGTTTCAGTAGTAAGATGTCATGTTAACATTTCAGGAATTAATATGGATTAGCTTGAGTCTATTTTGTGAAGTCTCTATTGTGCTATTTAAGAAAATCTTTGCTCACTAATTTTCCTTAGGCATTTTGTTACAAAAGCATAATCGACTTGCAATAAAATAGAGACTACTGCCTAGAGGAGACTATTGGAGAACCCAATGAATTATTTCATCATAATTTGCCATCTTAGATTACACTCAATTTGAAAACTGATGAAAATGCGAGTTAAATCATAAATATAGAAGAAAAATCCTGCTTCATATCATTTTATCTGTAAGTACATTTTAGCCTAAATTATCTACAACACTTCCCTATTTCTCTATTAATCTATATTTGGCTTGAATCATTCTGTAATTTTTAAAGAGTTTAAGCTAACTTTGTTCTTGACTATGTGCTAGTGTGTTTTCTGCCTCTATTCAGCAGCTACTACTAACTGTCATGGAAATTTGTAGTATGAAATAATTGTTTGATGATGACTATACAAGTGTTCACTTTCTTCTTGAATGATGAATTAGTAATTAGGCCCTTTCTATATTATCACCAATCTTTTGTCCCTGGTTAGGCTTCTCCGAAAGCCCATTTTAACATGGAGTTTAGCATATAGGATGTTTGCTAAGAACTGCCTTTAGGACCCAATACCTATGAAAGGGAGGAAAAGAAGAAGTGAGCCAAGGGAAAAGTCAGACTCCTCCACAGTCCCAATTATTGTGTCAGCCAATACCGTAGGGACATCTGGAGCTAGAATGGCACTTGAGAGTTGTCCTGAGTTGGGCCAAGAAGGGCAGGTCTTTTTATTTCTGTGTAAGTCAGTCAATGGATGTGGGACACCCAATGCATCACCTCAGGCTAGGAGGTTCTCTGCTCTTGAGCCTAATCACTGAAGAGACTGACAGCGGAAGGATGACTGATGACAGGACACCCAGAAGTTGGGGAGCAAGTCTTTCCTGAAGAGAAATCTAGAAGTGTAAAGATTTAAACAATCCTGCAGATTCTATGTGGAAAATACAATTATCTTTGTTTTACAGAGAGCAAAACAGAGATTTGTCCAGATGCACAGATAATAATTACCTGAAATGGAATTCAAAACTAGGATTGTCTGAATCCAAAGCTCTGTTCTTTCCTCTGTACTTCTACACTTTCTCAGGTTGTTGTGTATTGACAGAATTTTCAGAAAGACATTAGTCTTTTTCAAGCTATGTATGTCCAAATATCTTCTCTCTGATTTGACTATGACTAATTTATGTAGTCCTTTTGTTCTATATTATACTTTATAGTGCATTTTCTCAGATACAATATAATCCAATAAGATTATTAGATCCTTATAGCCCTCTGGTAAACAAGGCAGGATAAGCATCATTGTCCTTAGTTATAGATTGGGGAACCAGCAAAAAGTGATTAGGTGTCTTGATACAGTCACAAGATAATAAGTGAAAAAACTTGAAATTGAGATTGAGTGTTTTAAATCCAGAGTATAAATAAATAAAAGTACTTACTAGAAATGTGCTTGTGTATTGCAGTGTTTCAGGTTTTAAAGGATTTGAAATTTTATTAGCTTACATCTTAGCACTTTAGATGTGCTACTTTAATTGAATAACAGTCTATCTCTTAGATCAGCATTTTTACCACCCGATTTTTTTTCTTCATGAACACCGTAATAGCCAGCCTTTGATATTTTCAGCTTCTGCTTCTAGTTAACAAAAATGTATATGGAACTTGCACAGTGAAGTGAAAAAAACCACTGATAACTCTACTGGATAGGACTTACATTTGTTAGTAAAATGTTCTGGTTCTTGCTCATACAATGCACTCAGCCTTGTCCAAATTGAAACATAAGAATGATAGCTGCCCCATATTATCAGATATAGCATAAAGTGGATGCAAACCTTAATTTCTATTAAATTATTCTTTTTCTATTTTGCTTTTTCCTTGTACACATTTTTCTTTTGTAATTTGCTTGTTTGACATGTTGCCATGCCAATAGCTTCAGCACGTCTTCTATGAATTTGTAGTTTGCAAGTTTATATAAATTGTGGAAATACTAGAACTAGAAATGAGCAGAACAGCCTTGAATGATAAATACATTTATTTCTTTCCCTTGTTTTCTTTGGAATGTAATTTAAAAATATTGGCCTTACATTTTATTTTATTTTAAGTTGGAATAGAGGTGATTACTGAAATTTGAAACATTCACATAAAGATACCTTGTATTTAAAATAATTCTAAAAAGGAAGGTGAGTTACATTCCATTATAATCTTAAAGTTAAACATAGTAGTTTGCTTATCACTATTATTTTCATTGTGTGTGTGTGTGTGTGTGTGTGTGTGTGTGTGTGTATGAGAGATATACAGTGGCAGTAGTAGAATGCGTCTCTAATATAAAGCCCAAATTAAGTTACTATGTGGTATCCTTTCATGCATAAAATGTTATATTTTGTTTGATAAATATACTTGGGTTTTGAATTTTTATATTGGTGCATTATCCTTAAAAATATTATTTACTTGAAATTCTGCAGTGTTTTCAGAATTGTGGAAATTTATCAATGGCAAATGAATAATTTGGTATTTCAAGTCTCTTAACTATTAAACCACACACAAATTAAAATTTCCACATACAGGTATCATTTGTCATGAACAAATTCACTATGAAGAGTTGACACTTAGGAAATAATAAATGAAATATGAATTAATTTTTCACAATGTAAAAATTGAAGTGTAAAAACATATTTAAACAAGGCCTCCTTATATCCAATTAAACACTTCTGTACTTCATGTTATGTGGGCATTCAGTTCCACTACTGGGTTATGCCCAGATGCAAATGGTCAAATGAAGCAAAGAGGAAAAGAAGGCAAAACTGTAGACTCCATTTTCTCATGAACTTTGAAGAACAATTTAAAGAATTTTAGAATATTTCTCTTTATGAAAATATGTGAACTAGATATTACATTGAATATATATTGCATCACAGACATGATAAAATGCTGCCAAAAAGTCAATAGAGCAACTACTATTTTTAAATAAGCATAATAAACTGTTTGAACATGCTGAAATTCCTATCTTTCCAGTAACCTTGCCATTAATTTTAATACCTTTACGTTTATACATTTTGACTTGGTGGGTTGTTTTCCCCTAGAAAGTGTCTTGGATTGTTTAATGGAAAATGATGAAAAAACTAGGATTTGCTTTATATAAACCTTTCACAAGCAACTTTCCAAAATTTTATTTATCAATATTTTCAATAGTTTTTTATTTTTTTAATTTAAAAATGGGGTGTGTGTGTGTGTGCTGGTGTATGTATATGTGTGTATCTATATTTATCTGTGTTTATGAAATCTATCCAGACTTTGAAATCTTCAGCTTGAGTGATAGGAAATCATTTTTTTTAAATCACACTTAAAAGTATAATTTATAGAACCACAGCATTCTGTAAATCTTTTCTGATGTATATATTCAATTTTGGAACCTATTTGTTTTGTTTTAATTACACATTTACCCAATTAATACCAGTAATTCTGAAAAGCCAAATTAGTAATATAAATTTTGTATAGAAATCAATTGAAAAAGAAAACTGGGGAAACCTTTATTATAAACCTGAAGCAGGAAGAAAACCAAAATAGGCAACATAATATGTAGTCAGATATAGAAACAGTACTGGGGATGTATATGCAAGCTCCACATGCTTTGGAGGTATACTGAATCTATTTTTCTTTTGGTTGTTAGAACATGGCAGCTTTTACTAAAAGGAACCATGCTATGTAAAACTGACAGAAAAAATAGACAGTAAAACTTTTGTATAGAATACGAAGATGTAACCTAAGATAATATAAGCAAGAATCTAGGGCACTACATTCCATATCAGTATGTTTGGATTTTACCAATTTCACTTTGTAATAGCATTGTAAAAGGCTTTGTTGAGTATTGACTTTTCTATAGTGACCAAATACTTATAAAGCTGGTAAGAATTTGGGGGCAAGCCTTTCTAATGAGTTGGTTTATACAAATTTTTTTCATGGCATCATATTTAAGAAAGTGGCTTGATATATAACTTCAAAAAACACACTGAGAAATGGATTGACTTATTTTTTTACCTCATAGTAATTATTTGATGATAAATAGATGATATTTAAGTAGCATTAATATAGTTGACATTTCTTGAATTTCTCTACTAACTATAAATTTGTGATATTATTTGTATCTGTATTTCTACCCAAATTTCATGTTCAATTGCAATCCCAATGTTGGAGGTGGGGCCTCATGGGAGGTGATCAGATTATGGGGATGGATCCTGCATGAACGATTTAGCATCATCCCTTTGGTGCTGTTCTCATGATACTGATGGAGTTCTCATGAGATCTGGTTGTTTAAAAGTGTGTGGCACCTCCCCGCTCTCTCGTCCTGCCCCTGCTGTGGAAGATACCTACTCCTGCTTTGCCTTCCACCATTAGTAAAAGTTCCTTGAGGCCTCCCCAGAAGCAGATGCTGCCATCCTTCCTGTACAGCCTACAGAACTATGAGCCAATTAAACCTCTTTTCCTTATAAATGATCCATTCTCAGATATTTCGTTATAGCAGTGCAGAATACAGTAACACAGAAAAATTGGTACTGAAGAGTGGGGAATTGCTGTAAAAATACCTGAAAATGTGGAAGCGACTTTTGAGCTGGGTAATGGACAAAGGTTGAAACAGTTTGGAGGTCTCAGAAGACAGGAAGATGAGGGGAAACTTTGAAACTCCCTAGAGACTTGTTGAATGATTATGACCCAAATGCTGATAATGATATGGACAGAGATGTCCAGGCTGAGGAGTTCTCAGATGGAAATAAGGAACTTACTAGGAACTGGAGCACAGGTCACCTTGGTTACACATTAACAAAGAGCTTGGTTGGATAGTGCCTCAGCCCTAGAGATCTGTGCAACTTTGAACTTCAGAACAATGATTTAGGGTATTTGGTGGAAGAAATTTCTGCCAACAAAGCATTTAAGATGTAGCTTGGCTGCTTCTAACAGCCTATATATATATATGAACAAAAAACCAAAATCATCCAAAACTAGAACTTGTATTTAAAAGGGAAGCAGAACATAAATGTTTAGAAAACCTACAACCTGGCCATGTGATAAAAAAGTAAAGCTCATTTGAAGGGTAGAGGTTGGGAGGCAACTCAAATAGGCTGCAGAAATTTGTATAACTAAAAGGAAGTCAAGGGCTGATATTCAAGAAAATGGGGAGAAGACCTCAATGGTGTTTCACAGAACTTCATGGCTACTCCCCTCATCACGGGGCTGGAGGCCTAGGAGGAAAGAATGATATCATGGACCAGACCTAGGGCCCTGCCACCCTGTGCAGCCTTAGGCCACTGCTCTCTGCATCCTGGCTGCTTCAGCTCCAGCCCAGGTACAGCTTGGACTGTTTCAGAGGGTGTAAGCTGTAAGCCTTCTGGCTCCCACATGGTGTTAAGCCTGCGGTGCACAGAGTACAAGAGTTGAAAATTAGGAGCCTCCACCTAGATTGCAGAGGACTTATGGAAAAGCCTGGATGTCCAGGCAGAAACTGGATTCAGGGGCAGAGCCCTTATGGAGACCCTCTGCTAGGACAGTACAGAAGGGAAATATGGCGCTGGAACCCCAACACAGAGTTCCCACTGAGGCACTGCCTAACGGGGCTGTAAGAAGAGGGACACTGTCCTCCAGACCCCAGAATGGTAGATCCACCAATGGCTTGCACCTTGCTTCTGGAAAAGCCACAGGTATTCAACATCAGCCTGTAGAAGCAACGGTGGTGGCTGCACCCTGCAAAGCCACAATAGTAGAACCAAGGCCTTGGGAGTCCACCCCTTGCATCAGTATGCCCTGGATGTGAAACATAGAGTCCAAGTAGATTATTTTGGAACTTTAAGACTTAATGATTGCCCTGCTCGGTTTTGAACTTGCTTGGGGCATGTAACCCTTATCTTGTGGCTGATTTTTCCCTTCTGGGAAAAGATTATTTACCCAATGCCTATACCCCCATTGTATCTTAGGAGTAACTAAATTGTTTTTATTTTATGAGCTCATAGATAGAAGGGACTAGGCTTGTCTCAGTTGAGACTTTGGACTTTTGAGTTAATGCTGGAATGAGTTATGAATTTGGGGACTGTTAAAAAGGGATGATTGTATTTTGCAATGTGAGAAGACATGAGATTTAGGAGGGGCAAAGGGCAGAATGGTATGGTTTAAAATTGTGTCCCCACCCAAACTTCATGTTGAATTGTCATCTCCAATGTTAGAGGTGGGGCCTGGTAGGAGGTTACTGGATCATAGGGGGTGGATCCTTCATGAATGGCTTAGCACCATCCATTTGTTGCCGTTCTTGCAATAGAGTTCTTATAAAATCTGCTTTTTTTTAAGTGTGCGGCACCTCCCCATCTTTCCCTCTTGGTCTTGCTCCTGCCATATGAGATACCTGCTCCTGTTTTGCCTTCCACCATGCGTAAAAGCTCGTTGAGGCCTCCCCAGAAGCAGATGCTGCCCTACTTCTTGTACAGCCTGCAGAACCATGAGCCAATTAAACATCTTTTCTTTATAAATTACACAGTCTCAGGTGTTTTTTTATAGCAGAGCGAGAATGGACAAATACGAATTGCTTCTTGTTCTGAACCATATTTCATGATTCTGTTTATATAGATCTTGCTCCTAGATATACAATCTGACATTTTGGTCAATGAGGGACCACATATATGAGAATAGTCCTGTAAGATTATAATGGAGCTGAAAACTTCCTATAAGTGAGTAACACCTAGCTGTCATAACATCACAGTGCAACAAGTGCTAGTAGTGATGCTGGTGTAAAAAAACTTACTGTATTGTTAGTCATACAAAAGTATATTACATACAGTTATTTATAGTACATAATACTTGATAATGATAATAAACAACTATGTTCCTGGTTTATGTATTTAATATACTATACTTTTAATTTTTATTTTAGAGTATACTTCTTCTACTTATAATAAACAAAGTTAATTGTAAAACATCCTCAGGCAGGTTCTTCAAGAGGTATTCTAAAAGAAGGCATTGTTATCTTAGGAGATAACAGGTCCATGCATGTTATTGCCCCTGAAGACATTCCAGTGAGACAAGGTACGTGGGTGGAAGACAGTAATACTGATTCTGCTGATCTCGTATAGGCCTAGGCTAATGTGTATATTTGTGTCTTCAGTTTTAACAAAGAGTTTAAACAGTAAATAAAGAAAATTAAAAATTTTAAAAATAGAAATAGGCTTACAGAATAAAGATATAAAGAAAAAATTTTCATATGGCTCTACAATATATTTATGTTTTAAGCTAAGTATTTTTACAAAAGAATCAAAAAAGTAAAGAAATTAAAATTTATAAACTAAAAGTGTTATAACCCAATTTATTATTGAATAAATAAAAACATTTTAAATATATTTAGTGTAGCCTAAATGTAGACTGTTTATATTATAAAGTCTACAGTAATATACAGTGATGTCCTAGGCCTTTTTCTTCACTCACCACTCACTGACTCACCAGAACAACTTCCAGTCTGGCAAGATCCATTCATGTTATGTGTCCTATACAGGTGTACCATTCTCTTCTTTTCCAGTGGTGTCCAATCTTTTGGCTTCCCTGGCCCACATTGGAAGACGAAGAATTGTCTTGGGTCACACACAAAATACAGTAACATTAATGATAGCTGATGAGCTGAAAAAAAATCACAAAAAAATCTCATAACGTTTTAATAAAGTTTATGAATTTGTGTTGGGCCACATTTAGAGCCGACCTGGGTTGCGTGTGGTCCATGGGCCATGGGTTGGACAGGCTTGTTTAATACTCTATTTTTACCCTGCCTTTTCTGTGTTTAGATACACAAGTACTTGCCATGTGTTACAATTGCCTGTGCTATTCAGTATAGTATTAATAAAAGGCTGTACAGGTTTGTAGCCTAGGAACAGTAGGTTATACTGTGTAGTTTAAGTAGATAGTAGGTTATACAGACTAGGAAAGTACATTCTATGATGTTCACATAAAGAAATTGCCTAATGAAGCATTTCTCAGAATGTATCCTTTTTGATATTTCCATAGTTATTACTCTTTGTTCTTTTGTTTTATTTTTTTCATAGACAAAGTTTTGCTGTGTTGCCTAGGCTGAAGTATAGTAACTATTTACAGGTATAATCATAGTGCATTACAACCTTGAACTCCTGGGCTCAAGCAATCCTCCTGAATCAGCCTATTAAGTAGGTACAGACATTAGTGTGCCTGGCTCCCCTTACGTTTACGTTTTTGAAATGTAAACTTAAATAAGAAATAATAAGTATTTAAGATCTCAAACTTTTAGGCATGTATAGTATAGCTCTTTATCAGATAAGTAGTGTTTAATATATGTAAAGCATTACATATGCACTCCGCCCCACAGACACACGTATCCTCATTCCATTATACTGCATTGTAATGATAGGTATTTCATATAGAAGTTTAATAGAAATATAAATGGTGTCGGCACAGAGAAGGTTTGACAACTGTCTGTTTAGGTAAATATTTTAAGACTGGGAAGAATTTAAGTATGTATCTTGTGTGTGATTTTTATATATGAAATAATATAATTTTGTGCACTTTAGGCATTGAATAATTAATAATATCCAATTTAAGTACTACTATGTGTGTACCTTCTGTGTGATTTTTTTTAATGTATGGAATAATGTAATTTCGTGCTCTTTAGGGCATGGAATAATTAATAATATCAAATTTAAGTAATACTACTAATGGAATAATTAATAATATCAAATTTAAGTACTACTATCAGAATTAATTATTTAAGATCAACTGCCATGAAACAAAAATTATTATTTTTGGCAGATATCTTCCAAAAGGTAATTCATTTACATATAAACCACATGGCTTTCCATATAGCAGCCCAACTCTTTCGATTACTTAGAGGTATATTTCATGAGTCATTTATCCTGACCCTTTGGTTGCAAGCTATATTACTCACACAGAAATAGCCTATGGGTCCATTATTTCAAAATTTGTATGCCTTGGGTAAATGAATGTTCCCATTTCAATACTTACCCAGGCCAAAACAATGTCAGACCTGTTCTGTGACATTTTATAACATGTATTTCTTGATCACATGTTGAATGTTTTATATAACTAATGCAAAACTGAGTTTTCTTTAGCTCATGTGCTGGTGGGGAAACAAACTATTTTAAAGGTTCTGGTTCTAGTTTTTTTTTTTTTTTAAACATTCAATAACATTTATTAACAATATTATTTTTTTATTATTATAATTATACTTTAAGTTCTAGGGTACATGTGCATAACGTGCAGGTTTGTTACATATGTATACTTGTGCCATGTTGGTGTGCTGCACCCATCAACTCGTCAGCACCCATCAACTCGTCATTTACATCAGGTATATCTCCCAATGCATCCTTGGGCTCACTTCTTTATAGAAGTAAGTGGTCATTTGTTTAGCAAGGATGAAGTTTTGATGATGTATTAGTTTGCCAGAGCAGTTGTAACAAAGTATACCACAGACTGGGTGGCTTAAACAACAGAAATGTATTTTCTCGGAGTTCTGGAGTTAGATTTCTAAGATCAGGGTTTTGGAAAGGCTGGTTCCTTCTGAGGACTGTGAGAGAGGAATGCACTCTAGGCCTCCCTCCTTGACTTGTAGATGGTTATCTTCTCCTTGTGTCTTCACATCATCTTCCTTCTCTACATGTATGTGTCCAAATTTATTATTATTTTCATTTCTTAAGAGATAGGGTCTTGTTCTGTCACCCAGGTTGGAGTGCAGTGGCACAATCTTAGCTCACTCACTGAAGCCTCAAACTCCTGTGTCTAAGTGATCCTGCTGCCTCAGCCTCTTGAGTAGCTAGGACTACAGAAGCCTGCCATCACACCCAACTCATCCTTAAATTTATTCTTCTTATAAGGATAACAATTATATTGGCTTATGTAAATATCTATCTAAGCCACGGGATGTGTAGTATTAACTGATCTGATAAATCATATATTGAAATATTCCAAGAGAAAAGCATTATAAAAATACAAAATGTGATGGTATTATTTTATTTTGTACCCTTTTGTCACTGGGAATTTTAATAGAGGCAGAAACTGAAAGCAGCTACATTTGACTTAGTTTTGTTTTCTAAATTTCTTTTGGTGGAAGTGTCAGAGTGTTTGGATATGACAAACACCTTCGTGACCTCGTTTTAATTTGTTTGCTGTCTCCAAACACAGTCATATTTGGAGGTACTTGGAGTTAGGAATTCAAGATGAATTTTGAAGGATGCACAATTCAGCACTAAGCCCATAACAGACATTTGGATCCCTAAATTACATAAAACAACATTGGTCCTATTAATTATTTCATTCATTGACAAAATATATATCCACAGATTATGATTATATATTCCTTTAAATTGTATAGCATGTATATACCTCAATGATATAAATACGTTCTCTTTCAATTCTACTCCTATCCTCTTCTTCATCATATCCTTTTTTACCCTTCTACTCCTCCTCTCCCTTCTCCCTCTTTTATTTCTTCTCTCTATATATACAGAGAGAGAGAAAAGATAGGCTATTTAGTCTCTTTTTCTATATATAATGCTCTCTCAAAGAATTTTATGTGGATTTGTACTGTCTTGGGAGCCCTGGAATTGAGATGTGTGTGTCGTGTGTGTGTGTGTGTATCTCAATATCAGAGACAGAGAGAGAGAGGAAGAGACTATATAATCTCTGAATAAATATACACACACACATATACATAATTTATTATTTATATATTATATATTTAAATATTATATATAAATTATTACTTCAATAATCTGAAATATGAATTACCAATGAGGTCACTAAGATGGACTAAGTGATTCACCCAAGGTCACTGCCATGGTAAACCAAGCAGCAGATTGTGAATTCTAATCCAGCTATGTTGGATTCCCAAACTCATGTTCTTAACTACTGTTTATTAGGTCTTTCTTGCTTTTGTCTTATTCAAGTTTCTTGAGTCCCTAGCCCTGACAGTTCTTTGCTTACATTTTATAGTATTGGTCATTGCAAGGCAACACTGAGATTTCTAAAACCAGCTCAATGATTAGGAGTGCATTAGTGTGCCTGAGCCACAGGCCTTGTAGTATTAACTGATCTAGTAGCAAATCATATATTGGACTATTCCAAGGGAGAAAACCATCATTAATAATACAAAATTTGGTGGTATTACTTTATTCTATGTTTTTAGTCACTGGGCGTTTTATAACAGGCAGGAACTTAAAGCGGCTAAATGTGACTTTATTTCTTTTTTATTTCCTTTGGTGGAAGTATGTGAGTGTTTGGATAAGGCAAACAGATATTCAAAAGAAAAATCAACAAATTGAGTGACTAGATAATCCACAGGGATCAAATAAAATGACAAAATAACCCACAATCTTAATAATGTCTTTGAAATACTCAGTTGGTTATTTTGTTAAAGGGTACTTCGCAAAATATCCCTGGAGACAACTTATATGAAAGTATGATAATTTGATTCTTTTTTTTTTTTTTTTTTTTTTTGAGACGGAGTCTCGCTCTGCCGCCCGAGCTGGAGTGCAGTGGCCGAGATCCGGCTCACTGCAAGCTCCGCCTCCCGGGTTCACGCCATTCTCCTGCCTCAGCCTCCCGAGTAGCTGGGACTACAGGCGCCGCCACCTCGCCCGGCTAGTTTTTTGTATTTTTTGGTAGAGACGGGGTTTCACCGTGTTAGCCAGGATGGCCTCGATCTCCTGACCTCGTGATCCGCCCGTCTCGGCCTCCCAAAGTGCTGGGATTACAGGCTTGAGCCACCGCGCCCGGCCGATAATTTGATTCTTATCAAAAACTCTTTAGGCTGGGCACAGTGACTCATGTCTGTAATCAAAGCACTTTGGAAGACTCATGTGGGAGGATTGCTTGAAGTCAGGAGTTTAAGACCACCCTGGGCAACAGAGTAACACCATGTCTCTACAAAAAATTTACCAATTAGACAGGCACAGTGCCACATACTTATAGTCCTAGCTACTTAAAAGGCTGAAGTGGGAGGATCACTTGAGCACAGGAGTTCCAGGTGGCAGTGAGCTGTGATTGTGCCACTGCACCTCAGCCTAGTTGTCAGAGGGAGACACTGTCCCTTAAAAATAAATAATTAAAAAAAAGCTCTTTAAAATAAAAATTAGGGGGAGTGCATGGTAATAACATTAAAAACAAATGCTTTCCAAAAGAGGATTAAAAATATTTTTATCACTCTCCTTAGAGTAATGCATTTAAGCTTTTAATCATAAGCATACTTTGTAGCTTCTTATAAACCCTCAGTTTACCAGTTTATGTCCATTGTCAATCAGCATTTCAGTATCATTTTCTAGCTCACACATTTATCTTTAAAAGATAGTTTTATCAGAAGGCTTGTTCGTTTTCAGATTGTGATTAGCTACATGCTCACTGTCAGTAATAAACACCGCCCATACATTTCTATAGTAACTTTATGAACTTTCCACAGAAAATTCATATTGCATTTTGTTCTTCAAAATGCAACCCCCTGGGCTTTCTTCATCTGATAACTCATTTTGGATTAGTCATTGATTTGTGTCTGTTGTTAGTACCGGGTTGCATGCTGTTAAAGGACACAGACCGTGCACTCTGTTATACATCTTTACCCCATTGTGTCCTTTGAAATGCCAAGAACTCTGAAGTTGTTTAATAAAAATCGCTTTGATTGATTTTCATCTTTGCAGCCAAGTAGGGGGGACAGGTGCCATTTCCTCTGACTTTAAGATGGTCAGACATTCCTGGAGCAGAGATTAGGTGCCATATCTCTAGCTTCCAAGGCAAATTCTAAACCTATTAACTTAATGCAGAGCTTCTTCTTGAAATGCCCCTAACTGCAGAGATGACTGAAACATACCTCTGTTTGGGGCCTGGGTTCCTAAGATAAACTGTCTTAGGGCCAGCTGGAATCTTTTTGAAATCATATATTTTATCTAAAAAAAAAAAAATCTATGGAATAGACCAAGTCCATGTGGTTAGCAATAAGTTTAATGGCATCCCAAATTCCTGACGTCTGTGAGACTCACTACAGGGGGAAAGGGAAGGAGTGGGGGCTTAGGCAGGTTCTTAGCCCTTGCTTCACACTGAGCAGCTTCATTGCTTCTGATTTTCTCTTAACATTTTACTTTTAAAAGATTCTTGTCTATGTTTGTTTCTTTCTTTAAAAAGTGCCACTTAGTTAAAAAGAAGAAATAATTACTTTGATATAAAATTTTGAATTTGTTTATTCTATTATACTTTTTTATTTTATTTTATTTTATTTATTTTATTATTTTATTGGAGACAGGGTTTCCTTCTGTCAGTGGCACAATCTTGGCTCACTGCAACCTCCACCTCTGAGACTCAGGGCTCAAGTGATCTTCTTGCCATAGTCTCCCAAGTAGCTAGGACCAAAGGCACATGCCACCATACCTGGCTAATTTTTGTATTTTTTGTAGACACAGGGTTTCACCATGTTGCCCAGGGTGGTTTTGAACTCCTGAGGTCAAGCAATCTGCCTTCCTGGGCCTCCCAAAGTGCTGGGATTAAAAGCATGAGCCACCATGCCTGGCTAATATATTTATTCTTCATATTTACTTTCTTTTATTCATTTAAATTTTTTATAAACAATCAGCGAAAAAGCAATAAATGTATTAAAAGTAAATACATTGTAACATAGAGGTATAAAAGAGTCATATATGAACTCGAGGTCTGACTTCTCGTTCACAGTCACATCCTTACCAGATGTCATAGGGCTTTTCTGTCCAACTACTTTTAGTAATGGGAGTTCACAACTTTTTGATGCAGCCCATTATATTGTTGGACACCTGTTCTTGATTGCAAGTTCTTTATAAAACTGAACCAGAAAACTCTCTCCTATAATTTTTGCATCAAGATATATAGCCCCATGTTATACAGAATAGCACAGAAAATAGTTATCCCTCATCTACAAAATAATCATCCACCAGAGGTGAACTTACTGAGAAATTAATAAAGCTCACACTTCAAGACTGTCATGTTCATGAACCATTTTCAAAGCTCCATATAATATTAATAGTTCTGAAATTATTTCAAGTTTGCAAAAATAAGATATTTTGATCATGATCAATTAGGACAACTCTCCCTTCCCAATCCAATTTCTCCATTACATTTCCCTTCATATTAGTTGACTTTGGAGAGGGTGGGGGTAACTCTAGTTATAGACTGCTTCAGTTTGGAATGCACTTAGTTTGGGTTTAGTTGGGTTTGTTAGGTGGCTCTCAGTCATTTTCATGTATTTTACACTTATTGCTACTCAGTTTGATACATAGGAATCACTTCTAGAAAATTACTACTGCTCACTCTGCCAATACATAGATGTGTAGCTATAGGTCATACCAAAATATGAATACATCCTAAGATGTCTCACAGCAAAAATTTGTGGTTAACAGATGTTTTAGTATATGGAAATAGAAGTTAGTTAATCAAAATTTATCTAGTCATTAGATGTGTAAAATTACTAAGTTTTACACATCTAATGACTAGATAAATATACGGAGTAATGGAGCATATACAGTTATAAACACACCACATATACTTTTTCATTTTTGATGACAATTGCACAAAATATAAGTCATCAGAATTTCTATGTTTATAATATATAAAATTGTAATGGTCCTATAAACACTGAGTATATCTATAAAAGCTCATAAACAAAAGAAACTTGATAGGGAGTTTTACTAATTTGTTAATAATCCTAAAAATGTATATGACATTTGCAACAATGAGATGTGAAACTGAAATAAACTTTTGTGATATATAATTAATGAAAAGCAAATTTTAGACAACCACGATAAAATTCTCTCTATAGAAAATATTGCAAAATAATTGTCACAAGATAATTAAAGAAGAAATCTAAAAAATATGCAGCCAAAATGTAGGGAAAAGAGTGCTATAATGGTGTGCCAGGCAGTTAATTAATGAAAAGTAGTATTATATTTTTTTTCTGTTATTTGAAATATATGGTATATTTTTTAAAAAACATTTATTCTTATTGATTTTCATAACTAATTTTGCATTTGAAATTTTGTGTTACTTTTCATGGAAAGTCTTGTTCACAGAAATCGCATGAAGTTTGGGTATCCAAACAACTGGATTTACCCTCCAATATTCAGAAACAGAGATTAGGTCTTTTGTCTTATATTCCCCAGATCAACATTCTCAACTGCTTTCCAGTATGACTGTGCTTTCCAAATTTATCAACCACGGATTTGTGACCCTTTTGCTGACTAGTTAGGGCTCCACTACCCATGGGGACTGGGAATGAGCCAACTTAAATACTTTGGAGAAGAAACAGCATGGCTTAGTAAAATCAGTATATGCTTGACTTCAGACCTATGTAGGTTTGTTTTTCCGGAATTTTAGGTCTTAACCTTATTACATTAGCAAATATATTTCACCTTTAGTTGAATATTTAACTCCCTCATTTATATTAATATGGATGACAATACCAGGCTTGAGGTCGAGTGGTATAATGAAAAAAAAAAAAAAAGTATAAGTCACCTAGCTCTATACTTGGCATATAGTAGATGATCTGGTAACATTTGCTATTGTATTTATTAGTGTTTAAACAGAAACATTGCTCCCTTCTTTACCATTGAAAGAGACTGAAGAAGTTTGATTATATATATTGTTTTAAAATGTGATTCATTTTACAAGTGATGAGAAGCCTGTTTTCCCTTGGTGAGCTATCAGACAGATTGAGCAAATGAACCACTAGTCACTGAAATCGAGTCTAGCTTGGCCTGGAGGAGATTCGTGCAATTACACAGAGTTCTGACTTCCCAGAGGACTCAGTGGTTGTCAGCTGACTTCAGAAGCTTATGGTGGAACTTCTGTTGCTTCTCAGAGCCTTCTGTGTTCAATCCTGGGCAGGGAGCCAATTATCTGGAAGGAAGATAAGAATATCAGACATTGTTTAAACTAATTTATTTATTTATGGGTTAACTATCCAGATTGAGAATTATCACTAGCTTTATTTCTGGAAGTCTCTTTTTGGTCATTACATGTTTAACACATTAAATAGAAGAAGGACAGCTAGGGAGGGGTTTGGTAAGTTTAAATAGGTATTTTTAGAAGCACTGAAAATGAGTTTGAATTGAGAAAATGAAGTTGTGGTTACAATTCACTGTAATAAGAAAGATAATGGTAGTAATAAATGATGTATGTATTTAAATTATCTGCAATATTCATGTTCTTGAAGCATAGGGATATCAAAGTCAAGTAATGTACAGACTAGGTTCACAAAAATAAGTGAAGTGAGTTAAACTAGGTACACAGAAATAGTTCCCAGTGACACACACACACACACACACACACACACACACACACACGGGCGGAGGAGTGGGGGAGAGAGAGAGAGCACGCGCGAGCGAATATAACACTATGTGAGAGCAGATAGACCTAGAATGGGAAGATAAGAAGGAAGGTGATAAACCCAACAGCCCCTGCTTATTGCATGTAAAAATGCCAGATTTTTTTTTTCTCTAGAAAAGCTAGAAGTCTGGAATTTTATGGGAAATCATATAAAAATGTTGGACCAGTTTAAAAAGAAAACAATACTTTTGGGCCAAATATAAAAATCAACAGGGTTGATCTGACCCTTGCACAGACATTTGTAATTTCTGCCCACAAATGAGCTGCATAACTGTTAGAAGAACACATAGCCAGAGATGGGCAACTGAACTTGGGAACAAGGGAGAAGGCTAGAGAAAATCAGCTCAGAAGAGTGATCCAAGAGCGGAGCTGGGTCTAGATTTATAATATAGTATGTATATATAGATATATCACCTATACTATATGTAGGTGCATTTTGGGTATAGGGAAATTTGTCCAAAGGCAGAACGGTATGAAAGATATTATTTGTACTGAGATAGATATTCAACCCAGAATGCAAGGATGGGAACACTGAGGATCTGGGGAGAGAACTGGTGGCCTGAATGGTTGGAAAATGTATAATATAGACTCTTATTTTGTGTAGCCTTTTGCTTGCAATTCAATTTTGGTTTCTCCTTGTCAAAAGTACTTCGTATTTTTTATCTATTTGCAATAGAAAGAGACATTCTCACAAACAAACAAATGGGATAATAAAGAGTGAAGAACAACACACAGAATTCCTCTGTCTATATCTTTTCACTTAAATAATATTTAGGTATACATTATAAATGTAATCTCTGTCAAAGCTGTTAAATGCATATAAAAGATTAAAGCACTTTGTATATTTGTAGATACATGCTTTTGGAAGAATTTACTGTCATCAAAGTAGGTATGATTTAAAACCAGATTTGTTCTTTCTCCCAAGTGTTTGGAGTTTTCCTTTTTTTCTTTTTTCTTTATTTTTCGATTTGTTTGCTTGCTTGTTTCCTCCTTCTTCTCCTTCTCCTTCTCCTCCTCCTCCTCCTCCGCCTCCTTCACCTCCTCCTCCTTCTCATCCTTCTTCCTTCTTCTTCCTTCTTTCTTCTTCTTTCTTCTTTTGTAAAGATAGAAAAAATACAGCTCCTTCTTTTCCTTAAAAAATGCCATGTAGTTTTCTCATTGCAAGATCCTAATTAAAATGTTCCATTTGGAAGATTTTTTGCAAATCTACATTCTTGTTAAGCAAATACTTTATATTTCTTGCTGGATCATAAGGCTGCAGTATTCCTAGGGGGGCAAATTTACAAAAGACCACTGGACCCAAATATACAGCAACATAAATTACAATATAGATTGTTACAGAAACTTTAAATAACTAGGAATGCATTAGTCAACAGATTTTATATGTATCATTTTGGAAGAATGAAATTGTACTTCAACATCCTCTTTAACCAAGAGTACACTCTTTTTCCTAGTAGATACAAGAACGATTTCATTCTTTTCTGCCCTTGCTCTTCTTTATTATAAGGAAAGAAAAATTAATATTCTCTGTAAAATAAGTTATTATTTTTGCAATATTACTTTAGAATCTACATTTTGGGTTTTATTCTAATCTCAGAGGAAGGCAGGCTGTAGTGCAGTGGCACAATCTCGGCTCACCACAACCTCCGCCTCCTGGGTTCAAGCGATTCTCCTGCCTCAGCCTGCTGAGTAGCTGGGACTATAGGCACACACCACCATACCCAGCTAATTTTTGTATTTTTAGTAGATACGGGTTTCACTATGTTGGCCAGGCAGGTATAAAATAAAATTGAAATCTAGATATTTTATTTTAAAATCTTTCAATTCTTAGTATCTTCTATGAGCCAAATAGATTGGTTCTTTCATTTTTAACACCTCCTGTTATTCTTGGGAATCAAGGTTAAAAAGCAGTAATCACCATACTAACTTAAAGGTGTACTATCTAAGGGAAATTGAGTTTCATAAACGAATTTATTGCTTAAACTTTATTAGGATCATAATTGAGTGCAATTTTATTTAATTATATGTCATTTGTAATGTCTGTTACATTAAAATTATAACTGGAAAAGGGTGCATATATAAAATTTAATATTTTAATTTATTAAATATTAGTAGATACAAGGAATTATTTTATTTGTAATAATTTATTGAAAGAAGATATTCAAAGTGTATGTTTACATGATTGCCCTTGCTAACAACAGAATGCAACTGATAATTATTTTCTTTCCCAAAATTTCTGATGAATATTCTGATTTCGATTGTGAATTTAAGCACTACATTGGCATATAATCAAATAAAGCACGTTCTAAACTGTGCAAAATATATCACATAACAAATATAGGAGAGGATATGACTGGTTACTTTGTGAATTTTTGAGTTATAAACATCCACCTATAGGTATTTACAAGATTTTATATCATGCATCAACATAAGTGATTTGAGTTGTAACCAACAATGAATATAATAAAGTTAGTTTAGTTTATTAACCAGCAGGTAAAACTGACTAGATAAGTCAGTAAATTAGGAGATAATTCATTAAGTGAACCACCTAGTGATTACTTGTGCTGTGTGGCCTTTGGTTCTGCAACTGGAAGAACTGACATTCATTATGCCTGTGCTTTGGTCACTTATGGGACAAAATGGCCATACTGTTCCTACAAACACATAAATAGAGGATACTGGAAATGACTTATTTTATGACATATGTAACTCATCATGAAAATAAGACTTTTAATTAATAATATGTATACATTTTTGAATAAATTTTATTTCAAGCAATAATTAAAGAAATAGAGGCCAAATTTTAAATCTGTTCACTGCAATTCTGAATGTGTAATTCTACTTTACAGCTTTGATTTAAACACACTCGCCTTTTTTTCAATTTCAAGAAAGGACCAAGTTCTTTTTTATCTCTAGGCTTTCTCTCATGTTGCCCAGTGTATTATTTTCCAGAAAAACAGAACCAGTAGGATATGTACAGATATTTATAAAAGGAGAATCATTCTAGGATTTGGCACACATGATGGAAGCTAAGAAGTCTCTTGATATACTACCTGCAAGCTAGAGACTCAAGAAGGCTGGCAGTGTAATTCAGTTTGCATCTTAAGCCCTGAGGGCCGGAGGAGGCATAGAGTAATTCCCAGTGCAAGGTCTAAGGCCTGATAACTTGGGCTAAGTCAGGGTGCTGGTATAAGTCCTAGAGTGAAAAGACCCAAGAAGTAGGAGCTCCCATGTTCAAGTTAAGAAGATGGACCTCTCAGCCTAAGGAGAGAGAGAGAATTTGCCCTTTCTCTGCCTCTTTGTCCTATCTAGGCCCTGGATGGAATGTATGATTCCTACCCACATTGGTGAGGGTGGATCTTCCTTACTCAGTGTACTGATACAAATGCCAGTCTGTACCAGAAATATCCACACACATATACCTAGAAATAATGTTTTGCCAGCTCTCTGGGCATCCGTTAATCCAGTCAAGTTGACACACAGAATTACATTAATCATCACACCCAGTATGCTTTCTTCGCTATTCCTCAAACATTCCTGTGTCTGACCCCTCAAATTTTATCTCTCTGTTTAATTGTTACTTCCTTAAACATCTTTTGAAGGTCTGGGCACGGTGGCTCACACCTTTAATCCCAGCACTTTGGGAGGCCGAGGTGGGCGGATCACAAGGACAGGAGATCGAGACGATCCTGGCTAACACGGTGAAACCCTGTCTCTACTAAAAATACAAAAATTAGCCGGGTGTGGTGTGGGTGCCTGTAGTTCCAGCTACTTAGGAGGCTGAGACAGGAGAATGGCGTGAACCTGGGAGGCAGAGCTTGCAGTGAGCCAGGATGGCACCACTGCACTCCAGCCTAGGCGACAGAGCGAGACTCCATCTCAAAAACAAAAACAAGCAAAAAACAAAATCAAACAAAAAACAAAATGAAACATCTTTTGACATCTCTTTAGTCTTTCATGTCACATCCTGCTCTTTCCTTACAAAACCGTATTGCAATGAGTACTTACTTATTTGATTGTTTACTTTGTTCTTTTTTTTTTTTTTTTGAGACGGAGTCTCGCTCTGTCACCCAGGCTGGAGTGCGGTGGCCGGATCTCAGCTCACTGCAAGCTCCGCCTCCTGGGTTCACGCCATTCTCCTGCCTCAGCCTCCCGAGTAGCTGGGACTATAGGCGCCCGCCACCTCGCCCGGCTAGTTTTTTTTTTGTATTTTTTAGTAGAGACGGGGTTTCACCGTGTTAGCCAGGATGGTCTCGATCTCCTGACCTCGTGATCCGCCCGTCTCGGCCTCCCAAAGTGCTGGGATTACAGGCGTGAGCCACCGCGCCCGGCCTGTTTACTTTGTTCTAATCTGTCTTTCCAGCTAGAAAATAACCTTGTAAGAATGTGGACTATGTCTGTATATTCAGCACCTAGGACAGGTGGCAGTAGAGATAAATGGTTAAACATCACTAAGAGCTAGCATGTTTGTTTTGAATTTTGGCTCTGTTATTTGCAAAACCTCAGACAAGTTTCTTTTTACCTTTTTTGTGTGTGTGGGTATCATCTGTAAAATGGGCATAGTAATAGAACAGGGATTATATGGATTAATATACTCAAATTACTTGACACATAGTGAGGCCCCGTTAAATGTTGGCAAGCTAGTTACTCCACTGTCTGGTACATAATAAGTAATCAGTAAACATTTCCTGAATGAGTGAATAGCACATAGATCTTTAGTGCCAAAAATACTTGGATTTGAATGCCAATTCCATCTCTTAGGACCTTGGCAAAATTACTTAACTTTATTGAATATCAGTTTTCTCGGTGTATAAAATAGTTCTGACTTCCTTAGGGTTTTTGTAAGAATAAAATCAGATAGTCCTTATAGCATGTTTTATGGTTTATTTTTGTTTAAAAAAGAAAAATAAATCATTTTGTTTTGCACTTAGATTCAGAAGTCCTAGATAGCATTTCCATTCTAGGAGTATGGTGTTCAGATATCACTGCCTGAGGCCACTTTTACCTATTGTTAGAATAATTTTCCTTAATAATTCTAGTTATTAAAACTCTTTGGTTATAAATAACAAAACCAGTTCCAACTAACTTTAGCCCAAATTAATTAAGAAATTAATAAAATCAGTCTTATTATAACTAGTAGATTGAATAAGAATCATTCATGATATGTTCGTAGCCTAAAATGTATTTATTTATTTTTTATTGCCCGTTTTAAACTTCATAAGTTCAATCTTCCTCTTCCTTGGATGAAAATCCTAGAGGATGTCATGACTTTGCTTCTCACTCACTTTTTTTTCTCACCTAACAGAATAGTCTTGCAGTAACTTTAAGTCATAAACATAATTTCAGTTCCATAATTAGAATGTACTGGTATATTAGTTTTGTATTTGTACTGTAACAAATTACCACAAACTTGGTGGCTTAAAGCAAAACAAACATTTTCTTACAGTTCTATAGGTCAGAATTCCCACATGGGTCTCAGTGGATTAAGGTCTAGGTGTTGTTGGCAGGACTGTGTTCCTTCCTGAAAGCGTGGAGGGGAGAGTATTTTCTTGACTTTTTGCCACATTTATTGACTTGTGGCCTCTCCTTCCATCTTCAAAACAAACAACATCAAAGCAAGTCTGTTTCACATCACTTCTCTCTGACCCTTTTTGGTGTCTGTTCATCTTGTACTGTTAGATTCAGGTCATTAGATTGGGCCCAGTAGGATAATCCCAGGTAATTTCTCCATCTCAGTGTCACCTGATTAATAATTTTAATTGCATATGCAACTTTATTTCTCTCTTGCCATATAACATAATAAGTATACAGGTTCAATGGATTAGGATATGGACATTTTAGGAGTCATTATACAGCCTACAATAACTCACCAAATACTTTAAAATCCAGCCTTATAGATTTACTGGAGATTAAGCTTTACCGGACAGGAATGAAGAGCCTACCTTTTTACCTTCCAATTGTAGCAAACATATTTTATATTCCAAAGCTTTTCATATGGTCCCCTTAAAGTCCATCTTCCCAGGCATGGGACTCAGAGTTATTACCTGGCTGGGTGCTATGCTCATGCCTGTAATCTCAGTGCTTTGGGAGGCTGAATGAAGCAAGAGGATCGCTTGAGGCCAGGAGTTTGAGATAAGCCTGGGTATCATAGCGAGATCCTGTGTCTACAAAAAATTAAAAATGAGCTAGGCATGGTGGCTCACACCTGTAGTCCCAGCTACTTGGGAGGTTGAGGCCAAAGGATCGCTTGAGCTCAGGAGTGGAATGCTCTGCAGCCTGGGTGACAGAGAAAGACTTTGTCTCTAAAACCAGCTAACCAACCACACACAACACAACACAATACAACAACACAATACAACAAAACAAAACAAAGATTCTCTCAATCTTCTCCCCAAAAGATGGATTGGTCTTACAGCAGAGCAGTGGCTCTCTACAAAGAAAGCTGTTCTTCAGTTCCTTCCCCAATGTTTTCTTATACTCTCCCTGATTAATATCAATATCATTGGTCATATGAAGGTGTCTGAGAGTTAGAAAACAGGCTTTCAAATTATTTTCTTATAAATTTAATTACTTAGCATCATAGAGATGTTGTTCTCACATTAATTGAGGCAGAAAGAGTCTATATATTCTGATACATAAGATTAAGTTGCTGTATCATGGAATAAAGGCTAGGCCTTCAGAAAGACTGAAACAAACAAACAAAAAAAGAAAAAACCATGAGTAAGCCAAACTAAGTTCATTTTTCATTTCTTATCTCTGTATATTCTTACAAATCAGCTTAATTAGTCTCTCTTCTTTGAATAGCTGTTTTCTGGTTCCTGAACTCTTGGATAAACATGGTTATGCACATAGCTCCTGAATTTACATGTTATAAACCTATGCTTGTCTCAGTCCCAAATCAAAATTCCAGGGTGCAAAACTCTGACTTCCCTAGCTGAAGCTACATGTATATATGGGTCCAATCAATTAAACTGTGGGATGAGCTGTATGATGTAGAACAAAATGCTCTACATCGATAGATAAGGGAGGATCACTGTGATTTGAGAAAACACTCCAAAAACTGTGTATTATAATATTTTGTGAACCTTGTAGTAACAATAAAAGAAAAATGCTAATCATTATACTCAAATTTTATTGATTGCCTACTATCATCAGGCCCTGAGTTACATATTGAGCTATTATCTCAACCATACAAAGAGGTTCAGGTATTACCTTTGTTTTTTGTTTTTTTTTGTTGTTGTTGTTTTGTTTTGTTTTGTTTTGTTTTGTTTTTTGAGACAGTCTCACTCTGTCACCCAGGCTGGAGTGCAGTGGCATGATCTCGGCTCACTGCAAACTCCACCTCCCAGGTTCACGCCATTCTCCTGCCTCAGCCTCCCGAGTAGCTGGGACTACAGGTACCCGCCACCATATCTGGCTAATTTTGTTTTTGTATTTTTTAGTAGAGACAGGGTTTCACCGTGTTAGCCAGGATGGTCTCGATCTCCTGACCTTGGGATCCGCCCTCCTCGGGCTCCCAAAGTGCTGGGATTACAGGTGTGAGCCACCACGCTCAGCCAATATTACCTGTTTTAAAGAAAGAATTGAAACTTAGAGAAGTGAGCTAATTTGTTCAGGGTCACACTGAAAGCAAGTAGTGGCTGGGACCTAAATCCACATTTCCCTGCTTCTAAGCCCAACAAAAAAGTTGTCACTGTGTAATTTAACATGTTTCAAAATCTAATGTATATTAGCATTTATGTTTCGATTCATGCCTACACCTATGACTATGTTTCTACATCTACATCTCTCTACATCTGTATTATATCTATGTCTACCCATTCTACCCCTCTTCCTTCACTTTCTTCCATTCTCAGAAACAGTATTAACTTTTAAAGATTGTCTATTTAATTTTAAAAGTTAATACTATTTCTGAGAATAAAATCATTCGTTATATAAGTTCTGCTCCTTTCTATATGTATTTTAAAATGATCATATCTATATAATAAGAAGATAACTTGGTTGTTTAATAAAGAATGAGAAATGTCAGGTTCATTTTCTTAGTCTGCTAGGTCTCTGAAGAGTAACAGCTTTTTTATGTCAATTCATTGAAAATCTCAGATGAAATGGACAAATTTCTGAAGGACGCATACTATCAATACTAACTCATAAAGAGAAAGAAAAACTTAATAACCCTATTATAGTTAAGCAAAGCAAATTTGTAGTTAAAAGCCATTCCATGTAGGAAACTCCAGTCTTAGATGACTTCACTAGCAAATTGTATCTTACATTTAAGAATGAAATATCAGTTCTGCACAAATCTTCTTGGAAAATAAAGGAAGAGGAAAAACTTGCCCACATATATTATGAAGCCGGTATTGCCTTGATTAAAAATAAAACTAGACAAATAAAAAGAACTATCAGAAAAAAAAAAACTATACCTTTGTATGTATCATAAATCTGGACATAAATATCATTAAGAAAATACTGTCAAATTCAATCCAGCTATATATAAAAAAGGTGTGACATGATAAAGGCAGGATTTATTCCCAAATGCAAGTTTCATTTAACACCTGAAAATCAATTTAATTTACAATGTATATTGAGAGAGTAAATGAGGACAACTATATAATCATCTAAATACAAGAGCAAAAGAGATTTGCCAAAATGTAATGCCCATTTATCATACTGAATATCACACCAAAATTGAAAAAGATTATTTCCTCACTTTGAATATGGGCATCTACATAAACCTAGAGTAAACATCTTACCTAAGGGTAAAAACTAAGTGCTTTCTCCCCAAGATTTGGAATAGGACAAAATGTCTACTCTCTCAATTTCTGTTCAACATTGTAATGGACATTCTAGCATTGTAGTAAAGCAAGAAAACATGAATTAAAGGAATAGAGTTTGAAAAGAAGCATGTAAACTTGTAATTTTCAAGTGTCATGTTCCAATATGTAGAAAATCCAAATAAATATACTAAAAGCTACTAGAACTAGTAAGCAAATTTAGCAGTCACAAGATCTAAGTTTAATATACAAGAAGTCAATTGTATCTTATATACTAGTAAAATACTATTAAAAACAAGTTCTAAAAATAACACCATTTACAAAATCATTCAGTCATATAGTGCTTTGAGACAAATTTAAGAAAAAATATATGACTCATATATAGAAGTTTATAAAATATTTCAGAGAGAAATTGAAGAGGATATAAATAAATGAAGAGATATGCCATATTTATTGATTAGAAGACAATATTTTGAAGTTATTAATTTGTCTTAAATCGATCTTTAGATTTCATTTAATCACTGTAAAATCTATGAAAGAATTCTTTTAATAAAAAATGGCAAGTTGATTTTAAAATTTGTATGTAAATGTGAAATTTCTAGAATAGTCCAAAAAATGAAATTTTAAAAAATTTAAAAATGCAAAGAAATTTGAAAACTTATACTGTCTAATTTTAGTACATACTATAGGACTAGAATAATCAAAATAACATGGTATTTGTAAACATATAGACCCATGGAACAAATTAGAAACTGCATAAATAAATGTACACATATATAGTGAATTGTTTTTCTCAAAACTTCAAAAATAACAAGGAAAAACAATAGTGCTGGAACTATTGGATATCCACATGGAAAGAAATAAAATTCAGTTCTTACTATTTAATGGGGAAAAGACAGTCTTTTCAACAAATGCTGCTAGAAAAACTAGATATCCACATGCAAAAGACGTTGTACCCTTACCTTATATCATATTAAAAAAAAAAAATTAACTTGAAATGGATCAAAGGCTTAAATATAACCACCTAAAACTATAAATCTCTTAGAAGAAAACATAGGGAGATGCTTTCTGACATTTGATTTAGCTATGAATTTTTGCATATGACAACAAGAATACAAGCAATACAAGTAAAAATAAATTGTACTATATCAAAAATATAATGTTCTGTGTATCAAGGCATACAATTAGCAGGGTGAAAAGGCTACCTACAGAATAGGAAGAGATATTTGTAAATCATATATCTGATCAGAGGTTAATATCTAGAATATATAAACAACTTCTCCAACTCAAAAACAGCAAACCACCAAACAATCTGATTTTTAAAATGTGCAAATGAGTTGAATAGATACTTCCTAAAGAAGATATACAAATGACCAACAAGATGTGAAAAGATACTCAGCATCCCTAATAATCAGGGAAATCCAAATCAAAACAACCACGAGGTATTATTCATACCCATTCAGATGGCTGATATCAGAAAAATAGCAAATAACAAGTTTTGGTTAAAATGTAGAACAATTGGAACTCTTGTGTACTAATGGTAGAAATGTAAAACAATGCTGTCATTACAGAAAATGATATGGTGGTTACTAAACAAAATTTAAACACACTTACCATATGATTCAAAGATTTTGCTTCTGGTTATATACTTAAAATAAGTGAAAGTGAGGCCTTGAGATCTTTGTACACTCCTGTTCATGGCAGCGTTATTCACAATAGCAAAATGTGGAAGCAACTCAAAAGTCTACTGATGGATAAATAGATAAGCATTGTATACAGTGGAAAACCATTCAGGCTTAAAAAGGAAGAAAAATTCTGAAACATGCTGCAACAGGGATGAACCTTGTGGTCATTATGCTAAGTGAAATAAGCTAGTCACAAAAAATAGACACTGCATGATTCCACTTACATAGGTACCTAGATTAGTCAAATTTATAGAGCTAGAAAGCAGAAGGGTGTTACTGTAGGGTGAGGGAAGGGAAAAATGGTGAGTTGTTTAATGCGTATAGAGTTTCAGTTTCACAAGATGAAAATGTTCTGGAGATTATTTGCACAACAATGTGAATGTGCTTAATACTATTGAACTATGCAGTTAATGCTTAAGAGGGTAAATTTTATGTTATGTGTATTTTATCACAATTAAAAATTATTAAAGGGCAAAATAAATAAACAAATAGATTTTTAGTAATCCAATCCTTACCACTTCTGACACACAAAATTTAGCTTGGGTAAAGTTTAAAGTATAAAACATTTAGAAGAAAATAGGGAAATAATTTTTGCGACCTTGAGTTTAGCAAATCTATATTACATAAGCCACAGAAAAAAAAATAAAACAATTGATAGGTGACACAACCTATTTCTAGCATACAGCAAAGGTGGTGCTAAGAGGAACATTCATAACCCTAAATGCCTACATTAAGAAATCTGAAAGAACACAGACAGTCTGAGGTCAAACTTCAAAGAACTAGAGAAACAAGAACAAACCAAACCCAAACCCAGAAGAAGAAAGGAAGGAGCCACTATCAGAGCAGAACTAAATGAAACTGAAAAAAGAAACAAATACAAAAGAGAAATGAAACAAAAAGCTGGTTCTTTGAAAAGATAAATACAATTGAAAGACATTAGCAAGATTAACCAAGAAAAGCCAAGAGAAAATTCAAATAAGCTGAGTTAGAAATGAAATGGTAGAGATTACAACTGAAATCACAGAAATACAAAAGATCATTGAAGGCTACTATGAACACCGTTATGCACATAAACTAGAATACCTAGAGGAGGTGGATAAATTTCTGGAAAGATACAACCTTTCTAGCTTAAATCAGGAAGAATCAGATACCCTGAACAGACCAATAACAAGCAGTGAGATTGAAATGGTAATTAAAAAAACTACCGGTCGGGCATGGTGGCTCATGCCTGTAATCCCAGCACTTTGGGAGTCCAAGGCGGGCAGATCACCTGAGGACAGGAGTGCCTGTAATCCCAGCACTTTGGGAGTCCAAGGCGGGCAGATCACCTGAGGACAGGAGTTCGAGACCAGTCTGGCCAACACGGTGAAGCACCATCTCTACTAAACATACAGAAATTAGCCGGGTGTGGTGGTGGGCATGTGTAATCCCAGCTACTCGGGAGGCTGAGACAGGAGAATTGCTTGAACCTGGGAGGCAGAGGTTGCAGTGGGCCGATATCACACCACTGCACTCCAGCCTGGGTGATAGAGCGAGACTCTGTCTCAAAACAAAAGCAAAAACAAAACACCACCAAAAAATTACCAACATGAAGAAGTCCAGGACCAGATAGATTCACAGCAGAATTCTACCAGACAGTCAAAGAAGAATTGGTGCCAATCCTATTGACACTATTCCACAAGACAGAGAAAGAGGGAAACTTCCCTAAATCATTCTATGAAGCCTGTATCACCCTAATATCAAAACCAGGAAAGGACATAACCAATAATAATAATAATAATAATAATAATAATAATACAGACCAGTATCTCTGATGAATACAGCCGCTGAAATCCTTAACAAAATACTAGCTAACAGAATCCAACAACATGTCAAAAAGATAATCCACCATGATCCAGTGGGTTTCATAGCAGGGATGCAGGGATGGTTTAACATATGTAAGTCAATAAATGTGATACACCATATAAACAGCATTAAAAACAAAAATCACATCATTATCTCAATAGATGCAGACAAATCCTTTGACAAAATCCAGCATCCCTTTATGATTAAAACTTTCAGCAAAATCGGCATACAAGGGATATACCTCAAAGTAATAGAAAGCATCTGTGACAGACCCATGGCCAGCATAGTACTGAATGGGGAAAAGTTGAAATCATTCCCTGTGAGAAATGGAACAAGACAAGGATGCCCTCTCTCCCCACTCCTCTCCAGCATAGTACTGGAAGTAGGACTTCCAGCCAGAGCAATCAGACAAGAGAAAGAAATAAAGGGCATCCAAATCAGTAAAGAGGAAGTCAAACTGTTGCTGTCTGCTGATGATATGATTGTTTACCTAGAAAACTCTAAAGACTACTCCAGAAAGCTCCAGGAACTGATAAAAATAATTCATCAAAGTTTTCAGATACAAAATTAATGTACACAACTCAGTGACTCTTCTATACACCAAAGTGACCAATTGGAGAATCAAATCAAGAACTCAACCCCTTTTACAATAGCTGCAAAAAATAAAATACTTAGGACTATACCTAACCAAGGAGGTGAAAAACCTCTACAAAGGATACTACAAAACACTGCTGAAAGAAATCATAGACAACACAAACAAATGGAAACACATCCCAAGCTCATGGATGGGTAGAATCATTATAGTGAAAATGAGCATACTGCAAAATACAATCTACAAATCCAATGCTATACCCATCAACACCACCACCATTCTTCACAGAATTAGAAAAAGCAATCCCAAAATTCATATGGAACCAAAAGAGAGCCCGCATAGCCAAAGCAAGAACAAAGCAAAAAGAACAAATCTGAAGGCATCACATTACCTTATTTCCAACTACTATAAGGTCATTGTCACCAAAACGGAATGGTACTGTTATAAAAATAGGCATGTACAACAATAGAACAGAATAGATAACCTAGAAATAAACCCAAATACTTACAGCCAACCGATCTTTGATAAAGCAAACAAAAACATAAAGTGAGTGAAAGACACCCTATTCAACAAATTGTGCTGGGATAATTGGCTAGCCATATGTAGGAAAATGAAACTGGATTCTGTTCTCTCACCTTATACAAAAATCAACTCAAGATTGATCAAAGACTTAAATCTAAGACTTGAAACTATAAAAACTCTAGAAGAAATCATTGGGGAAACCCTTCTAGAGATTGGCTTAGGGAAAGATTTCATGAACAAGAACCCGAAAGCAAATGCAATAAAAACAAAGATAAACAGCTGGGACTTAATTAAAGAGCTTTTGCATGGCAAAAAGAACAGTCAGCAGAGTAAACAGACAACCCACAGAGTGAGAGAAAATCTTCACAATCTATATGTCTGACAAAGGACTAATATCAAGAATCTACAACTAACTCAAAAAAAATCAGTAAGAAAAAACAAATAATCCCATCAAAAAGTGGGCTAAGGACATGAATAGACAATTCTTGAAAGAAGGTATAGAAATGGTCATCAAACATGAAAGAAATGCTCAGCATACACTAATTATCAAGGAAATGCAAATCTAAACCACAGTGTGATACCACCTTACTCCTGCAAGAATGACCATTAAAAAAAAAAAAAAATAGATTTTCGTGTGGATGTGGTGAAGAGGGAACACTTCTACAGTGAAGGTAGGAATGTAAACTAGTACAACCATTATGGAAAACAGTGTGAAGATTCCTTAACGAAGTAAAAGTAGAACTACCATTTGATCCAGCAATCCCACTACTGGGTATCTACCCAGAGGAAAAGAAGTCATTATATGAAAAAGATACTTGCACATGCATTTTTATAGCAGCACAATTCGTAATTGCAAAAATGTGAAACCAACCCAAATGCCTGTCAATCAATGAGTGGATAAAGAAACTGTGATACATATATATGTATATATGTGTGTTATATATGTGTTTGTGTATATATATGTGTATATACATATATGCATGTATACATATATTTGTTTCTGTTTTTGTTTTTGTTTTTTTTGAGACGGAGTCTCGCTCTGTCGCCCGGGCTGGAGTGCAGCGGCGCAATCTTGGCTCACTGCAAGCTCCGCCTCCCGGGTTCACGCCATTCTCCTGCCTCAGCCTCCCGAGTAGCTGGGACTACAGGCGCCCGCCACCTCGACCGGCTAGTTTTTTTGTATTTTTAGTAGAGACGGGGTTTCACCGTGTTAGCCAGGATGATCTCGATCTCTTGACCTCGTGATCCGCCCGTCTTGGCCTCTCAAAGTGCTGGGATTACAGGCT
The DNA here is from genome assembly GCF_024542745.1 of Macaca thibetana thibetana. Classification (NCBI taxonomy): domain Eukaryota; kingdom Metazoa; phylum Chordata; class Mammalia; order Primates; family Cercopithecidae; genus Macaca; species Macaca thibetana. Next base: position 78,544,990 of record NC_065579.1, read on the forward strand.
TGAGCCACCGCGCCCAGCACATGTATACATATATATGTGTGTGTATATATACATATATGCATGTATACATATATATGTGTGTGTGTGTATATATATGATTGAATACTCCTCAGCCATAAAACAGAAAGAACTAATGCATTCATGGAAACTTGGATGTGATTGGAGACTATTATTCTAAGTAAAGTAACTCGGGAATGGAAAACCCAACATCGTATGTTCTCACTTATAAGTAGGAGCTAAGCTATAAAGATGAAAAGGCATAAGAATGATATAATGGACTTCGGGGACTCAGGGGAGGAGGATGGGAAGGGGGTGAGGGATAAAATACTACAAATTGGGTGCAGCATATACTGCTCAGGTGATGGGTGCACCGCAATCTCACAAATCACCACTAAAGAACTTACTTATGTAACCAAACACCTCTTGTCCGCCAATGATCTCTGAGAAAAAAAGATCAAGAACTTCTGCTTTTTAAAATATGCCATTAAAATCTGAGTAGGCAATCTGTAGACTAGGAGAAAATATACACAGTATTTGTATTTGACAAAGGATTTTTATTTTACTATATGAAGAACTCTTATGAGATACACTAACGCACCTATTAGAATGAATAAAATTGAAAAGATTGACAATACCAACTGTTAGTAAGGATGTCAAACAATAGGAATTCTCATCAATTACTGGTGGAATTCTAAAATAGTACAACCACCTTGGTCGTGAGTTTGACAGTTTATTATAATTAGAAACATACTTTCATTGTATGATCCCACAATTCCACTCCTATGTATCTACCCAAAGTAAATATAAATATATATTTGGAAAATAAAACAAAAAACAAACCCCAAAACTCTTTTGCATGAATGTTCATAGGAGCTTTATTCATAGTAGCCCAACACTTATGTGGTTGTTTAAAAATATTTTCACGGTTTATAAAAATACTCCTTAATTCAATAAATGAAGCTTAATCCATCCTTACTCTTCTTGAGTGTAAGCTGGACTTGGTGGCTCATTCTAATGAATATATTAATGCAGTAACATGAATATGTGATTTGAAGATCAGGTCATAAAAGGCATTGTGGACTCCTCCTGCATCTTCTCTTTGATAGTGCACTCTGGAGGAAGGTGTTTGCCTGTCTTAAAGGGCACTGAAGCAGCTCATTGGAGAGGTCTATGTGACTAAGAATAGAAGTCTCCAATCAACAGCCAACCAAGGACTGAAGCTCTCAGCTAATGTTAGAAGCATATCCTTCAGCCCTTGTCAAGCCTTCATATAACTGCAATCCTGGCAATATCTTAACTGTAACCTCATGACAGACTCCTAGCCAGAGTTACCCAGCTAAGTCATTCTCAGATTTCTGACAAACTGTGGGATAAAAGAGCACATATGGTATGATTCCACTCATATAAAATTCCAGAAAAGAGAAAACTAATACAGAATGTGGCAGAAGGGATATCAGTGTTGACTTGGGGCCAGAGTTGGGGTGGGGGAAAGAATTAAGTGCAGAAGGGCACAAGATAGTTTTCTAGGGTGATGGAAATGTTCTAGATCTTGAATGTTGTAGTAGTTACAAGGGTGGATACATGTATCAAAACTCATCTAACAAAGCACTGAAAATTATTATTATTTTTTTCTATTGAAATAAGGGTTACCTCAATAAAGAATAAGATTGCATGCCTTTTTATTCCCATTACCTGTAAAAGAGAGTATGGTAAACATTTTAAAAAATTGTTTTCTTACATTGCTACATATAAGTTTCTTTATATAACATAAGATTTTCAAACTTAATTTGGAAATTAACTGCTCAATAAAGTTCATTAACAATTTGAAATTCAAGTGATCAGTTCTAATATGCTAAATTTGATGGTAAGGATTTACTATTTATAAAATTTGTATATTTTCATTAGAAGACTTGTGTGTAGAAATTAGTAGAAAAGCCCTACTGACTTGATTATTAAAAAGACAAAAGTAATATGTTGAAATGTTTCAGAGGCTAGATGAGCCACCTGAAGTTAGCAGGATGGAACAGTGGATTAGACCCAGTAATGAACTAGGAAATGAATATCTCATCACTTTATATTTTATAAAAATTGTCCAGGAAAACAAAAGTAGCTGAGAGCAAATAAGTCCAGAATTTGTGATGTTATAAAATGACCATTGAACGAGAAAGTAGAAAATGATCTTAAAATTTTTCAATTTAATTTGCCTTCCAAGGGTCTTGATTTCATCTTTGATGAAATTTTAACTTTTTAATTTCATTAGAGGCCAGTAGTAGTAATTCAATCTCAGTTAATTTCTTTTAACTACTGTGAACTTTAAATATTATAATTTTAGATTGACTACCAATTCAGGGGTAAATCATGAGTTGTCTTAGTTTTTAGGAAAACAAAAGAAATTAGCAGCTCTCTCAAACTGGAAATCTGGTAATATATAAGACTGTGGAAGAAGGAAGAAAGAATACTAGAAATACTTCAGATTAATAATCTCACTTATGCCCTTTCTTAATTTTATTGCAAATGCTTTGGGAGAAATAGGAAATATAATTGTGATATTTTTCATTATTCTGTTATCAAATATTTATTGAACACTTATGAATCTGGCATATCTAACACCAACAACTAGGAAGTACTTTAAATGTGTGCCCTAAGAGTCAGGAGATAGGATCATGTTTGCCCGCTATAGTTTTTAAAATGTTAAGGAAATAAAAATTAATTGATACCTTAAAATGTAGGGAGACTAAAATATTTTAGAAAAAGATTTGAAGGATATATGGGATAAATATTTAAAGTCAGCTTTAGCACAGGCATTTTTGTCTGTATTTTTAGATGTGCTTTTTCTTAAAGTTGTTCACATGTTGTGAGCTCCTCATTGCCCAAGAGAGTCAGACACCATATTTTTCAGTGTCATCCTGGGATTTTTTAAAATGTCATAGGTATCTCCCCATTCAGCCTATTATCTTGAAAAATGATCCAGAGAAGCTATGTTTATCACTCTTTCTTCATTTGTTCTCTGTCTTTATTTTCTCATTTTGTAAATCTGGCCAAGATAGGAAAGACAGCAGCCACTGACTTTACAGAAAAGTCTATTTTAAGAACTAGCTGCTTGAGGGAAGGCTGGATACTTTAATCCTTCATCTTTTCTTTAACAATACTAGCTGGCAGGTAGTCAGCAGGAAAATAGAAGTGGAGCTTTCAGAAAGAAAACATTCACAGTAGAATGTAGTGGCCCATTATGAGGTTGAACAAAAGTCATTCTCCTGGACTCATTTTTTAGGAAAGCATGTTATGCCACTTTGACTTTATTAAAAAAAAAAAAAAAGAAGAAGAAGAAGAAGAAGAAGTAGAAAAGAAGGAAGAAAGAGAAAAAAGAAAAAGAAAAATAAAAAGTAATAAAATATCGAAGAAAACCTAATGAGACAAAATGATAGACTATCCTTTTCTCAGATTCCCTACAGTTAATTTGTTATTGTTGGAACCTACTTTTCTTCATACTTCACGAATTGAAACCAAACCAGGTAGTGTTAATTATAAGTTACTGTGAGAGTTACTGTGTTTATTCTGGACATGTTCATGTCTTGTTAATATTTTAAGATATTAAGTGAAAAGAATAGAATGTTTCTGAAGATAAGAAGAAACCTCACCTTTTACCTCAGCTTCACCTTAGTACATTTGGCTCCCAATAGGTGTTAGAGAAAGCTGTTATCCCATGAACAGCTGTTAAATGTTTTCATTTAGTTAGTATTTGCCATCTTCCTGCATCACAGTTGGCATTAATTTTTTTCTTTTTCGAAGCTATCATGAAGAAGCTGAAACTGGGAAAAGATTTTACCTCTCAGCACGAGTGACTCGGTTCTACTTGCAAACATTATTAGAGCTATATTAGATCACTCTGTGGCTGGAAAGGACACTTCTCTTTTCAGGGTTGATCATTTTATTTCAAGATGTTTTGAGGAAATAACTTTTTCTGTATGCCAGTTATACCATTTGAACATTTTCATTGCATTTTAAAAAATGATGAAGAGAAATCATCCTATTGTCTTAATGTTCTTCTTAAACTTTCGTGTTCTAGGGTTTTATCTGTAGATTTTTAAGGTTTCGTTAAATTCCGAAAATGGTAAATTCATCAATCTATGCTTGCATCAGGCCATTAGCATGCATATTTCTCTCCTTTCATGTCTTCCTTAGCATTCTTCTTGAGGGGTTTTTGCCAGAATTTGTTAAACAGTTAATCGTTTTATGTTATTAGTCATATATCTGTGTATGTGTGTGAATGTGTGGGAAGCTTTTAATTGCTCTTCATTTTATATTTCCATGATCGTGTTAAATGTATATTCAAACTTTTTTTTTTGAGATGGAGTTTCACTTTTCTTGCCCAGGCTGGAGTGTAATGGTGCGATCTCAGCTCACCACAAACTCTGCCTGTTGGGTTCAAGCAATTCTCCTGCCTCAGCTTCCCGAGTAGCTGGGATTACAGGCATGCGCCACCGCGCCCGGCTAATTTTGTATTTTTAGAGACAGGGTTTCTTCGTGTTGGTCAGGCTGGTCTCGAGCTCCTGACCTCAGGTGATCCACTCACCTCAGCCTCCCAAAGTGCTGAGATTTTAGGTGTGAGCCACTGCACCTGGCCACATTTAAACTTTTTAATGTTTTGCTTCAGATGATGCTTACATGGCTATCACGTCCCACTCTTTTTGGGAGACTGTATGAGAATATGACTTTTCGAGTCTGAAAAGTACTTTTGTGCTACTGGAACTTACATGAAAGGAACTGAGATATTACGTTAAAATATTATGGCATTTAAGATTTCATGGGATCCTCATAAAAACATATGTCAATGTACACTCCAATTACAAGCTTGTCATAATGATCTTGTTACATACTTCTTTCAGAATTTGGAATAGTGTTATTCACAGCAGATAATTACAATGCTTTGTAGTTTCACTAGTTTCACTTCTACTTGACTTCCAACTTGGCACCTCTATATGTCTGTTATTATTATATGAATCATTTATACCTTAATTATGTAAACTTACCTACACACCTGTTTCTGTGTGTGTGTGTGTGTGTGTGTGTGTGTGTGTGTGTGTCTTAACAAATAATTCATATAGCTCCTTGGCTTATTTACTTAATAAAACTGCAGTGGAAAGATCATTGAAATTACAATATTTTCCTTGCCATCAATTATGGCTTATCTTGTTTCCTTGTTAATGGATACTCTTTACTACTGAGTTTCTTTCTTTATAATTTTTTAAATTTTAATTGATAAATCATAATTTATCATATTTATGAGGTTCAATTTGATTTATTGATACATATGATAATCAAATCAGGGTATTTAGCATATCTATCACTTCATGAATTTGTCATTTCTGTATAATAAGAGCATTCAAAAGCCTCTCTTTGAGCTATTTTGTAATACATTATACCTTATTGTTAATCATCATCACCCTACTGTACAATAGAGCATCAGAACTTATTTCTCCTAATAGTAATCTTGTACCATTTGACCAATCTCTTCCCATCTTCCCCTCCCTTCCCTAGTCTCTGTTAACCAGTGTTCTACTCCCTGCTTCCATTATAGCAACTTTTTTTAAAGATTCCACGTAATAGTGAGATCATGGAGTATTTGTCTTTTTGTGTCTCATCTTTTTTATGGCTAAATAGTATTCCACTGATTATATATACCATATTTTCTTTAAATATTCATCCTTTGTTTGACATGTGAGTTGATTCCATGTCTTGGCTATTGTGAATACAGCTGCAGTAAACATGGGAGTTAAGATATATTTTCAACATACTAATTTCACTCTCTTTGGATATATACCCAGTAATGAGGTTGCAAGAACTTATGGTAGTTCTATTGTTAATTTAATGAGGAACCTCTATAATGTTTTTCATAGTGCTCTATTAAACTATAATCCCAACAAAAATATGTAAGCATTCCCTTTTCTCCATATCCTGTCCAACACTTTTGTTTGACTTTTGGTAATAGCCATTCTAGCTAGAGTCAGGTGGTATCTTGTTGAGATTCTGATTAACATTTCCCTGATGAATAGTGATGTTGAGCTTTTTATTCATTTACCTTTGGACATTTGTATGTCTTCTTTTGAAAAGCGATAAGGTCTTTTGCTGATTTTAAAAACTGGGTTATTTTCTTGTTGTTGACTTGTTTAAAGTCTTTATATGTTATGGATATTAACAATATGTCAGATGTAAAGTTTGCTAATATTTTCTCAAATTCTGCAGGTTGTCTCTTCACTCTTGTTTCATTTGCTATGCAAAAGCTTTTCAGTTTGATGTAATTCAGTTTGTCTATTTTTGCGTTCGTTGCAGAGCTTTTGAGGTCTTATTTTAAAAACCTTTGCCGTTCTCAATGTTGTAAAGCATTCACCTATGTTTTCTTCTAGTAGTTTCATAGTTTCAGATCTTACATGTATGTATTTAAACTATTTTTAGTTGATTTTTGTATATGGTGGGAAGAAGGGTTTTAGTCATATTCTCAGCACAATTTATTGAAAAGACTGGGTTTTCCCCAATTTGCACTATTGGTACCTGTGTTGAAAATCAGTTGGCTATAGGTAGGTGAATTTATTTCAGGGACTTCCATTCGTTTCATTGGTTTATGTATTTCATTTTTATGCTAGTGTCATTATGTTTAGGTTACTATAGCCTTGTAGTATATTTTGAAGTGAGGTAATGAGTGTGATACCTCCAGCTTTGTTCTTTATTTGTTCAGCATTTCTTTGGCTATTTGAGGTCTTTGTGGTTCCATTTTTTTTTTTATTTATTAATTTTTCTATCTCTGTGAAATGTCATCGGTATTTTGATGGGAATTGCATTAATTCTGTGATCTCTTTGGCTGCAATTGGCATTATAACAATATTAATTCTTCCAGTCCATAAACATTGAATATGTCTTCACTCATTTGTGTTTTCTTCAATTTATTTAATAAATGTTTTATAATTTTCAGTGGAGAGATCTTTTATTTCCTTAAGTTTATTTTCTTGATTTCTTTTTTAGATAGTTTGTTATTGGCATACAGAAATGCTATTGATTTTTTGTGTTGATTTTGTATCCTGCAATTTTAATGAACTTGTTTATTCTAATAGGTTTTTTTTTTTTTTTTTTTTTTTTTTTTTGGTGCAGTCTTCAGGGTTTTTTGTATGTCAGGTTCTCCAGGGTATGAAGCCTCCCCTATGCTGGCTGTCAGGCAGAAAGCTCTTTCTGTAGGTGGGGAAGTGGGGCTGCCTCCAGGCCAGGGGGAGTGGGGCTGCCTCCAGGCTAGTGACTCTTTGGAAAATGTGATGGTGTAAACAAAGACGAGTTCTAAGTTACTGTTTACAGCAACTGGGTTAATGCTATCACTGAGATCCAGAAGACAGACGATACAATATGTTGGGTCAATATACCTAAGCACTGGGTTAATATACCTAAGCACTGGGCCAAGGACTGACTGAATGGCTGTGCAGGACTCTCTTCAGTGAGATGGACCACATCCAAGCTGGCTATTTTGTCATTGGCAGGCACATGAGAGTCTGGCAGTTGTGCAGGATTTCCTGTGTTCAAGTGGGCCATCTCTGGGCTGGCTCTCCTGCCAGGATGGGCTGAGTGGCTGCCCTGGCTGTCTCCAGTAGAGTGGGGCCACCTTCAGTCCTGCTGTCAGGACAAGGATGGGCACATGAGAGTTAGGCAGCTGAGGGAGGTTTTTTCTTAGGGAAGGCAGGGCACCTCCTGGCTGGCTATCTGGGGTTCTCTCTGGTGGGGCAAGGCCATTTCCCCTGGTGACTGTCATGCTGAGGACAGGTGCATGTGAAGCTTGACAACTTTACATTCTCTCCAATGAAGCAAGACCACCTCCATGCAGGTTTTCAGGCCAGGGCTGGGTGTGTTCAGGTCAAGCAGTTAAGTGGGAGCTCATTTTGATGGGGCAAGGCCACCTCTAAGCAGGTTGTTGGGCCAGGGGTGGGCACATGTGGGCTAGTTTTCTGGGTGAGACTTCCCTGTTGTGTAGATCCACCTGCTTTTCTGGGGGATAGGGTGCCTCATGGTTTCAGCCATCAGGGTCTTGGTCATTCCTTCCTAGGTTGCAGGAGGTAGGGGAATTGCTACTGCAGGCATGCATGTTAACTTAGTGGAACTAAGTAACAGGATCTTAGGAATGCACGAGGTTGGTGGCCGTTGGCCCCCAGGGCAGGGTACGTTGCACTTGTGAATCTAGTTTCAAGATGGCACCATGATGTATCAGCTTAGGTTGCCAGGGTAGAGCGTACCATGGGGGTTTCTGTTCTGGAGCAATGTAGCCATATGGACTCCCAACAACTGTCCATAGTGGACTTGGGGCCTGTGAGGACTGGAGGACCCTCCTGTAACAATAAAACATGCCACTCACATCTGCAGCAGTGGTGGGGACCACCAAGGATCTCTAGCTTACCTTTTTGCTACAAGAATAAGCCCCCTTGACTCTAATCTGATCCCGCAGGAGAGATAGTGTGGTCAAGGCAGAATGCTTTGCTCTCCTCTCTATGTTGCTATACTAGGTTCTGTGGTCCAGAGGGATTTTGTCATTTCCATGGTGCTTTGTAACATACTTCCTCAGTCACTGCAGTCAAACAATAGTTGTAGTTATTTATTTATTGTATTGTTTCCTTTTTGTCAGAGGCTGAGAGCCAAATAAGTCTAGTTAGCCTCTTGCTGACATCACTCTATGTCTCTGAAAGAGTTATTTTCCTTGTTCTCCAACAATATCAACTTTCTTAAAGTTTTGTATGCAGCATCATAAAAAAACTAATAGAGAATTAAAAGTTTAGTTAGTAGTATCTAAAGGATACTTTTATCCACAAGTCAATCCCAATGTAAAGCTCTGAGTAGGCCTTAATGTTTTTTGACTTTTGAAAACAATCACATGTATAGAAAAGTAAATATAATTATGTATATATGATATATTCTTAGTTTTCTAATATTAAGTATGCTTGGGGACATCAGAGAAGCCTTTACAGAGGAGTTAAATGAGCTAAATGTTAATGAAGGGTTAGGAGTCAGCAGGATAAAAAATTTTGCTGATAACATGTTGACATTATTGGGTAGGCTGTGGGGCCAATGAACATATGTGAGCATGGAACTGGCATGATTGCTATGTTTTAGGAAGATCACTATAGCAGATATAGAGAGCATTGATTAGAGAGAAGAAAGATTGTGTTTAGGGAATTGTTTTCCAGGCAAGAGATGACAATGACCTTACCTAGAGGAAATGGAAAGTTTAGGCAGTAGAGTTCAATGATAGGACACAGAATTTATCAAACCTAGTGACTCTGTGGAAAATGTGATGGTGGAAACAAAGATAAATTCTAAGTTTCTGTCTACAGCAGCTGGGTTAATGGTGTCATTGAGATCCAGAAGAGAGAAGATGCAATATGTTGGGTCAATATACCTAAGCACAAAATAATCTTGTTTAATTTGTCTCTATCCATTTTTCTTATATTGTATATGCCTTCCCCTACTTTCCTAGTTTACCTGTATATCTTATTTCTTGGAGAATTCACAAGTATTAAACATGCATGATCAAAAATCCCCAACCTGGTACTTCTTAGCTACAAGCAACCAATAAAAGTTCCAAATTTAAAGAAGAATATTTGCTCTATAAAATGATATTATAAAATGTCTGGTTCTAGTGCCGTATAACTCATAATATCATGTTGCAAACTTTATCACTCTTATCCTATTGACGACTTTATTTTAATCAAGAAATAAACTTTTTAAAAATAGGCTAAACTCAGAAAATTTTGTGTGCCATTAGTTCCCAGCAGTTGAACATGTTTGTCTGATTTTAGATGGCTGGCCAGGATTGGGAAATTTTGTTGGAGTGATAGTGAGATAGTGAGAGACTAAACCATCTTATTACTTGCCTGACACTATGTTGAACTTTAAATATTATCTCATTTGATTCTTTCAAAAACTATTAGTTAGCACCATTTTATAGATGATGAAACAGACTGAAACAGTTTAAACAACTGGAGTATAACTAGATGGGAACTAGGTTAGCTTTACTCTAAAATGCATGCAATAAATGCCAATCAGAGTATGTATTTGAAAAAAAAAAAAAAAGCACATCTATCTATTTCTTGGAACTATATTTTCAAAGACCCACTCAGGTAGCTGAGCATAGAATTTCTCTTCAACTCTTTGGATTTTTGACATACTAGATCCATACTAGATCTCTGTAGAGCACATATTTTTGATCTTTGCTCTAATAATGTCTTGAATGATTATGTATCTAAGTATTCTAACTCTCTTCTCTTACTTTTTTTTTTTTTTTACTTCTTTGCTCTCCTTTTATTTTCTCTACATGATATCCATGGTTAAAATCTATCGTTTCAATCAAGTTATTTTGCTCTCCCTGTGATATGCTATTTGTTAAAAACAATTAAGTACCAAGGTTGTGTAATTCAATGCATTTCTAACATTTTATATACCAAAGTTTCCATGTTTTACGACATGTAATGCCAACATTCATGCTTTGAAAACCACTTTATAATTTTCTTCAAATTTTCACAAATGTCTTCCTTTGCAAATCAGAACTAAATAATAATAATAATTACTTCAGTAACTGACCTTATAAGTTGAACCTGCAAAATTAGTTTCTTTCCCTTGAGTAGTTTATAAGTGATATTCTCCAACTGAATGATAAATGATAGTATTTGGAATATTCTCTTTTGCCCACTTTCTTTTTGAAATCACTTAGGAGTGGGATTTTTGGAAACATGAATAGGTGATGTAGTTGAATATAATGTTTACTATTGTGTCATATAAGTTTCTTAAAAATGCACTCAGTAATTTTTACAGAAATGGTTCAAAATGCATATAGAGGACTCATTCACTGTGAGCCTTTCAAGTTTCTGAAAATCTTCATGATAACTTTTATAATTATGTCAGTTTCATTTTCACAGCTTTTCAGTGAAGTTCACCAATGCTTTATGTTTTTGTTGTGTGTGTGTGTGTGTGTGTTTTAAACTACAGTCATGCGTCACTTAACAATGGGGATACATTCTGAGAAACATATCTTAAGTGATTTTGTTGTTGTGTGAACATCATAGAGTGTACTTCATAGAGCAAACATTATAGTGTATAAAAATCTAGAGGTTATAGCTTATTACAATCCTAAGTTATACAGTATAGCTTATTGAACATGTAGTCTATATGGTATAGCCTGTTGCTCCTAGGCTATAAACCCATAGAGCATGTTACTATACTGAATACTGCAAGCAATTGGAACACAATGGTAAGTATTTGTATATTTCAACACATCTAAACATGGAAAAGGTATGGAAAAATATGACATAAAAGATTAGAAATGGTACATTTGTATAGGACCTTACCATGAATGGATCTTGCAGAGTTGGAAGTTGCTCCGAGTGAGTCAGTAAGTGTGTGGTGAGTGAATGCAAAGAACTAGGATGTTACTGTACACTACTATGGACTTTATAAACACTGTAAACTTAAGTCTACATTTATAAAACATATTTTTCTTTCATCGACAATAAGTTAATCTTAATTGACTCTTTTACACTTTACAAACTTTTTATTATTTTCTTATTATTTTGTAATAACATTCAGCTTAAAACACATTGTACAGCTGTACAAAAACATTTTCTCTTTGTATATTCCTATTCTATATACTTTTTTCTATTTTTAATACTTTCTTAAAATTTTCAATTTTTTTGTTAAAAATGAAAATGTGTCGGGGGTGGTGGCTCACACCTGTAGGCCCAGCACTTTGGGAGGCCGAGGAGGGCAGATCACAAGATACAGGAGTTTGAGACCAGTCCTGCCAACATGGTGAAACCCTGTCTCTACTAAAAGTACAAAAACTAGCTGGACATGGTGGCGGGTGTCTGTAATCCCAGCCACTCAGGAGGCTAAGGCAGGAGAATTGCTTGAATCTGGGAGGCGGAGGTTGCAATGAGCCGAGATCGCGCCACTGCACTCCAGCCTGGGTGACAGAGTGAGATTCTGACTTAAATAAATAAATAAATAAATAAATGAAAAAGAAAAAAAAAAGATGCAAACACACACATTAGCCTAGGCCTACACAAAGTTAGGATCATCATTATCATTGCCTCCTACCTCCACATCTTGTCCTGCTGTATTGTCTATTTCTTAAAAATTGTTGTACCTATTATTTTTGATTGGTTTGTCTTTTAATCTTCCTACTAAAGACGTAAGTATTTTACACACAACATTTAAAGCATTACAGTATTTTGTATTTCTCTGTCACTTACCTTTACCGGTGAGTTTTTATACCTTCAGATAATTTATTGTTGATTGCTAACATAAATTTCTTTCAGAGTGAAGAATTTCCTTAGCATTTTTTGTACCACAGGCCTGGTGTTTACAAAATATCTCAGCTTTTGTTTGCTGGGAAAGTATTTCTCCCTCACGTTTGAAGGGTAATTGTGCTGGATATAATATTCTAGGTTGGAAGTATTTTTTTTCCTTCAGCACTTGGAATATTTCATCCTACTCTAGCCTATCCTGTAAGATTTCCACTGGGATGTCTGCTGCCAGACATATCAGAGCTCCTTTATATGTTACTTGCCTCTTTTTCTGCTTTTAGATTAAATATCCTTTCAGATTAAAAACAAAAACGAGATCCAGTTAAATGCTACCAACAAGAAACTCACCTCACATATAAAGACACAGATAGACTGAAAATGAAGGGATAGAAAATATATTCAATGCAAATAGAAAACAAAAAGAGGACTATATTTGTTAGATAAAATAGATTTCAAGACAAAAACTGTAAGAAGAGACAAAGAAGATATTGTATAATGATAAATAGGTAAATTAAGCAGGAGGATTAAACAATTGTAAATATTCATGCTCTGAATGCTAGAGCACCCAGATGCGTAAAGCAAACATTATTGGAGCTAAAGATAGGGGCCCCAATACAATAATAGCTGAGGACTTCAACACACCATTTTCAACATTGGACATATCATCCAGATAAGAAATCAACAAATAAACATGGAACCTAATTTATAGATCAAGTGGACCTAATAGACATTTACATAATATTTCATCCAAAAATGCAGAATGCACATTCTTCTTCTAAACACATGGAACATTCTCAGTGATAGACCATACATTAGTCTACTAAACATGTCTTAATTTTTTTTAAAACTGAAATTATATCAAGTATCTTTTCTGATTACAGTGGAATTAAACTAGAAATTTGTAACCAGAGAACTTTGTAAACTCTACAAACACATAAAAATTAAACATTATGCTCCTGAATGACCACTGGATCATTAGAGAAGTTAAGAAGGAAGTTTTTTCAATTCTAGAAGCAAATGAAAATGGACACATGACATACCAAAACCAATATGACACTGCAAAAGCTGTAGTAAGAGAGGGAAACTTAGAGCAATAAATGCCTTCATCAAAAGTACAGCTTCCAATAAACAACCTAATGATTCATCTTAAAGAAGGAGAAATGCAAGTGCAACCAAACTCAGTGTTAGAAGAAGAAAAGAAATAATAAATATCTGAGCAGAAGTAAATGGGATTGAAACAAAGACAATATAAAAGCAAGGAAGCACAAAGGTTTTTGGGGAAAGAAAACCAAAAGTGAAAAAAACTTCAGCCAGACCAAAAAAAAAAAAAAAAAAAAAAAAAAAAACAGAGAGACGACCCAAATAAATAAAATCAGAGTTGAAAAGGAGACATGACAACTGATAGCTAAGAAATTCAAAAGATTGTTTGGAGCAACTATACTATGAGCAACTATATGCCAATAAATTGGAACACCTAGAAGAAATGGATAAATTCCTAGACACGTCCAACTAACCAGGATTGAACCATGAATAAATTTATATCTGGAACAGACCAATAATAAATAACGGGACCAAATCTGTAATAAAAAGCCTCCTATCAAGGAAAATCTGAGGAGCTGATGGCTTCACTGGAGAATTCTATTAAACACTTAAAGTAGAACTAATACCAGTCCTACTCAAACTATTTTAAAAAACTTAGGAGGAGGGAATAATTTCATACTCTTTCTACAAGGCCAGTATTATCCTGATACCGAAACCAGGCAAAGAAAAAACAAAAAATGTAACTACATGCTACTATTTCTGATGATCATAGATTCCAAAATCCTCAATGAAATATTAGGAAACTGAATTCAAGAACACATTAAAAAAATCACGTATCAAGAACAAGTGGGATTCATCCCAGGGATGCAAGGATGGTTCAATGTATGCAAATCAATCATTGTGATACATTACTTTAAGAGAATGAAGGAGAAAATCTGTATGATCATTTTGATAGATGCCAAAAAAGTACTTGGTAAAATTCAACATACCTTCATGATAAAAATTCTTAAAAATAACCTGGGTATAGAAGGAACAAACCTCAACATGATAACTACCTTTCAAAACAGAACCACAGCTAGTATTATGCCAAATGGGAAAAACTGAAAGCCTTTTTTCTAAGATCCAGAACAAGAGAATGATGCCCACTTTCACCACTTTTATTTCACTTAGTAGTGGAAGTCTTTGCCAGAACGATTAGACAAGAGAAATAAAGGGCATCCAAATAGGAAAATAATTAAAAATATCCTTCCTTGCAGATGTTATAACCATATATTTAGAAAAACCTAAATACTCCACCAAAAAAACAATTGGAACTGATAAACAAATTTAGTAAAGTTGAAGGACACAAAGTTAACATACAAATTCAGTGGCATTTCTATGTCAGCAAAGAACTATCTAAAAATAAACTGAAAAAGTAATCCCATTTACCATAGCTATAGGTAAAATTAAATACCTCGGAATAAACTTAACTAAAGAAGTGAAATATCTCTATTAAAAACTATAAAATATTGATGAGATAAATTGAAGAGGACACAAAAACATGGAAAGGAATTCCATATTTATAGATTGGAAGAATCAACATGGTTAAAATGTCTATACTACCCAAAGTAATCTACAGATTCAATGCAATCTGCATGAAAACACCAACGAAATCCTTCAGAGAAATGGAAAAACCAATCCTAAAATTTATACAGAACTACAGAAGACTGAGAATAGCCAAAGCTATCCTGATCAGAAGGAACAAAGCTGGAGCCATAACATTACCTTACTTCAAATAATACTATAAGGGTACAGTAACAGCATGGAACTGGCATAAAAATGGATGCATAGACAGTGGAACAGAATAAACAAAACCCAGGGATAAATCCATACATATACCACGAACTGATTTTTGACAAAGGTGCCAAGAACGTAAATTGGGGAAAAGACAGTCTCCAATGAATGGTGCTGGAGAAACTGGATATCAATATGCATAAAAATTAAACTATACTTATCTCTCATCATGTTCAAAAATCAAATCAAAATTGATTAAAGACTTACATCTGTCAGGGCGCAGTGGCTCATGCCTGTAATCCCAGCACTTTGGGAGGCCAAGGTGGGTAAATCACGAAGTCAGGAAATCGAGACCACCCTGGCCAACATGGTGAAACCAGTCTGTACCAAAAAAAAAAAAAAAAAAAATAGCTGGGCATGGTGGCGGGTGCCTGTAGTCCCAGCTACTCGGGAGGCTGAGGCAGGAAAATCCTTACAAGGCTGCAGTGAGCCGAGATCACGCCACTGTGCTCCAGCCTGGCCACAGAGTGAGACTCTGTCCCCCCGCCAAAAAAAAAAAAAAAGAGAGAGACTTACACCTAAGATCTTAAACCATGAAACTGCAAAAAGAAAATTTTGGAAAATGCTCTAGGAAATGGGTCTGGGCAAGGTTTCTTGAGTAAAACCTCAAAAGCAGAGGCAACCAAAGCAAAAATAGACAAATGGGATCACATCAAATTAAAAACCTTCTGCAGAGCAAAGGAAACAATCTACAAAATGAAGACACAACCTACAGAATGAGAGAAAATATTTGGAAGCTATTCATCTGAAGATTAATAATCAAAATATATAAAGAGCCGTAAAAACTGAATAGCAATACAAAATAATCTGTTTTAAAAATGGGCCAAAAATCTGAATAGACATTTTGCAAAAGAAGATATAAAAATAGCCCACAGGTGTATGAAAAAATGCTCATCATCACTAATCATCAGAGAAATGCAAATCAAACCTACAATGATGTAACCTCTCAACCCAGTTACAATGGCTATTATCAAAGAGATTGGCAATAATGGATGCTGGTGTGGATGTGGAGAATGGGTAACCCCCATAAACTATTATTGGGAATGTAAATTATTATAGACACTGTGGAAAACAGTATGGAAGTTCCTCAAAAAAAGCAAAAATAGAACTACCATATGGTCCAGCTATATCACTGCTGGGTGTATATCCAAAAGAAAGGAAATCAATGGCAAAGATTTATTTGAACTTTTGTGTTTATTGCTGCACTATTCACAATAGCCAAGATATGGAATCAATCTAAGTGTCCATCAACAGATGAATGAATAAGTGAAATATAGAACTTATACATAATAGAGTATTATTCAACCATAAAAGCAAATGAAATCGTATCTTTTGCAGCTACATGAATGGAACTGGAGGCCATGATGTTAAATGAAATGAACCAGGCACAGAAAGATAAATATTGCATGTTCTCACTCATGTGAGACATACAAAAAATAATTTGAACTTGTGGAGATAGAGAATAGAATGAAGATTACTAGAGGATGTGAAAGGTAGTAGAGAGAAAGGGATAAATGGGATGGTTAATGGGTACAAAACTACAGTTAGATAGAAGGAATAAGATCTAGTGTTTGGTAGCACAATAGGGTGACTGTAGTTAATACTTGATTGTACATTTCAAAATCATTAAGAGTGGAATTGTAATGATTTTAACACAAAAATTATAAATACTAGATGTGAATGATACCCCAATTATGCTAATATCATTACACATTATTTTCTTGTGCCAAAATATCACTTTTACCACGTATGTAGGTACAACCATTGTGTATCCATAATAATTAAGAATAACATGTTTTAAAAATAAAAATGACAAAAAACTTTAAAAGAATAAAATAACAATAAAGGTATAGTATACTAAATACATAACACAGTATCATTGTTTTTATTATCAAATATTGTGTACTGTACATAATTGTATTTGCTATGCTTTTTTTTTTTTGAGACGGAGTTTCCCCTTGTTGCCCAGGCTGAAGTGTAGTGGCATGATCTCAGCTCACTCGCTGCAACCTCTGCCTCCCAGGTTCAAGTGATTCTCCTGCCTCAGCCTCCCAAGTAGCTGGGACTACAGGCTCCCGCCACCACACCTAGCTAATTTTTGTAGTTTTTAGTAGTTTTAGTAGAGATGGCATTTCACCAGGTTGCCCAGGCTGATCTTGAACCTCAGGTGATCCACCTGCCATGGCCTCCCAAAGTGCTAGGATTACAGGCATGAGTCACTGTGCCGGGCTTGTACTATACTTTTACATGAGTGGCAGCTTAGTAGCTATTTTTATATCAGTATCAACACAAAACATGTGAGGAATGTCTTATGCAAGACATTTTGACAGCTATGATGTTATGACAGCCACGACATTATGACAGCCACAGCATCCCTAGGTGATAGGAAATTTTTGACTTCATTATAATCTTTTGGGACCACCTTTGTTTATGCAGTCCACCATTGATTGAAACATCATTATTCAGTACATGACGATTGTGTATTAACTTTGTATTCTCTTTCATTTCTTATCCTGGTTTTGACTTTTATTTTGGAAATTCTCATAATTACGATCATTTCTTATGTCCTTCTAACTCTTAATGTTTTGCTCTTGCAGGTAAAACTCCCTACTTTCCTTCATCACTTTTCACTTGTAAGCTTTAATTTGTTACTTTTCCGTCCTGAAAATTTTCTATCATCTTCTTTGCTACTCTGTGTCTTTCTTTTCTTTGAGCCTCTTTTATTTACCCTTTCTGATGATGGTAATTTTATTCATTTTCATAAAATTCATTGAAGGCTCAATGTGTGCTAGGAACTGGGCTAGGTGCCATGAACATGATGAATACTTAAAGTGTCTTTGGCATAACAGATTGCAAGGAGAGAAATACACACACACACACACACACACGCGTATAATATATCTCTCACATATATGAAAGATATGTATATATATGTATATATACATATACATGACTATATACATATATATACACATATGAGAGAGAGAAGTACGAGAGAGAGTGACAGGTTCTCAGTCTGTCACTCAGGCTAGAATGCAGTGGTATGATCATAGCTCATTGCAGCCTGAAACTTCTGGACTCCAGCAATCCTTTCACCTCAGTCTCTTGAGTAGCTGTACTACAGGCACAGCTAATTTTTGAGTAGCTGTACATCATGCCCAGCTAATTTTTGTATTGTTTGTTCAGACAGGATTTTGCTATGTTGACCAGGGTGGTCTTGAACTCTTGGGCTTAAGCGTCCACTCACCTCAGCCTCCCAAAGTGCTGGGATTACAGGCGTGAGCTCCTGTGCCCAGTCTGAGAAATAATTAAGAAATACAGTAGTTTTCCCTAATCTATACTTTGGCTTTCCACAATTTGTTCTCAATGATCATCGTGGTCCAAGAATATTGAATGGAAAATTTTAGAAACAATAAATAAGTGTAAAATTGTGCATCATTCTGAGTGGCATGATGAGATCTCATTCTGTCCTGCCCAGGATGTGAATCATCCGTCTATCCAGTTTATTCACACTGTAGATGCCTATTAGTCACTTAGGATCCATCTCAGTTAACAGAAGGACTTTCATGGTATTTTGGTGCGTGTTTTCATCTCTAATGTTACTTAATAATGGTCCCAAAATGCAAGAGTCATGATGCCGGCAATTCAGATATGCCAGAGAGAAGCTGTAAAGTGCTTTCTTTAAGTGAAAAGATGAAAGTTTTGAGTTAATAAGGAAAGAAAAGAAAATTATGTTGAGCTTTCCAAGATCTACTGTAAGAACATATCTTCTATTTGTAAAATTGTGAAGAAGGAAAGAGAAATCTGTGCTAGTGTAGCTGTCACACCTCAGACTGCAAAAGTTACAGCCATGGTGTGTGATAATTGCTTAGTTAAGATGTAAAAGGCATTCAATTTGTGGGTGGAAGACATGAACACAAATGTGTTCTGATTGATATCATTTGGGTTTGGTACTGTATGTGGTTCAAGCATCCACTAAGGATCTTGGAATGTATTCCCCTGAGGTTAAGGGGGCCTACTCTACGTATAGTATAATGTGATAAGAGCCATGGTGAAAGGAAAAGTTTAGAATTGTTAACGGGCATCTGGGAGCACAACGAAAAGACCTCAACTCAGACTGAATTCAAGAAGAATTTCTGCATATGAATTCAGCAAAAGGGAGGTGAAGAAGTTTTCTAGGCATGTACAAAACTCACCAGGTATGTTAAAAAAAAAAAAATGTCCTGGAGTACATTTTCCCGGCATGCACAAAGACCTAGAAAGGAGAAAGAAAATATGTGTGTGCATGGCACTTCATTAGTATTGCAACTAGTTCAGTTCTACTGAATCAGTATATATGTTACTTTCTATGAAGTTACAACCTTTTGACCTTTCTGGTGTTCGTATTTTTATGGATTTTGTTATTGTTTAAGAATAGGACTTCTCTATTCTACTTTATTGTAATTTACCACATGCTATAATTCAGCTCATAGATAATGGGTGCTTTATAAATGTTATTGACTAATTTCAGTGCCTGGGGCAGGTCTGTAAATATACATTTCCAGGTTTGTCATAATGAGTGAGGATTGATATATATGTTGGTCCTTTTAAGGAGAAGTAAGAATTTGATGATTACAGTGTTTTATTGGCAAACATTGAAGTTACTCTTGGTAAAGTATGTAGCATTTTATCTATCTATCTATCTATCTATCTATCTATCTATCTATCTATCTATCTATGAAAAGGGATATTCTATTCTGGAACAAACCACAACCTGGATTTTAAATCAGAGGCTCCTGACATTATAAAGATAGAATGGGTTTTCAATGGTCCAGCCCCTCATATTACAGATGAAGAAACCAAGACTTAGAGAGGTAATAAATGAAAGAGACAACTCTCAGTTGTGATCAGAACTTTTTAATGTCATGTTTGCCTTTATTTCTAATACTTTTGAGAAAAACTTCTGTTGTTTGCCATTTCTGTTCTTTACACAACTTATATAATCAACTTTTACATTAGTAAATTTTTACATTAGTAAACTAGCATACATAGTATTTATATATAGATTTTTTTTCAAATTAAAAAGCAAAGGACTATAAAGAAAGGAGTTTGAGCTTCATATACATATATATACATATATGTATAACTATAGCCAATATATATATTAGCTGTAGTTAGATTAATAAAAAATATGTTTTGTGTATTATAAATTTGAATATAATATATAATTGTTACTATATATATTAAACATATAATATATAATGTGTAAAGTATTAATATATATGAATATAAATATATATTTATATTTATTCATTTATTTACCAGTCTAACTACAGCCAAAGTTAAGGATTTCTAGAGGGAAGAAAGTGGAGATTGTTTTTTATTCTAGGTGTCTTATGGGGGACAAAGCTTAAATAAATTGCCTTAATTCTGTGATATCTTTCCTTTCTCATGTGCAAATGAATATTTAAAGATACATCTCCAATTTGTTGCTCTTGTTTGCTGGAAATTATTTTTGTTGAGTCACAACAGTTAATCTAAGTTAATATTCACCATGTTTCTATTAAAAAGGCAAAGCAAATAACACTAGTCTCCTTTTACAAATGAGGACCTTGAGGCATTTCAAGATTAGGTTGAACTGTTTCTTTAAGGTCTCTCAGTTAATAAGTAGCATAACTGATGTCAGTACATGGTCTGGGATATCAGTGCTACAGTTCAACATTCATTCCGCTCATCAGAACAATAAGAAAGAGAGAAGGAAGAAGAAGAAGGGAAAGGAAGAGGAAAATTAGAAATTGCTTTTGTTTATTCTCCATTATTCACAGTGTTTAGCACAGCCATACATTATTGTTTTCAATCTTCATACTAATCATACATACTTAATACATACTAGATATTATTCTATTTTACAGTTTAGGAAACTAAGTTTCAAAGATGTTATATTCTTTGCTTACAGTCACATAGCAAGTATTAGAGATACTCCAAAACTTGTCTTTACACTGCTGCACAAAACTGACTCTGAGCTGTTCCTTATTTCCCTATGGTTTAAAAAAATAAATGTTGTTTAATATACTTTAAATTTGATTTCTGTAGGAAGAGTAGATTAGAAACACTCAAAAACAAAGAAACCAAAGTCTGACTGTGAAGCGTGGTGTACTGGTAATATCAATGCTCTTTTAGGGGAAAATATAAATATGTTTCTGGACTAAAGTGAAAGTGGAGAATTAAAAGTTGATATCAAAACAGAAACAAAGCAATTTTTTGTGAAGTACACTTTAATAGCCATACAGTGGATCAAAAGATATGATCTCACTTCATAGTAAAACAGGTCCTGCAAGCCCAGGTAACTCAGGAAGCAGAATGGTAATTATTCACAGAAGAAAGCAGGTAGTATACTGTTACAATACTACAGTAGAAAATCAGAAGGTCACAGAGCTTGCAGAGTAGGTGACAGGACTTGAAACTGCTTGGCCCTCTTTAAAAAGAAATAATAAAATGGGAGAGACTGAAGCAACTTTACCTAACATGTCTCTGCAAGGTAAGTACCAACAGCCTATGAAATGTTCACAATCAGAAACTTAAGCCGTGTTGATTACAAAGTCTGTGTGTTTGTGTGTGTGCACACACGCATCCCTGCATGCATGTTCAGGTGCCCTGACCCTGTTTTTAAGGTGTTTTTTGCGAGTGAGAAAAGAGGTGGAGATTGTTGATTCAGAGGAAGCATGTTTTCTTAATTGTTTACAAAGACTCAGGCAACACAGATTCACAAATTTGTTGGAGGGTATGGAATGCTTTAGCCTTAATCCCCAGTATAATGTTGAAGAAATGGTATAACCAACTTTCAGTGCATTTTCATGTTGGACCTTTTCCGACATTAACAGAAACTTGATTTTTGTCTCTACCTGTGGAATGTTTATTGGTAATTAAGTTTTGCCGTCTCTGGGGTTTACCAGCTAAATTTCCTTGTAATTAATATAACCATTTTTTTTAAGGTAGAAAACGGGGTCAGGGGAGAGCCTATCAGTTTGGAGACTGTGATTTATTTCACAGGTGTTACTTAATCAGATACCTTTGTCCTTTGAAAGGATTGGCTTTGTTGACATTGGCTTGACTAGGCATCTCTGGTTAGAGGCTTGTTAACAGAAACAAATTTAAGGTTACATTTCACATTTTTGAGTAAGAAAAGTTATTTCTCAAAGAATAAAAAGAAATTAGATATTGGGCCTAATCCATATTTTTTATAGACTTCTAGAACACCATGAGGTCACATAGATCTGCATGATCCTAAAAATATTCACCTATTTTATAGTTAAATTATTGTATTTTTCTTTCATTTCTTTAATCTTTATGTAGCCTGCTTAAGAATCCCAGAATCTTTTTTTATCTCTGCATATTTCCTAAAAATCTTTCTTGAAATACTGTGTAAAATGCTACTCTGAAGCATTTTTAATTTAAAAAATTAATTTTAAAAGTCATGTAATGAATTCTATTCAAGAAAAACAATAAGGTAAAAGGATCATTTCACATAATGAAAATAATTTATTTCTATGTGTCTTATGGTCAAATGGTATTATGTACAAGATTATAACATATTTCTTATTTATCTCTAATATTTTTCCTTGTATATAGGAAGCATCTAGGTTGTTATAGTTGTTCATATGATAATTATTTTACATAAAATGTGTATTACGGTTTGGCAACCACCTAAATAGCCTATCCTAGGCTGTGTGGGTACATCACCTGTCTATTCAGGGATCAAAATAAACTAAGGAGTAACCAGACCTCTCTCCACTTCCCTCATGATCCCTCTTTGTGTTAGGATCATGAGTAATACTTTTTAATTGAATCCCAGATTGTGTATACATTTTGTTTTTGTTTCTTTTTCTCTAGTGCTTTGTATGTATATTATGTTTCTGGTAATACATATGTTTCACTGTGTAGGGATAGCCTTCCCTTTCCCCATCCATATATATGTATAAAATACAATTATTTTCAGAATTATTAATCAGAAAACCATGCACAAAATTTAACATAAGTGCTATAGTAAATAATTTGAATGGTGTGCTTTAAGTTCAAGAACAACGTGCCTAATCTGTAAACCTTTTGCAGTTGGGGAAAACTTGTGAAATCAGTTGTATACTAGGATGTTTTTGTTTGTATACTCTGAAAACTTTTCAACAAAAATTTATATTATCTTCTGATCTTATTGGTGTTTAAATGTATCCTTGGTAGGTCTGTAAATATTTCAGATCTGTCTTCTTGGAGTGTTGAAATCCTTCCCTACCAGTTATATTTGCATTAAGATTCTTAAGAGCACCTATTAATCAAGTGAGAGTTAAAAAGAACCGAAGGTAGTTCAGTTGTTGGTTTCATTTCTGGATTTCTCTCCATTATAAAGGCAATGGAATGCCTTAACATTTTCCTGTTGTCTGGGTGATACCCTGTCCAAAATCTGAAATTGAGTTTCAAAATGACCAAAGTGAATGAAAAGTTATTTTCTAATGTTCCAATTTCACCTTTGACTTAATGGCATTTATAAAAAGTTCTGAGATTCTTTCAAATAATACTGATTCTCAGCTCCACTTACAAACAGATATTCTTCAGTGGAAATAACTATGTTAAAATAATATGTTTTGTATATTAAACATGTGGATGACTTACGTGTTTTGACTATGAGGATAATATATTATGTAGATTATCACTGGAACTCCATCAGGTGCTTTGAATAATGATTTTCTAAGGCTATGCATCTAGATTTTCTAGATTCACTGAATGATTTCTAATTACAATTTGAAAGGCTAACCACAGATATTGTCAATGATTATTCATTATAGTGCTTTTTCTGTACATCTCTGACCCAATTATACTCCCAGGGAGCTAATTGCATGTGCCCTGGTTAGTGGAGCCCATATGCCATTAACATTTAATGTTTCTGGTAGTATTGAGAACCCATTTTTTTCTTGAATAAAAGTGAAGTTATTCCAAAATTATCTTGAGCTATGTGAACAGATTTTAATTAGCTTTTCAAACATAAAAAAGAATCTCCTCCTTTCAGTCCCAATGACAAGGTAACCCCAGCAGAGAACTGTGTAAAACTGTCATACATGAAGGTTCATAATGTTCTCAGGATTCATAAAATAAATTATCTAGGTTAGGAGAGAATGCTAGAATTTTTTTCTAAACTTTACAAATATGAGTAAAGTACAAATAATATGGCATAAGGAATAGGGGTGAGTGCTTTCTAAGCATTGTTATTTGCAAAGGAAAGGATCATTTTTCTTGCATAATGTCTGGAAACTCACATACACCACTGAGTGGCACTCTATCACTCCATGGGCCTGTAACAGGAGTAGAAGGACATGGCTGAGAGGTGGGAGGGAGACAGCTCCCTTCCTGGAAGGGAACTACCTGGAATATGCCTTAGGCTAAAGTTTCTTCAGAGGCCATCCTTGAACTTATAAGGGCTACTTACCTCTTCTCTGCCTGGAAGGATGTCCATTTCCTACTTCTCCCAGTATTCTTATTAATAGGCAGGGTAAGTCCTAGTCAGAATTGTAAAATGGGGAAAGAATCTATCAGCATGCAGCTCTGTGCTTCACCTGCTGAGCTCCTCCTACCTCAGGAATCCAGTTCCCATGAGCTTTCAACATGTTCTTTCTCTCCTTTTCATATTTAGTTGAAATATATTCAAGGCCACTTTCCTCTTTGGAAAGAATATGATATACTAATTGGCCCTTGAGATTAATTAAAAAAAAAAAAAGTATTTCTGAGTTTAATGCTGGGACAATCTTGTGAGAGGAGGCATCTTTGAGTTAGGCCTCCCCTGGGCTGTTGAATACACTTGGCACTCGTGCTGCCTACCAGCTGCTTGGATGTTTTGAGCGTTTCTAATAATACCTCTCCTTCCTACTTCAGTTCTTCTTAGTTCTTTAGCTCTAGGATACCCCTACTCTAAAGGCTACAGTAGAACTCTGGGGGAAGATGTTCCAAGTACAGAAGAGTTGGCTGGACTCTGAGGAATGCAGAGCTAACTCTAGCTAGCCATCAGCAGGAGGAGAGAAGTCTTCAACCCACTGAAGGAGAATTTAGTCATCAGAGTTAGGAAAAAATAATGTTCAGAAAATTAACATTTTTGAGCTAGAAGATAGAGAGTCTCAAGTCCAGTGTTTTTACATTGTAGAGTAACAGAGATCCTATGAAGCTAGGAAAATTGTTTTTGGTTTCACAGAAGCCATTGCCAGAGGCCACGTCTCTAGCCTGGTGCTCAAAACTGCTTTTGCTGCAGTTTTACAGAAGAATTTGGTGCATTATTTTCTAGAGCAATTTGCTTTCCTATTTCTAATGGAGAAAGCAGTCCTATTAATATTTTCCATACTGATGTCTTTTAGTTTATATATTTATGGTCTTGAAAGCATTGTTGAGTATTCAGTGAGCTTATTATGGAACCTGTCCATCCAGGCTTGGGTTTTCTCTTTACTAAACAAAAGTTACATTAGCTTGTAAGACATTTAGTTAATTTTCATTACACTAGGAGAAGTTGCCCTGCAAGTTCATAGGCACATGTATGGAATGTTTCTTCATAATAGAGTCATTGTTTAGAAATGATACTAATTCTATTTAAAATAAGTAAAAGAAAAAAAAATTCTAGGCAGGAGGAGACTTAGTGTCTGTACTTCCAAGTTGGAGCCTGAGGGTAATAGTACTTTGTCCTCCAACCTGTTATACTGGTTTGGTGTTCATGCTTACTTTCTGTGGTGGGAAAAATATCTCTGTATTCATCATTGTAAACCATGACTGTCAGTGCCTTGAAATCTTTCTGATGCCACAAAGAAGACTAACCAGTGTGTGACTCTTCCTTCCAAGCCTACAGAACTTTAATAGCATTATCAATTAACAGAAGTGCAAGGAGCTCTTGTTGGACCTGCGTTCCACGAGGAAGGCTTTCACTAGCCCTTCATGATAGGTTCAAACACTTGAAGACCTGAGGAATTTCAGAGTTGACTCTTAGATATTGAGGTAACAGGGCGTCTTGGAGTTGAAATTTCCAGAATCTTTGCTGGGAAAGTCTCATAGTCTCAAAACAAAATCAAGCAAATTTGGAGCAAAGAAAGTTGCTGAAAATGTCAAGGCATGAAATCCAAGGTGAGTCTGACCCAAAAGAGTGAGTTAGGCAAAGGTGCATGTGAAAAGGGCTGAGTACTTTTTCCAGGTACAAGAGAGTGTCTTTGCAGCAGGCAAAAGAGATTAGGAAAGCAAACTCCGAAGTAAAGCATAAGAAATAGTTAACGAAAGCAACCTAACTGAGCTTAGGAGCTAATATTTTCTTTGTCTTTCTAAGTGGAAGTTGAATCTTTATCTTATTAGAAATAAGATGGCAAGCAGCCATGTTCTATTTGAATAGAACATGAGATAAAGGTGGTTAATGACATGGTACTTAGTTAAAACCTGCTGTTGGAGGAAAAGCCAATTCTTAAACACTTTGAAATATAGAGCTTGTTCCTGGAGTTTGTTTAATCCCCTTTGATTTAAATAATATTTTATGGTACTGAAATTGTTTCAAAGGGAAACATTTTACATTTCAATTAAAGTCACTGTGGAATCTTCTTGAAGAAAAGGTGATACATACCTACAGGATGACTTGATTGTCTATACATTATTATTAATCATGCAATAAAAACTTTTCCATCTATTTAAAAGTTTGAATCTGTCTTTGAAGTTTTCTTTGAACAAAAGATGCAGTAATAATCTGAAGATTATAAGTATATAAATGTAATTATTACTTTGTATGCTATTCTCTGGATTTTGGAAGGAGTTTAAATAAATTTAGCTAATTGAGTAGGACAGTAAGCCAACTTTCTTTGTATCACAGTTTTTTGAGGGAGGACTATGAACCAAACATGTATTTGATTTATTATTGGAAAGTATTAGACTTGATATATCAGTGAAGGAATAACAGGTGACTGCAAAGATTGCAAAGAAAATGTTATTAGGATGACAATACACAAAAGGGCATTGAGCTTCAGTTGATCTCTTGAGCTTCTAATTACTCTTCAGGAAAAGTATGTGTAAATAGTTTTATTTGACAATGCTATTTTGTTGCTCTGGTGATAGATATGTTTAACCATCTGCATGGCTGAACACTTTGGGAGGCTCTTTCATAAATGCTTTCTATAATTTATATTGAAATGTAATTTACCTGTCTCTTTAAACCCTTGATGAGTATAATGCAGGTTGTATATTATGTCCCCCAAAAAATAAATAAATAAAGTTATAAAATACTATCAACTAAAAAAGTCAAAAGAGAAATACTTTGAAAAGCCACCTGCTAAATTTAACGTAGTTTATAATGAACATGCAAAAGGTATGCAGGTACGCTTGTTAAACCATACAATCAACTTTGCCGTATGACTTGAAACTTCAGTGAAAGATTCATTTTGAGATCTGATTCAACTGCTGAAATCCATTCTATCTCTTGATTCCTTTCTTCTCTCAAAAGTAAGCCCCTTTGAAAACAGGTCATGAGAAGAGAGGAATGAAAGATTACTGTACGTTATCTTCCTCTTTATTTATAACATTTAATGCAATCATAGACCAGCATATCTTCCATTAAACTACTGATAAATCTTGAAAATTTATCCATCACATCCACATTTCTTGGAGGGAACTTTCAGAGATGGAGAAATACACTGCCTCAAAAGGTAGACATTGCTTCCACTCTTGCTGATTCTAGGTATTGTTATAACACAGGGATGTAAATAAGAAATTATAGAAGAATCTAGGAATTTACAGAGGGTTTCATAGAGGAGAGATGATTTGAACTTTCTCTGGTAGTTTTGATAAACTAGAATAAGTGGCCAGAAGGAAAAAAGCCTTCACTGGTCAAAAGAACAGGCAAGACAAAGCATGGAAATTGTATCTATTTATGTATTTACTTGCTTTATTTTCTCCTCTCCTTGGAAACAGAGGATTTTTCAAAATTCTCTACTTTGCAATAGGCTATAAATAAATAAACATAATAGAAATAAGGTTAAGACAATACAACAGTTAAAATTTGTACACAAAATATATGCCAGAACGTGCTGAAAAACTGTCAAACAGGTCACAATTTTGCTTTCAAGCTTCCTAGCAGCCAAAATAAAATAATAAATTGTTTTTCACATTTATGTTGTTCAAATTATATAGAAATGTACCAGTCATTCAACAGATACACAGATTTCTTGATAGAGATAATGATAGAGACTGAAATCATTTCTATAGATGGTAAGAGACAGGCCTAACTAGAAGAGAACATTTTTATTAAAAAAACAGTAAGTGTTAAATTTAAAATTGTTATAGAGAGAAGGAAAATAGTATTATATAACTCATGTAAGAATATTGACATAGATGATTTTCTTTTGAGTTCCTAAAACTGTTGCACTATGCTGCCATATATTTGTCACAAAAACATTTCTGTAGAAAAAAATTTCAAACCTCTAGTAAATCTGAAAATAGAAAGGAAAATAATGGAAGAATAATTAAAAATATAGATTGTATAAGATCTATGTATTTATGTGATTTAAATATTTACACTGCTTAAACTTCAGAATAAAAATAGATTCTTTTAAAATTTAGGCTTCTATATATATGCTCAAGTGTCTGTTACAGAGTTCCTAATAAATTTTATGTAGGTGTTTTGCATTCATTTTGGTTAATGAAGGGTTCAGTGTAGGCACTATGGCAGATTTGGGGAAGAAGAGAATAGAGATAAGAACAAGGAAGAGCATTTGGGCATTGATAATAATGACTTTATAACCTTCAGATGCAATGAAGTAATTATGTTGCCTAGAAATTATTTTATATGTAAGTAAATAGGAATTTGGAGAAAAATATTAAGAAAATATTAATGTGTTTATTCTTGACCCTGATTTCTGAGCAGTTTTAGGATCATATTTTATATTTTTTTCCAGTTTACAATTTGACCTATACAAATTTATTTGGGGCATCATTTTTCTTTTCTAGATTAGAAAACCCATAATATTGTCTATATTTCTATAAAATACTTAGTAATTACTAAATCATATTTATTAACATATCTTATGTTGCTTAGTAACATAATCTACAATAACGTTGGTATGTAGGTAATAGAATATTCTGGAAAAGGGGTCTATGCAAAATGCATTTAATTAAATTGATTAGTTAATAGTTTATCTTCATAATCACAAAAACAAAAAAGGGGAAAGAACTGGTAAATTGGGTACTAATTTAAGGCAGGAACTTACTAAGCTTATTTAAATCTCACAATGTTGGCCTTCTCCTTTCTTCCAACAAACACACCAAGCTGATCCCCTATTAATACTTACATGTTTTGGTTGTTTCTGCTGAACTTCCTATATTATGTTCCTTCTTGTCATTCAGTTATCAGATTAAATATCTCCAGCCTCCCAGACTAAACTAGCCAGCCTCTGTCTTAATGTGTGATTTTTAATTCTTTTAATACATCACCATAAACCATATTCCTTTTTGATATATTTGTTTATTGCCTATTTCATTGCAATAAAATGTTCTCTTCCTGAGATGAAAGGCCATGGCTGACTTGTTTATTGCTGTATTTCTAGTGTGTAGATACATAACTAACATATACTGTGTTTTCACAAGTTTAATATGCTCAGAAAAAAACAAGCATAAAATGCACAATCTTATTCCTATTTGTCTATGCAATTTCCATTTATTCTAACATGAAAATTAGTTGAGCATAAAGTAGCAGCACTTAACATGATCAGTGCAAAACAAAATAAAACAAGAAGTTTTAACTAAAAGAACCATTGGCAAATAAAAATTTTCTCAAATTGAAACAGACATTTTTTCAAGAAGAATACTGGTTGGCATAGAGTCTATTCTGAGATTGGAAGCAGTGCCCTGTTATTCAAAATTAGATAATTTGTTTCTCTTCATTTTCTCTAGTTCTGTGTTACAGTGACTCTGGTTGGATTACCTAGATGAGCACTCAGATAATCTAAGAATGCAAAGGCAAGTAACAAATTAAACTTAGAGCAGCAGAATTTAAGGAGACAAGCTCATGAAGGAGTAAAAGGGTTGGTTCTTATTGGTAACCAGAGGCTAATTTGAAAGGATTCAGACATAATGCTAAGGTACTAGGTTTGATGGATGGCTGTGCATCTAATATAATTACATCTAGATAAGTTGTGAGGGGTAAAAGAGGATATTTTGGAAGGAGACATGTAATGCTTTTACATTTGAATAAATTGCATTTGTGATAACAGTGAGGTATCTAAATACTAATGTATTCATTTAGTATGGTTTATTTTACATGATTGTTTTAGATATGGAGGATATGGCTCCTGCCTTTGATGAATTCTCAGTTCTTTGGGAAATATAGTGATGTGCTTATTTATATTTGTATATAGTAGGCATATGCCCCTTATTGGGTAATTGTGAAAATTAAAAACATAAATTTGCCAAACACTTGGAGCAGTCCATGGCACATAGTTTACACTTCATAAATGTTTTTCTGTTGCCACAATCTTCACCATCATCATTTTAATTTTAAACCTCATCCATATTGTTATCCATCATCATAGTGATGATGAGCTGAATTTTTGTGATTACGGTGGGATTTGAAGAAAGAATTTGGGAGACATTTAAGGTTAAATTGGTGTTTGCTTGTACTAAATGAGGAAGAATGAAGAGACTGTGAAAATTTGATTTCTTGCTTGGATGACAGCAAGAATGGAATCCTTAACTGATTTAGAAAATGTACGATACGGAACCATTTAGGGAATAGAAATAGAGTGAGACTGCTTTAAAACAATTATTCTAAACTATAATTGCATATTTTGATGAAAATATCTAGGACTTAAATTGTAAAATTGAGACTAGACTTTGGGAGAGAGAGAGAACTAGGATGGAAATAAAGCTTTAGAAATTATTAAGGCAGAAATGGTGTATGACATTGTGAATAGGTGAGATTATACAAAAATGGATGGTAGAAGAAGAAGACAAGAAGAATGATAATGGAATATAAAGTCTGAGCAGAAATAAAAGAAAATGAAATGAGTCCATGGGAGAGAGAGAAGACAAAGATGACAGAGTTTTCAGAGGAATTCATGCTGGGAATTTCTATGTAAAATGAGAAGTCTTAAAGGACAGAATACTCAAACAGCAAGGATTTGGTAAATCAAGCCTGGAACTAAGGTAAGAAATTCGAAAGAATACAACTGGAGAATCACTGAGAGTGAGGTGAAAGGAGAAGATGAAATTACAGAGTATAATTTTAAGAAGCTTAAAACAGTAGAAATCCTACCATAAAGTCCAGGAAATAATCATGCTTTGCAAGTGGGAGAAAGAAGAGTCGAAAAAAGAGGTAGTTACACCACAACAGTTCTATGAGATAAATATAATTTTCCCTTTTCACAAATGGAAACTGAATTTCAGTGAAGGAAAGAATGAAAGTGGTCAAATAGAAGGAGTGTGCCTGAAGAAGTTGAGGACTGGATTCCTAGGGTAACTTTAAAGAGCATAAATGCAGATTTATCTTTCTGGAAGGAAAAATATGGGTGCGTGTAATGAGAAATTGGCTGGATTACAGAGAGTGGGTAATGGAGCTCTTGCCAGATGGATCTTTGAAGCAAAGGATGAGTTTATTTGGCTAAGAGTTAAGGTGGAGCTGTGTATGGAGTGATGAATCCATGAAAGATAAATAAAAAGATTGGCTAGCCACAGCTGCAGTGATGTTATGCAAGATATAGTATCAGTGAATGTGGAAAAGCACTAGGAAAAAAATAAAATGCACTTTGGGAGGGCAAGGCGGCTGGATCACCTGAGGTCGGGAATTTGAGACCAGCCTAGGTCAACATGATGAAACCGATTCTACTGAAAATACAAAATTAGCTGGGTGTGGTGGCTCATGCCTGTAATTCCAGCTACTTGGTAGGCTGAGGCAGGATAATCACTTGAACTTGGGAGTCGGAGGTTCCAGTGAGCCGAAATTACGCCATTGCACGGCAGCCTGGGCAACAAGAGCGACAAAACTCCGTCTGAAAAAAAAGAAAGAAAGAAAGAAAGAAAAAGGCAGCCTAATTATACAGTCAATTTTCACAGAGATGTGAGTGAATTTGTGGAAGTGTGTGTGTATAAGTATGTGCATGTGTATGTGTTATCGGCATGTTTGCATTTTAGGTAGACATTGTTATTCTGGAATATTCAGTCTTCATTGTGTGATACCACCCCCAAAATCCTACTTCAGCCAGTTATCTTCAGATCGTATGCCACTGGACTATAACAGAAATAGAAGAGAAAGTACATGTCATTACCAACCCATCCAGCCTTTGAAAACCAATGGAACACTCATGCTCCACTGCTCATACATTTTGATACTGGTATATTCTATGTAACATTAGGAAAGCATCCATATATACCACTGGTCATATAGTATGAATGTGATATACCTGTGAGACTGAAATGATGAGGACCTACTTTCATTTGACTCTATTTGAAGAAGGCAAAATAAAGTTGGTATCAGTGTTTACCCACTGAAATATGTCAAGACATTCTGATAATCTGTGATTGACATTAGAGTTTGTGCCATTATGTTATTATTAAGATCATCACTAATAATGAAAAAAAAATTTAAAAATGCAGTTAGGCATTTACTAAATGCCACTGAGGTGGAGAGCTAGGATTTAAATCAAGGAGAATCTGAATCAATTGTTTCTTGACCACTATATTTTACAGGTGTCCACTTTAAAAGAGCTACTTAAAAAAAAGTAGAATTTTCCAGGAGAGTACTTTAAATATTTACCATTTGTATCCATATGCAAAAATTACTGACTTAAATTTTATTACTGAAAAAAAATATCTTATTCACAGTCCTTTTTATAGCTGATGTATCTGCTTTTCTATAGATACTGCATTTTATAAAAATTCATATAACTTCATGTACAACATAGTGCTTTCTATTTTGGTGCATCATGATTCTTCTTATCCTACCTGCCCTCACACTCTTGTGATATTTCCATCATACCTACATTCCTGGCACTTTTATTGAAGGTGATAAAGCTCTGAACAAGTAGTTGAAAGTAAATGGGTTCTACTAAATTCAAGAATGTTTTGACTATTAAACTTCAGTTTGAAGTTTTAGATGACCAAAAACTAGTGTAAAGAAATATAGATTTACCTCTATAAAATACATGTTAAAGATGTTTTTAAACAATTGATGCTTTGCTGATGCAAAGGATATTTCCTCTTCAGTGTTTCTGACTTAACAAATTACATGTGAAAGCCATAAACTCCTTTATATCATCCATAAACATAATAAAAAATGTTACACCACATAACTTTGACTTAGTCAATAATTCTAGGCTTAGCCTTAGGGTTTGAAGAGAAAATTATTCTTGTTACACATTTTAATTATGCTATAAACTTTGGGAAATAGCTATTGATCTTCAGCACCTGGCATCAGAAAGTTGTTTCTTTCTCGTTCTGTAGCCAGTGAAAGTTTGCCACATAGGCTAAACATGAAGGATTATTATTTTTTAAAATTTGAGTAACTTAAGTGTTAAGAGACAAAAGATTATCTTCTCTATACATCTTTCTGCTGCAAACTAGAAACATACATCTGAGCTAAGAAATATACTAACTTGGCGGGACACAGTGGCTCACGGCTGTAATCCCAGCACTTTGGGAGGCTGAGGTGGGTGGATCACCAGGGGTCAGAAGTTCAAGGCCAGCCTGGCCAAGAAGGCGAAACCCTGTCTCTACTAAAAGTACAAAAGTTAGCTGGGCATGGTGGTGCACGCCTGTAGTCCCAGCTACTTGGGAGGCTGAGGCAGGAGAATCACTTGAACCTGGGAGGTGGAGGTTGCATTGAGTCGAGATTGTACCTCTGCACTCCAGCCTGGGCGACAGAGCCAGACTCTGTCTCAAAATAAATAAATAAATAAATAAATAATAAATATATAACTTGTTTTAAGAAAAATGAGAATATTATCCAGTGCTACTCTTGATGATCTTTAATATTTTAATATAGAAATAAGGGGCCTAAGCAGGAAATCTTTTTTGAAATTACAGGCTTTAAGGTTCTTCAAAGCTTATATGAAATGATGAACATTGTGATTATCATTTTGGAGCCATTATTTCACAAATTTTCATACTTGAAGTAGTAATATGGGCAAAAACCTCATGCTGTTAAGATTAAGCAGATACTCTAACATCTGTGATGCTGATTATGATAAGAGTAGCTACTAACTGGTGAACTATTTTTAGGGGATGGGTATTACTATAGACATTTTACAGATATGGCCATATTTAAGAGTCACATCCACACATGAAAATGGCCCTTCATTTCTCCATTTTACAGAAGGCTCCATGAGGTTAAGTAACTTACTCAGGATTATGCAGAAACTAGCTGGCAGAGCCGGGATTCAAACTGTCTGACTCATATAATGACGGCTTACTTGAATAGAGATAGGCTCCTTCAGTTGCCATTTTTGGCAAGTTGAAAACTGAAAAGCATTTCACTGAAGTAGATTCATATTTAAATTTAAACATGCTAAATTTTGTATTATGCCTTTGTTCATCCAACAAATATTTATTGAAATATGATTATGTAGCAGGCATAGTGTTAGTAAGTGCTGAAGCTAAGCTAAATTCAAGGAGACAGGGATCCTATTCACTCATAGTTTACCAAGGGAAACATTACACTGTAATGCGAAAAAGGAAAAAAAATGTATTCGTCTATACTCACACACACACACATATATTTCATGTAGCTTCAGGGTTCTCTGATAAACATTCTGAAATTGCTCCTTGAATTTTCAGTACCTAATTAAAGGTATGGTAGTTTTCGTTTGATACTGCAATGCCTTGTTTGTGAGTTTGGATAACAGTGGCCTTGGTAACTCCAGTCATTCATTAAAGATGCTATTTTGAAAGCATGGTCTGGGAGTTTATATTGACTTTTCTTGCAACTGGACATCCCCAACCTCCTCACAGTGAGAACTAATGAATATAATTTTCACCCATTTCTTCACCCATTTCGTCTTAACCCACAATGCAATTAAACCCAGTGGTTAAAGAATCTGTTGAGCATTTCATGTATGCAATATGCTAATAGTAGCTCTGGATGTAATGGCTTGCATTAATCTATTTAACTTAGTTTTATGTAATGAATTAAAGTAAAACTCTCTCTCTCTCTCTCTCTCTCTCTGTGTGTGTGTGTGTGTGTGTGTGTGTACATGTCTATCTATTTATTTATTTATTTATTTATTTATTTATTTGAGACGGAGTTTCGCTCTGTTGCCTAGGCTGGCCGGATCTGAGCTCACTGCAAGCTCTGCCTCCCGGGTTTATGCCATTCTCCTGCCTCAGCCTCCCGAGTAGCTGGGACTACAGGCGCCCGCCACCACGCCCAGCTAGTTTTTTTGTATTTTTTAGTAGAGACGGGGTTTCACCATGTTAACCAGGATGGTCTTGATCTCCTGACCTCATGATCTGCCCGTCTCGGCCTCCTGAAGTGCTGGGATTACAGGCTTGAGCCACCACGCCCAGCCCAAAATAAACTTTATTTATTTATTTATTTATTTATTTATTTATTTATTTATTTTAGATAGAGTCTCACTCTGTTGCCCAGGCTGGAGGGCAGTGGTGCAATCTTAGCTCACTGCAACCTCCGCCTCCCGGGTTCAAGCAATTCTCCTGCCTCAGCCTCCTGAGTAGCTGGGATTACAGGTGCACATCAGCATGCCCAGCTAGGTTTTGTATTCTTAATAGAGATGAGGTTTCACTGTTCTGGCCGGGCTGATCTTGAGCTCCTGACCTTGTGATCCTCCCACCTTGGCCTCCCAAAGTCCTGGGATTACAGACATGAGCCTCCATGCCTGGCTATTTTTTGTAAAAAAGTACAAGCATATATATTTAGAGTTATGTAGAATAATGTGCCTTTGCCAGTTTAGTGCTTTTGAACATACATCAGTCATGGAATTTAGGTATAATTTAAAGTTTACATTTTGAATAAATGAAATCTGGGAAGCCTATTATATGCCAGGTCCTTATCCTGGGAATTGTATTTAAGTCACCTCATTTCACTCTCACAACAACATCTAAAGAAACTACTAGCTTTTCATTATAATATTCGTGCATGCCATTCTGTTTGGAAGGAAACATGGAAAGAGGGAAATTTAAGCAGAGTAGGTGATACTTGCTTCCTCCACAATGAATGAAGAATTTTGCGGTCAAATAAATTAAAAAGTATTTCAAGAATAAGAAACCAGTTGTACAAAGGCATGCTGGCATGACTAGTGTGTTTGGAGAATTTTGAACATTAGTTAATGATACATGCCTAATAAACATTAAGTTACTGGAGTGCTGTTTTTCCTGAGCTGGCATAATACAAGCCTCCAGCCCACTGATTACAATGGGGTTATAAGGCTAACAAAATTTTAAACAGAGTGGATGGTAGTATGCTGTTTTTACTTCATCTTGGTACATGAGTACTATATAGTTAAGGCTTTGTGCCTGTTCACCAGATGGCACGTGAGTACATGTGCACATGTTGTAGATGTTATCCACATTTTCAGTGAACTGCTTTTGTGGAATGCTCCAAATTCTCATCATGAATTTACTCCTATATGAGAACAGAATATCAATGCTTCTTGACTACAGTCTCCCCTACTGATACTTAATGTGCCAAGTTAAAATATTTGCATAGTGGACAATAAGGCAGCATGGGGATTTCCTATCCCTGTTTCCTGCCAAATTGACAGGTGGCATTGCAGCAGGTGCACAAC
Source organism: Macaca thibetana thibetana (assembly GCF_024542745.1). Classification (NCBI taxonomy): domain Eukaryota; kingdom Metazoa; phylum Chordata; class Mammalia; order Primates; family Cercopithecidae; genus Macaca; species Macaca thibetana. Next base: position 78,581,951 of record NC_065579.1, read on the forward strand.
AATGTGATTAACAATGTAAGGGCTGACAAAACATGTGTGATGTGACTGCAGGCATTTTATGTGAGTGACATGTCATGGCAAGTATTGGCCTCAAGAGATTATACTTGGGGCTCGAGGGTGTGAGGGCAATCTATACATGTGTAAAAGCATCATTGAGAAGGTGAGTACTAAGAAAAAATAACCTTGACTGGGAGTCTTTACATAAATGAAGTACATTGCAATTCAAGGTATATTTTTTGCTACTTAAATATTTTACAAATGTCCTATATTTATGAGCAGATGAAATTCACATATGTCTTGAACAGTGTGATTATTTGACTGCTGAACAACTCATTAAGCTGCCAGGACAGTGAGAGACTGCTTTGTTAAAATTCCTGGTAGATGCTCACACCGCTAATCCTAGCACTTTGGGAGGGTGAGGAGGAAGGATCCTTTGAGCCCAGGAGTTTGAGACCAGCCTGGCAACATAGTGAGACCCTATCTTTACAAAAACAAAAAAAATTAGCTGGACATGGTGGCATGCACCCATAGTCCCAGCTGTTTGGGGGCTGAGGTGGGAGGATTGCTTGAGCCCAGAAGGTCAAGGCTGCAGTGAGCTGTGATTGCACCACTGCACTCCAGCCTGAGTGACAAAGTAAGACTCTATATCCAAAAAAAAAAATCATGATTGACGAAAAAAATGCAATATCATTCTGTCATCCAATTTATTTAATGAGCACATTTAGTCCATGTTATCAACCTCTCCAATTCTAGGATTTCTGACTTATTTTACATGTAAGAAAATAAACAATATTAATGTCATTGCATTTATTAATTTTCAGAAATGATAAAAAAGCAGGAGTGAAAAGAGTAGACTTTGGAGGGTAGATAAAATAGTTGTTCACAATGCACACGCACACACACACGTTTGCACAGAAATACAGGAGAAATATGGACTTCTGGTAACCATTCCATGAACCACTAGTTGACAGACCCCAGATTAAGAATTTTTGTGTTTATGTACCTTTTTTAAGAGACAGAGTTCATAGATTTTATCAGATTTTCATAGTAATCAATAATCTCAACAGCATTAAAATGTTTTCTAAAGTTCTTTCTATATCTAAAATTGTGTAATTAACTTTATATCCTAATACATTCCTGTTGAAACATATTTGCTTTTCTCCAGAGAAACAGAAATGTATCTTATTTTCTAAGAAAGAAAAAAAAATGTGTGCCTCTTAATTTATCACTAAAATAACTAAAACTTGTGATTATAACATTGTAACAAAAAATAATTTTTGGCATTTTTTGATCAGCATTTAAAAGCAATCTTAAAGTAATATCTTGCTGGTAATGATTAAGGTGGAATGTTATTTGCCTATTTTTCATTTTACATGGACCATTAAAGCCAAATGTGAGAGTGATAAATAATTAGGAGAAATGAAAAATAACTCAATCATGCTTATAATAATAATTTAATTTTTAAAAATTTGCTATTATGAGTAATCAACTTAAAAGATAGACAAAAGTGAAACCTTTTTTTTTTTTAGGGAAAACTAAATTGTGTATTTCAAGAATTATACAAAAACAATATTTCAACCAGGTTTATTTCCATCATATCTATTATAATGTACAATATATATTCATTTTATGTGATCAGATGTTAATAACAAATAATCTTGGACTGTAGAAGCATAATACATTTGGCACAAAATACAATACAAATCTTGTCTCTTTGTTATTATATGTACAAAGCTACGAAAGGATAGTGAATAGGATCTGAACTCTTATTCTAAGACTCCATAAGAGCAAAACAGAGAGACAGGACCCATTGAAAAAATGGTGAAGTTGTTGATATTTTCTTTGTTTGTTTTTTCCTCTTCAACTTGTTAGCTACATTTCCTTTCTTCCCTGGCTAACCATCCTCTAGCTCTTTTCCCCTCTGTCCCTCCCACCACATAACCTTCTTATAATACTTTGGCCTAAAATAAAGCAACAAAATTGTTCACAGTAAATGTTTATAAAATATTTGTAATGGTAGAATTATAAGCATAGGTAGCAGATACAGTTTTGTGTGATATCATCTGCTCTGTGTCCTTCAAAAATATTACTAGATGACAACTGTCAATATTTAGAGTTCATACTATTCCACCCTCCTCTTTAATTTTTCCTCATTTACTAGGTAACACCAGAAATTCCACAGACTGATAATCTTTGTAGCTAAATGGATTCTTTTGACTTTGTTAATGATTTATTATCCTTGTCTGTTTTGTTGAATTTCAACAGCCATCTTTTGCGAGATAGCACATAGAGGAGGAATTTTTGACAGGGACATTTCTTGTGTTCTGTCTTAGTTGACTTGGGATGCTATAACAAAATACCATAGATTAGATGGTTTAAACAATAGATATTTACTTTCCACCATTCTGGAAGCTGGGAAATTCAAGATTAAGGCATTAGCAAATGCAGATTTGGTGAGGGCTCTCTTCCTGGCTTGCAGATGGCTACCTTCTTGCATTTTTCTCACATGGCCAGGAGAGATAGCACTGGGCTTTCTTCTTCTTTTTATAAAACATGAATCTCATTATGAGGGCCACAACTGCAAGGCCTTATCTCAACCTAATTATCACCAAAAGGTCTCAGCCTTAAATACTATCACATTTAGCTTAGCCAGCTGAAACTGCTTAAAATTGCAAAATAGGCATTTTGACGGGAGACAGATATTCAGTCCATAAGATGTGCTATTCTAAGAAGCTACTTAGACGCTTACCTTTTAGGTCTATTTTCATATATTTTACATCTATGTAGATATCTATGCACAAAACTTTAGATCTCAGTAATTCAGTACTGATGGTTAACAAACTTATGAAGTTGGTTTGTGTATCCTTAGGGATTAATTAAAGTGATCCTTCAGTTATCTTTAATTGAAGCCTTCTTTCATAAATCAGCATGTGAAATAGATAGACATTACTTCAGTCTCCGTTGAATTCTCAATTATCCCTATTTCAGGCATTCAGAAAAGGCTCTCACATCTCTCCCATACCCCCAAATCCAACAACAAAGAAAACCATCATTTTAAATATAACCACTTAGTTCCAGGAATTTTATTAACTTTTATCTTTGATTTTTAGGATTCATTTGAGTTTTATCTACTCAGTATTAAAAATACAGCTTCCTTAGGTTAAAGAGTCATAACTATTAGTGTCTATAGCTCTCTTAAAGTATTTGAAGACAGGTGATGTAGAATATGGATTAGAATTGTTAAGTGGCATTGCAAGGGAGAAGCAGTAAGAACAATGGATAGCAGCTAGAAATCAAAAGACTTTATTTAGCTGAATGTAAGGAAGGATTTTTGCATAGGTTAAAGTTGGTATGATTTTTCCTCATAAGAAAAATAGAAACTGCCTATCATAAGACAGCGAATTCCTTACAAACAATTATAGCCCAGCATAAGTGGAGTAACCGGTTAGGGGTGATATAGTGGAGACTCATGTAGTTAGAGATGGTGGCTTTTTAGGATACTTCCAAAACCAGGGTGTACTTAAATATTAGCTTTCTATGTATATATTTGGCAGAAAATGAACTTAACAAAGAAAACAAAGTGATATACATGGACCTCTAAAATTTGGTTACATCGTGTCTGATTTTGAAATAGCTTTTCAATTAACTCTAAATATATAATATCATAAATATATAGGCACAATGAATCAAGACCTTTGAAAACAAGCGAATTTCATAAAGTATTTTGAGAAAAAAACACATATATATGATTAGACACAATGTTTAAATTGAGTGTGTAGTAAATTATTGATTGCCAAATTGAGAACTCAGATGAAAGATTCCTATATATTAGTTAATGCATTTTTTTCCGGAATAATTTTTTTCTCCACCTCAATGAGTCTACTCAATGGGATTTGGCCAACCTGTTGAATCATTATCCTATGACAAAACGTATGGCCTAGCTAACTAGAACTACTTAAATGACGTGAGAGAATGTTGCTATGAAGAATCCAAACCATTGCAAACTCCTACATGTTTTGGATTTGGCTTTCAAAACTACCTTAATTTATAGGTTTTGCTTCCTGGGATTACATTTCTTATGTTGCTCTGCACCTAATGTCTATGATTGTTTAATCCATTTATGGAGATGAAATGATTCTCAATCCCTTTTGAATTTTTTTCTTGTTGGCAGTGAGCTCAATGTCTGTTCTGCCACTCTTTTCTATTTGCGCCTGTACACTGCATCAAGGATAGGTTAATTCTGGTTTCCTATAGCCCCCACCCCTTCTGCTTGCTGTTCATTAAAGAAATCATATTTGATATCTGACTTTTTTTCATACCTCAGAAGACATTTGAGATTAAAAAAAATTCAGTTAAATTGAAAAGGGGCCATGTGATTAGTTGTCTTTTAAAACAATAATAATAAAAAGAATATGTACAATGAAGAAGAGGATGCAATATGCCCACACCATGCATTCTTATAGGACTTTATTGGCCTTGAATACTTGTATAAAATTCTATATTACTGTCTTTCTTCAATCTCAGAAAGCATATTTAGCTGAAGTTATTTTAGGTAGCCCTACATAAGAAAAAATTTATAGCTTTCCCAGTATAGGACAAGCCACAACAACATTGTATTTTTCAATGTTATACAAGCTTAACTAGCCTTCCAGTGCAGAAGTTGAGCTTTCAAGGTATTTTTTTTTCTTACCCAGATATCTGCCTTTATATATTTAGTTTATTAATCTTAGTTAATGTGGCATGGAGAATAAGATAAATCTACTAAGAAACAGCTTGACTGCAGACTACAGACAGTTTTAATTGCAAAGATGAAGAAGAAACCTAATTTTGCTCCTTCTTAATTTTGCCAAAGCCAAATTTCCTAGTTTATCCACTTCATTGTAGATTGGCACAATGCTATCTCCAATTTAAAAGCAGAAGGAATTAAGTTCCTTATGTTCAATGACTTTGTCTTTAATACACATATTCTTAAGTGTCTCTGGTTATGGCCTCAAAACATACATTAAAAAAAAAAAACTTTTATTGTTATTTTTTCTATGGAGGTAAATGCTTCATTCATAATTTTGAAAGGTAAATTATTTTTCCTTTCATATGATGTTTGGATTTCAATGTATTAGATTTTAATACATAGAACAATCTATTTTGTATAAGTACTTGGTTCAAAAGAATTAAAAATCAACATTTATAACTTCAGGTGAATGAGATATTCATAATTTTTTTCGGCCTCACTACTTATCTCCTAAACTACAGTCCCATTTTTCTTACTCCTCTTTGTAGCAAAACTCCTTTAAATAATTGTCCTTATTTCTTCCCTCATATTTTATCTGAAGCCCATTTTCTTCAGGCATTTGCTCCAACTATACCCAATGCTTCTCTTATTAGCATTACTAATTGCCTTCGTTTTCTCAAATTTATTAGTGAATTCTCAATCCTCATCCTGCTTGATCTATGAGCAACATTTGACAGTATTGGTCACTTCATTCTCCCTGTATCCCTGGCCTTAGGGTACCGTGCTGTCTTGCTTTGCCCCTAATTTACTAGTCACTCCTTGTCAATGTCCTTTGCTGTTTTACCCACTTATACCTGCTCTCTTAATATTGGAGTGCCCCTGGGCTCAACCCATGATCCTCTCTGGCTTCCACTCCTCCCTTGTGACATATCAGCTCTATGTCAATGATTCTCAACTCTCCATTTCAGTCCTGGCCATTCTTGGAACCTTAGAGACCTATGGCCAATTATATACTCAACATATCTACCTGGATATGATTAAACATCTCAAACTATGCTATACTTCTGATAGTCTCTCCCAAACCTATTCTGGCATTGCACATCAAAGTTGGAAGTAACTTGTTTCCAGTTTCTCAGCCTAAAAACAAAACAAAAAACTCAAGTACAAACAAGCAAAAACAAAAACCATAAAATTCTACCCTTCTTTACAGCCTATATTTAGTCCATTTGGAAATGCAATATCTCTGTCTTCAGATACATCCAGATTTTGATTTATTTTCTTCACTTTCACTAACACCATCTGGTCTTGATTGCCATCATCTCTGGTTTGAAATATCTGACTAGTCTTCTCATGGGTTACCTTACTTCTACCCTTGAATCTCTCAACACAGACATGATGACCATCTTAGAAAATGACTGAAGTGCTTCTACTTTAGAGCTTTAAACTAGCCTTCTCTCCAACTAACTCTAATCTCTGCCACTGTCTTCACATGACCTTCCTGTCTTTTTATCTGTGTCTTAACTCTCCCTCTGTTCTTCTCTTATAAGAACACCTATCACTAGATCAGAACCCACACTATATCCAAGATGATCTCATCTCAAAATCCTTCATTACTTCTGAAAAGACTCTGTTTCCAAATAAGGTCAAATATCAGAGGTTCCAAGTGGACATATCCTTTGAGGAGCTGCCATTCAAACCATATCATTAAGCTTAGCACAGAACATGTGATATTCCACTTATATTAACAGATTGTCTCTTTAGGATTGCAATCTCCCTTCTCTACTCTCCTTTTTACATTAAGTCTACAATACATTATTCAAAATTTTGTGTTTTAGAATTTTTTAGGTTTTAGGAAGGTTATATGGTACACAAAACATATTACACTATAGCCTCAGTAGGGCTTGGGGCATCATACCCTAGTCAAACTTACTCATGTTTCAGTGGTGAAACATACGGATATTTGCATTTGGGATAAATAAAATATGTAAGTAGGTTTATATTAGTTCAGGCCATTGTTTGTTCCCCAACTGGTTGGTACAAAACTTAGAGGAAAATTTTGAAGACTTTATGTGTGTTGGTTTATTTTTTACTTGTTTATTATGCTTGTTTTTATTGTTTGTCTTTGTCTATCTAACTTGTACTCCATGTGGGCAGCATCTTTGAGTATTTACCTGTTTTATTACTGGATGTATCCCAACCTCCTAGAATAGTCACTGGTATATAGTAGGTACTCAGTAAATATTTGAGCATCTTTTTATGCTGCTCACCTCAGGAATGTTCTCTAGAAATCTGAATCAGATAAGTATGTGCAGAGAACAAGAGAGAAATGCAATTTCAAAGAGAGATAGATAAAGAAATGAAGTTTAACATACCTTGTACATCTGCTGTTATATTTTATTTCAGATGTTGCAGATTTGGGGGAAGGCCTTTGGTGAATGAGCATTTGTGAATTGAATAATTGAATTATTTAGTGATATTTATCTAAAATGCTTTTACAGTGATAGATTTTAGGCATAAGAACAAGATTTGGTCCCTGTTTTGTATAACTTTAATAGTTTTTGAGAATAAGTCAGAAAAGAAACTGTTTCTTCCTGTATTTAAGGTGATACAGAACATGCGATATTCTACTTATATTAAGTAAGATATTTGAATTTTCCAAACTTCTAATTTACCACTGGTTTTCCTAATCGACCCACTTGTTTTCTTTGGGTGTTTGTGGCAGTGCCTTTATAAAAATGCAAAACTATGTGAAGAACTTTAAAAATAGGTTTTAGTCACTAATTATAGGGAGGTAAGAGGTTTTTTTTAATGTTGTTTTGTTTTGTTTTTGTTTTTGTTTTAATATGGCCTTGAAACAATTAGAAAAGGACACAAAATAGTTAACTCACTATATCAGGGTTCTCTAGAGGAACAGAACAAATATAATGTATAGGGTGTGTGTGTGTGTGTGTGTGTGTGTGTGTGTGTGTGTATGGTAGACTATTAAGTATTAACTCACACGATCACAAGATTTCACAATAAGCCGTCTGTGGGCTGAGGAGCAAGGAAAGCCAGTCTGAGATCCAAAACTGAACAACTTGGAGTCCAGTGTTTGAGGGTAGGAAGCATCCAACATGGGAGAAGGATGTAGGCTGGGGGGCTAGGCTAGTGTCTCTTTTCACATTTTTCTGCCTGCTTATATTCTAGCTGTGCTAGCAGCTGATTAGATTGTACCCATCCAGATTAAGAGGGGGTCTGCCTTTCCAAGGCAGATTAACTCAAATGATAATCTCCCTTGGCAACACCCTCACAGACACACACCAGGAGCAATACTTTGTATCCTTCAATCCAATCAAGTTGACACTTAGTATTAACCATCACAAGTCCACCCCTTGTCAACCTGAACCCCTACACATCTCCTGAGATCATTCATAATCTTCAAATAAAGACAATAAGAAGGTCATAATTCACCTAACATGACAACTATCCTTCATACAACCGGAAATGCACCGATCTCCAACCCAAATACTATGACATAAAGTTAGCAATACTTAAATGCTGATGTGAAGTCAATAAATCTTATGTCACATGATAATGGAGAAAGGAAACAAAATGAATATATTTTCTTAGTACAAGTGTATACATGCACAAACATGTTTTTTAACAAAAGAAGGAGTGAATACTCATGACAATTACAGTCCTCGTTTCTGCAGCTGGTCATGTGGTCATAGCTGGTATTGATGACTACCTTCCTCTACTACCCTCTTCTACTACCCATTCTGTATTCCCTTTGCCTTCAGCAAGCACCTCAGCAGGTCGTGGTTTTTCTCCTGGTAGGGTGATCCAAACCTTCATTCCTGAAGGGTCTGGGTCTTTTGTATTCCTGTCTGGATTGGGCAGTTGTAGTTTCCCATTGACCTTAAACATAGGGCATGGTAATACTAAGAGACCCCCTAATGAACCTCCTGTATTCCATGCATACTCTTCCTTACCTCCATTGCGGAGTAGTAAGCTGATTGCATCTTGATAGTCTGGGCCAGTCACCCCAGCCAATACTGTAACTCCCTTCTTAGCCTGTTGACTTAAGAGTAGGAGGAGCCCAAAGTGTCCAGGTGGCAATCTTAACTTCCAATTCAGCGGAATCATCTTTGTGTCTCCTGGTGATGGCATTCCTCCTTCTGGAACTAAGACCTCTAGGACAGCAGAATGCAATGTGATGGGAATAGGAAGCAGAAATTTTGCTAGTGGATCACTAGGGGTGATGATGAGTGGTGCCACTTCCACTTCCACCCCTTGATTCCTGAACCCGTGAACGCTGGCTATGAAAGAAACAGTACCATATATTGGATGCTGATTCAGCGCATATGTGACCTTCTGGAGAACTTTGTGTCCCAGCCCTGAAAAGTATTGTCACCTAGTTGGGATTGTAATTGTGACTTCAAAAGGCCATTCCACCGTTCTATCAATCCAGCTGCTTCAGGATGATGGGCAGCGTGGTAGGACCAGTGAATTCCATGAGCATGAGCCCACTGCCACACTTCTTTAGCTGTAAAGTGGGTCCCTTGGTCAGAGGCAATGCTGTATGGCATACCATGATGGTGGATAAGGCATTCTATATGTCCACCAATGGTAGTCTTGGCAGAAGCATTGTGTGCAGGATAGGCAAATCCATATCCAAAGTGTCTAGGAGCTGCAACATTAAATGCAGAATCCCTACTTAGTGGGCCTGAATCCATAAATTCAGCCTAATCCAACTGTATGTTTCTTCGACCATTATCCCACATCCTTAATATGCACTCCTATGCCTGTTCTCCAGATTTCTGTTTATATAAATTGGAAAACTCAATCTATTCTTTTTGAGTATAGCACACCTCCTCATAGGTCACACTCTCAACCTCATCTTTAGGGGCCTGCCAGGACTTTAGTGTACATCTAGAGGCAAACAGGGCTGTTGGTGATATCTCCTGAGGAGAATCAACATTATCTTGCCTGACAACTGTCTCAGGGGAGGCCATCACTGTTGCCTCAGGCAGCACAGGGTTTATCTCCTCAGACAAAGGTGGAAAGGCTGATGGCAGCATGGGTTGGGGAGGGGATGTTGCCACTACTGGGGATGGGGAAGCTGTTTCTTCTGGCAAAAATGGTTCATCACAGTTTACAACCTCAGTGTCCCCAGCTTCATCAGGGTCCTCTCAAGTGTCCCCATTCCAAGTTGCAGGGTCCCATTCTTTTCCAGTCAATACCCTCAGTATAGAGTTCCTGAGGCTGTGCATGCACCTTTCATTGCAGGTCAGCCACTCGCATGATAAGATCTTGTGTCTGTTTTTCCACCATTTCAGCTCTTTCTCTGTAGGAGATAAGACTCTTATTCAGGGCAATCTTATCAGATTTAAGCCTCAGTATCTGCTTCTGAAGCCAGGAGACAGAATCCCTGAGTTCATCATTTTCTTTCATCACTTTGTCCACTGAACTGAGGGGCAACCAACCAGCTTCATTATGTTTCTTGGTTCTCCACATATGGTCAAAGGTATTATATATAGAATCACTAAACTCCTTGCCTCTCACGAATGGATGAATCAGGAGTGTCAAATGCAATTATTTTCTGTAACTCTCTAAACAGTTTATACCAAGGAGTATCAGTGTATTCCATACTATTAGAAGTAGAATTATCTGCATTTTGGGGTCCAAGCATATTAAGCAGCCAATTCCAGAAACCCCAAAACTTACAAAAGAACTCCATCCTTAATATGCTGTTCCTCCAGAAGCACTCCTGGTACCAAAATCTGTATTAGGGTTCTCTAGAGGTACAGAACTAATGGAATATATATATATAAAACATATTATATATTATATAATATATATATATAGTGTCTAGCAGTAACTAGCATAAAAATTAAAAATTAAGTATTAACTCACACAATCACAGGTTCCCACAATAGGCCATCTGCGGGCTGAGGAGAAAAGAGAGCCAGTCCGAGTTTTTTTTTTTTTTTTTAACGGAGTCTTGCACTATTTTTTTTAACGGAGTCCAGTGGCTTGATCTCAGCTCATGCAAGCTCCACCTCCTGGGTTCACGCCATTCTCCTGCCTCAGCCTCCCGAATAGCTGGGACTACAGGTGCCTGCCACCACGCCCGGCTAATTTTTTGTATTTTTAGTACAGACGGGGTTTCACTGTGTTATCCATGATGGTCTTGATCTCCTGACATCGTGATCCACCCACCTTGGCCTCCCAAAGTCCTGGGATTACAGGTGTGAGCCACTGCGCCCGGCCTGTTCGAGTTCTAAAACTGAAGAACTTGGAGTCCAATATTTGAGGACAGGAAGCATCCAGCACAGGAGAAAGATGTAGGCTGGGAGGCTAGGGCAGTCTCTCTTTTTTGCATTTTTTCTGCCTGCTTATATTCTAGCCGTGCTAGCAGCTGATTAGGTTGTGCCCACCCAGATTAAGGCTGGGTCTGCCTTTCCCAGCCCATTGACTCATATGTTAATCTCCTCTGGAAACACCCTTACAGACACACCCAGGAACGATTCTTTGTATCCTTCAATCCAATCAAGTTGATACTCAGTATTAACCATCACACTTGCCATGAGGTGTCCTTATATATTTTGAATACTTGATAATGACCAAGGAAAGAAGAGTTAAGAATGATCAATTTTAATCACCATTTTTACTGGAATAGCTATATTCTCCTGGTGCCAGACTCTGTTTTAATAATTTTAAATACAAATACACTTTTCAAAACGATATTCATTTTCTCACATTATATCCGGAAGACTCTTTAAAAAGGGTGAATGCTATTAGGTGAAGTTGATAATAGCAAAACTGAGTGGTGGAAATTTAACCCTGTATTTTAAATGTAAATCTTAGTTGGGTTCCAGCTGACACTGAGCCATGTCTACCTACTTCTTTTATATTATCATTTCATTTCTATTGGGTCCTTTGGCCGCTTACTCTGTTTTCCCTTCACAGTAAGCAAAGAAGTAAATCCTCCAATCAAATAAACAACAGACAAACATGGGTACATTTTTGAGTTGTACTTTTACTCTAATAATCAAGCTGTAACTCTCCCTTTAATTAGTATCAAAACTTTGATGCTGTAGTTTATATGAGGAGCTTCCATCTTCTTGCCTGCTGTCTGCCTAGCCTTCTACAGCCTGATGTCCATTGCTGGTATTTTGATGCTGTCCTAGATGGTCACTCACTTTAAGTCTAGAAGTTTGTTTTAGGCATCTTCCTTTTTGTCTGCTCTACAGTACTGAACACTAAAAATGTCTAATTAATTAAATGTAATTTAGATGATCTTTGTTAAGCTTATCATCAGTGTCATTATCACTTAACTGAATACTGAAAGCTTGCTTCTTGAACCTATATAATAATTGAAATATAAAAGAGATATGTTTATTAATCTATTTTTAATGTTATTAATCAATTATATATGTTCTGTTTATTAATGTTTATTAGTAGGACACCATATACATTCTTCAAATTTATCCTTGTTATTCATTTTCTGAATTCAGTTTAAAAGTGCACTATGATATACTCATCCATTAAGTGTTTTCTGATAGCCAGCCATGATGACTTACATCTATAAAACCAACACTTTGGGAGTCTGAGGTGAGAGGATTGCTTGAGCCCAGGAGTTCATGACCAGCCTGGGCAACATGGCAAGAACCCATTTCTACAAAAAAACTTAAAAAAATTAATTGGGCTTTGTGGTGCACACCTGTAGTTTCAGCTACTCAGTAGGCTGAAGCAGGAAGATCATTTGAGCCCAGGTGGTCAAGGCTGCAAGAAGCCATGTTCACAATACTGTTCTCCAGCTTGGGCAACAGAGAGAGATCCTGTCTTAATTTCTTTCTTTTTTTTTTTTTTTTTCTGCTTGAGCACCATTTTTGTTTACATGTGGATACAGTGGTGAAAAATACATATAATATTTCTCTTGTCATGGAGCTTGAATTTAACAAAAGTAAGATAGACAATAAATAAAAATACAGAAATGAGGTTATATCAGCTAATGATCAAAGTTATAAAAAAATAATGAGGTCATGGGATAGAGAGTGAGCATGTAAGGAAAACTGATCTCTTTGGATAGGATTGCCAGGGTGGATGTCTTAGAGGATATAATATTTGACCTGATTTCTAAATGATGAAATAAACCAGCAATGTGAGGATCATGGGAAAAAGTATCCCTAGCAGAGAAAATTGCAGCAAGAAACAAGACCTTGAAACTTTTTGACAAAGAAAAAATCAGAGTCTAGAATGTTATCAACAAAAACAAGAGAGCTGTGCGATGATGTCGTGGAAGAATAGGCAGTGGCCACATAACAGAGGGTTTTGCAGCCTTAGAAATTTGAATTACATTCTAAATATAAAGAGAAGTAATTAGGTCTACAAAGTGAAATAGTGACATGAGTTGATTCCCATTTTGATAAATGTAAGAAAGGAAATGCTCACTTACTACTGTAAAAATAGGTTACTGTTATTGGTGAATGTAGTAGTCTTCAGCTGATATAATAGTCTCACTTCACTCAAAGTTGATCAAATACTTTCCATCTACTGCTTCTAAAGTTGCTCTTCAATAGTTTTTATTCCGTCCCATATTTCTAATTTCCACATACAAAATGATGGCTCTGCTTATGTTACAATGTAATCCTAAGAGAGAACTTGGTATCCGAGGAATGTGAAGTAGTGACTCCTATCAATCGGGGCATTTATTTTATCAAGCTTATCAACCTTGCTCTCTGAGCATTTGTATTCTGTGCTTCTGTTCTATTGTCTAGCAGTAACTAGCATAAATATGTAATTATATGTTTTGTTTTGTTGGTAACAGATTTCAAAATACTCTATTATTATGGTGCTGTTTGAATTGTGTTTACTATATCAGCATAAACATATAAATTGAGTCAAATTATTTGCTTGGTTAACTGCAGACCACAAGTTATTACAATGTCAGTTTAAAAATGTTGCATGACAATAAAACCATTTGATTCTCTTTGTTCAGATTTGAATCTCAAAACTTTGTAATTGTTTCCTAAAATATATTAGGCACAATTTTTGCAGAAGGCAGTTGATATATTCTGTAGCACCTTGCAAGGACCCTACATAACTATTTAAACATGTTTTATAATTTCTATAGTGATTTGTGCCTTATTTTAGTGGATAACTTCTATTTAATTTCAAAATATATTTTCCCTTTGCCTAAGCCCCTCAGTCTTCTAACATATACAAACCAAAAATACCATTAGAAAATTCAAGGTATTTATATTAAAACGTTAACATTGTTTATGATGTTTCCTTTACTTTGAGTTTTCATTAGGTGATCCAACCATATTTTAAACTGCTGTTAGTCTATTAGGCAATAAAATTGTGTATAATCCTTGCTATTTTATAATCTCTTTTAACTGCTTCTCTTTTCTTCTTCTTCGGGGTTTTAAATAAAGACAAACAAAAGGATGTGGGATTTACACCTGGCTTCCTCTAGCCATGTGACTCTACCACCTGCCTTTAGTTCCCTCCTTCCTCTCCTGCTGGATGCCATTGTTATTATTTTCCTGCTGCACTATCTGCCCTGTGTGTGCCCTTATATCTCTCATTCTCCATCTTTACTTTTCTGCTTCCAGTGAATGAAAAGGGAAAATCTAAAATCAGATTCAACATTGAGAGCCAGAGGACAGAGTATTTTATCTTATAATCCAAGCACTAAAAAAAAATACCATTAATAATTGACAAGATATGACTAAATTACCTTGCCTTTCCGTGAAAGAAGAAAAGAGACCTCCTAGAAATTCTATTTATTATTTTAATTGTTTTTCTGATCTTATGATTCTCTTCCTCCTCAATATCTATATTTAGCTAAGATCAACATTCATGTGATTATATGAGAATTCTGTCAAATGGGTAAACAGACAATCTTCTTAATGCTAAAGCAACTGTGAAGTAAGTTTATTTTCAGTTTATGGTAAATAAAAAAGCAAGTTTCCCTGAGGACTGGCAGCTCAGATGTGAGTGCATGAATTTTTCCCCTCTAATGTTTCTTAATAGACGTGAGTAGAGAAGTTGACAGTAATACTCTACGTATGAGTTCAGGCCATGATTCCATATTGTGTGGGAGCTAGAGATCATGAATGTCCTTGAGATATTATCAGTACCATCACTCTAGAACATTGTTTATAACCATTATGATGATGTTTCTAGTAATCTCATAATATCTTAATGAAATAGATTATGTATAGTAATAAAGAAAAATAATTTTCTGTATTTCACATTATTTAGTTGAAGTTACAAATATTTAGAAGTATAAGGAACAGGGTAAATTTCAAATGGAGAATCTCATACCATTCATTCATTGAGTGGTAGGAGTTAATGAGTTCTTATTATATACAGAGAACAGTTGCCTGAGAGACAGCAAAATAAATAAAACACTGTTCTTATTGTGGATGAGTTCAAAATCTAGTATCAAATACATGTAAATTATAGCACAAAAGGACTGTATAAAAGAAATATTTTGATTGGGGAAACTAAAGAATTAACTATTGAGGTTGATTTTTAGAGGCAAAAAGAAGTATTTTTCCACATAAATATAGAAAGAACATTTGATAATGAAGATGTAGAATGAATAAGCACAGAGAAATAATGAAAGGTGAAGTGGTTAAGGGAATGACAAATTGCCTAGGTGGCTAAAACTAATTTGCCTGAGAAGGAATAGCTAAGAAAAGGCCAAAAACAAGTTGTGAGAACCTTTATATTCCATCAAATCATTAACATATGCGTAATACCAGATAACATTTGTTTATATATCATTTGACAGGGTGTATGTGGTCATACTCCTGCTTTTCTTGATTCTGTGAACAATAATCACTAAATAAATATAAGATAGGAAAATCATAAAAGTATTGATTTCTTTATTTGTGAAAATCAACCACTTGTGGAATTCAGATATCCAACAAGTTTTTTCTGGCCATTACTTAATTGATACTGTCTCTTGGAAATAATAAGATATAAACAAGAAAATTATTTTTTGAATATGATAGGAAACTATCTCTTCTAAATATAGATACTTAACTGCTTAAGAAAAATACTAGTAAATAGAAACTAGAAATATTGTAAATGAATTCCATATCACAAACTATACTTTTATCCAGGAATGCAAGGAGAGCTTCAATAATAATAAATTTTATTAAGTAATAGATAAGTAATGCAACGTTTCATTAGTTGGGAAACACTTGCTAATGTTACTAACCTGTCTCCCTCTCTTTTTTTTTTTTTTTTTGCCGTATTACCCCAAACATGGCTTCACATTTTCATTTATTTATTTATTTATTTATTTATTTATTTATTTATTTTTATACTTTAAGTTCTAGGGTACATGTGCACAACGTGCAGGTTTGTTACATATGTATACTTGTGCCACATTGGTGTGCTGCACCCATTAACTCATCATTTACATTAGGTATATCTCCTAATGCTATCTCTCCCCCCTACCCCCTCCCCACAATAGGACCCGGTGTGTGATGCTCCCCTTCCCAAGTCCAAGTGATCTCATTGTTCAATTCCTACCTATGAGTGAGAACATGTGGTATTTGGTTTTCTGTTCTTGTGATAGTTTGCTGAGAATGATGGTTCCCAGCTTCATCCATGTCCCTACAAAGGACATGAACTCATCGTTTTTTATGGCTGCATAGTGTTCCATGGTGTATATGTGTCATATTTTCTTATTCCAGTCTATCACTGATGGATATTGGGTTGATTCCAAGTCTTTGCTATTGTGAATAGTGCCACAATAAACATACGTGTGCATGTGTCTTTATAGCAGCATGACTTATAATCCTTTGGGTATATCCCGAGTAATGGGATGGCTGGGTCAAATGGTATTTCTAGTTCTAGATACTTGAGGAATCGCCACACTGTTTTCTACAATGGTTGAATTAGATTACAGTCCCACCAACAGTGTAAAAGTGTTCCTATTTCTCCACACCACCTGTTTTTTTCGGATTTTTAAATGATTGCCATTCTAACTGGTGTAAGATGGTATCTCATTGTGGTTTTGATTTGCATTTCTCTGATGGCCAGTGATGACGAGCATTTTTTCATGTGTCTGTTGGCTGTATGAATGTCTTCTTTTGAGAAATGTCTGTTCATATCCTTTGCCCACTTTTTAATGGGTTTGTGTTTTTTCTTGTAAATTTCATTGAGTTCTTTATAGGTTCTGGATATTAGCCCTTTGTCAGATGAATAGATTGGAAAAAATTTTCTCCCATTCTGTAGGTTGCCTGTTCACTCTGATGGTAGTTTATCTTGCTGTGCAGAAGCTCTTTAGTTTAATTAGATCCCATTTGTCAATTTTGGCTTTTGTTGCTGTTGCTTTTGGTGTTTTAGACATGAAGTCCTTGCCCATGCCTATGTCCTGAATGGTATTACCTAGGTTTTCTTCTAGGGTTTTTATGGTTTTAGGTCTAACATTTAAGTCTCTAATCCATCTTGAATTAATTTTCGTATAAGGAGTAAGGAAAGGATCCAGTTTCACCTTTCTACTTATGGCTAGCTAATTTTCCCAGCACCATTTATTAAATAGGGAATCCTTTCCCCATTTCTTGTTTTTTGTCAGGTTTGTCAAAGATCAGATGGCTATAGATGTGTGGCATTATTTCTGAGGGCTCTGTTCCTTTCCATTGGTCTGTATCTCTGTTTTGTTACCAGTTCCATGCTGTTTTGGTTACTGTCGTCTTGTAGTATAGTTTGAAGTCAGGTAACGTGATGCCTCCAGCTTTGTTCTTTTGGCTTAGGATTGTCTTGGCAATGTGGGGTCTTTTTTGGTTCCATATGAACTTTAAAGCAGTTTTTTCCAATTCTGTGAAGAAACTCATTGGTAGCTTGATGGGGATGGCATTGAATCTATAAATTACCTTGGGCAGTATGGCCATTTTCATGATATTGATTCTTCCTATCCATGAGCATGGTATGTTCTTCCATTTGTTTGTGTCCTTTTTTATTTCCCTGAGTGGTAGTTTGTAGTTCTCCTTGAAGAGGTCCTTTATATCCCTTGTAAGTTGGATTCCTATGTATTTTATTCTCTTTGAAGCTATTGTGAATGGGAGTTCATTCATGATTTGGCTCTCTGTTTGTCTGTTACTGATTTATAAGAATGCTTGTGATTTTTACACATTGATTTTGTATCCTGAGACTTTGCTGAAGCTGCTTATCGGCTTAAGGAGATTTTGGGCTGAGACAATGGGGTTTTCAGTATGGTATTGGTTGTGGGTTTGTCATAAAAAGCTCTTATTATTTTGAGATACAGTCCATCAATACCGAATTTATTGAGAGTTTTTAGCATGAAGGGCTGTTGAATTATGTTGAAGGACTTTTCTGCATCTATTGAGAAACTCATGTGGTTTTTGTCTTTGGTTCTGTTTATATGCTGGATTATGTTTATTGATTTGCATATGTTGAACCAGCCTTGCATCCCAGGAATGAAGCCCACTTGATCATGGTGGATAAGCTTTTTGATGTGCTGCTGGATTCGGTTTGCCAGTATTTTATTGAGGATTTTTGCATCAATATTCATCAGGGATATTGGTCTAAAATTCTCTTTTGTTGTTGTATCTCTCTCAGGCTTTGGTATCAGGATGATGTTGGCCTCATAAAATGAGTTAGTGAGGATTCCCTCTTTTTCTATGGATTTGAATAGTTTCAGAAGGAATGGTGCCAACTCCTCCTTGTACCTCTGGTAGAATTCAGCTGTGAATCCATCTGGTCCTGAACTTTTTTTAATTGATAAGCTATTAATTATTCCCTCAATTTCAGAGCCTGCTATTGGTCTATTCAGGGATTCAACTTGAGTGCTGGACAATCAGTGCTGGTCAGCTGGTGTAGCCCAACCAGCGAGAGCTGAAGCAGGCGAGGCATCGCCTCACCTGGGAAGTGCAAGGGGGAAGGGAATCCCTTTTCCTAGCCAAGGTAACCTGAGACACACAACACCTGGAAAATTGGGTAACTCCCACCCTAATACTGCGGCCAAGAGGTCTTAGCAAAAGACACACCAGGAGATTATATCTCACACCTGGCCCAGAGGGTCCCATGCCCACGGAGCCTCCCTCATTGCTAGTGTGGCAGTCTGAGATCTAACTGTAAGGCAGCAGCGAGACTGGGGGAAGGGTGCCTGCCATTGCTGAGGCTTAAGTGGGTAAACAAAGTTGCCGGGAAGCTCGAATTGGGTGAAGCCCACCGCAGCTCAAGGAGGCCGGCCTGCCTCTGTAGGCTCCTCCTCTGGGAGCAGGGCAGGGCTAAACAAAAAGCAGCAGAAACCTTGGCAGAGGTAAGTGACCCTGTCTGATTGCTTTGAAGAGAGCAGTGGATCTCCCAGCATGGAGGTTGAGATCTGAGAACGGACAGACTGCCTGCTCAAGTGGGTCCCTGAGCCCTGAGTAGTCTAACTGGGAGACATGCCCCACTAGGTGCAGACCGACACCTCACACCTCACACAGCAGGGTACACCCCTGAGAGGAAGCTTCCAGAGCAAGAATCAGAAAGCAACATTCGCTATTCAGCAATATTCTATCATCTGCAGCCTCCACTGCTGATACCCAGTGTCTGGAGTGGACCTCAAGCAAACTCCAACAGACCTACAGCTGAGGGTCCTGACTGTTAGAAGGAAAACTAACAAACAGAAAGGACACCCACACCAAAACCCCATCAGTACATCACCATCATCAAAAACCAAAGGTAGATAAAACCACAAAGATGGGGAAAAAGCAGTGCAGACAAGTTGGAAATTCAAAAAATCAGAGTGCATCTCTCCCTCCAAAGGAACACCACTGATCGCCAGCAACG
This sequence comes from Macaca thibetana thibetana, assembly GCF_024542745.1. NCBI lineage: Eukaryota > Metazoa > Chordata > Mammalia > Primates > Cercopithecidae > Macaca > Macaca thibetana. Next base: position 78,601,488 of record NC_065579.1, read on the forward strand.
GAACAAAGCTGGATGGAGAATGACTTTGACGAGTTGAGAGAAGACGGCTTCAGTCGATCAAACTTCTCAGAGCTAAAGGAGGAACTACATAACCAGCGCAAAGAAACTAAAAACCTTGAAAAAAGAATGGATGAATGGATAACTAGAATAATAAATGCAGAGAAGAACTTAAAAGAACTGATAGAGATGAAAATCATAACATAAGAACTATGTGACAAATGCACAAGCTTCAGTAACAGACTCGATCAACTGGAAGAAAGAGTATCAGCGATTGAAGATCAAATGAATGAAATGAAGCAAGAAGAGAAGCATGGAGAAAAAAGAGTAAAAAGAAATAAACAAAGCCTCCAAGAAGTATGGGATTATGTGAAAAGACCAAATCTACGTCTGATTGGTGTGCCTGAAAGTGATGGGAAGATGGAACCAAGTTGGAAAACACTCTGCAGGATATCATCCAGGAGAATATCCCCAACCTAGTAAGGCAGGCCAACATTCAAATTCAGGAAATCTAGAGAACACCACAAAGATACTGCTCGAGAAGAGCAACTGCAAGACACATAATTGTCAGATTCACTAAAGTTGAAATGAAGGAAAAAATGTTAAGGGCAGACAGAGAGAAAGGTCGGGTTACACACAAAGCCCATTAGACTAACAGCAGATCTCTCAGCAGAAACTCTCCAAGCCGGAATACAGTGGGGGCCAATATTCAACATTCTTAAAGAAATGAATTTTAAACCCAGAATTTCATATCCAGCCAAACTAAGTTTCATAAGTGAAGGAGAAATAAAATCCTTTACAGAGAAGCAAATGCTTAGAGATTTTGTCACCACCAGGCCTGCCCTACAGGAGATCCTGAAGGAACCACGAAACATGGAAAGGAACAACCAGTACCAGCCATTGCAAAAACATGCCAAAATGTAAAGTCCATTGATGCTAGGAAGAAACTGTATCAACTAGCAAGCAAAATAACCAGCTAATATCATAATGACAGGATCAAATTCACACATAACAATATTAACCTTAAATGTAAATGGACTAAATGGTCCAATTAAAAGACACAGACTGTCAAATTGGATAAAGAGTCAAGACCCATAAGTTTGCTGTATTCACGAGACCCATCTCACATGCAGAGACACACATAGGCCCAAAATAAAGGGATGAAGGAAGATCTACCAAGCAAATGACAAACAAAAAAAAGCAGGGGTTGCAATACTAGTCTCTGATAAAACAGACTTTAAACCATCAAAGATCAAAAGAGACAAAGAAGGCCATTACATAATGGTAAAGGGAACAATTCATCAGGAAGAGATAACTATCCCAAATATATATGCACCCAATACAGGAGCACCCAGATTCATAAAGCAAGTCCTTAGAGACTTACAAAGAGACTTAGACTCCCATACAGTAATAATGGGAGACTGCAACACCCCACTGTCAACATTAGACAGATCAATGAGACAGAAAGTTAACAAGGATATCCAGGAATGGAACTCATCTCTGCAGCAAGCAGACCTAATAGACATCTACAGAACTCTCCACCCCAAATCAACAGAATATACATTCTTCTCAGCACCACATCGCACTTATTCCAAAATTGACCACATAATTGGAAGTAAAGCACTTCTCAGCAAATGCGCAAGAACAGAAATTATAACAAACTGTCTCTCAGACCACAGTGCAATCAAACTAGAACTCAGGACTAAGAAACTCCATCAAAACAGCTCAACTATATGGAAACTGAATAACCTGCTCCTGAATGACTACTGGGTACATAACAAAATGAAGGCAGAAATAAAGATATTCTTTGAAACCAATGAGAACAAAGATACAACATACCAGAATCTCTGGGACACATTTAAAGCAGTGTGTAGAGGGAAATTTATAGCACTAAATGTCCACAAGAGAAAGCTGGAAAGATCTAAAATTGACACTCTAACATCACAATTAAAAGAACTAGAGAAGCAAGAGCAAACACATTCAAAAGCTAGCAGAAAGCAAGAAATAACTAAGATCAGAGCAGAACTGAAGGAGATAGAGACACAAAAACCCTCCAAAAAAATCAATGAATCCAGGAGTTGGTTTTTTGAAAAGATCAACAAAATTGATAGACCACTAGCAAGACTAATAAAGAAGAAAATAGAGAAGAATCAAATAGATGCAATAAAAAATGATAAAGGGGATATCACCACTGACCCCACAGAAATACAAACTATCGTCAGAGAATACTATAAACACTTCTATGCAAATAAGCTAGAAAACCATTCTTAATAAAATTGAGAATAGTAAAATATTTTTGGCATATTAGAATATACTCTAAGTTGGCAAAACAGAAAGTTCCACCTATCATCATCCCTCACCCACAAGGATATCAAGTTAACAACTATCTACACAGAATAACACTTTCATACGAACCCCAATTCAAATCAGGTGAGCAATCACCATACCTGGTTTTAACTTTGTATCCCTGCAAGAGGAACTCAAGATAGTTAAAAATCAGTCCAGAGTCTCTGATGCCACCCCTCCCTCATTCGCCAGCAGCAGCATTGTGCAGAGAGCCTCTCTGGGTGCTGGAGGAGAGAGAACACAACATTTGTGAGGCATCGAACTCAGTGTTGTTCTGTTGGAACAGAAAGCAAACCGGACCAAACTCCACTTACAGCTGACACCACTTACAGAGGGAACATTAAAATCAGCCTTAGCCAGAGGGGAATCACTGATCACAGCGTTCTGAACTTGAGTGCTGGCAATCCTCGCCACCTAGGGCCAACGTGCTCTTGGTCTCTAAGTGAACTTGAAAGGCAGTCTCTGCCATAAGGACTATAACTCTTAGGCAAATCCCAGGGCTGAACTTGACCCAGAAGCAGTGGACCGGGGTAATAGATGATATCCTGAGACACCAGCTATGGCAGCCAAGAGAGTGCTGGCATCAACCCTTCCCTAACCCCAGACAGCACAGCTTACAGCTCCAAAAGAGACTTCTTCCTTCTGCTTGAGGAGAAGAGAGGGAAGAGTAGGGAGGACTTTGTCCTGCATCTTGGTTACTGGCTCAGCCACAGCAAGGTATCTCTACAACTCTGCATGAATCATAGCATTCCTGGGCTTGGGGTGCCCCCTAAAGCAGAAACTGCTTACTTCACGACTCACGTTCTTTCAAATATCTAGAAAGCTTTCCCAAGAAGGACAGGACAGCTACAAATAATATGAGGTGGTAAAGACTACAATAAATAACTAACTCTTCAATATCCAGACACTGAAGGACATCTACTAGAATTAACATCATCCACAAAACAGGACTTCACCAAATCTACTAAATAAGGCACCAAGGACCAATCCTGGAGAAACAGAGATATGTGAACTTTCAGACAGAGAATTCAAAATAGCTGTGTTGAGGAAAGACTTGAATTCAAGACAACTCAGAGAAGGAATTCAGAATTCTATCAGATAAATTAAACAAAGATATTGAAATAATTAAAAAGAATGAAGCAGCAATTCTGGACCAGTGTATTTGAAAATACACTGTGAGAGGAGACCAAAAGAAAAAAAAAAAAAAAAAAGCACATCTATAGGATCTAGAAAATAGCTTCAAAAGGTAAAAATCTAAGAGTTATTGAAGGCCTTTAATAGTAGATATGGAAAGATAGAGGAATAGAAAATTTATTCAGATGAATAATATCAGAGAACTTCTGAAACATAGCGAAAAATATCAATATTCAATTACAAGAAAGTTATATTCCCAGTGCAGTGACTCGTGCCTGTAATCCCAGCACTTTGGGAGATCGCGGTGGGTGGATCACCTGAGCTCAGGAGTTCAAGACCACTCTGGGCATCATGGTGAAACCACATCTGTACTAAAATACAAAAAATTAGCCAGGCGTGGTGACATATGCCTGTAGTCCCAGCTACTCGGGAGGCTGAGGCGTGACACTCACTTGAACTGGGAGGTGGAGGTTGCAGTGAGCCAAGATCACACCACTGCACTCCAGCTTGGGCTACAAAATGAGACTCCAACTCAAAAAAAAAAAAAAAAAAAAAAAAAAAAAAAAAAAAAAAAAAATACAAGAAATTTGTAGAAAACCAAGCAGATTTAACCCAGATATGACTAACTCAACACATTTAATAATCAAACTCTCAAAGGTCAAGGATAAAGAAAGGATTCTAAAAGCAGCAAGAGAAGAGAAATAATAACTTAAAGTGGACCTCCAATATGTCTGGCAGGAGACTCTTCAGTGGAAACTTTACAGGCCAGAAGAGTGGCATGACATATCTAAAGAGGTGAAGGACAAACACTTTTAGCCTAGAGTAGTATATCTGGCAATAATATCCTTTAAACATGAAGACGAAATGAAGACTTTCCCAAACCAAAACAGAAGGATTTCATCAATATCAGACCCATCCTACAAGAAATATTAAAGGGAGTACTTCAACCCACAAAAAAAAGGCTATTACTGAGCAATAAATAATCACCTGAAGGTACAAAACTTACTGGTAATAGTAAGTACACTGCAAAACATGGAATATGATAATGCTGTTACAGTGGTGTGTAAACTATTATAATTCCAAGTAGAAAGACTAAAGGATGAACCAATAAAAAATAATAGCTACAACAATTTTTCAAGACATAGTACAATAAGATGCAAATAGAAGAAACAAAAAGTCAAAAAGGGTGTTGGATGAAATTAACATGAGTTTTTTAAGTTTTTTTGTGCTTATTTCATTGATTATTGATGCAAATAGTGTTAGATTGTTATCAGGTTAAAATAATGGGTTATAAAATGTATTTGCAAGCCTCATGGTAACATGAACCAATAAATAAAAAAGATACAATGAATACACAAGGAAATACAAAGCAGGAAACTAAACTATATCACCAGGGAAAATCATCTTTACTAGAAGAAAACAGGAATGAAAGAAAGAGGAAAGAGAAGACCACAAAATAGCCAGAAAACAAATCACAAAATGGCAGGACTAAGTCCTAACTTATCAATAATAACATTGAATGAAAATGAACTAAATCTCCAATCAAAAAATGTAGACAGCTCAAATGGATTTAGGAAAACAAGACCCATTGATTGGTTGCTTACAAGAAACACACTTTACCTGTGAAGACATATATAGACTGAAAATAAAGTTATTTCTTGTCCATGGAAACCAAAAAAGACCAGGAGTCACTGTACTTATATCAGACAAATTAGATTTTAAGACAAAAACTGTAAGAAGAGGGAAAACAAGTCACTATATCATGATAAAAGGGTTAATTCAGCAAGATGATAAAATAATTTTAAATATATATATGCACCCAATATGGGAGCACCCAGATATATAAAGTAAATATTAATAGAGCTATATAGAGAAATAGGCCTTCATACAATAAGAGCAATTGATACAATAAGAGCAATTCAACACCCCACTTCTGGCACTGGACAGATCTTCCAGATAGAAAATCTGTCTAGGAACAGTGGCGCATGCCTGTAATCCCAACATTTTGGGAGGCCAAGATGGGTGATCACCTGAGGTCAGGAGATTGAGACCAGCCTGTCCAACATGGAGAAACCCTGTCTCCACTAAAAATACAAAAAATTAACTGGGTGTGATGGTACACACCTGTGATCCCAGCTACTTCAGAGGCTGAAGCATGATGATCATTGGAGGTTGCAATGAGCCGAGATCCTGCCACTCACTCAAGCTTGTGCAAAAAGAGTGAAACTCCATCTTATTAAAAAAAAATAAATAAATAAATAAATGAAGAAACATCAGATCTTATCTGCAGTATAGACAACATGGATCTAATAGATATTTACAGAAAATTTCATCCAAGAACTGCAGAATACACATTCTTTTTCTCAGCACATGGATTATTCTCAAAAATAGACCATATTTTAGATCACAAACAAATCTTAAAACATTCAAGAAATTGAAATAATATCAAGCATCTTCTCTGAAAAAAATAGAATGAAACTAGATATTAATAACAACAGGAGTTTCAGAATCTATACAACTACAGAAAAATTAAACAATATGCTTCTGAAGCAGTGGGTCAATAAAGAAATCAAGAAGGAAATTGATAAATGTCTTGAAACAGATGATAATGAAAATACAATATACCAAAACCTATGGTATACAGTAAAGGCAGTACACAGAGGTAAGTTTATAGCTTTAAGTGCCTACATCCAAAAGGAGGAAAAACTTTAAATAAACAATGTATTGATGCATCTTATTGAACTAGAAAAGGAAGAGCAAACCAAACCAAAATTAGCATAAAAAAGAAATAATGAAGATCAGAGCAGATACAAGTGCAATTAAAATGAAATAAACAATACAAAAGACTCAATGAAATGAAGAGTTTTTTTTTCAAAGTTAAACAAATTGACAAAACTTTAGCCAGATTAAGAAGAACAGAGAGAAGATCTTAAAAAGGTAAAATCAGAAATGAAAAAGGAGACATTACAACTGTGGAAATTTAAAGGATCATTAATGGCTACTATGGGCAACTATATGCCAATAAATTGGAAAATCTAGGAGAAATTGACAAATTACTAGATACATGCAATCTACCAAGATTGAACCGGGAAGAAATCCAAAACCTGAACAGACTCATAACAAGTAATGAGATAGAAGCCATAATAAAAGTTCTTCCAGTAAAGAAGAGCCTGGGACCTGATGGCTTTACTGCTGAATTTTACCAAATATTTGAAGAATAACTAATACCAATTCTACTCAAACCACTCTCAAAAAGAGAGGAGGAGGAAATACTTCCAAACTTGTTGTATGAAGCCACTATTGCCCTGATATCAAAACCAGACAAACACATCAAAACAACAATAAAAAAATGAATGCAAACAAACAAACAAAAAACTGCAGGCCAATAACTCTGATAAATATTGAATAAAAAGTCCTCAACAAAATACTAACAAACTGAATTCAGCAACACATTAAAAAGATCATCACGATCAAGTGGAATTTATCCTTGAGATGCAAGGATGGTTCAACACATGCAAATTAATCATTGTGATACATCACATCAGCAGAATGAAGAACAAAAACCATACGATTATTCCAATTGATGCTGAAAAAGCATGTGATAAATTTAACATCCTTTCATGATAAAAAATCTAAAAAAACTGGGCATAAATGAAACGTACCTCAACATAATAAAAGCCGTATATGACAGACCCACAGCTAGTATTATACTGAATGCGGGGGGGGGGGGGGGACTGAAAACCTTTCCACTAAGAACTAGAACAAGCCAAGAATACCAACTGTCACCACTGTGGTTCAACACAGTACTGGAAGTCCTAGCTAGCACAGTCAGACAAGAGAAAAATATAAAGGGCATCCAAATTGAAAAAGAAGACGTCAAATTATCCTTGTTTTCTGATGATATGATCTTATATTTGAAAAAACCTAATGACTCCACAAGAAAATTATTAGAACTGATAAAAAAATCATTCAAGTTATAGGATAAAAAATCAATATGCATTTTGATTTTGTTCACAATGATGAAAAATGTAAAAAAGCAATAAAAAAGTAATACCATTTACAATAGCCACACGAAAAGGTAAATACCTAAGAATTAACCAAAGAAGTAAAGGATCTCTATAATTAAAATTATAAGACACTGATGAAGGAAATAGAAGAGGACACCACAAAATGGAAAAGTATTCCTTATTCATGGATTGGAAGAATCAATATTGTTAAAGTGTCCATACTACCAAAGCACTTTACAGATTCAATGTGATACCTATCAAAATACCAATGACATTCTTCACAGAAATAGGCAAAACAATCCTAAAATTTATATGGTTTATATGAAACTACAAAAGACTCAGAATAGCCAAAGCTGTCTTAAGCGAAACTAACAAAACTGGAGGAATCACATTACCTGACGTCATATTACAACACAGAACTGTAGTAACCAAAGCAGCATGGAATTGGCATAAAAACAGACACATAGACCAATGTAACAGAATAGAGAATCCAGAAACAAATCCATGCAACCACAATGAATTCATGTTTGATAAGTTTCCAAAAGCATACGCTGGGGTAAAGACAGTCTCTTCAATAAATGGTGCTGAGAAACTGGGATATCTGTATGCAAACAAATGAAACTGTCTCTCACTATATACAAAAATAAAATTGAAATGGATTAAAGACTTAAATCTAAGACTTTAAACTATGAAAACTACAAGAAAATATTGGGATATTGCTCTCGGAAAGACTTCTTGAGCAATACCCCACAAGCACAGGCAACCAAAGCAAACATGGACAAATGGAATCATGTCAAGTTAAAAAGCTTCTACACAGCAAATGATACAGCCAACTAAGTGAAGAGACAACCCATAGAATGGGAGAATATATTTACAAATTATCCCTCTGACAAGGGATTAATAGCCAGATTATATAAGGAACTCAACTCTGTAGGAAAAAAAAATCTTATCAAAAAGTGGGCAAAATATTTGAATAGATATATTACAAAAGACAACATACAAATGGCAAACAGGTGTAAGAAAAATTGCTAACATCATTGATCATTAGAGAAGTGAAAATCAAAACTAGACATATAATTTCACCTCAGTTAAAATGGATTATATTCAAAAGACAGACAATAACAAATGCTGGCAAGGATGTGGAGAAACAGGAGCCCTTGTACATTGTTGGTGGGAATATAAATTAGTACAAGCACTACGGAGAACAGTTTGGAGATTCCTCAGAAAACTAGAAATATAGTTACCATATGATCCGGCAATCTCACTGCTGGGTATATACCCAAAATAAAGGAAATCAGTATATGAAAGATATAGCTGCACTCCTATAATTTTTGCAGCATTATGTACAATAGCTAAGACTGGGAGCAACCTAAGTGTCTATCAACAGATGAATGGATAAAGAAAATGTAGAGTCCTATTCAGCCATAATAAAGATGACATCTTGTCATTTGCAACAACATGGGCAGAACTGGAGATTATTATGGTAAGTGAAATAATCCAGGTACAGAAGGACAGATATCACATGTTCTCACTTCTTTGTGTGACCTAAGAATCATAATAATTGTACTCATGGTATAGAGAGTAAAAGGATGGTTACCAGAGATTGGGAAGGGTAGAAGGGGGTTAGGAGGAGGGTAGATAGATAATGCGATAATAGATAAATAATAATAAATACATAAATTTAATAGATAATAATTAAAATAGAATTAATAAGACTGAATGTTTGATAGCACAATAGGGTGACTATAGTCAATAATGACTTAATGGTATATTTTAAAATAATGTAAAGGCTGTAATTCGATTGTTTGTAACTCAAAGGATAAATGCTTGAGGAGATGGACATGCTATTCTCCATGATGTATTTACTGCCAAATGCACGCTTGTATTAAGTACATCTCAGGTACTGCATAAATTTATACATCTACTATGTACTCACAATAATTAAAGAAATAAATAAAAAATAAAAAATTACATAATGTATGAAAAAAGACAGTCACTAAAGTATTCTTAGAGCCATAGATTATATAATTTCATTTATGTGACATTCAATAATTAGATAATACTAAACTGTATATTTTGGAAATAAACACTGGATGATAAAATTCTAAAAGAAAAGCAAGGAAAGTATCTTTGTGGAGGAGGAAGTAGTGATCAAGAGAACACAGAGGATGAATTTCCAGGGTACTGACAATGTTGTACTTCTTGACTTGAGTAGTAGTTACATGGGTGTTCACTTGTCACAAATCATTCAGTTAAACATGTTTATTTTGTGCACTTTTCTGTGTGGATGTTATATTTTACAATTAAGGAGTTTTTAAAATGAGACTATTTATTGGCAAGGAAACATATTCCTGAAGTATCCTGAAGTGAAAAAAGTTTACAAAAAAGATACATACTAGAACCTCAGCCAACATTAAAACTACAAAGATGTCACATACAAAGTGCAAGAACTAAACTAGGATGCTTATTATCACTATTAGTAAAAACCTTTTTAAATGTTTATTAGAGAAGTAAGACATGAAAGAGAAATGGGTAATATATATTGGAAGAGAAAGGATAAGAGATAATTATTTGAATCTATGATACAGTTTGAGTGTGTGGTTCCACCCAAATCTCATGTTGAAATATAAGCTCCAGTGTTGTAGGTGGGGCCTGGTGAGGGGTGATTGGATTATAGGGGCCAATGTCTCATGAATGGTTTAATGTCCTCCCCTTGGTGGTGTCCTCCAGTAGTAAGTTCTCTTGAGATCTGTTTGCTTAAAAGTGTGTGGTACCTCCACTGTCTCTCTTTTGCTTCTGCTCTGGCAAGGTGATGTGTCTGCTTCCCCTTTGCCTTCTGCCATAATGTAAGTTTCCTGAGGCCCCCCTCCAGAAGCTGAGCAGATGCTAGCATTGTGATTCCTGTACAGCCTGCATAACCGTGAGCCAAGTAAACCTCTTTGCTTTATAAATTACCCAGCCATGGATATTTCTTTATAGCAATGCAAGAATGGCCTAACACAATATAATACAGTTTTTCCTGGGAAAAAAATTTCCAGTGATCTTTTTCTACGAATTCCAAGGGCATATGCTTACATGGCCAGAAAAGAACAACAATATCAGCAAAATGCAAAATTTAAAACCATTTCTACATTCCTGAAAGTCCTGACAGTAAAAAAAGTTCTATTGCAAAAAGCGACAAAAAAGCTTAACAATTTCAAAATAACTGTTAGCAAGATAAGTGTAGGTTCTTTAAACAAAAAATTGAAAACTCTTATTTTATATATTAATTTCAGTCAATAGTTGTTTAGAAGTTTGGCAAAACAAAAACAAAACAAAACACAAATTTAAAGAAGATACTAAGGGAAAAGATATTGAGGAGAGAACCAGTTCTACCAGATATTACACCATTTACAAAACACTAACAATTAAATATTAGGTAATTGGCACAAGAATAGTGAAAACACTAGAATTTTATAAACTATCACAATTAGCTTTTATTATAGGTCAAATGGACAAATTAGAATCATAAAATTGGATAGATATACTAGAAATGCTATCTCAATTCATGTTTTTACCAAAATAAAATCAGATTTATTAAGGAGTTAAGTATACTTTTAATCAATAACAAATAAAATCTTAAATAAAAATAAAATAGCATGTTTGCCTGCCAAATTAGCAAGAAAAAACAATAGAGTATACTGGTGGTAGTTAGGATAAATGAAATAGGTACATGTTTCTATGTGAATGTAAAGTCATACAATTATTTTGAAAGAAAGTTTTGCAATATAGATAAAAATCTTTAAAATCCTGTGTCAATATTGTTCAGAAACTTCTGATAACCTAACAAAAGATTCAAATCATAAACTTTTATATGAAAGATAGCATTATTTACATACCATAAAATTATCTGTAATATAATCTAAGTATTTTATACTATATGTTCTCATATGAGTTAAATCTCAGAAAGAAACATGAAATAAAAATAACTAAATTTTAACAGAGAGTACATCTGTGACAGAATAACTGGCTATTTAAAAAAAAAATCTAACATTTTTGTATGCATGTAATTTTTTAATGACAAAAGTATGCTATTTTTAAAATCAGAAAAATGTTTACTAAAACCATTGTAAAAGTAAAATACATATCAATGAGCTTCTTTAGAGTTCCTTCCCCTATACTTAGTCATGAGTCTTTAACCTAAATTTATCACTTAATTACTCATTTAAAATATAATATTGCAAAAATCAATCTATAATTATTTTGGAGACAGAGGGTTGAACGCAATATATAATTTTCACAAAGACACTTGAATATTTGAATGTTTTCAGTTGGAATTAGTGTGTCCAACTGTATTATAAAATTAAACCAATTTGACCATTTTATTTATTTAAATCTATGATTCCATGCTTGTCGCATGGCTAGGGGTTAAAATTGTTGGTTGTGAAAATGTGATTCATTAACCTATGTTTGAGAGAGTATTGATGGTGTTTGGACTTACCAATCATGTGGCAAGGAATTATTTTAACATGTATCAAGGAATATAATTTTAGCTTATATAATTCTATGGTAAAATTTTCAATCATTTCCAAAATATTTGTGTGATTGATTATCTGAGATATAGATGGAGCTTCTGAGAATTACATGAGCCCTGTCTCTATGGGCAATGGAAGAACGTGGGTAGGAGGCCTAATACCCTCCTAACCAAAAGACACAAAGGTAATTAACATCAAGTAGGCTTTAGAATGTTGTAAGCTTCATTAGGGGCTGACCATCGAATATTTCCTCAAATATGGGGCTTCAGGTAAATGTCTTTGAAAACATAGCTTTAATGTGAAGCCAAATGGGATCATCTGTGCTCAGTCCAATTTTAGGCCTCAAGATCTTCTGATGAGGAGAAGTTGAGTTTTCTATTTTTTTTTTTTTTTTTGGTAAACCCTGAATAGTCAGCCCTTTATCTAGCTAACTGCAAAGTCCAAGGCCTTGCTGCCATACGCCAGTTCCAGTCAGGTCAGAAAGAAAGAATGCTGGAGGTTATGGATGGTGAGTGAGTGATTCGGTGCACTTAGATCTGTAACTATACTTAATGGAATGGGCCAATGATCATGAACACTGGTTTGAATGAAGGCAAGCCTAAGAGAAAAAATACAGTTTTGCACATATATGAATGGGCTTTATCTTGTGGTTTATGTATGGTACCAGGATTAGCTTCCCTACAGAAGAACAAGAGACTGTAAATGTTCTCTCAAATGATCCTCTATTATGGAAAAGGTGTGGATATCTGAGAAGAGAATGATGCAATTTGTCTCTAAAACAGTGCCCCTTAAACTGTAATATGTACATGACACACATGGAAATCTAGTTTAAATGCAGATCCTGATTGAGGTGGTCTGATGCAGGGCACGATCTACTGCCCAGGTGTTGCTGATGCTGCTAGTTTGTTGACCACTCTTTGTGTAGCATAGATCTAAGATAAATAGCTAAATCCTTTTGTCCCGTCTTTATCATATCTTTTGATATTATATAGCAAAACAGATACAGCCAATAACCTTATGTCTGTCTTTTTGACCATATACTTAAACTCATTGACCCTCTATTTATAAATTTCTAAACCAGGTGATAACTCTTCCCTTGTGTTGTAGAACAGGTTAGAAATAATATATGTAAAGTATCTACTATAGAACAGATTCTGGCTCATTGTAAATCTCTTCTCCATCTGGTAGTGACTATTAATGTAATTATTACATAAAAGAAATGGGGGATTTAACTAAAATAAGTTGCAACTAATCATTTGAATTCAGACTCTAAAATAACTCAAAAAGAGAATCTCGTGATCAAAGATGTACATGAAAGAATATTAGAACAAAAAAAGAAATATAATCTAGGTTATATTAATAGAAGTTAAATATTTATATTAAGGGAGATACTGCAGAGATGTCTGGAATTTTCAAGGAGATATTATGAGCTCAAAAGTTACTTATCTATTGAAACTTGTTATTGAATTATAACAAGTTGGACTTGGAAATACTGTGGTCAGCTCCAAGGTTATTATTTTTATTCTGGTATGCTGATGGATAAAGTGTACCTGAGGAGGGCGGCCCTGGTGGTAATTTATCCAAAGGCATTATCTGAGATATAGATGGAGCTTCTGATAAATACATGATTGGGAAATGTCTGAAAGAGATTAGCACATATTCTCCCAGAAACAAGAAGATTGGAGAGGAATTGAGCAGGTTAGGATGAGGAACCATGTCAAAGGAACAAAGAAATAGTCTTACCTCTATCATACTCCTGGGGTAAAACTGATACTTGCAAAAATTATAATGACAGTTGTGTTCTTAATGTAAAGAAGCTATTTCCAATTGCTCAAGTTCCCTCCTCAAATAGCCACTATATTCATAAGGTAACTGTTGTATTAATAGAATGTAAAAACAATGCCTTATATGCCATCCCTGCAGGAATTTAGACCAGACTTACATGAAAACTGAAGAGTTGAGCTAAGACCTTCATCTCTAAATTCCAGTGTTTGAATACATTAGATATTAGCCATGAAATACTACTTAATTGATTTTATAGGCACCAACAGAAATGATTTTATAGTAATAAGAAGACCCAATAATCTGTAGTGTTTTAAAGTTTTCAAAATGCTTGTATGCACATTACCTCACTTAACATTTTAGAAACATTAATGTGCTAGTGTTTTAGCTTACTCCACCCTTATAATGAAGGCTTGGAATGGAGAAGGGCCTGGAAATGGGTGATAGGTTAGTGAATCAACGGTGTCTGTCAGTTCCACCTTTTACTCACTAGTCTTTACTGAGTCATTCTAAAGGTTTTGACTTAATAGATACAACTCCTTTTCTTTTTACCTTTTAGTAGTATTTGTAAAAATTAAGTTACATAATTACAATAGTAATTTAACTGGCATATGAATGTTTTGAGAATAAACACAATTGATTTTGACAAGCATACAATTCACTGGTAAAAACAAAAATCATGGGTACTATTCCAGAATCACTACTAGCTGGAAGGATGCAGTGTTCCCTGGATATTGTTGAATATATTTGCAAGGGAAATTTTCAGGTAATGTGATTTAAGTAGTGACTGATTAGGAAAATTAAAACTTTTTCACAGTCATTTTGTCATCATCATCATCATCACCTATAAATATACTTTTTTTTTTTGAGGCAGAGAGAGTCTGCACTCTGTTGCCCAGGCTGGAGTGCAGTGGCGCGATCTCGGCTCACTGCAAGCTCCGCCTCCCGGGTTTGCGCCATTCTCCTGCCTCAGCCTCCCGAGTAGCTGGGACTACAGGCACCCGCCACCACGCCCGGCTAATTTTTTGTATTTTAGTAGAGACGGGGTTTCACCGTGTTAGCCAGGATGGTCTCGATCTCCTGACCTCGTGATCCGCCCGCCTTGGCCTCCCAAAGTGCCCTACGAAGGGCCAGAAAGGAATATATCTATCATCTATATCTATTTGAGTTTATAGATATATATCTATAAACTATATCTCAAAGAGTTTATAGATATATATATAGATATATAGTTGTATAGATGTAGATATATGTAGTTAAACATCCCTAATTTAAACCAGTCTCCTAGAGTAATGCAACATAGACAATCCACCTTATTCGGGATGAATAAGGGGCCAATCTATGTCTTCCTCATCCTAGTATTGCCAAGAGCCAAAATCTGGTCTCAGGAAAGGTTTGCATTGAATAATTATGATAATGTTGCAATGTTAGAGTGCTATATTGTGTGATATGGTACCAACTTATTAAGAATCTGAGTTTATTCTGATCAATTATATGTTTATAAATTCTCTATGTCTGCCAATGAAGTAGTTAAATCACCTTCATTTATCAGATGGAAAGTGTGCCTTGAAAGTTTGGCGTTCTGTGATTTGGCATTGTCTATGAAGCAAGTAAACACCAAAATCGACACATTTCCTGTATAATCAAAAGTTCCTACACATTACTAGCAATTCTAAATTGTTTTGCTAGTTGCACAGAAAGTCTACTAATGCCCAAAACATCAAGAACATACTAATAATCTAATATATAATAGTAAAAGTAATAAATTGTAAATTCTTAAGTGGGAGAAAATTTTGCGTGCTTTCCCAGCTAGAGACCAGAAAACATAAGTTTAATATCCTTTTACAAATGAAAGAGCATCCTACATCTCTTTATGTTAACAGTTGGAGCTACCATTACTTTTATTTTGTTGTTCTCATACTCTTTATAGCTTGAGGCAATAATTCACTCAACTTGTGAAATAGTTACATTACCAATTTTGATGCTCTGTATGTTTTCATGTGTATTTGGTGAATTGCTTTTAAATTATTAAGCATTTTGTTCTTCATTTTGTGGGATATGGGTAGTTTCAGTGTTAAATAATCTAAATTCAGTGTAAGTCATAAACATAGCATTACAACTTTTTTGATCTTTCTCATGGGATTGCTGTATTGTAATTTTTAAAGCTGTCACATAATTAGTAATTCTATAGCAGTTTTCTTATTTTAGAATGACAGAGTTTAAAATTAGTCCAGTGGTAAAATTTTTATATATTTTAAAAATATAAATCATAATTATCAATATCTCAAATTTACTATATTATCTTTAAGTCTAGCTTTTCCATAAAGCTATCTAATTTTTTCACATTCCAATGATTTATTAATATATAGCTGACAAGATCAAAACCTATTCAATGATTATGCATGTGCTGTATCATTTAACTTAGTATTTAAATGCTGATTGTTCTAGACTGCAGCACAACCAATCAATCATATATTGCTTAACTTGGAATAGAATTTGTTAAAGGATGTCACTTTTCTGGATACCCCTGCCTCTAAAATAGTTAAAATTAAATAAGAATTTTGATAAAGTTGATCATAAGTTTCAAAATTCATGTATTTTCAGTAGCATATTCCTAAAGTTAATTGGCATCAGTCTGGTGAAATGGCAGCATGCATTAAACTGTATTTGCATTTATAGATAAGTCTTTTTTCATAAGACACAGAAAACTATAAGCATTAGGGCAAGTAAAACTTTAAAAATAAAAACATGAAACTCAAATATGTAATTCTGTAATTCCTGCTTCATTCTTTTATTTCTGCCATTTAATAAAGCAAAACATTGTATCTCAGGCTATTACATTATAATCTTTTGTTTTACTGACACTGTTTTGTGGGAGAGTATAAGAAGTTGATTAATATGCCTGAGACAGACATGATAAGTCTCTGTTGTGGTATCTGATGTACAAGGGGCAACCGACTTCTGAGAGAGACCATCTAAGGAAATGTGTTTTCTCGATCCGAGACATCAAAATTATCTGGGGTTTTATTATAAGGTAAAAAATCTATGCCCATCACTCAAAATTTGATTTAGTACAACTGAAGTATACCTGGATAGTAATCTTTGTTCACACACAAGTAATCTTAAGCATGCTAAAGTTTTCAAAAACACTAATATATTAATTCTTCATTTTTTCTTGATTCTTTATCATATTAAATTCCTAGAAATTATCATTACCCTCATTCACAGTTTAGTACTACAATATAACCATGAAGTGCATTTCTGCATATTGTACAAAACAAACTGTTCAGGACATTGTACATTATATTTCTCAATGATCTTTACATACAAATGCATATAAAGAATTATTTTAGAACTATAATAGAAACAAGAAGGATTTCTTGAAAGAGTGATTTTTTTTTTTTAATGTAATAAGAAACACGCAATCAGTGTCTTCATCTCTTTTTGCTTTGACAGTATGGAACTGGGGTAGCAACCTCTAAGATCCCTGCTTCTTGATATACATACCCTTTTGGAATACCCCTCCCTTGAGTGTGGGTTGGATTACTACTTGCCTCTAATAGAATACAAAATGATTGATGGAATGTGACTCCTGAGACTAGATTTTGAAAAGACAATGACTTTCATCATGGGTGATCTCTCTCACTTGTTCCAAGGGAAGTCAAATGTGTGTTGTAAAGTACCCTCTTGATAGACCTACATGGCAAGGATTTGAGGAAAGCCTCTGATTAGCAGCTAGTGAAGAATTGAGATGCTATTTCCAACAGCCTGCAAAGAACTGAATCTTGCCAACCAGCATGTGAGTGGGCGTAGAAGCAGAATCAAACACAGCCATGTTTCATATAAGACCACAGCTTCCAACAATTCCCTAACTACAACTTCATGAGAAACCTTGATCCAGAAGCTTCCAGCTATACCAACCCCCAATTTCTAACCAACAGAAAATGTGAAATAGCATATTTAATTTTTAAGTGGTGAAGTTTTAGAATAATTTGTTATGTAGCAATAGATAACAATACAGAAACCAAGAACTTCATTAATTACCTCACCTCAGATTCTAGTATCAAAATTTTTCTTATGTGGGAGGGCGGAGCAAGATGGCCGAATAGGAACAGCTCCAATCTCTAGCTCCCAGCACTAGTGACACAGAAGACAGGTGATTTCTGCATTTTCAACTGAGGTACTGGGTTCATCTCACTAGGGAGTGCCAGACAATCGGTGCTGGTCAGCTGGTGCAGCCCGACCAGGGAGAGCTGAAGCAGGGCGAGGCATCCTCACCTGGGAAGCAAAAGGGGGAAGGGAATCCCTTTTCCTAGCCAGGGGAACTGAGACACACAACACCTGGAAAATCCGGTAACTCCCACACCAATACTGCGCTTTACCAAGGGTCTTAGCAAGCGGGCACATCAGGAGATTACATCCCACACCTGGCCAGCAGGGTCCCACGCCCACGGAGCCTTCCTCATTGCTAGCACAGCAGTCTGCAATCTAACCGCAAGGCAGCAACAAGGCTGGGGAAGGGGCGCCTGCCATTGCTGAGGCTTAAGGAGGTAAACAAAGCCACTGGGAAGCTCGAACAGGGTGGAGCTCACAGCAGCGCAAGGAGGCCTGGCTATCTCTGTAGACTTCACCTCTGGGGAAAGGGCACAGCTAAACAACAACAACAATAACAAAGCAGCAGAAACCTCTGCAGATGAAAACGACTCTGTCTGACAGCTTTGAAGAGAGCAGTGGATCTCCCAACATGGAGGTTGAGATCTGAGAACAGACAGACTGCCTGCTCAAGTGGGTCCCTGACCGCTGAGTAGCCTAGCTGGGAGACATCCCCCACTAGGGGCAGACCGACACCCCACACCTCACACGGTGGAGTACACCCCTGAGAGGAAGCTTCCAAAGCAAAAATCAGACAGGTACTCTCGCTGTTCAGCAATATTCTATCTTCTGCAGCCTCTGCTGCTGATACCCAGGCAAACAGGGTCTAGAGTGGACCTCAAGCAATCTCCAACAGACCTACAGC
Source organism: Macaca thibetana thibetana (assembly GCF_024542745.1). Lineage (NCBI taxonomy): Eukaryota > Metazoa > Chordata > Mammalia > Primates > Cercopithecidae > Macaca > Macaca thibetana. The sequence goes on from NC_065579.1 coordinate 78,620,285, forward strand.
TGAGGGTCCCAGGAAGGACACCCACACCAAAACCCCATCAGTACGTCACCATCATCAAAGACCAGAGGCAGATAAAACCACAAAGATGGGGAAAAAGCAGGGCAGAAAAGCTGGAAATTCAAAAAATAAGAGCGCATCTCCCTCTGCAAAGGAACACAGCTCATTGCCAGCAACGGATCAAAGCTGGACAGAGAATGTCTTTGACGAGATGAGAGAAGAAGGCTTCAGTCCATCAAACTTCTCAGAGCTAAAGGAGGAATTACGTAACCAGTGCAAAGAAACAAAAATCTTGAAAAAAGAGTGGAAGAATTGATAACTAGAATAATTAATGCAGAGAAGGCCATAAACGAACTGACAGAGATGAAAACCATGACACGAGAAATATGTGACAAATGCACAAGTTTCAGTAACCGACTCGATCAACGGGAAGAAAGTAGCAGCGATTGAGGATCAAATGAATGAAATGAAGCGAGAAGAGAAATCTAAAGAAATAAGAAGAAAGAGAAATGAACAAAGCCTGCAAGAAGTATGGGATTATGTAAAAAGACCAAATCTACGTCTGATTGGGGTGCCTGAAAGTGAGGGGGAAAATGGAGCCAAGTTGGAAAACACTCTTCAGGATATCATCCAGGAGAACTTCTCCAACCTAGTAGGGCAGGCCAACATTCAAATTCAGGAAATACAGAGAACACCACAAAGATACTCCTCGAGAAGAGCAACTCCAAGACACATAATTGCCAGATTCACCAAAGTTGAAATGAAGGAAAACATCTTAAAGGCAGCCAGAGAGAAAGGTCGGGTTACCCACAAAGGGAAGCCCATCAGACTAACAACACATCTCTCGGCAGAAACTCTACAAGCCAGAAGAGAGTGGGGGCCAATATTCAACATTCTTAAAGAAAAGAATTTTGAACCCAGAATTTCATATTCAGCCAAACTAAGTTTCATAAGTGAAGGAGAAATAAAATCCTTTACAGATAAGCAAATGTTTAGAGATTTTGTCACCACCAGGCCTGCCATACAAGACACCCTTAAGGAAGCACTAAACATGGAAAGGATCAACCGGTACCAGCCATTGCAAAAACATGCCAAAATGTAAAGACCATCGAGGCTAGGAAGAAACTGCATCAACTAACGAGCAAAATAACCAGTTAATGTCATAATGGCAGGATCAAGTTCACACATAACAATATTAACCTTAAATGTAAATGGACTAAATACTCCAATTAAAAGACACAGACTGGCAAACTGGATAAAGAGTCAAGACCCATCAGTTTGTTGTATTCAGGAGACCCATCTCACATGCAGAGACATACATAGGCTCAAAATAAAGGGATAGAGGAAGATCTACCAAGCAAATGGAGAACAAAAAAAAAGGGGGGTTGCAATACTAGTCTCTGATGAAACAGACTTTAAACCATCAAAGATCAAAAGAGACAAAGAAGGCCATTACATAATGGTAAAGGGATCAATTCAACAGGAAGAGCTAACTATCCTAAATATATAAGTACCCAATACAAGAGCACCCAGATTCATAAAGCAAGTCCTTAGAGACTTACAAAGAGACTTAGACTCCCATACAATAATAATGGGAGACTTCAACACCCCACTGTCAACATTAGACAGATCAACCAGACAGAAAATGAACAAGGATATCCAGGAATTGAACTCATCTCTGCAGCAAGAAGACCTAATAGACATCTACAGAACTTTCCACACCAAATCAACAGAATAGACATTCTTCTCAGCACCACATCGCACTTATTCCAAAATTGACCACATAATTGGAAGTAAAGCACTTCTCAGCAAACATGCAAGAACAGAAATTATAACAAACTGTCTCTCAGACCACAGTGCAATCAAACTAGAACTCAGGACTAAGAAACTCGATCAAAACTGCTCAACTACATGGAAACTGAATAACCTGCTCCTGAATGACTACTGGGTACATAACAAAATGAAGGCAGAAATAAAGATGTTCTTTGAAACCAATGAGAACAAAGATACAACATACCAGAATCTCTGGGACACATTTAAAGCAGTGTGTAGAGGGAAATTTATAGCACTAAATGCCCACAAGAGAAGCTGGAAAGATCTAAAATTGACACTCTAACATCACAATTAAAAGAACTAGAGAAGCAAGAGCAAACACATTCAAAAGCTAGCAGAAGGCAAGAAATAACTAAGATCAGAGCAGAACTGAAAGAGACAGAGACACAAAAAACCCTCCAAAAAATCAATGAATCCAGGAGTTGGTTTTTTGAAAAGATCAACAATATTGATAGACCACTAGCAAGACTAATAAAGAAGAAAAGAGAGAAGAATCAAATAGATGCAATAAAAAATGATAAAGGGGATATCACCACCAACCCCACAGAAATACAAACTACCATCAGAGAATACTATAAACACCTCTATGCAAATAAACTACGAAACCTAGAAGAAATGGATAATTTCCTGGACACTTACACTCTCCCAAGACTAAACCAGGAAGAAGCTCAATCCCTGAGTAGACCAATAGCAGGCTCTGAAATTGAGGCAATAATTAATAGCCTACCAACCAAAAAAAGTCCAGGAGCAGATGGATTCACAGCTGAATTCTACCAGAGGTACAAGGAGGAGCTGGTACCATTCCTTCTGAAACTATTCCAATCAACAGAAAAAGAGGGAATCCTCCCTAACTCATTTTATGAGGTCAACATCATCCTGATACCAAAGCCTGGCAGAGACACAACAAAAAAAGAGAATTGTAGACCAATATCCCTGATGAACATTGATGCAAAAATCCTCAATAAAATACTGGAAAAGCGGATCCAGCAGCACATCAAAAAGCTTATCCACCATGATCAAGTGGGCTTCATCCCTGGGATGCAAGGCTGGTTCAACATTCGCAAATCAATAAACGTAATCCAGCATATAAACAGAACCAAAGACAAAAACCACATGATTATCTCAATAGACGCAGAAAAGGCCTTTGACAAAATTCAACAGCCCTTCATGCTAAAAGCGCTCAATAAATTCGGTATTGATGGAGCGTATCTCAAAATCATAAGAGCTATTTATGACAAACCCACAGCCAATATCATACTGAATGGGCAAAAACTGGAAAAATTCCCTTTGAAAACTGGCACAAGACAGGGATGCCCTCTCTCACCACTCCTATTCAACATAGTGTTGGAAGTTCTGGCTAGGGCAATCAGGCAAGAGAAAGAAATCAAGGGTATTCAGTTAGGAAAAGAAGTCAAATTGTCCCTGTTTGCAGATGACATGATTGTATATTTAGAAAACCCCATTGTCTCAGCCCAAAATCTCCTTAAGCTGATAAGCAACTTCAGCAAAGTCTCAGGATACAAAATCAGTGTGCAAAAATCACAAGCATTCTTATACACCAGTAACAGACAAACAGAGAGCCAAATCATGAATGAACTTCCATTCACAATTGCTTCAAAGAGAATAAAATACCTAGGATTCCAGCTTACAAGGGATGTAAAGGACCTCTTCAAGGAGAACTACAAACCACTGCTCAGTGAAATAAAAGATGACACAAAGAAATGGAAGAATATACCATGCTCATGGATAAGAAGAATCAATATCGTGAAAATGGCCATACTGCCCAAGGTAATTTATAGATTCAATGCCATCCCCATCAAGCTACCAATGAGTTTCTTCACAGAATTGGAAAAAACTGCTTTAAAGTTCATGTGGAACCAAAAAAGAGTCCGAATTGCCAAGACAATCTTAAGCCAAAAGAAGAAAGCTGGAGGCATCACACTACCTGACTTCAAACTATACTACAAGACTACAGTAACCAAAACAGCATGGTACTGGTACCAAAACAGAGATATAGACCAATGGAACAGAACAGAGTCCTCAGAAATATTACCACACATCTACAGCCGTCTGATCTTTGACAACTCTGACAAAAACAAGAAATGGGAAAAGGATTCCCTATTTAATAAATGGTGCTGGGAAAATTGGCTAGCCATAAATAGAAAGCTGAAACTGGATCCTTTCCTTACTCCTTATACGAAAATTAATTCAAGATGGATTAGAGACTTAAATGTTAGACGTAATACCATAAAAACCCTAGAAGAAAACCAAGGTAATACCATTCAGGACATAGGCATGGGCAAGGACTTCATGTCTTAAACACCAAAAGCAACAGCAACAAAAACCAAAATTGACAAATGGGATCTAATTAAACTAAAGAGCTTCTGCACAGCAAGAGAAACTACCATCAGAGTGAACAGGCAACCTAGAGAATGGGAGAAAATTTTTGCAATCTACTCATCTGACAGAGGGCCAATATCCAGAACCTACAAAGAACTCAAACAAATTTACAAGAAAAAAACAAACAACCCCATCAAAAGTGGGCAAAGGATATGAACAGACATTTCTCAAAAGAAGACATTCATACAGCCAACAGACAAATGAAAAAATGCTCATCATCACTGGCCATCAGAGAAATGCAAATCAAAACCACAATGAGATACCATCTCACACCAGTTAGAATGGTGATCATTAAAAAGTCAGGAAACAACAGGTGCTGGAGAGGATGTGGAGAAATAGGAACACTTTTACACTGTTGGTGGGATTGTAAACTAGTTCAACCATTATGGAAAACAGTATGGCGATTCCTCAAGGATCTAGAACTAGAAGTACCATATGACCCAGCCATCCCATTACTGGGTATATACCCAAAGAATTATAAATCATGTTGTTATAAAGACACATGCACACATATGTTTATTGTGGCACTATTCACAATAGCAAAGACTTGGAATCAACCCAGATGTCCATCAGTGACAGACTGGATTAAGAAAATGTGACACATATACACCATGGAATACTATGCAGCCAAAAAAAGGATGAGTTCATGTCCTTTGTAGGGACATGGATGAAGCTGGAAACCATCATTCTCAGCAAACTATCACAAGAACAGAAAACCAAACTCCGCATGTTCTCACTCATAGGTGGGAACTGAACAATGAGATCACTTGGACTCGGAAAGGGGAACATCACACACCGGGGCCTATCATGGGGAGGGGGAGGGGAGAGGGATTGCATTGGGAGTTATACCTGATGTAAATGACGAGTTGATGGGTGCTGACAAATTGATGGGTTCAGCACACCAACATGACACAAGTATACATATGTAACAAACCTGCACATTATGCACATGTACCCTAGAACTTAAAGTATAATAATAATAAAAAAAAAATTTCTTATGTGATCACTAATCTTTCTTCTTACATAATTTTATTTATCACAGGTGAGTTTTATATTAAACTACTTCAAATCCTTTTTAAAAATCAGATTGTTATTAATAGTAAATAATGTCACAGATAACTCATAACTCTTTTTGCCTAGTAAGTCAGCCCTCACCTAGACCATCTCTGTCATTTAATCTGAATTGAAATTGCAAACTCATTTATATTTGATCTAATAATTAATCAGACTCTTTCTCAGTAGAATTACCTTTCTAGTACTGAGATCAAAATCATTGCATCACAGAATGCTAGCACTGGAATGTATCTTAAATATTCTGGAGATCAGCCCTTTCGTTTTATGGCTGAATAATCTTAAGTCTAAAAAAAGAAAAAAGAGAGACACAGCAAATTACTCAAGATGAAGCTGCTGCTTGAACTGAGATATGATGACTCTTTCCAGTGCTCATTTGATTCCTTGATCATAAATTTACTGGGTGGTAGAAGATGTTAAGACGTGTTTTGAGAGATGGGTGATATGTAGCCCAGGTCTTGAACATTTTCATGTATAAATTCCAAAATGCGATAGCTCATTTGTACTAATATTTCAAAACTGCTATCAAATTTCTCGTGGCTCTATATACTATAGAAGAATGTTACAAAAAACATTGAGATTAGAGAAAAACCACTTCCCTAAAAGGTAAACTTATCTGTGTCTATTTCTTACTACTAAATAACATTGTATCGGGTTCCTAGTGTCTTCCTTTTCTATGATGACATCACAAAGTTGTTGTACTGCCAATCTTCAAAAGCAAAACATTGATGGTGTTCATTAGTAACATAATTAGGATTGCATTGTGGATCTGTTGTATAGACAGTAGTTTGGCTTATTTCTAAGTGAATAAACAGAATGAAGATTAAGACAGAGGCACTAAAGTTCCCTGCGTAAAGAGTCAGGTCTTTAATAGTTGACTAGGTGCAAGACTCCGAAAACTATTTCATGTCAGTGTTATTATGAATGAAGATTTAACAACAGAATGTGTAAGGAAATGTTTTAGACACTGTAAGTTGCTTTCCAGCATTAAGTAACATATTTCCTGTTTATATCAATTATCTCTTTCCAAAAGAGAGAGTTGGGTGTTTTGTTTTGTTTTGTTTTGTTTTTCTTTTTGGCCTGAGATAAAATAATTTCCTTTATCTCCCACTTAATTTTGCAAGTGCTGACTAGCTCTTGCAAGTTTTATGTAAGTACGTGGAACGTTCTGGAATACCTCTCTGGTTGCACTTGGTGGTGAAATTATTACACAAATAAATGCCAGGAAGTCAGGGATTTGCTTTCCTATTACCATGCACTATCGGAGGCATTGCTATCATCTCTTGTTTAAATAAATTTCACCATGTCTTTGCACCCCCAGGCCTAAATTAAATCTAAGTAGTTTTAGAGCCCAAGGACAGAATAAGTCACTATGGGAAAGTGGGACAAAGGAAATCAAGCACTCCAGATAGAAAGTTCAGACTGGCCAGTATCTTTAAAATGTCAGTGCTGTATACAAAAGCTTTATAAGCCATCAATCAACGATGGCTCTAGAAACAGGCCAGTGGCTACAGAAATTAGACTTTCTTCACTAAGCCTTGGAAATTTATTTTCAAAGTGGGTTGAATTTTAGGTCATTTGTGCAGGTATGTTTCATGAAGAAAACAAAGTGATGGAGAAGGAATTTCTAATAAGATCTTAGTCACTAGAAATATAACCTATTGCTTTCATAATTAATAGGATCGGAAGTTAATTTAATAAAAATTTGACTTATTTACTAAAATAGGCGAGATTTGAACCTGGCTTTATTATGTTTTCATTTTTAGTTTACATGTTTGTTTCAAAAGATTAAAAATTCAGAATTAAAAATTGATGTTTGTCTGGATTTTTACAACCATTTATTAGATCTATGGCAGTATCCAGTCAGTTAAAAATAACAATTTAAAAGCAAAACCTCTAATTTTAAAGAAAAAAAGGAATCTCAATGAGGGATGGCTATAGCAACCTTGATGATAAAGGAAAATTTGTGCAGAAAAGCCTACAGTAAACACATTTTCTTGGACTTAAGGTATGTCCTTAGTTTATCCTACTCAAAAATAAAAAAATAAAATAAAATAAAATAAAATAAAGGTCTGCTTAATTGTGTAGCTATTTCATCTTAACTGAATTCACAGTAGCAAAAATATGCATGTAACAGTATTAGCATTAGTTAAAATTTATAGGCCAGGCATGGTGGCTCACACCTCTAATCCCAGCAATTTGGGAGACTGAGGCAGGTGGATCTCCTGAGGCCAGGATTTCAAGACCAGCCTGGCCAACATGGTGATACCCTGTCTCTAATATAAATAAAAACAAATATCCTGGCATGGTGGTGGGTACCTGTAATCCCAGCTACTTGGGAGGCTGAGACAGGAGAATCACTTGAACCCAGGAGGCAGAGGTCACCATGAGCCAAGACCGCACCATTGCACTCCAGCCTGGGCAACAGGAGCAAAATTCCATCTCAAAAAAAAAAAAAAAAAAAAAATCATAGCACACTCTATACAAAACAGACACTTGTGCAAACTCATGATCATATATTTAACTGTTAGAACAGTCCTTTGAGGTAGGTACTGGTAATAAGGAAATCATGGTAAATAATCTGTATTAATAAATCCCTCCTTTATATCACTATCCCTACTCCAAGATTTCTAATATTGTTGAAACATTCAAACTATTGATTGTGTGGTGGGTTAGTGCACAGACTGTGGGGTTACTTGCTTGTTTTTAAATATTGGCTCTGTCACTTTCTAGCTATGGCACTAGCTATTTGATCGCTTCCTACTTTTGAGTTTCTTCATGTATAAAATGAACTCTAAAAGGATTATTCTTAGGATTAAAATGATATAGAACATATAAAGCTATCTATAATAGAACCTAGCATATAGTATGAATATCATAATTGTCAGCTGTTTTTATTATTTCAATCTCCTTCAGGATTAACAGGCAAGAAATGTACAACTATTGAAGTCATTTGGTTAATGTATATAACTAAGCAAGTTAATTAGTTAAGTATTTTTAAAATATACATTTTCTGCCTTTAATTTTCATATAATTCAAATAGAGATTATAAAGAATCACATATGCAATGTATAATATTTGCAAAGCTTTATGCAATACTGTAGCACAAATAAAATAGCATTTTATCTAAATTGTGTTAGAGATTTTAATTAGAGTATAGATGATTTTTTAGAGATTGGTTTTAAGAATAACTTTATTTTAATAGTTTATATGCATATATATTTAACATACAGATGGTCAGAAGTTTAGAAAACAAAAAAGTGTGAAGACTAAAGTAAACATTACCCATAAATTAGCAACCCACATTTTTCAGAAATTGACTAATATTTTGGTATTCTACCTGAAAGTCTTTGGGTGTGTGTATAACTATGTAGTTTAAAATAACTGCATCACTTTTTACATGGAAATTTGTTATCCTTTTTTCCACTCAACATTATTTAATGCAATTTTCCAGTTTATTAAATGTGGGTCTTATGATTTAGCTAAGGAAAAGAGAATAGTACTCCTTGACTTTGGGGGTGGTGGGAACTGAAGAATAAGCAGTAAACATAAGAAAACAGTGAGTTTTATTTAGTGAATGGTGAAGTAATTTATTTGGTTTTAAAGTAGCAGGAAAGGTAGGAGTTAATTTCACATATGAAGGTAGGAGTTAATATCCAGTCCTGTAGTCCAGGGAGGATGACGCTCTGTGGAATAGTGCGAAGAGCAGTGGGGAGTGAGGAGCCTCAATACACACCATATTAGTCATATTCAACACTTCAACAACATCAAGTTTGTTACTTAATGGCCACTTCACCTGTGACACGTGACTTGACCCCCTCCTCTTCCCTTGTTTCTTCATCTTTAAAATGTGACATCTGAAATATGGGCCCCAAATTAATAATGTACCATTTTAGGACAAAGCTATCTCATGACTATTGCCTAGAACAGGAGAGGTGAACAGAAGAGATAGGGGCTGTGAATGCTTCACAAAACTGACAAGCAGTGTGAAAGGGAAACTCTGAAATACCAGCTGTCCAGGCTGCACTTGCATCTTGTTTATCTCATGGTTCTCAGGGGCCAGCACCTTACCTGGCACACTGAATGTGCCTGAGGAATGCTGGATGCAATAAACCACAAATAAGTGCAATGGAATTGGCATCCCCATAAGTCATTTTTTAAGATAAGAACATCTTTTCTGAAGTAGATTCTGATAGCTGTTAGTTTTGGTGGTCTGGAGTATGCTTTTACTCTTTCTCCCTCATACTGGCAATAGAACACATAGGTCCACAGGTTTGGATATGAGACTTGGTTCCTGCTAGTTGTGTAGCCCCCTTCATTTTGACGCAGTGACTGGTTCATGAGGAAAGGACAGTCAATCAAATATATTTGTGGAATTAAATGTGGAAGAAAAATATTGTGCATTTGGTTAAAATATCAAGGACTGGATTTACCCTCTTTCCAGAAACAAGTAAAAACTGTATACAACATTTGAAGCAACGACACTTGACACTGGCATGAGGCAGTGGATGGAAGCGGTTGCTAAAAGATGGAAAATGAAAGAGGTGACTGGTAAGAGTGCCCCAGTGCACTGCCTGCAGAAAAATCGCAAGCTGGGTTTAGGGAGGGGGAATATAGGCAGAGCACGGTCTTCTCACAGCATTGAGAAGTGGGAGCTGGGAGTCTGGGAAAGCCCAAAGGTCACAAGAGTTTACATTCATTTTTATTACTAAGCTACTTCAATTTGGGTTTCAGTCATTTTTAAAGAAATGAGTCCTAGTACACCTTATATTCCTGGTACATTTCCCTTGTTCCTGAGTTTCTTTTTTAAGCTGGTAATACCTCAGACATTGCTGAAGTCACGTGCCAACATCTGACAAATGCCCTTTACTATGTAGCCTCAAGCATGTAAGCGGCAACAACCACAGCCTTTAGAGCGATTTTGGATTTAAGTTGTTAAAATGTGTTTTTAACTTAGTACTTTCTGAAAAATCTATTCTCCTGCAGACAGGCTTACAGCTGTCTTCCATTAGGGCTGGAAATTGACTTTTTAACCACTGACACTTGACAGGATGTTTATTTTCCTGTTATAACAATTGCCAATTGTCCACCAATTTCTCTTCTCACAAAAATAAATAAGGTCAGCTGTGATTAACTATACTCTCTGTAGCCTCTCTCTGACAATTTCTTTATACCCATATTTGATATTGGTAGTTCTCTCATTTTCCATAAAAGAAAAAAGAAATGAAGACAATCAGTGCAGAATGCTGTTACTGGGGGTGGGGCAGCAGCAAGATATAAGTGTTTGCATGCTATTCTCAACCTGACTACTAAAGCCATCACCTAAGGAAGATGGAATGTCAACATGGATCCACATTAAAATTTTTTTTTTTGAAAAAGTTCTGCAACTTCAAGATAAAGTGTAACCTTGCAGTTACTAAGGTAACTGGTTTTTTTTGCCCCTCCTTAGGAATAGCAGAACAAATTAGGTGAAGAAAACTTTTGTAAATTGTCAATACATGGATGCCCTAAGGCTGCAATAGCTAAATGTTTCATTGGAATCCTAGGTAACCAAAATGTGGTCACCTAAAAGGTGTTTCTGTTATCAATCTGATCTGTTTCTTGAGCAATTTAACATACATGGATAAAGTCAAATTTACCCCTCCTTTTCTAGCTTTTGCAGCCTTTTTCCCCTTATTAATTTATGCAACTTAATGGCTTTCAATGTTCCTAGGAATGAAGCACAGGATGGAAAACTTCTAGATAGAGTAAAATAAGACAAGGTTAATTGTTGGCAATGGTCTGTTTCATGATCAACACAAATTTAGAATTGTATATTGATATTTTCCTGTTGCTATAATTCCCTAGGGCTTCCCTGTATTGTGGCATCATTAATCTCTCATCATTTTGTTGGCAGGTTTATTTATGAAAAATTTGGAATTAGATACTAATGATTTGAACATGATAAAGCAGTCACTGTGTTTGCTTTCAAAGTACCCTAATGTATTTTTACATTAAAAGACATCGATATCCTGGCTAACACAATGAAACCCCGTCTCCACTAAAAATACAAAAAAATTAGCCGGGCGTGGTGGTGGCGCCTGTAGTCCCAGCTACTCGGGAGGCTGAGGCAGGAGAATGGCGGGAACCCGGGAGGCGGAGCTTGCAGTGAGCCGAGATCGCGCCACTGCACTCCAGCCTGGGCGACAGAGCGAGACTCCGCCTCAAAAAAAAAAAAAAAAAAAAAAAAAAAAAAAAAAAAAAAGACATCGATAATACCTGTTTTTCATGGTTTCTAAAATACACACATTTCCACATTTTAATATCCCTGATTCCAAGTGACGGTACCTCACAATTGCCATTGGGCATATTTTCACATTTTAAAGTATCCTGCAATACATATTATAATTAATGGAATAATAGACTGGGTGAAATATAGTATTATGACTTATTGGTATGAAAAAAGTTTTGGTAGAACTTTCCCTATAAATTATTTTCAACTTGTCTTACCAACCAGTAAGACAAGTTGAAGGGTTTACGTAAATTGCTAAATCGTTATTTAATGAAACCATGTCTCAGCTGTCATGGCAGTGCTGTCACCCGCAAGTATTCCAGTGACTTATTTAGGTGTCACAGGATCATCCCTCACTATTTTCCTTTGCAAACAGGGCTTCAAGACAAATGGTTCACTCTGATTACACTGTGAAGGGAAAACCGTGTTTATTATTAATTTGTCTTTTGTTGCTGCTCCCTCAGTCTTGTGCTTGAGTATCTGATTAATGAGTAGCATGCATTCACAAGATACCTGGACTACTATAGAGGCTCTAGGTTGTGGCGGTGGTTTTTGCAGGCAGTTGCCTCCACAGGCTATTCATTAGCTGTGTCACCAGGCAAATCAGTTTACTTTTCTCAAACTTGCAGTCTCCTCTGGACAAAAAGGGATAAATAATTACTTTACTGATGTGGTTATTGCTGAAAAATTAAACCAAATGAAATACTATATTGCACAGTAATGGGCACTCAATATTTTATCATTTCTGTTCTTTCTCTATATCTGCCAATCAAATTAATTTTTTTGTACCAAATTAATGAAAAATAGTTTTATGTATTGAAAGTTTTAAATTATCATTACTATTTTTAATATGTCCATAATACCATAATAGGTCCTTAATAACATAAAAATAGAATTAGAAAAATAGAATTAGAAAATGTTAATCTTATCTAATGGGGTGGTTTGAAGAACTGAAGGAGTTGATTCATGAATCCCAGACTAAGAAAAACAAAATTCTAGAATTAGTTTTAAATATAGTTTTATAGTCTCTATAAGCATGAGATTATATATTCATTTCCAGGGTACACCTTTTTGGATACACACACACACACACACACACACACACACACACTTTTCTTTTTCTTTTCTTTTTCTTTTTAAATTAGAGATGGAGTCTCATTCTGTCACCCAGGCTAGAGTGTGGTGGTATGATCTTGGCTCACTGAAACCTCCACTTCCAGAGTTCAAGCGATTCTCCTGCCTCAGCCTCCTGAGTAGTTGGGATTACAGGTGCCCACCACCACACCTGTCTAATTTTTGTATTTTTAGTAGAGACAGGGTTTCACCATGTTGGCCAGGCTGGTCTCAAACTTTTGACCTCAGGTGATCCACCGGCCTCTGTGACCCAAAGTGCTAGAATTACAGGTGTGAGTCACCAACCCTGGCCTGGCTTTATATTTTAATACAATTAAAAACCACATTAGATAATGAATATTTAGTATCATATGGTGTGCAGAGGGTATGGATTTGGGAAGGTGATAGATCTGAATCTGTAAATTTGAATTTCTCTAATTTTAGACTTTCAGTAAGTTACTTATTTGAGCCCCATTTTCCTACAAGTAAAGTTAGACTAATGCTTCTGTCATGGTAAGAATAAAAGGCAATAATGCATATAAAATATCAAAAAGTATAATCTATGGGTTAGAACAGGTAGTAAATAAATGTACATTTTCTCGATAATCATAGACATTTCTTTAGAAAGGAAAATTTTCAAATATAGGTATAATTCAATTATAATGAACCTCAAAATACATTTTAATGCAATTTTATTAAAGATTAATTTATTAGAAGATCAATATCTGCAGTCAGAAGGAGTTTGGAGACAAAACAAATTTGATGACCAGAGTCTTTGCTGCTGAGTGTCATGGGTTTCAAACTCAACAAGGGAGGAAAAGTAAAATATCAGATACATCTAATGCAATCTTATAATTATCTTTTCATTTTTTGATTTTTTTTTTTTTTTGAGATGGAGTCTTGCTCTATTGCCCAGGCTGGAGGGCAGCCGCTGGATCTCAGCTCACTGCAAGCTCCACCTCCCAGATTTACGCCATTCTCCTGCCTCAGCCTCCAGAGTAGCTGGGACTACAGGCGCCCGCCACCTCACCCGGCTAGTTTTTTGTATTTTTTAGTAGAGACGGGGTTTTACCGGGTTAGCCAGGATGGTCTCGATCTCCTGACCTCATGATCCGCCCGTCTCGGCCTCCCAACGTGCTGGGATTACAGGCTTGAGCCACTGCGCCCGGCCCATTTTTGGATGTTTTTTAGTGTATGAGTTTTGATGAAAAGGCTAGGATTTCACAGATTTTTATTTTACTTGATGGACTTAAATTTTAAAAATTATACTATAGTTTAATTCTACAAACTCTGTATTCTGGACAAGTTCTAAGAGTTCTAGAGAATAATACAATGTTGGAAAACTAGTATCTAATTGCCTACTAATTATTACAACAGGAAGATTTGTAAACACAAATGGTTTAATTGTAAAGCTTAGAAAACATTTTTCATGGTCAATTGGATAGATTATTTCATATAAGCATCGATGGGGAGGTATATTTTGAGGGATGGTGGCAGAAGAGGTGTCATATTGTCTTCTGTGTAATCACAGTGATAAAGCTCATTTTGATAATGTTTGAGATTACGCATGTCAAATCATCATGGCTTTGTAATTAGGCTTTTTAATTAGACATACTGAAGTTGCTGTCTCCTCCCTGTCAATGAACAGAGTTTGACAATGGAACTTTGGATATCTTTCTAGACCCAGCTTTCCCAACTTTATGGTAAGGACAACTTCATAGAACTATTATGAGTGTTAGAGACAGGTTTTGAGCCCATGCTGCCTGGTTCTATGACTCATTCTAGTGATGGATATGTTAGATGTTCAAGGTGTATTTTGTTTTAAAAATGTTATATTTGGATTTATTTATTATATTTATTAGATAAATTGAGAGGAAAACAAAATAAGTCAATTATTTACATTGTTTACAAATTGAATTATATCATATAATACTTTAATAATTTTAGGAAAAAAAGTGTAAGCTAATTTTGACCCAATCAATCTTACAACCTTGTGGTTAAATTTTATATTAAATACTATTCATTATATTTCATTTGAAAAAGAGCAGCAAAACTCTTCTGGACATTGGGTTAGGTAAATAATTCATGACTAAGACTCCAAAATCAAATGCAACAAAAACAAAAATAGATAAATGGGACCTAATCAAACCAAAAAGCTTCTGCAAAGCAAAAGAAATAATTAGCAGAGTAAACAGGCAACCCACATATTGGGAGGAAATATTCCTGAACTATGCATCTGATAAAGGACTAGTATCCAGAATCTAAAAGGGACTCAAACAAATCAGCAAGAAAGTAATCCCATGAAAAATATGGGCAAAGGGCATGAATAGACCTTTCTTAAAAGAAGATATACAAACAACCAACAAACATTAAAAATGCACAACATTGCTAATCATGGAAATACAAATTAAAACCACAGTGAGATACCACCTTACTCTTTCAAGGATGGCCATAATTAAAAAGTCAAAAACAACAACAACAACAAAAAAAAAACAGAGATATAGACCAATGGAACAGAACAGAGTCCTCAGAAATAATACCACACATCTACAGCCATCTGATATTTGACAAACTGGACAAAAACAAGAAATGGGGAAAGGATTCCCTATTTAATAAATGGTGCTGGGAAAATTGGCTAGCCATAAGTAGAAAGCTGAAACTGGATCCTTTCCTTACCCCTTATATGAAAATTAATTCAAGATAGATTGGAGACTTAAATATTAGACCTAAAGCCATAAAAACCCTAGAAGAAAACCTAGGTAATACCATTCAGGATATAGGCATGGGCAAGGACTTCATATCTAAAACACCAAAAGCAACGGCAACAAAAGCCAAAATTGACAAATGGGATCTAATTAAACTAAAGAGCTTCTGCACAGCAAGATAAACTACCATCAGAGTGAACAGGCAACCTACAGAATGGGAGAAAATTTTTGCAATCTACTCATCTGACAAAGGGCTAATATCCAGAACCTACAAAGAACTCAAACAAATTTACAAGAAAAAAACTACCCCATCAAAAAGTGGGCAAAGGATATGAACAGACACTTCTCAAAAGAAGACATTCATACAGCCAACAGACACATGAAAAAATGCTCATCATCACTGGCCATCAGAGAAATGCAAATCAAAACCACAACAAGATACCATCTCACACCGGTTAGAATGGCAATCATTAAAATGTCAGGAAACAACAGGTGCTGGAGAGGATGTGGAGAAATAGGAACACTTTTACACTGTTGGTGGGATTGTAAACTAGTTCAACCATTGTGGAAAACAGTATGGCGATTCCTCAAGGATCTAGAACTAGAAATACCATTTGACCCAGCCATCCCGTTACTGGTTATATACCCAAAGGATTATAAATCATGCTGCTATAAAGACACATGCACATGTATGTTTATTGCGGCACTATTCACAATAGCAAAGACTTGGAATCAACCCAAATGTCCATCAATGACAGACTGGATTAAGAAAATGTGGCACATATACACCATGGAATACTATGCAGCCGTAAAAAAGGATGAGTTTGTGTCCTTTGTAGGGATATGGATGAAGCTGGAAACCATCATTCTCAGCAAACTATTGCAAGAACAGAAAACCAAACACCGCATGTTCTCACTCATAGGTGGGAATTGAACAATGAGATCACTTGGACTCGGAAAGGGGAACATCTCACACTGGGGCCTATTATGGGGAGGGGACAGTGGGGAGGGATTGCTTTGGGAGTTATACCTGATGTAAATGACGAGTTGATGGGTGCTGATGAGTTGATGGGTGCAGCACACCAACATGGCACAAGTATACATATGTAACAAACCTGCACATTGTGCACATGTACCCTAGAACTTAAAGTATAAAAAAAAAAAAAAAGTAGATGTTGGTGTGGATGTGGTGAAAAGGGAACACATTAACACTGTGGTGGGAATGTAAATTAGTACAACCACTGTGGAAAACAGTATGGAAATTCCTTAACAAGAACTAAAAGTAGAACTACCGTTCAGTTCAACATTGTCACTACTGGGTATCTACCCAAAGGAAAAAAAGTCACTATATGAAAAAGACACATGCACACACATTTATAGCAGTACAATTCACAATTGCAAAGACATGAAACCAACTTAAAATGCTCATTTTCCAACGAGTGGATATAGAAAATGTAGCATATATACACCATGGAATACTACTCAACCATTAAATGAAATGAATAATGTCTTTTTCAGCAACTTGGATGGAGCTGGAGGCCATTATTCTAAGTGAAGTAACCCAGGAATGGAAAACCAAATATTGTATGTCTTCACACATAAGTGGGAACTAAGCTATGAGGACACAGAGGCATAAGAGAGACATAATGGACTTTGGGGACTTGTGGGGGAGACTGGGAAAAGGGTGAGGGATAAAAGACTACACAGTATGTATAGTGTACACTGCTCAAGTGATGGCTGCACTAAAATCTCCGAAATCACCATTAAAAAACTTATCCATGTAACTGGAAACCAACTGTACCCCGAAAACTATTGAAATACAAAATTAAATTACTTAAAAAAGAGTTTGAAAATGCAAAATTTTTTTTAGAGTGATTAATACATAGCATCTGGTGTCATTATCTCTACTATATTTCATGCATAATGTTTTTAGCACTATTTCTGCCTGTTCATCATCCCTGGTACACCTGGTGGTAAAGTGTTTCAAATTCTCATTTGAAACTTTATTAGTTACATGCTGAGAGCTCTTTTAAAATTAAGAATTTGATTTAACTTTGTTTCAGCAATTCCAATTTTTAAAGTGTAAATTAATAACAGTCTATAATAGGATCAAAGAAGGTTGAATTTTTCCATAGTCAATTGAAAACACGTTACTACAATGATCCTTCTTTTCCAGTTCTTAACTGATCATGACTTTGTTCAGTAACCTGTTGATGAAACAATTCAAAGACAGCACGCTTGCATTGTGATTACTGTGCTTAAAATACATTATACATTTTATGGCAAAAATGTACATTCAAAATGCTTGGTCATGACTTTGATTGAATGACATTGAACAAAGACCTGAAACTGAGTATAAATGTAGTGTAACTTTAGCTTTGATATGGTTTATGATGTTCTATAATTGTAGTAACATGTGATCCAGAAAATCCCTCTGGATTTCAATTCAGAATCTACTGAATACTATTATTTATTTGAATACCTGTAGCACAAAAGAACCTTGGTTAGAGACACATTATTATCTTGCCCATTTCAAGTTGTTTATTAATTACTTCAAGTTGTTTATTACTTGGAAAGTCTTTTCTAGGTCAAATGAGATGAATTATTTGAAACCTTTATGGTTTGGGTTAAAATTGAACTTTAGTCTCACTTTCATTTGTTTTAGATCTATTTGTTACTTTTTGTTTTTTTTGTTTTGTTTTGTTTTGTTTTGTTTTTGAGCCATCAATTTGAGGGAATTAAAAAGAGAGAAAATCATTAACTTCAACCTGGCCCCACAGATATTTGTGCATAACAGACTGTTGAAATAAAGATCATTTTCATCACAATTTTCTAATTTTCATCATAATTTTCTAAGCTCGACTGATAATTTACTTTGTGTATTTTAAAACTGAAAATAATATTAAAGATTTTCAAAAATGTTTGTAGAAATGTATTATAGTATATAATTCATATTAAATATTTATAATGAAAATAAAATGTTCTCTTTAAAAATATAAGACATGTTTAGAAACTTCCACTGCAATACTTAATAATTTTTACTATGTAGCATATTTGATTCCATATTAGAAAAGTAGTATATGATTAGGATGCTTTTGGGCTGATTATGAAAACATACCTGTACTTATTCAGAATATTCACTTGTAATTGCATGTACTAATTTTATAAGTTGAGTTTAGGGAGGGTATTTAGTATGCCTGCAGAAAGAAAATAACACATTAGATTTTGGAAAACAGTACTGCATACTATAAAAAGATATATATTTTGGAGTCAGTGTATCAGTGGGATATTAACCCCTCTGCTTACTCTTCTTGTGAACTTGAGGACTCTAACTTTTCTGTAAAAAATGGAAAAAGAAATTAATCCCTATATTAGCTATTGTATGAGAAACTACCTCAAAACTGACTTAAAATGGTAAGGATTTATTACTGCTCACTAGCTTACAGCTCAGTTGGCTCACTTGTGAATCTGTACTCAATTTTGTGGATCATCTAGGTGATTGTGCTGATCAAGGATCTGGTGTTTGATTGGCTGAGGTTTACTTTAAGATGGCCTCAGCTGGGACAACTGAGCTCTCTTCCATTGAACAGGTTACCTCAGGGTTGCTCCCATGGCCAAGAAGGGGGGTCCGTAAGAGTGAAAGGAAGCACAAAAGACATTTTAGAACTAGCACACTAATGATTCTATTTGTGTCCTTCTGGTCACAGAAGTCACAAAACCAGTCCAGATGCAAGGAGTATGAAATACACTCTACCACTTGATGAGAATAACCATGAATTGCATTGCAAAGTGTTTGGATCAAAGAAAGAATAAAGAATTGTGGCCACTTTTATAATACACCACAGACTCTATCTAGCAATTTAATATTACAGGCATAATGAGAGATAATGTGGGTTCAGATCGAGACCACTAGAATAAAGCAAATATTACAATAAAGCAAGTCATGAAATTTTTGGCTTCTCAGTGCATATAGGAGTTATGCTTACAATCTACTACAGTTTATTAGGTGTCCAATACCATAATGTCAAAAATGTACATATTTGAATTTAAAAATATTTTATTGCTAAAATGTCCTAGCAGTATTACTCCATGTCAGCAGTAAGGTGGTTTTGCTTTGCTATCATTCATATATTCGATGGAGTGGCACTTTTAATTTCCTCTATGAACTTTGTCTTTGCATTCCCATCTTAGCTAACAGGTGCAAGAGGCCTGGCTTTTGGCTTACCTTGACTTTCAACATGCTTTCCTTACTATGTTTAATCATCTCTAGTTTTTGATTTAAAGTAAGACATATACTACGCTTCTTTTTACTTGAACATGTAGAAGCCACTATAGGGTAATTAATTGTCCTAATTTCAGTATAGTTGTGTGTCTGTGAAGAGAGAGGCCTGAGGAGAGGGAGGGAAACAGAAGAGCGGCTGGTTGGTGGAGCTCTTAGAACACAGTCAGCATTTGTATATTAAGTTTGCCATCTTATATGGTCGTGGTCCATGGTGCCCCAAATAATTACAATAGGAACATCAAAGAACACTGATTACAGATCACCATACTAGCAGTATTACAACTTCAGCAGGTTGCAATATTTTTGCAGATGGAGGTTCTGGCCTTGGTGTTGATGGCTTCTGACTCATCATGTTGGTAATTGCTGAAGGTTGGGGTGCTTGTGGCAATTTCTTAAAATAATAAATTTTGCCACATTGATTGATTTCCTTTTACAAAATATTTCTCTGTAAAATGCAATGATATTGAATAGCATTTTACCCACAGTAGAACTTCTTTCATAATTGGAATTAATCTTCTGAAATCTTGCCACTACTTTATAAGTTAAGTTTATGTAATATTCTAACCCTTTTGTTGTCATTTCAGCAATGTTCACTCACCAGGAGCACATGCCGTCTCAAAACACCACTTTCTTTGCTCATCCGTAAATAATAACGTGTCATTCATTCAAGTATATTCATAAGATTTGAGCAATTCAGTCATCTCTTCAGTCCCCATTTCTAATTCTAGTTTTCTTGCTGCTTCCACCACATCTGAAATTATCTCGTCCACTGAAGTCTTCAACCTCTCAAAGTCATCCATGAGGGCTGGAATCAACTTCTTTCAAACTCCAATTGATATTGATATTTTAGCCTCCTCTCATAAGTCATGAATATTATTAATGGCATCTAGAATGATAAATTATTTCCAGAAGGTTTTCAATTTACTTTGCCCAGATCTATCAGAGGAATCACTTTCTGGCAGCTATAGCTTTATGAAATGTGTTCCTTAAATAATAAAACTTGGAAGTCAAAATTACTCCTTGATCCATGTGCTACAGGACTTATGTGTTAGCAGCCAAAGAAACAATATTAATCTCCTTATATACCTCCATCCCACCTCTTGGGGTGACCAGATGCATTGTCAATGAGCAGTGATACTTTGAAATAAATATTTTTTTTTCTGAGCAATAGGTCTCGACAGTGGGCTTTAAATACTCAGTAGGCCATGCTATAAACATGTATGCCATCATTCAGGCCTTGATGTTCCATTTATAGAGCACAGGTAGAGTCAATTTAGCATAATTCATAAAGGCCCTAGAATTTTTTGAATAGCAAATGAGCTTAAGCTTCAACTTAAAGTGACAAGCTGTGTTAGCTTCTAACAGAAGAGTCAGACTGTTTCTTGAAGCCTTGAAGCCAGGCATTGACTTCTCCTCTCTAGCTGTGAAAGTCCCAGATGTCATCTTCTTCCAGCATAAGACTGTTTTGTCTCCACTGACAATCTGTTGTTTAGAGTGGCCACCTTCCTCAATTATTGTAGGTAGATATTCTGGATAACTTGCTGCAGCTTCTACATCAGCATTTGCTGCTTCATCTTATACTTTTATGTTATAGAGATGGCTTCTTTTGTTAAATCTCATGAGCTCACCTCTACTAGCTTCCAACTTTTCTTCTTTATCTTCCTTACCTATCTCAGCCTTCATGGAACTGAAGAGATTTGAGACCTTGCTCTTAATTAGGATTTGGACTAAGGGAAAGTTGTGGCTGCTTTATTCTTCCATTCATACCACTAAAACTTTCGCCATGTCAGCAATAAGGTGGTTTTGCTTCGCTATCATTCATATATTCGATGGAGTGGCACTTTTAATTTCCTTTATGAACTTTGTCTTTGCATTCCCATCTTAGCTAACAGGTGCAAGAGGCCTGGCTTTTGGTTTACCTTGACTTTCAACATGCTTTCCTTACTAAGTTTAATCATCTCTAGTTTTTGGTTTAAAGTAAGACATATACTACTCTTCTTTTTACTTGAACATGTAGAAGCCACTATAGGGTAAAGTAAGACATATACTACTCTTCTTTATACTTGAACATGTAGAAGCCACTATAGGGTAATTAATTTCAGTATGGTTGTGTATCTTTGAAGAGGGAGGCCTGAGGAGAGGGAGGGAAACAGAAGAGCAGCTGTTTGGTAGAGCTCTTAGAACACAGTCAGCATTTGTATATTGTTTGCCATCTTATATGGTCATGGTCCATGGTGCCCCAAATAATTACAATAGGAACATCAAAGAACACTGATTACAGATCACCATAACAGATATAATAATAATCAAGAAACTACAAATATTGTGAGAATTACCAAAATATGAGACAGAGTCATAAAATGCGCACATGCTGTTGGAAAAAATGGCACTGATGGAATTGCTTGATGCGAGGTTTCTACAAAACTTCAATTTCTAAAAAACACAATATATTATGCCAAATGCAAAAAGTGAAGTTCAATAAAATGAAGTATGCTTGTATATCTAGATGATATTTTGCTGAAAATATTTGCTCAATAAAGTTAATTTAACAGAAATTTACAACTAAACCGCTTATATTTTTTATTTTACATGGCATTTATATGATTATTTAATCTTTTGCAAATTCTACTTCTAAAACTGCTTAAAGTAACCAGACTTAAATATAAAAATATTCAAATATGGCAAAAATTATAAGATTAATGTAGAATATTACTTTTAGAAAATATCTTCTCAGAATTTTAAAGGTGAAAAATCCATTTGGCAGGAAAATACTTTTAGCCAGAATGTTTGCACATGGATTGAAGCTCTTGGTTGCGCCATTTATTTATTAGTATCTGTTCTTTTGTTTTGTTTGTCATGGAAAAACATATGTATGAGACAAAATATAAGATTTTACTTTATTAATAATATAAACTATTTTGGCTTATGCCTGTAATCCCAGCAGTTTGGAGGCCGAGGCAGGAGGATTGCTTGAGGCCAAGTGTTTGAGACCAGCTTGGCCAAAAGAATGAAACCCTGTCTCTACAAAAAAGAAAATAAAATATTAGTCAGGCATGATGGTGTACACCTGTAGTCCTACCTTCTTGGGAGTCTGAGGTGAGAAGATTACTTGAATACAGAAGTTCAAGGCTGTATTGAGCTATGATCATGCCACTACTTTCTAGCTTGGGTGACAGCAAGACCTTATCTTAAAAAAAAAAAAAAAAAAAAAAGATAAATTATGGTTATTTTAAACTTTTTGTTTGTTTGTTTGTTTCTATTAGTATTTCTTTTTTTTTTTTAATTAATTTATTATTATTATACTTTAAGTTGTAGGGTACATGTGCATAACGTGCAGGTTTGTTACATATGTATACTTGTGCCATGTTGGTGTGCTGCACCCATCAACTCGTCATTTACATCAGGTATAACTCCCAATGCAATCCCTCCCCCCTCCCCCCTCCCCATGATAGGCCCCGGTGTGAGATGTTCCCCTTCCTGAGTCCGAGTGATCTCATTGTTCAGTTCCCACCTATGAGTGAGAACATGCGGTGTTTGGTTTTCTGTTCTTGTGATAGTTTGCTAAGAATGATGGATTCCAGCTGCATCCAAGTCCATACAAAGGACTCAAACTCATCCTTTTTTATGGCTGCATAGTATTCCATGGTGTATATGTGCCACATTTTCTTAATCCAATCTGTCACTGATGGACATTTGGGTTGATTCCAAGTCTTTGCTATTGTGAATAGTGCTGCAATAAACATACGTGTGCATGTGTCTTTAGAGCAGCATAATTTATAATCCTTTGGGTATATACCCAGTAATGGGATGGCTGGGTCATATGGTACATCTAGTTCTAGATCCTTGAGGAATCACCATACTGTTTTCCATAATGGTTGAACTAGTTTACAATCCCACCAACAGTGTAAAAGTGTTCCTATTTCTCCACATCCTCTCCAGCACCTGTTGTTTCCTGACTTTTTATTTCAAAGTAATTTTAGACTTGCTGAAAAGTTGCAAAAATAAGACACAAGTTTCATATATCGCTCAGTCTGCTTCCTGTAATATTAACAACATAAATAGCCACAGGGCAATCTTCAAGACCTGGAAATTAACTGTAGTACAGCACTATTAACTAAACCACAGCTCTTGTTTGAATTTCATCAGTTTTTCTCCTAATGCTGTTTTTCTGTTCCAGGATCCTATCCAAAAGCCCACATTGCCTATAGATTCTATTTCTCTTTCATCTCTCCAGTTTGTAAAACTTGCTCAGTCTTTTCTTGTCTGTAATGAATTTGACACTTTTGAAGAGTACAGATGAGTAATTTTGTAGAAAACCCCTCAATTTGGGTTTGTTGAATTTTTCTCACTATTGAAATGAAATGGTGTATTTTTCCACAACAACACTACTAAAATGATACTTTGTGGTCAGTCTATTATATCGATATGATATCAAGATGTATTAGTATTTCTTATTGCTAGTGTTATTATCAAGACTTATCAGTATGTCTT
The DNA here is from genome assembly GCF_024542745.1 of Macaca thibetana thibetana. Lineage (NCBI taxonomy): Eukaryota > Metazoa > Chordata > Mammalia > Primates > Cercopithecidae > Macaca > Macaca thibetana. The sequence continues at coordinate 78,644,448 of NC_065579.1, forward strand.
TTTGCTGGTGGTATTAGCCTGATCACTGGTGAAGCAGATGTCTTCAAGGATTCTCCATTATAAAGTTGTTATCTTTCCCTTGTTCGTTAGTAAATATCTCTGGGAAGATACTTTGAGATTATGCAAACCTGAAGTTGTAGTTTGTAAACATCATTCTACAGTAAAAGGAACAAGGCAAGGACTCCTTGGAAAAGTGGTTGATTCCAGAAGGGACAGGGTAAATACAAGATGAGCCTGAAATGTCTTGTGGTAATAGAATTTAAGGAAGTATCAGAAAAAGATGGGGGCTTATGGAAAAAGACACAGAAGCCAATAGCCAATTTTTCATGTTAAGCTCATGAAATTATAAAGCGTAGTTAGCAGCTCCTGAGGGCTGAAGTTGAAATAACTAGAACAACAAAATAAATGATCATTTCAGATTTTAACCCATAGAATTAAATACATATCCATGAGTATGTAGTGAAATAAATAAGAAATCAATAATGTTATTTAATCAATAACTAAATATTATTCAAGATGGAGAAGGGACAGATATTCTTACACAGTAGAATTCCAGTTATAAAAGTAGAAGAAAAGAGAGAAATAGAAAAATTACTGTTAGGCAAACAACATAGTAATGAATTTTATCCACTGATGGATAAAATTAGTGAGCAAAAGTTTGAGGGGAAGCAGGATTTGCCTAGTATCTTTGATTTTTTAGAACAAGTAAAATAATTTTCTAAAACATTTCACTGTTTTATTCATCATGTAGTTTTCTTACCACACAGCTAGATGCCACCATTTTTCAATATCCTGTTCTCAAGTAAAGATAGAACATTATTTAAAGTGGTGTTTTTTTTTTTTTTCCTTTATTATAGTCTGGATAGGTATAGAGGAATAGAAAAAAAATCAGATTCCCTGGTACTTTTGACAGTATCTTTTGTGGTTTTGTTAGCATGGCACTGTAGAGGTAGAATACAAAACCTCAATTTGTGATTATTTTTGGGTAGTTCATCAGTTCAAAAAAACCATGTCTTGTCCCCTGGCAGAGTCATTATTAAAAGAACACATCCTGTAATGGCATTCATAAATCTCAGCAGCTGTTCATGAAATTGAGGCATAGGACTAGGTTTATAAAAGAAGGAGAAAAACACATAATAGTATTTTACTTGTTCAGGAATGTTATATGCTCTGTTACATGCTTTTCATAGTGAGCACAGAGGTAGAAATAGTCTAAAAATTAAAGACAGATTACTATAGCCACAATCTTATTTTCATGTATTTTTCTTTATGTGTATTTATAAGGAAAAGTGGATGTAAATGCAAATAAAGAGAAAACAATCAGGAAATATAAAATTTAAAAGCTGAATGACAAAATGTAAGGAACTGATTGATGCTAGAAATCATTCAGTTCACTATGTACATTTAACAATGTGAAAACTATAGCACAGACGTTAGAGATATTGCAAAATTTTGATGTCACCCTTATGTGACATTTGTTATTTATTTATTTATGGAGACAGAGTTTTGCTCTTCTCACCCAGGCTGGAGTGCAATGCGATCTCGGCTCACTGCAACCTCTGCCTCTGGAGTTCAAGTGATTCTTCTGCCTCAGCCTCCCAAGTAGCTGGGATTACAGGCACCCACCACTACGCCCAGCTAATTTTTTGTATTTTTAGTAGAGATGGTATTTCACCATGTTGGCCAGGCTGGTCTCTAACTCCTGACCTCGTGATTCACCCCCCTCAGCCTCCCAAAGTGCTTGGATTACAGGTGTGAGCCACAGCGCCTGGCCCTTATGTGATATTTGTAACAATGTAATAATAATTAAAGAAATTTGACTTCTTTGGAAGTGATATATACAACTTTATTTTCAGAATCAGTTATTCACAACAGAAATTGCCCAGCAAACTGATGATAATTATCTCACAGCCAATTTTAATATTTAGCTCATCACATTATAAAGCCTAGTTACAGTATTCATAACTTACTATAAAATTGTAATTATAATAAAAAGGAGTTAGGAATAGGTAGTTGTAGGAAGACTGTATATTTCATTGGCGAATGCAATAGTTTGGAATAATGCTTAAATCCAAATATCATTGTCTTTGGATGGTCTTTTATTCATGTTTGACTCATTGATTACTTCACATGTACAGTGGAAGATGAAACTCATAGAGTCACTTGCCCATATAGAACTTATAATTAAACTCTTTGTGGCCAGGTGGAAAGGAAGAAAACTAATAAGAAATAGATAATTAAGTATTTAATTTTAATTTTATAAGCTGTTATATGGGAGATATGTATCTCTTAGGAGATGACATTTAAGCTGAAATTGACTGAAAAAATAAAGGAGCCAGTGATGAGAAGCCAGTCACAGCATTCCAAGGAGGGGCACAGTTTATGCCAAAGCACTAAGGCTGGAAAGAGGGCAGTGTATAGGAATACATGGAACAGAGGAGAGCGGGGCTTTGTGTTTGCGGTAGGCCACATTAAGGAGTTTAGATTTTATTCTAAGTATAATGGGAAGTTACTGAAGGATTTCAGTGAGGAAAGTGAAATGTCTGATTTTTTAAAAGAATGATTCTCACTGCTGTATCTGAGGAAATAATGATGAATGACACAGCCAGTAAAAGTGCTCTGATGTTTTCTTCGTCTTTTTCCTCATTCTACCTTCCTTATTCCCCTCCTGTAAAAATGGTAGAATTATGCTTATAGAATTGTGATGAAAGAATTGTATGGCCTTAGAATCATCTTTTAGAGCATTATATGTATATTAATGTATGCAAGTATATATATGTACATATGCAATACTCTAATTATATGCTGATACATTTTATTCTGAAAATGTCTTCCATTTTTGCTGTCTTTTTGAGAAAATAATTTTGTGCACATAGACTAATGGTCCCTTTCAAAAATTGCATCAATTTATACCATTGGACTATGTATAGGAGTGGAATTACTGTCCTTGATCTTATTTATTTTCTTGCTTTACAAAATATTTTTATATATGAAAATGAGCAGTCCAATCAAAGTTGGACTCTTCTCCCGGTTTGCTTCCTCGTTCTGTAACTTTAGCCAACTTAATTAATATTTTGATAAGATTTCTTAGCCTTTCCTGTAAAATAGTACCTACCTCATAAGATTTTTTTAAAGAATAAATGATATAATATATGTAAGGAAGTAAGGATTACCTCTAGCATATAGTATGTACTCAATAATAATGAAATCTTTTAACTTTTATCTCCTCTGCTCTATCTTTACTCCAATCAAAGCCACCTTAATTTCTCTCTTAGTGTACTTTGTGTAGACCATATACTTCTAAGAAAAGTATGTGTATAGTATCCAGCAAGGACATAATTGAGGGAAGGCTCATTTAAATTTAGAAAGTAAAACGAAACTAACATTATCTGTAGTGCTCAATTTAAAAATTATTAGAATTTGGAAGTTCATCGGAAAGGTCAGTCTGGGAAGTTTTTAAAACCATAGGAAGAATAGATTTAGTGGGTTTATTTTTTGTGTATTATTCCCTGTGACTTTTTAAAAAATATATTTTTATTTCTATAATATACATTTAGTTTAGCTTTACTTATGCTACATGTATGGACTTTAAGTAACTTAGAGTTATTTTGAGGAATTCTTTCCAGTGAAGGCAGGGGTTGTTATTGTCATTTTTAGTGTTTATATTACTTGGATATTCATCAAAACTCATTGTTGTGTATCTTAAAGATAGCCTTAAACAAAACCCTTTAACCCAGGTGGGAAAATCAAAATATAGTATGAATGAATAGCTTTGGAAAAGTATAAAGTTATATTATATACCAAAAATAACAATTATTAATAACATCTCTAAATAAGATGAACATTTAAAATGCCATTTGCATATATCCCATATTATGATTGAATTAAGTAGAACCACTTTTTACCTAACTGAATACCAGACATACTATCCGGTTCTTGATGAGAGGTAGTTCTTTCCTCACACTTTGAAGAGGACATAGGTTTTACACTAATGAAATATATTTCTTCCACTAAACAAGTATTTGGGGGCTGAATCAATCAAAATACCTTTGTTGACTCTGAAGCCATGCCTGTGTACTTCCTAAAACCATGTAACGACCAAACCAGTAATATCAGTTCAGGGAATAATATCAATTTGGTGAAATTATATATTCATGTAAAATAATACAAAGTACAATAAATAATAGGGGTTAAGATCATGAGTTGTGGAGCTGGGTACCTGGTTTCGATTTCAATTTCTGCTTTCTCGGGAGCTATGTGACCCAGAGGAAGTTGCGTAACTGCTCTGCCTCACTTTTTCAAACATAAGTGGGAACGATACTAAAAGTACCTGTATCATAGAATTATTATAAAGATTAAAGGAGTTTAATTATGTAAAACGCTTCAAATAGTTATTAGTACTGTGGTAATGGTCCTTTAGTGTTTCCTGTCATTAAACATATTCATTTGGTTTAGTCAAGCAGAAAATATAAAGAATGAACGGCTTATTCTCAGAATTCAGAAGGAAGAAACAAGTTATAAGACATCCCTATGGCAGTACTAGAACGTTAACTACCTCTTCAAGGGTAGATAAGATCCAAGTTTGCTGGATTATAAGAACAAAGATGTGGACGTGGAAATTTAGAAAGTGTCTGGGATGACGTGAGATTGTTGTTTAAAAGGTCGTTGCAAGCATTTGATGAAAAAAGAGGTATGAAAACCAGGTTGATTAGATCCTATGTTGTGAGGAATTGAGACCTAAACAAATTGGGAGCTTCTGAGATCACATAACTTCTATTGCATGATGGCTTATTATCTGTTTTCACCTTGAAATTTATAATTCATGAGTTTTAGACATCTTTTCTCATGTGGAAGTGGTTGAGTAGATTCAAATAACTTCAACAATTTTTATGTGTTTTTAATATATGAAATCCAGTGATGGCAGAATTTTGTGTTGAGATGAGTTTTTCTTGTGGTAGTATTTTTAAAATGTTCACCAATGTCAAGTTTCAAGATTTATTGGACACTCTAAAGACATGAAATTATTGTCGTAATGTTGACCCCCGATGGAGGCATGTGGTGCAGCTTGCAGCATTTCTTTCACCATAACTGCGGAGTATAACATTTCATTGCTTTCTCCCCAGGAGTTGCTGCATTACCAGTTAGGATATATGTAACAGCATATCATTAACCAGGCACCATCAGATCATCAAAACAAAGAAACTGCTCAAGCTGAATTATATGTTCTCACTCTGATAATAAGCATAGTGACATTATATAAAATCAAGACAGCAACAACAGCAAAGAAAGCCTGGACTAATTTTCCATACTTCCAAATACTAGCTTGTTAACTTTGTTTCTTCATCTGTTTTAATTTCTCTATATCTTTACAGGTATAGGAACCATTGGCTCCATAAAGATATGTTCACAGGTAAATGCAACAGAAATTAGATCTCCTGCAATTTAATGATATTAAAATGAAGAATCATTGGGCATATCAGTTCAATATTGATGGGTGAATTGCTGGGCTTTCCTTAGCTTCCCTCTTATTAATAAGCCCTGCTGGACACTGGAGTGTCTTAGATGCTCCATTGTAATTGTCTATAAGCAAAAAAATACCATATAGAGTTCTTCATTTATGGTGAACTTTGTATAAACCTTAACACTGCCTAAAATTTCCAAGATTTAGTTTTATGACTATGATTTATAGTAATATAGTCAAGATTACCTTTAGTGTAATATGTTATTTAGAAAGCATCGCTTAAAAATTTGTAATAGAGTCCGTGTGCAGTGGCTCATGCCTGTAATCCCAGCACTTTGGTAGGCCAAGGCGGACGGGTCACCTGAGGTTGGAAGTTCAAGGCCAGCCTGACCAACATGGAGAAACCCCATCTCTACTAAAAATACAAAATTAGCTGGGTGTGGTGGTGCATGCCTGTAATCCCAGCTACTTGGGAGGCTGAGGCAGGAGAGTCACTTGAACCTGGGAGGTGGAGGTTGCAGTGAGCTGAGATTACACCATTGCACTCCAGCCTGGTCAACAAGAGTGAAACTCCATCTCAAAAGAAAAAAAAAAAAAAATTGTAATAGAAAAGACTATCTGCCTGTTGACTCTGCTGAACCTTGCTGCCATTTTACCCTTCTAATTGAGGGTGTTTCTCCTGAATAATAAAGTAACTGCTCCTTGAAGAGGGAATTTCTTGGAACTTTTGCATCTTAATGTCAGCCTTTTCCTACCATAGTGTAGACACATTTTCCCATTCAGATTCTTGACTATTGAGATGTTTTTCTTCTACTTCAAGCTACTCTGTGTTTTATGAGCTGGGTCTTCCAGTTTATTCTGGGAATCTTTATATGACCTTGGGAACATTCAATTATTAAACCATATCAGTTTTTTAAAGGATGAATTATGTTGCCTCATTATAGGTTCTGACACTTAGTTAATTTTTGTGGGTTTTAGACCAACTATGTTGTTCTTTTTCAAAGTTTCATCACAAACAGTTTCTTTCTTCAGGTAAAATCATCCGTATAATTAAGATTTAGCAGTAAATAAATAACCAATAAAATAGTTCGGTTAAAATTCTAAGCTTATTGTGTTACCAACTAAGTAACCATTTTGCTGTATGAGCTAGAATAACTGATGTTATTCAAAGATATTTTCTTCACTCTAGGATATCTTTCATTTTTAAAGGAAAATGAACTTCCAGATTCTATAAATATGTTTGTTCTCAGTTATAAAGAAAACTAAATTGAGAGATATGGTCCTATTGTGAACTATAGTGAACAACATTGGGCTTTGGAACTAGACATTACTGGGTACTAGCTTTTAAACGGTTTTATAACCTTGGCCATATGCTTAACCTCATTACACTTCTATGGTTTGTGACTTTAGGCAAGTTTCTTAACTATTCTGAATCTCAGTTTCCTAATTCTAAAAATTATGATAAATGTACATATTAAGGATGAAATAGGAATTCAGACATTATCTTTAAATAATATCTGTAAATGGCTTGCTGTGTCCAACACACAAGCTTGGAACAATCAAGGATTCATCCACCCCATTTATTCAACAGTTATTTATTTGGTTCTTCTACTACTACTGCTGACAACAACAATAACCTCTCTCCTATTTCTAGCACCTAAAGTAGGATTTCTCATACTTTACTGTCCAACAAAATTTCTTGGGAATTTGTTTTTAAAAAATATGTATACATTTCTTCACCAAGAGGCTCAGATTGATTACATGTGAAATGAGCAAAGAAGTATCCATTTTTAACTATTATCCCAGATGACTTTGTACTGGTAACCCTCAGATCTCACTTTTGGGAAATTCAATCTAAAGTAAATGACCATTTAAAAGCTGTTTTCAGTTTCTGATTGAATTACAATAACAACACAGCTTTAGATATTATTTTTGTTTCATGACACATTAAGTTTAGTCATTCAAAAATATTTATAAAATATCAACCATGTGCCCGAGCGCAGTGGGTCATGTCTGTAATCTCAGCACTCTGGGAGGCAGAGGCAGGAGGATAGCTTTAGCCAGGGAGTTCGAGATCAGCCTGGGCAACATACTGAGACCTCCTCCCTATAAAAACAAAACAACAAAAAATAAATAAAACAAAACTATGTAACAGGCATTGTGTTAGGCACTAGAAAATAGTGCTCAAACAAACAAACAAAAAAACACGATTCTTGTCTCAAAGAATGTACAATGTTGGGGAAGGACAACTAAAAAGTAATAAAAAATGAAGTTTGAAGGATATTATGATTGAGGAATTATAGGATATTTTTAATGATTTGAAGTTTTTAATTGCCATCCTTTTGGGTGGAGCACTGAGAGGGTTTGTGAAAAAGCTTTCCCACATGAAGTCATAGAATCTATGCATTTTGTAAAACTACTAATATATTTTTTAAAATGAGTACAGCAAATGAACTGTCCTCCCTAGCATAAGATTAAGGTCCCACTTTCCCATTTCTAGGATATTAGCTTATGCAACTTCAGACATTTCAAAAGTTGAAAAGACCCACAAATTCAAAGAACATTCTGTAAAGTTAATTGGATATGATTGTTCATATAGATGTTGGAAAATCAACTGAAAAAAAAAAAGTTCACTTTCATGTGTAATGTTCTTACTCAGCAAGTGCTCTTCCAATGTGTGACTCTAAAACAATATTAGTGAGGAACTATCTTGCATTTTCCTGGGTGTTCTTCACAGATGTTAAGAGCCATTGGCAGACACATGAAATTTTCTACAGTTCGTAATTTAAAAATCCTGGTTCATGTATCTTTAACAAAAGCTGTAACCAATTAAAAAGAAAAAAACAAAACAGACCTTAGAGATATACTGGCTACTTACATTATTTATAGAATAATTTGATATGTCTTTTGCCTTATCAGTCTCATATTTCAAAATTTGCAATTGAATTGGTAGTGGTGGAAGTGATGGAGGGGCAATAGCATTGGAAATAATTTAACTTTTGTGGTTTATACACATACAGACTCACACACACTAAGCTTGTGACTTAAAAAGTTTTGAGTAAAGAGTAAATATAAGATTTACAATTGTAAACCTTTAGTATGTTATGTTCTTTTAAGTTCCTCTAACGGATGCCTTGTATAATAAATGTCTTCTGAGCTAGAGATTAGCTAATAGTAAATAATATTGCAATAAAAGTTAGGAGATGACATTCTATTTGCCTCTCGTGTTTTATAATAATTTCTTCTAACATATATTTTTTGCTAGACTATAAGATTAATAGGGATACAGAAAGTGTGATAAGTCTAGCAAACTTTAAAAAATAAAGATAGAATATTTTGGATAATTGCCATATTATTGCTGCTATGCATTTGCTATATTTCTTTTCCCATAATGATGTCAGGACAATGATTATTCATTTTGCAAAAATGATATATGGAGAAGCTGATGTTGCATAACACAATGTTATTGTAATTAATGAATTATGTTGTAGAGAAAACAGTGCTCTGGTGGTTGAAAAGGGAATTAATAACTTAATAACTGAAATTTCTATTAAACCTAAGGGTACACTGTTCACAATTTTAGAATATTTGGTAGGGAACTGGGAGAGACAAGACATTGTTATATATATATGCTTTCCATTTCCAAGGAGACCGTAATTAGAAACTGACTTTAGTTTTAAAATAGGTGTTTTCTATATTTCAGGGGAATTTAAAGTATTACTTACTTTGTACTCTACATGTACCTTGAAGAAATATTATTTCTTATATAATAATATTAATCTGTTTAGATGTATTCCAAGATGCCTACTCCTAGACATGGAATATTTTGTTATAAAATGTCCATGACTTGTTTTCTGTACGTAATATAGTTAAGTTTGAAGTAGATAAAAAGAATCTGAGAATCAAGTAGCCATAATAAAAGCTACTTACATATTATATTACTGAAGGTCGCTTGATAAAATTAAACCCAGAAGTTCTATAGTGAAGGCCTATCTCAAAATGGAAGATAAGCCATTGTTAGGATTGTTCTGATAATACTTTAGTCTGGTCCCACAAGATCATAGCACAAAAAATCTAGTAGTTTTTTGCTTCCCTTTTTGTTTGTAATTCACCTAAATGTGTTTTCCAAAGTCTGACTCTCTAGAGCAAGTGTAAAGAAACTGACAGCACTGACAGGCCATGTCAGTACTGATGCCTGTTTTTGTAAATAAATTTTATTAGAATACAGTCACATTTATTTATTGTCTTTGGAACTGGAGAGAAAGAGAGTTTGCAGAGGGACATAAGGAAACTTGCGAGGGTAATGGAAAGATTTGTTGTCTTGATTATGGGGACGATTTCATGGGAGCACACATAAGCCAAAATGGATCAAATTGTTCATTTTAAATATGTGCAGTATAGTGTCCTTCACCTATAACTCCAAAAGTTGAAATTTTTAAAAAACCAGAGAAATAAGATTCAGATTTATTTATTTATTTATTTATTTATTTATTTATTTATTTATTTTTGAGATGGAGTCTCCCTCTGTCGCCCAGGCTGGAGTGCAGTGGCAGGAGCTCGGCTCACTGCAAGCTCCGCCTCCCGGGTTCACGCCATTCTCCTGCCTCAGCCTCCCAAGTAGATGGGACTACAGGCGCCGCCACCACGCCCGGCTTATTTTTTTGTATTTTTAGTAGAGATGGGGTTTCAACGTGTTAGCCGGATGGTCTCGATCTCCTGACCTCATGATCCGCCCGCCTCGGCCTCCCAAAGATTCCGATTTTTAAAATAAAGCATACAAACTACCTGCCCAAACATTTTATCATTAAGTCTAACAGTGATAAAATGATCCTGTCAAATTGCCCTAAGAATTTTAACACTTTTAATGTCTGTACCAATCTCACCAGGGATTAGTAACGACACTTTCACTGGTAATTAGCATCCCACAAAACACTAATTGAGTAGCAGGGCTCTAGGAAATACAGAAGAAAGCTAAGCTATGGTCCCTATTCCTCTTAGATACTTACAATTAGGATAACAATGAAACAATAACATAACAGGGTAAGACAGATAAAGTGTGGTTCCGAAGTTAGTGATTTAGGGCTTTTCAGTAGACAGTAGAATGAAAACCAGAAAGGTCTTTGGAAGCTATCAGGCTAGGATTCAATCTCAATTTCTTTCATTTCTGTACTCTTAGACTGTAGAAAAGTTATGAAACTGCTTAGAACCAATTTTCTTAAAGAAGGAAATGACAAAAATAATATTCTCTTCATGGAGCTATTTGTATCTTTCAGAAACATGCATGTACTAGGCATTCAATAAATATTTGTTAGCTGAAATAAACAGCCTAAAAAAATTGCATTTCCAGGGTTGCTAAGCAACTTGTCAGAAGATAGTAGTTAGTGACTGTTGCTGATCTCATCTGATTTATGATTTCTGTCTGAAGGCTGGATTTAAAACATTTGCTTATGTGAGTCATGTACTTTAACAAAGCTAACCTAGTATTATAGGCAGTATTTGTAAAATTCAAAACTAGTTTCTTTTTATATGAGTATTGTAATTTTCAGGTTATATGTGTGCCATAGACAAATATTTATTTTATATAGATATACCCTACTCTTTGCAAAATAGAAAAATATTTCTAGAAAGTGTGTGTGTGTGTGTGTATGTGTGTGTGTGTGTATATATATATTTCTTTAGCACTTAATTGCCACATTAAGTTCACTGAGTATTTGTTAAAGGTAATCTTTATGGTAATATATTGTGAAAAGTGTAAACATATCCCCTAGTTTTTTGTTTGTTTTTTTTTGCTTTGCATTTTTATTTTAGGTTGCAGGGTACATGTGAAGGTTTGTTACATAGGTAAACCCCCATCACAGGGCTTTGTTGTACTGATTATTTCATCACCCAGGTATTAAACCCAGTTTGCAATAGTTACCTTTTCTGCTCCTCTCCCTCCTCCTACCCTCCACTCTCAACTAGGCCCCAGTGTCTATTGGTTTCTTCTTCATATTCATGAGTTCTCATCATTTAGCTCCCATGTATAAGTGAGAGCATGTGTTACTTGGTTTTCTTTTTCTGCATTATTTTGCTAAAGATAACAACCTCCAGCTCTATCCATGTTTCTGCAAAAGACATGATCTCCTTACTTTTATGGCTGCATAGTATTCCATGATATAAATGTACCATATTTTCTTTATTCAATTTGTCATTTATAGGCATTTAAGCAGATTCCACGTCTTTACTATTGTGAATAGTGCTGCAATGAACATACGTGTGCATGTGTCTTTATGATAGAATGATTTATATTCCTCTGGGTATACACCCAATAATGAGATTGCTGGGTCAATTGGTAGTTCTGCTTTTAGCTCTTTGAGGAATCACCATACTGCTTTCCACAATGGTTAAACTAATTTACACTCCTTCCAACAGTGTATAAGTGTTCTGTTTTCTCCAAAAACTTGCCAGCTTATTTGTTGTCTTTGTAATAATAGCCATTCCGACTGTTTAGAGATGGTATCTCTTTGTGGTTTTGACTTTCATTTCTCTAATGACCGGTGAGATTGGACATTTTTTTTCACATGCTTGTTGACCACATATATGTCTTCTTTTACAAAGTATCTGTTCATATCCTTTGTCCACTTTTTAATGAGGTTTTTTTTTTTCTCTTGTAAATTTCTTTAAGTTCCTTATAGAAGCTGGATATTAGACCTTTGTCAGGTGCAGAGTGAGCAGATATTTTCTCGCATTCTGTAGGTTGTCTGTGTACTCTTTTGCTGTGCAGAAGCTCTTAAGTTTAATTAGATCCTACTTGTTAAGTTTTGCTTTTGTTGTCATTGCTTTTGGTGTCTTTGTCATTACATTTATGTCCATTCCTATGTCCAAGATGGTATTGCCTAGGTTGTCTTCCAGGACATTCCTATGTCCAAGATGGTATTGCCTAGGTTGTCTTCCTAGGTTTATAGTTTGGGATTTTACATTTAAGTCTTAAATCCATCTGGAGTTGATTTTTATTTATGGTGTAAGGAAGATGTCCAGATTCATCTTCTGCATATGGCTAGCCAGTTATTCCAGCACTATTTATTGAATAAGGAGTCTTTTTTCCATGGCTCGGTTTTATCAGCTTTGCCAAAGATCAGATGGTCACAGGTGTGTGGCCTTATTTCTTGACTCCCTATTTCATTCCATTGGTCTATGTGCTTGTTTTTATACCAGTACCATGCTGCTTTGGTTACTGTAGTCCTGTAGTATAGTTTGAAATAGGGTAATATGCCTTCAGCTTTTTCTTTTTACATAAGATTACCTTGGCATTTTGACTATGTTTTGGTTCCATATGAATTTTAAAATAGCTTTTTTTTTTTCTAGTTCTGTGAAAAATGTCATTGGTAGTTTGATAGAAATAGCATTGAATCTGTAAATTGCTTTGGGCCATATAGCCATTTTAATAATAGTCATTCTTCGTATACATGAGCATGGGATTTATTTTTATTTGTTTTTCTTTTCTAATTTCTTTGAGCAACGTTTTATAATTCTCATTGTACAGATCTTTTACTTCCCTGGTTAGCTGTATTTCTAGATATTTTACTCTCTTTGTGACAATTGTGAATGAGATTAACTTTCTGATTTGACTCTTGGTTTGGCTGTTGCAGTGTATAGCAATGCTAGTGATTTTTGTACATTGATTTTGTATCCTAAAACTTAGCTGAAGTTGTTTATCAGATGAATAAACTTTTGACCCAAGACTATGGGGGTTTCTGGATGTAGAATCATGTAATCTGTAAACAGAGATAGCTTAACTTCTTCTCTTCCTATTTGGGTGTTCTTTATTTTTTACTCTTGCCTAATTGCTCAGGTTAGGACTCCCAATACTGTGTTGAATAGGAGTGGTGAGAGAGGACATACTGTCTTGTACCATTTTCAAGAAGAATGGGGAATGCTTCCAGCTTTTGCCCATTTAATATAATATTGGCCGTGCATTTGTGTAGATGGCTCCTATTACTTTGAGGCATGTTCCTTCAATATAGTTTATTGAGAGTTTATAATATGAAAGAGTGTTGAGTTTTGTCAAAAGCCTTTTATGCATCCATTGAGATAATCATGTGTTTTTTGTCTTTAGTTCTGTTTATGTGATGAATCACATTTATTGATGTACATGTGTTGAACCAACCTTGCATCCCAGGGATGAAGCCCATTTAATTGTGGTGGATTAGCTTTTTATTTATTTATTTATATATTTATTATTATTATTATTATACTTTAAGTTCTAGGGTACATGTGCATAACATGCAGGTTTGTTACATATGTATACTTGTGCCATGTTGGTGTGCTGCACCCATCAACTCGTCAGCACCCATCACATATACTAAAATTGGAAGGATTAGCTTTTTTATGTGCTGTTAGATTTGGTTTGCAAGTATCTTGTCAAGAATTTTTGCATCTACGTTCATCAAGAATATTGGCCTGAATTTTTTTTTTCCTTGTGTCTCTGCCAGTATTTAGTATCAGGATGATACTGGTCTCATAAAATGAGTTGGAGAGGAGTCCCTCCTCCTCAGTTTTTTTGGAAATAGTTTCAATAGGAATGGTACCAGCTCTTCTTTGTACCTGTAGTAGAATTCAGCTATGAATTCATCAGATTCTGAGCATTTTTTTGGTTGGTAGGCTATTTATTACTGACTCAATTTTGGAGCACATTATTGGTCTGTTCAGGAAATTAATTTCTTCCTGGTTCAGTCTTGAGAGGGTAGTTATGTCCAGGAATTTATCCGTATCTTCTAGGTTGACTAGTTTGTGTGAATAGAGGTGGTTGTAGTAGTTTCTGATGGTTGTATTTCTGTGGAGTCAGTGGTAGCATTCCCTTTCTCATTTCTAATTGTGTTTATTTGGATCTTCTCTCTTTTCTTCTTTATTGGTCTAGCTAGCGGCCTGTCTTATTAATATTTTCAAAAACCAACTCCTGGATTCATTCATCTATTGGAGTTTTTTTGTGTCTCAATTTCCTTCAGTTCAGCTCTGATTTTGGTCATTTCTTGTCTTCTGCTACCTTTGGGTTTGGTTTGTTTTGCTTCTCTGATTCTTCCAGTTGTGATGTTAGGTTGTTAATTTGAGATCTTTCTAACTTTTTGATGTGGGCATTTAATGCTATGAATTTCCCTCTTTACACTGCCTTAGCTGGATGCCAGAGATTCTGGTGCATTGTATCTTTGTTCTCATTAGCATCAAAGAACTTCTTGATTTCTGCCTTAACATTATTTATGCAAAACTCATTCAGGAACATGCTGTTTGATTTTCATGTAATTGCATTATTTTAAGCAATGTGTTTTTCAGTTTTCTATTTTTCTTGCACTATGATCTGAGACTGTATTTCGTATGATTTCAGTTCTTTTACATTTGCTGAGGATTGTTTTATATCCAATTATGTGGTTGATTTTAGAGTATGTGCCATATGTTGATGAGAAGAGTACATATTCTGTTGTTTTGGGGTGGAGAGTCCTGTAGAGGTCTATCAAATCTATTTGGTCCAATGGTGAGTTCAGGTCCTGAATATCTTTGTTAATTTTCTGCCTTGACAATCTCTCTAATACTGTCATTGGACTGTTAAAGTCTGTCATCATTATTGTGTGCAAGTCTATTTCTCTTTTTATGTCTCTAAGAACTTGTTCTATGAATCTGGGTTCTCCTCTGTTGGGTGAATATATATTTAGGATAGGTAGATCTTCCTGTTGAATTGGAGCCTTTACCGTTATATAATGTACTTTATCTTTTTTGATTTTTGTTGGTTTGGAGTCTATTTTGTCTGAAATTAGGATTTCAACCCTCTGCTTTTTTCTGTTTTCCATTTGCATGGTGGATTTTCCTCCATTCCTTTATTTTGAGCCTATGGGTGTCATTATGTGTGAGATGACTCTCTTGAAGACAACATACCATTGGAGCTTGCTTTCTTATGCAGTTACCACTCTGTGTCTTTTAAGTGGGAGCATTTAGCTTATTTACATTCAAGGTTAGTATTGTTATATGTGGATTTGATTCTATCATGGTGTTATTAGCTGGTTATTATGTTGGCTTGTCTGTGTGGTTGCTTTATACTGACAGTGATCTGTGTGTTTATGCACGTTTTTGTATAAGCATGCTGATAGTAGTCTCCTTTTCTATATTTACTGATGATATTAGTCTTCCTTTCTATGTTTACTGCTTTTTTACAGATCTCTTTTAAGGCAGGTCTGGTATTACTGTACACCCTCAATATTTGCTTACCTGGAAAGGATCTTATTTTCCTTTTGTTTAGGAAGCTTAGTTTGTCTGGATATGAAATTGTTGGTTGAAGATTTTTTTTCTTTAAGAATGTTGAATATAGGCCTCCAATCTGTTTTTGCTTGTAGAGTCTCAGCTGAGAGGTCCACTGTTAGCCTTATAGGCTTCCCTTTGCAGCTAAACTGCCCTTTCTCTCTAGTTGCCTTTAACATTCTTTCTTTCATTTCAACCTTGGAAAATCTGACAGTTATGTGTTTCGGGGATGATCTTCTTGTGTAGACTCTTGCAGGAGTTTTCTTTATTTCCTGAATATGACTGTTGGGCTCTATAGCAAGGCTGGAGATGTTTTAATGGATGATATCCTGAAATACGTTTTCCAAGTTGTTTGCTTTCTCCCCCTCCTTTTCAGGGATGCCAATGATTCATGTATTTAGCCTCTTTACATAATCCCATATTTCTTGTAGGTTTTGTTTGTTCCTTTTTATTATTTTTTTTCCTTAAATTTTTGTCTAACTGTCTTATTTCAGAGAGCCAGCCCTCAAATTCTGAGATTCTTTCCTCAGCTTGGTTTATTCTGCTAATACTTGTGATTGCATTGTGAAATTCTTGTATTTTGTTATTAAACTTTGTCAGATCCATTAGCTTCTTTTTTATATCAGCTATTTCATCCTTCAGTTCCTGTATAACTTTATTGTGATTCTGAGTTTCTTTGGATTGGGTTTTGCTGTACTCCCAAGTCTCAATGACCTTTGTTTCTATACATATTCCAAATTATATTTCTGTCATTTCAGGCAGCTAGTCCGCTTATGAACTCTTGTTACAAAATTGGTGTGGTCAATCGAAAGACATATGACACTCGGGTTATTTGAGTTACAGGAGTTCTTGCACTGGTTCTTTCTCATCTCTGCATGTGAGTCTTCCCTTAATTGCATTGTAGATTGAGTACAGTCAGTAGACTTATTTGTTTGATGTTTTCTCTGGGCTGAGACTTTGTGCAGGGTCTTTATTTGAAGCTACTTTCTTATCTCTGGTTTCCGAGTGTGGTATGTTAATGAAGTATTTTTGATATTGAAGCTTTGGGGTATGACCCAGTAAGTGGCACTTAGGTGTATTGGTCAGCGGGTAGACTCTTGCTCAGTTGTGTGGCTCCCCTGTTTCCTCACAGTTGCAGCTCTGTTCCCTCTCAATACTTTGAAAGTGTGAGTCCCTCTCCCTCTTGAATGCTGGCTGTGAATCATGGCTTGGCACTTCTGGGATGTCCACTGCAGCTCTGGGGCAATCTCAGTGTTTATGTTCCTTCCCCAGCTTTGTGGCAGCAGAGGAAGGGACTCTATTAGTAGTTGTGGCCAAGAGGTTTTGCTTGTCTCCTGGGGGCTCCACCCCAAAGAGATGCAGGTCAGCAGTCATCCAGTGCAATCAACCCAAGATGGAAGGTCCGTGCTATTGGCCCAGCCAGGGGTTCCCTACTTGGTGATGAGCAGTAGCGGGGACCCATGGGAGATTGACTGGCCTCTTCTACCTGGGTTGACTGAAGCTTGTTGGAGGTATGGATAAGGTTCTTAGGGTCTTTGCTGCTTCAGTAGTCCAAGAATAGCAAATTCGGTTCCACTGCAGAGGCAGTGGCAGAGAGACTTTCAGTTGCCCCTGGAGGCTCTGCCTGGGGAGTTGCTGAGTTGCTAACGGCCTGATAGCTCGGGCAGGGGTAACTGGAGGCCCAGGTCTGGGGGATCTTTCCAGTGAGGAGATGTGGGAGCAGGCACCCACCTAACAGTCTGGCCACGTTTCCATAGGGTTGTTGCGGTATGCTGGGCACTCACTCCAGTCCCTAGTCAACTTGGATTTTCTAGTACCTGGAGGTATCACCAGTGAAGGCTGTGAAACAGCAAAGATGGGGGCCTGCTCCTCCCTCTAGGAGCTTCATCCCAGGAAGACATGGACATGTTGTCAGCCTGAACTCACCTGTAAGAGGTGGCTAGAGACCCCAATTAGGAGGTCCCACCCAGTGACAGGGAACAGGATCAGGCACCTACTTAAAAAAGCAGCCTGGATGTGTTTTCATAGAGCAGCTGTAATGTGCTGGGGAATTCCTTCTGCCCCTGGTCAACCTGAACTTTCCAAAACCCAAGGGCTGTAATGGCTAAGTGTCCCAAACAGCAAAGATGGCAGCCCACCCCTCCCCCAGGAGCTCTGTCTCAGAGAGGTGCAATGCTGCCACCAGTGGCTAGCTGGAATTCCAAGCCAGTCTTATCCTGTGAGGTGCCATGGAAGTATGGCCTGAAGACTGTCACTGCTTAGCATCCTGGATTCAGCTTCTTTCCTAGGGGTATGCATGAGGATCTAAACCCCTGTTTTGTCATGGTTGCAGATTCTTTTGTCAGGAAGCCTGGAAAGCCCAGGTATCTAAGGCTCCCAGGTCTTAGCCTGTGCCTGAGTGGCTGCTCTGCTAAGACTCCACATAGCTCTGTGTGTCAGACTGAAGACCCTGGTGGAGTGGGCTCATGAGGGGATCTCCTCACCTGGGTGTGGCAACTATCCCTGGGAGAAGCATGGGTTCCCAGGGGTCACACATTCTGTCACCACTTCCCTGGGCAGGAAGGTTCCACTGGCTCCATGTCACTCCCCAGTGGGCCATCATCCTGCCTTGAGTTTCTTTATTCTCCATGGGGTGAGTTGTTTCCTTGATTAGTCCCCATATGAGTACCTGGATATTTCAGTTGAAGGTGCTGTATTTACTTGCCCCTTCAGTTCCTCTATGTGAGAGGCAGCACACTAGCTGCTTCTAGTCAGCCATCTTGGCTAACCCCTCCCCATCTCGGCTTTAGATTTCTATAAAACAATAATCTGAAAGCTCATGCAGTGCTTACAAACAATAGGTATAAATGGGTATCTGTATTTCTCCATTTGTGGAAAAAGAGGTATACCAGAATTAATGAGAAACCATGTACCAGGCCCTGAGCCAAGCACTTTTTCAAACATAATCTAATTTAATCCTTATAACTACTGTAAAAAGTTAGTACTGGTATCACTACTTGACAGATAAAGAAACTGAGGTTTACGAAGCCCCTTTTGCACGAGGGATGGTAACTGGAGAAGCAAATATTTTCACTCAGGCCTCGTTGATGCATATTTTCTGCTCTTCTGTGATATTGCATGACCTATTATTTGAGGTTTGGCCTACATTTAAAATTCTAATCTTGAATCCCTGGGACAAAAATTTGACAGCAAAATGAGTTATAGCACCTTTGGAAAGCAAAAGCTTGAACTACCCACATTTCCTGGATTCACTGAGGTTTTCCAAAGATATTCTTTCATAGAATTCTCAAATGTTGTGAGCACTTATATCCCTAGACTTCAAGATTGAATAAATGAGATTTGAACCTGGCTTGGTTCTATAAGTAATTGGGAAACCTATCTTAAAATTTCTAGAATTTGTGGCCTAGAAATTAGTTAGAAGAATGGAATTGGAGAGGTCCCTTGAAGACTTCCTTTTACTCTCAAAATATTCTTCAGAAGGGCTGGGTGCGGTTGCTCACGCCTGTAATCCCAGCACTTTGGGAGGCCGAGGTGGGCGGATCACGAAGTCAGGAGATCTAGACCATCCTAGTTAACACGGTGAAACCCGTGTCTACTAAAAGTAGAAAAGATTAGCTGGGTGTGATGGTGTGCGCCTGTGGTCCCAGCTACTTGGGAGGCTGAGGCAGGAGAATTGCTTGAACCCAGGAAGTGGAGGTTGCAGTTCGCTGAGATCGTGCCACGGCACTCCAGCCTGGGCAACAGTGAGACTCCGCCTCAAAAAAACAAAAACAAAAAACAACAACAACAACAACAAAAAACTTCAGAATGAGATAGAAAAAATGTGACCCAATTCTGTGACTACTCCTTTTGTTTATTTCTGCATATATTTCTCCAATTCTTGTCCAAGTTTCCTAAGCCTATCAAGGATTTGAGCTCCTAGGTACTTCTTCTTTTACTTAATATTTCTCAATGGAATGCCTTTTTATAAAAAGTAGTTAAATATAATATACATTAGGTCTTTATTTACGTTAGGCCAATGTATGTTTGGTTTAGTGTAAATAAAGAATATGACAAAAATTCAGTAATAGAATCTATGGTAAAGATGGCAGATTTTGGGGTCACGCTGCCTAGACTTGAATCCTGTTTTCCTCGTTGTATAACTTTGGACAGAGTGTAATGTTTGTGTGACTGTGTTTTCTTTTAGTTAAACAGGGAATAGGATGGCACCTATCTCACATAGGATTTTTTTTGAGAATTATATGAGGCTTTATACTTTTAAAATTACTTAGGACAGTGCATGGTATAGTATAAAGTAAGTTCTGAATGTATTTGCTTTTATTAATCATTTTTATTTATACACAGTTAAAACATGTTTGTGATTCTGTTTTCACAAAATAATAAAGAGCGAAGGAAGATGGAAGTGTATTATGAAGAAAGGAGAGAGAAAAAAAGAAAGAGAGGGAAGAAAAGAGAAAGAAAGAATGTGGAAAGGTAGATGTGAATAGGAAGATCAATTAGGAGTATACTTAGGTCTCTGACAGTTCTAACATATTTAAATACACAATGAAAACTCTGCATACTTTCTTGCAAGCTTATATTCATTTATACTGAACATATAAATATTTCTATCTTATATTCATTTATATTGAACATATGAATATTTCTTAGGCAGTTGCTTTGCTACTATAGCTCACAGACTTAATAAAGGAATCTGCTACTTGCTAACAAAAATAAACATTCAAAAATTGTGAAGCTAGAACTTTCACTTAGTAACCCTTCACCTCAGCTCAAAGCCATATAAAATCCTTGATATATAACTGTGCTTAAACAGGGTAATTGCCTTGTGCTCAGTTAGAGCATCATAACTTATCTATAGTGCATTTATCTCCAGAAGGGTCAAATGTGTAATTTCTCTGCAACATGATACTGATTTTTCTATATTATAGTTATTTTGGCCACGTTGTAGGTTAAAAGCACCTCTCAGCATTGTTTTTTTTCAAGTGCAACGTGAGTGTTTTTTTTTTTTTTCTTTTCTTTTTTGCACAAGATTACATGTTCAGTTATCCCAACCCTTGCAAAGAAAAATTTATAAGCCTTCCTGGAAAAGCAGAGCTGAAGATTGTGGTTTTATGGTTTCACTTTGATCAAATTTATAGGCATAATCTGAATATGACCTTTTTCTAAGATTAACAGTTCCTTCCTTAAGTGCTGACCATGGTTAGGAATGGTAGTATTGTAATTTGAATTTTTAAAAATTCCCTGGAAAGTATTATTCTTTTCAAGACATAAGAAGAATGTGGGACTCCCAGTGAAAATGGAATTTAGGAATGATGCTAATAGTTCTTCTGTATAAATTTATTATTCTTGGAAGAAATCATTGAGAACTTTTAAGAAACCTTTTATTTTTTTTCTTTGGTCTTCTAGTATACAGGTTTATTAAAAAATTAATCCACATGAATAGTGATGTATATACAGACACACATACACATACATATACTCACACATATACACACACATACACATATATGTACACATTCCTCTGTATGCACATATTCTGTTGTCAGTGGTGTCTAAATTATTATAATTATTATTTCAAAGACTTGCACTGAACTTTATTTTCTAATAACAAATATATTTTATTTTGGTAAACTCACTACCATTTTAGTAACTAATATTTAATTTTGCTATATACCTACATAGATGTAAATATAGTTATGAACTGCTACTTTTAACATTTTATATAATTATATTTAATTAGACATGTAACACCTTTGACATGAAACTTGACACATCGTTAATTTTTGCCAGTTAAACCCATAACTAAATTTAATTCTTTAAAATACAAAATGTTTCCTGAAATGTCATTAGGGCATGCTTACACATAAACATATTCATGGATGCCCATATAGAACTTATTTATTTATTTATTTATTTTTGAGATGGAGTCTCACTCTGTCGCCCACATGAGTGCATTGGCATGATCTCCACTCACTGCAACCTCCACCTCCCAGGTTCAAGCAATTCTTCTGCCCCAGCCTCGTGAGTAGCTGGGACTACAGGCCTGTGCCACCACGCCCGGCTAATTTTTGTATTTTTAGTAGAGATGGGGTTTCACCATGTTGGCCAGGCTTGTCTTGAACTC
The DNA here is from genome assembly GCF_024542745.1 of Macaca thibetana thibetana. NCBI lineage: Eukaryota > Metazoa > Chordata > Mammalia > Primates > Cercopithecidae > Macaca > Macaca thibetana. The sequence goes on from NC_065579.1 coordinate 78,666,296, forward strand.
CTGACCTCAGGTGATCTGCCCACCTTGGCCTCTCAAAGTGCTGGGATTACAGACGTGAGCCACTACACCTGGCCAGAATTTATATTTTTATGAATGTTAAATTTATCAAATGTCACTAAGGATAACTTTTGTCTGGTACTTTATTGTTACTATTACTACTTAACCAATCTTCCTAAAACGAAGTGACATAACACAGTAATTTTATTATCTTTCATGGCTTCTATGGGACAGGAATTTGGACACGGAACAATGAAGATGGCTTTTCTTTCTTCCATGATGTCAGGGGTCTCTTCTGGGAAGATTTGATGGTCATGGTGACTCAAAAACTGGGGGCTGGAATCATCTAGGGCCATCTGCACTGATATATTTGTCCATTGATACTGGTTTTAGACTGAGTCCTCATCTGGACTGTCAGTTGAAACACTTAGTGTCTTAGTTCTTTCAGGCTGCTATAAGAAGATACAATAGATTGGGTGTCTTATAAGCGACAGAAATTTTATTTCTCACAATTCTGGAGGCAGGGAAGTCCAAGATCAAGGTGCCAGTGAATTTGGTGTTTGGTGAAGGCCCACTTCCTCATAGACAGCTGTCTTCTCACTCTAACCTCACACGGCAGAAGAGAAAGGGGTCTCTCTGGTGCTGCTTTTATAAAGGCACTAATTGCTTTTATGAGTTCTCTACCCTCTTGACCTAATCATCTCCCAAAGATCCCACCCTCTTCACCTAATCATTCCCCAAAGTTCCCACCTCCTACTACCATCACCCTGGGGGTGATTATTTCAACATAGGAATTTGGGGGAAACATAAACATTCAGGCCATAGCACTTACCCATAGCCTCTTCATATGGCCTTTCTCAAACTCCACAGTAGGGTTTCAGATGCAAGTGTCCCCAGAAAACCAGTGGGAATCTATTTTACCTGTTACGACCCAGCCTCAAAAGTCACATAATTATCACTTCTCCCATGGTTATAAGCCTGCCCAGTTTCAAGGGGCGGGGAGGGTTGTCACTGATACCATCTCTTAGTAGGTAGAGTGTCAAAGTCACACAGTGTGATGGGGGATATTGTTGCAGCCATCATTGAAAAATATAATTTTTTTATATTGGTGTTAAAAAAACAAATTCAGTAATCAGCCATTATTGGCTTTTAATATATTTTACACTACATTGACTTTAGTTCCATCTACAACCTCAGAATTTGGACCAGGACCAACATCACAAATGAGCCATAATATAAACACAGAACACCATTGCACTGTGCCCTTTACAAAGGAATGTTAGTATAATCTTACAATTCGGCCGGGCGCGGTGGCTCAAGCCTGTAATCCCAGCACTTTGGGAGGCCGAGACGGGTGGATCACGAGGTCAGGAGATCGAGACCATCCTGGCTAACACGGTGAAACCCTGTCTCTACTAAAAATACAAAAAACTAGCCGGGCGAGGTGGCGGCGCCTGTAGTCCCAGGTACTCGGGAGGCTGAGACAGGAGAATGGCGTAAACCCCGGGAGGCGGAGCTTGCAGTGAGCTAAGATCCGGCCACTGCACTCCAGCCCGGGCAACAGAGCCAGACTCCGTCTCAAAAAAAAAAAAAAAAAATCTTACAATTCAATGTAGACAAATGATCAGTGTTCTGTCCTTTTAGGACATGGCCAAAGAAAACAAACAAAGTTACTCTTAGCTACAGTAGCTAAACATTCAACAATAGAATATGTCTTCATTGCTATTCAGAAGAAGTGTGGAGCAAGACTAATACTAATATGTGCCAAATAATAGCATATGGAGATAACTATCCCATTCCCAGATTTTCTGTGCTCCTTTTCATGCACTGGTCTTGAGCAGCAGTTCTCAGATTCTTATCCATTGTCTATTTGCATTGGAACTACAGCCAGTAGGTCAAATCTAGCCTGACCTATAGTAGCAAACTACAGCCAGTAGGTCAAATCTAGCCTGGTGTCAGTTTTTTATGGCCCAGTTTGCTAAGTATTGGTTTCATATTTTTAAAGGAGTACAAAAAACAATCAATGACAACAAAAGTAAGAGACAGAGAATACCAAAGTTTAAAATATCTACTATCTATCCCTTTACAGAGAAAGTTTCGTGGCCCCCAGATCTTATATACTTGATGAAAATGTAGATTCCTTGGTTTTACCCACAAACCTACTGAATATGAATTGAGAGTGGGGAGTAGATTTTGGGAATCTGCATCTCTGAAGAGTTCCCAAAAGTTTTATAATGCCAGGTATATCTTGAGAATCACAAATTTTGGTTGTCCACAAATCCTTGGAAATATGCTTGGTTTGACTAATTTGACCAATGAACTGATTTTTATTATTATACTCTGCTGTGTAAAACATACATATATATGATTCTATTCATCACAGTAGATTTTATGTTATAGCTGAAAAACACTGAGTTGATAATTAAGTGAGCACTATTTTTCTAAAAAAGCTAGGATCCTTTTTAAATTTGGGCTTTGATACTTTTAACATGTTTTTGAGCTATATATGGTGTTCTTGAAGACTTCAAAGCCTTTTTTAAAGCAGTCATCCTCGAAAATTATTCCCCCAAGTAGTAAGGTTGTGCACAACTTTGTTTTAATTGTCAATAATTTGAAACAATTTTAGCATGCAACTATAAAAGACTAGTCAAACAAATTATATTCATGATATGACATACTTAACATCATAAAGGTAGCATTTTACAAAACTAATAAAATAGAAATATGGTCAAACTGAAAATTAAGGAACTTACAAAATAATTTGTAATTTAATTTCATTTGAATCAAATAGCTATTTACATATGTATGTTTATATCTATCTCTTTATTCATCTATGTATCTAGCTATTTATCTCCTTTCCTCTCTACTTTTCTCTTTAGATAAAGGATGGAAGGATAGAGAAAAAGATAAAGGAGCGAAGGATGTTCCAGTGTTGTTAGCAAACATGCCAATCTGTATTTTTCACATTTCTATTTCTGTAATAAAGAAAAATAATTTTACATGTAAAGAGAATAATGCTTAAAATTTCAAATTACATCATTTCTTGCACTGAAGACCTATACAACCCTATTTTAGTTAGAAAGTATTCCAAACTTCATATTTGGAATAATACCTTCATGAGTCATGTTAAGTTGAGATGTAAATGTAGTAAAACTACCTTCATGAGTCATGTTAACTTGAGATGTGAATGTAATTCTCAGGAGGCAAGACTAAATCATTAGCTTTTTCAATTAGAAGAGCAAACTAGGGACAGCCTTCTAAATGATATGGTAAGAAAGAACCTGCAAGCTCACATTATGAACCAATATGCTGATAGATATGACTCAACTAAAATGATCAAAAAAAGAGAAAATAGAATGAATTTATTATCTCCAAAGTACAGAGAGAGGTTATGCTTGAAAGGGTATTTTACGCTGATACTAATCTGTGTTCTTCGCTTCTTTCTCTAAACCTTTTTAAATTTTAATTGATAGTAGATGGTGAGGCAATACACGTTTAGATAAAGTTAATATAAAGAGGTCAGGTAATGAAACAAAAGTTGTGCTTAAGTAGCTTTTATATTCTTTTTACTTGTTGATAGAGAGATGCCTTCAACTTTAAATGTCGTAATCAATATAACTTTGTGTTACATCATCCTTACTGCAATATGTCTAGCAAAATACTTCAAAATATTTTACAAATACCTGCTGGTTAACTGTTATTTTTCTATTATTACCCCCACTCTGTTCTTACTGCCATAATTTCTCTTTCCTTAAAACCACTAGTGATGTCCTGTATTATGCAACATTGATTTATAGCTTTGGTCTGTTATTATTCCCCTATATCAAACCGTTTACGCCAAGCATACCAAACTCTTTTCAGTTTTCTAAACCTAAGATAATTTTGTGTTACTCTATGCCTTTGAACATGCTTTTTCTCTTACCTCTGTTGCCTTCCCCTGTCTAATTCATTAGACAAACTCTTATTCATTTCCAAGGCCAAAGATCAAACACTTCTTCTGTAAACTTTTATTTGCTGCATACTACATCTTTGCTACAACTAAATCTCCAGACCTATCAGATCCTAATTTGTGATACCACCATGGTAATCTGTTCATCTTTGTAACATAGTTCTTACCACATTACATTGCACTGATTTTCTCTACAACACTTAAAGTAGGCTCTTGTCTTACTTATATTTTAATCTTCAGCACTCAGCACTTAGTAAGTATCCAATACATATTTGTCTTACAAATGAATCTCTATTCCCCTTCATGACTCTTTTAACATTAAGCATTCTGGCCTAATTATACAATTCTCGGACTGCAGCTCAAATCAATTGCTGATTTTCCCCACTTTAGACAGGAATTGCATGTGATAGCAATTTTCCTATTACCTCAGAGATAATTGAATAAAGAAGAAAGTCAGTGGTGTTTGGCCTTAAATATTGAGTTCAGTATGCCCATCTATTGTGATTGCTTTTACTCTGAGCCACACACTACTGGAAAATGGACCATGACCTCAGTTTATTGAAGAAGGCAGACAGGAACAGATAATAGAAGGGAATATTGGACTGAAACATGGTAATGGGAAGACATTTAAGGAGGTTGCTGAGGTGGTTGTGTTTGTAACCCACTGAAATTAATGCACTAAATTGAAATCTATGGTGTTGCTTTTAAAAGTGATAACAGTCTGTACTAAAGATGGATTTCTATCTGGGTATAAGGAAGCCTGCCTGATATTAGGTTTGGATGATGAGTAGTAGAACCAGATGTCACTGATTGCTTGGTACTGTCTCTGCATTTACATTTGTAGGTCAATTGAATATTTTTGATATTTTAGTGCCCTCCTCTTTCACTCTCAGTTGTGTCCCAGTGATGGTGGTAGACTATACATCATATTAGAAATAAGCCATCTCCTTAGGGGAAATTAGTGATAGGATAATGGTAGGAGATATTCTTTGGGGGCTGCTAAATATAATTTCACATTTAATCCTTACAACAACTCTGTGGGAAGTTACTAGTATTATGATAATCACAGGTTTACAGAAAAAGAAATTGAGGCACAGAAAGGTCTAGAAATGTGCCCAAGTGATATGGTTAATAAACATAAAAGGCAAGTTTAAAATGAGGTCTTGTTTCAGAACTTATAACCTCAACTGTTTTGCTACATGGCCTTCTGGTTAAAACCATTTTATTCAGGAAGCAACAACCAGGTCATTTAGGACCCAGTCTTTCTTGCCTCTCCTCTCCTCCCCTCCTCTCCTCTCTCTTCCTTTTTCCTCCCCTCCCCTCCCATCCTTTTTCCTCCCCTACCCTCCCCTGCCCTCCCCTCTTTCCCTGTCCTTCCAATAAATGATTATTAAATACCTACTACATGTCAGGTGTAGTCCTAGGCACTAGACTACACCAGTAAGCAAAACAAAATCCGTGCTCTTATGGAGTTCAAATAAACCTCAGGAGGTGGATATTTAAGATGTGTTTTCATGTATCCCCTTACAGATATTTTGATGGAAGTCAGTGTTGCCTCCTTTGTATAATATGAAATAATAAAAATAAATTTGGCTGGGTAGGTAGAGTGGGAGGATGCAGCCATGAATATATACACAGATAGTTGATGAACAGTGTCTATTCCCTTGGGCCATGGCTGACTAGACATTCATATAATTCAGGAAACATTTATCGAGTGTCTACTGTGTGCCATGCTCTGTTGCAAGCTTTTCCCCAGAATAGGTTACCACATTACTCTCAGAACAGCAAGAAAAGAGGTGCATGACTACTCCATGTTTCTATTATTTCTAATGGAATTAATCACTTTATGTTTTTTTCTCATCTAAAACCAAACACACACAGAAACACACATGACACACACTCTGTTCTCTGTCCCCAGTGGCTAGATTTCATGGAAATTAAAGCATTTAAAGTTAAATAAGTAAGCCTTTTACTCTCTAATATAACGTGTTTACAGAAAAATTTTCAGGTACATTCTAATGCCACTGTTCCTTGGAGTCTACTTAGATATGACTTTGGCATATTCTACCTGGGGATTTGACCCCATTAGTCATGACCCTATTTGCAATATTCCTTCTGGCACATCCACTGAAGGGGATCAAGCCCACTGCCCTAATCAGGCAACTTGAATACTGACAAAACAAATCAATAAGCTCACTGGAGAATTTTACTAAGCTTGGCATCAAATACTTGGGGTATTTAAATTTCTAAAATATTTCCACCCTTTTTACATTTAAGCCATCTGAGAAATGTTATGCAGATGTAGCTTGAATGCAACTGTTTGTAGCTCCATTAAAGGTTAAATTTGCGTAAAAAATAAGTTATGAAATGAAAACTGTACTGCATTGAGGGTGCATTATATTGTGATTGACACAACTCCATTTTACAGATTGACAGTGAGACTTAGATACATTTAGATAATACAGGGAAATAAACATCAGGATATCTTATGAAAAACAATAAAATAGTTGAGGAGGTAGAGCCATTTGGATGCTAACACTGGCTAAATTTAGATAAAAGTGTATATTGTATGTGTTTATAGTGAGATGTATTTGCTGATATTTTCGTTCTTTTGGTCCAATGGGATATGATTTGGTATATTCAGTAAATAATCTTCTGAATGGAATTTAAGGACCATTAAAATGCAGATCCAAGAACACAATAGAGAATGTTAAATAATGTGAACATGGAGAGTAGCCTAGTAAAATGGTAATGGGAAAATTCCATAATCTGAGAGGTTTGCTGTTATTCTTCTGTCAGGGGAACCTATGCTAGCTAAAAGACCCTGTAAGAGAAGTTCATAAAACATTTATACATGTAATTAAAGGTTCTCTAACTTAAGACCTAGGGCATGCATCTTCTGGATAATTCATTGAATTTGCAGTTTTAATTGTGGTTATTGTAGATTTCTGGCATTTCTACATCCGTTAACCACAATGTATTATTTTTTAAAGTCTCCTTATAAAAATGCTTCATGAATCTAAATGTAACTCAAAGAGTAAAATTCATTACCTTTAGGAAATGTAATTGAAAACATTTTTTCTTTTACTCCAAGAAAGATTGAAATGGCTATCCAAGTAATGAAAGTGGTACAATGAAAAATTACGGCCTCCACAGGCCATCAGTTACGGCACCATCTTCTATTTATACGTAACCTTTTCTTGAAATACAACTACAAATATAATTCACGACACATTTTCAAAGTTGGCAAGTGTACCATATCAGGAGATTCTACCAATTTCCATAGTTATTTTAAAAACAATTTATTTCATGTTCAGTGCCAAATAAAATAAGTTCAGAGAAGTTTCACAGACTGATTTTCTGGGGTTCCTTAGGGCATCTCTGTGTTTTAAAACAACAGATGCCTGTTTGGATATTCTCTTCAAGTTTGTCCTTAAATTTTGGAAAGCAGTGAAAGGTTTTAGGATCTAAGAAGACTTTACTTAATGATCAGCTAATAAGGTTCGGGAATTTACTTAAAGATTGTCACAAATGATGATACCTTTCAAATAGAGACACTGGCAGAACAATGCTTGTCTGGTGACTCACACATACCTTTGCTGAAGAGGGTGGTGTGTAGACAAAGGATTAAATAGTATTGAAGTTAAATAAAGACAAATAGAGATAGCAGAGCCTGAGGCTCCTGGCTTCTGAGGCAGGTTGCCCCCATAGGTAATAGTTCATTTGTCTTGTACAGTGTTTTTGTAACTTTAGTGAAGATCAGAATCACCTGGGGGGCTTTTTAAAAAACAGATGATCAGGCTGTACCAACAGAGTGTCTGATTTATTAGGCCTCCCTGGTGTTGGACCCCTAAATTTGGATTGCGCAGAAATTTTCCCAGATAATGCTAGTGATACTGTTTCAAAAACTACACTGAAAACTTGTGATTTGTTCCAGTTATTCCGGGTTTTGGTGCGAATCTTACTGGATTGGTTTAAATACTCTCTTTTTAAATTTCACTAAAGTCAATCAATTTCTGGAGATTATTGCCCAGTGATGATATTCACAAAATCTGATATGGAAAAGAAAAACACGAGGTTGTTAATAAGCTATATGATATCTAGGATATAGCTGTCTGAGGGAGTTAGCTTTCTTTTGGGGTCAGTGGACACTCACCTCTGAAGAATTATTATTTGTAAACCCTGCTGGGCCCACTTTCTTCAAACCTCTTGGCAGTTTAAAGGGAGTCACATGAAGTCAGTTGCAGAAGATCAGCCTGGATAGACAGCACTCAATAGCCAAGAAATAACTAGGATACATTTGCAGATCTCATTTTCTTTCCATGATTACAAGTAATCTTGTCATGATAATCTTGTAGTCCTTTATGGACTCACTAAAGTAAGCATAATAGGTGATGTTGACAATTTGGTTTTTATTTGGCAGAATGATGTCTAAAAAATATAAAGGAATTTTGTCATTGGATGAAACAAATATTTATCTATGGGGGTTCGGCTTCTTTCCTAGTTGGACTTGGGCAATTTATTTAGCCCCTATAGGCCTCACTTTTATCTCCTATAAAATAAAAATAAAAGTACATATATTATATAGGGTTTAGTGAGATAAAGTTAAAAACTCCTATAAATCACATAACAAATGCCTGCCACATATAAGTATTCAATTAATATTAGCCATTAGGCTTTATGTATAATCCATAGATAAATAGACTAGCTGACTCTATCTCTTGGAGGCTCTAAAACCATTTCTTTGGGACTGCCAGTTCTGGAGAAGGCGGAATGGGGAGACACAGTGAGGTTATATCAAGATGATGGAACGGAGGTCCTTTTCCACTGGAGATTGTAACAAGGATGTGGGATGAGAGGAGCATCAGCAGGCATAGGTGCATAACAGAAGAAGTTTCTAATGAGGATTACAAAGGAGAAACAGAACAGTATTTTGCTACAATTCTCGTAACTGAAGGAAATGATGAAAGAGAAGTTAAACCTTCTTTTCCTTGACACAAGTCATTCTCCTCCTGTTCAGGGATGTAGCATTCTCTATCAGTACTCACCACTTTTACTTTCCTTCTGTCTGTAGCTTTAGTCACTCTATGCTGTAGTTCTCCCTGCTCTGTTACTGTACATACAAGCTACAAGGGATGCTTATATTTTTGTTCCCTGATAGTCAATTTAGGCCACAGGACTGGTAAATAAAAGGCGACAAGTATCCTTTCCTCATTCTAAGCATCTAAGCATCTGGGCCTGCTAAAAGGGCTTTGAAGCAATGCTGAGACTTCCTTGACAGCCAGGGGAGAACTGCATCTGCCTTTTCTCATTCTTTTTCTCACCTCCCTGCTGCAAGAATGGGAGACAGCACAATGAGTCAGAAGGAAGAAAGGAGGACAGGAGTAAAATAACAGATCAAGCCCCTCTTCCTCACTGCAGGCTAGTGAGCCTAGGCCAGGCCTGAACTACAGAAAGGTGACAAGCTTGTTATCATTTGTGAGATACGAGATACCTATTTTGACTTTTATTATTATATTGGATTTTGATTAGTATCTTTGTTATTAATACTTAAAAAGAGCTAGTTATACAATTCCAAAGCAACCTAAGCTGTGGGGTATGCCCCAGATATCTTCTAGAGGCTGAGAAGGAAGACCCAATAGAAAAAGTTTTAAACTGTGGTGGGAGAATTTTTTTTTTTTGTAGCTATTGAGTTCATTCCAAGAAACATTCCATTGACCAGTGTAATATTTGCCTCTTTGATTTATTTTTAGGCTTGGAATATAATCTTTAAATGTGTAGCATATTAACTTTCAGAGGTGACAGATTCATAGTTTATTCTACTGCTGTTTTCAAGAGAATAAGATAGTTCAATGAATTGAATAAAAGAAGCTTTGAAGCTCAGTGTTTCTAAATTAGATCAGAGGGGAAGGATGAGCAAAACAGGAAGACCAGGATTCCATTTTTGTCTAATTAATTCTTGTCTCAACTTGTAAACTCTGCATCATCCTTGGCAAACTCATTTTTCCCCATTGCCAGGATAGTTTGTTAATGTAGTTTCCTTTCTCTGGGACATCTTTTCTTTCTCTGACAGATGAAAAACACCTACTCATCTTGTGCATCACCTCTTCCATGTAACCTTACACCATAACCTAGTCCATCCTCTCCTCCAGAAGGAACTGACAGCTTGCTTTCTGTTTAAGCATTGAATAATATCCAGACTTTTTTTTTTCTGTTTCTTTATTCCTTTATTATAATTATTTATTTACAAGTCTATCTTTGTCTAATCAATTTGGACCTTATCATATTTCTATTTGCATTCCTAAAATGTAATAGCGTGCTTAGACTATATTAGGATGCCCGATGCCTATTTACTGAATGAGTAAATGAAGATATTGAAAGAGTGACTTTGTCTCCAAATGGAAAAGAGATCAGGTAGGTGGTCCAAACTGTCAGGAATGGGAAGCACAGATAATAAGATCAAATGTGTTTCCCATAGAGTCCAGTGTTTGTTACATGACTACCTTTATCAATCCCCAAGGGTTTATACTCTATTACTTCAATAGTCATTGAAATTGAAATTTAAGTGGAGTGATTCAGTAGCTGATTACATGTGCAGTTCAGATCTGTTTTAGATTGTGAATCTTCTATGTGAAACAAGTGCCAGCACAAGGAGAGTTATGTAGTTCAAATAACAAAACTGCTACATTTGCATATCATTGTTTTCATTTTTTCTTCTTACATTACAAATAGGTTAATACATTTGTTGAATTTGGGATAAATTTTAATTCTTGATGAATTCTTTCTATATTTAGACTGCTTACATTCAATCAGTGTGAAGTTGTAAAGGACTATCTTGTACAGTCATAATAAATTTAATTATATCCGTTGTTGCTTGTAGATAATATGATTGCTTATATTAGGTTTGTTTTATGAGGCATTTATACTCACTTAGCTGTGCAATCAATTGTTTATGTAATAATTATCTTTCAAAAAGTAATTATTTCAAAGTGTTGGCATGTTCTCTTGAAGTTTAAAACACAACAGTTTTCTATTGGTGTTTTGATGCTGGAGAAGTCTAATTCAGGAAATTGTGAAATGAATTTGGTGGACATCTGCTTTGAGAGTAACTGTGACAACAGTTCCTTAAAAATTGTTTTATGGTAGTGTACTTAGAGACATTAGAATGCTCCAAGTTTTAGTTTGTAAAAACCAGGCCAATTTTCAACTGCTTTTGCAGGAGCATATGTGTTTGTTTGGCACTCTTAGGAACTCAGCTGGTACAATGTTACTGGTAAACTGTTGGATAACTATTCACAGGACTATGTCAGAGTATAGGCCACTTGAAAATAGGAATTGTTCATACCTTAGAATCAAGTAAAAATAGACCCTAATCTTGGAGATTATTATTTTGTTGGCAAAACAGATACTTTGTGCCATTGTGCTGCCTGCTGCCCACAGGCTCTAGAAACATACAGTTGGTGATTGTTCTGAGGAATTATATCACAGAGGGGCACTACTGCGGTGAGTTCACAAAATTTAACAAGGTTGCTGAACACAATATATAGGGGAATCATTGAGGTCCCTGGGAAAGATTCTAAAGTATGTACTGCGAATATGTTCATTAAATGATGATCTGGGAGAAATCATTGCAAAGATTAACATGTTTTTCTGGAAGCATATCTATTGCATGGGAAGTAGTAATTTCTTATCTCTAGGCAAGGCAAAGTTGCATAAGCATTGAGAATGAAGAGTCTAAATTTCAGTGATCACATGCCCAAAGTAATGCCTTTAGTCCAAGTGACTTAACTGAATACAGGGCTTAAGTACTCATCTTCTAGCTAGATTGTGTCATTTTAATAGGCAAGACAATCACTTAGATTGGTTAGCAGTATCTTGTGTTATTTTATTTATGAGTTGACATCCATTGATTTTGACAACATTTGTCCTTATCTTATATGAAAGTATCAAATTCTTAAAGTTAATTGTCCCTTAAAGGTCCTGCTCATTCTAAGTGAGTTTCTTGGCCAGTTGGCAATAGACTTTAGGTCTGCTGATATGATGATGGGAGTCTTGCGGGGGCAAAGTTGGCTGCAGACTCTGCAGTTAATGCTTTGGAGTAGCAAAAGCTGTTTTCACAAGGTCTGTTAGAAATGGCATGAACTGACCTTCCTATCAGGCAATAAGTGGTAAAGTCTAGATTCTACTTTAACCTTATTGTTGATTTTACTAAATTATTCCAGTACTAAACTATTCCAGTCATCATCATCCTCATCTATAAAATTAGGTGGTTAGAAGATTGTTAAAGTTCTTTTTAGCTCTATTATGGGTTACATCAGAATTGGTATACAAAATATCATAGTTGATAAACAACTCTGTCCTTTTTCTGGAAATACTTTCTAGAATATAGTTTCCAGTTTTCCTGTATTAAGTGTGATCGTATAACTGAGTTCTGGCAATGGAATGTCAATCACCATTTGGAGAAAAAGTTGCTCTTTACTCAAGGACACTCATCTTGGAGTTACTATGAATAAGAAGCAATTGAGATTTGAGTGTTTATCTAGAAGTATTACCCTACTAATAATCTGGGGCTATCTAATTATAAGAAAATCTGCCAATAGAATGTGTTCTCTGCTTTACCCCTTCATCTAGATATCTATAGCATTTGTGGGATAATATTATAGCTAGTGTATAGGCAGAGGTGTGGAAACAAAATCTTTGATGGTATTGAAAGATAAAACATTATTTTATTCCAAAAGCTACTTTTTCTAAAATATGTAATGAATTTTCTGAAAACCAGTGCAGTGTATTATAAGTACTTCCAACTAACCCAGATAGAAGGACTTGCCTTGTAAAAGAAGAAAATCAAATGCTCTAGGTTACTATGTGTTTCAGTTTCATAAGTATGCATTTTAGTATACAAACCACAAAAAAATTAGCTGTGTGTCACTGTGCATGCATATATAGTCCCAGCTACTCAAGAGGCTGAGGCAGGAGGGCTGCTTGAGCCCAGGAGATTGAAACTGCAGTGAGCCATGATTGTGCCACTCCACTCCAGACTGGGCTACAGAGCAAGACCTTGTTTCTAAAATATAGAAACAATATATAATATTTAATATAATGACATAATATTAATATAATATGTAATATAATGACATAATATTAGTAAAATATATATATTACAATAATCTTTTTATTGTTTGTAGAGAGAAGGTCTCCTATGTTGCCCAGACTGGTCTCAAACTTCTGTCCTCAAGTGATCCTCCCACCTTGACCTCCCAAAGCCCTGGTCTTACAGATGTGAGCCACCACACCTGGTTGAGAAAATCATTTTAACTTAGATTTATATGTAAGATATATATATATATATGCATATACATATGCATTTATCCATACAAAATTCAGAATACAATATTGATTCTTTATAATATTGCTTAAAAAGCAATCTTAAAAGCAAGAATTTCAAGGGAGTTCTGAAAATTGTAAGTTAATAATTTGATTCAAAGTTTTGAGTAAGATGGGGAACATGTATTTTTCCTGTTTAATTTGTGAAACACTGAACAGGGGAAGGAAAAAATGATTGAATAATTGGATACTTGAATTAGAGGGGACAGTGTAGATTTTGTTTTAATTCAAGTACCTTATCTTCAAGATGAAGAAACTGAGGGGAAATAGATTAAATAGTATGCTCAGGTCTCATAAGTAATGTCACTATTAGGATTATAGTTCTGTGTATTATTAGCCATTTGAGTGGAGTAGAAGATGTCTGGCAGGCTCATCCCCCATCTCACAGTTATATAATTACATCCTGACTCTGTAGCTGATGATAATGAGAAAGATACATAGGTTAAACTTATATAACATTTGTTATGAGACACACATGGTTCTACATGTTTTACAGATAGTATCTCATTCTAACAGCAACTCTGATGTAACCATATTCCAATTTTGTCTCAGTAATCTTGCCTTCAGGTATTTAAACATTTGTCTACTCCCCCGCAACACTGTAGCAGGGTTGGTCTGTGTAACGTGTGATGGCATTTCACTTGTGATATTAGGTTACAAAAGACCATGAAGATTTTGTCTTGGGTTTCTACTCTCACTCTCTACCTCTCCCCATGTCTCTCTTGGATAATTCACTCTGTGGGAAGCCAATAGCCATGTCATGAGTAGCCCTATGGAGAGAGCCATATAGTGAGATCTCTTGCCTGCTGTGCAGATCCTAGGGCCACAGTCAAGCCTTCAGATGACTGCAGCCTCAGCCAATAGGCTGACTGAAACATCACAGGCTACCCTGAGTCAGAACCACCCAGCTAAGTTGTTTGCAGATTCCTACATTGTATTTAAGTCACTCTTTTCAGCTGTATTAACGCCAAAGTATTGTTGTTTAATGGCATTCATTGTCATAGTGACTATGACACATTTTTTTTTTTAAAGCCTGCAGTTTACACTTAACTGTGAAAAGTTTGCTCTTGTGTATGATTTCAAATTAGTGAAGTGGATCAGAAATAATAAAAGGCAGAATAAAGTTGTGATATAAGTCACTGGTGCACAAAAGTTAAAGAAAGGTGAAGGAGTGGGACCCATTAGCTGAGAAGAAGGGTATTGAGGACGGACTCTTACCTCAGAGAGATAATTGCCTTCTGTCTGTTAAACTGGGAGCTGAAACTTGTCACCTTGGTTACGAGAGACTTGATGCTCAATAGTCAAAAGTGAAATGACTTGAAGAGTGTTAGTTTCATTGCTAAGTGGACTAAGAGAAAAGTTTTCCTTGGACAAATATAGTTGTCCCTCAGTATCTGTGGGAGATTGGTTTTGGGATCTCTTGCTGATACCAAAATCTACTAATGCTCTATTCCCTTGTATAAAATGGCATTATATTTGCATATAACCTACACATATCTTCCTGTATACTTTAAATTACCTCTAGAATGCATAAAATACCTAATACAGTGTAAATGCTATGTAAATAATTGGCACACTGTATGTTTGATTTGAATTATTTTTCATTGTTATTTGTATTGTTACTTTTTATTTTATGTGTCTAATTATTTTTTACCTGCTGTCATTTGAACCCATAAATACAGGGTCTGCAGATATGGGAGATCAACTATACATTCTGTTTAGATGGCTCTGGTGATACCAAGCTTAACATATCCGGCTTGAATCACTGATACCGAGCAAAACAACTGAAGATACTAGAAAACTTGGTGTGTTTCATGTAGCTTAGATATTTTTAAAAAGGCAAAATGGATGACTGTGAAGAATAATTTTATAGGATTAGTGTAAATATTTTAGTAACATTATACCTGTTGTTATTTATAAAAAAATAAGAAATTGTATCAAGGATATTGGCATGAAAAAATATGAATGTTATAGACTGTCTGAATGTTTTATCAAGATAAGAAAAGGGGGAAAAGTAGAAAAACATTGAAAAATTATGACTGATTGGATGCATGTTTCACTCTTTTGGGGAAAACCTTATCGTAACTAGACTGTTTTTAGAGATGCTGTGACTCTGCAGAATATCCCCAGACTTCCTTTGCAAAGTTAGTTGACCTATCATCTTCATCCCCGTGGACATGACTTCAAGTTTCACACGGCATTGGAGTGATTGGTTTCATGTCTGTGTCCGCCATGGTCTTGTGCACTGGTGAGAATTAAGTATTATTTATTTTGATATCACAGTGTATATGTAGTACTTGGCACACATTACAAGCTCAACAAAATGTTAGACAACTGAAAAATGCATCTTAAAATAGTGTTTAGAAAATGCAGTGGTTCGTACATTTTTCTTTCAAATATAGATACTGTTAGAGACTGCTAAGTTTAGTAGAAATCTTAACAATGGCAGGGAAATATTTGATCATAGTTTTCCAATTATTTACATAAAGAAAGAAGATAATCATTTGTTGCATTTTCTGACAATACAAATAATTTTGAAGGTCAAAATTATCATAAGGAATCTAAGCATGGAATGTACCATAATAATTTATTTCTCCATGCTTTTTGGCATGTTATTAAATCTTTTGGGAAAAAAAATACCTTTATGAGCCTTTAAAATGATATTTTAAAAATGTTTATATTTTTCAAGATGTTTTAAACGATTCAACCTTTCTTTCTTCACATATAGTGAAATATTTATTCATTTACAAAAATTTCTAATGTACTTATTTGCCTGCTACTATTTAAAGCACCTAATCCCTTTTACCTAGTGCTGGTATGAAAAACTGTCTTTATTCATCGAGCTTACATTTTAGTGGCAGGAGTAGTTAAATTAAAGTATACAGGCAATCAAGAGTTCTTTGGACATGCTAAATTTAAGAAGCCTAATAGATATCTACATGGGAATGTTGAGAAGGAAATGCATATGCCTAGAGCCTATGGGAGAGATGAGGACAGAAGATAAAGATTTAGAATATAAAATAATAATGATATACAAAGCCCTGATATTGGATAAAATCACCTATGGAGTTTGTATAAATAAAAAAGAGAGGATACCAGAGGACAGATTCATGGACACTTTAATATTTAGAGGTCTTGCAGAGCAGAATAATCCACGAAAAAGACTATAATGGAGGATGATATCAAGAAGCCTAAAGGAAAAATGTCTTTCAATAAGAAGGGAATAGCTACTTATATCTGGTACCCTCAGAGGTAAAGAAAACAAGAACTGAGAATTAACTACTGGGTTTTACAAGATGGCAGTCCTCAGTGGCTCATATATTCCTACTGCTGCTTATAATAATAGTAGCAATAGTAATTTTAATAACATAGCACCTCTCAGGGCCAGATACTGTTCTATGTGCTTAACAGGTATTAAACAATTTATATATATACATATATATAATGTATATATATATATTTAATTTTATTGATGATAATTGAAAATACCTAATTGGATTGAGCTGAAATGAAAATGGGAGGAGGTGGTTGTATTGGTTACGTATTGCTACATCAAAAAAAAAAAAAGTAATGGCTTAAAATGAGCAAACTTTTATTTTTCTCATTATTCCTACACATTAGAAATTCTAATTTAGTTGGTTGGTTCTAGCTCAGGGTCTCTTATGAGGTAGCAGTTAGGACAGTGGGTGGGTCTGCAGTCACCTGAAGGTTGCATGGGCCTGAATGATTCTCTTGTGAGATGACTTAGTCACAAGGCTATTGGCTGGAGATCTCAGTTCCTCACTGGCCATTGGCAGGAGGCCACAATTCCTTGCACCCAAGCCTTTCCATATTGCTGGTACCAACAGGGCTACAGCCTTTCCTACAAAGCAAGAAATCAAGGGCAAATGAGGAGAGACTGTGATGATGCTTTTGATGACTTATTCTCAGAAGTTACATACTGTCACTTCTGTCCTATTCTATTCATTAAAATTATGTTGCAAAGGATATTTCTATGGAAAATTAGTTCCCACCTTTTGAAGTGAGTGTCAAATAATCTATTAACATTATTCAAGCCACTACTTCAGTGATGAAGTGTAAAGATTCCAAATATATGCAAGTATTGTGAAATTTTTTTTGATAAGGGTAGCAGAGAGATGAGAAGTTAATTGAAATTAGAGATACAATGAAATATTTTTAAAGACAATATTTAGGCATATGTTTTGCTTATATGAAGGAAAAAACAACACGAAGAAGAGAAAGAAGACATGCAGGTCCTCAAGGAGGTTTGGTATGGGAAAGGATCTATATAAAAAGAAAGAAGCAGTGGATGCATCTTTCAGAGAAATCAGAGGAAGTTAGAGAATGGTGGGTACACAGTCAGGTAGAGTGGGAAATTATTTTATAGAGGGAAGTTGGGGTAATTTTTAAAGTATGGTCTATTTTCCCTGGAAATTATTAGGTGAGAATAGCAGCAGAGAAGGAGAGGCAAGGAGAGGGGTGCTGGGGATTTGAGGACAGAGGAAATCAGAACTGTGGGTTAGCTTGGAGAGTTGGACGATGAATTTGCTATGGAAGTTAAGTAGGATTGTCTGACTTTTCTGAGTGCCCATTTGAGATTCATGATCATAAATATAAGTGAATCCAGTCAGCACATTTATAAGATTATGACTATCTTAGACCAGATCATTATTACCATGTGCCTGAATTATTATAATAGTTACCCAATGGTCTTCCTTTCCTCAGGTTTCCCTACTACTGCCACATCAATCTTCTTAAAACTCTTTTCTGCATAAATTAAGCTCTAGGTCAAAAACTTTGTTTCTCCTTGATCTTGAAGGCCAAGCACTTAGATTTTTTCCCTCAGCCTGTCATAATACGGCCATAGACTACATCCCCCATGATGGCAGACCACAAAATATTTTCCATGGTGCATTCACATGATCTGTTTTGTATTTTGGATGGCTTTTTCTGGTGGTTGTATGAAAACATATTGAATTAAGGCATTACCAGATTCACAGAGACCAGCAAGGAGGCTGTATCTGTAGCAAAATATGATAGTTGTACCAAAGCATTAGTAGTCAGAAGAGAAGTGAGCTGATGGGGATGAGAGCTATTAGGAAGGTAAATCTCTTGACTTCGATGTAAGGATAAAGCGATAGGGAGATATCTAGAGTGACAAACAGATTTTTCACTTATATGATTGTTAGATGGCGGTAACAGAGAATGGAAAAGGAAGAAACAAGATGAAGAGAAAGAGAAGTCCAGCTTAATACATATGAAATTTGACATACCCAAGTAACATACATTTGTAGATGTTCAGTAGGAAACTGGAATGTTTAAGTTTGAGGTCTGAGTTCTAGACTGGGGATCAAAATTTGGTAATCATTAGCAATGAAATCATAGATTGGTTTGTTATCAAGTATTGATTATATATATAGTATTAGAGAAATTGAGACTATCTGAATCCCTGGAAAAAACTTTAAGGATAGAGGAAGAGATTCCCTCAGGAAAGAAAATAAATGACATAAGGGTAGCAAAAAATAAAATAGTAAGTGTTATTACAGAAAGTATAGGAAAGAGCTTCTTAAGTCAACTAATGTTTATATTTAAAAAGAACTAGGATAAGATATACAATAGTGCCATTTGAACAGTAGTTCTCAACTGTATCTGTTAGCATCATCTGGAGGCCTTCTTTAAAAATCAAGTAATAACTGGATTATATGTCTAATAAATTAAATTGGAATACCTGAGTAGCAGGTAGTAGTGGTCCCCTTTTTAAAGCTCTCTGATGATTCAGATGCAGATTAAAGGTAAAGATCTACTGAGATAGAGTAATTTGACTGTTTGTTTCATATATTATATGCATTAGGGTAAGTGTAAATGAAGTTAGATTAAGTTGCCTGTGGCAATAAAATTTAGATAGTGCTATTACTATGAAAGTAGGGAATATGAGCCAGCTATGTGTGGTGGATTGCAAAAAAAAAAAAAAGGAATTTATTTTAGAAATCCCACTTAACTCTGTATGTACTCTCATTTGCAATTTGACTTTGTTGCTCCTCTCTCAAGAGGTACAGTCTGTTTCTCTACCTCCATAATTTGGGCTGGCCCTGTGACTTGCTTTGACCAATGAAATGTGGCAGTAATGCTATTTCAGAAGTTCTGGGCCTAGGCCTAAAGAGAGCTTGCAGTTTTTGTTATCATTTTCTTGCCTCCCTGAGACCAAAAACTAAAGAAGCTCAGGTCACTTTCCTTAAGGGTGAGAGGCCATGTAAAGAGAGAAAGGGAGCTTGCTGACAGCCAGTGCCATCCTCCAGACATGTGATTGAGGCGACCTTGGACAGTCTAGCGCTAGCTGAACAATCAGATGACTGTGAACACATCAATGACTCCAAGAAAAATAACCAGAGAAGCCTCCTTTCTTAGCACAGCCCATCGAAACCCACAGAACTGTGAACAAATAAAACGGTTGTCGTTTAAACCACCAAGTCTTGGGGTGGTTTTTATGCAGCAATACACAGCTGACATACTAACATTAGAAACAATTACCCATCTTTAGATGTAACTGATGAAGCAGTCAGTTATAAATTCTTTTGTCTATCGATAATTTTGATACTTCCTGAGAAATCTATTTTAAGTCTCCCCTGACCACATAAACCTTTTATAAGCAGTGTATCTGAAACATAGGAGTATTGCAGACTACTGTTTAGAAATATGTAATTATTCAGTTTGGTGCATTATCTAATAATTTGCCCTCCCAACTTCGTTTCCTGCCTCTTACTTTGGGTATGTTATTCAAAGAAAATAGCCAGAGATGGTCTGTTACTCTTGCTGCTGCTATTGTTACCATTCCTACTGCTACCACTATAGTAATAGAAACAACTAACTTTTGTTAAACATTACTATTTGCCAGAAGCCCTCCCATGAACTTGGCTTTCTGTGTCTCATTTTCTGCTAACACTGTGTTACCTAGAGACTGTTATAACCTCGGTTTACAGAGGAAATCAAGGCTCAAATACAACAAAATAAGGAAACACAACTAGTAAGTGACTGGAAAGTGACTTGATATAGGTTTGAATGAATCCACAGACTGTTTTTCTAACTAGTTTTTTTTTTTTTTTTTTTCTTTTTGCCCAGGCTAGAGCGCAGTGACGCAATCTCAGCTCACTGCAACCTCTGCTTCCCAGGGTTAAGCAATTCTCCTGCTTCAGCCTCCCGAGTAGCTGGGATTACAGTTGCATGCCACCATGCCCAGCTAATTTTTGTATTTTTAGTAGAGACAGGGTTACACCATGTTGGCCAGGCTGGTTTTGAACTCCTGACCTTGTGATTTGCCTGCCTCGGCCTCCGTGGTTTTAGGTCCCTTTAAAACCACGCCCGACCCTAACTAGTTTTAAAAGTCCTTAGGTCTATATCAAAAGCATTTTCATAATATGCTCCCAAATTTTTCATTTGTGAATTTTCTGAAAGAAAGAGACTTTGGGGCCACTGTTTTTAAATAAGGAAAGACAACTACTATTCTTTGGGGACCTGCTAATGTGCTAAGCAATTCATCCATATTATCTAAAATACTCCTCACAGCCATCCGACATGACACATATCATCTCCACTTTTATGCCACATAAAATAGGGAGATTAAATAATTTTCCGAAGGTTATATGACCTGGAACTGGTATAGCTCAGACTCTAACACAGGTCTATGGGGCCCTAAGCCTCAAATTCTTTTTATTATGTTACTTTGGCTTTATCTTTGAATTTATATCCAGTGATGAACTTAATTTTATTTCTCAGAGACCTAGTTCTCCCATCCGGGATAAACAGCTAGCAGATACTCCATCCTTCATGTTATCTTAAATGTAATTGTCTCAGGTAAGTCTTTTCTGATCTCCTAGATTAGCATACTTTCCTGTTATATAGATCCAAGGCACCTTTTTTTCCCTTCTTACTTTTAACTTTTTCTATTTTTATTTCCTCAACTAAGTGCGAATCCCCATAAAGATGAGGATATTTTGTCGTCTGCATCATTAAAATTTCAACACTGGTACAGAGGCTGACACAGAGCAATCTCTCAATAAATCATTTTGTGAATTAATTCATCAACTTTTAGGCTATGGACAGGCCTGGAGAAATGACATTTGTGTATTTAAATTTATTGTAACTAAAATCCCATAATATAGTAAGAAAATCTTGATAATAAGAGCAGAATAAATACAGCTTTGAGATAGGACAACACCTTCAGGATACAGAGACCATGATAATGTAAAATTCTCCCTGCTTCAGTAAAAGTCTGTCATGCAGCCCATTGAAATCTTACCCTCGATGGCTTTTTCCTCATTGTGTTCTCAAAGTGGAGTCTTAGGCCACTGCACTCAAGGAGTCTAGCATTGATTACAGGTTTGTTTCCATGGATACCAATCAGTAGGAGAAGACAGAAAATAAACAAGACCTAAACATAAAGCATTGATATCATATTGTACTCTTCATAAAATAGAATCAAGGAAAAGTACATAATTGAAATCAAGGTAAAAATATGTCATGTGTCTTGGATCAAAATAGCAAGTCAGAGGTTGAGCTGAGTAAAATAAACTTGAGTTCTTTTGTCATTTCTTTCTTTTCAAGCTTTTTGGAAAGTTGTAATATTTAAATAAATAGGTGAGATTTCTGTCTCGTAATGGTTAATTCTGGTGATCACCTAGATGAATAATTTTTTTTGGAAGAGATAACACTTAAAAGATGACTTAGAACCAGGTAGATAAAAAATGAGATTGATTGTATTATTCAGTTTCATACTGGAGCATTAACACAGCATAAAGCCAATCCAAAGACTATATTTTAAGGCACTTGAAAATAATTATTTCAAATAAATACATAAATGTGAAAATATAATCTATGTAAATCTATGTAAATGGATGGTTATAGTGAATTAGTATATAACGTTACTGAGTAGATTGCTCAGGGTTTCATTAAATAAAAAGGACTAAAGACCTGGGTTAGCAAGAAAAAGCTCTTTTGCTCTATTTCAGTTGTTTTAGATTGTTAATCTGGTCCAAGATGATCAACTTCTCATTAATTATAATAATTAGAACTAGATTTACTGAGCATTAGTGTAATTTTCAATCATGCTAATAGTTGTGCTATCCTCTATTCATTAATATAAATGAGGTAAATTAGAACCATGACATTATAAAGAAGAGGCAGAAGCTGTGGGAACTTTGGTGGATCCTCCCTAAACCCCATTAATTTAATTGTAATGTGTTGTTCTTCAATATTTCTTTTCACCCTTTTTATTTTCCATTGCTAATGGTTCTTCAGATTAGTTAATGAGCATAGTAGGCTCTTAATTTAAGTGACTGCTATGGTGTGGTCTAAATCATACATACTTATATTGTCTCATTAACCTTTTCTCACATGTTCAATCAATGAGCATTTATGGAGTAGCCACTGATGCAATTTGGAATTATACATATCAGCATAACACAAAAGAAAGGAGTGGCATTGTATTAGTCTGTATTCACGCTGCTGATAAGGCATACCTAAGACTGGAAAGAAAAAGATGTTTAATTGGACTTACAGTTCCACATGGCTGGGGAGGGCTTAGAAACTGGTGGGAGGTGAAAAGCATTTCTTACATGGTGGTGGGAAGAGAAAAATGAAGAAACAAAAGCAGAAAGCCCTGATAAACCCATCAGATCTTGTGAGACTTAATCACTATCACGAGAAAAGCACAGGAAAGACTGGCCCCCTTAATTCAATTACCTCCTCCTGGGTTCCTCCCAAAACATGTGGGAATTCTTGGAGATAAATTCAAGTTGAGATTTGGATGGAGACACAGCCAAACCATATCAGGCATCCCCTGTTTTCCAGGAGATCCTAGTCCAGAAGACATTGTGGATTGGATTGATATTGTTAAAAATATGAAAGCAATTTCAAAGTAAAAATTGTTTTCTTCGTGGTGTCCTTAAATATTTGCTTTCTATCTTAAAGATGCCAAAATAAATTCCCTTCTTCACCTTTTATATTCGTTTAGACATTCCCAGAAAGGCCTTTCTTGAAAACATTACCTAAATTAGGTACCCATTTTATGGTCTTAACAGATCTCCTTCAGTCTTAACTTCGCGTCCTTCTGGTATTGGCCAGAAATCTTTCTCAAATGGAATCTTATCTCTTGCTTTTAAGAAACTGCACAAAGAACAGGGTCTTATTGCACCTGCTCTTTTTTAAGTGCCTTCAGCTCAAAATAGTTAATATACTCGAGAGTCATATGTAGGGGTAGCATATTCTTAGCTCCTTCACATTCATTGAGCAATCTTGTACTGCCTTTGTGCTAGACACTGAGAATGACTCTGAGGATGTCGGACATGGCAAGTTTCCTTTCTAAAAAGAACATAGTCTAGTTGGAGAAACAGTAATGAGAGATGCTCATGCCACATTCAGTGCCAGAACTTGGATTTGAATTTTTTCCAGGGGACAAAAGTCTGTGTTTATTCCCACTAAAACACACTGCCATTTCAAAGAGATTTGGGCTTTATTAAAAACAATAACAACATTATGATTCTAGCAGAGATTAAATATGGGAGTCATATAATCAGCATTTTCTATTTGTTTATTGTGACCAGAAAACTGGGAATAAATTGGGGGAAGGAAGGCATGAAGGGAGGAGGGAATGAGATAGAGATGCAGAGAGAAAGTATCAGGAGGGCCATTGCTTATCCTGACAAAAGGTAATAAGCCAGTAGCAGTAAGAGGAAGAGGAAGGGATAGATTCCAAAGATGTTGAAAGAGTGAAACACAATAGGTCTTAGTGGCAGATTAATGTGGAAGTGAGGACAGACATGGATGAGGCAAAGAGTGGGGTTAAAGAAGATCTCCTATTTGTGGCTTGATCATCTTGGTGCATGAGCACCTTGGCATATCACCAACTTCTGTGCTGTTGCAATTCACAGAAGTAAGAAATATGGGCTAAGAAGCATGTTGGTAAAATAGAAAAAAATTCAAGTTTTCATTTATTTTTGATAGAGTAGGGACAGGTTGAAAGGGGCCCTGAGTATTTCCTGAGATGTGGCAGGCATGTTTCTGCTGTTACAGTAGTTGTTATTGTTTGCTACCACTATCACTACTACTGCTGTCGTAGCTACTACTTATCCTCCCACTTTTGAACATTTATTTATAGCTGTGGATTGAGATAGGCTGCTCTATGTATATTTTCTTTGCAGTTTTCACAACAAACCTATGAGATAAATGTTCGTCTTTATTTTATGCTGAGTAAACTGAGGCCTAGTGAGATTTAAGTGTTGCTAAATAAGATTGCTGATTGTCAAGAAGTTAGTGAATGTCAGAATGGAGATTCAACCCGATTTCAATGCTTATGCTCTTTCCAGTGCCTCCTATCTATTCAATTTCAAATCATTTGAATATTAAGTACCTGTGAGACATCCAGATTTGCTTATTTGTAAATTGTGCATAATTATAACTGCTTAAATGCATAGGAAAGTGTGAAACTGAGATATGCTACCCAGTATGGAATATTGACAAGCTTTTGTTGAAAACCCTTTTTTTATCATTTGGTATTAATTAATTTCTAGAGAAGAATTTGACCAAACTGTGAATTACTAAGTGGTTTTTAATACTAATAAGATCAAGGCTAAAATTTTCTTGGGAATGCTTGGTTTGTCTTCTATTTAATACCTCCAATAATGAACAAAAATTATAGACTGGAAAACTTGAAGCTAAAAAGAACTTTAGAGATTATTTAGTGAAAGGGTTTATATAAAGAAACTAAGTTCTAGGCAAAATTTGCTACTGCCAGTCCTTAAATCATATCCAGACATGTGTGTGTGTGTGTGTGTGTGTGTGTGTGTGTGTGTGTTTTGTTTGTTTTTGAGATGGAGTCTCGCTCTTTCACCCAGGCTAGAGTGTAGTGGTGGGATCTTGGCTCACTGCAACCTCTGCCTCCCAGTTTCAAGCAATTCTCCTGTCTCAGCTTCCCGAGTAGCTGCAATTACAGGTGCACGCCACGATGCCCAGCTAGTTTTTGTATTTTTGGTAGAGATGGGTTTTCATCATATTGGTCAGGCTGGTCTCAAGCTCCTGACCTCAGGTGATCCACCCTCCTCGGCCTCCCAAAGTGCTGGGATTACAGGCATGAGCCACCACGTCCAGCCGTGTTTTCTTTCACCTACATAACATAATAAAGTTGAGTGGTATCATCCTCTTTATCTTGCCCTTGAACACACCACCTCATTGGCCGCAGTCTCCGCCCCATCCATATTTTCTTACAGAAACTTTTCTTTCATTGATCTGTCTAGCCTCATAGGCCTTATGTTTGTGATGCCTAATCTAGAGACCAGTTCAGTATTATAAGTTATTCAGTTTTACAGAGGGAAATAGAATCTAAGGTTCAGGATGTATTGTCTTTCAGTCTGTTAAATCTACCATTATTTTTTCTTGTGATAAAGAATGTATTAGTTTGCTAATGCTGCCATAACAAAAACTACTGACTGGGTGGCTTAAGCAACATAAATTTATTTTCTCACAGTTCTGGAGGCTAATAGTCCAAAATCAAAGTAGCAGTAAGTTTTGTTTCTCCTGAGGCCCTTCCTCGGCTTGCAGATAATCACCTCTCTGCGCTCCCTAGTCTTTTCTCTACAGCTGCATCCTTGATATTTCTTTCTTTTAATTATAGAGACATTAGTCAACTGTGTTAGGGCTCACCCTTATGACCTTATTTATCTTTAATTACCTCTTTAAAAGCTGTATCTCCAAATACAATGCTTTTTTAAAGTACTGAGGGTTAGGATTTCAATATATAAATTTCGACAGGGACCCAATTCAATCTATAACAAAGAGTATTGGTTGATTACATAATCCCACTTAATTTAAACTGGTTGTGACTGCTCCTTTCCTAGAGGGCCTATAGCACTGTTTTTAACCTCCATTATTGCACTGTTTTGTAGTTTGGTAATTTACACACTGGCTTTATCCTCATTAAAAGGTATAAGTATCTTTAGGGCAAAAATTTATAGCTCAGTGTCCTTTATGGCATACATTTTTTAAGAAGTTATTATTTGATAACACAAAACCAAAACATTTTCAATTTTAAAACACTCACTGGTTCATTTTGCTTGTATTTCAACATGAAAGAAGAATGAGTGAAACAATTATTTTTGTTTTAGAAGAAAGAATTTTGGTTAAATTAAGATGTTGTGATAAAAACTATATGGTTGAGTCAGTTATATTAAAATTGAGGTTAATCTCAAATTCCAATGAGTTGCATGTGTTTATATAAATTTTATTTTTATGTGGTTATTTTATGTAAGATAATATTATAGCTCTAATTGATATTTGTTATTAAGATAACTAGATTTTGAAAGTTTATTTCATTGTATTTACAGGAACAAATGTTATTAAGTTAACACAAAGTCATGCCTTGTTTAACAACAAAGATATTTTCTGAGAAATGCATTGTTAGGCAATTCCGTCATTGTGTAAATATCATAGAGCATACTTTCCCAAACCTAGGGGGTGTAGCCTACTACATACCTAAGGTATGCAGTATAGCCTGTTCCTCTTGTGGTACAAACCTGTACAGCATGTTATGGCATTGAATACTGTAGACAGTTTTAATGTAATAGTAACTATTTATGTATCTAGACATAGAAAAGTTTCAGTAAAAATAGGATATTACAATTTTATGGGACCACCATCAAATATGTGGTCCACTGAAACATCATCATGTGGCATATGATTGTATATCTCTTTTGCCAATTTGGAAAACTTGTTTCAGGTTTAATTTTGCACTCCAGGAACCAAAATAGACATGATATAACCTGCATCTATGTAAATTGGACCACCCAGTGGATTTTTCTACAGTGACACATTAAAAATTGTATTGAAACTTTGTAAGTATTAACATAAATTTATTTTTTGTCACTGACCTAAC
Source organism: Macaca thibetana thibetana (assembly GCF_024542745.1). Taxonomy (NCBI): domain Eukaryota; kingdom Metazoa; phylum Chordata; class Mammalia; order Primates; family Cercopithecidae; genus Macaca; species Macaca thibetana. The sequence goes on from NC_065579.1 coordinate 78,693,544, forward strand.
TTTGCTGAAGCATTACTTTAAGAGCATAACAATAACTATTGAATTTCATGTCAATCAAATGCATCCATTTTCCTTACTGGTATTTTGCAGTGTTATTTATAAAATAACTTAACCATAGCTGAAGGGAGCAGTGTTTTGAAACTGTCCAGCTAAACTTGCAGCACTTGAAGGATAAACACCCTTTGGCGGTTTGCTATAAGGAAAACTCTATGACCTTTAGAGTGAGACTTATATGATTTTCTTTTAATTGTTTTAATTTAGTCATTTATCCAATAAAATTTTTGAAATTTATCTAGGCATCTCAGGTACAAGCAATGCTTCTTATTTGCTGTGGAACTTGGGTAAGTCACTGAACATTTAATGGGCCTTGGTTTTACCTATTAAGTATTACCTATACTTTTCATGGCAACAAAGGATATTAAATGAGAAACTGTTGTGAAAGCTCTTAAAACAGGGATAGGCACATAGTAGGAATTCCACCAATTATTATTTTCCTTCCAGTCTGGCTCCCAGAATGTAGGCTACTACATGGTGATTGTCTGGAATTTAAATTATAGTAACAGAAAAATTGGAAGATGCTTGAAAATGGAGCTGATACAATCAGGAGGTACAATTGTTCAATTGGATAACATTTATTTAATTTTACTCATAGGCTTTCCTCGGTCATTGCAGCCATTGATAGGGTGGTTGGTGGGAGACAGAGAGAAGATGAAAGAGGGAGAGAGAGGCAAAATATTTGAAGCATATTGGCATTATTTTTCTTGTGATTTTCATGGTGTGGTTAGATGTCTAATCAGGTTTCAGGGTTAGTTTTTCTCTTTTTCTTAAAGACAATTCAATTTTCAAAAAATACTTTAGTTTTGTAATTTTCCTTATTTGGGGAAATATAGAAACTGTTCTTTACAGTCAATTTGTTTTTAATGAATTAATTGCCCTTTAAAGTAAAATTATTTGCCAGTTTCTTTCAGAGCTGATGCACTACCATCAGGTTGCCATCTGTCTTTACTTAATATAAGAATCATGCCCTGGCTGGGCGCGGTGGCTGAAGCCTGTAATCCCAGCACTTTGGGAGGCCGAGACGGGCGGATCACGAGGTCAGGAGATCGAGACCATCCTGGCCAACACGGTGAAACCCCGTCTCTACTAAAAAAATACAAAAAACTAGCCGGGCGAGGTGGCGGGCGCCTGTAGTCCGAGCCACTTAGGAGGCTGAGGTGGGAGAATGGCATAAACCCGGGAGGTGGAGCTTGCAGTGAGCTGAGATCCGGCCACTGCACTCCAGCCTGGGCAACAGAGCAAGACTCTGTCTCAAAAAAAAAAAAAAAAAAAGAATCATGCCATAGTACAGAGCTAGGGAAACAGACTGCGCAACAGCATATTGGATCCTGTTCCCACTGTCTTCCCTGAGTGACTTAACAACTCTAAAGCTGACTTGACATCTTTCTACTTCTGTCATTCCCTTGGCTATATTAGATTAATAATGATTCTTGACTATGACAGTAATTATGTTATTAGGAGAACTAATAACTTCTATTAAGTGTTCATGGGAAGAAGTCCTAAAAGACATCCATAATAGCTACACTACTTCCAGACATATTACAAATAAGACAGAATTGTCATGGCAGGCAGAATTCTAAAGTGGTTCCCAAGACTCCCATCCCCTGGTGTGCATACCTTGTATAGGTTGATGCAAAAATAATTGTGTTTTTTCCCATTACATTTAATGACAAAAACCACAATTACTTTTGCACCAACCTAATATAATACTGCCACCCCCCACCATGAGTGTGGGCAGAACTTGTGAATTTAGTTGGACAGTCATTCCTTTCATTAAATTATTGTATATAACAAATGGTGATGGGCTGGTCGCTGTGATTGTATTATATTACCTGGACAGAGTGTTTTCTTCAGTCCTGGAAGAAAGCATTCAACCACATTATGAGTTGACTGTTGGAGCCATGTGGTAAGAAACCGTGGGCAGCTTCTACTTGCTGAGCAATCACTGGCTGACAGCTAGCAAAACATTGAAGACCTCAGTTCTAAAACCATCCATAAGCCTATTACCTGTTTTAATCAGTATTAACCTTTATGTATTTTTATGTATTTCATCTTAGTCTTCCTTGGTATTACTGTCCAACTTTCTAAGTTATTTATATTCATTTATTTTTATATTCATGTGTACCACTTATCAAACTATTTATATATTGTATTAATGTGTGTCTGTGCAAACTTTTCAGTATGCTTTATCTGAAGGCAGGAGTAGGTAGCCAAGAGAAGTAAGAAAAATAATTGGCCAGTAAGAGCTCAAATAGGGATTGGATCCCAGATGAACCCTTACTAGATGTGTAATCTTTTTTCGTTTTTTTGTTTTTTGTTTTTTGTTTTTTTTTTGAGACGGAGTTTTGCTCTTGTTGCCCAGGCTGGAGTGCAATGGCATGATCGTGGCTCACTGCAACCTACGCCTCCCAGATTCAAGGGATTCTCCTGCCTCAGCCTCTCAAGTAGCAGGGATTACAGGAACCCCACACCGCGCCGAGCTAATTTTTGTATTTTTAGTAGAGACAGGGTTGCACCATGTTGGCCAGCCTGGTCTCAAACTCCTGACCTCAGGTTATCCACCCACCTTGGCCTCCCAAAGTGCTGCGATTACAGGCATGGGTCACTGCGGCCGGCCTAGATGTGTAACCTTTTTAAAGTGACTTCACCTTTTTCTGCTTCAATTTCTTCATCAATAAATTAGTGTGGTTGAAAAGATTTGTACAAATTTTGTACAAAATGCTTTTCCAAAGTAACCTCTGGTGCAGAGAATTTCAGCCTGATTTAAGGCTATTAGGTCCTCTTTTAAGATGATGTCTTTTAGTGAACTCCAATATATTCACATAAAAGGCCTGTTACCTGCCCCAGCTTTCTTCCCTCCCTACCAGGATGGAACCCAAGGGGAATCTAAGGAAGGTAGTTGAAAAATACTGGCCCTGGATAATCCAGTTTTACAAAGTAATACTTATCACCTATAAACAGGGATGATATTTAAAAATGTTTAACCACAAACTGAGCATAAACACTGACTACACAGAATATGTCCAGCTCTAAAGATCCCAGAAGACTCTATTGGAGACTGTGGCCAAAATTCAATGCTGCCTATAATCAAGGATTTTACTTTTGGAATATTATAATCGTTTTATTATATATGGTCAAAATGTTAGATTTCTAAAAATATTGAGGTTCCAAGACAGTTTATTTAACAGTTATACAGTCTAAGTGTGTGCTAAACCCTGTTCTAAATGCTTTATGTGCACCTCACAACCACGAGGAAGCAAACATAGAAAAACCTGAAGCACAGAGAGGTGAATAAACTCAGACAAGGACACACTGCCAGGTGGGGAGTCAAGATTCTAACCAGGAAGTTTGCTCTTAAGTCTGGACTCGTATCTCTATGCCATCCTATGCCTTAGCATCAAGCGTGACAATGTGTTTAGAAAATATGGTGGAGCTGAAACATTTTAAGTTGAGAATTTCTCTCCTCTGTCTTCAGTGTACATATGATTTTAAGTTATTTAGTCATTTTTAATGTCAGTTTTTAATTTATGTATTCATGGTTGAAAGACTTAAAGAAAGGCCTAGATGCTAGTTGGTGAATCTCACCAGAAGCATAATAATTTTCTCAGTCCTCACTCTTTTTTATAATATAATTTATTGAAAGAGATGTTTGTTGTTAGAGATTCACAGCTAACAGAATGACTATCACAAAGTATGAATGCAATTTACTAATTGCCACTCTATAGATATACTTGGTACTTGGCAATGGACAGGAGAAATCTGACAATTTTGATTAACCATGCACTTTTAATACTTACTTTATGTTTTCCCAATAATAGCAAAATATTTATTATCATGAAAAACTTTGGAAGGTGAATTTATTTTCCAAATGTGGCTGAGGTAAAACTCTGAGCAATTATTAGTAATACTCAAATGTGATTAAACACTAAATTATAAATTGTCGTAGAATATTGTTTAAACATATTACATCAACTAATTCAAATTACATTTCAGAGCCCAAGAGAATTAAGAAGAGCCCAAGAAATGATATAGTAGTTTCCCTGGAGGTACTTGTGTTTACTATATTTTATGTAGGCAAATATCTAATTTATTTTAAAAAGCAATATTAACCAGAAAATATCTGGTGATAAATAATTTCACAGGAAATAATTCATAGGGATGACTGAAATATTTTTCTTTTTTTATTTATTTATTTTTGGGTGAAAAGAGACAGGAAGGTGTGATTATTGTCTCGCAGAAAAGATGTTGCCTATTTAATCCATAAAAAGAAAAGGAATGCTTTAAGACAGTTTCTAAAGTATTCTTCAGAATTTCTTAGTAAATTGGTGTTGGCTCTCTTAACCTTTTCTTGTAGTTCTTATTTTCTTCAGAGTTTTCATGCTGTCTTCTGGAGTCCTCCAAATTTTTCTTATTTGTTCAAATCTATATATTCTTCAACTGATCACAGTATTGTAATAAAAGACTTACCAATATCTAGTATAATTTTGTTTCTTTCTTATATAAGCATGTTTTTTCTAATTATCGAAAATACAGAATTATATAGTAATCAATTTTAGTCAACTTAAATATATTTTTGTTACCTAAAAAACAGAGAAAAATACTGCAAATTAACTGAATAGGAATAGTATTATAGAATATTATCTATATAATGTTGTCAGAAATGCTTCTCTTACCATTCAATAGAAATATTTCTGGCATTTGGGATTCTATAAATCTTAAGCAATGTTCTGCCTTTGATATTCAACCATATCCATCACTTTACATCCTTCATGAAAATCTTTCAATGACTTCCCGTTACCACCAGGATAATGTCTAAACTCTTCACATCCCCAAAAGCCCTTTATGATTTGACTGCTTGTGACCACTTTGACCTTCTGTATTGTCACTGTCTCATGTTGGTTGGGCCAGGCCTACTCTCTCTTACCTGAGCCCACAGCCTACAATGCCTCTCTCACCTTTTCAACTCTTTCTCCGTTTACATGCTGCCTCCTTCTGGAGGCCACCTCTGATCTCCCTGGCTATCCTAGAATGTCATTTGCATAGCACATATTCTTCATAGCACATAACTTCATGTTATAATTCCTATTTCGTTATCTGCCTCTTCAGCAGATCTGTACAATTTTTGAAGGCAGATACTATTTTATTCATCATTATATTCCCATAACCTGCTATAATACATGCCTCCCATATTGGAGGCATTTGATAAGTATTTGTTGATTGAATGCATGAATATTAAAGTGGTAATTATAGAGGAAGGTGGAGTGGTATGCCCCTATAGTCCCAGCTGCTGCAGAGGCTGAGGCAGGAAGATCACTTGAACCCAGGAGTTTGAGGTTGTGGTCTGCTATGATCAAGCCTGTGAATACCCATTGCACTGCATCCTGGGAAGCATAGTGATAGTTGGCCTCTATAAAAATAATTTTAATAGTAACCCAAAGCATTCAGGAATCATGAAATATTTTCCAAATAAAAAAGAAAGATCGAAGTATTGTAAGTATAATTTTAATATGTGTATCGTTATTTACTCTATTCATAAATATACTAATTAATATTTAAGATAAATGTAATGACTTTTTAAATTAGAATGTTTGTTTAATGCAATAAGAGATTTTTAATTATGATATATAGGGCTAACAAATGTATTATATTGATAGGGACATATTTTTCTGTATATTTTACTTGTTCGATATGCTATAAATAACTGTTCCTCACTTGATCATTGATTTAATATGATATATGTCCCATATTGTCAAATTATTTATTTGAACAGTTCTAATTACATCTATTGTATCTTCAAAATTGCATTTTTAAAAAGCTGCAGTTCTGACAGCTTAGTGGAAAATGTACTGATATGAAAATATATTCAAAACTGAAGATTTGTTTGAACATTGTATTTATTAGCTCATAAAAGATAAAAATAAAACCCTAGGGTGAATTCTAGATTCTGTAAACAAACCTTAAATTATGACAATAAAGCCTTACTTTTCACTTAATATATTCAACATATTCAAAACATTAAAATAGTAACAGAAAGTTAAGTTGGTTTTCCCCCTACTCATTGAGATGACACAATTCACTTGCTTTTCCTCTAAATTAATACATTATTATTTTAAAATACTGCTACATTTAAGTATACTCATGAATCATATTATTTTTCAAGTGATTCAGGAGTCAGAAGAGAACTCTAAGCTTAGTCACTGAGCATTATAAATACAGACATACTCTATAATTAAGGATGTGAGTGTAATCTTTATAAACCCCAACGTTTTTTAAAGTATTTTAAGTGGCTTCAGCACAGTTAAAAAGTTAGGATGTGGCCATGTGATTCATAGTAACAAATCAAACATGCATGGGCCAAAGATTTTGTCTTATGTTTTCTGGTAGTGTACATGGGAAAATTTCTATAATTTCCTCGAAGAGAAACTGCCAAAATTTGGTACTTGGTTCTAAAACAGTATTTTGCAGAAGTGTTCATATAGAGTTTAATAAATAATGTTCTCTACATATATAAAATGTAAATATACTACCAGTTTTTAGGCTTTTAATAATGAAAGCTGAGAGTCTGCATCGCTTAGGATCATGATCAGAAAACCCCCAAATGAACATGACTTAAAAGATTTTTTTTCTTATCTGTAAAAAGTGCTAAAGTTAAGCAGTAGTGTTGGTTGGTGACTCCATAAATATTTCCAGTACTCACATGCCTTTTATTTCTTTCCATACCATGACTAAGATATGGCCCTCATCCTCATAGCCCAGTATGACTACTAGAGCACCAGCCATAAGATCTAATTTCCAGGCAAAATGATGAAAGAAAGGCCAAAAAGAGGGGCTCCTCCTGCTTCCTTTACGGACACTTTCTGGAGTCACAAAAGCACTTTTATTTGACATCATTTGCTGAAACTTAAGAACAAGGTCACAACTCACTTCAAGGAAAGCTAGCAAATCTAGATTTTTTAGTTGAACTTTTATCAATAGAAAGGAAAGGGGGAATGTGCTCCGGCAGTGACTGGCAGTGTCTACAACATAAAACCAGAATCCACTTCAACAACATCAGTTCTATGGGAGACAAATGTATTTGAAGGAGGCAGTTTTTAGGTAGTCTGGTTGAATCCAGAGATAAAAGCTATGTCTAGATCAGCAGTTTTCAGGTCAACAACAATTTATTGAGTACCTACCTTGTGCTAGATAGTTGGGAACACAACAGGGAACTGAGGTCATGATTTCTGACCTTCTAGAATGTATAATCAATTTTTAGCAGTATAACTTAAAAAGAAAAAAAGCTAATCAAGAAACTCAGTACTCAATATGTAGACTTTAGAGAGAGGCTTCTGATAATTTGAGGATTCATTATTGAAGATTTTGCCACTATTTATATATGGAAACAACTATTATTCCATAAAAATACTCATCAATGAACTGATTATATATTTAATCCCTATACAAACATTTCTCCAAGTTTAACATTAATATCTATATCTCCATTTAACTAAGTAATGCCTTTATCAATTTCCCTTGCCTAGTATTATTTACATGTTACTATATAATGTAAGTAACTTGAAAAGTATAACATCTAAGCCTTGCAATAAGTGCAATTTTTCATGAATTTGACATAGCTGCTGTTGGAGAAATGATCAAATTATATGCAAAACCATTGGAAAGGGAAAGTGATGACATGTTAGAGAATGCTTCTGCTGTTTCATAGTAACCGGGTTTAATTAACAGAAGTGAGTGAGTGATGACATGGCAAGGTCAATGCTGTTGAAAGAACTTTTATTACTCCTAGTTTCCAAGAGGAGGCCCACTATCCTACACAGGGTCACTTATGAAATTACCAGGTTTGGTCAGGAAGTAAAAGGAATGAGGGGACAGTATGGCCCAGAGATTCTGTATTGCAGTTTCTGAGAAAAATACAAGACACCACAGGGTAAACAGCTTAGGATGAGCTATTTTGAATAATTTTGGTGAGCTCTTGGCTATAGGGGTTGTCTCTGATACCTGGCCCTGGTGATTTAAGGCAGGGGAAATACTGGCTTGGCATGTGAAAGTTAGATAAAGAAGGTAGTTGAGGATATGAGCGTTGGCTTGGTTGTATCTGAGTCCCATTGGGCTGCTACAACAAAATACCATCAAGTGAGTACCTTATAAATAATGGAAATGCTTTTCTCATAGTTTTGGAGGCTGAGAAGTTCAAGATCAAGGAGCCAGCTGATTAGGAGTCTAGTAAATATTTGCTCTCTGCTTCATAGATGGGGCCCTCTGGGTATATCCTCACACAGTTGAAGGGACAGGCCAGCTCTCTGAGGACCTCTTTTTAAGGGCACTAATCGCACTCAAGATGATTCTGCCCTCATGATATAATCATCTCCCAAAGGCCCCAACTCCTAATACCATTACTTTGGTAATCAGGCTTCAATGTATGAATTTTAAGAGAACATAAATATTTAGACCATAGCAACTGATTTGCATATGTAAGTGGTACTGGCTGACAGGTTGTTCACTATCTCCATGAATTAGCTAGCCATGAGAAGGGTAGTTTCTCCAAGATGAGCAAGGCCCGAAGATGTCAAAATATCAAAACGTATACAAAATAAAAACTTGATGAATACATACTACCACATCACACAGTCTTCATAGCTTTCTTTTCCACTTCACCCTAACAGTTAGTCTCAATTCTCATCCATGTCTGCATCTTCAGACCCTTATTTGTAAATAAGATGCCCCATAATGATTATGATAAGTAAAACAAATTATAAAAAGAACTTGAGATTTTTAAAAAAATACACACACAATAACAATGTATTTCAAATGCACCTCTGTAAACAAACAAATTACAAAATATAAAAATGTAATATGTTGGTCTAAAACCATATATATTAAATCACTGTCATATAAAACTATATTTTAGATTTAATTATAGCAATTTACATTGAAAAATTGTAGCACAGTTTTTGCTCAGAGATCAGATGGTAGCAAAAGTCTGCCTGAATGTGTATATTTGTAGGTAGTCTTCTAGTTGCACCAAAACTGGGTTGCTAGTCTACCAAATTTGGACTGATTCATGAATGTAGCTCGTTTAATTTTTTTTTTTTCCCGACACTACATAATAGAGTAGTGTTTCTGAAAGCATGGTTCTAAGAACAGCAGCATTGGCATCACTTGGGATCTTATTGTCAGTGCAAATTTTCAGGCCTCACTCCAAAACCCAATGGATCAGAAACTCAAGGATAGGGCCTATGAATCTGTTTTTAAAAATCTTTAGCTGATTCTGATACGTGCCAAAATTTGAACACATCTGAAATGGGGAAAGAGAAATACAGATCGATATCAATTTTTTATATAATAAGCAATCACAAATGAACTTTAAGCTCCTGAAAATATGTTATATAAGGGATTTGAGAAATTTGAAGTAAACGTGAAGAAGTTGAATGACCTCATCATAGGTAAAGCACTTGCAATTGAAGGGAGAAGATAGTTTGTTCAAGAACCAAGTGAAGGCTAGTGTTACCAGATTCCATACATTATTCCTCTGTAGAGTTACAAGCTACGCTGTAATGGAAGAAGAAATCTTTTTGCCTGTACCTCTCTAACCGTCAACAGCTTGTGAATATTCAGAAAATATTTAGATATGTGATTTAACTTAGCATTTTGGTAAGATGTTAGAAACTTACATACGGTATATATTGAGGTGCTTCCTAATATACATGTAGATGTGTGTATATATATTCAATAAGGATTATTGTTATACTTTGTTTAGTTGCTATAAAGTTTGCAAAGCTACATTCTTTCATTTATTTCTCATAGGATTATTTCTCATTAGCATATTAGCTCTTCCGTTAAATGGTGGAAACTGGACCACAGTTAGAAGGTAACTAATTCTGTACTCAAATTTAAGTTGGAGTTATTTGTTAATGTTAGGTAGCATATCTTAATTAATATGGACATTCAAAGTTTGGGTATTATAAGGTGACTCTGTAAAGTTTTCTGAGCTAGATGTATTCTAATTGCTGATTAATTCCTGAAACTGTGCTTCTCTTACAGTGTTTCAAGATGGTTTAGAATGATAACTTCATAAATATTGGGTAGTAAATTACTTCCTAATGAAATGGAGTGATAATTACTTTTGAATAGTGGTAGACAAGGGTCAGTAGGAGGGTATTTATTTCTTCATAGACAAATTTTGCCACTCTAGGCAGACATCAAACTAAAGTAAGTTTCTGCAGAGAGTGATGACTCATACATTTTGTGTTTTCTGATGACAGGAGTTGGCAGTTTTTTAACACTTAAAGAGGAATTACAGAGTTTACGCTTTCAGACCAAACACTTGATAATCTGGTTAAAAATTTACAAAATAAATACACTGCCCATTGACCATTTTGGCTGAGTGGGATAAATTTGTTAAGAGTATTTTGACCAATATAAATGCATTCATTAATAGTCCTTCATTTCAGCAATGTAAATGCTGAAATGTAGGGTTTAAAGGATATCTGTTGATTATGATAAAATAGGTAACCAAAAATATGTACATGCTTAATAAAATACGAGTGGTAAGTCTGCACTTTTAGAATTCTTGTAAAATACCTATATTTTTCCTATCATCAAACCCAATAGTAATCAGAGAGCTTTATTAGAATTTTTTTTTTTAAGTTAGAGACAGAGTCTCACTCTGTCACCAAGTCTGCAATGTAGTGACAATCATAGCTCACTGTAATCTGGAACTCCTGGGCTCAAGTGATTCTCCTCCCACAGCCTTCTGAGTAGCTAGGAGCCCAGGCATGCACTACCATACCTGGTTAATTTTATATGTATATATATTTTGTAGGTCTTTAGATGGCCCAGACTTGTCTTAAACTCTTGGCCTTAAAGGGTTCTCCCACCTTCGCCTCCCAAAGTGCTGGAGTTACATGAGCCACTGTGTCTGGCCCTATTAGAATTTTTTTAGACCTTAACAATGTATTTGATAAACTGTAAAATAGGTTAAGAGTTAACGTGTGATGAACAGAATATGGTAGTGTCAGTCATGGTTCAAGTTATGTGATCTCTGAGGATCTGAAAAATAAACTATCAGTGGAGATCAGCAGTTAAGACAACAGCAAGGATTTGAGTTCTGCTCATGAATCATGGAACTCTGAGCTAGAAGGAGCCACAAGAAACTCTCTGCTATAGGTCACTGTCAGGCGAAGCATTTATTTTTACTATTTTACAGCTGAAGTAACTAACATCCAGTTAAGCTTTAATTTGCCCAGGTACCTGTAGTTCATATACAGTAGAAGCAGTGAAAAATGAAGAGGAAGGAAAATACCTTATAATCAGGACCCATATTACTTAATAAATAGTGTTTCAGAATCCTGATGGTAACCATGTGATACAGATGTCATAATCCCTATTTTTTGAAATGAACAAAAAATGAACTAAAAGTTTAAAATAATCATTCAGCCAATGTATTAATTTTCTGGTCTGCCACAACCACATGCCACAAACTGAGTGCCTTAAACAACATAAATTTATTTTCTCACTGTTCTTGAGGGTAGAAGCCCATGATCAAGGTGTTGGCAGAGCCATATTCCCTCTGAAGGCACTAGGAAAGATTTATTTCAAGCCTCCCTCCTAGCTTCTAGTAGTTTCTTGGCTTATGACAGCATAAATCTGATCTCCACATAGTGATCTCCTGTGTGCATGTTTGTGTCCAATTGTCCCCTCCTTATAAGAAAATCAGTCATATTGCATTAGGAGCTCACCTTTTTGCAGTATGACCTCATCTTAACTAATTATATCTGTAATGACCCTATTTCCGATAAAGTCACTGGCTTAGTCTATTTATTTTGCTATAAAAACTATGTGAGGCTGGGTAATTTATAAAGAAAAGAGATTTATTTGGCTTATGATTTTGCAGACTGTGCAAAAAGCATGGCACTTGCATCTGCATGTAGTGAGAGCCTCAAGCTCTTTTCACTCACAGTGGAAGGTGAAGAGGAACTGATGTGTACAGACATCACATGACCAAAGAAGTAGGAGAGAGAGGGAAGGGAGATGCCATGTTCTTTTTAAAGAACCAGCTCTCATAGGAACTAATACAGTGAGAACTCACTCATGACCATGAGGACAGCACCAAGCCATTCATGAAAGATCTGTCCCCATGACTCAAACACCTCCCATCAGGTCCCACTTCCAACACTGGATACCAAATTCCACAATGAGATTTGGGAGACAAACATCCGAACAATAGCAGTCACATTCTGAGGTACTGGCAGTTAGGATTTCAACATAGGAGTTTTTGGAGAACATAGTGCAATTAGCATTTAATTGTAAATTTTTCTGGCTCCACATTTTACATTTAATGGTAGAAAGAAACATTTTGTTTTGTAAAAGGCCATTGAATGTGGTGTTTCAATTTTTCATAAATTAGAAAAGGGAGGGAAGAAAATACTGTAATGAACAATTCATTGGAAAAAAATATGTAAGTTTTATAATGTCAAATGAGGGATTTTGCTTTTTATGTTGTTGGTAGGTAGGGACAAGTTTTAGTAGGACAAGGTGATAGAGTGAGCTCTATCACACTATCATTAACTGCTAGTAATATGCAATATGGACTAAAGGAAAGAAAAAATGATTGTAAAGAAGATGAGTTTAGAGGCTATAACTAAAATATAAGCCTGAGTCTATAGGCCCCAAAAGAGGCAGTACAGTAAGGATGTGAACCTGAGTCAGGCAAGACCACTTTGGAAAAATGTATTTTATAAGATTTGGTCTTTAATTGCATATGGATATAGAAGAACCAGGAATGATAGAGTTCCACGCATGGACAACTATGCAAAATGGTAATCTGCCTATACAGTAAGGAGATACTACTTTTTGTTTTAATATTTGACTTTATTTCTGGATCTCCCCTCATTGTTTTAATATAATAAATTTATTTGCTACTTCACTTGGTTTTCATAAATAGCATTGGTTATAAATTCCTTATGAAAACCATAAAAAGAGATTTCCTGTTGAAAAAAATATGGTGTTTTGTGTAAGTAAATCAATATGCATGAGGATAGACAAAGCTTTATCCATATGATGTATCTTGGAATAGTGTTAGAGAATTAGATTTCCGCAAATGCCACACTACATTCCTGTGATAAACACCTCCATTAGATCCTCATACCCACTTTGGTTCTAAGTTGAAACTATTGATTTAATGTTTCTTAAGTTACTGGAAACCTAGGATATTTTTACTGTCTTATCTGATCATGTTGGCATTACTGTGAGCTAGTCAGCTGTCAAATCATCACATCTGAAACATATTTTATCAGTCTGTTATACAGTATACAATTTACATGGTATCCATTACCAATCCTGAGCCTAGAAAATGAAGCCAAGCCTTGCATCTCATAGGAAATAATATTTTCTAAATCAATTCAGAAGATTTCAGTTCCAAGAATATTAGATATAGTTGGAGGGTTTTTATAGAAGTGAGGGATTGAAGTGAAGGATTGATTTTTTGACGGTGGTTTTAAATAAGCATAGCTTTTTAAAAAGTGTATATATGGAAAGCTGGGAGGAATTTTTCAAAAGTCGGTAAAACCAAAAAAAGCTGGGTCATACATAGGAAAAATGTCTAAAGCTCGAGACAGATATAGGTATCATATTCTGCATATACTAATATATTTTCATTGCTGTTCTAGATTAGTGGCTCTCAACACTGTCTGCACATTTGAATCAGTTTGGAGCTTTTAAAAACAATACTGATGGCTGGCTCTGTTTCCAGTAAATTTGATTGGATTGGTCTGGGGTACATGGGACCGAGATATCGGTATTGTTGACCTCTCTGGAAGTGAATCGATTTGCAGTCAGAGGTGAAAGGCACTCCCCTAGAGCTTTGTCAACTTTGAAATTGCTTTGTTAGAGCCATTACAGAATCCTGTTCACTGTCAGAAATTCATATATTACCGTGAATAAAAATATGAGCATTTACATATGCATTATACATAAATACCACTTTCTATAATATTTTACACAACGTTTCTTTTCCTTGTAATGAACAGAAACTAATTGAAAAAAAAAACCTTGATATTTAGCTTTGTGGCACAAAGAAGCACAAAAATGATGAATATTTTCAATTTACATTCCTGTATATTTAGTCTTCATTCATTTGGTAAATTATTATTGAGTACAGCTGTATGCCAGGCACTAGTGTTATTGCTGTTGTAGAGCAGTAAATAAAAGAGACAATTTTCCTTGCTTTCATGGAGCTTACATTCTAGTAGCAGAGATTTAAAATTCATTTGTCTTTTGATATTCTTTAGAGGCATTTTCTTTGTTTTCTTGGGGGTTACCTACTGATTTTTCATTTTCTGTAATGATAGAAAATTCCTTTTAAAATAAATGTTTAAATATTACTATAGATTCTTCAAAAATATGTAAAATAATTAATAATCCAGGTAATATCTTGATATGTCACAATTATGAAAATGTTACATAAATGATTTATAAAAACATATTCTTTAGAGGCATTTAAATTTTTTTCGTTTGACATATGTTTTATTTAAATTTTATGTAACAACATTAGCTATCATTCAAGTATAATCAGATGTGTCCTGCATCTTATTGTGAAACTCATCACCCTATGTACAGAACAACAAAAAGCTGGAAGACAGATAAAGGAGAAAGAAGCCAGAAGAGAATAAGCAATTAAAATATGCTTCTGTATGGAGATGGAAGTGATAAAAGCTGTCCTTGAGAATATGGACTAGAATATGGAACACAAGCCTTACTGTTCGCTTGGGAGAACGTGCATAAAATGATCTTTACTATTAGTTAGTATTATGTTTGAAAACATTAATATTCATCTTAAGTTGCATGTGTTAACATTATTATATGTGTTAGCACATGACTGAATAAAACTTTTAGGAAAGGTAATGTTTGTATGAATACAATCTTCTGATCTTGATTGTTTGAAAATTCATAGGAATTTTCAGAGGAGATCTGGATCATTCAAAAGCAATTAAGATTAAAATTGACATTAATAAATACAAATTGTAAAATAAATCATAGTTTACTGTTTTATTCTGCTAAGCAATAACTCCATGATTTAAATGACATAGCTTCCTAGTAGTGAGCCATTAGAGCAATTACTTTTGATATCTAGTGACCCATTAAAACGTAGCTGAAGGTTTAATAAAATACACAGGTGACTCTGAGATATTGCAATGAATATGGTCCAAGTTAAAAACAATCAGGATTTAGGATTTTATTGTTTCTATATTTAGTACTCTGAGAACCACCTTTAAACTCATTGAGTTTTACCTACACACAGTTGAAGACTGAATTTTCTGTTGTTGTAGAGTAAGTTCTGGGAGAAAAGTGAGGATCAGTTGTGATAAGATCATTGTTGATTTGAAGCAATGTAATTTCTTGAGTTTACTAACAATGAATCTCTCAGGAACATTTTCTTGTCTGTTTCCAAGTCCAGTAAATATTTTAAACTCACAAGGTAATATTCTTTTGTGCGGGTATAGATAATTTCTATTATTAGGTAAGATGTTGTTTTTGTGCATTTTTATTTACCACATTTACATTCATGCTAACTCAACATATTTTTTACAGTTATTTTAGCAGAAATAGAATTTATTTCAGAGACCTGATTTTATCATTTTTGTTTCATTTCTTTCAGATTATTCCTTGACTTTATAAATACCTTCATCAATTTTCTAATGACCCTAAAATAATAATCAACTTTTTCAAAATTTTCTTTTCTTAGAAAAAAAATGATATTAAAATATGGAAATTTGTGCTAATTTGCTGTTTAAAAACTGAATAAAATGTACGGATTGCATATACTATTAGTCAATTTTGGAATGACAGTTAAATATATCAAATCTAGTCATCCATGCGTCTAAGTATCACATTACAGAGAAATATATTTTTAAACACAGAACTGTGTGAATAACAGTGTTTGTTTTTTTTAGATGGAAATGTAGAGAAGCAATAAGTGAACCATTCCATCTTATTTTGTTAACTAGAAAGTGTTGGAGCTCTGGGGCTTGATACCTTGTCTTCTGCTTTCTTTTAGTCCTCTCTACCAGAGAGGGAGATAAGAATAGAGCACATCAAGAATCTGGAGGAGCTTCACAAAATAAAAACGTCTGTGTTCCCTACCTACAGAAAAATCAGTATCTGGGGTCATTGAGGGTGTAGTTCAAACAAACTTATTCTGGAAAAGATAAATGCTCCCTCACCTTTCTCAGTAAGAATTCCTGTGAAAATGGAATAGTAAGAGCCACAGAAAAGAAACAATAAGTAAATTAAGAGAAGTTCAGAGAAAGAGTTAAAAGGATTCAAAGGGGGAAAAATGAGGATTGTAACTGGAAACATGGAAACATAATATCATTCATTCCTTCACCATGCTCCCCCTCATTATGAGTCAGAAAGAGTGTTTGATGCTGGCAACACAGGGGTGAGCAAAACCAGATTGAATACCTGGTACTCATGGAGTCTCTCTTCAAGTGAGTGAGACATTCTTTACCCAAATAAATAACAAGTATAAAATTGTAATGGAAATAAACATTATCAAAGGAAGGTTTACATGGTATGAGAAACTAAGACAGGGGAATTGCCCAAGTCATGGAGATGACAGGAAGCTTCGTAGGGGAGGTTGCTCAAGTGGCCTATGTGGAAAAAACATTTCTGCTAAAAATGTTTGTCTCTATAGGTAATTTTTAGGATATAGAAAACATGTAAGCCATTGCTATTAAGAGTTAGAAAGATGTAGAATTAAAAAATAATAATAAGTAAAACAGCTTCCCAGGATTATGAAAACACAGTACCACAAATTAAGTGGCTTAAAACACAGGAATTGATTCTATCACTCTCCTTCAGGATAGAAGTCTGAAATCAAGGTGTTCACGGGTCCATGCTCTTTGAAGACTCCAGGGAAGCCTTCCATGCCTTTCTCTTAACTTCCAGCATTACAAGTACAATCTGTGGCATTCCTTGGAACACTTCAGTCTCTGGGATGCATCATCACATTTCTATTCTCTCTGTGTGCCTATTTCTCAATTTCTCTCTTCTTAGAGGGCATCAATCATTTTAGATCAAGGGCCCACCCTACCACAGTACGATCTCATCTTCACTTGCTTACATCTGCAAAGACCCTATTTCCAAATCCAGTCACATTCACAGCTTCTGGATAGACATGAATTTCCAGGTGTGCTGGGGAAAGGTGACACTGTTCAACTCAATACAATGTGAAACAGAAAGTGGCTAAAATAGCAGGTCAGTATCCAGTCTGTTATCTGGGTGTCATTATAACTGAAAATAGTATTGGCTTGATGTTTGTGAAGACTTGATTCCAATCATGTATGGATTAATAAAGGGTGGCAGAGGGGTGTGAGGATTTTCCGAGAAAGTGGGAAAAAATGTCCTGGGCATGAAACCAGAAGCCACGGTTCACTTACTATTCATGTCTCCATGGCATTTCAAATCTTTAAACATTCTAAACACTTTAAATATAGCAACCAGAAATCCAAATGTATAACTGATTTTTAGTCAGCAGTAATGATTATTTTTTTGATTAATTACCTCATACACATTTATCGTATTTTCCTACCACTTAAATTTCCGAATTTTATTAGCATTGTATGTCTTGTCCCTTCTACAAATTAAACTCTTTTATTCTTTTAGGGGTCAACAAAACAGTATAATAAAATTCAAATGACCACTGAGCAATATGTAAGAGTATAGTAAAAATGAGTGGTAATAGAGACCAGTTAACTAGAATTTCTTCTATAAAGAAGAAAATCTGTGGTTTCACTAATCTTAGTGTATTTCAGTTTGGAAATTCTCAAATTTTTAATTTAGAGGTATATATTATTTTTAATATATTTTTCAAAGAATTAGATTCGCAATTTATCTTGTTTACAACATACTTGTTTTATTATCTGCTTAAGTTGGTCAACTGCTCTCTTCATAGTTTCTTTGTAACAGTCATCCCTTGTCAATGGTGAGCACTATATAAAAGTTGTTTTTGTAGTAACCCCATGGAAACGGAAAGATCACTGTGAATGGTGATTCTTTGCCTATTAGTGCTTCAGGGTTTAGAAGACCATGTTTACCCTATGTTAGAGACAGTAAAAAGGCATTTAGAGACAGTAAAAAGGCAGAATATATAAAATAAAAACAACTAGAAAAATAATAGCAAAAAAGATGAGAAAACATGATACCTGAGACTATAAAATTTGGTTTTTAATTGGTACTTCCCAGAAACTTTCAAGTAATTTACACAATGTAGACTAATCTACACAGCTACACCAATTGGTCAAAAACTAAAGGCATCAGGTAGATTATTATTTCTTTCTCCAATGCTGTAATGGAAATAATTTCCTTAATATCATAAACCCATTTATTTGTTTTATTAGTTTAAAAAATTTAAAACTTATAGCACAAAAATCAAGCTGATCACTTTAAAGAATTCAGCCTTTTTCTCTATAAACAGGAAAACTTCTGCCAACCATTTCTCCTATTGAACAAGCACATCATTCACTTAGGGAAAGTTGTTTGGGTTTGCTTTTCTGCTCTTTTGTGTTGATGAATTGCAGGTTTCTCAGACCCCATATTTTCATCACATAATTTTCTGACCTCAATTATACTTCTCAGAATACTACAGGTAATGAGTAATGGAATTGTTCATAATGCTTTTAAAGTTGCTTTTAAATAATGAGATAAAAATATATTATAGAATTTTCTACCAGAACAACTTGCATTTATCAAGGTTAGATATCAATTGGAATTTCTTAAATCTATGCCTTAAACCTTAACCTTTGAATTGCTTTTATGCTATTACCAAAAAAAAAAAAAAAAAAAAAAAAAAAAAAAAGACAATGAAATTATAGAAATTCAGTGATTTGTTTCAAGAATGAATAACACACTCCCTCTGGATTGGGTAAGTAATCCAGACAAGAGACAGTAATGTATGATTATTAGTAATGTATAAAAAATAATGAACTGGAGACAGTTTCACTTACTCTGTGTCTAAGGATAAGGAGAGTCAGAAAAATTGGGAAGGAAGAGGAACACAGATAATGGAGTTGTTTCTCACACCAGGGTACATAGCAAGTAATTTTCTTCAAGTTAAGATCTACTGAATTTTAAGAAAGCTAGATGTTATATTATAGATTAAAGTAGGATTTGCCAACAGACTTAAGTTGTATACAAATACAACATGGCAAATATTTCTTTAATCTACTAATTCAATTTACCTATAGTTCCACTATTTTTCTAAAAATGTACTGAATTGACCCGGCGTGGTGGCTCACGCCTGTAATCCCAGCACTTTGGGAGGATGAGGCGAGCAGATCATGAGGTCAGGAGATCGAGACCATCCTGGCTAACACGGTGGAAACCCGTCTCTACTAAAAATAGAAAAATTAGCCGGTGCGGTGGCGGGCGCATGTACTTCCAGCTACTCGGGAGGCTGAGGCAGGAGAATGGCATGAACCCGGAAAATAGAAAAATTAGCTGGGTGCGGTGGCGAGCGCATGTAGTTCCAGCTACTCGGGAGGCTGAGGTGGGAGAATGGCATGAACCCGGGAGGCCGAGCTTGCAGTGAGCCGAGATCGCGCCACTGCACTCCAGCCTGGGCGACAGAGCGAGACTCCGTCTCAAAAAAAAAAAAAAAAAAAAAAAAAAAGGCCCGATTTAAGGTCAGGTCACATTGAATGCTTTCAGAGTTGCCTACTTGAGCACTGCTGCTCCTACTTCTTGAGTTGTATTCCTACCAAATACCCACCTTATTAAAAACCAGCGGAGCCTTGATAATTTTATTTCAACCGTTTTGGGGGTTCAAGTGGTTTTTGGTTACATGGTTAAGTTCTTTTGTGGTGACTTCTGAGATTTTAGTGCACCAATCACCCAGTAAGTGCACACTGTACCCAATATGTAGTCTTTATCCCTCAACACCCTCCCAACTTTTCCCCCAAGTCCCCAAATTTTATTATGTTATTCTTATGCCTTTGTGTCCTCATAGCTTAGCTTCCACTTATAAGTGAGAACATACAATATTTGGCTTTCCATTCCTAAGTTGCTTAGAATAATGGCCTCCAGCTCCATCCAAGTTGCTGAAAAAGACAGTTTGCTCCTTTTTATGGCTGAGTAGTATTCCAAGGTGTATACACACACACACACACACACACACACACACACACACACACACACGTATATATATTATCTACTCGGTCCATGGACACTTAGATTGGTTTCATAGCTTTGCAATTGAGAATTGTGCAGCTATAAACATGTGTGTGCATGTGTCTTTTTCATATAATGACTTATTTTCGTTTGGATAGATATCTAGTAGTGAGACTGCTGGATTGGTAGTTCTACTTTTAGTTCTTTAAGAAATCTCCATACTGTTTTCCATCGGTGGTGCTAATTTGCATTCCCACCAGCAGTGTAAAAGTGTTCCCTTTCATTACATCCATGCCAACATCTATTGTTTTTTTTTTTTTTGACTTTTTAATTATGAGCCTTCATTATTAAAAGAGTTCATTCCAAGGTGTTTTTTATTTATTGTTTTGATTTGTGCCCTCGAGCATTAATGGCAGACAGATAAAGATTGCAAATCCTTAAAGAAGAAGACAAATGGATATTAAAACAGCAAAAAGAGAAAATGCTAAATTGTGAAGAAGGTTAAAAGACAAGAGAGGGGGCAGGCACGGTCGCTCATGCCTGTAATCCTAGCATTTTGGGAGGCCAAAGCGGGTGGATCACCTGAGATCAGGAGTTCAAGACCAGCCTGGTGAAACTCTGTCTCTACTAGAAATACAAAAATTAGCCAGGTGTGGTGGTGGTCACCTATAATCCCAGTTACTCAGGAGGCTGAGGCAGGAGAATCGCTTGAACCTAGGGAAGCAGAGGTTGTAGTGAGCTGAGATTGTTCCACTTTACTCCAGCCTGGGTGAAAGAGCGAAACTCTGTCTCAAAAAAAACAAAAACCAGCAAACAGGCCGGGCGCGGTGGCTCACGCCTGTAATCCCAGCACTTTGGGAGGCCGAGACGGGCGGATCACGAGGTCAGGAGATCGAGACCATCCTGGCTAACCCGGTGAAACCCGTCTCTACTAAAAAATACAAAAAACTAGCCGGGCGAGGTGGCGGGCGCCTGTAGTCCCAGCTACTCGGGAGGCTGAGGCAGGAGAATGGCATGAACCCGAGTGGCGGAGCTTGCAGTGAGCCGAGATCGCGCCACTGCACTCCAGCCTGGGCCACAGAGTGAGACTCCGTCTCAAAAAAAAAAAAAAAAAGAAAAGAAAAACAGCAAACAACAGCAACAACAACAACAACATGAGGGCAATATAAATGTAAACCAAAGAAGAAATAAAAGAGTAAACAAAAAAGATGGTGAAGTTTGGTGACAACAGGGACAGTTTATTTAATCATGTTTCCTTAGATTAAGATTTCCTTCATGTTTTTTACTATTACATCATTAAAGTTCTAGTCAATGAGAATGACATTATCCTGACACTTCTTTTATTGTTATTTCTAATCTTCTACAAAAGTGAATGGGTATCTGGACATTGCAAATTACTTAATTTATTTTCTATAATAATAATAGCTAACATTTATTTAGCACTACCTCTATGTTAGGCATCACGCTTTGTGCATTATATGAGTTCATTTGATCCTCACAACAATCTACAAGGATGTCCTATTATAATCTCATTTTACCATTGGGGAATCTGAGGCAGCCAAACATTGTGACCTATTCACTGGAAACTCATATTCCCATCACACCAAACACATACAGATATTGGTTTTATTGTAAACCTCAAATTTCAGAGAACACATTATTTTAGATTTTATTTGTCTTCTGGGCCAAACACTTCTTAAACTCAAGTTCAAGAAGAGAAAAGACTCCCTCAAGGGTCTGCAGTAGATAGACTGACGGAAAATAAATCCTGAAGCTTAATTTAAGTTTTCCGATCTGCAGTTCATTGCCCTCCATCACTAAATTTTGGGGCAGGTCAGTAGAACCTTAATCAAACCCTTGATACATTTTAAATTAATGTTCAAACCCATACAACCATTGCATATTTTCAGCTTCCAAATTTTCACATGAATCCTGGAAGTAATCTGCATGTTGAGTCAGATTCTTTTACAGTACCTTAAAGTGAGCCATTGTTTCAGCACATAGGAAACTCATCTGAGGCCAAAATTTTTCCCATTTCTGACAGCACAAATCTATATTTTTAAGAATGATTTGCTCCATTCCAAGCAAAACCTATATTTTAATCTATTTGCATATGTAGGTCATGGCTAGAACCCAGTTTATAGTAGTATCATTAAATTGTATCTGCTTCTGTTAGCAGTAGTGAAGAATAATCATCTATTAGAAGAATTAAAACTATTTATCAACCTTAAAAATATTGAAATTTTATCAGAAAATCTGATATCTGTAGCATTATCCTGGCTGAGAAATATAAAGATGTTATGATGACTGCGAAAGACTAAAACATGCAATTAAAATTTTAAAAATAAAAATGTAAACACAATTGTTATTGATACATTTATTACTGGTTTTCTAGTATTTAGGGGGCACTGTTAATATTTCTTTATTTAGAAGTGGAACAAAATAACATTGTTAATAATGCATCTGCTCTATTTTGTATCTAGGAATTTAACATAAATGTAAAATATTTTTCCCCAGTCCATTGGTCTCGCATTATAAAAGTTTTCCAAAATTAAGTTTACTTTTTTAACATTTAAAAGCAGGCTAATGACAGCAGCTAGTAGGGGGAAAATTATATGTTTAAAAGGTGAGTATTTTTTAGTTTCGCCTATAAATATTTATTTTTAGAATTGTCTTTCTATAATGTGCATGCTTTTCTTAAGAAATCTTGGCATTGGCCTTGACATTTATTAGATTTATTTGAATTGTATTAGATTTTGTGTACTCCAATTTACTGAAGAAAGCATATCTCTTACAGTGCTTTTCATAAATGCATCAGTTATTCATAGGCTAAATCCTTAATTAGTGCCACTGTCCACATTATTCTCCGATATTAAAACAGTATGATACCTTTATCAAAATAGCAAAGAATTTAATTGAGGGTAAGATTTGTTTGTGGAATGCTAAATACAGTTGGAAGTCCTGAATTGTACCTGATAAGTAGTTGCAGTAGCATTGGCTAATTAACTACTGAAAGTGCATATGTAATATTAACTGAGACTGTTCAAACTTTGGACACAGACATTTTTCAATATTAAAATTATTAGACTTTATATATATTTATAAACATACAGATGAACATATATATAAAAGTTTTGCTTTGTGGGTTTTATTAGACTTTGCAGGCAGATACAAAAATACTTTCTCACTCCAGATGGAGAACTTCTAGTTTTAGACTTCATTACCTTTTCTTGGTATGCCAAATAGGTATATTTGAAAAAAAGTAATAATAGTAAATTAGCTTTTAACTAAGAAATCAGAAGGATCTAGTGTCTATTAAAAGAAATGTAAATTACTTCTCCAGTTGACTGATCTGCCTTAAATCTAAAATGTAAACAAACTTCAGCTTGTAGCTCAGTTCAATTTAGCATTCATTTATTGACCACCTCTTATGAACCAGGTTCTTTGTTAGGCTCTGGAGACAAAAAGATAAATAAGACGTGATTCTTGTCCTTGAGGAGCATTCAGTTCATCAAAGAAAGACTGATCAATAATTGCATAATGTCAATACAGTGTGGTACTGCAATAGAAGTATATGCAAGTCTGTGCTCAGCCCAAATATACTATATGATTCTTTTTGAAGCTTTGCTAATATTCCATAGAGCAGGGTGTGGCAACCTTTTCTGTAAAGGGCCAGATAGTAAATGTTTTCAACTTTTTTGGCCATACAATTGCTGTCACGAGTACTCACCTCTTTCATTGTGGTTCAAGAGTAGCCATGCATGATAAATAAAAGAATTAGCATGGTGAATCCATACTAACCTACAGTGTATGGCAACCAAATAATTGGTGCCTGCTACTAGGACTGGACCTTTGTCAGCTATTTACCCTTTCCATCACACATACTTTATTCTTTCTTCCCTACTCTCTGTTTTCATCTCATTCTTTTTTCTTTCCTATGCTGATTTGAAGCTGGAATCCATAATCTTAATTAGTCATGTTTAAAGTGCTAAAATCAGATTTCAGTCACTTACTTTATAAGAACTGTGCATCAATAATAATAGCTACCATTTAAAAACATTTTTGTATGCAGAGCATGCTCAAGTATATTATAACTCACTTAATCCTTAAAACTACCATGAGAGGTAAATATTATTTTCATTTTACATGTATAGAAAGTTGACCTTAGAGAGAGCAAGTGGTTTGTTGAAGACTACACAGCTGGCAGAAGACAAGAAGCAATATGTTAATTGTACTATATCACAGAAATGACCTTTAAAACACTGCAACATGCGCAGAAAACTCCAGTCTCATTCATGGGATCAATAGCTAGGGTGGCCAATTAACCTGTCCTGGTTTGTTTGGAAGTGAGGGGTTTCCCAGACAGGAGACTTTCAGTGCTAAAATGAGGAAGGTTCCAGGCCAACCAGGACAATTTGGTCACTATGTCAGTAGCCCCCCAGCTCCTTGATTCCAGTGTTTTTCACATTTGAATGTTCATAAGAATTACTTGCAGATCTTGTGAGCAAAATCCTGATTCAGACTCTGATTCAGTAGGTCTATATGGAGCCTGAGAATCAGTCTTTCTGACAAACTCTTAGGTAATGCTAATGCTGCTCATCTGGTTACATTTTGAGTAGCAAAGTATCCTTGCCCAATCTTGGGGCTCACTCCAGATCGCATGAATCAGAATCTGCATTTTAATATAATTTCCCAGGTGATTCACACATTCATGTTTAAAGAGCTCTATTCTGTTCCACTACTGATTGGTGTACAGTAATCTTCATTTGGGCATGTTTTTCTTGGTTTAAATGGGCTTTCCTAATATGGAGATAAAGCTGAATAACTCCTTTTGCCAATCTGAGTTATTTCATTCTTCTGGGAGTCCAGATAACTCTTTTCTTGAACATTTACTTATCTGTTCATTCCTTATTTTTCCTAATCCCCTGGAATTTTCTTGAACTCCATTATGTAAGCTCAGTCTCGGGTGTTCATTTCTGTGCCTATTACACTGCAAAAGAAAATTATTGCACGTGAAAAATATCAGATGCTCAGTAATTTATTTTCAACTGTAAATTTGTTCATCAGAATATAGTACAGGTTGAGCATCCTAAGCTGAAAACCCAAAGTCCAAAACTTTTTGAGTGCCAAGGTGATTCTACAAGTGGAAAATTACACACCTGCCCTCATGTATTATGTTACAGTCAAAACACATGCCTACAACACAGTTTCTTCAGTGGGTCGCTAAGAAAAAAATAGACTCTTCCAGTCTCCTTCAGCTACAAAGTATCTTTTCTGTGCACACTTAAATTTCCTTATGCAATCATTCCCAAAATAGGTAATAAAATGGCATGTGTGGAGGCCAGATGCACTAAGGGCAGGTTTCCTATGATGCCCCATGTGGAACCAAGACCTATGTGCATTGCCCATTACCCACTGTTTAGGTAATTTTTTGTTGTTGTTGTCATTTCTGCTTATTCCCTGCTCTGTGTGTAAAGATATTGTTCAAAATGTCACAAAGACCTGCAAATACCCCTATGGGCAACAGTGACAAGGAAAAGAAGAAGCATTTATTTCATATATAGCACAGAAAGTCAAAAACTGGACAGTGGTGGTGCAAGCGAGAAACATCTTATGGAAGATTATATTATTTGAATGACCGCTATATATGACCTAAAAAGCAGAAGGATGAGCTGTTGAAGTTCCATAATAAAAGTGATGAAGATAAGTTAATGAAAAATAGAAAAACACTCCTTAAAGCTAAAAATAAAGATCTCTATTGTGTATTGAAAGAGCAAATCCATCACCGTTGCAGTGAACACATGCCACTTAATGGTATGTTGGTCATGAAACAAGCAAATATCTCTCACAATGAGCTGAAAATTGAAGGGAACTGTGAATATTCAACAGACTGGTTGCAGAAATTTAAGAAAAGACACAGCATTAAATATTTAAAGATTTGTTTTAATAAAGAATCTGCTGATCATAAAGTAGCAGAGAAATTCATTGACAAGTTTGCCAGGGTCATCACTGATGAAAATGTGATGCAAGAACTTGTCTATAATGCTAAAGAAACATTGCTGTTTTGGTATTATTGCTGTGGAAAGACACAAACTACAGCTGATGAAACAGTTCCCTACAGAAATTAAGGATGCCAAGGACAGAATAACTGTGCTGGGATGTGCTAATGCAGCAGGCATGCATAAGTATAAACTTGCGTGATAGGCAAAACCTTGCATCCTCTTTTCATGGAGTGAATGTTTTATGAGTCTACTGCTATGCTCACAAAAAGGCAAAGATCACAAGGGACATCTTTTCTGATTAGTTTCACAAACATCTGTATTAGTGACCAGCGCTCACTGTAGAGAAGCTGTACTGGATGATATCTGCAAGACTTTTTTTTTTTATCTCTTGACACTTTTCTGCTCAGTCTCCAGCTGAAATTCTCATTAAAAATTGTTTATGCCATGTACTTTCTTCATTAATTCAACCATGTGTCCAGGGTATATTTAGAGCAGTAAGAGTAGAGATAGGCTGCACACTGTGGTTCACACATGTAATCCCTGTGCTTCAGGAGGCTGAGACAAGAGAATCACTGGAGGGCTGGAGTTTGAGACCTGCCTGAGCTGTGTGGTGAGACCATGTCTCTACAAAAAAAAAAAAAAAGTAAATATTGAATATAAAAGCACTTTCTTAAGCAGCATGCTAACAGCAATAAACAGAGGCATAGGCGTGAGAGGTTTTCAAAAGGCATTTAGCATGAAGAATGTTATGTATGAAATTGCCAACATTCAGAAACAGTGACTAAAGATGCAGTTGTATAATATATGCCACGTACAACCTCTGGCCTACGACAATGCTCAGCGGTAATGATGAACAAGGTGGTGACTCTGAGGCATTCCATAAGTTAAATAAGAAAAAAAGTGGAATCTGATCTCATTACATATGAAAAAATATACCTTCAGAGTCCTTCAGTAAGCTGGAATAAATAGATATGGAAGAAGCAATTAGGCTGCAGTTGTTCATTCACCAATCAGTAGTGAAATGGTTCTGAATCAAAGTTACCATGATAATAGTGACTATGAAAATGACATTGTTAACACTGCAGAAGAAGTGCCTATAGACAACATGGTGAAAATGTGTAATGGGCTTGCTTAAGGACTAGAGCAGTGTGCATTCACAACAGAACAAACCATCTGTCACCTTATAAAGTCCGAAAGAGACTTTGAAGACAAAAAACATCAATGAGGCAGATGACTCTGGAGGAAACATTTGAAAAAGCCATCCAGCAGGATACTTACTCCTCCCTAGTAGACCCACTTCCAGGACCCTCACCTGCTTCTCATTTTTCTTCTCACCTAAAAAACATATAGAGTGTACAGTAACCTTTTAATCAAAACATAGCATTGACCAGGAATGGCAGCTAATGGCTGTAATCCCAGCACTGGGAGGCCAAGGCAGGAGGATCACTTGAGCCCAGGAGTTTGAGACCAGCCTGGGAAACAAAGTGAGATGCTATCCCTATTAAAAATAAGTAAGTATATAAATAAATAAATAAATAAATAGCTGAGTGTGGTGATATATGCGTGCAGTTACAGCCACATAGGAGCTTGAGCTCAGGAGGTCGAGGTCACAGTGAGCCATGTTCATGCCTCTACACTCCAGCCTGGGTGACAGAGTGAGACTATTATCATAGGTGGAGACTGAAAAGCTACTATTTTTTTCTTTTATGGTGTTTGCTTAACAGCTAATTCAGGTATTGTGGGGATGCTACTGTGCTAGTTACCTCAAACACATTATTTTTCTTAGTATTAATGGTATGTCATATTTTTATGTGTGAGGGAGTATAAGAAAATAATTGTTTATCGGTAGCATATGAATTCAGAATCATGAATGACGGTAATGCCAAACAACCACAAGTTGTCCACATGAGTGGCTCAGATAGTGACACTTTTGATTTCTGATGGTGCAATGTATAATAATTTTGTTTCATGCATAAAATTATTTAAAATATTGCATATCATTACCTTCAGGTTATGTGTATAAGATATATGTGAAACATAGATGCATTTCTTCTTTAGACTTGGATCTCATCTGTCTGTATTGTATATATGCAAATATTCCAAAATCAAAAAAAAAAAAATCCAAAATCCAAAACCTTTTTGGTCCCAAGCACTTCAGATAAGAGATACTCAATCTGTATATACAATTGTGACAATTGTAAATTACTATTTCAAAATTCCTCCTCTGTGACACCTGAAAAAAAAGAAAATGAGTAAAATGAAATGTATTTGGAATAGGTGCTTCCTCTTGCTAAAGTATTGCTTGAGTGTAATGAAAAGGTTATAGAAATTATACTGTCAGTTGTTATTTGTATGTTTTCACTATATGCCCAGCATTGTTCTAAGTAATTTACATTTTAAATCATTTAATATTCAGAAAAATCCTATGGGGTAGATACTATTATTATCCCCAATTTTCAAGTGAAGCAGCTGAGCAGATAAAGGTTAATAACTTATTCAAGGTCAAATAAGCTAGAAAGTGGTCAAGCCAGGAATATAAATGACAGCAATTCAGGTCTAGTGCAAACAGCACCTCACTAAGTGTTGACTGTATTTCACCCCTATGCTGGTTTCTTTCATACCGTTGACCACACTTTATAATAACCTATCTTTATTTTTACTTTCAATCTGTCTTCCTCTCAATATTGAACCTCCTTGTGCAAAGGGATCACATTTGTCTGGTTCCCTGTTGTGTTTTAAGTCCCCGAAACATACTAGGTGCTCAGTAAATATTTGTTAAAGGAATAAATAAACAACAAAATATTGTAAGGTCTGTAGTCTGTACAAATGCAAAGTATAAGGGGCATAGAAGAGAGGAAGAGAAACCCTTTCTCTTCCAAAACACTCCTATATTATGAAATGTGACTCTGAAGGTTGAGTTGATACTTTCACAGCATCTATTGATTAAACATCCATCTGAGACAATTATAGCAATTTGGAAAAGATTTTTAAAGAACTTATAAATAAATTATTTGCGGTGTACATACTTTGTTTGATTTTAGATTTAAGAGATCAAAAAGTCACTTTTTTGCTTTGGCTTTAATGCAGACTTTGGGCTTATTTGGAAATAATATTGCCGCTATCAGCCATCTTCAGAATGTTTAAAAATCATGCTTCCCAAATTAATTTGTAAGATGTTGCCACAGCATTTGGCTAAAAGCAGTAAGCTACGTTTCCAATATACTTTGAAATATTTACTGTGGTTAAGATGTGCAGGGTAACAGCCTTAAATACCTCCTATTGCACTGAAATGAAATCTGTGCTTCAAACTTGCCAGGCTCCTAATCATTATCACCTCTTCCTTATGGTTCCCACCTGGAATGCCTTTTCCTTTGACTAGTCTTGCTGGAGGCCTTGAAGCTTTCAAAGGCCCACCTAAAATCCCCCCATCACTATGAAGCTTTCCGAGAGGACTCCAGTCATTCTGATAATTTTCTCCTCTGTCGCCTGGCACTTTCACCATTCTCACAACCTCAGATGCCTTATTGTGCAGATGGAGTGTTCTTTTGTTATTCCCTTTGTTCTTTGTAAGTAATTCTTGTTTCTATATACTTTAGTTTCCTTAATGCAGCGATTGTATTTTATATGTCTTATGAAACCCAGAACTGTACAAATAACAGATGTGCAGTAAATACTCTTTGAATGATTCATTTGATTGGAACATTATCTAAAGGTACCTATGTGTCTTTTGTCAAAGTTATGCAGAACATTGTTTACCCCGGAACTTTTTCAAGCTCTTTAAACCTACTTCTAAATGCAGTTATAGCTGATGCAACGATTTTTTTTTCTTTTTTTTTCTTTTTCTTTTTCTTCTTATACAACATAGTTTCTTGTGATTGGGGGAGTTCAAGGTAGAAGGAAAGCCAAAAAAACCAAATTTGTCTTTCTGCTAAGTGTATAGGACCCTTGAGGTTTTTAACAGTCACCGTAAATCAGTTGAACAGATATTTTCACTGAAAGATGGGATGTAGTTTCTGAAATATTGAAAAGTTCCTTTGTCAAAGTATTATTATATTTTACATTCAATAAAACCCAAAACATATTTGGACATACTTTTATTAAGCCTTTTCTTTTTGGATGTTGTGAGCATAAGACTTATGCATTCTTATATGTATATAGCTCTGTAAGGAGGAGTATACAAGTTCCTTTATAAGTCTTTGATTTTTGACACTGTTAATTTTGTCATTGTAAAATTCCTGTTTCAATTTAATCACAATAATTGCAAAATTAACCTTATACATACCTTATTATCTTAATAGAAAACTAGATTCTAAAGGTAAGTAAATAATCTATGAATGCAAATTAAACATTCTGTGATGCCTCTTCCTTTTCCTAAGCATTACACATGCCTAATTAATTTCTTTTATAGGATTAAAAAAATGCTACTGTAAAGGCCCGAAAAAGAAGTGATGTGTATGTAACCTATTATAGTGCTAGTAAATTTGGGGTTAACTTACAAGTTAACAAGTATCAGATGGAGACTTTAGAAGTAAGTAAGCTTTTACAAGCCAGAATAGCTGGGAGAAATGGTAGAAGTTGTGTTGAAAACAGATTTACCAATAGTCTGTAGGAGAATATGTGAGGCTGACTTAAGTAGAAAAATCTGAAGGAAGAACAACCACACAGGTTATCTTCAGTCACGGGCGTGGAGTTGGGAAGATAAAGAGATCTCTGGTGAATATCCTAGTTCATTTTTTGCGGTGTCTAAAAATGATTTCCGGCTAACCATCAGAAAGAAGGCCCCTGGGGCTATAGATTTAGTATGTCTGGGATGAAATTTGAGAAACTTCATTTTAGAAAACATTTCCCAAAGAGTTTCAGATTATTGGCTAAACTTGAGAAGTAGCGTATGTCCTCCTTATCCTTGTGGGATACATTCCAAGACCCCAGTGGATGCCTGAAACCTTGGATAGGATGGAACCCAAATATATACTGTTTTTTCTTACAGGTGCATACC
The DNA here is from genome assembly GCF_024542745.1 of Macaca thibetana thibetana. Taxonomy (NCBI): domain Eukaryota; kingdom Metazoa; phylum Chordata; class Mammalia; order Primates; family Cercopithecidae; genus Macaca; species Macaca thibetana. Next base: position 78,724,762 of record NC_065579.1, read on the forward strand.
TACGAAAAGGTTTAATTTATACTATGAAAAGGCCTTTAATTTATAAATTAGACACAGTAAGAGATTAACAACAGTACTATAATAAAATAGAATAATTATAACAATATGCCATCATCAGTACTCTTATGCTTTGGGTCCATTGTTAAATTAAATAAAGATTACGTGAACACAAGCACAGCACCACAGCCACCATCAATCCAATAACTGAGAGGGCTTCTAAGTGACTAGCGAGGGGGTAGCATATACAATGTAGATACACTGGGCAAAGGGATGATTCATCTCCCAGGTAGGATGGGGCAGGATGACTTGAGATTTCATTACACTATTCAGAATAACACACAATTTAAAATTTACAAACGGTTGCCCTGGGTGCAGTCTCTCATGACTATAATCCCAGCATTTTGGGAAGCTGATGTGAAAGGATCAATTAAGGCCAGGAGTTTGAGACCAGCCTAGCCAACATAGTGAGAACACTTCTCTACAAAAAATTTGAAAAATAAATAAGCCTGCCATGGTCGTGCACATCTTTCATCCTGGCTACTCAGGAGGCTAAGGCAGGATTTCTCGAGCACAGGAGTTTGAGACTGCAGTGAGGTATGATCAGGCCATTGTACCTCAGCCTGTCGCAGAGTGAGACCCTGTTTCTAAAAATCAAAATAAAATTTACAAATTAATTTCTGGAGTTTTCCATTTAATATTTCTGGACTGTGTTCTACCACCCTTAACTAAAACTGTGGGAAATGAAACGGAGGATAAGTAGGGATTACTGTAATGAGTCCTCAGATTTCAAGAGGCCGGGCCCCAGGCCAACTTTGGGACCAGTAATTCAGGCAGAAGTTTCTTACACTAAGTAAAGAGAATCACATAAGCTCCCAATTTACCACTGGCCCAGGCAAAACCAGATCTTATCATGGTAGTAGCTTTGTGTTCCATTTTGAGGAACTTGAGCTTTATGTTCTAGGGTATAGGGTAATATACCCTATAAGGTTATAGGGTAAGGCAGGTCCCAATCTAGGCTAGGGTTTGGAGATAATCAACCTTCCAAGATTCCTTGCAGTTCCATGTTTGGTCCAGCCATCATTTTTTAATAGAGATGCCAGAAAATTTTATTCCATACAGTGAGCAAACTGAGTACTCTAAGTTCAGAAAGATGCAAAGGAAAGGTTGTTGTTGTTGTTTTTAAATAAATGCTATATGTTTATTTTATTCCTTAAAAATAAGTCTTTTGTGAAAAAAGACAAATCTGAATGTAACATTTCAATCATATTCATCTAATATGTAAAATCAATCTGATGATGACCAGTTGCTAATGATAAATTTTATCTTTCTAGAGCAGTAGTTTTAAACTGTGGCTGTTTCAGAACCACGTGGAGAGCTTATTAAAATATGGCTTGTTGGGCCTCACTCTCAAATTTCTGTTTCAGATTGGGATAGGGTGTAAGAATTTGCATTTCTAACATATTCTCTGGTGATGCTAATGCTGCTGGTCCATGTTAATCTGAGAACCACTGTCCTACAGGGTAGAGTAAGGACAGAGAAGGAAACAATTTTCATTAGTGTTTATCAGTATATAGTAAATTGAATACTTAATTTTTGTGAGACTATTGCCCAAAGGATGAAATGCCACATACAATCACTATATACATATTAAAATGTTAATATGGTTAACACACCACCGTAAACGAAAGCCATGTTTTCTAATCCAAAGAAGTAAAAACAGGGACCAGGTGATATAATCATTGAGCAGTAAGAGTATATGCTGATTTCACAAATTATGTATTATTACCCACATAACTATTTTGATCTTCCTATAGAAGATCTGCTGTCTTTGGAAGAAGTTAAAATGATATCTGCAGACTATATATGAAAATATCAATTAACTCTTATTTACCTCTAGACTGTTTCTTAGTAACATGGGTTTATGTTATTTTGATTAAGTTTCCTTGCTTCTGAAAGATGAAGACATTGGACTCTCACTGGATAGTCACAAAACACTTTCTTAGTTATTTAATTCATGGATGCCAAAAATTCAATAGCAATATTTATTAGCTAATCTTTTAAATGCAAAATCTAGGTCTCTTTACAACATAAGCAGCATTTCTTGATTTTTACATTTATGCCAAGTTTACTTATTGGTTTTTATCAAAATAATATATTTATGTAATATTATGTAATAGGAAGAAATGAAACAAATAAATATTGACAAAATCATGCCTAAGTAATTGACTTGCTTGCTATGATGTTTCTTGACTATGTTTGAGTTTAATCATACAAGGATGAACATGTTTAATTGACTGGAATTTAATATCACTCCCAGTGGCAAAGAGCAGTGATTCAAAGTGGTGTGTTTATAATTGTGGGGTGGATCTTGATTAACTCCATACAAAATACTATTATAATCTAATATTATATAACAAACAGTTTTAACCTGGCCAATAACGTTGCTTTTAATCTTCATTCCCTTAGATAAACTAAGGGAGTGAAGGAATGATCTTTTTGACTATCTATAGTCCAAATCAAGTAAAAATTAATTAACAGCCATATGGACTAAAAGTATTTAGCTTTATTTTTATTTACTCAAAGCCAATTATACCACATCTTCCAAAGGGATAAGTGTACACTGGGGAATATTTTGCTGAGAGAACATCACTTTCTAAGAGCCTTAAAGCACTTGACCTTCATTTGGCATCTCTAGTCTGTTCTCATAACAGGTTCTGGCATCACCATCTTGCTTCTATGTTACTGTTTCCAAATGTTTGTTTTGGCAGCAAAATTATCTTAATATAGCTTTGTTAAGTGGTTCTATTTTCTCTCTGAACTTAAGGTAAGTTTATCTCACAGGATAAAAATGGAGAAACACAATGGTTTTTTGTTTGTCTGTTTGTTTGTTTGTTTGTTTGAAGTCATGGATTCACCATCACTCCTCAAACAGTTTTGGGCCAACTGAAAGAGAAATGTGAAATAATTTTGCTGATGAGATCCTCTTGCCTATGTCTTTTAGTGAAATGATTTTGCACTTCCATTGGCATCCTTTATCTGAACTGTCTAATCTAGCCTTAGCAGGACCTTGTCTACGTGTATAGTATAGTGTCACAAAGCAAGAGTATAGTCTGTTCAGGATAGTTCATAGTTCTTAGACAATTCATAGCTATAAGATTCTACTAGACTCTGCATTTTTTACTTGTTCTCACATATAATCGACATGATCAACACTTTAAAAATTATGGACAATTAGATTACACAGTGTTTGGTATAAAGTAATAAAGAGATTACCATATTTAAAAAATAAATATAGGTACTCCTATCAGAATTACCAGATTTTGATTTCTACCAAAATGTCTTGGCTCTTGGGATTTGCACTGTTTTATGATTTGCTGCATAATTCACCTCTCATTCTTCCAGAAACTGACTTTTTTCCTCCTTGATCCATAATTTGGGGCAGCCATATTTGTACATAGCCTTATTCTCTTGGCCATGGTTGAGGGGCCCACAGAAGGGCTTCTAACGTGATCTTACAGATTCAGCCACAGAGAGGGAGGGAGAGAGGGAGGGAGGGAGAGAGGGAGGAAGGGAGGGAGGGGGAGGAGAGAGAGAGAGAGAGAGAGAGAGAGAGAGAGAGAGAGACACTAAATCTGATTATTCCAAGTTTTGAAGCTTGGAATTCTAATCTGATGTATAATCATTGACCCAGCTTGTTGGTCACTGGACCACTTTCCATGTAAAAATTCAGTCTCAGCAAATTTCTTTTCTATTGTCTACAGACAAATGTGATATAAGCAAAAGAGAATAGTAAAGCCAATATTCAGGTAAGCAGAGAAGAGAGTTAGAGAAACGATGGTGTTTAAGTTTGTAGCTCCAGTTGAGTCTGAAGTCTTATTCCATTCTGGCCTATAGCTCAGCTTGATTGTTCATTGAAACACCTCAGTATCCTTCTAAAAGTTTTCCCTTTTGCTTTATGAGGTCTGAGTTGGCTTGATGGTAGTTGTGGACAAGAAAGTCCCAACTAATACATGAGGACAGCAGAGGCCCCAAGGTGTGATATGTGCCAAGAGACCCTAATCTCAAGCCATTTCAAGTGTATTACTAAGTTATGTTCCCTCCAGTTTTCTCCCAGCAGACTATCTGGATATCCTAAGACTCTTTTATGAATCAGGGTGAGATTATTAAGGATTGTTATTTTATTAAAATTAGTATTGTAATTGGAAAACATGTTAAAGCATGGAAAAACTCTAAAAAGCTATCACCATTATAGTAAATAAGAAGGTTTTCAGTTTCATTGTAAAAACCTAATCTTTAGAAAAAGCACAGAAAAAAGAATGTATGGCAATATTAGCAAAATTAATGAATGTGTTAAGTTTGGGCATGCTGAGTTTATCCAAGCAAAATTCCCTATACAGGAGACAATTGAGAGAATGTGGACAGTATTGTAAGCTAAGATTCTTTGAGGCATTGTGAGTTATTTTATTTATTTACGTATTTATTTATTTGAGATGGAGATTCGCTCTTGTTGCCCAAGTTGGAGTGCTATGGCCCAATCTTGGCTCACTGCAACCTCCACCTCCTGGGTTCAAGGGATTCTCCTGCCTCAGCCTCCCGAGAAGCTGAGATTACAGGCACATGCCACCACGCCTGGCTAATTTTTTTTTTATTTTTATTTTTAATGGAGACGGGGTTTCACCATGTTAGCCAGGCTGGTCTCGAACTCCTAACCTCAGGTGATCTGCCTACGTCGGCCTCCCAAAGTGCTGGGATTACAGGCGTGAGCCACCGCGCCTGGCCCATGAGTTAATTGAGAAATGAAAATGTTTACTCCTGAATTGTCATTTTATATAGTTACTATCTTTGGTAAAATAACTTTTTTATTTTTCATATTAATGTGTTATGGACATTATCTTTTTATCCTTCTAGAATAATGTTGAAAAATTACAGCCCTCAGGCCAAATCTGGTCCACCACCTGTTTTTCTAAGTAAAGTTTGTTGGAACACAGCCATGCCTATGCGTTTAGTATTGTCCATGGCTGCTTTCACACTACAACGGAAACTGAGTGGTTGTGACGGGGAACAGTTGCCTTGCAAAGCCTCAAAGCATAAGTACCCAGCCCTTTACAGAAAAGTTTCTATTCTAAAAATGTTCTTCCTGTTAAATATAAGAAAATAGATTTTCATTTAAACATATTTGTATAATCTCCAACATTTCAGAAACAAAACCACTTTGTAAATGTAGAAACAGATGTATACATTTTATATTACTTTTGTCCAATATAGCCTAGTTGTGTATATATGTGTGTGTGTGTGTGTGTGTGTGTGTATATATATATTTTTTTTTTTTTTTTTGAGACAGGGTCTTACTCTGTTGTCCAGGCTGGAGTGCAATGGTGTGATCTCGGCTCATTGCAACCTCTACCTCCTGAGTTCAAGTGATTCTTGTGCCTCAGACTCTCAAGTAGCTGGGATTACAGGGATGCGCCACCATGCCCAGCTAATTTTTGTATTTTTAATAGAGACAAGGTTTTGCCATATTGTCCAGGCTGATCTCGGACTCCTGGCCTCACGTGATTGTCCTCCTCAGCCTCCCAAAGGGCTGGGATTATAGGCATGAACCACTGCACCAGCCCACAAATTTGTTTGATAAATGAATTAATAAATTGTCTAATTCTGATGATAGCTCTCTTGATTAAATGTTCCATTTGAGAAAATTCTTCAAGAATTTGAACCACACCCCTGAATGTTTTCTGACTTTCTAGTCCATCCAGAAGTGGCCCTTCTTTATATACAACTCTCCTGGTCTCGTAAGACCCTAGCTATTTGGGACCAGGGGAGGTTTTCTTCAATTCCTTCCTCTCACATGTGCTGATTTTCACTCCTTAAGTTTTTATTGGTTCTCAGAACCAATCTTATAGTAATAATTTGTCACAACCTGAGGTATAGCAGCATTTAAACCTTGATCTTATGATATTTAAGGTGCGTGTATTACATCAGCCATAGGGTCACACTCTAAAAAAACTGGATCAGAAACTGACATCCAGGTTAAAATCTGACCTCTGTCATTTGCCAGGGGTGCTATTAAGCAAATCATTTAACTTTTACAGTAGCCACCAGGGCTGTACATGATTACAAACATACACACAGACGTGTAATGGCAGGTGTCCATATTATCTTCCCAACCTTATCTTCTGTGATTCTTCTTCCTACTGCTCCTCACACAGGACAGGTATGCTGTCACCTCTAGGTCTTTGCCCATGATGTCACTTCTGCCAGTTATGCATTCGGTTAGGTATCTGTATGGTTTACTCTCTCATATCCTTGCTTCCTTCCCTGGCAACTATATTGAAAGCTACAACACCCACCTCCACCCCCATCCCTAAACACAATCCTTACTGCCTAATCTTACTCATTTTTAACATAATTTGATGTTAAATAAAATACATTTTACTGCTTCATATTGTCTGACTGCTAGAAATTAGCCTCTTTTAGCTCAAAAACTTTTTGACTATTTTGTTCCATAATGTATCCCCAGTACCCAGAACAAAAGTTTGTCATAAAATATAGGTTGAACAAATGAATAATTGATGCAAACCATTTGGACATGAGTGAATGACACATACTGTTTTAAAAGGATTTGGATGCTATAATTAAATGTGGGTAAGTTATAATATACCAGAATATAATATTAACCTGAAACTCCTTCTATTCCATTTATTGCAAGTGTTACAAAGTTACTTGTATTTTACAGGACTACAAAATTATTTCTGCATCCCAAACACTATCTAATTAGATTTTAAATCCATAACACTTACAATAATAGAAGTGTAAAATTCATATTGCACATTCTGTTTCTCTCTTTTCCTTCTGCCTTCCTCCCTTCATCCATCCTCCATTCCTTTTTTATTCCCTCTTTCTCTCTTTTCTTTCATAAGGCTACTGGATCTCTTGCTTTTCACATATAGCTTAGGAATGCTACTTTCAAACTTTAAAGACTAATTTTTAGGTCTTTATTCGTTTAACGTGAGTTAAGTGTGTATTAGATTTTTTCAGTTAAAAACATGTCAATTCAGCTAACACTTGTGGGATTACAAACAAATCAATTGTGAATCCTTTCATGGAAGCATAGACATATAAAGGTCATAACATGGCAAAAAGAAAACTGAATTTAAAAATTATAATATTATAATTTGAGACTAGGCTTAAAAACACACCATTTGGTGAACTTAACACTTCAGTATCACGTTTAGCTCTACTGTTTACTATGTGAAAGGAAACCATGACAACAACATTTGGAGACATTTTTCCATATTTTTCAATTAATCAATGTATATGTGTGCATGCACTTTTGAAAAGCTCTTGAAAGAACAGGAGAAGCCCGTTCAAGATAAAAGTACTTGAACATTAGGGAAAAGCCTGTTCTGCCATTAGAGAAGTGCATTAAGCAGTCGCTGTTTGGTCACTCTCATGTCACACTTTAGGACTGACTTTTTTCATCTTCTTGCCTGAGACCTGATAAAGCATAAAGATACTTAATTTTAGGAAGCACTTGTGCTGGTATCCGTTCGTCACAGTTCAAGCACTAAGGAATGCCTTTGCCTTTTCCTGTCTTACTGAAATCATATTAAATATGATGTGTTTCAGAAAACAGAAGAAGGGAATTGAAAATATGTCATTTAGTTTCACAGCAGCAGTTAAAAGTCAACTTAGATCTAAATTTTCTAACTTTTGGTAACATACTAAAATAGTTTTACTGTTAAATAGTATAGCAATTTAATAGTGAATAGTATAGTATTTGATATACTAGTAAATGGTATAGTAAATTAAATAGAATAACTTATTTTGAAGAAAAGCTTGTTCATGTTATTGCAATAAAATTATTTTGTAAAATATTTTGGTGTCAAAATTTATAAAAATAAGTAATTTATGAGGGTCAAAGTGTTTTAAAACGTCATATCAAAACATCATTGTAACATTAAACATATGAAAAATCATGTATTTAACTTAGTTGTTAGTTTGTTGACATAAATACTTGATAATCAGTCCTCTAATTATTTTTCTATTGTTTTTGGGGGAGGGACTTTTTATTTGCCTTATAAATCCCTCATTTCCAACAACTCATCTACATTTTACTGAGGGAAAACATTGATATTCTGAGTAGTATAATATTCACCTGAAACTCCTTTAGTATTTCTCAATTGAGTTGAAGCAAATTATTATATCATGTATTATATATTTTAATAAATAAAAAGACCAAATTATACTATTTTCCACTCATTATTTCATTTACTAAATATATAGAGTTCTTACTATATGTAAGTTTGATTTAGTACTATCTCACAAATTATATATCTAACAATAGCAATTTTTGTAATAAAATGTAGTATATCCATATAATAGAATACTATGTGACTCATTACAAATAGTGCAGCGGTAGCATATCTATTGACAAGAAAAGATGCTTAGGATACATTGTTCACTGAAAAAATACTGATTATAAAACAATACACACCAGAAGATTCCAGTTTTTTGTATGAGTGTATATGGTAAGATTAACCCCTGCTAAAGGGGTTATCACTGAGGTATTGATAAAAGTGCTTATCTCTGAGGTTTCTTTGGTCTTTCTGAAATGTGCTTTATTAAAATATATATATATATTTAATTTGTATATATACATATATGCAAATTAAAGAAATCTTATTAGAAAAGTAGAATTTTTAGTATTATTAAACCATGCATTTTTAATAATTAAATGCTACATTAGATCTCCCAGAAAAGGAAAACAACTACTTTTGTATGAATGGTCATAGGAATCATAATGGAATTATGTTTCTTCCTTAGAATATTTTCTTATCTTTTTATCTTTTATTGATACGTAATAAATGCACCTACTTTCATGTTGTGGTGAAAGTAGGTGATGTTTTGATAAATTCATATAATGTGTAGTAATCAATTCAGGGTGATCAGGATATGTATGACTATAAACATTTTCTTTATGTTGGGAACATTCAAATTATTCTCTACTAGCTATTTTGAAATATACAATAGATTATTGTTTACTATAGTCACACTAATGCTTTATCAAACACTACATCTCATTTCTTCTATCTACCTGCATTTTTGTACCAATTAATCAGCTACTTGCTTAGAATATTTTAGTTGACAATACAACACAACTACTTACCCATAGAATGGGTTTGGTAGAAATAATAACTTAATTGGATGACTTAAAATAATTTGCTCAAGTTGCTTTCCTTTTTTTTTCCTCACATTGCTTTTCATAGATACATAACTTACACCATGTATCTTATATACAGATTTCTGCCCTAGTGGGATTAAACTAAATAAAATATCCAGACACTGTTTTCTAAGTTCCTGTTATGTTGTAAGCATCAAACTAAATACTTTATATATTCTGTTGCTAATCTTCACAACCATCCTTCAAGGTGGATGGAGGTTATTTGCTCAAGGTTGCTCACTAAGTGGCAGACCAGGGATTTGAATCTGTCCAGCCAATTCTGGCACTGCTTAGATGTCAGTATAAACAGGGAGAAGGTCATGCAATTCTGTACATACAAGGAATCCTTTCTCCTCGACTCTTATTATATTGTCAGCGTGTCCTAGTTGATCCTCCAAAGTTCTCAGGAGTCAGCAGGCCTATTTGTATGTGATTGGTAATCTGATTTCCCAAATAAATGAAATGATTTCAAAGCCCTGCATTAAGACTCAGACTAAAAATAGAAATATGCCAGTCTCTTCCCAGAATAATTTTCTCTTTTCATGATTTTTGTTTCCCCACCTTGGGTAATGTCCAATTATCATTCAATAAAATTTCTGAATATTATTTTGGGGGGGCGCTGAAGCAGTTTTCTACAGTATTCCCTTCTTCAGAATAAAGAAAAAATCAGATTAGGGCATTTGCCAGTCCCTTCTGTCTTCTGTGGGCAACTTTTGTGACGCGTGTGCATTTTTTAAGTATCATGGCTTTTTCTATTAAGCGGAGCCCCTGAAGTTCATTACTTCAGGAAATCAGAGTGGTGAGCATACGAAAGGTGGCCCTGCAACACTATCCTTCACTGGTTTAGGGTCACATAAAACCTGTCAAAAATGATATCAGCATCCTGCACAGTCATGCCACATTTTGGATAAGAGGTCTCCATGTTTATATTAAAAATATCAATCATTCTAAAGAGTGACTAAAGCTTGTCTTTTAGTAGCAGTATTTTCATTTGCAGTAAAGATGTACGGGGATGGCTCTTCCATGTTCACGGCTCTTATACCAATGTCAAAATTAGTATGTAAAACATTCATCAAATATGTACACAAGGTGAATTGGTCATGTGTTTCATAAAGTCCTGTATATTTGAGATTTTAGTCGGCTCTTGCAGACATCTCTGGAAGCAGGCAAATTAACAGGTGCCAGGCCATTTTTTCATTCAGCAAAATAGAGAAAGCAACAAGAGATGGCCTAAAAATTATATTGTTATATATGTCCATACATTTGAGTTATTAATTTTTTATTTATACTGGAAATGTTTATAAATGTCAGAATAATGTTCATTTGGTTTTCAGACATAGTAAATATAACAGGCTGTTTGTAAACAGATGTGAAATACTTATTGGTTGATGACCAACTGAAAATGAGGAGTTAAGCAAGCTTCATTCTAGTTTCCCCCAGCTCACCATGTACACAACTACCACAATGATTACAAAAATAATTTATCAGCTGGGGTATATTTACACTACCACAGTTAAAATGGCATTCAACTTATTAAAAGTGACAAGTATCACATTGCTGTGTGGTCTTCCATGTAAAAAAAAAACGGATTCTTCACACTGAAGAGCCACAACACTGGCAAAAGAGCATGCTGAGTTTAAATAGTGCCTGCATTCCAAATAACATAACCAGTGTTTTATATCTATTAGTAAAGGTAGCTTTACTGTGACATAAAAAAAAGAACCAAAAAAACAAACAAACAAACAAAAAAAAACAGCATAAAGGCTTCACGGAAGCTTACTCTCTTTTGGTAAGTGTTCATGCTGAAGCATTTAACTTTTTTTGCCATTTTGTCTTCTTGAAATAGACCACCTCCTACTTTCCTCATTTTGTGAAATATCATACTTTAATTATCTTTAATTATTATACCACCATGCCCTTAATCATTACTAATGATTACTGTAGGCATAATATTATACTACTCCTGCTGAGCTGACTGGCATTTATTTTGTGATTCATACTTCTAAAACAATTTTTACATAAGTTATGTGGACTATGCTGCTGTTTCTGGGTCACATTTCTTCTGGAAGGTGTTCGTGTAAAACAGCCCCAAAGTTCATACTTGTTTCATCTACCGTGCTCAGCACAGTATCTGCCTATACCTGGTAAGCCCTTCAATGCCTTGAATAAATTATTATGAAAATTATAATCAACTAAGAAATTAATCTTTAAGAAAATAACTCTACATACTAATTTTGTTTTAATTATTTATTTTTATTGTCAACAGCTGTATATTCATCTGTCTATTCATAGCAGAACTATAACATATATAAAGTAATTTTGTTTTCATTGCTCATAAGCTTCAGCTAGACATGGCTTTGGCAGATTCTAATCAGTAATATGATACAGAACATTGAACATGTACTTATCCTTGTTCCCAGGAAACTAATTGAATCATTAAGTTATGGCCATTAGAAAACTGACCAAATGGTACAAGCCTAAGTTATGAGTTTACCAGTGATCTAACTTCACTTCATTGACCATTTTCAGCTTCTTTCCTCCTTCCTTTTCCCCTGTGAAATGCCGTTAAGCAGTTGCTGAGCATAACTACAACCTACTTAAGAATGGCATTAGTCTGCTCTCCCTAATACTAAGCTTACAGTATATTATGCAGTATCAACTATCACTCAATATATTTGTAAATGTGTTTTTCTTATACAAATTATTTAGTTGCATCCAAAATTTACATACCTAATAAAATTCTTCAGCGTCAGCCTGAGATATCCGTAGGTAGAAGCTTCAAGCATATGCTATTAGGAAGAAGGAGTTTGTTCTTCATTCCAGAAATAATGTGTGATCTTTATGACAACAGAGACTAGATCTCTCCCATTTTTGACCATAACCCATCACAGTATGTTACACATAATAAGCACACAACTAACAAAGATGAGAAAATGAATGAATGAATGTTGGAAATCCACGGATTCTGTTGGGGGCATGCACAGCATTTAGTATTCAGGGACCTCTTTCTGCCATTGAGCCAGACATTAATCCTACCAGATTCCCAAAGTTATGAAAATAATACTCGAAAGATTGGTAGGTCTTGGTTCTTGATGATTTCAAGGGAAACCAGAAGTTGCTTCTCAATTGTTCACCAGTTAGCAAAGGGCACAGAAGTTACTATTAATGATGTGATTTGTCAGGAATTTTCTTAAGATGAAAAGAACACTTACAGTTCACATCTGTGTTTCAAACTGATGTTTCTTCAAAGCTTTAATCATGAATCTCCACTTCACTGCAGTGAATTGCATTTGAAAATATATCATTGTCTCGATTCTCTTATTCTCTCTTAATTCTAAATGTGTTCCTTTTCCTTATAAACCTGATCCTGTTCGTGGCACCACCATTCTCCCCTTTATCAGGCTGGAAACTTCAGTTATATTTCTGGCATCACTGGCACCATCATTGTTTGGGAACTTAATAATTTATGACTGATCTATTGTAGTATCATCCTAACTGGCCTTACTTGTTTTCAGCTTTTTTTCAATAACAATATAGACTATGTCTAACTACTGGGCTATGATCTCAAAATATCACTTTGATTCTGCCACATGCCAGTTCAGAAGTCAGCAAAGGTTCTTCAATACCTTTGGGGTAAATAGCCAAACTACTTGCGACTATAATTTATTATACTGGCCCTGGTTTATCTTCCCTGTCTGTCTCTCACATACTCTTTCCAGAATTCCTCTGCCTCTGGACTCCCTGCCAGGGCTACCTGTCTCCAGCAAAGATATTAGCACCTCTGGGAAGCTTGGTTTGCCATAGCATATTCAATATTATAATGCATGTTGTCTTCTGAGGAGGAGAGACTGTCATTTTCAGAATGCTGACTACAGAACACAAAACATGACAAAATCTTCTTGGCTAGAGGAATAAACAGGATAGCAGAAGACAAACTTTTCTGCATTTTTGTGATTATTGGTGGGAGGATGGTGTATCAGAATTCCCTGAAATTGAAAGAAAGTTACTATCAAAAGGGGATAAAGTTGTGAAGGTCTCCTGTCCTTAGTCGAAGGTCTAATTGCTCTTCACTGAATATGCCCAATTTGTCCATTTATGTCTTTGTCCATTTGTTCCTTCATAAACAGGACTTTAAATTCAGTAAGAGCTGGGACCATGCCTTTTCTGTTAGGCACTGTGTTTCTAGTACCTGTATAATACTATACAAAGTATACATGGTCAGTAAATATTTGAGTAAAAAAATATTTTATAAACCAATGCAGTGCCTAGTTATATGCTCCCTCTGGGATACGAAGGCAAACAAGATACAACTCAGGTCTTCAGATAGCTTACAAGGTATTAAGGGCAACACACCCATGGTATGAAAAATCACAAATCAATTTGAGTGCACTAATAGAGGTGTGTACAAAATGCAATGGCCTCACCCTCTTGCTCCTCAAATGTTTCATATTGAGCTTGTGCACAAGTCAAACTGCCAAGTCTTTTCCACACAATCTTACCCTCATTTGCAATCTTCACAGCCCAGCCCTTCTTATCTGCAAACCTATCTTTTATACATTTTTGCTTGTTGTACTGCTCTTTAATAGGGGTGAGATGAGGGGAGTGTTTTTATATTCTTGCATGTACAGATACTTAAGCATTGTTTTCTAATTGATAGATTAAATGCAGTAAAGTCCATAAGTGCAAAGTTGTTAAGTACTGCATTTGGAGAACTTAGATATTATAGGGTGATGTAGTGTAGATATTTGTCCCCTTCAAATCTCATGTTGCAATGTGATCTTCAGTGTTGGAAGTAGGACCTGGTGGGAGGTGTTTAGGTCATGGGATTGGGAGTTACTCATGAATGGCTTATTGTCTTCCTCATGGTAATGAGTGAATTTTTACTCTATTAGTACGGATGAGATCTGATTGTTAAATAGAGCTTGGTACCTCCTCCTTCTCTCTTGCTCCTTCTCCTGCCACGTGATACACCTACTCTCCTTCACCTTGCACTGTAACTGAAAGCTTCCTGAAGCCCTCACCAGAAGCAGATACTGGTGCCATGCTTCTTGTATAGCCTGAAGAATGGTGACCCAAATAAACCTCTTTTCTTTATAAATTATCCAGCCCCAGGTATTTACAGTAGTGCATGATGGACTAATACAAAATGGACTAATACACAGGGTACAAATAAATAGTTTGTAACTATTATGGGATATTACTGGATTGGGGGCTATATGTTTTCATAGAGAAATTTCAAGGACTCCAATTGTCTGCTTGATTTCTGTGAATAAAACATTGGACAATTACCTGACAAATGGATTTTGATTTTGGCTCATATTAAAAACCTACAATGTAGCATATGTCATGCCATTTATGTCTTCTTAAGTGGGCCTTTCTTCCAAGTCCATAATATTTAGACAGTTAGAGAGAATGGTGCAATTAAAGATTATGAACCTTGCTGCTCCCTATAGCCATGGCTGGTTAAACCCAGTTAAAGCTCAGTTAATAAGGCCAGGGTCAATCATTTAATCCCGTTTGTGGTCCAGTTACCTTTCTTTCTAATCCTGGCCAAATCCTTGCCTGCCAACTCTGAAAGGCATGGTTTGGCTGAGAGAAATTGACTGGGAATATATTGATGGATCAACAGAAATAATTCTTACTCGAGAAAGACTGCTCAAAGCACATATTCCACCTGCACCATCTTAAATGATTAATTCATCCATCCACTTGAAGTGTGTGAAGCATCTACCTAAAGTCTAACACTGTACCAGACACTGGGGATACCAAAGATGAGTGTGATACTCTCCCTGCTCTGGAGGAGCCCTGCAGTTTGTTTGTTTTAATAACGTCCAGTTTCCCAGAGTTGATTGCTTTGACTGTTAGGAATATTATGGAATTTTCTTTCTCTGGTTGGTTGATTAGAAGATAGTTGTACTGAAATAATTATTTGCATCTGAAAGTCTTCCAATAGGATCTTTTGCATGTCAAAATATTTGCAAGGTCTAAATAAATAAATAACAAAATACCACTCTGGGCACTAGGGAGATGTAGAATACAAATATAGTCTCTCAACTTTAAGAAGTATCCAAATCAGCACTTAAGTCATAAAGATGTATCCATTGGGGATAAATAGTATGTAAGAGATTTTTAAAATGTTAAACATATTGGACTTCTCTTGATTTTAATGTAATTTATTCATATTTAAATTTATGTCTCATTGTTTCTTATCACATAAATAGCATTTATTCAATGAGACAGATAATAGTCTAGTAGGAAAAGGGAAAACGAAAATGTGTGTGTCATAAAGTTGATATTATTTTTTCAATTGAGAAACGAATCTGAGTTGGATGTTCCTGTTGTCCGGAAGAAAATAAGAAACACCATTGGCTATAGAATTTTTATTGTCAAAAAGGGGAAAGCTTATCAACTGCTCATGTTTTTGAGGGGCTATGAAAAAAATTCTGGAAATACTTTAAACCTTACCATACAAAGATACTGAATGACATACTACTCATTGTCTGCTAAAATAATTTTATAACAAATATATTTCTTGATATCAGTAATAAAAATGAAACACTTCATACTAGAATGCAAAATAATGAATGTGATTCAACAAGAGAACAATCTCCTATAGACAGAGTACAGAGTATGGCACTTTCAGGCATTACAACTTTACTGAGGAACATAACTCAGATTTCTGAGATATCTGTTTGGGCTCCATATCCCTTTCTGTTTCTTTTAAATATAACTTAGCTAATTCACTGACAGGACTTGGTAATAAAATGTTAGATATATAATGGCTACTTTGTAAAGGTAACAGAGATTTGAGATTGTACAATTCTGTGGCACGACTATAGGATAGCAGTGGAAAAATTCTTTAATATCAGAAATCACTTGCATCCACCATTTTTTAAAATTATTATTATACTTTAAGTTCTAGGGTACATGTGCATAACGTGCAGGTTTGTTACATATGTATACATGTGCCATGTTGGTGTGCTGCACCCATCAACTCGTCAGCACCCAACAACTCGTCATTTACATCAGGTATAACTCCCAATGCAATCCCTACCCCCTCCCCCCTCCCCATGATAGGCCCCGGTGTGTGATGTCCCCCTTCCCGAGTCCAAGTGATCTCATTGTTCAGTTCCCACCTATGAGTGAGAACATGCGATGTTTTGTTTTCTGTTCTTGTGATAGTTTGCTAATAATGATGGTTTCCAGCTGCATCCATGTCCCTACAAAGGACACAAACTCATCCTTTTTTATGGCTGCATAGTATTCCGTGGTGTATATGTGCCACATTTTCTTAATCCAGTCTGTCACTGATGGACATTTGGGTTGATTCCAAGTCTTTGCTATTGTGAATAGTGCCGCAATGAACATATGTGTGCATGTGTCTTTATAGCAGCATGATTTATAATCCTTTGGGTATATACCCAGTAATGGGATGGCTGGGTCATATGGTACATCTAGTTCTAGATCCTTGAGGAATCGCCATACTGTTTTCCATAATGGTTGAACTAGTTTACAATCCCACCAACAGTGTAAAAGTGTTCTTATTTCTCCACATCCTCTCCAGCACCTGTTGTTTCCTGACTTTTTAATGATCACCATTCTAAATGGTGTGAGATGGTATCTCATTGTGGTTTTGATTTGCATTTCTCTGATGGCCAGTGATGATGAGCATTTTTTCATGTGTCTGTTGGCTGTATGAATGTGTTCCTTTGAGAAATGTCTGTTCATATCCTTTGCCCACTTTTTGATGGGTTTTTTTGTTTTTTTTTCTTGTAAATTTGTTTGAGTTCTTTGTAGGTTCTGGATATTAGCCCTTTGTCAGATGAGTAGATGGCAAAAATTTTCTCCCATTCTGTAGGTTGCCTGTTCACTCTGATGGTAGTTTATTTTGCTGTGCAGAAGCTTTTTAGTTTAATTAGATCCCATTTGTCAATTTTGGCTTTTGCTGCCGTTGCTTTTGGTGTTTTAGAAATGAAGTCTTTGCCCATGCCTATGTCCTGAATGGTACTACCTAGGTTTTCCTCTAGGGTTTTTATGGTTTTAGGTCTAACATTTAAGTCTCTAATCCATCTTGAATTAATTTTCGTATAAGGAGTAAGGAAAGGATCCAGTTTCAGCTTTCTACTTATGGCTAGCCAGTTTTCCCAGCACCATTTATTAAACAGGGAATCCTTTCCCCATTTCTTGTTTCTCTCAGGTTTGTCAAAGATTAGATGGCTGTAGATGTGTGGTATTATTTCTGAGGACTCTGTTCTGTTCCATTGGTCTATATCTCTGTTTTGGTACCAGTACCATGCTGTTTTGCTTACTGTAGCCTTGTAGTATAGTTTGAAGTCAGGTAGCGTGATGCCTCCAGCTTTGTTCTTTTGACTTAGGATTGTCTTGGAGATGCGGGCTCTTTTTTGGTTCCATATGAACTTTAAAGCAGTTTTTTTTCCAATTATGTGAAGAAACTCACTGGTAGCTTGATGGGGATGGCATTGAATCTATAAATAACCTTGGGCAGTATGGCCATTTTCACAATATTGATTCTTCCTATCCATGAGCATGGTATGTTCTTCCATTTGTTTGTGTCCTCTTTTATTTCACTGAGCAGTGGTTTGTAGTTCTCTTTGAAGAGGTCCTTTTCATCCCTTGTAAGTTGGATTCCTAGGTATTTTATTCTCTTTGAAGCAATTGTGAATGGAAGTTCATTCATGATTTGGCTCTCTGTTTGTCTGTTACTGGTGTATAAGAATGCTTGTGATTTATGCACATTAATTTTGTATCCTGAGACTTTGCTGAAGTTTCTTATCAGCTTAAGGAGATTTTGGGCTGAGACAATGGGGTTTTCTAAATATACGATCATGTCGTCTGCAAAGAGGGACAATTTGACTTCTTTTCCTAACTGAATACCCTTGATTTCTTTCTCTTGCCTGATTGCCCTAGCCAGAACTTCCAACACTATGTTGAATAGGAGTGGTGAGAGAGGGCATCCCTGTCTTGTGCCAGTTTTCAAAGGGAATTTTTCCAGTTTTTGCCCATTCAGTATGATATTGGCTGTGGGTTTGTCATAAATAGCTCTTATTATTTTGAGGTATGTTCCATCAATACCGAATTTATTGAGCGTTTTTAGCATGAAGGGCTGTTGAATTTTGTCAAAAGCCTTTTCTGCATCTATTGAGATAATCATGTGGTTCTTGTCTTTGGTTCTGTTTATATGCTGGATTATGTTTATTGATTTGCGAATGTTGAACCAGCCTTGCATCCCAGGGATGAAGCCCACTTGATCATGGTGGATAAGCTTTTTGATGTGTTGCTGGATCCAGTTTGCCAGTATTTTATTGAGGATTTTTGCATCGATGTTCATCAGGGATATTGGTCTAAAATTCTCTTTTTTTTGTTGTGTCTCTGCCAGGCTTTGGTATCACGATGATGTTGGCCTCGTAAAATGAGTTAGGGAGGATTCCCTCTTTTTCTATTGATTGGAATAGTTTCAGAAGGAATGGTACCAGCTCCTCCTTGTACCTCTGGTAGAATTCAGCTGTGAATCCATCTGCTCCTGGACTTTTTTTTGGTTGGTAGGCTATTAATTATTGCCTCAATTTCAGAGCCTGCTATTGGTCTATTCAGGGATTCAACTTCTTCCTTGTTTAGTCTTGGAAGTGTGTAAGTGTCCAGGAAATTATCCATTTCTTCTAGATTTTCCAGTTTATTTGCGTAGAGGTGTTTATAGTATTCTCTGATGGTAGTTTGTATTTCTGTGGGGTCGGTGGTGATATCCCCTTTATCATTTTTTATTGCGTCTATTTGATTCTTCTCTCTTCTTCTTTTATTAGTCTTGCTAGTGGTCTGTCAATTTTGTTGATCTTTTCAAAAAACCAACTCCTGGATTCATTGATTTTTTGGAAGGTTTTTTGTGTCTCTATCTCCTTCAGTTCTGCTCTGATCTTAGTGATTTCTTGCCTTCTGCTAGCTTTTGAATGTGTTTGCTCTTGCTTCCCTAGTTCTTTTAATTGTGATGTTAGAGTGTCAATTTTAGATCTTTCCAGATTTCTCTTGTGGGCATTTAGTGCTATAAATTTCCCTCTGCACACTGCTTTAAATGTGTCCCAGAGATTCTGGTATGTTGTATCTTTGTTCTCATTGGTTTCAAGGAACATCTTTACTTCTGCCTTCATTTCGTTATTTACTCAGTAGTCATTCAGGAGCAGGTTGTTCAGTTTCCATGTAGTTGAGCGGTTTTGATTGAGTTTCTTAGTCCTGAGTTCTAGTTTGATTGCACTGTGGTCTGAGAGACAGTTTGTTATAATTTCTGTTCTTGCGCATTTGCTGAGGAGTGCTTTACTTCCAATTATGTGGTCAATTTTGGAATAAGTGCGATGTGGTGCTGAGAAGAATGTATATTCTGTTGATTTGGGGTGGAGAGTTCTATAGATGTCTATTAGTTCTGCTTGCTGCAGAGATGAGTTCAATTCCTGGATATCCTTGTTAACTTTCTGTCTCGTTGATCTGTCTAATGTTGACAGTGGAGTGTTGAAGTCTCCCATTATTATTATATGGGAGTCTAAGTCTCTTTATAAGTCTCTAAGGACTTGCTTGATGAATCTGGGTGCTCCTGTATTGGGTGCATATATATTTAGGATAGTTAGCTCTTCCTGTCCCTTTACTATTATGTAATGGCCTTCTTTGTCTCTTTTGATCTTTGATGGTTTAAAGTCTGTTTTATCAGAGACTAGTATTGCAACCCCTGCTTTCTTTTGTTCTCCATTTGCTTGGTAAATCTTCCTCTATCCCTTTATTTTGAGCCTATGTATGTCTCTGTGTGGGAGATGGGTCTCCTGAATACAGCAGAGTGATGGGTCTTGACTCTTGATCCAGTTTGCCAGTCTATGTCTTTTTATGGAGCATTTAGTCCATTTACATTTAAGGTTAATATTGTTATGTGTGAACTTGATCCTGCCATTATGATATTAACTGGTTATTTTGCTCGTTAGTTGATGCAGTTTCTTCCTAGCCTCGATGGTCTTTACATTTTGGCATGTTTTTGCAATGGCTGGTTCCGGTTGTTCCTTTCCATGTTGAGTGCTTCCTTCAGGGTGTCTTGTAAGGCAGGCCTAGTGGTGACAAAATCTCTAAGCATTTGCTTATCTGTAAAGGATTTTATTTCTCCTTCACTTATGAAACTTAGTTTGGCTGGATATGAAATTCTGGGTTTAAAATTCTTTTCTTTAAGAATGTTGAATATTGGCCCCCACTCTCTTCTGGCTTGGAGAGTTTCTGCCGAGCGATCTGCTGTTAGTCCGATGGGCTTCCCTTTGTGGGTAACCCGACCTTTCTCTCTGGCTGCCCTTAAGATTTTTTCCTTCATTTCAACTTTGGTGAATCTGGCAATTATGTGTCTTGGAGTTGCTCTTCTTGAGGAGTATCTTTGTGGCGTTCTCTGTATTTCCTGGATTTGAATGTTGGCCTGCCCTACTAGGTTGGGGAAGTTCTCCTGGATGATATCCTGAAGAGTGTTTTCCAACTTGGTTCCATTGTCCCCCTCACTTTCAGGCACACCAATCAGACGTAGATTTGGTCTTTTTACATAATCCCATACTTCTTGCAGGCTTTGTTCATTTCTCTTTCTTCTTTTTTCTTTTGGTTTCTCTTCTTGCTTCATTTCATTCATTTGATCCTCAATCGCTGAAACTCTTTCTTCCAGTTGATCGAGTCGGTTACTGAAGCTTGTGCATTTGTCACGTATTTCTCGTGTCATGGTTTTCATCTCTTTCATTTCATTTAGGACCTTCTCTGCATTAATTACTCTAGCCATCAATTCTTCCACTTTTTTTTCAAGATTTTTAGTTTCTTTGCGCTGGGTACGTAATTCCTCCTTTAGCTCTGAGAAGTTTGATGGACTGAAGCCTTCTTCTCTCCGTCATTCTCCGTCAAGCTTTGATCCGTTGCTGGCGATGAGCTGCGCTCCTTTGCCGGGGGAGATGCGCTCTTATTTTTGGAATTTCCAGCTTTTCTGCCCTGCTTTTTCCCCATCTTTGTGGTTTTATCTGCCTCTGGTCTTTGATGATGGTGACGTACTGATGGGGTTTTGGTGTATGTGTCCTTCCTGTTTGATAGTTTTCCTTCTAACAGTCAGGACCCTGAGCTGTAGGTCTGTTGGAGATTGCTTGAGGTCCACTCCAGACCCTGTTTGCCTGGGTGTCAGCAGCGGAGGCTGCAGAAGACAGAATATTGCTGAACAGCGAGTGTACCTGTCTGATTCTTGCTTTGGATGCTTCCTCTCAGGGGTGTACTCCACCCTGTGAGGTGTGGGGTGTCAGACTGCACCTAGTGGGGGATGTCTCCCAGTTAGGCTACTCAGGGGTCAGGGACCCACTTGAGCAGGCAGTCTGTCCCTTCTCAGATCTCAACCTCCGTGTTGGGAGATCCACTGCTCTCTTCAAAGCTGTCAGACAGAGTTATTTGCGTCTGCAGAGGTTTCTGCTGCTTTTATTGTTATCTGTGCCCTGTCCCCAGAGGTGGAGTCTACAGAGACAGGCAGGTTTCCTTGAGCTGCTGTGAGCTCCACCCAGTTCGAGCTTCCCAGCGGCTTTGTTTACCTACTTAAGCCTCAGCAATGGCGGGCGCCCCTCCCCCAGGCTTGCTGCTGCCTTGAGATTAGATCGCAGACTGCTGTGCTAGCAATGAGGGAGGCTCCGTGGGCGTGGGACCCTCACGGCCAGGTGTGGGATATAATCTCCTGGTGTTCCTGTTTGCTTAAAGCACAGTATTGGAGTGGGAGTTACCCGATTTTCCAGGTGTTGTGTGTCTCAGTTCCCCTGGCTAGGAAAAGGGATTCCCTTTCCCCTTGGGCTTCCAGGGTGAGGCGATGCCTCGCCCTGCTTCAGCTCTCACTGGTGGGGCTGCAGCAGCTGACCAGCACCGATTGTCCGGCACTCCCCAGTGAGATGAACCCAGTACCTCAGTTGAAAATGCAGAAATCACCGGTCTTCTGTGTCGCTCGCGCTGGGAGTTGGAGAGTGGAGCTGTTCCTATTCCGCTTCCTGCATTTTTTATCATATTTATTTTAATTGGTACATCCTTCTATCCTTCAGTTTTTTTTCTCCTTAAAAAAAGGATGATAACATCAGTTTTCCTTTTTATATAATTTTATGAAGTTAAAGATAAATAATGGAAATACGTGATTTTTATAAACCACGTGACACTTTATTTTGTATATTATATTTATGTAATTATGTAAACTAATATCATTAAAGTGGAGCGATCTATATTAAAATTTGAACTGCCCAAGTACCCTATGATTAATATTCATATTATTATAAATGTCTGTTTCTGCTTTGTATGAAGCCAATGGAAGCTCAGGTACTGAAAAGTAGCAACAACAACAGCAAGAAAAAAATGGAGACAATAACTAAGTAGCAGCTGTGAGTGGACTACTGAAATGCAAAAAGGGCAAAGCGGAGGCTTTGTGTATCTTAACCTGAAATAGGAGATACCTGCTAGGTGGATGATATCTTACAGAGAAAATACAAAACCATTGTCCTTATTTAAAGTGAGTAAATATTTTTAGAAATCATAGGGAAGAGACAATGAGAAAAACTAAATGGCGCATGTGTAAAAATGTTCATTATTCTCAGAATATTATTGTATGCATTATAGTGAAACAGAAATTTTTAAAATAAATCAAAGACATTATCTTCAATAGTATAGGAGAACAGGATATAAGAGTGAAAAAGGCAGTAATTATCTTATTTTTTTTCAGTTTTACTTTTTAATAAGCAGAAGAGAAATTGACAAAATTGAGTGCACTGTTAGCAGAGGGTAGCAGCTTTCATTTGTCAGAGTAACATGTACATTTTAGAGAATCTATTGATCTGATCGAGCTGCTGAATTTCTAAGTGATACACAACAATAAGGGAGATGAGTCTGAGACTGATATCGCCACCCACGCCAGGCATACAAATAGCGTTTCATGTATAAAATGTTTATTAGATATAAAGGCGAGAGAAAATGAGGATGTCTAAAAGCATCTGTTACCTTTTGAGATGATTTAAGTAAGACAACTAAAATTCTGCATATCAGAAATGGAATTTGAATCTCGAATTCTACTTTTTCACTTTGATTGGCAGTAATGATTGCTTTTGATCTTAGATATTCAAGCTATAATCTGCTGATTATTTTTAAAAATTGTGTTGGAGGAACATTAGTGGAGAATAATAGAATGTGTGAACTAAAATCTAGGTGTGATGAAGGTTTTAATGTTTACAGTTGAGCAACAGGCATATGAAAAAAAGTTTTCATGTGTATGTATTTTATATTTTATCAGAGATGGGTGAAACTGCTCAGCACTGCCTTCTAAAAAGCTATTAAATAATGACACAGAATAGTGGGTGGTTGACAGAATCACCTTTAAAATCAATCATGTATAATTCCTTGATCTACCACTTTTTAACCATGTAATCTTCATCAAGTTAGATGAACCATCTGATTCTATTTCCTTATCAAGGAAAGTTATATAATAACATGTACTATATAGTGTGACTGTGTGTAGTAAATAAAATAAGTATTTCAAGTGCAAAATTGTGGCAACTGCTGTTGTTATCAAAGAAAGTACCTTCAAACTGCTAATGATTGATTTCCAGACTTTGTCATGAAACACCTTCAAATTTATAAGTGAAAGTGTCAAGAACATAGAGGACATAAGTTTCCAAAAATATTTTAATAAAACACTAGAAGTATTTTAATGGGGAAAATACAGAATCCGAAAAGACTGGATAACAATACAAATCTGTATTCACCATCCCTCCATCTTGGTTTCATCTCTGTTTAGCCATACTTGTTTTTCAAGTTTTGTTTATTTGTTTGTTTGTTTGAGACAGGGTCTCACTTTGTCGCTCAGGCTGGAGTGCAGTGGCGTGATCTTAGCTCACTGCAACCTCCACCTCTCAGGCTCAAGTGATTCTCCCACCTCAGCTTCCCTAGTAGCTGGGACTGTAGGTGCACACCACCATGCCCAGACAATTTTTGTAATTTTTGTAAAGACAGGGTCTCCCTATGTTGCCTAGGCTAGTATCAAACTCCCGGGCTCAAACCATCCACCTGCCCTGGCCTCCCAAAATGCTGGAATTACAGGCATAAGCCACTGCACCTGGCTGTTAAGTCATTCTAACAAATGAATTATTAAGTTAACAATAGAAGAAAATTCTTCTGTACTAAAGAAGTGCTTGATTCTATAGATTTAATGGGTTTATAAAGCTCCAGGCAATATTAATGAGAAAATACACACCTCTAGGCATATTTTGGTTAACTCTCATGCACTTTGAAGACTAGTGAAATGTTTGAGGATGGAAAAAACAAATATTTTGCCACAAGTGAGCAGGAGGCCAGAGAATATATCTAAAAAGTTCAGACTGGGCACGGTGGCTTACACCTGTAATCCCAGCACTTTGGGAGGCCGAGGCAGGCGGATCACCTGAGGTCAGGAGTTCGAGACCAGACTGACCAACATGGTGAAACCCGTCTCTACTAAAAATAC
This sequence comes from Macaca thibetana thibetana, assembly GCF_024542745.1. Taxonomy (NCBI): domain Eukaryota; kingdom Metazoa; phylum Chordata; class Mammalia; order Primates; family Cercopithecidae; genus Macaca; species Macaca thibetana. The sequence continues at coordinate 78,749,499 of NC_065579.1, forward strand.
AAAAATTTACCGGGCATGGTGGCAGGTGCCTGTAATCCCAGCTATTTGGGATGCTGAGGCAGGAGAATCACTTGAACCTGGAGGCAAAGGTTGCAGTGAGCCAAGATCACGCCACTGCACTCCAGCCTGGGCAACAAGAGTAAAACTCCATCTCAAAAAGAAAAAGAAAAATAAATAAAATAAAATAAATTAGCCGTGCGTGGTGGCGCATGCCTGTAATCCCAGCTACTCGGGTGGCTGAGGCAGGAGAATTGCTTGAACCCAGGAGACCAAGGTCGCAGTGAGCCAAGATCACGCCATTGCACTTCAGTCCGGGCCACAAGAGCAAAACTCCGTCTGAAAAAAAAAAAAAAATCAAATTGGTGAGCTAATGGGAAGCAATATCTTCCTGATACAGATGAAAAAATACCTCTGGTTTAAAGTAAGCGGAGAAGACTGTGCGGCAGAGATCCTAAACTGCAATGCCTTCAGATGCAGGGCAGCCCAGGTAAGGAATATGGCATTAAAGATTGAAGGCAACTGTGCTGTACTAGGGAGCACATCTAAAGAGATTCAAATGGGTTATTTTGAAAACTCACGAGCATACCTAAGAAACATTTCTGCAGGCTGAATTTGGCCTGCAGTCTTCCCTCTGTCCCTAACTTATTGGGATACTCTGTATGTGGCAACAATACAACAATAGCAATAACAGTTTCTATACTTTGGCATTATCTCTGTCACCTGTTTCAGTTAAGGGTGAATGGAATGATTCAGAGGGGTTGGATTTGTATAGTCTTTATCTGCTCAGGTGTTATCCTTGGAAAGCATATTAACATTTTACCCTACACACATGTACACCCACACACACACCACTCCTCTAAGAAACATAACCTTCATTTGTTCATTTAATGTATACTGTCCCAGATCATAGAAGGTGCAGATATATTTAGTAAAAAGTAGAATTAATGCCAATGAATGAAAAATGAAGTTGCACACCAGTAACTTCTTAAATGCTCCCAGATCTGAAGCAGCATAAGTGAAGAAATACTGTATAAAACACAACACTGAATCCCGGTTTCACCTGCAAACACATCTTCTCACAAATGTTATGTAAATCAGAACATTATAGAAAAAAACAATGATTTTATTATCATTTATGTACCATAGTACATAATGGTATGGTTTTATTATGTAATACAATAAATTCAATTAAAAAGACCTATGTGACCAGATTATTTAAGTGACAAAATTAGCTCTAATAGCCATGGTGATATCATTTAGTTCCAAATTAGAATGACTTAAGCATTCAATAAGCTCTTCCCCAAATTCTTTTATTTCACAGTTTCTCTATCTCATCAGAAGAAGATATATGCTCTTTAAAGTTATCATAGCCTTAATGTGGCATATTTTCTAGGTCAAAAAATAGAAGAATGTGACACAGATAAAAACACTGGTAGAGGGCAACTTGCTTACCCTTACCTAGAATTTTTATATTTCTGGCAGTGACCTAGGCCCATATTCAATACCTTGAAATGGCAAATGGTTGCTTTTTAAGTTTTCAGGTCAGATCAGGCATTTATTCTGAACATCTAGGTAAAGAAAAATGGCTTCTATTTGTTTGTTTTTAAACCCTTTATCTTGTATCTCGATGGAACTGACCTAAAGCTATCTCTGGAATTATTCACATGTGAAAAGGCAATGCAAGTCAATACAGGTAAGGGCATTTTATCTTGAAGCTGAAATTAACCTTCAGAAATTTTGCAATCCAGATGTGAGCTGCTCCACGTCAGCAAGTAGAGCAGCTATCACTTAACAGGAGTAAAAGGTTTCCTGCGCCAGTCAAAAGTAAACAAGGCTAGTTGATCCTAATATTTTTTTTGATGTGTTTGAGTCACTGATTCTTTCTGCTTCAACAAACTAAAATTCTTTTAAAAGCATCTTTGAGGAGTAAGTTTCTCTGAAACGTGCACCCCATAGCAGGAACACTTAAAACAAAAATAACAGATACACAGTTACAATTTAACAATTTTTCATTTTGTTATATTTTCACTCACTTTAAAATATGAAAACCTCTAAATATATGTATAAGGACAATGTTATACATTTGTCATGGGATCAAAATAAGGATTAAGATTCCTAATATGTCCTTAGCAGAACTGAATTTAGAAGTTATTTTTACATAATTTTTCTCATGGCCAGAAGTAATTTTATGATGTGTATCAATTCAAACCAAAGTTCCAGACATTTAAAATGAATTAATAAGATAATAATATTTAAGACTTTCATGACTATTTTTACCTCAGAAGTTCAGTGTTTTCCCCATGATCTAAAACTTTTTATACATTTAAATGTTAGAGTGTCTCTTAAATTTACCAAATCAATGTTGATAATATTTTCTAAATACTGTGAAATTCATAAGCTAAATTATCAAAAAAACATATACATATATTTCAGGATCTAAAAGAATATAATACTATTCCACCTCTCAATACTTTTTGTCAGAAACTAAAATTTGGAAAATAAAAATCAATTTTTAATTCTGTTATTTGCAAATTAAACAAAAATCTTAGTTGAGTATTAAATGAGTCTCACTTCGTAGTGTTTCTTTGTACTTCGCTTCAAATGAACTTTGTTTTGGAATAAAAAGTCCCATAAGTTGTATATTTTAGTGGTGTAAACTGTAGTGTTATAGATTTCTTTAATAATTAGATGAATATTGTGCAGTCTCTCCCTAAAAAATTATACATAAATATTTATAATATATATGTATAATTTACATATATGTATATATTATGCATATATGTATAATATATAAAATTATGTGTGTGTATTTGTATATGTTATACATATATGTATAATATATAGAAATTATACATATATATATAATCAAAATGTGCATCCAATTTCAAGTTGTCCCAAATTTGTGAAGCCAACCAATAGTCCACAAATCCATGATGAAGACTTTACATGAAGAACAAAAGATGTATGGTAGAAAAACTACTAATTCAAACTGAAAAACTTGTTTTTATACTTCAGCCTTTCTGAACTAGACCATGGCTCTGTCTCATTCTTTCACATCTCTTTTGCGCCCAACTGCTTCCCTTACGTTCATTCAGGCAGAGCTGAAATTTCCATTTGAATGTAATCCTCTAGACGTGTGATTTTAATTTACAAATGGGGGACCCTACTGAACCTGAGTGACTGCTTTCTTGCCAAAGGTTGCACCATGCAAGGTTTACTAAAAACACACATTGCTATCTGCATAACTCTCTGTGATCCATCAGAGGGCTTACAAGTAAAAGAAAAAGGAAGATAAGTGTTGGCAAAACTAGCATACCAGTTTGCAAATATATATACACAAACTGAAAGATGGAAAATGGCATCCCAGTTAAAAGGGGGAAAAAAAATTGACCGCATAACACTACACCTATGGAAGCGTATTAAATTTGTACTTTAGTATGATTATGTTGAAAAATGAAGTAAGTCTAAATGAAAATGCTGTGTGGTATAATGTCACTATAGGCAAGGAGAATAATACTCAGACACACTAAACCCCTCTGAGGTTTCCTTATGCCATAAATGCCACAAAAATGATCCTCAAAGAAAATGTATGTTTTGTTCCCCAAGAGGTAATGGCTCAAAGGACATTATCTGTGTGTGTTCCAAAGACTTCTTTAGCATCATCCAATAGGTGCTTTAAATACTTGTTTTTTTATAAAGTACTTTTTGTCAAGCAATATATATGTTAGAAATTAGCAGGTCCTCCAGTTGTAAAACCTTGACATTGACTATGATTGAGGAGGTGAGCGTCGGTGTGTTCATAAGTATTACCTGTCATTTGAAATATGACAGTGCTGTCACTGCAAGACCTTGGGGATGCTTGTGTGTTGCCACTGCCATCTGACTGCCTTAGTAACTGCCAGACAGTATTCTTAATGCCTCTGACCCTGAGATAATTAACATGGCCCTAAAGGCCTCTGCCTTTTCCATTTGCACACTTGTTGTTAAACAAGATGTTTGCTGCTATTTATGCTTTCCTCTGATATAACAATGTGCCTTTAAAGAGAAAGGTACTCAGTCCCATTAAGTTTTCTGTTATAGACATTACTTCTGTGTACAAGTTGCTTGTATACGAGTTTTGTTACTTTTCTGAAAATTAAAATATATTTCTAATATTGTGTTGTTCAGCTTGAATTTTGATTCCTGTAAATGCATTTTACAATGAGACAAACAACTTATCTGAAATACAGGCACTTACTTTGATAGTTGCATTATGTATCATGTAGACTAGAAATGGCAAAATGGGGGCCAAAAATAAAAGCAAATTTAAATGTCTTTAGGGAAGATTTGGTAGGATTTTAGTTTCTACATTCCCAAGAGCACAGCCAAGAGTTAAAACAACCTGCTTTTACTTCCTTTAAGATAAGAGGATTGATTTACAATTAAGACTGCATAGAATTTGCAAAATTAGTTTGTAAATTGGCAATAATTTTTTGTAAGTCAGATTTAAGAAAATTAAAGAGAAAATAAGTGTAGCAGTACAAATCTTTAATGTAAGGAAGAATAAAATTGCAAAGTTTACTATTAGCAAGCTCTTGTATTTGTTGAATGTACTTAGTTTTATCAAAGAATTACATAATTGTTTATGAATTATTACTGGAATTGGGAATGTATCTATTTATTTGTATACAGGCATGCCTCATTTTATTGCACTTTGCAGATATTACATTTTTTAAAAAATGGAAGGTTTGTGACAACCCTGCATCCTGCAAGCCATATCAGTATTCTTCCAAAGTGTGAAATTAATGACTTCTACATATTTCATGAAATTGATATTATAATTTTAAATAGTTAAAATTCATGGTATTATAAAGCTGTTAAATGCATTAAGAACAAAATGTTAACCAACTATAACTTTGTTTTTAATTTTTTTTTTATATTTCAACTTTAATTTTAGATTGAGGGGTTACATGTGCAGGTTTGTTACACGGTTACATTGTGTGATGCTTCGGTTTGGGGTGTGATTGGTTTCATCACCCAGGTAGCCTGGTACCCAATAGGTAGTTTTTCAACCCTTGCCTCCCTCCTTCCATACTCTAGGAGTCTCCAGTATCTATCGTTCCCATCTTTATATTCATGTGTCCTCAATGTTCAACCCCTACTTATAAGTGAGAGCATGTGGTACCCGTTTCTGCATTAATTCACTTAGGATAATGGCTTTCACTTGCATCCATGCTGCTGCAGAGGATATGATTTCACTCTTTTTTATTGCTGTGTAGTATTCCATGGTGTATATGTACCACATTTTCTTTATGCAGTCGACCACAGATGGGCAATTGGGTTGATTCCATGTCTTTGCTACTGTGAATAGTGCTGAGACAAACATACAAGTGCATGTTTCTTTTTGGCAGAACAATTTATTTTCTTTTGAGTATATACCCAGTAGTGAGATTGCTGGATCAAATGGTAGTTCTGTATTTAGTCCTTTGAAAAGTCTCCAACTGCTTTCTACAGTTACTGAACAAATGTATGTTCCCACCAACAGTGTATAAGCATTCCCTTTTCTCTCCAGCCTCACCAACATCTATTATTTTTTACTTTTTAATAATAACCATTCTGACAGGTGTGAGATGGTATCTCATTGTGGTTTTGATTTGCATTTACCTGATGTTAGTGATGTTGAGCATTTTTTTCATGTTTGTTGTCTGCTTATATGTCTTCTTTTGAGAAGTGTCTATTCATATCCTCTGCCCACTTTTTAATGGGGTTATTTGTTTTTTCTTATTGATGTATTTACGCTTCTTATGTATTCTGAATGTTAGACCTTTGACAGATGCATAGTTTGCAAACATTTCTCCCATTCTGTATGTTGTCTATTTATTTTGTTGATAGTTTCTTTTGGTGTGCAGAAGCTCTTTAGTTTAATTAAATCATACTTGTCAATTTTTATTTTTATTGCAATTGCTTTTGAATACTTAGTTATAAATCATTTTCCAGGGCTGATGTCCAGATAGATATTTCTAGTTTTCTTGCCAGATTTTTATAGTTTTTCTAGCATAATTTAAAACAAAATTGTTAATATCCAGTATTATTAATATATCTGTGTAATTGCTTATTATTCTCCAAAAATTAGCATTTTTTCACAAATGCTAGTGCTAGTAATACCAATGTGGTAAGCTCTATTAAGTTTTGAGTAAATTCAGTGATTTTAAAATTTTTATATCAAGAATTATATTGATCATTGTTTATTAATATCTACAACATGCCAGGTGTTCACCAAAGAATCCTCATTTCCACATTAAAGTGTCAATACACAGGCATTGCCTATATAGAACTTGCACCACAAGAACAAATAATATATAATTTAATTTTTTAGCCATCCAACAGCCAGCCTTTTTTTATGCTGTGCCTTTGCCTTTTACCTGGCAGGCTCTTTCCCAGATGTTTGCATGTTCAAATGTGTTTCCTCAAAGTTCTTCTCCCCAGAGGTTTTCCTGACTACAAAATTAAAATATATATATATATATATATATATAAAATTTCCTTCAACTCAACTATTCTCTAATTCCATATTTTTCACCATAGCACTTTCACTACCAGGAATCTTATTACAAATTTAATTGTGTCATCAAATTACTTAGGAGTCTCAACACATTTGGGCATAAGGTGGATAGAATATTTTTTTTTTTCCAATCACTGCTTTCAACTGTAGCTTTTTCTCTAATCCTCCCTTAAAAGGGATGCCATAACTTCCCAATCAGCACAGGTGAAGACTGTGGCCCACAGTTTATTTAAAAGGAAAATTGTTGAATGTGATCATGCTATATGACACATTTTTTGTTCATCAAAGCTTAATTGGGGGATGGAAGAGTAAATGAGATAGCAAGTTTGGTGGTGGGGAGGGGTCCGTGGGTCTGGTTCCATTAGATGGTAATGGCTCTTATGGTATTTGATGGTTTCCATAAATGTGTTGTTAGTGGTTTCACTCTAGCTCCCTCATTTTCTGAAGAACCAAAAAAGTTTAGAAAGCACTTTTTTGCTCACCCACATAAACTTCTCTGACCATGCTACCTTGTCCCATCTCCTCTTAATCTGCTGAGAACCACTCTATTTACTGTTCCTTCCTCATCAACAGACCTGTCTTGATATTTACTATTCTGTTTTTTTGTTCATCAACCGTCACTCACCTGGAAAGTCACACCTTCTCGGCATATGTCTAAATTTTATCATGTCACAGCAACTTAGAAGAATTCATTCCTAGTATGTGTCAGTGAAATTCCTTTTGTCAAGGTTATCAGTCATCTCCAGGTGCCAGATTCCATAGTTGTATCTCAGACTTCATGTAATTCAATCTATTAGCAACAGTTGACACAAGTGGTCTCTCCTTTTTGCTTGAAACACTTTATTTGCCTAATATCCTGGATCCCACATTTTCACTGGCTGCTCATTTTCTTATTTCTAACCCCTAAACACTGGAATATCACAAGCTCAATGCTTGAAACTCTTTCTTCTCCCTTTATACTCACTCCTTATGTGGTTTAATCCAGTTCATGGTGTGAAGCACCATCTTGAATTTCACAACATCTGAATTTATAGTCTAAGAATTTTCATTCCAAACCTCTTTGCTGAACTTGAGACTCATATACAGTGCTGCCTAGATGACATCATCACTTGAATGTATAATAATATCTCAGATAAAACATTTCTAAAACAAAACATATGAAGGCTCACCACTGCGTACAGCCAAACCTGTTTTTCTTGTGGTTTTCTCCATTTCAGAATATCCATGCTTCTTGATTCTCAAGTTAAAACTGTGGCATCTCCTTAATCTTCTTTTACCCATACCACATATAATCCATGAGAAAATCTTGTTGGTTTTCCTTTTCAAGTATATTTAGGATCTGATTCCATCTTGCTACCTCCACCTTTGACACTCCATTTAATAAGCCCTCCTTGCTATTGAAAGGACGACCTCATTTATCTCCTGCTTTTTTTAAAAAAAGGTTGGTGTGCTCTAACCACACCGGCCTTTTATTGTACAGCACATGTGCATAGTCACCTTTAAAGCCAGATACAAGTTCTGATTGTCCTTCAGTTAAGTTGGATGTAACTTGTTTGAGATCAAGTTGAAATAAATCATATTATGGTAAATGGTCATGATGCCAAACACAACCTCTCATTAGAAATTTTGCACTTGTTATCTTCTCAAATTACAATTGTTTCATTCTATATCTCCATGGCCAGGACCTTTATTTTATTTCAAGTCTCTACTCAAATGGCATCTTATCAAAGATAAGATGGCCACACTTTCTCTATTACTATCTATCCCACTTGACTATGTTTTATTTTTGTTCATGGCATGTTTTTCTTTATTATTAATGATAGTAAGGCATGCTGATGACTTAAGAGGGTGAATGCTAGATCCAAACTGCTGAGAATTAAGTTTTTGTCTCCCACTGCTTGCTTAATGACTTTGGGCAAGTTTTTGAAACTTTCTGTGCCTGAGTTCCTCGTCTATAAAACAGGAATTATTACAGTATTCCCTCATAAATTGTTGTGAGTTAGCACAAAGCACTCAGAACAGCACCTGGCATGAGTAAGCATTCAATAAGTATTAGTTATAATAATATGAATTATTATTACTATCTTTTATATATTTCTTTAATGCGTGTCTTCTCTCATTAAAATATAACCTCGTTCAGTGTTTTGTTCACTGCTGTATTCTCAGTGTCCAGAAATATTCCTGGCACATTGTAGGTATTTGAGATATTTGTTGAATAGTTGAAAGAAGAAGTAATAAAGATGGCCATAATAAATGAATGAAGGTTATGAGGGATATATAATTTACACCATGACCAACTCCTCTTTATAACCTGCCATACTCAACTGGATCCGTGTGTATCTAGTTGAGCAGGTAAATTCTGCATGACCTATGCCTATGTTGAAAATTGGGATTCAACACAATACAGTTCAGATATAAAAGAGGTTTGAATTGGTTCACAGGTATGTTTTAAGAATAAAATAGACTTAAAATAGCTTCCAATGAGGATAAACATTGATGTGTGTCTGAGCGACAGAGGGATGAAGATAATTTAAAATGAAAAACAGTGTGGTCCTATGCAATGCCAATCCACATCAGTCAGCAGGTCAGGGTGCCATCAGTAGGAGAGCAATATAAGTTAAGACCAAATGTGGAGGGTCTGTGACAAGGGACAGGGTGTCCGACTTTATGCTATAGGCCTTTTTCCCTGACTCTGTGCTCCTGAGGGGCACAATACTCTCATGGTTGTCAAAGCGGCTTAGTAGACATGAAGACTAGAGTAAGAGGAGGGGCATGTGTGGTTGACGCTGTGTTTTAATATTGATATAGCAATGAATATATAAGAATGTGATAAAACTGGAAAAGACTAGTTAAAATCATAAGGCCTTTAAAAATTTAAACATCAGATATTTGGTTAAACAAAACATACAGAATTGGTATATTTATGTTTAATTAGAACTTTCCTGTTAATTCAAAATCATTTAAGATATGTTCTCCAGACCTCCGATATCAGACTAATTTGGGAAGTTTATTGAAAATGCAGATTCCTAAGTCCAACCCTGGACTGACCAAATCTGAATATCTAAGTTACACCTGATATGCCTAAATTTTAAGAAACTGTCTGTCTTCTTCTGGCCTATGATTTCCTTACTAAAATTCAGAATGAATGCTTTTAGCTTGTTTAGATGAGACAAGTAAAGCCAGTGGACTTACATAAAAGTTAAGATATTTAAAGAAAGGATACTCAACAATTTTACTAGGTTAGTAATTTGGAAAGCATAATTTATTTTTTTTTACTTCATTTATGATAAGATAGACTAGTTGAAGTAAATGTTAAAATTCTTAATTAGAATCAACATGTCACTAAAATTATCTTTCAACATTTTGCTGATATAACTATTAACTTGGTTTATCTTTTTCTTTCTCTGGTGTGTCTTCTGAACCATTTTTCTGTATATTTATCTCTTTTCTAATTATAAAGGTAATTATTGTCATTTTAGACCATCAATAATATCTTTAAAAAGAACAAAATAATACTGAGTTTTAATTTCTGCTCGTTTTTGCATGTTTTGTTTTACAAAATCAGGATAGAACACACTTTTTTTTCTCTTTCTTTTTTTTTTAATTATTATACTTTAAGTTCTAGGGTACATGTGCATAAACGTGCAGGTTTGTTACATATGTATACATGTGCCATGTTGCTGTGCTGCACCCATTAACTTGTCATTTACATTAGGTATATCTCCTAATGGTATCCCTCTCCCCTCCCCCATCCCCACAATAGGAGCCGGTGTGTGATGTTCCTCTTCTGGTGTCCAAGTGATCTCATTGTTCAATTCCCACCAAGAGTGAGAACATGTAGTATTTGGTTTTCTGTTCTTGCAATAGTTTGCTGAGAATGATGGTTTCCAGCTGCATCCATGTCCCTGCAAAGGACATGAACTCATCCTTTTTTATGGCTGCATAGTATTCCATGGTGTATATGTGCCACATTTTCTTAATCCAGTCTGTCACTGATGGACATTTGGGTTGACTCCAAGTCTTTGCTATTGTGAATAGTGCCGCAATAAACATATGTGAGCATGTGTCTTTATAGCAACATGACTTATAATCGTTTGGGTATATCCCCAGTAATGGAATGGCTGGGTCAAATAGTATTTCTAGTTCTAGATTCTTGAGGAATTGCCACACCGTTTTCCACAATGGTTGAACTAGTTTACAGTCCCACCAACAGTGTAAAAGTGTTCCTATTTCTCCACATCCTCTCCAGCACCTGTTGTTTCCTGATTTTTTAATGATTGCCATTCTAATTGGTGTGAGATGGTATCTCATTGTGGTTTTGATTTGCATTTCTCTGATGGCCAGTGATGATGAGCATTTTTTCATGTGTCTGTTGGCTGTATGAATGTCTTCTTTTGAGAAGTGTCTGTTCATATCCTTTGCCCACTTTTTGATGGGGTTGTTTGTTTTTTTCTTGTAAATTTGATTGAGTTCTTTGTAGGTTCTGGATATTAGCCCTTTGTCAGATGAGTAGATTGCAAAACTTTTCTCCCATTCTGTAGGTTGCCTGTTCACTCTGATGGTAGTTTCTTTTGCTGGGCAGAGGCTCTTATTTTAATTAGATCCCATTTGTCAATTTTGGCTTTTGCTGCCATTGCTTTTGGTGTTTTAGACATGAAGTCCTTGCCCATGCCTATGTCCTGAATGGTATTACCTAGGTTTTCTTCTTGGGTGTTTATGGTTTTAGGTCTAACATTTAAGTCTCTAATCCATCTTGAATTAATTTTCATATAAGGAATAAGGAAAGGATCCAGTTTCAGCTTTCTACTTATGGCTAGCCAATTTTCCCAGCACTATTTATTAAATAGGAAATCCTTTTCCCGTTTCTTGTTTTTGTCAGGTTTGTCAAAGATCAGATGGCTGTAGATGTGTGGTATCATTTCTGAGGTCTCTGTTCTGTTGCATTGGTCTATATCTCTGTTTTGGTACCAGTACCATGCTGTTTTGCTTACTGTAGCCTTGAAGTATAGTTTGAAGTCAGGTAGCCTGATGCCTCCAGCTTTGTTCTTTTGGCTTAGGATTGTCTTGGCAATGTGGAGTCTTTTTTGGTTCCACATGAACTTTAAAGCAGTTTTTTTCCAATTCTGTGAAGAAAGTCATTGGTAACTTAATGGGGATGGCACTGAATCTATAAATTACCTTGGGCAGTATGGCCATTTTCACAATATTGATTATTCCTATCCATGAGCATGGTATGTTCTTCCATTTGTTTGTGTCCTCTTTTATTTCACTGAGCAGTGGTTTATAGTTCTCCTTGAAGAGGTCCTTTACATCCCTTGTAAGTTGGATTCCTAGGTATTTTATTCTCTTTGAAGCAATTGTGAATGGGAGTTCATTCATGATTTGGCTCTCTGTCTGTTACTGGCGTATAAGAATGCTTCTGATTTTTGTGCATTGATTTTGTATCCTGAGACTTTACTGAAGTTGCTTATCAGCTTAAGGAGATTTTGGGCTGAGACAATGGGATTTTCTAAATATACAGTCATGTCATCTGCAAAGAGGGACAATTTGACTTCTTCTTTTCCTAACTGAATACCCTTGATTTCTTTCTCTTGCCTGATTGCCCTAGCCAGAACTTCCAACACCATGTTGATTTCTTTGTTTCTTTCCTTTTTTTTTTTTTTTTTTTTTTTTTTTTTTTGAGACTGAGTCTCTTTCTGTCACCCAGGCTGGAGTGCAGTGGCACGATCTCTGCTCACTGCAAGTTCCACCTCCCAAGTTCACACCATTCTCCTGCCTCAGCCTCCTGAGTAGCTGGGACTACAGGCACCTGCCACCACACCTGGCTTATTTTTTGTATTTTGAGTAGAGACAGGGTTTCACCGTGTTTAGCCAGGACGGTCTCGATCTCCTGACCTCGTGATCCGCCCTCTTGGCCTCCCAAAGTGCTGGGATTACAGATGTGAGCCACTGTGCCCAGCCCATAGGACACGATTTTTTGACTTGATGTTTTACTGTTTTTTAGCTTGATGTTTTACTACTTTTAAAAATATTTTCTTGTATCATAGTAAATGTTTTCCTAATGCTCCTGCTGGTGGCTGGTATCATATTTTTCCATCTGTTCTTTTTCTTTATTTTTTTCTTTATTATTTATTTATGTTTTTTTAGCCTTCCTATATTTGCTACCCAACAACAACAACATAATAACTTCTGTTTTCTCCTCACCAAAAGCAGAGATATTCCTTTACTTCTTGGTCTGAATATGGTACAGTCAATCCCCTTATATGCAACTCTTCCACATTCACTCAGAGCTACTGTCTCATACACAGGTAGGTCGTGTCTTCTGAGACCTGGACAGTAGGGGTTCTGACCGAGTACCCTGCTTGGGCCTCCTTTAACTACGTTTCTCACCCATGGAGTCAAACAAGGCTAAAAGATTCTGCCAGTAACGAAACAAGCTACTTTTAGATTCAGATAGTTTATTACAAACATAGAGAGCGAAAACAAGATGATCAAAGGTACCAGCTTCCCACTTGTCTTCCAGGACAATATTGACATGAAAGGGACTGGTGATATGACTAAGTCACATGAGTATTAGAACACCCTTTGCTGACGTGCTGCTTCCAGGCTGCAACCAAGCATTTCGCTAGCCTACAGCTGTACCCTAAAAGAAGGGTAGGGGAAAGAGGGCTTCATACCTCAGGAGAACCAAAGAGATGAGAAATTGCCTCATGACAACACCCCTGAAAGATAAGGAGATGGGAGATAAATTGCTTTGTAGCATCTGCTCACAAGCCTCCTCATGGTTTTTGGGAATCACAGGGTGTTCTAACAGAACTTAGACTAGCTGGGGTTAACCCTTGCCTACATGGCCTCTGTGAAGATGTACAAGGTTACCAGAGTTCCATGGCAGAGTGATTTCCGTATAATGGAGTGGAGCCTATCTGGATTCCACATTCCCCCTACGTCAAGATCAAGCTCTCTGGGTACCTGGACCTGGTGTTCTCTGTCTAAAAGGCTTCATGCCTGCTTCTACCTCCTGTGTGAGCCTTTTTCCTAGGTAGATCATTCCCAGTTAGACTGCATGCTGGTATACACATCCTAATTCTAAGGGGGTGGCTGGAGTGTTATGTTTGTGTAATTCTACAAAGAGCTTAGAAAAGCAGGCCAGGGTATCTGCATTCATACTTGCAATGCCCCTTAGGTGCTAGACAGAGCTACTACATCAGAATCAAATTGTACTAATGAATGAAGCCTCTGCTGCCGGAAGGGAAAACTAAAGGAAGGGAGTGTGGATTAAAAAACCAAAGTAAGACTTTCTTGGCCTCCCTCCTAATTGTTACCTAGTGATTAACTGAAACTGTAGATTCTTACAACAGAGGAAGAGAAATATGACAACCTTTTTTATTGTCATAACAGTCCAAAAACCTTGAGCCTAGATGTTTTTTCTTGGAGTAAAAGGCAATAAATATTATGATAAAATCTTTAAATAAAAGCATGAAGTGGAAAGCTTATTTTTTTTAAGGATTCGTGAGAAGAATGCTAAATGAAATGTGTGTATTTGCTAAGAAATCTTATTATAAAACACAAAATTTTAGAGATTTTGATCAATAATGCTGCCTACATATAATTGTTTTAATAAAGCTATGCATTGAGTAAATAAATAAAATAAGAAAAAAAAGAATTTACTGACATTTTAAATTAGACTCACCTAAGGCATACGCTTTTTGTTTTGAAGCACAAAATTATGACTAATATACTACCTATTTGGTCACCCCTGGAGCGGTATACACAATTTCAGGTTGTAGACCTTTGATAAGGCAATATTGTTTATGCTTAAAATTAAATTCATAAAGATACCACAAAAATTTTACTTTTAGACTAGCCACCTACTTGTCCTTTTGACTGTTGTTTCAGAATGTAGCCATTTGCCATGAAGCATTTTCTTTTAGTTCCAATAATTCTTAATGAAGCTTTACATCAACAATGCGTAACTCAAAGTATATGTCAGAGGCTCTTTTAAAATAAAGTCATTGGTCCTAAACTGAATGGCCTACTGATTCAGAATATCTGGGTTTAGCATGTAATATCTAAATTTTACATGCTGAGGTGGAAGTGGAACTTTCTTTTCTTTTTATGCTTTGCCTATATAGTGACCAAATAATTTATCATGCAAACATACACGCTTTTGAAAGTGAAAGAGGATGCTGTTAATATTGTGTTGGGACCAGAGGTATAAATTGGTACTGTCCAAAAAAGAACAAATGCCCGTCCTATCTAAAGGTGACTGAAATATGCTATCTAGTCAAACCAAATAAACAAACTCTCTGATAGTGGAATTAATCACATGGTGAGATCACATGCAATTGTGGGCAAGGAATAGCCTCCTTTTATTTTTGGACCAAATATAACAATGAACATTCATTTTAAAGAAAGGAAAATATGTTTTCTTTCCTTGTCTCCTTGTTTTTTGTTTGTTTGTTTGTTTTTGTTTTTGTTTTTTTTTTAAATAAATTTTCAGCTGTAAGGTTTTGTTTTTTGTTTTTTGTTTGTGAGATGGAGTTTTGCTCTTGTATCCCATGCTGGAGTGCATTGGCACAAACTCGGCTCACTGCAACCTCTGCCTCCCGGGTTCAAGCAATTCTCCTGCTTCAGCCTCCCGAATAGCTGGAACTACAGGCATGTGCCACCATGCCTGGCTAATTTTTTGTATTCTTAGTAGAGACAGGTTTTTACCGTATCAGCCAGGCTGGTCTCCAACTCCTGACCTCAGAGCTGTTAGGTCTTTAACTGACTAGGATACATACACAATCCCTCCCCCTTTATGCAGTTCTTCCACATTCACTCGGAGCTGTTCTCTCATACACAGGCGGATAGTGTCTTCTGAGACCTGGACAATAGGGATATGTAGTGTAATTTTCATAGTTGACCATCATGAATCATAAAAAGTAGATAATATGCTGTCCTACTTCGTATTCTTTGTGCTGGAGTGCTTTGACTCTTTACCATTATTCTGCTGGTTTTAAACTTACTAGAGAGAGAAAACAGTAGAAATAGTTTGTGGTACTCTAAGTATAGGAAGTTCTATCTGTGAAGGGTTTACTGAGTACCACGAGTTTAGTATAGAGCAGGAAAGCCATATTCCATTTTTCCAAAGCAATTTCATTTTTTAAAATACTTGGCTTTGATACTTATGTAGCTTCTTTTTCTTTTTATTCATGTATTCACACATCTTCCATTCCTTTAGTTTTGAAATTGAATATACAAATTTGTACAAGATTATACCTAACACTCTGTACTGACACTACTCAGTTTTTAGCTTTTCTTCACAAAAATGTACAGATCTTACACTTAACAAAAAAGGTATACACATGCGCACATGCATATGGGCACACACACACACTCAACCCCAGCCAAGATCTCTCTTATAAGCTCCAGTCTTGTGTCAATCTGTCTACTTAGCATCTTGATTTGGATGTTTCAAACTCCTGAATAAACATGTCCAGGCCCGAAATTGTAATCATTCTTTTCAAATTCTTTTTCTTCCAGTGTACCACTTTTTAATAAACTGGTATCACTGTCCATCAAAACACCCAACCTCAGAAATCCATTAATTAAAGGAATAATTTCAGTACTGTTTCTCTCCTAACTAGTCTATAATCTCCATTAAAACAGAATCTGGTTTTTTTCCCCTTCATCATTGTATGTGCACCATTCACAGAGCCTGACACGAAATAAGCAGTCAATATTTGTGTAAAAGAGGACTAGACATGCAACTTAACGTATTCTGAAGTATTTCTAGCCTTGTGGTAGAAAACTTACAGGGGTCATTTCCATAAAGTGTCAATGCGATGTAAGGGACAAATGCGCCAGATTAGTAGCCAAGAGACTTGCTTTGATCTTTACCCCATCTTGACCTCCACTTCCCATCTGAATGTGAACTTTTCTGAGTATCATTTTATACCTCTATAACACTAATAATCTTTTTTCCATCTACCATAGTATACTACTACAAGGCTCAATTGAGATAATAAATATGAAAGTGTTTTGTAAACTATGAAGTGCTATATAAAAAGTAAAGTCATTTATTTATAAAATCCTCTATCCTACTTTTATAGGCAAGGCCATCACAAATTCAGTCTCTGTGAAGGGTGTTCATGCTTCTGTTTCTTCCAAGATATATAATATTTATTCTGCACTAAGATATACAGAACCCGTATTTAAAAAGATGCATCAACTCAGGATCCAGAAAATGTTCATGCCTGAGCACACAACAAGTAACTGTAGACACAGTGCTTGCATGCCACTGCATATTTACAATACATTTTCATTCATCCTGTCTTACTGCCTTAATTTTTCTGTCAGCTTAAAAAGTTGCTTTTTATTCATGCCATAGCCTTATTTTTTGCAACTGCCTCTTGAAATTCATTATTATCGATATTTTGCATATTGTGGATATAGCACTTTTCAGTCTAAAAGTCACTTTTCATGCTGATGCTATGTTTTCTAGGTCTAGTGTCTGGAATACATTATTAACCAAATTTGGAGTACAGTGTTCTTCATTTGGCACTTCTTACTTTCAAGGTTCTTAAAAATATATTTTGTATAATTAGTACTTTTTCACTCTGAAGATGTTAATATATAAGAAAATCTATATTTTACAAGCTGAGATGGAGGAAACCATGTTTAAAGTTTGCTGTTTCTGAGAATACCTATTTGCAGAATGACTTGAAGTTTTGCTCATAGCACCCTCTCTTTTCTTCTTTAAACAGTTTCTAAGTAGTTATAAACTACGAAACTATGAGGTCTTTGGGATTTTCTTAAGATATTGAAAGCCAGTGTCAGGATTAGAGTTATATTTCATTTGTTTAATAGATCTTAGTAATTTTTTGCTCATGGGTGACACTCAGACAAACATCCTGCAAAAATAAAGAAAGCATCTTTAAAAGTGTGGTTTCCATGCATTTCCTTAACACATTTATACAATGACACTGTAGCTTTGGCTAGATGCTCCCTTCATTCCTTCTATGCTTTATATGCACTTGAAGGCTTTAGAGGAACATATGAATTTATAATTATGGATGCACTGTGTATGTCTATACCTGTATATCTGTATCTTTATTTTTCTATCTCAGCTTTATTGAGGTCTAATTGACAAGCAAAAATTATACATATTCAAAAGGTGCAATGTATATTTTAATATATGTATATATTGTGACATGATTGCCAAGATCAAGCAAATTAATACATCTATCACCTTATAGGCTTACCTTTTCTGTGTTTATGATGGGAACACTAAATACCTGCTCTTGTATTTCAAGTGTACAAAACATTATTGTTAACTATAGTCACCATGCCGTACATTAGGTCCTCAGAATTTATTTATAACTGTAAGTTTGTTCACTTTAACCAACATTTCTTCATTTCTTCCAACTCCTAACCCAGGGCAACCAGCATTTTATTCTTTGCTTCTGATTTAGACATTTTTTAGATTCCACATATGTGCGATCATATGGTAGTTGCCTTTCTTTGTATTTCACTTAATATGATGTCCCCCAGGTTCATTTATGTTATCATAAATGGCAGAATTTCCTTATTTTTTGAAGCCAAATAATATGTTACTGTATATATATACACACACATATATACTGTGTGTATGCATGTGTGTGTGTGTGTGTATATATATATATATATAACCTGTTTTTATGGAATACTGTATATACACCCCATTTTCTTTATCCAGTTGCCCATCAATGAACATTTAGGTTGTTTCCATGTTTCGGCTACTGTGAATAATGGTACAATAAATGTGAAAGTGAAGAGCAGATGTCTCTTTGAGAGACTGATTTTATTTCACTTTAATATATACACAGAATTGGGTTTGTTGGATCACATGATACTTCTATTTTTAACTTTTAACATAGTCTTTTCCATAGTGCCTGTACCAATTTATATCCCCCTCAACAATGAATAAGGGTTTCCTTTCCTCCACATCCTCATCATCACTTCTTATCTTCCGACTTTTTGATAATTGCCATTCTAACAGATGTGAGGTGATATCTCACTTAGATTTTGATATGCATTTCTCTGATTATTAGTGGTATTGACCATATTTTCCTATATCTATTGATCACTTGTATGTCTTCTTTTGAAAAATGTCTATTCAGTTCTGCTATAGTTTCGATATTTGCCCCTCCAAACCTCATGTTGAAATGTGATACCCAATGTTGGAGACGTGACCTAAAGGGAGTTATTTTAGTCATGGGGGTGAACACCTCATAAATTAATGCCCTGCCTAGGGAGTTAGTGAGTGTTCACTCTATTAATTCTGACCCATGAGAGCTGATTATTAAAAAGAGCCTGGCACCTCCCCACCTCTTGCTTGCTCTCTCTCCATGTGATCTCTGCACACACTGGCTATCCCTTTGCCTTGTGCCATGAGTGGAAGCAGCCTGAGGCTCTCATCACTTGCAGATCCTCAATCATGAACTTCCCAACCATCAGAATTAGGAGCCCAATAAAACTTCTTTATTCTTTGTAAATTACCCAGCCTCAGATATTCCTCCATAGCAATCCAAACCAGACTAACACAAAGTCCTTTGCCAATTTTTAAAATATGATGATTTGATTTTTTTGCTATTGAGCTATATTATTTCTTTGCATGTTTTGGATACTAAGTCTTGCTCTGTCACCCCGGTTGGAGTTCAGTGGCAAAGTTTGGGCTCACTGCAACCTCTGCCTCCCGGGTTTAAGTGATTCTCCTGCCTCAGCCTTGTGAGTAGCTGGGTTTACAGGCATACGACACGATGCCTGGCCAAATTCTGTATTTTTAGCAGAGATGGGGTTTTACCATGTTTGTCAGGCTTGTCTTGAACTCCTGACCTTGTGATCTGCCCTCCTCAGTCTCCCAAAGTTCTAGGGTTACAGGCGTGAGCCACAGCACCTGGCCCGGTTTAGGTCTTTAATCTATTTTAAGTAGATTAAGGATCCAATTTTATTTTTTTGCATGTGGATATCTGTTTTCCCAACACCATTTATTGAGGAGGCTATCATTTCCACATTGTATATTTTTGATGCTCTTGTAACATTAGTTGGCCATAAATGCATGGGTTTATTTCTGGGCTCTCATTTCTCTTCTATTAGTCTATGTGTCTGAATTAATGTCAGTACCATGCTGTTTCAATTACTAGAGCTGTGTAATTAAATTTGAAATCAGGAAGTGTTACTGCCTCTAGATTTGCTCTACTTGCTCAAGATTGCTTTAGCTATTCAGTTTTTAGTAATTCTATATGAATATTAGGATTGTTTCTTCTATTTTATCATAAATACCATTGTAGTTTTGATAGTGATTACTTTGAATCTATGAATTGCTTTACTTAATACAAATATTTGAAAATGTTAATTCTTCCAATCCATGAGCATAGGATATCTTTTCATTTATTTATGTCTTCTTCAATTTCTTTCATCAACGTTTTATAGTTTTCATCACGCCTGTTTGGTTAAAATTATTCCTAAATATCTTATTCTTTTTGATGCTATTGTAAATGGCATTATTCTCTTAATTTCTGTTTTGTATAGTTTGTTGTTAGTGTGTGGAAACACAGTGGATTTTGTATGTTAATTTTGAAAAAAAAATACACTATATTTTTGTAGCTGCTCCAGAAAGGAATTTTTCTATTTTTGGACTAGTATCAGATCTTGAACTGGACTCAAATGTTAGAAATGAGAAGAATGATTGGGATCATTTCTCTCTCTCATCTGCAGTCTGAGATCATCTTGCTATTTTGATATTTGTGTTGCTTCTGTTGTTGCATTATATTTGTTGAAATATTTAGACCATAAATACATTTATTATCTGTCCATCTCATTATCTGTCTCGTGTATCGCAAGGAGACTGTAACTGTTATCTTCCTGGTAAACTATTAATCATAAAAGTTTTGAGCTGCCACATAAAACAATTAAAACATTCATGGTCATCCATATAATCTCCTGTCAGTTCAGATATATTTTATAGGTGAGAGTGATAAGCCTAGTGTTCAACCATTGAAAACTAATGATCAAACTGTAATACTACATTTATATAATTATTATTTGTTGTGGGGCCACATAGGTTGTTTGGATCCATAGAAAATGTGCTGGCAAGAGCCTCTTAAAAGTATCAAGGTCTTATAGATTGGTTTTAATTTCTTTCTAGTATCTTTCACTTCTGAGTCTTACTCAGCTGTTACTGCTTCTTAACCATATTAATCTCTTAATTATATTTTTATTTTGGTGGAGTCTCTCCTTGATTAATTCTAGTCACAGAGAGTGAAGGGGTACAATGTCTGATTCTTTTCATGCCTGAAAATTATTTGATTATCCCTTTACACATAATAGGATGATATTTTAGATGTTTATATATATTTATCAGTTTATATTTTATTTCCACCATCCCATTCCAACCCTGAAGACATTGTTTTCTAACATAAAATTTTGCCTGTGTTGATAAGAAATCTAATGGTTGTTGGATTATTGGTATTTTGTGGAAAATCTGTTTTTTCATAAAGGCCTTTGGGATTTTCTCTTTCTCCTTGAACTTCTGAAACTTCACAGTGGTATAACTAAGTTTAAGTCTAACTTTCTTACTGTATCACACTCTCCGTGAACACATCATCTGAAGACATGAATGCCCCTTTCAAGAAAATTTCTATTAGTTCATTTTCTCTTCTCCTCCATTATCTTTGTTATTTCCTTGTACAGTGTTTCTGTTCTATCTCTGGGATCCCCAGGTCATTTAAATTGTGTTTATAATTTTTCTGTTATCTTTTCTCAAAATACAGGCAGATTTCCATGATTATTTATCCTCTAAGTTACAAGTTTGGTATTTATTGCTATCTATTTTATTATTTTCAAAATCTGTGAAAGGTTTGAGATTTTAGTTTATTTTCAGGGTAACAAGTTAGCCTCCCATAGTTTCATGAATACTGGAAGAAGACACGAGACTCTTGCATCAGAGAAAAATGATTTATTACTCATAGTATAGCAGGCGATATGATAATCAAATTATTAGGTCAATTCTGTTGCCACTGAGTCACACAGGGTGGCAAGGATGAGCCCAAATACTTGCTCAAGAATTACAACCAAGAAATCCCAAGCTTAGAGAACTAAAGTATTTTAAGATGGATAGGAAGCATGCCTTCCTTCTACTCCAGAGATAAACACTATGTCTATCTTCTAAGGCTTTAAGCAAATCTTCCCTTCATTGTGGAGGGACATTATCACTATTTTCCAAGGCTTTTTACTATTCAAATATTCTTAAAGAGAGTCTGAAACAAAAGGTAATAAGTGACTTGCTTCATAAGATATTCAGAGATATGAGACACTCAAGAAGAACCTCCAACTATTAATATGTCTACACTTTATGGGTTTTTTTCAATTTTGGAAATAATATTTTTTAGTTTTCAGGATTCAATACTTTCTTTCTGCTTGATTCATTTTTACAAGTCTGCATTTTGGGGAAGTAGAAAATGACAATATAATTTCTAAAGTAATTATCCCTAAGTTGATTTTTAAAAGTTATCTTCTATTTTCTAGGTCAGTGCTTCATCAAATTTTCTGTGCATGTGTCTTCTTGGATATTTGTTTAAATGGAGATTCTGAATTAGTGGGCTTTGGATGGGGCTTGAGATTCTAAACTTTTAATAAGATCCTAGTGATGCAATGCTATTGGTCTTTGGGCAGCCATTTGACTATCAGGGATTTATTACCTTTGTTGCCTCAGGAACCAGTTCTATTTGTTTACCTTAGTTTAGCTTTTCATACTTTTTTTTTTCATTTTTATGAAAATATTGTTGCCCATATTTCTGAGTGGAGGTCTCAGACAAATAATATGGATGTCTGGTTTATCGAAGCACAAGTGGCAGTCATTTCATCAAAGCCCTCTCCATGAGAGAACTGGTTTTGGATTCCTTCTCAGAAAAGAGAAGTTTCTCAGTGGATAATGAAATAAGGACTTCCAACAATCTGTTTCTCTGCAACAGCAGTAAGCGTACTGGCAAAAACTGTCAAATTCATCTTTTTAGGAATTCAGCATATACAAAGGCTAGCAACAATCCAAGGAGCATATATTCAAGAAAAACAGCTGCATTTCAAGAAAAACAGCCGGCTTTGTAGCATTTTAATGTGCTGTTTCCATCATCTTCTTCCCAGCTCTGTGATATGTCTGAAAACCATCATCCCCACAAACATAGTGAAAGCCACCAGCCTAGAAGTCCGCCTTAGTCTGTTTAGGCTACTATGACACAATACCAGAGAGTGGGTATCACATAAACAACAGAAATTTATGTTTCGCAGTTCTGAACACTGAGAAATCCAAGATCAAAGTGCCGGAAGATTCGGTGTCTGGCGAGGGCCTGATTCCTGTTTCATAGATGGCCATCTTCCTACAGTGTCCTCATATGGTAGAAGGGGTGAGGGAACGCTACAGAGTCTCTTTTATAAGAGCACTAATCCCATTCGCAAGGGCTCCACTGTCATGATCCAATCATGTCCCATAGGACCCCGCGTTCTAATACCATCATCACATTGGGGGTTTGAATTTCAACATTTGAATTTTAGAGAGATACAAACATTCTGTCCTTGTCATATAACTGGAGGGGTAACAATTGTTTTGGAGTCCCCCTAAAGTTAACATTCGCATTGAATTGTCATTATTTGATCTTTCTGGCTAAATGAACTTTGTGAAAAATGACAAAATACATGTATTTCCCATAGCAGGGTGACAATGTGTTTTTTTAATCATGGACTTTGATATGTAAAATTTTTAAATTTCTTCTCTGGTTGACAGGTCTATAATAATTTTATTCTTCAAGCATTTATCTATAGTACACGTAAATGACAGATATTACACTAGGGGATTTTCTGATATTGAGAAATCCCTTTCCAATAATACTATGTATTTTAAAAGTTAGTTGTAACACACATAGAAACATTACAACTTACCCAATAAAATGCTAAAATAAGACAAGTGTAGCACAAGCTTTGTAAATGTACCCAAACTCACTCTCAAGTTTTAGTGAGTCAGATGGTTTTAGATGAAATTTTACTAGACTCATCAGATTAATTTTTCCTTTAGTATTTTGATAAACTGATACAGATCAAAGAATAAAATTAGCTGACACAATTTTATATTATTAAAACATATGTGAAAAACTCTGGCATTTTATAAAAAAAAAAACTATCTGAATTCCTGCATCTGATATTCACCTTTCATATATTCACAACTGGCAAATGCCTAGTTTTAAATAACACATTTGTGTGTGACCTTTTAAGAAAATTACCAATGTCTTTGTTTAGAGTGCAGAGGGCATGGATTTCACAGAGCATTTCCCACTAAATGGAGTATATTACTCCAATTTCATAGCCATGTTGTCAGGAAGTGGCACTTCATTAAGATAATGTGACCTTTAGAATATTCTTCCAACCTTTTACTATGTCTTTGGTAGTGGGATTTGTACTTTAATTTCTGCAGCTTTTTGATAAGTTGGAAATAAAAAATAATTGAAAGCTACATTTTTTATTTCACTTCATCTATACACTGTGTGTGGGTTTTTTCCCCTAAAATGACAAAGAGTGTCAGGTAAACGATTTTTGTTCAAACTAGGGATTATCTGCCAGGAAAATGTCTTTTAGGGTTAAAATCAAATTGGCAAGTTTATACCCATTGTGGAAAGGAAGAAAGGGAGAAAATGGCTATGTAGAAAAAAGCAAAAATTGTTATTTTTTTCTACTGCATTTTCAAAAATGTTGAGAAAGGCCCCCAAAGCCTTTTTTTTCTTGTTTTGTGATGACAGTGAGATAATATGTTTCCAGTGTGCTTGCTGTGGCAACTTGAAATTGTTTGTTCATTTGAAGCCATCATTGAAAGTAGAGATTTAATTTCTAAAACCATTTTTTTTTTTTTATGGTGAAGTCAAAGTAAGCAATTTAATGGAAAGAGGAAAGGAGATGATTGTTTTGGTTAGAATTGAAGTAGCATTTCTCAGGAACCATTTATATATCATTTGGTTTATTTATAGGATTGAATTTTATTATCAGAATTGAGTTTTTCAATGAATATCTTAAAATATATTTACAGCTAAGTATTGTTTTACTTTAATATGTGGACACTTTTAGGTTTCAGAGCATGGATTTCTTAATCAGTTCTTTGGCAACTGCAACATTAAGGTTCTCTTTTTAATATATTTGAAATGGAGCATTCATGATACACACTGGGAGTGGCTGCATTAGGTGAAATCACACAACCATATGGTGGCCTGAAAGCTGCATAGGGAGTTTTTTTTTTTTAATTTATTATTATTATTATACTTTAAGTTCTAGGGTGCATGTGCACAACGCGCAGGTTTGTTACATATGTATACTTGTGCCATGTTGGTGTGCTGCACCCATCAACTCGTCAGCACCCATCAACTCGTCATTTACATCAGGTATAACTCCCAATGCAATCCCTCCCCCCTACCCCCTCCCCATGATAGGCCCCAGTGTGTGATGTTCCCCTTCCCGAGTCCAAGTGATCTCATTGTTCAGTTCCCACCTATGAGTGAGAACATGCGATGTTTTGTTTTCTGTTCTTGTGATAGTTTGCTAAGAATGATGGTTTCCAGCTACATCCATGTCCCTACAAAGGATACAAATTCATCCTTTTTTATGGCTGCATAGTATTCCATGGTGTATATGTGCCACATTTTCTTAATCCAGTCTGTCACTGATGGACATTTGGGTTGATTCCAAGTCTTTGCTATGGTGAATAGTGCCGCAATAAATATACGTGTGCAGCATGATTTGTAATCCTTTGGGTATATACCCAGTAATGGGATGGCTGGGTCATATGGTACATCTAGTTCTAGATCCTTTAGGAATCGCCACACTGTTTTCCATAATGGTTGAACTAGTTTACAATCCCACCAACAGTGTAAAAGTGTTCCTATTTCTCCACATCCTCTCCAGCACCTGTTGTTTCCTGACTTTTTAATGATTGCCATTCTAACTGGTATGAGATGGTATCTCATTGTGGTTTTGACTTGCCTTTCTCTAATGGCCAGTGATGATGAGCATTTTTTTATGTGTCTGTTGGTTAGACCTAATACCATAAAAACCCTAGAAGAAAACCTAGGTAGTACCATTCAGGACACAGGCATGGGCAAAGACTTCATGTCTAAAACACCAAAAGCAATGGCAGCAAAAGCCAAAATTGACAAATGGGATCTAATTAAACTAAAGAGCTTCTGCACAGCAAAAGAAACTACCATCAGAGTGAACAGGCAACCTACAGAATGGGAGAAAATTTTTGCAATCTACTCATCTGACAAAGGGCTAATATCCAGAACCTACAAAGAACTCAAACAAATTTACAAGAAAAAAACAAACAGCCCCATCAAAAAGTGGGCAAAGGATATGAACAGACATTTCTCAAAAGAAGATATGCATAGGGAGTTTTTTATTCTTTTACTAGATATGTTGCTTTAGACAAATCACTTAGTTTCTTAAGCTTTATTTTCTCTATTAGAAAAATAACAGTATAAGTTAGGGTTGTATTCAGCTGCAAATACAGTAGTCTCCCTTTATCCATGGGGATACATCCCAAGGGCCCTCCCCCAGTGGATGCCTTAAACCTTGAATAGTTCTCAACCCTACAGATACTGTTTTTATCCTAGGATCAGCCAGGATCACCTGATTATCTGCTTCAGGTAATCCTGGCTCATCAAGCCATGAAGATCTTGATGTTTTAGTATAGGAACAGATGATATTGATGACTAAGAGGTGGGTAGCATATACAGCACGGATACACTAGACTAAGGGATTATTCACACCCTGGGTAAGGTGGAGTGGGACACATAAAAATTTCATCGTGCTTTTCAGAATGGTATGCTATTTGAAATGTATATGTTTAGATAACATTTGACCTGACTGTAGATAACTGAAACTATAGAAAGTAAAATCGGAGATAAGGGAGGGTTTTTGTAACAGAAAACCTGGGTATAGAGGCCTAAAAAATAGAGGCAACTTTTCTAAGCCAGGATGTCCATAGTGTAAAGTAGTCTGGCTAGCCAATGCTATCATCAGGACTCCATCCTTTGTATGCTCTCTGTTTGAGATTGTAGCACCATGGCCACAAGAGAGCTGTTAAACCTCCAAGGGTTTTGTCCACATTCCAGAGGGAAAGAAATAACAGAATTTTCTTCCTGATGAGATTTTATCCTTTAATAAAAAAGGGGGATTGATCCCTAGCTGACTTCTCTCTATACCTCATTAATGAGAATTCTGTCACATAACCTCCCATAGCTGCAAGAGAGCCAGAAAAATCAAGCATTAAGCTTTCTGGATTCTATAATAGAGGAAGACAAGAGAGAAAGTGGTTGAGAAAGGGTGTTGATTAATCTGTAATATGGCCCACAATTAAATACAAGTCCTCAAATGTTGTTTTGTTCAATATTATTTTGTTATAATGCTGATGACAAAAATAAATAATTCCTAGCTGGGGCCACTCTCTGTGTGGAGTTTGCATATTTTTTTCCATGTCTGCATGGGTTTTCTCCAGGGACTCTGATTACCTCCCAAATTCCAAAGATGTGCATGTTAGGGTAATTGGTGTGTATACATGGTCCCAGTCTAAGTGAGCATGGGTGTGTTTGTGAATGCGCCCTGGAATGAAGTGGCATCCTGTCCAGTGGTGGTTTCCACCTTGTGACCCAACTGCCAGGATAGTCTCTGGCAACCCGTGATACTGAGCTGGACTAATTGGGTAAATAATTGTCTTACTTGATTTAATAATCTTTATTTATTTTATTTTATTTATTTATTTATATTTTTGAGATGGAGTTTCACTCTTGTTGCCTAGGCTGGAGTGCAATGGCGCGATCTCGGCTCACTGCAACCTCCATCTCCTGGGTTCAAACAATTCTGCTGCTCAGCCTTCTGAGTAGCTGGGATACTGACATAATAAATGGGTATTGTTTTTTCCTAGGATCAGCCAGGATCACCTGATTATCTGCTTCAGGTAATCCTGGCTCATCAAGCCATGAAGATCTTGATGTTTTAGTATCAGAACAGATGATATTGATGAGTAAGAGGTGGGTAGCATATACAGCACAGATACACACTGTGCGCACCGCCATGCCTAGCTAATTTTTGTATTTTTAGTAGAGACGATGTTTTGCCATGTTTAAAAATACATTTAATGTTCACATTTATTTTAATGTTTAATATTAGAAGTGTTTTGGGTCTTCATTTCGAAGTTTGATGATGTTTTCTGACCAGAAATATACTGTGGGGCTATTGTTTTTATCAATTCATTCATGGGAAAACTAGTTTCATTAAACGTTTTGCTTAAAGTCACAGTTTCTGAAACCCTATTGACGATGTTAAGTGAGGAATTACCATACTATAAAGGTAAAGTTTTTTTTTTTTTTTAGATGTAACAGACTATGGTTATAGAAATAATATCAACTTAGGTGTAATGAATTAATATTGCCATTATGTTTTATTATGACCACATCTAATTGAGAGTGTTATCTTCAGTTCTGAGTGAACTAAGAGTTAATGTAGCTTCAAAACCATGTCAGCAGAATGTGAGTTGTGTTGAGAATATGTCATGTATTGAAGAGCTAAAAAAAACCAGGGTTGTTTACTTGGAGAAGAAGAAAGTTTAGTAGAGGCACAAGAGCTGCACACATATTTGAAGAAGAAAATATACTTAGTATGGGTTAATAATGCTAGCATTAGTGAGGAAGACAGATATTGCGTCAGTATAAAAGTATTTCTTAAGAACTAGTGATGTAAACTCCTCTTTCTGCTCAATAAGAAATGGCATAACAATTTACTGGGTCCTGTAGATTGAGGATGGGAAATTTTCATAGATGATGGATATGGTCCCATCCAACCTTAAGATTTGAAGATTCTTTTCATTTACACTTACAGCCAAATATGGGTAATTCTTCCATGACGTATTAGTTTTCTATTGCTGCATAACAAATGAAAATAAACTTAGTGGGTTAAACAATACCCATTTATTATGTCAGTTTCCATGGGTCAGGAGTCAAGGCATAGCTTTGAGAGATCTCCTGTCCTGAAACCCAGGGTTTCACAAGACAGCATTCAAGTTTGGCCAGGTCGCATTTCTCTCTAGAGCTCACAGACCTGTGGAGGTGGTTATTGGCAGAATTCAGTTTCTTTTGGTCATAGAACTGAGCCTCTCAGCTCCTAGAGGTCACAGGTAGTCCCCTGTTCCATAACCTCTCCCCTGGCAGTCAGTATCATAGCAACTTTCTTCTTCAAAGTCAGCAGAAGAGTCTCTCAATCCAGTCAGCTAAGACAGAGGTTTACATAACATAATCTAACCATGGGAGCAACATCCTTTGTCATATTCTGTTATTTAGAAGCTAATTACACTCATGGAGAAGGGATTTACAAAGGTGTGGACTTTAGGTGGTGAAAATTCTTGGGAGTCACTCTAGGGTCTGGTTGCCACAAATGGTACTTGGGATTGAGTTCTGAAGTACAGTGAAGGTAAAACGTGACTGTGGCTTTCCCATATCCATTTGGCTCCAAAGCTTAATTAAGAACCAACTGAACATTTAAGGAGGAAGCCTAATGAAAGCAAAAGAGGCATTTTCATTTCTAATTGTAGATCATGTAAGTTGTTTCACACTGACTACTTTGTATAGGGAGCACACGACTTGAAGGTCACAGGAGACTGTTTCTTGTCAAGATGTTACTCATTCGATAATAACTGAATTAGCAGAGAGCTCTCATACTCTAGATTCTATTTATAAGGGAAAAAATAGACAGAAAAATAATAAATACCAACTACAAACATAGTAGGGCTTTAATCACATTACCATTCTTTTCAGTCACTATCAACCTGACAAACGTGCCTGAAATAACCATTCAGTTTACCCAGACACCACAGGGTGGTGTCCATTTGAAAAGCCAAAGCAATTCTTGATGTATTCTTAGAGTTCAAGATAAATAGATGTGCTACTACTTTTCTACCCTCACCCCGGTTGCCATGTCTCCAAATATCTTCATCATGGACCTAGCATCTTAGAAAGTTACAGTGATGTAGGAGTCTTTCTGTATTTTCCTCAACTTCCTTCACTACTCTTACCCTATTGACAATTTATAACCCCTGCACCATCTGGGGAACAGACTGTTGGCTGCCAAGTAGACTCATTAACATTCCCCTCCAGGAACTCTTGCTGTTTAATTAGGCTGTCAGCTGGATTCAGGCAGTGAGAGCCTTAGGTGGCTGTGTAACAAATCCATGACTCCATGCATTCAGATGTCAAGGTCACTAAGATTCCCGCTTATACTCAATATGAGAAAAGGAATCCAGATCGTTGGCTGTTAAAATCCAAGTGATCAATGACTTCACTTTAAAGGGGACTTTCCGTAGTTAATTGAGATACTGAGTTATCCCACACTGAATTCGCAGCTGTGGCTGCTACATTGTTTGAGAATCCTCTAACCCCTGGGCCATCGTGTCTGGTATTCAGGCTTTCTTGTCAGAGATAGTCAATAGTGTTTGTAGAGTACATTCCAAACCCATACTGAAATTACTCTATGTGTCATAATTAAATGCGTCCAATTAATTAAGTTCTCTGAGAACAGATTACTAATAAGTGTTAGCCCTCTAGACATATTTGATTTAAATAAAACAATGGTTTTTTTTTTTTTTTTTTTTTTTTTTTTTTTTTTTTTGAGACAGAGTCTCGCTTAGTCGCCCAGGCTGGAGTGCAATGGCGCGATCTCCGCTCACTGCAAGCTCCGCCTCCCGGGTTCACGCCATTCTCCTGCCTCAGCCTCCCGAGTAGCTGGGACTACAGGCGCCCGCCGCCTCGCCCGGCTAATTTTTTTGCATTTTTAGTAGAGACGGGGTTTCACCGTGTTAGCCAGGATGGTCTCGATCTCCTGACCTCGTGATCCGCCCGCCTCGGCCTCCCAAAGTGCTGGGATTACAGGCGTGAGCCACCGCGCCCAGCCTAAAACAATGGTTTCTTTTTCAATGGCAATTTGGTAAAATTCTACTATGATAAAAATGCTTCTCAGCTGAATGGTTTGGTTACTGTTGAGTAAACATTATCTAACCATCGTTAGTTTGAAGGAAAGGGAAAAACTTCATTAGGCAAAATGTGGAAACCTGGAGTTTTCTAAATCCAGAGACGAACCATCACCCATAGGTGTCAATCAATTCTAGTACCTTTTGGTTGATTAAGGATTCATCTGTCTACTGATTAAGTCATTTAATTTATTCATGTGTCAAATATTTATTGGTTATTCACCCTCAGCTAGGCCCTGGGCTCAGTTCTATGAATATATTAGTAACTCAGTACAGGCAATGAGTAAGTCTCCATTCTACTGAGGGAGGCAGTTATTCATCTAAGAATCATGAAAACAAAGTATAATGAAACAATAAGTAAACATACCTACATCCATGAGATGTCATAATTGAGGGGCCAAATCTGCTGAATATGGAGGAATGATAAGTTGGGGGATGCCTAATCAACACTTGGTAGAGGGAGGCAGACAGAACCTTCTGAAAAGAGAAAAAGCACATGCAGACGCTCTGTGTCTGTGGGAGCAAGACATCTGTATGAAAGCTTGTAAGCTCATTTTTAGAAAAGAGGTGGAATTACGGTAAGTGAGGTCTAAGGAAAGGCTTTCTGAGTCTACCCAGGTTGTTAAACTATTTTCTCTATGGCAGCTAGAGTGTCACCTTTCAGCAGTATCCTTAATATTAGGATCTGTGCTGTTTCTTCGGGCTGTCTAAACCTAATCCTGGCGTTGGTGAAAAGAAGAAAGGAGTGAATAGTAGATCGCTCAGTTTTGCTTTTTCCTCCTACCTGCTAGTCTTAACTGAAAAAGAATATGACGAATCTTCGTATAATCCTCATAGTGAATTTAGAAGGAGTTGTCAGGGACATTGCTTTATAATGGGTTTCTTCTGGTGGTGTATTGGAAATGCTTGGCCCAAGAAATATTGTTATTAACCTGTAAATAAAATAATGACACTTTGTGTGAAGTCAGTTCTTTTTAAAGCTATTTTACCTGTTTCTGTATGTACATATTTCTTTATTTTTTCTTTAAACATATTTTATTCATCTCTTTTTCCTGCAAATTTTTCAAAGGAAGTGAAATATTGTGTTATCTCTAAATAATTGTTTTCTTGCTATTTACAGATGTGAACAGGAGACTTTGAGCTGTGTTTATGTATTATTTTCTTTCAAGTTTTTATTTTAAGTGCAATGATCTGGGGTGAATTTTAGGTCTTATGGAAAGCAGCCATATCCATGGACTACACAGAATCCTCAAAAGCAGTGACCTGCTCCTCCAGTGTATCTGTTCCAACTTTATCATCTTCACTGGATTTGAAGTATTTAAATTCCATTTGCCATCATAACTAGTTTAGAGGAGCCCTAGACTAAGCCGTTTGTTTGAATGCTTCTAACACATTCCTCTAGCTTTGCCATATCTGCCACATCATCCCACTGTTTCACATCTAGCACAATTGAAAATGGCAACAAGTGGACATTTTTGGGCTTTCTTTGATTCATTCTGGGCAAGCCATTCTTCCATTAGCCTCTTTGCTGCTTCACTTTCATCCTCCTTATCAGAGCCAAGGAGATCAATATATCATCATCTTTACTACTTGTAGCTCCGCTTCCTGTAGTGTCTTCAACATTAGCAGGAGCATATTTGCCCAAAGGTTTCTTCACTCCTGGCAGGCTGGCCTTTTCTTTTCATGAGACTTGACGTGACTATACCAACACAGGGCAAGACACAAGTTCACAGGCAATGGGCCAGTGACTGCTTCCAATACTGCCACATCTGCTTATGATGGCACATAACCCTCAATGTAGCTCTTGTCTGCCAGGTAATTATTGAGCACGTGGAGGCCAGCAGGGCTTTTCAGGTCTCTGAAACCCATGATGTCAGTTATATCTGAGAGTTGGGTAGCAGCAAAATGAAAGAGCGCAAATTATGGGCGCCCCTGCTAAGAGAGGGGAAAAAAAGCTAGTTTCGGTTTGTTAAAACCCAAAGACACGCAGAAAGAAAACAAACCCCAACTGTATTTAGCAAGCTCTCACAGACTCTCTTTTCAAGAGAAAGATGAAAGTGCTCATAGGCTGCCAGGGAAATCATACTTGGATTTCAATATATAAAACTCCCCTTCCTATTTCACTTATAAACATATCTGTGGAGAAAGAAAGGAAGAAAAGTTCGTAAATACAAATAGAATTTCATCCACATGTTCCTAAAGTGCTGTGATGTGATTTCTGTTTATAGACTTCACTTATAAAAAAGGTTATAGAGTGTGAGCAATCTGTCAAATATTCCACAAATGGCAAGTGCTACATTTGATGGATAGGCATTGTTTTAAATATTTTCAATTAATGCCTTTGGTATGGATAGTTCTTTAAAATTAATCTTAATTGTATGAATAGTATGTTGTGTTTAATTATTAATATTGAACATTGTTAATATTTATACAAGTAACTTTACAAATATAACTCAAAATGATCTTTAATATCTGGGCATTGAAACTAATAGCCATACTATATTAGCTATTTCACTGTGTTAGCTACAAGTTATACATAGTAGGACAAGATCTGGGACTCAGGGTGGACCACAAGCTGATTGTGAGTTTCTAAAGAAATTCTTCAGACTGGGAGCAGTGGCTCACACCTGTAATCCCAGCACTTTGGGAGGCCAAGGAGGGTGGATCACCTGAGGTCGGGAGTTCGAGACCAGCCTGACCAACATGGAGAAACCCTATCTCTACTAAAAATACAAGATTAGCCAGGCATGATGGCACATGCCTGTAATCCCAGCTACTCAGGAGGCTGAGGCAGGAGAATGGCTTGAACCCGGGAGGTGGAGGTTGCAGTGAGCCGAGATCGCGCCATTGCGCTTCAGCCTGGGCAAGAAGAGCGAAACTCCATATCAAAAAAAAAAAAAAAAAATCTTCAAAAAGGCATAATATTTTGGAAATTATATAAAGACATAGTAATGCAGTCATCCATTTTTCTTTCTTTTCTTAAAAAAATTGGAATAGGAGGTATTTAAGAGTAGAGCAGAGCAACAACCTCATTAAAATGCCAGAAAATATTACCAATGAGAAAAGCCTAAATAAATTGGAATTAGTTCATGTGCAGATGAAAAAGCTAATGGTCTTTCACAAGTCAATAATAATTTTAAGCAGCAAGGAAAGCATGTTATAAGCAGAAATCTGATCAGCTGGTTTTATTATTCAGTGAAAATAAAGTAAGAGAAAATAAATCTACACTGGAATTTTAAACGGAAATATTATGTTTATTACATCTGTTGCTGTTACATGTGCTGTATGTTTTCCTGTTTACAGTCTTCATTCACAGACACTTCCAATGTACAACTTTATAGCCTTCTGCTAGGGCTGGCTAAAGCGATGGCAAAAGAAAACAAGTACTCTAGACTGTTCCATGGATGGGGAGGGAGAATGTAAGTGGAAAGAAGGATATAGCAGTGCCCAAATTTGAATAAAAAATATCTAAACTTTAGATATTCTTTTCCTCAGTCTTAGGAAACTTAGATTATTTCTCTTGTCTTCCATTCATTTTCCAAATATAAGGAATAAAATCAGTTATTTAGTTTCACCTGCTCACTTGCACAAATATATATAGTTTTATACACCACAAAATTGTATATTGTAGTAAACCCATGAGCTTGTGCCCATGTAATTTTGCCTGTATTAGCCATTCCTAAGTTGTACCAATGAAAGCCTTGCATTAAAGGAGATATATAGATGCACTTGGGTAAATATAGAAGTCTCCAACTGGATTAAAACAGATGGTATTTAACCACAACTGGAACTCATACATTATGGTAGCAGGAAAACTGGATCACAGGTGCAAGGGAAGCCCAGAAGTTTCTTGGTAAGTTTAAGAAAGAAAAGGGGGGAAAGGAGTCTTTATTTTCTTCTATTTAACATGAACAAAACCCATTTAATTACTGTTAGAACAGTGGAAGGAGATGATGTGTTAACGTTGAATGAAGAGAGGATAAATGTCTAGTGCTTTGAATCTTTTCTAATTTAGCATTATTATTTGGGTGAGGTAATAGAGACAGCAACTTAATCTTGAAGGAAAACTGCAGGAGCTTATTTTGGTTAAACAATGTACTTTTGCCATCCTGACAGGATTATTGATAGAGAAAAAAACTCAAGGTCACAGGCCTTGATATTTTCCTCATTCTACGGTAAACTTGTTTTTGGAGATTGTTGGCTCAGCTAGTTCTTTGCTAGATGCTGCGAAGATAAATTTGAACTTGGGCTTGTGACACCACTTAACTTGTAATAATGATTGTTATCAGTGCCTCTCCATCCTGTTTGTAGGGCAGGAAGTTTGGCTATGTGTGTGGTTGTTTTTCCAACTGTGAATGACGTTGGAAATCCCCAGCTATTTCTTCCAAAGTGGTGGTTAGGAATTACTACTATCATTGAACTATAAATGCACTTATATTATTTAGGTCAGAAAATGCTATTGATCCATTTGTCTCTAACTATAACGGGGCTAATTTTTTTCATTTGATTTTATAAACTTAATCTTAACCAATCATTTAGCAAGAACCATTTAACTATCATATATATGTTTTAATCTGTTTTGGTTTGTGAAAATCCAAAGACACGCGGAAAGAAAACAAACCCTAACTTGTATTTAGCAAGCTCTCACAGACTCTCTTTTCAAGAGAGAGATGAAAGTGCTCATAGGCTGCCAGGGAAACCATGCTTGAATTTCAATATATTAAACTCCCCTTCCTATTTCACTTGTAAGTATATCTGTGGAGAAAGAGCTGAAGAAACTTTGGTTTATTTAATAAAGAAATTTTTTACTTGGAAACTCTGTGATAAAAATGTATTTCATACTTAACATATTTTTTTCTACGCATATTTTTGTAAAATGGAGCTGCCTATGTTTTTTGTTTGTGAAAACAATATAAGCATACAGTTTTGAGAAAGTCAACTAGTAGGTAGAAGTTCAGGAAAAGGAGATAAAATAATTATAATGCAAAGGTAAACAGTCTGTTCACCTTTAAGTGACAGCTGAATTATTGCAATGTCACAGAGTAACTCAGCAGGATTTAGGATTATGAAAACATTTGTATCACTTATTAATTAAAAAGCATTTAAAAATTAAACAACTGATTTGATAAATATGAATGTAGCTGCCTAATATAGATAATATTTAAGCGTTATTGTTAACTGCTAAAAAGCTTGAGGAACAAATACTTCAAAAAATAGACTGGGCCGGGTGCAATGGTTCATGCCTGTAATCTCAACACTTTAGGAGGCAGAGTAAAATAAAAATAAACAGCCTGTTTTTGAGATACAGTCTTGTTCTGTCACCCAGAATGGAATGCAGTATTGTGATCACAGCTCACTGCAGCCTCCACCTTCTGGGCCCAAGCAATCGTCTTGCCTTAGCCTCTCCAGTGGTTGAGGCCACAGGAATATACCACTATGCCCCCATTATTTTTTTTTTCACTTTTATTTTTTATAGAGATGGATCTCCCTACATTCCCCAGGCTAGTCTCAAACTCTTGGGCTAAACCAGTGCTCCTGCCTCTGCCTCCTACAGTGCTGAGATGACAGGCATGAACCATTGAACCCGGCCCAGTCTGTTTTTTGAAGGATTTGTTTCTCAAGCTTTTTAGCAGTTTAAAATAGCACTTTAAGATTATCTATATTAGGCAACTACATTCATATTTATCAAATCAGAAGTTTAATTTTTAAATACTATTTAACTAATAAGTGATACAAATATTTTCATAATCCTAAATCCTGCTGAGTTATTCTGTGACATTGCAATAATTCAGCTGTCACTTAATAGTCAAAATTCCGTGATGGGTAAAGCAATGTGAAGTTCAGAAATCCTGTATACCCGGGAACCAGGTCCATCCCAGGAATTTATTCTAGGTCTCTTCAACCTGTCGTCTAGATCTTACATAGGCTCTCTTTAGAGGCAGGAATCAAAAGCAAATCAGTTTATGAAGTTGTATTGTGAAGATGGTGATATTGTTTGGGTTAGGATAGAGATTTGCCATGAAGAAAATAGATGAATCTTGGGGAAAAGAAGAAAAAAACAACAACAAAACCACCAAGACAACAGGTTCAAACAATGTAGTTTCTTAAGAAATCAAGTGATGATGCTCATTTCTCTAAGGTCCAAGTCCAGGATATGTTACTTATTTGGGATTGTATCAGTCAGGAAGCAGATCGTATACTCAAGTGGAGTAAAGATGTAGGCAAGTTTAGGCAAAGTGCCTCAGGGCTAGCAACCAGGGAGCCTTGACTGCCCTCTCCCTAAAGGGGAAGTGGCAGATGCAACAGTCTGAAAGGAGAGAGGTAGAAGACATTGCTGGAGTAGCTGTGGCCTTGAGTAAGGGACAGGGTCAACTTGCTGTGACTTATCAGGGAGGAAGCTTGGGGAACACACACTCTGACCTCACTCTCCTCCTGACCAGTTATCTCCAACTCTTGCCCCCCTTCGTTGGCCAAATCCAACTATCAGCCAGAGAGAAAGTGATCTTATTAGCTCAAGTGATCTCATTAGCTCAAGTGATCTAATTAGCTCATACTTATTAGCTTCTCTGGGAACAAAGCAGCCTGAAGAAGGGTGGAGCTGATCTGGAGGGGCCAATGAAAACTCTCTGCATAGAAATCCTTCCTGGTGGAGCTGTTGGTAAAACTCCAACTAAATCGGCTTGGCTTTAAGTAGAAGGAAGCTTTTTTTGTTACCTTAAGATATGATTTAATAATACTTAGTTTGAAAAGTACTTCATCTAATCACTTATTGATTTAAAAATTCATTTTCAACAATTAAATATGTTAATAATATATCAGAGTAAAATATGAGAAGAAAATTGTAAATCTTCTAACCAACATTTAAAAAGAAGGAAGAGTCACTATGAAGGCAGCTAGGAGACCTGGAAATTCAATTGCCTTTGACGTCAGAGTTGAGTTTGAATCCTGGACGGGACATTACTATTGAGACTTTATGTAATTTACTTACGTGGGCACTGTGCTGCGTGATGGACCCACAGGTAGGAGATGCTTAACAACCTAGTGTTTCTATTGTTATCAAGACTCCCTTGCTGAAGTCTTACTATAAATCACTGGGAAAACAAATGATACTTATTTTAGTATGCTGCAGAGCTTTGTAACCTTGCTCTAAAACTGTTAATGCCTGTTATTAGATTCTTTCAGAGTAAAAAACAAAATGAGCTGATTCTACATAGAGTTTGCAAGGGGATAGTCTTTATTAGATAGTTATAACCAGAATTAATGATCTTGTTAAACCATGTCAAAAGACATACAAGGTACAGTGATCCCAGTTTAAATGGATGATTTCCTAGCAGTCCCATCCCTGTCACCAGTGAAGAGAACCAAGCCTGTGTAATTCAAGTCATTTTAGACACATGTTTATGTTTGAAACAAGGAATGTTAGAGCAGATGTCAGAATACCGTTTTCAACATATGGTAAGCTCTTCCTTTGCAGCTGGCTGCAATCCTTGTCAAAGGTCATCGAGAAAAAAAAAAGACAGAGAGTCAGAAGTCACTATGAGCTTTAAAAGCACATTCAGGAAACTGCACCGTTATAAACCGTTTTCACTGAACCAGAGAAAAACCTAGCCCTTTTATCAATAATGTAGAGTGAATTGAAAGCTGATTTTGAATTTAGGTATGTAAGTTTCCATGTAGCTGTGAGCAAGAGAGAAATAGAGAATTGAATTAAGAAGGTCAGAGACCCTCTCACATAATGGTATTTGCTCTATTCTTATTGCTATCAAGCTCCAGGTACAAGTGAACGGATATATAACAGGGACCAGTGTAACAGAATGCACGTTGAGATTCAACCAGTTAGCCCCTTCAGTGTCTGTATTCACTGCACTTCAGAGAACAAGTGGAAATCCTGAAATATAGCCACCCTGCAATCACTGAAACAGGATGACTATTCCACCACTGTCCAGGACTAGGTGTGTGAAAGGAGAGGTTGATGAGAGGATATCCACATTTCAGGGAAAGACACAAATTATAGTAACCACAAACAGAAAATGACATTGCACTCACTATGAGGACAGAAATAGTTAGATTACCTGTCACCTTCTCTGAGGAGCCTTTCCTAACCCTCCAAGCCTGGGTTGGGCAGCTTTCTCGAGTGCTGGTGGACCTCCGTAACACTATCATGTAATGCTGTATGTAGTTGCTTAAATAAATTGCATACCAAACTGGAAGTTCCATGAGGGCAGGGACTGTCTCTTCAGTGCTCTATCCAGCACCTTGCACTGAGACTGCAACAAAGTAGATGCTCAGTACCTGCTTTTTCAGCAGCAGAAACAACCAAAAGTGCTTATAACTGTAAAAGAGGGAAAACCCTGTGGCTGTTATATGACTGCCCTTTTACCATGAATGACTTATGGTGAGATGGGATTGTTTCTTGGTTAGTTTGGGTGCTTTTCCTGAAGATATTGTTAATAAATTCTTGTTCAAAAAACAAACTCTTGCATTTAGAGTTTAATCTGACAGGAAGGAAGAATATTCACTCTGGATTATCCTTAATGCTTGCCCCTATCCAAGACCTTGTCAGGCTTTTCAGTATCTGGCTGCAATCATCCAAAAACAAATGAGATGTCTCTTGTGAACACACATGTAGGCAATCTAGTATTTGCCCACAACAGAGACAACAGCTTTCCTGGTACCCATGTTGTCATTTAACCAAGAATCAATAAATTAAAAGGAAATTTGGAGGGATCCTGTAAATCTTTGTAAATGTCAAGGCCTATCTAATTATTTCCCTTTTGATTTTTAAAGTTAATTGCCTAAGCACTCAATACTAAATCCTCAGTTTGCTAAAAGAAGGTTGTGGATTCCTATTTTTGATCAAGATAGAGATATGCTGAGTTTTCTTACCTGGTAAAATGGATTGCTTAAAGAGTTAAATATAAGACCTCAAACTATAAAAATCCTAGAAGAAAACATAGGAAACATCATTCTGGACATGGGCCTTGGAAAAGAATTTATGACTAGGTTCTCAAAAGCAATTTCAACAAAAACAAAAATTGACTAGTGGGACCTAATTAAACTGAAGAGCTTTGGCACAGCAAAAGAAGCTATTAGCAGAGTAATCAGACAGCCTACAGAATGGGAGAATATATTTGCAAACTATGCATCCAACACAGGAGTAATATCTAGATTTCATAAGAAACTTAACAAGCAAACTTAACAAAAAATAGACATTAAAAGGTTGGCAAAGGACACAGACACTCCTCAAAACAAGACATACCAGAGGCCTACAAACATATGAAAAAAATGCTCAACATCACTGATTATCAGAGAAATGTAAAATAAAACCACAATAAGATACCATCTCACATTAGTCAGAATGGTTATTATTAAAAAGACAAAAAATAACAGATGTTGCAGGACTGCAGAGAAAAAGGAATGCTTATGCACTGTTGGTGGGAATGTAAATTAGTTTAGTTACAGTGGAAAGCATTCTGGAGATGTCTCATAGAACTAAAAACAGAACTACCATTTGACCCAGCAATCTCTACTAGGTATATATCCAAAGGAAAGTACATTATTATACCAAAAAGACACAGCAACTCGTATGTTCATCACAGCACCATTCAAAATAGCAAGGACATGGAATCCACCCATGTGTCTATCAATGGTAGATAGGATAAAGAAAATGTGGTATATATACACCATGAAATACAATGCAGCTAAAAAAATAATGAAATGAAGTATTTGAAACAACATGAATGAAGCTGGAGGTCATAATCCTAAGTGAATTAACATAGGAATAGAAAACCATATACCACATGTCCTCATTTATAAGTGGGAGCTAAACATTGGGTACTCCTGGACATAAAGATGGAAATGATGGACACTAGGAACTACTACAGCGGCGGGAAAGGGAGGTGGGGCAAAGGCTGAAAAACTACCTTTTGGGTATTGTGTTCACTACCTGGGTGATGGGATCTTTCGAACCTGAAAACCTTAGCATCATGCAATATACCTATGTAACAAACTATGTACCCCTGAATGTAAAATGAAAGTTGAGCTTGTAAAACAATAGAATAAAAATATGTTTTTACACTTCTTACTCCTCACAGCAATGGATGATTTTTAAAAGTTATATTTGGACATCATTTGAAATAATTTAAAAATTATAGAAATAAAGGGTAATATGAGAGAAGAAATTTCAGAACTTTCTAAAGTATATGAATAATATTCAAAGACTCAAGAGAAATAAAAACAAAACAAAACATTGAATGTAGTGATAGACCACATCAAAAGAAAGACATTTGTGAACGTTTTTGAGAGAGAAGGAGATTCTTCCATTCAGTGTTATCTCTCCCAAACTTGGGAGGATGTCTCTTGGGGTTCTCTGTGACTGAAGATGAGCTCAGAGTTTAACTTAGTTCTTGCTGTCAAGTTCACTTGGTAATAAAGTGAAAAATTTAGCATCAAAGACAGCAAACTCTGGTAGTGAAAATGAAAATGAAAACTTATGAAGAAAATAGTCCTGGTGATAAGATTTATAATTTCTTCGTTTGTAAACATTGGTCTAGTTATATTTTAACTCAATGAATAACCATCTGGGACGCAGAAAATTTGCAATCAGAATACCTTTGAAAAAGTATGCACTTGGTATCTTCCATGGAAAATTCAATTGGGAGCTTGGGCTCCTCTAAAATGGATCAACCATTAAGAAAATTGCCAGCAATTATATGTTGGTTAAATTCCCTATATACCACTTATGTTTAAATTGTTTGGGGGAGGAGAGATTTCCAAAAACTGTATTTTAAAAAATCTTAAATCCATCAGTTTTCAAAATACTGTCTTAGACATTTTATGTAATTCTCTGCAAAAGTATAAATTTGTATTATTAGGATTCAAACACAGAATTATTAGACCTTGTGGTGATTCAGTGAAATAAGAAATTTTAAGACACTATTAGGTTAGCTTTTATTGCATATAATGAGAATCTCCTAGATGATGTAGAAATCATTAAAAATTAATTGTATAACTTCTGGACTTGTCTCAAAGTGTCTTGAACTGATAAGCCTTCCTAATCTTCTAGTATTGCTTCAGCTCATTGATGAAGTAAAGTGGCTGGCTTTTAAAAATTGATAACCTTATTATAATTGCTAAAGTGCAGCACATTCTGTTTGCCTAAGGTGTTTGAATGAGTCACTACCCATCAAAGGAAAATTATGCTATGGTGCAGTGAATCCCAACATGTCAAATATGCAGATACTTTTTAGTAGACATATTATTTTAGTTGACCTTTTACTGTTTGTTGATTGAGAAAGCATGGTGAATTACTTTGAACGAATTGCTTTGGTATGAATTCAGTACCAGTTTAAAGTAAATACATATGTATTAATATATCACTAATATTTATTTAAAAAATAAAAGCACATAGTATATGTATTAATAGTATAACATATATTATGTATGTGAGTGAATAATTTCTGCAGTAACTGTGCTTTCCTATGTTTGTGAATTTGTCGACCTATTGCTCTAGACCCTTTTGAAGATATACAATCTCAGTATTATAAAATAGATGTCATCCAAGAAGATGTTCTATTAGTAGGTTGAAGATGTGTCTAAAAACGGTGAGCTTCCTGTACTGAGGACTTAGCTGGCTTCTCTTGATGTTACAACAGTACTAGAAAGAAGCCTCTTAGGTCACTTGTGTGCCAGTTAGTGCACTGCAGAGGCAAGCACAAACACACACAAACACCGACTCACTTTCTAGGTAAGTGCGAGTGTCTCCTAAAGTTCTCAGTCAATAAATAACACATACCAATTAATGCCACAAAGCGAGTCTGACTTGTTTTAGTGTAAACAATATTTTT
The DNA here is from genome assembly GCF_024542745.1 of Macaca thibetana thibetana. Taxonomy (NCBI): domain Eukaryota; kingdom Metazoa; phylum Chordata; class Mammalia; order Primates; family Cercopithecidae; genus Macaca; species Macaca thibetana. The sequence goes on from NC_065579.1 coordinate 78,791,959, forward strand.
CAGCTCTGTTTTTATTTCTGACTATGCTAAGGTATTTTAAATATGTGCTATTATAGGTCATGTATTCCTTTACACAAATTTTTGGAAACATAGCCTTATCATTGGATTCTCAAAGGCTACTTTACTAAGTTGTCTCCATTTGCTTCTATTAAATTATAAGTTAATATGGAAGTCATTCTTTTTTTGTTATGTCAGTTGTGTGCAGTTGTGTTCATATATTTATATATTTGCAGGTATTACCCTTACATACCTCTGGGAGAGAGTAACACATTTGTAACACTCCTGTATAAAATGTTATATTAAAACATGTTATCTCATGCTGAACATGCTTGAAAGGTTTGGTGTGTGAGATTGTGTACCTTCCCTAATTAATTGGTTGTATCAGTTGACTGCAGAATGTTATCAGGTCAAATGGACCCAGCCACCAATGCCTTGTGGCAAAACAGGTTAGGGTATTTGTTTGAAGGAAATTATATTGTAAAACATTTGAAAGAAAAATGAGAGAAGCAGAAACAAAAGGATGATAAAGAAAAATCATAGGCAAACTTGAGCAATGAAACACATGAAAAGAGATTAAATAACTAGTTATTTAATTCCCTAGTGACTTCTTAAGTCTGGTCCTCACCAGAGTTTCAGTATTAACTTTCTGGTATTTTTTCATATCAACTGCTATGTTTTCAACTGTATGGTGTGGCAGTCATATATTCTGTCTTTTCTAGGATTGTTTCCAATTCACATATTCTTTTTTCCCTATAAGCATATTTGACCTTATCAGAATATGTGTACATTTTGTAGTTCAGAAAATATGGTCACAGTGTAAAACCCAGAATATCAAAATAAGCTCTAGAGTTTGCCATGGAGTCTTTACATTAGTTGCCATTCGGGACTGTGGAAAGAGTTCTACAATCTTTACACAAAAAAGGACAGGCTGGTGTTGTGATTAGGAACTGGGGAGTCATGTATCCTGAATTTGCATATTTATCCTGCCATAGGCAAGTGACATAACCTTTCAAAATCTTAGTTTCTTTATCTGAAAATGGGTTTCATTAAATAACCACTTTCAGAAGGTTTTATTTAGATTTAAAGTCATGATGTAAATTCTCAATAAAAGTTAGTTGTATAACAACATTTTATAGTTATCATCTTTTTTTAAAATTAGACACCAAATATTTGAATATGAACATTTGAGGACATGTGAAATTATCTAAGCAAGTCTAAAATGAAAAGAATCATACTTTAAATATGTTTGGCAAGAATTTTATACCTTCTCTTTATTCTATATCATTATATGAGTTACCTTTGCAATTTAAAATGGATTGTGGCTTATCCATCTCGAGCAGACATTGCTACTAGACTTCTCATTGTTACATGTATTGTTAAGAGGTCTCCAATTACTTTTGTTTCTACTGATTATAACTATATCCTAGGTTAATTACTGAAAATTGGAAAAGTTAATAAATATTTAAAGAGGCAAAAAAGTCACTCTGCTTTTTTATGAATAATTGCAATGAAAATTTGTATGTATGCAATTTTGTTCTATTTTCTTTTAATTTCTTAGGCTAGATTATAGAAATGAACTATAAATATAGACATTTTAAGAACTTTGGTGTGTGTTCCTAAAGTGTTGTGCCCATTCATACTCAGTGTTTAGAGAGTGCCAGCCTTGTCACAAATTTGTTGGCAGTCAGTGATGTTTTAAAATATCATAAAGGAATTTTTAGGTCAAATGTATAAATTGAATACCACAATTGCCTTCTGTCCTCAGTTATTAATGAGACATTATTTGATAGTGATTCTTTTTCCAATGCTAATATCAGATTTGTTTGTTTTATATCTGAAAGGGTTAAACAGGATCAAAGTTTATATTGTTTGTTATTAGAGTTGCCTCGAAAAATTTTTATTTGGTCCTGTAACAAAGAAGTGATTGCAAAAGTGGTGATCTTACAACTTTGAGATCAGTTGTGGGAATACAGAGCAGCTCTATATTTCTCTTCTAAATCATCATCCTAAGTTATGTAGAAAGTAGTCATGTAGACAGTGTAATTCAATAGCTCCAAAGAGAGGTTACCACGGTTACCTGGAACATCAGACAGGAGGTTTGTTCCTAGGCTCATTGTACTAATACAATTACTTGTCTGAATTGAAGTGAAAATGTTCGAGTGTTATTTTTTTAACCTTGTTACTGGCATGAATTATATTTCCATTTTTTCTGAAGTATTGTGAAGAATGTATTTCAAATCAGTTCTACAGTTTTATGTCAGCTAAATCCTTTGCAACATGCGTGACCTACAGCTAAATTTTGGTGTTTGTGTTCAGTGTTACTCAAGAGAGGAATGGAATAGAAACTAATGGTTATTGTGGTGCTGAATACTCATTATTTTATTATTAGTTTGATATATTCCTTATAAAAGACAGTAATTTGAATGGAATGACAGTCATAAAAAGAAAACCTCAGTTAGGACTTCTTTCACCACTTATTTAAAACTGCAAGCCCCCTCCCCTACCATTTGCACCCCTCTTCCTATCCAGACATTTTCTTTCCATGCACCATCTCACACACTGTACATACTAAATTTTCCTGTTTGTTTGTTTTTTGTTTCTCTCATTCTACTAGAAGTGAGTTCCATAAGGGTGGGGATTTTAGCTTTTTTTCACTGCTCTACTCCCCATGTCTAGAAGTGACTGGCAGCACATAGTAGGTTCTCAGAAGCTGTTAAATTAATGAATGAATGTACCAAAAATTATGTTTCTAGAAAAATTCATCGAAGGACAAGATGAAGCAGATATGATTAGATTTTTTAGAATAATTATTAACCTGTGTTTAACTTTTGACTCGCATATCTCAGATATAGCAATCTAACATAATGGTAATCAAAAGCTATTCACATGTGAGGATATATTTGTTGATATGTAAGGTATTTTAGTTCAGATTTACTTTATTTATCAAAAATATTCTCAAAGCCAAATTTTTAATAGCTGGTAAATATAAGACATTGAAGTTAAGAAAATATAGCATTCTGGGTACTACTGTTTTGTATTTCCTCCTTTTATTCAATAATTTAAATTGTTGGTACTGAATTTTTTGAAATAAATACATTAACTTTCCAGTCTTTGCAACTGGAGTACATCAAGTATTATTTATTCAAAGAAATTGTGGTTTGAACCTTCCCTAGATATTTGACTATATTAGGGAGTTACTGTTAATTATTTTAGGTGGATAATAACATTATAGGTATATTAAAAATAGTCTTTATCCTTTAAAATTACATACTGAAATAACTATACATAAAATGATATGTCTGAGGGTTTGTTTTTTGTTTTTTTTTTTTTTTTTTTTTTTTTTTCAGTCTGAGGGGAGAGTGGATGGGAATGTGCATGGGAGTAGACTGATGATCAGTGGTGCTAGGGATGAGTACCAGGGGTGAATTGTTTATATATTATTCTTTCTACTATTATGTTAATTAAGTATTCTTCATAATAAGAGAAAAAGGAAGAGTAAGAAGAGGAAGAGCAGAGAAGGAGAAGGAGGAGGAGGAGGAGAGTAGAAAAGTAAAAGAAGACAAAAATATTTATGAAAAAATAAAGTAGGTATTAGAGAGATATGTAAGCAATTCCATATAAAGCAATGGACGAGACAGGGACAGTTAACATCATTGAATACTAATATATGCCAAGTACTGTTCTACCTCCTGTAATCTTAGCAATAACCCTATGAGCTGGGTTTTATTATTACCACCATTTTTCAGATGAGAAAATTGAATTTCAGAGTGGCTAAGCAACTTGTCCAAAATATAAGTGGTGAAGCTGCCAAACTGTCACTGAACCTAAGACACCACTGTAAGGTATGCTATTATTTTGTCTCTAAGAGAGAGAAACTTAGAATTTTTATTTTATGCTTATTATAAGATCTCTTTCAGTCTGCTTTATTGTTATATATCACTCTTGTTTATATACAAAAAGGAAAATACAAAGTAAATTAAGCTCTTTCTAAAACATTCTTCATCCAGAGGCTGACTCATTCAAATCTTTTTGACACAGAGTTATTAATGCCTGCATTTCTCCATGTAATGTCACCCTCTGTGCTATTAATGAAATAGTGATGCAATGTTCATTAAAACAATGCTTCATTTTAGTCTGTGGGACTTTCTTCAAGCCAGTGATGCCGATTCTGCAAGTTTTGATGCTAACCATTTTCTGAACTTACCAAAAGATATCAAATGGAATGTTTTCAACAACAAACAGGACTCCTCATTCTTCCTAAAATGATCCTAAAATGGTTCAATAACTCGAAACCTGAGGGACGAAAGTTGTCTAGTCAGTCCCAGAATAACAACCAAGTTAACACATGCACAAACAAGTAAAATGTGTCACAACTGACATCTGAATTGTGATAACTGTTAAAAACTCACTGTGAACATACAGATATTAAAATAGAAAAAAAAGTCTAAAAATAGATAAGATAAATTGATTAGCTGGGTAGTAGGTACACAGGTGCTAACTAGTGTGTATAAAATATGTCATAACAGGCCAGGCATAGTGAATGGTTCAAACCTCTAATCCCAGTACTTTGGGAGGCCGAGGTAGGGGGATCACTTGAGGCCAGGAGTTTAAGACCAGCCTGGGCAACATGGTGAAATTCTGTCTCTACTAAAGATACAAAAATTAACCAGGTGTGATGCTGCATGCCTGTAATCTCAGCTACTTGGGAAGCTGAGGCACAAGAATAGATTGAGCCTTAGAGTTGGAAGTTGCAATGAGCTGAGATAGTACCACTGTACTCCATCCCAGGTGACAGGTGACAGGGACTCTGTCTCAAAACAATGTAAATGAAAAATGTCATAACAAAAGATTAGATGAGATGTGAAAGATATGTCGAGTCTTGCTTCTGCCAAACGCTGTATTTCATGCTATTTTTTTTTCTTTATTCTAGAGAAGAATGGGTATCTAAAGACAGTTCTTAAAAGGGGCAGAGACAAAACCAAATATGCTCAATTTTAAAATATAACTCTGATAGCAATGTGTAATATAGACTATTTCTGGCTGGACACAACATTAAGAACTAAGAAAAACACAGAAAGAACGAAACAAAAGGGAAAGTTGGTTGGCTATCAACAGTGGGACTGGGAAAATGACAACCTCCACTAATATTTCATGAATAAATATGGACATATCTTGACTTGTTACTTACCTCAACTTTCTAGAAGTCAAATGTATAAAACATTTTTAAATCTCAATGTGTTTTGATATCTAAATATAATGATAATTCTGTTTATTTTAGAGTTTCTGGTTATACATTGGAATGTAGTCCAATATCTAGATATAATTAGGAAACAATTGACACAACTATACTAACTAAAATACTTAGTTTTGAAATCTATAAAGCATATACACTCAAATGCAAATACTTTAAAGGTATTGTTTATGTGCAAAGATACTGTTCAAATGTAGTTCTCTAGTACAAGTGATATGTTTGTGCAGTTTTGTAGTTTTTCAGTATCTATTAAAGTCCCATGATAATTGGCATATGGTATTCTATAATAATACATAATAACATATGATGCCTATAATTAAGTGCAGTGACTTAGACTTTGTCTTTTAACGACCCTCAGTGGATACTGAATGAAAGGTAAATTAAAGATTCATTAAGCTGTGTTTTGAAGAAAAAAAAATGTTTTCAAATGGCAGATGTACCGTGAAGTTAAATGAATTTTATTCAGATCTGCTCTTCCGTATTTTTTCAAATGACAAGCCTAGTCTGAAGTACTTGAAGTGTTTTAGGAAATTTAAAAAATGAGCATTTATTTCAACCTATTTAATATTTCAAGCTTTAAATGTGTAAAACGATTGGAGAGAGCCTGGAGATTTGGCTGTTTCTACATCAAAGTGACCTTTAGCGTGACTTTGTTTGACGTTCTAGTCTGTGAAGGGAAAAGAAAACAACAATAACATACATAGAGAAGTTAAACAAAACATCTGGAGCACCCAGCATTTTTTCTGTGTATGCTAGCCCACCATTTAAACTTAAAGTCTTGTGTTTGAAAATATGTATAGGAAATCAGAAAAAAATCACAGACAGAAATATTTCTAACTTTGATTCTTATTCATAAAGCTGTCAAAAAGGCTCAAATATTTAAAATGTAATGAATTTGAGCTTTTTTATATATTTACCATTCCATTAGCATTATTAAACAGAAGCACAAGGACAATGCTATTTATATAGTAATATTATAAATATACTATAAATGGCATGTGACTATTTACTAATAGAGGCAACTACACTTTTTTAAAAAAGTTGCGACTGGAGGCGGTGGCTCACGCCTGTAATCTCAGCACTTTGGGAGGCCGAGACGGGCGCATCACGAGGTCAGGAGATCGAGACCATCCTGGCTAACACGGTGAAAACCGGTCTCTACTAAAAATACAAAAAATTAGCCGGGCGTGGTGACGGGCGCCTGTAGTCCCAACTACTCGGAGGCTGAGGCAGGAGAATGGCGTGAACCCGGGAGGCGGAGCTTGCAGTGAGCCAAGATCGTGCCGCTGCACTCCAGCCTGGGCAACAAAGCGAGACTCCGTCTCAAATAAATAAATAAATAAATAAAATTTTTTAAAAAGTTGCTTGTGATTCTGATATCCTATATATAATGCTTTACTTTTTAAAAAATATATTCATTATGGGTGTGTATGGTTCTTCCATTAGGAAATGCATGTATACAGAAAAGGAAGGGAGGAATCCTTACCAATGCACTACAGAAAGTGAAAGCAAAACGTTTCCCTACCTCAAAGTTTCCTTGTGTAAGACTGGAATACAGTTTTACCTCTGTACACCGTTTTTGCTTTAGCCTATATGGACTACCTACACTCTTAATGAGAACAATGATTAAATGATGGAGTTTATTTATTTATTTGTTTATTTGTTTATTTTTATTTATTTATTTTTGAGACAGTCTCAGTCCGTCACCCAGGCTGGTGTGCAGTGGCACAATCTCTGATCACTGCAACCTCTGCCTCCCAGGTTCAAACAATTCTCCTGCCTCAGCCTCCTGAGTAGGTGGAATTACAGGTGTGCACCACCATGCTTGGTTATTTTTTTATTTTTCTTGCAGACGAGGTTTTGCCATGTTGCCTAGGCTGTTTTCAAACTCCCAACCTCGAGTGATCCACCCTCATTGGCCTTCCAAATATTGCTGGAATTACAGGCTCCAGCCACTGCACCCAGCCAAATGAAGAAGCTTTATCTTACATTTAGGAAAGAAAGGTGTAGCAAAATGCAGTGCAGCAATAATAAGAGTATGTAATAATTTTTAAAAAAATATTTAGATAGAAATTACAAACCATAAAATTCACTCATATGAAGTGTGCAATTTGATGATTTTTAATTTATTCAGTTATAAAACCATCACCGTGATCCATCAGTTGTAGAACATTTCATCACACCAAAAATAAAGTCGCCATTCATTAGCAGTTACACCGTCGCACCCCATTTTCTCCAGTTTTCCTGCCCCAGCGCCATGCAACCAGTAATCTTTCTGTCTCTATATATCTGCCTATTCTGGACTTAAATGTAAATAGAAGTATCCAATACATGGTCTTTTTGACTGACTTCTTTCCCTTAGGAAGATGTTTTTGAGATTCATCCATTTTTTACTATGTATCAGTACTTAATTCATTTTTATTGCTGAATAATATCCCCTTATATGGGCATATCACATTTTACTTATCCTTCCATCAGTTTATGGATATTTCAGTTGTTTCAACTATTTGGCTACTATGAATAATGTTGCTCTAAAACATTTGTGTACAAGTGTTTGTGTTATATTTTCATTTCTCTTGGGTATATACCTAGAAGTAGAATATTGGATCACATAGTAACATAATGTTTAACTTTTTGAGGAAACCTCAGACTATTTTCCAAAGCAGCTGCACCATTATACATTTCCAACAGCAATGTATGGGGTTCTAATTTCTCTAATATCCTTTCCAACACTTATCATCTGTCTTTTTGGTTATTACTACCTTAGTGAGTGTGAATTGATCTTTTATTGTGGTTTTTACTTGTGTTTTCCCAATGATTAGTGCTATTTAGTGTCTTTTCATGTGCTTATTAGCCACTTGTATATCTTCTTTTGAGAAATTTATTTTCAGATCATTTGTCATTTTTTAAATTGGGTTGTCTTTGTATTATCAAGTTGCAAGTGTTCTTTAGATAATTTGGACTCAAATATTTTATTAGACATATGTTTTGAAACTGTGTTCTCACGTTGGTGGGTTGCCTTTTCACTTTCTTGATTATGTTCTCTGAAGCACAAATGTGTTTTTGTTGAAATCCAGCTGATTCATCTTTTCTTCTTGTTGTTGCTTGGGCTTTCTGCAATGAAGTTTTAAGAGACAGAAATGTTGAATAAGTATGCTAGATCTTAAGTACATATTTTGAAAAAGTTTTCTAATATGTTTTTTGGATAGAGGCATCCAAATTACTAACTATCTGGGTCTAAAGCAAGAGATTCAAGATATTGACATAAACAACTCCATATCAAAGAATGCTTTTTAATTTTTGGAATAAGATATAGACTAGGGAAAATGACTCTTTCTGTGCATATCTTCTGGTTCAAGGTAAAATGAATATGCAAGCTTTTTTTTTTAAACTCAATAGGAAGGATCCCTGAAGGAGCAAAGACCATAAGAGAGAGCTAACTGCACATGCACACATGTATGTAAACACACACTCAAACTATTATTCATCTAAATCATTCAGGATGCCCTTGATATGCCCTCAATTTAGCTTTCTGTCTTTCATTGTTGATTCCTAGCAAATATAGGAATTGCCATATTCTAAGGGTGGTATTTCATGTATTCCAGAAATATAGACTATTTTTAGAATAACTATTAAGAGATTATTTCTGTGGATATCATAGTCAACATAACTTATTTCTGCTTTCAGTTCTGAAATTCTTAAACTGCAAATTATGCAATCAAAGTAGTTTTCAGGTTTCCAACTTTACCTTAATTCTAAACCGAATTTTCCAAGTTGGTGAGAGTCTACTGTGTCAATCAGACAACTAAAATATGTGTCTTTATAAAGTATCTACTCTCCCAGAGTTAGCAAGATTTGCTCATATATCATAATATAAGCCTATCCAAGCAGAATTGCAGCTGCTTGGTAGTACGAGTTTTATATACAAAGCATTGAAATCTTACACATGATTGGTTACAGGAAATGAGAATATTAGTTTTCCTAAACATTTTGCACACTGAAACATTTGTATCATTACTTATCTGGGTGGAAAGAACAAATCAAAATGGGATTCAATACCTTGGACGTCCTATATTTAGTGTTTTTTAACCAAGACCTAATTTGGCCCAGTGCCTAGTAAATATCTTCTATGCAATAAATCTGCTAACTCCTGTCATTAGAATTTAAAACAATTTGGATTCATAAAACCACTTAACTATGTTGTGTAATTTTAAAGAGAAAAATATAAGATTGAATTTTGCCTTTAGAAAGATGTCTTTGGAGTTACTGTCAGTAGTGTTGAATCATTCAGGACCCGATATTAGGTATATAAGGGCAACAGAAGAGCCTGGAGCATATTTCATATCCCTTTATCCGTCAGCTCTTCCCCAAGGGCCCACTGCTATAGGTTGTAAATGAGACACTGGCCATCAGCAAATGGTTTCCACAGCTGTCAGAGCAAGACCAATAACTAGTCACCTTTCTTTCAAACCAATTTTTCAGTAAACATTCGGAAACATATGATTGAGGATATGAATGTAGAAAATGCATTGCTGTCGTCATTATCTGAAGCAAAACAAGACAAAATTTATATAAGTATAATTATGTTATTAAATATAATGTGATAAATATAACACAGTATAATTATAAATGATTATAAAATGATTAAGTCAAGTGTATCCACTTTGAGTACTAACTAATTCATCAGCGTTTAGTGTAAATGATTTCGATGTTCACTGGTATCTATCTGTATATCTTTCTGGGGTAATCCAGTTATCCGGCCTCACTGTAATAATGTCTTTAATACCAGCTTCTCCTTGATCTATATTATTTTGTGAAACTCAACTCTCATAGTGTCTTTATCCTGGAAGAATCTGGAATGACATATGAAGACTCCCTTCTTATCCCACCAATCTAAATTTCTTTCCTACTGGCTTCTAATATGTACCTTTTTCTACATTAAGGGAGATCCCTCACTGACTCCTACATACCGATGCATATTCCCACCAGCTCGTCTTTATTATCTCTTTATTTAAAGCTTATCCATTTTAAAAAAGCACAGCTTTGGTTCTTGTTGAAGCCCTCTTTAACTTAACCATTTCTGATTTCTTAACGATAGACCCCACAATTTACTTCCGAATTGGATTTTAAAGTGTTTATATAAGTTAGTATTTTCTTTACTGATAGATTGTAATTTACTTGGAACCATTTATTGTACATTTTTGGTTTATATTTTCATGGCTCTAATATTGTACGCATATTGTTATTGCTTAATAATCTTAAAGGCAATAATGATTTGGAGTCATTTGTGGAACACATACTCTGTCTTAAGAGCTGTGCTAAGTGATTGAAATTTTTCCACTGAAGTCTCACAGTGCCCTATAACCACTGTCGTTGTCTCTCTCTCTCTCTCTCTCTCTCTCCCTCCCTCTGTGTGTGTGTGTGTGTGTGTGTGTGTCTGTGTGTGTGTCTGTGTGTGTGTATGTGTGTTTATGAAAACACAATAAATGACGGAATCTTTAAGGCATCAATTTCTGGCCTAAGGTCACACAATCAGTGGCAATTTGGGGATTCATACCCATTTCTGTCTTACACCCAGTGCACAATCTTTACTAAGTTACAATGCAAAACTGTTACAGTTTTCTACTAATAATGACATCTTTAATCCATATATAACAGGGGCTTTAAAAGGGCCTTGTGGATTTAACTGGAATGGAAGACTGGTTTTGGTTATTAGAGTCTGAAGTTTATTATAAATATGTAGTTTATTATTTCTATCCCATTTTATTCATAAAGTGCATTATGCAGCTAATTTGGATATCATAGAATGCGTTCTTTTCTAAGAATATATGAATTCAACCTTATCAAAATATATTTAACTTGAAATTAATTCTTAGAGGTGATAAAGTATGCTAGATGAACAATATCAGTTTTATTTATGGCAATTTTGATTTCAATATAGCAGGAGGGCAGACAGGGAGAAGCACTTTATTTTTTAAGAAGAGGAGATTCAGTGAAACCTAATTTTATTGCATTAACAAAAGTCAAACGTGATTTACTTTTTTCTTTCCCTCCCTATTTTTAAAGAATAAATAAAAATATTTTCTTTTTTTGAACAATTTGTTCATGCTTTAGGAGCTATTTAATTAAATTATTACCTGCTGGAACACCATCTGTTTTTGTCCTAGAAATAGGCATAGCTTTCTTTTACATAGGCTTGGTAAATATGTAGAAGGTGCCAAAAAGCAATAAATATTATCAGCAGATGGACTGAGGCTCTCCAATCTCTACACAGTCAGTCTTGATTGTTTTGGGCATAGCTAAATGGATTTTTCTGGATAAATTCCTTTCAAAATGTATTATGTACAGGAGGGGAGTTGGATTAATCTTTTCCCATAGATCTCTTCACATTATCCCCCTTGAGATGTAAGATACAGGACCTGGTTTAGTTTTTAACTTTGCGTTGTCCACATAACAAACACCAGTTCTGAAAGGCATATGTAAATAAAAACTTTATAATGTGTTTAAGGAACTGGACGTTGGTAAACTCTAGGATGGATTTTCCAGGAACCACCCTCCAGAAGCCGCTTCCTTCTTTCTTCCTTCTCATCTTCTGTCCCCTGTTCCCCCAGCAACAACCTTCACATCTGACACACAGCCTGGAAGTTCATCCTCTCCTTCCAGGCTTTGTTTTCTTTTTCAGGGATTGGAGAAATTCAAGCACTCATGGTGCATATTTATCTCCCTACATCTGCAGTGTTCGGAATTTGGGGTGTCCGGGTGTGTGCATACATGTGAAATAATGATTCATTTAATTAATGTTAACCAATTTTTATTAATCAGTTGTGACCGTTCAGTAATAATAAAATATTAATAAATAGTACTTAAAACATACATTTATAAAATGATTTCATTTCGTTTTCACCAAAAAAATCTAGTTCTACCTATGAAGAACAGTGACTTTTTCTGGAGTTCATACCTAGTAATTGTGGATGCAGGTTTCGAACCTAGCTGTCTTGACTCCTGATAGTTTATAATTATTTTGTAACTAAAACAATAATAGTTACATAGAGTTTTACAGTTTATCAAGTGCCTTTATAACATTTAACTTTATTCATCAATTAATTTTCAAAAGTATATAGATGAGGTATTACTATCCTATTCTGAAGACTGAATGAGGTAAAATACCTACCACCAAACATGTTGCTGGTAAAATGACAATTATCTGACCCTAAATTCTATACTTTCTTTAAGATGCTGTACCTATTTGGAGACTATTATTTATTGAGCAACTACCAGGTTCAAGAAACAGCACAAAGCTTCAAAGATAAAATATAACTCAACAAATTAACTATAATTAAGAACTGAAGCTGAGGGCAAATCAGGCCGAGGAATAACATGCACTGTGTATGCCTAGAAGAGGCTTGAAAGCAGGGAGTAGCAGGAAGGTTCAGAATGGAAGTGTAGACCAGGACATGAAGGTCTTATATGCTTTGGAAAGGAATCTGCAATTTTATGTTGGTGGAGAATAGGATTTTAAGCAGCCAAGTGATGTGATCAGGTTTGTGTTTTGATAAAAATAGCTTGAGTGGTGTTCTGGTCATTTATTGCTGAGTAAAAAAAACTACCCCCCAAATTTTGTGGCTTTGACCAGCAGTAATTTAATTATGTCTCATTATTCGATAAAGAATACAGGCAGGTCTCAGCTGGCCTATTTTTTTGCTCCACATGGCATTGACTGCTTGTCACTTGGTAGCACTCACCTGCTGGCAAGTCGGGTCTAAAGGGCCGAGATAGCTTCATTCGTATGCCTGGAACTTTGGTTTGGGTGTCTAGTTCTGCTTCTCCTCGTGGTCTCAGGGCTTCTCCATATGGTCTCTCCAACAAGGTAGTTTAATTTCTTGGTACTCAGGGCTATAAGAATTCCTTCTTTGTAAGTTATCTATGCCTTAATTACAATGTTCATAAGACACCTCAGCAAATATATGTCTCACTGTCCATCTGCTTAAGAACCGTCACATTTAAATTAAATGATTTCTCTTAAGGTGTATATCTATTCTTAAAAGAGCATAGATAAAAATGGGAGGCAATTATTGAATTATTTGGGGTTTTTTTAAAGTTATGGATTTAGTCAAACATTTCTATTGTCAAAGAATTATTATGAAACTACAGACAATACAAATATGAATAAGATATAATTCTTGGAGGTGGAACCGAAATGAAAAAGTCAACTGTGAAAAAAATGAAAAATAATTAAAATAAAAATCACAAACATAGGCAGCTGGTAGCCATGTGGTTACATGCAAAATGTGTTTGGGGGAGCCACTAGCAGTACGTGAGGACAGAGTATAGACACTCTATGTTTGTGTGAATGTGTGAGTTCCTATCTTCTCCCTACTTTTTCCCCAAAAGACTCTAAGGGGGCTACATACTGATGGAGCCTATGGGAAAAGGTCATACTACACAATTTTGTTAGGGCTTGATTTTGGGGAAGTTGAGTTATGTTCTCCTGTGTATTTTATTTTTGGTGCAATTCCCAATATGCCTTCATGGGATTCCTTTCTGTAATCATGGAAGAGTGGTTAAGAACACAGATTCTGGAACCAGGCTGCCTTGTGTTCAAAACTTGCATGATTGAGGGCAAGTTACTTCAACTCTCTCTCTTAATAGTAACTTCATGGTGTTGTTCTGATGTTAAATTACTTAATATAAGTAGAGGGCATATAGTGCCAAATAATTGTGTGCTGTTTTTCCTGTTAATACTATACTCTTTACCATAGTGAAACTAGTTAAGGTCGTTACTGCTTATAACTCGTGTTGCAATGCATGCTCCTATTTTTATTGTTATCATAATTTTTGTTTTCTTCATCCTTAAATATTATGCTCCTATTTTCTGCAGAAACTGAGATATTTCCATTGTGGGGGCTCTCAAGTGTTATAAATTACTCAGGAAACAAAGAGACCTGAGTAATTTTAATTTTAAACCCTTTACAGGATTATGAAAATAAAAATAAGGAAAGAGAGAAAAGACAACGGATATATTTTGGTTCCTAAGACATGTGGTTAAGATACAGATATTTTCGCCAGGCGCGGTGGCTCACGCCTGTAATCCCAGCACTTTGGGAGGCTGAGCAGATCACAAGGTCAAGAGATCTAGACCATCCTGGACAACATGGTGAAACTCTGTCTCTACTAAAAATACAAAAATTAACTGGGCGTGGTGGCACGTGCCTGTAGTCCCAGTTACTCGGGAGGCTGAGGCAGGAAAATCACCTGAACCCGGCACGTGGAGGTTGCAATGAGCGGAGATCGTGCCACTGCACTCCAGCCTGGTGACAGAGTGAGACTCTGTCTCAAAAGATATAGATATTTTATTGGGGGATAATAGGTTATAATTATAAAGGATGATTGAAATCAGAAGTCTCACCAGTTGCAATAGCTGAAGGGAGTATTTGTGAAAGCGTTAGGGAAAAGAGTCTTTTGTTTCGTTTTTCATACAGCGGGTCAGAGACTATGACTCCAAACAGCAGGTTATGGATAAGTCAAACTTTACTATCATTTTGAAAAATAAAGATCTGATGTATTTGGAATGATAGAGGAAAACATAGTCTTTGTTTTGACAGTCATTACTAAGAAAACATCCACTGGTTCTTTATAGTTTAAAATATATCATTCTCAATACATAGGAAAAAATGAAATGAACTTTTTATGGGCAGTTATTTTATTATTTTAAAATAGATGCCTTAGATATCAACAGTGAAATTATTAAGAATAAAAAGGTAAAAATGAAATAATGAGAAAGGCTGAAGGGATGAAAACATATAAATTTTAAAATAGAGGGTGCATTACAGAAACAAAAAAATGAAATGGAAAAAGAAGCTAAAATTCATGTTGATAAAGTAATATTTGACATTTTAAATTAAAGATTAGGTGAATTCTAAAAATTTTGCATACAATATTATAACAAATGACTTTTCAATGGTGTCAGTTATATAAAAGTTCTGTTAAATGTTTTATATTTAATGTCTTTGTGGCTCTTACATTTTCATGCCTTTTGCCTGACATTTAGTTTCGTACCAGCATTACTTTTATGTGCCATTGGAGGTCTTTCATTTTTTATATTCCTGTTCATAAATAAAATATAAGTGACATAAGAATTGCTCAATATGGTCTTTAGTAAATTGTTTAGTAGCTTGAATTTACCCAAAACTATTAGTAGACATGTCTATAAATTTGTAATAAAAATTAACCTCTCAATGTCCAGCTGTCATACAGATAAAACATATTGCTAGAGTATTACTCATCCTTTCTTTTTAACTAAACATCTATTTTTATTAAAAATGCTAACGATAATTAGTACTATCATATACAAAATTTACTTATAGAAAAAACTTGAGTTTTTCATTATTAAAAGAATAATTTTGTTACTGTTTTCAGATAAAATTCTATGTTTTATATCAATGGGAGGCCTAGAAAAAAATATTAATGTGAAATATTAAAGGAAAAACATATCCTTGTTTAGCTTGAGACATAGGTGTATTTATGGATGTGACTTGTTAGAAGTAAGAAAGAATAGCAAAATCTTGGACAATTTGTTTCTCCCTTTTCATATGCTGCTTAGATAATTATTGAAAAGTAGTTTAATCTTGACTTTGTCATCAGTTAATTGCAAGTTAAGTTTTATATTTTCTTAGTAATGAGTGAACTTCACAATTCTTGGTTTTCTTTCCATTAATGTATTGCTACTACATAGGAAAATATAATAATTCACTTAAACTATTTTTTAGATATAAGATTAATACACATGATTTTTAGTTTATAAGGAACACACCATGCAGTTAACCTAGAACTAAATCGTATAATGGTAGTATTTTGGGTTAAATTACCAATTCTAATTTTCTTTAGATCGTAGCCTAACAGTGTGTAAGCTGAATACTAAAATTTTAGATTTGGAGCTTACTCTTGGATCCTTAAAGAATAGATTTTCAGAATTTACCCAATATAGATGTGGGAAGTCAACATAATTTTGTTACTAACAAAATTTTAAATGAACATAGACATACTGTACTAATGTGTTTCTTCGAACTGCCTCCTTCTTTGCCACCACTTAACCACAATATCATGGTATATTACCATTGCTTTCTAAAAGAACAAGTATGAGAAAAGCTATTTCAGAAAATAAAAAGTACAGATGCTAGGTGTGCTGAATTACCACTGTGGGCCTTAAATAGTCTTTGTGTGTTATGATTGTAGGAAACAGAGGAATATATATAATTTTAGAATAAAGCACTTCTAGTTTATAGAAACCTGTTACTTTTTGAAAGTAAAGATATTTAAGAATTAAATCTATAAAGTACCTTTGAAACATCTGAAAAATAGAGTGCTTTAGTAGCCTTGTGTAGATACAAGCTTCAACTCTCTGTTCTTGGAAATCCAAAAGTCATAGTCAAAAAGCAGCAATTTAAGATCATTCACACTGGCTGAAAAGATAAAAAATTGCAGTGTATCTATCAAGCTATGAGGCTCCTCCTGGCAGATAGCTCTCAAAGAGCCAAGTGGTGATTGTCTTGAGGTGTTAACTCTTGACACACTTGACACTCTTTTTCCAGTGTAAACTACACATAGTAGGGAGTGGACAGGATGAGCCAAAGGGTTTTAATGTCGGAAAACAGGTCAGCAGCAGGTTGAATGTGAACTGTAACTGTCAAGTTCTTAGCAGAGTTGCTTTTCTCTTTGTCCCTTGGCAGCAGGAGAAAAAAAAAAATTATAAGTGTTGTTGAGAAGAGACAATAGAGGTTGTGGTCTTTTCCTCAGAGCGCTGTGCTTGGAAGCAATTCTTTCTTATTCAAAACCCCAGTGCCAGGAAACAGCCTGCCAGGGTGCTGTGGAGGGAAAACGAAAAGATCTGTTAGGTCCTGAATGTAGTCAGAGCAGATCCAAGGATCTGGGGATCCAGACAGGACTATTAAGATTGAAGGGTCATGGAGACTCCTGGTGCTTATTGTCACTTTGGTGCCATAATCAGTGATTAATAAGCCAATAAGATCTCTGCATTTGTTAACATTATGCTAACTCCAGGAACTCTTAGAAAGCCTGGATGTTGTAACGTTTAAAAGAGTAGGTTTTGAAATTTAACATGCCAACTTACTAGCTGTGAGAACTTGGGAAAATAATTGCTAAGTCTCAGATAACCTCATCTGTAAAATGGGGATAATAATAGCACTTAACGTATAGGATTGTTTCATTAAATGACATAATGGAGGTAAAGACCTAACTTTATAGTAATTCTTGACTCATTTTAAGAGTTCAGTGAATTGTGTATTAGCATATTATTTTGGATGATATATCGTGGGGATATTGTTATTCTGTACATCAAAATCTAAGTGCAAAAGATAAAAGGACATTCATAGCTTTATCTGACTAGATACAGAAAAGTATATTCTCAATACAGAAATCTGCAACTGCAGAAAAAGAAAACAGAAAAAAGTAAGATTAAAAACAAACCCTTCAGCTAAGACTGACAGCCTTGTGCATTAACAACTGAGATCAGGAAAATGCTGATGGAACTCGAGAAGACCCTGTAGAAAACCCTCTTTGCTATGCCTGTAGTGAAGCTCAGAACTACATTAAAACTCAATTACAGTGGCTTTCTTTTAGCCAGAATATGAACATTTTTTCTCCTCCACTCTTTTTTATTTTGTAGGTTTGTGGATGTATTTATCTCACGTATGTGTGTTTCTAATGTAAGCCACTTCATACACTCTGAAGGTAGAAAGTATGTAAATTTGATAGAAGTAAGAAGTAAATATTTCTGGAAACAAGCAGGAAAAGATACTCTGGAATCTAGGTGGAGGTGGAAAAAGGACCAAGAAAGAAGGAGCCCATGGCAGAACAGGAATTATTTACACTCCCCTGAGAAAAAGAGTTTTGTGATACTAGTGATACTTAAAGTTATGTGGTAGATATCCTAAATAATACTAAGTGTTCACACTACCAGTTCAGGACACCCATAAAATTTATTGTTTTGGTTCATACTAATCAGCTCTTCTATTTGCCAAATCCTGAATTGAATTATATAATTCCGATATTTAAAAACTTTACCATAAATATAGGAACTCAGGTGGGCCTAACTAAGCATCCATTTAGGGTATGTTACACAAATTGCAGTTGCACACAGGACTCCAAAGGCTGGCCTACTCAGGGAACTAGCAGGTGCTCATGCATATGCAAGTGTCTAAAAGAAATTTGCATGAACTGACTGGGTTTCACCAACTAATTTTTTTTTCAAATGGTTTTGACTGCATTTTGCAATTTATAGCTCATTAATTTGACATTCTGTAAGCATACCTTTTACATGTCATTTAGTGATCAACATAACTCAGGCTTCAGGGTGAAATTTTAGTTTATGTTATCCAACTTGATTATCCACTGTGTCTAAATTCAGTGTACTACTCATTTTAGAGTAGGCTTTGACTAATGTATTTTTTTTTTTTTATATATATATATATATATATATATATATATATATATATATTCATTCATTTATTTTTGAGACGGAGTCTCCCTTTGTCGCCCAGGCTGGAGTGCAGTGGCGCAATCTCGGCTCACTGCAAGCTCCGCTTCCCGGGTTCAGGCCATTCTCCTGACTCAGCCTCCAGAGTAGCTGGGACTACAGGTGCCCGCAACCACGCCCGGTTATTATTATTATTTTTTTTTAAATAGAAATGGGGTTTCACTGTGTTAGCCAGGATGGTCTCGATCTTCTGACCTCATGATCCACCCACCTCGGCCTCCCAAAGTGCTGGGATTACAGGCGTAAACCACCAAGCCCGGCCTTGACTGATTTATTTTTTCTAAAATAAAGCACAAATAATAATTTCCTTTACTTTATATGTCCTATTTAATCTATTAGTGAAGCATGAGCAACAAATAATTATTGTCATTTCTTTTATGTGGTTGATATACAAAACTGCAATTAAATAAAGAGTTCTTGATGCATTTACATACACTATAGCAGTTGCCAAGGCCATTTCAATAAAACCACAAATGGAAAAAAAAACTCATTATACTGAAGAATTAAGTCAGGGAACAGAGTCTTCTGAATTACTATTTTTATAGTTTTATCTTTTGCCTTGCTTTCAAGTTGACACCATTAAAGATTTCAACAACAAAAATTTATTCCACAAACATGGACTTTATTTGTATAAAGTAGGTTTATACTGAAAAATTTATGTCAAATGTTTTTTGCCTATAAAGAATATTCTTAAACTTAGATTTAAAAATTCCTATGAGTACTATGTAGTTCACTGTTAAAGTACCTAAAGTAATGCTCCACAAAGATGCATAATGAATGTCTTTTGATGATGTGCTGATATTTCTAAGAAATGCCTTTGCCTCAAATCAATCCACTCAAACCAGTAAATGATTTGACATTGAAAGCTTCAGGAAACACTATATGAATATTTTTTTCTCATTGTACAATACAGATTCAATCATGGATTATCATAGGAAACTGAGATCCTGCCTTATGTTTTAAAGCTAATCTGCTAGAGTCATTCATCTATTTTACTTGTAAAATAACTTTTACAAGTAAGAAAGCCTTTATATGTGTTCTTAATTCTAATAAGATCTGTACAGTCTTTTATACTGTTGGAGTTAAAATATTATCAGTAACATCATAGTCAATGAATCAACTCAAACTTCTATGATAAACGTGGTGTTCTACAACAACATTTGTAACTCAGAATTACAATTACACATCACCAATTCCTGGAACTATTAAACAGAATTCTTTAACATGGAAAAGCTCTGTTGTTCTTTGAGTAAATAGACCAAAAATAAATGCTGTAATAAGATATAGTAAAATGTAATAATGACTTTTATATAAATATTAGCCAGACTTCTCTTTTATATATCTGAACCGTAGCTAATGATTAACAGGATGCTTCCAGTTTTCAAAGGCATTTGGATACACAGCTTTATTTCTCAACATCTCCAGGTCCTTGTTATTAAAGCCTAAGGTCTCAGGTCATAGTTTGATTTAATTTACCCTGCATTTTAAAGTTGTAAGCTCCAAATATTTCTATTTTCTTAGCTCTATAGAATTTATGGAAAAAAAGAGTGAATCACTATAATTATTAGTGTATCACTTACAATGTGTTAGACTATGTTTTGAGCACATTAAATCATTTATCTCGTTTACTCCTTATAATAACTTCAAAAATGTGGTAGTTATTATTTCTATTTGACAAATGTGAAATTTAAGCACAAATATATTATCTGGCTTAAAGAACATAGCAAAGCTGGGATTTGAACCAGATAGTCTCACTGTGAAGTCCACTCATTTAGAGATTTACAAGGTCAGAGCATTCATGTGATAAATTCTCTCGTTATGACTGCTGAACAAGAAAGAAATACTGCTGTGATCACATTCCTAAGTGGCACAAGTAATATGTAACATTTTAAAAAATCTTTTGTCTAATCTGTGTTTATTATCTAAAATATTTGCCAGACACTGTGTTAGACTAGTTCTGCAGCAACCAGAGATGATATTTTACATATTACATTTTCATTTTATTTCCATACTTACCTTTATTTTCATATAATTTACATTGTTTAAGCCAGTATTTGTGAAAGAAATAGCATTCAGAATAATCAGTTTATTTTAAACTATCACATTTTGAATATAGATGGATAGTCATTATTATGAATCTAAGTCTGTCACAGTCCAGAAAAATACCGTTCAGTTCAACTTGTATCTGCTTTATTTTTATAATTGAGGGATAAGTGTATGTAAAAGATAAATGTCTTAGTATGCTGAATTTTAAAAATTAGTCTTTGGTTGTAGGCCTGGGTGGAAAGAGATGTCACCTAAGTGAATAAGATCTGTTGAAAATACGGAAAATATATTATACTTTTCATAGAATTGCATTTTATAAAACAGACCATGTGGTGCAATATAACATGTAAGGGTGTTACAGATATTTCCATTCATAGAAATGTCACAATTTTCTATAACCTCCTCTATACTAAAGTATATCTCTTTTAGATAATTATTCATGCAGATTATAAAATCTACTACATGTACTTTTTAAAAATCACTCACATGGGATAATCTTGAAGTATCATGACAATACAAACTAACCAAATCATGTGCATCAGTAATAAAAAATTGAATGCCATTATTATGTGATTATGTCTAAGACATGCTGATTTTGTTGAGTATTTGTCTTTAAATATAAAATTTTCATATTACTAGAGAATGTGAAGCTTTGATAAAAAGAAATGTGATATGTTTTTGTCTCAGAAGGTAGAGGTGTTTTTAAGACAGCTACATTCTCGGTGGGAACCATAGAATAATTTATGCTATCTCCAAGCTGAATATGTTACTAAAGTTTTATTTATTTGATAGTTTCTTTTTTGTTGATATATATATATATCAACAAATATATACATATATATATATGTTTTAAGGGAAGCAACAAAACTATCAGGGCAGAGATTTATGTTTATTTTTGCAACATGTCTATAGTATTTTTAAGGCAAATAATTTTGTAGAAATAGTTACTAATTTTATAAATGTATATAATACATTTATATATACTACATATACATATATTTGATATATAAAATATATAAGACATATATAATTGATTTTACCAAGTTAGTGATTAAAATGCTTTATCATGCATGTCATTGCATACTCATTTCCATAGTAATTTTCCTGAAATACTTTGGAGTTTGTTGCATCAAGTGACTTCATCTACCTTTATCCCAGATGTGACTCTGCTGGAAGGTAGAATTCAGTGAAAATTTAATGATGTGTAATGAATCTAAAAGCGGTAGTAAGGGTGTCAGACAGATATCCATCATGGTGAGGAGTTAATATCTCTATCTGCATTACATTCTAATTGATGGTTCTGTCTGATGTTTGAAGAGCGTTAAATTGCCGATGTACATGTGATGGAATGCCTATTGTCAGGCTAGAGATGAAAACTCTGCCTCACCATTGCAGTTGGCTTTTAAATGATTTATAGAGAGGTGACTTTGAATGTTTGTATTAGAGGTCAGAATTAGAGATCTCACATTTCTGTAGTAACTCTCATGTGCCAAGTCTTTTTTGAGCATAAACCAAGCTCTATGATTCAACTTGAGAGAGAGAGGGAGAGAGAGAGAGAGAGAGAATGATTGATTAAAATGGGAGAAAAAAATCTAGAGAACTGCATGGAGAAATATTTGTGTAAGTTAATCTATAATGCATAAGCTGAACAGTTAAAGAAATAAATATGATATCATATCAAGATACCAGCAATTCACTGATGTTTAGGCCAAAGGGGAAAAAATTGACTAGTGGTAGGAAATTGCAGTTTATAAAGCACATTAAAATAAATTGGTTTCTAAAGTGTTTAGAGAGTCTTTATTCTACTTTCTTCAGATTTTTTTCTATCCTCTGGTATTTTATTTTGACATTTTCTTTAAACCCAGTAAGATTCAGTTTCTTCCTCTATAAGTTAATCAGCCATCACCTAACCTATCTGAATAGTTTTTATTAACTTCAAACATTACTTCCTTTCTCTGCTTGTCTTGATTTTACCAAAGACAGAATGCAAATGCTACACTTCCTTGAATCATTTTGGAAACAAGGCCAAACAAGAAGGGATGGAGGAAGGGAGGGAAAAAGAAAATCAGTGTAGATCCATGAGAACATTTAGTATATTATGTGGTGATTTTTATATTTTAATCTCTACATACAGACTAAATGTTAAAAAAAAAACACTATTTTTTTTTTTGTGTGTGTGTGTGTGTGTGAATATTATACATCCTCCTCTCCATCTCCACAATGTCTTGCAGAATTATATAATTATTAACTCCCCACCAATCCTTGACAGTTCTATCTCCTCTAAGACTAGAAATGTTCCTTCTAACTCATATAACCTATCCACTACTCAATAGATGCTTTGGGTTCACTATGTGAATGAATCCTGATGACAACACTACAAAGTTTATATTAATATTATACCCATTTCATATACGAAGACCCTGTGTTGTAGGAAAGTTAAGTTTTTTGTCAGTGTCACCTTCTCCTAGTTTTTTCCTCAGTATCTTTGGCCCTTGTGCACTATGCTCAGTCATAGCATACCACTCTAGGGTTTTCAAGTGGGGCATTCTTATTCTTCCTTTGTGTTTGTAAATTTTCCCCTTTCTGGGTATTCTCCTCTCACACCCTCCTCTCTTGCAAAAGCAACTTAGAGGTCACTTTTTAAAAATAATTATTTCTTGTATTTTCTGATAGAATCAATCACCCCTGAGTTTCACTGACACTTTGCATATTTTATCTCACTTTTTTGTTTGTTTGCATTGTCTCTCTGATTTGATGGTTCCCTATTTGTGGAATACGGTCCTATTTATTTCTCTCTTCATTACTTATCTCTGCCTGGCATGCATTAGATAATCATCTTTACTGAGTCAATGCTGGGTAAGAATGATTCCTAGATTTTAGGGTAGCATATGAAAATTCTAGTCAGAATTACAGTTTTTATTTTATAAAATGTAATATTTAGTTATATTTGAACTTTCTTAAAAATTTAGGAAATTTTAATTATATGGGCCTCAGCTAGCCAAGATTGGAGGTATGTATGGCCATAACTCTGTGCATAAGTGCCACTCCCTTCGTGAAATCCTTGTTTTATCTTTTTCATAGGAATTTACTTGTCCACCACGATTCCTAAGGCAATTAGCTAATCAATTATCAGTTGAGCTGTGTTCTTTGCCCACCACAGTAGGACACACAGAAAAATCATAAAACATTGTGAGGGACCTAAGATCCAGCTGGGGTGACAAATCTAATATACAGAATATTTAAGTATAAATACTCTTAATCTGCAGCCATAATATACCAGTGGGTTACTGAATACAGGCTTAAGACCACTTGCAGTTAATTCACCCAGTTTTCCTAATACCACTCAGCAGGATACAACAAGCTGTCATCCAAAGAGGTGCAGGGGAGAAGAACCTCCATCTGCCACTCCTGTAGCAAGGTTATGAAACCAAACTCTCCTAGGCTGGCAAAAGGCTTTCCTCTTTGGATTGATGCCATCCCAGACTTTTATTTAAAGTTCACTGAGCCAGGCCAATTCATGTCACTAATTTCTTGGGACATCTCAGTCCTCTCTCATAGTCTTAAAGTTTTGTAATCTTTTTGGTAAGTTATGAATCTGTAACATAACAGATTTTGCTTCTTGTAGAATTCATACTTCATTTAGTTGTTCTGCCTATTCTTATAATGAATTTGTGTTTTTAAGACTAGCTCTGGCAATGTAATCATTCCAGAGCTTTTATTATTTTTTCCCTTTCACTTACCAAATAACAGCTTTATTACTCTTGTCTTCAATTTTTAACCATGAAGGTTTAATTTTGCCTTCTACATTGTATCATCCTTCAATATAATTGCGCATTCATGACTGTTGTTATTCTCCTGAGCTTCAAAGATTAATGGGGTGTGTGTGTGTTTGTGTGTGTGTGTGTGTGTAATTTTGTTTTCTCATAGCTTTTCCACTAAATACCTTCTACTTTCGTTTTTCTTTTGTCTTCCTTTCCTATAATGACATCAACAGAAAATTATAAGATTAATTAAATAAAACATGAGTTTCTATAAGGAGAATTTAATTCCCTTTATTATAATCATTAAAATTTTATGGATGCCCAATATGGCTTACTGTTTTGTTTTCACCTTGTTAGTTTTTTAAATTGTATGTTTATTTTATTAAAATATATTTTTCTTATTTTCACAGGTAAAAAGATGGCCTATCAAAAGGTCAATGCAGATCAAAGAGCTCCAGGACACTCACAGTACTTAGACAATGATGATCTTCAAGCCACTGCCCTTGACTTAGAGTGGGACATGGAGAAGGAACTAGAGGAGTCTGGTTTTGACCAATTCCAGCTAGACAGTGCTGAGAATCAGAACCTAGGGCATTCAGAGACTATAGATCTCGATCTTGATTCCATTCAACCAGCAACTTCACCCAAAGGAAGGTTTCAGAGACTTCAAGAAGAATCTGACTACATTACCCATTATACACGATCTGCACCAAAGAGCAATCGCTGCAACTTTTGTCACCTCTTAAAAATACTTTGCATAGCCACCAGTTTATTTATTTTTGGGATTTTCATAGGTTATTATGTACATACAAATTGCCCTTCAGATACTCCATCTTCAGGAACAGTTGATCCTCAGTTATACCAAGAGATTCTCAAGACAATCCAGGCAGAAGATATTAAGAAGTCTTTCAGGTAGGTAAGAAGAAACAGATGTTGTTTGAATGCATTTCTTGGGAAAAATGTCTCACGGGGGTATTGAACTAATGATTTTGCCGTGGTTCAAGTCAGTTTTGCAAGCTGAGAAACATAACTTACCACCACAACAAGAATAGAAACTTCAAAGGGGGGGGGCACAGATTTTCAGATTTATGGTACTGCAATATAAATTTGTGATGCAGTTTTATTAATTACTAGTAAGAATCATAACTACTATGGAGACTAAAAGTCTCCAGCCACTGTATTTTCTCCATCTTGGGGAGCCTCATTAGACCAAGTTGGGATGCAAAGATTGCCAGATATACAGGTAATAAAAACTAGGATGTTAGCCATATGATTAAAGACTTTAATGACATCAGAGTAAAATAAACCTGCTTTATGGGCTGAAGTAACTGTCTTCAAAAGCTTCAGTGATGTCATATAACTAGTGGATAACTTGGAAAAGCTGTTTGTTATTTTATTAGCATACATGTTGAGTTGTAAAAGGTTTTCTAGTTTACATATTTAGTGAAGTGAAGAACTGAATATGCAAGATGAGGTATTACCTTCCATATATATCTTCTATATTTGCAGAAAAAGAATAGTCCTAGGTGAATCATGTATGTTGTTTGTAGGTAGATAGAGTAGTGAGGTACTACTTCTCCAGGATATTCTTTCTGGGTTATGCTGATTTGTTACAGTTAAGATGTTGGCACGTGTGCATTTCCAGGAATTTTCTCAGGGAAGCATGTCCACTGAAGATGTGTCACTTAATTCATGTGCTGAAATACCAGGTGTATTGGTGTTGGTGGATTCTAATCCTCTTCCTGAAGATTAGGCCTCAGTGACGGACAGGGATGTGTTCCCTATATCCTTCTGTGTCTGCTATTCCCTTTTGTATAAGCATCCCTGGACATTTAATATGTGGATAATAACACTTTTCATGAGACTTCCCGATGTAAAATTGTTTACATTGAGCTGAAAGATACGCTGTTATCTTATAATGAATGATTGTATTTATCAGGACCCAATGAAGACATCGGAAAATTTCCTGAATATTTAAAATAAAAGGCATTTAAAGTAGAGAAATGCTTCCATCAGTGATCAGGAACCTATGAGCCAATCAGGGGATACTCAGGTAGCCCAGAGATTCACAAAATGGAGCCATTACTAAACCTAGACTAGAGGGAGAAAGCAATGGGACTGGAATGTCTGTGCATACAAGTGCAGATGAGGGACATAACCTCAGCTGGAGACACCACTGAAGATAGAGAGAGGGAAATACCCCAGCTTCTCTTTTCTTCCTGCCACTAAGTGTCCTAGCTATTGTCCTATTGGCTGAAACCAGCAAGAGACTGCTGACTTACAACTTGAGAAAACTCATTTTGAAGGGATCCACTGCCTGCAATATAGGATGGAGCAGAAAAAGGGAAAGTTGCAGATAAATCTAACTGGCTCAGGATGTTATTAGAAAACAAACCAAGAAAATAGAAGGACTCTATAAAACTGTTTTTACTTTAACTTCGTTATGGACATCTGTTCTATTACAAAATGTCTTCTGGAAAAAGATCCATAGCGTTAATTTCTTTTTAACGTTAAGGACAATTATGTGTATGTTTTTTGTTTGTTTGTTTTTCCTGAGCAGCTGGTTAGTTTTTAATTTATTGATGCAATGAATATCATAACCTAGTCTGCTTCCTTCTTTACTTTGACTCTTAGTAAATTTAGAGTCAAATTTGTATTTGTAGGTTTATAAGGAACTTTATGACATGCATTTTGTTTACAAGCTAAGCTACGTATTTATTTTCCCTCCTTATATAACTTTGGCTTTCCTTGTCTTGTTTTAATTCATTCATTTTTCAGCTCTGTAGTCATCTTTAAAAGCTGACTTATGTCCTCTTTGCAAATAGGCAACTGATTATAAAATTTAAAATATATAATAATTACATTAAAATATTCATTATTTCTCTCAGAACGGAAGCTGCAAGATGGTAAGGATTATATTCCAGTCTTAGACTACAAAATCAACAAAATAACATACATGTCAAAGCTAGCTATGAAAGCATAACCACTAGCAATTACACTCCCAGGTAGTACTCTGTGATTAGACACAGATTCACAATTATGGGCCCATCAAGTAGCCATATTTTTTTTTCTTTCTTGAGATAACATACTTTGTTCTTCCAAACAATTGTATTTTTGTACAAATATCTTTACAAACATAACAGCTCCTCATCCAAAAATAACTTCTCCCTCAGTAGTCATCCTAACCACATGTCATTATGAATCTCTGTTTACTAAGCAATCTTAGCCTTAATTCTGTGCCTCCTAGTAGTAGTAGATTCCTGCTATTACTTTTCATGAATTTATTACCAATTTTGTGCTCTTACTGGTCCACTATTTTGTTCAATTGCTGTATCTCTTTTCTATTGGTTCTCTTTTCCTGGACATGCTCTAAACCTGTGTCAGTTCTTATCAAACAGCCTAAAAGTTGTGCAATACAAAATATGTTCTTTTTATAATAGACTGCAGACTCAATGAGAGAATGGACTACACTTGTTTGTGCACCATTAAAATGCCATCATCTAATAGACATTGAGAAATTATTTTTTAAAGAATGAAATGAATGCATGAATAAATGAGAAACAGATCTGTTTATCAATTATGTTACATATTTTTTAAATTATTTTATCATTTAGATTTTTCATTATATTATAAATATATATATACAAAATATTATGAACATAGTATTTATATTATATGATATAATTATTTTAAGTTATATAATTATATTATGATTACTCAGAGGATAGCCTATGTTCTAATTTTAAAGAAGTGGCAATTTATATCAAAACCACATACTGTAAAAATATTGAAGTATCACTACTGATGCTTCAGTTCCAGCTGAGGCATAAAGACAGTTGATGCTACATTTCTAAGACTAGCATGTAGCATGTAGAGCTTTAAAAAAATGATAGTATGGGCCCAGAGATGATTATCCATTTTTGGCTTATGAGAGGTTGGAGAAGCAAAGGCTAGGTAGAATGGAGAAAGTGAAGCATTTTTGAAAAAGCTGCTGATGTGCTTTAAGTCTCTGTCTCTTCTCAAGAAAGGAGTCTCAAATCCAGTGGAAAAAGTTTAACAGAACTAGTTGGAAGATGTAGAGGTGGCAAAACTACTTAGAATAACTTGATGTCTTTCTTATTCAGAGAATTCAGCCTCTTACTTCCCATATCTAAGTGGTAAGAGATTCACTGGCTAGTTGCTGATAAAAGTGCAAAAGAAGGCCAGGCATGGTGGGTCACGCCTATAATCCCAGCACTTTGGGAGGCCAAGGAGGGTGGATTGCCTGAGGTCAGGAGTTCGAGACCAGCCTGGCCAAGATAGGGAAACTCCGTCTCTACTAAAAATACAAAAACAAAAAAAAGAAAAATTAGCTGGGCATAGTGGCGGGCGCCTATAATCCCAGCTACTTGGGAGGCTGAGGCAGGGAGAATCACTTGAACCTGGGAGGAGGAGGTTTCAGTGAGCTAAGATTGCACCATTGCCCTCCAGCCTAGGCAACAGAGTGAGACTCTGTCCCAAAATAAAATAAAGTAAAATAAAATAAAATAAAATAAAATAAAATAAAATAAATAAAAATTGCAGAAGGGGTAGTTGTTTTAGGTGGCGTATGTAGAATATTATTTCTGTCTGGGCTGAGAGGGAGATAGCAGGAGGCTTGGAGAGAGAAGAAGCTTGAGGTGTGTTCAGATCCCTGGGGGCTGTAAGCCAAGAGCTGCAGGAGGGTACATTATTACTCATGTCAAAGGAAAATGAGAAGTCTCCAGTTGTAGAATAAAGAGTCTCCAAAAAACACACAAAGCGTACACCAGAAAAGTTTCAGCTGAGAACTCTTCCTGAGTAAACACGTTCTCTGAGTCTCACTGAAGTGTTGATCACCAAAGTGATTTAATTCTTTTGCAATTTATACTAGTTTTTGTTTTTATTTTTGCATCTTTTCCCAATGCTAATTGCTATATTCTCCAATACATTATTCTTTTATTCCTATTCTCCAGGATGAAATGTCATTGTTATCCTTTTGTGGACCAGAGATATTTGTGACTCTGTGTCAAGTGCTTGTCCCTAATCTAATCAGCTTAAGTCAGTTGAGATGCTGGTTATCTTGTATAAACCATGTTTACCTATGATTGTTAAGAAAGCTCTTTAACTTAGAAGAAGCTTGAATGTCACAGGTGCAATAGTTCATTTCCATTATATAATAAAGCCACCAAGCCTTTAATAATGTATTTTTTTTAAAGAAATGACATATACACACACATATATATAATTGTTGTTTTGCCATTGAAAGTAATGGCAAAAGCAGCAATTACTTTTGCACCAACCTAATAAATTCTGAAGATCATAAGCATATTTCTGAGCAGAGTAAGTATGTTGAAAACTTCAAAACATAGTTTGAAAATATAATATTGTAATAATAAGATATTTGAATAGATAAATTAATGAGGTTTAGTTTATTTTTGAATGCAGGAATGTGTTTGCCTTTGACAGCTGTAGATGCTGTGAAATGTGGAGACAAAAAGGAGAAAAATGTGTTGTATTCTAATTATGGCTAATATAGTTTCTTTTTCTTAATGGAAAAAGCATTATGGTTCTTTCTAATTATAAGTGCAACATGTACAGAGAATTATAAAGAAAAAAGTAAACACCATCCATAATCCTACCTCTTTTAAAAAATCATTGTTATTTCCTTCTATCATTCCCTATGAATCAGCAAAATTGTATTAGGCCATGTATTCCTTTGACACCTGCTTTAGAATTTTTTTAATTAAAATATTAGAATCACTTTTCAAGCCAATAAATATGGATTTAAATCACTACATAAAATACTGCCTGGTATTCCATTATATGGATGCCATGTAATTTAACCTATTTCTTATAAAGGGACCTTTCAGTTTCCTCTGCAAACATTCTTGTACACAAATCCAAGTGTGCCTATTTAATTATTCCCTTCCGATAAATTCCTGGAAACAAATCACAGCTTCATGGAGTTCACGTTTGTGTAGTTGTTTGCTTTGTGTCACCAGATTGTCTTCCAGAGCCACTAGCCGTCCAGGTTCTTATTTTTTATTTGCTTTTGATAGGCCAAAAATAATGTTGATAAAGGTTTTCTATGTGAATTGACCTTGTGCATTTCATTTTTCATATATGAGTTACTTTTTAAAGGAGTTTCCCCATGGCTTTTATTGGTTCTTTCCCACGGTGTTTATAGGTTCAGAAACTAAAATGTCATGATAGTAAAATAGTCAATCACAGTATGATACCCCATCTCTTTGCATTTCTTTTGCTAAACACATTTTACTTTCTAACTTCACAAATAAGATGAATAAATAATAAAATACAATCTCTAGAGATGTATCTATTTTTAAATGTTCGCATTATTTGGACAGGGCAATGTTTTTCATCATTGATACAAGTAAGCAAGCATGAATTAATGTATACTGTGAAATGATCTTTATAAGCAAAATAAAACACCATATTTTCTTAGCTGAGGATTAACTCTTAAAAACGTTTGAAAATGTTATAAATTGGCTGGGCGCAGTGGCTCATGCCTGTAATCCCAGCACTTTGGGAGGCTGAGGCAGGCAGATTATGAGGTCAAGAGATTGAGACTATCCTGTCCTGGCCAACATGGTAAAACCCTGTCTCTGCTAAAAAATACAAACATTAGCCGGGCGTGGTGGCATGGGCCTGTAGTCCCATCTACTTGGGTGGCTGAGGCAGGAGAATTGCTTGAACCTAGGAGGCAGAGGTTGCAGTGAGCCGAGATTGCGCCACTGCACTCCAGCCTAGTGAAAGAGTGAGACTCTGTATCAAAAAAAAAAAAAGAAGAAAGAAAGAGAGAGAGAGAGAGAGAAAGAAAGAGAGAGAGAGAGAGAAGGAAAAGAAAATAAAGAAAAAGAAAAGAAAAGAAAGAAAAAGAAAATAGAAAGAAAGAAAAAAAAGAAAGAAAGAAAGAAAAAGAAAAAAAAAGAAAGAAAAGAAAGAAAAGAAAGAAAAAGAAAATAGAAAGAAAGAAAGAAAGAAAGAAAGAAAGAAAGAAAGAAAGAAAGAAAGAAAGAAAGAAAGAAAATGTTATAAATTATCTTCAACAATACCATAATGAATAGCATCTTGTCTGGAAACCTAGGTAAAATGCTGCTTCAGATATAGGCATATTTTGGTCATTACTTAATATAATAAATTGAAGTGGATTCCTAAGTCTCGTTTGTTTTCTGTTCTTCTGAATGTACTTTTACAGATAATCTTCTACTCCCTTTTCTCTTTCTTCTTTCTCCTCTTCCTCCTCCATTATTCCCTTTCAGCAACTAATTAGTATATTTAGTTATCTTATGTGTAATATGGGTGGTGCATTTTGTAGTACTAATTGAACTTTACCATTGACACTATTTGGTTAGGTTACCTGGCTTTAATGGCATTGAACCAAAGGAATGACAGATTCACTGCATATACACTGCCACTTCCTGTATCATGCTCCGTGTCCATGAATCACAGCACTCTTTATCACTGCACTCAGACCTTGCCTCAGAATTCTTCTCCATCCAACATTCTTGAAAGCCCTTATTATTTGATCAGAAGTACATAAGAGGGAATTTTCCATTCTTATCCTATGATCTAGCTACGCTGGATCAAAAGATATAAATAAGTTCATTTAACTTACAAGGATGACTTTTTCTCTTCTGAAAAGATAAATTCCATAATTTTACCAGGTCAACTATCTACAGCCAAGAAACACAACTTATGACCACTCCACAGTGCCGAAGAGTTCAAAATCTTAGAACCCTGCATTTTAACATTCAATATATTTTTATCGTCAAAGTTGATCTCTTGAAAGGAGAAAATCTCTGTCCAAGCTATCTAGAAACAAAATACATATAATTTACTTTTTCACCCATATCTTTCTCACCAGCACTAATTTATCATCCTGTGACATAAGAAAATAAGCACCTGGGCTGTTTTCCTGTCCCCTTGTTTTAACCCAGGCATTAGGTTTGTTTACTTGTTACAATATTGGTGTCTTTCCTGTGCAAACAGTTTTCTCATTTTTTTATCTCTCCCTTTCCACACCTGCCACCCATGTTAACTTCCTTCCATTCAAGAACCACTGTACTTCATTTACCAAAGAATGTATAATTGAGCAAGTTTCCTGTTCAAGAAAGCTGACCAGTTATACATTACCTCCAGTCTTAAATGAGGGAGGCAAAGTAGTCCTTACCTAAAGATAAACTGGCTGTGGAATCCATGAAGACCCACAGAGTGTTTTTATGGTTTTCAGGGCACTAGAAAGGCTAATATAAAATAGTGGTCTGTCTGTCCTCTGTCCCCACAGGAATATATTTTTCACTGACATGCTTTTGCACAAACACAAGATTTTACTGTTGTTTGATGATGGTGATGTCATCAGCAACTGTTCTCTTCTACTCTCCAGCCTTACTTTCCAATCATTTTTTTGGCCCCTCTTCACATTCTTATTGTTATTATTATTATCGTTATTTTGTACTTTGTCTTCTCTATTCTTCGTGTTTTTTTGTCTCTCCCTATCAGTATTAAAATGAATGAGAGTAGGAAGATTGGGAGAAATGAAGAAAGCAATAAAGCAACTGCTATTTTAATTGGAGAAAAACATGTAAATGTATGCACATAATTCAGTGTATGCAAACAATAACAGAGTGAATTTAACAGTAATAGAGTGATGGCTCCTAAAGGAAGTAATTAACTATCCTATTATCGATCTCTCCAGATAACAAATGTACATTGTCTTAAGTTTAATCAGAAAAGGAATACGTAGGATAAGACTGATTTAATTATCCATAGAGTTTCATTGCTCTGAACCTTAAATAAGGCAACTTCTTAATTCAGAGTTTCTCAGTGTTATGCAGAATGGCATTAATTGTCTTAACTGGATTCAACTCACAGATACAAGCTTATGACCCTCACAATCCTTAGGTATTTGGCTAGAGCAGCACCCACCAATGGGAAGAATAAAGATTGTTGACAGTAGGGCCTTTGACTGCATAAGCTTCTCCATCTTAACCTATTAAAATACTGTAAAATACTGTTTGAGATCTGGCTCAAGTGCCCACTCCTTCATGGAAATTTCACTGATATCCCATCAGCTGAATTTTCTATTTCCCTTTGCAGTCCACAGTACTTCATTTCCTTTCATTTTGTTGGCATGAATCACTTTGTTTCATGGTGGAGAAAGAACTATGGGTCTGGCAGAGTTTAAATAGTATGTAGGCACTCAGTAAATCTTTACTGCATGAGAAAATGAACCAGAATGCAGATCTTCTTGATAAACCTTCATTTCCATGTGGATTATCACTTTTTTAAAAAATGAAAATAATGTATACTTCTGGTTATTTATACCTGTTATTGAAATTTTAATCATACATATATATGATTCACATATATAAAAATGGCTGTGTGTGTGTTTATATATATATGGGATATGTGTGTGTATATATATATTTATTTATTCATATACACACACACACACATCCTAATCCATGCTTTAGAAATTAAGCAAGATATTTGAGAATACACACACACACACACACACACACACATCCCTTTGATTTTTAAACAAATTTTATGTATGTACTCATAGCATGTACTAATAAAGTTGATTTTGAAGAGAGAGGATTTTTTTTTTCTTACATAAACATGAGCTGGGTGTCTACTATATTCCAAGCACTTGGCTAGTCTCTCTATAGTTTTTAATGACATTCTGTTTAATCTTGAGAGCATTCTTTTTCTATAAAGAAGAAATGAAAATAAAGATTTCACAAAAGGTATTTCCCTGATCACAGGTTTTCAGGAGGTACAAAGTGGATCCCCTCACAGGTCTTTTTATATTCTGCTAATTTCAACTTCAGGAAGAGGTTGTCTCAGTCTGGGCCATTTCTGCCTAAAGGTTTGCTTTTTTACTCTCAATGATCAGGTTCAAAGGATTCCATCTCTCTCTCCTCCTCAGCCCCCATGCACTCACGCATGCACAAAATTATTTTATGCATTTGGTTACAGACTGAGATTAGGTTAGTTACTTTCCTGGTAAGCAAATGTCCTTTTCTTAATCTTTTTTATTGAGTCTATCTGATGTAAAGCATCAGGACCAAGTTAGAGTGTTAAGGATCAAAATGTTGGAACCGTTAATGTTTCTAATTTATGTTGTATTATTAATTAGCAGGATCTATTTTACATAATTGCAGGGATTATCTTGTACTGTCAATGAACTATTTCCATCAGATATATCAGGATCATCTGTGATACTGGCTGCCTGTTCTGAAAATTGATCAGCCTTAGGGCTAGTCACATTTTTCTTGTATCTTTTTCCTGCATTGACTATAATATGCTTTTCCATCCATCCACTTCTTGATCTTATTGGTTTCAAAAAAGGAACAAGATCAGTCAGTTGTAGTACAGGGGAATAACAAACCTTTTACTTTGAGGATCAGATATGTCAATTTCCTCTGGATTAATTTGATTTCCCCATACTCATGCTATAGAAAAGTTGGTAATGATCACCTTTAGTAGAGTGCGGTGTAAGTGAAACAAAGAAAGGTTGCGAACTGTTTGCATGCTTCTCTCTTTCACGTTCCTGTTTAATATCAATGAAATCAAGCTTCAAGTGGCAGACATGGTCCTTGGAGATTTGCAATTTGAAAATCCTAATCCATGCTTTAGAAATTAAGCAAGATATTTGAGAATTTCAGCTGAAACCATTAATTCCATAATCTCATAGGAGTAATTTACAGGGGAACATTTAAATTAAAATATATTTTAAAATAGATTATTTATGCCAAATGTATTGAATCAATTCAATACTTTATTGCAGTCACTTACTTTTTTTTTCCAGTGGATATTTCTAGCTAATGAGAGAGAAAGTAAAGTTGCTGAGTAATTCCGATACCAAAAACAGATGATGAACAACCCCACTCTACTGTCCCCTTCCTGGGAAACCATCACTGAATGGATAGGTAATTTTATTTTTGCGAATTGTAGATGCTTATATAACCAGTGTAATGTTTAATTTTATGTAGCAACTAGGCTAATACATGGTACCCAGATGTTTGGTCAAATATTATTTTAGATGTTTCTGTGAAGGCATTTTAAAGATGAGATTAAGATATAAATTAGTAGGCTCTGAATAAAGCTGATTACCATCCATAATGTGGGTAAGGCTCATCTAACCCATTGCAAGCTTTAACAGGTAAAGACTGACCTTCCCAGAAAAGAGGTAATTCAACCAGCAGACTGCCTTTTGACTCAAACTGTGTTCTTGCCTGGGTCTTTAGCCTGCTACAAATTTTTGACTTGCCAAGCATTCACAATTGTGTGAGTCAACTCTTTAAAATAAACCAATCTGGCTCTCTTCATACACAAGCGCGCACACACACACACACACACACACACACACCCCTACATCCTATATGTTCTGTTTCTCAGGATAACCCTGTTTTATACATACAGATTTAGATAACTGAAATAAACCAATGTCATATGGTTGCAGTTTTAAAATTCTAGAATGATTTAGTCAGTCCTTAGGATTTAACTAATAATATGAAAAATTGATATTGAAATTTTTAGAAATTACCAATGTTCATTATTATCTTTATTTCATTAAAACACTTCATATTATTTTTAATGTGGTAATATTAAGTCTATGAAAGCACAGAATTTGAAATTATATTCTATGTATCTAACAAATACTTCAAATATATTACTAAAAATGCTTAATCATTTTCTTCAGCTTATTCGGTTTGTGGCATCAAGATGTAGTCAACTCCCTAAGCAAAAATTCACTTTCCAAATTTCACAAAATGTGATTCTTATCTATAAAAAAAATGGTATTGAAGTTCTCTTTCCTTTCATTATAACTGGAGAAAATATATTAAATTTTATATGCCTGATTTGGGAAATCAGTTTCTGTCTTCAATAACTGATTGTGTGTTATATCTGGGTCTTTTACAAATGAAGTGCACTTCTATTGCTTAAAAATTGCTTTCCTGTGCAACATGATGTAGTAATGAATTAAATCCAAATGAGCCTTATATTCACAATGTCATAATATGTAACTCATCCCCTGTGGAACTTTTTTATTATCTAATACAAGGCAAGCTAATGTCTTCCTCTCATGGCTCACTTCTCAGAAGGGTATGCAGCTTTCAGTATTAGAAATAAAGAAAGAAAACTATGATTTGAAATCAAATTATCTTTTTATAAACTCTCTAAATCACAGAGAGCACCTTAACATGTCCTGAAATATGCAAATCTAATTCTGATAGAACAAGAAACAAAAGAAGCAGTTCCAATTCTATGGAGTACATTTGTATCTGTGAGAATAAAATGCAGCTGAACATTTTTCTTGGAACAGAAATGTGTGCAGGTGATTTTACCTTCAATAAAAATAAGACAAGTGTGGGCGTTTTCTCTCTATTTCTTCGCTTGGTTTCATCATATTAACTCTATTCTGTAGGGAACAACTTGTAAGATCAGCTTGTACCAATATTGTAGTTCAAGCTGCTACATAGATTTAAAATCTCTAATTTATTAGCCTGATAATTTTTGTAATTTGATGAAACACATCAGATGTTCCCTTGTTGTAACTTCTTTAGGCTTATCTGGAAGGTATATTTTAATTTAACTGGATATTTCAAAATGTGTGTTGCTATTTCTTATGGGTAAAGAGCAAAGATAGACAAATATTTATTTTAGTCCATTGGGGCAGCCAAGAAATATTGTGTCAGGTTTTTATAAGCTGTTATTTCTTGTGATTCCTGAAGGTTTTTCTCTTGGGGTGGCCTGGGCAGATTTTTTTTTTCTTCATCCTGTTCGTGTTCACAGTAGCTAGATCTGAGTCAATTGCTGCTGGGTATAACATGTGGTCCAGATCTAAGCCTTCCCTCCACTTTCTTATTTTAAGTAAAGAACAAATTCCTATAAGATCTGTTTTTGATGGTTTAATTTTTAAATTATATTTCAATCAAATAAATAAAATCACATACAACCATAAGCAAATTATCTGTCTGTGTAGAACAGTGCAAGGGAGTTAGAAGCAAGGTCAAAGCTATAAACTGTTATGGGGGAAAGTAGACACCTCAGCTTTCTAATTTAATGATTTATGCTGTTCTTAATCAAATTTACATTCCAGTTTAAAAATAACACCTAATATCCTATCATCACAAGACACATTAAAGGCCCCATTTAATGCCAATATATTTATTCATGTTAACAAATATTTACTGAGGGCCTACTGAGTGATGGGTACTGAGCTAGATACTACAGACAAAGCACTGAATAAAATACACGAGATACCTGCATTTATGGTATTTATGTCCCCATTGGTCAAACCTAGACAATAGGAACATACTTGTTTATATAAACAAAACACAATGACACAAAATTACTCATTGTTATAGGAATAAAGGAAGGAAAGAAAGGAGGGAGGGAAAGAAAGAGGGAAAAAATATAGTTTGCAAAGGTATCTAGGTGATTATTTGGGATGAAGTGGTCAGTTCAACTTCAAATGAACACCGTGCTCTATGATGGTGGATCAGCCCCTCTTCGCCTCTTCAGAGATTCTAGGATTACCTGGCAACTCACTGGCTGGCAGAGCCTGCCCCACCTCTTAACTTCGCTGAATGCCCTAGAGCTGTTTCTTTACTAATTTATTTGGTTTTGGCCATCACATTTACAAACAATAACAAAACAAACAAAACAAACCCACTTGTAAAGAGCAAGTTCAACAGAAAGTGCAGAGGAGGCTACGTTCTTCCCTCTTGCTGAATTTCTATTCATTTGTAACATTCCACGTGGAATTTTACTCTTCCAAACAAGCGTCGCTGCTCCATTCCTACCTCTCTCTTTAAAAATATTAAAAGTACAGTAATTGGTTTAAAGTTCTACTTTTCTTCTCAAAATAGCCTCACTTCTACGGATTGCCTCATCACTTTCAGTTATTGTGTTTTGGGGGGTTTTCCCCATAAATTTCACATTACATGCAGAACTCGTATGGTATGAGTAATAAGAGAAATATATTTCTGATTCTTCAGTCCTATTCTAAAAGAACCAAGTTAAGGATGATACATTAATCCTGGATTCTTGATTTCTTCATTTCATTTTAATCAGTTGTAATCATTTAAATTAGTTGAAATTTGCTAATTACATACAATTATGATATGATGACCAGTGGTGTATGTTAACTTTTTAAAAATGCAGGCCATATTAGTGAGGAAAATTCATTTAGAGACATGGAAATTAAACAAAGATGTTAACATCAATTTTCCTAATATCAATTTATACTGCAATTTCAGCTCTTCATATGTATAGGGACAGGGTTTGGGGAAGGCATTCTGCTATAGCCTTTTCAGTTGCCCTTTTGACAACTTATGGCCAAAGTAGGAAGAAGTTGGGGCCAGAGGATTTAACGACATTCAGTATGTTCTCAGAATTGAAAGAGCGGTACTTCTGTGGTAATCATCAAAGCAGAAAAGATAGTGATTGCTGATAGCAATTTTCATTTCAGAAATAAAATTATTTTTCTATTTGGGAATCAGAGCAAACTAAATAACCAACAATACTGATATTACTACAATAACCTATAACCAGAAAGAGAAATTTGGGGATTGTGGAAAATGTTGCTTAGAAAATAATTTGCTGATTGGTTCGAGAAAAAAGA
Organism: Macaca thibetana thibetana; assembly: GCF_024542745.1. Taxonomy (NCBI): domain Eukaryota; kingdom Metazoa; phylum Chordata; class Mammalia; order Primates; family Cercopithecidae; genus Macaca; species Macaca thibetana. The sequence continues at coordinate 78,831,225 of NC_065579.1, forward strand.
TGTGAAAATAACACAGGATGACCAAAAACGTTTAGTAAATCCAGGTAACAATTTGGGGTCAAAGAAACAAGATAATGACAAGAGAAAGAAAATGAATTAAAGTTTTTACTTTTTCTACCTGATAGTTCCAGAGGGTTCCTGGAATAAGTGCACCTGGGTTAGAAAGTAATCTAGGACCACAACATTACTCTAGTGTCTAGCTTAGAAAATTCTTAGAAGAAGGGAAGAAAAAAAGCTACCCTGTAAGCTAATGGAAGAAAGAGTCAACAGCAGTGCAGTTGAGAAATTACCATTCAGCTATTCAAATCTGAGAGGCCACCTCTCATATCCTGTGTGGGGCTATGTCCAGGTGCGGGGAAGAAGGTGATTCTTTGCTCTAGGGAATATTTATCCAACCTAAGTCTGGGTCTGGAAAATGAATAGTAACGTGGATTGGAATCCAAAAAAAAGCTACAAAACTTAGCAGAAAATCAAACACACTTCTAGATCTCCCTTGACCTTGGAAAATTGACCAGGACTTTCCAGAATTTGTACGGAAGCTGTACACTCAGTGTTTAATAGAATTAAACACAGAATTTTTTTGTGCATTAACGTAACTATGTCATAGGAATATTTATGTTTTGTGTTTCTGAAATTCTCCAGAGTTCTGGGAAACAGGAACATGCATCTAGAACTATTGTTGAAATATCAACTCAGGAGCTACAATGGTAACCTAGATATCAACTTACGATCTTTTTCATATAGCTGCTAACAGAATTTTTAGGAAAATAAAATAAATAAAATTCAAAAACTGGTTTTCATTTGCCCCTGAGTTAGTTGTACCCTAAAGCAATGGCTCAGACTTCAGCGATGGTCTACGCATTAGCACAGATCACTTCCTAGGATGTTTAGACGTAGTTTTCTCTTGATCCAATGCTGCTGCCTTCTCTAGTCAGTCAGTCAGGAAAGGGAAAATTAGGGTCATTCTACATATATTCATATTCCCTGTAGTGCCAGTACTATATTTCGGTATGGGCATTTCATGTTCTTGTGAAGATTTTAAATCAGGGGAATTTATATCACAGCAATACAACCAATTTAGAAATAGACTTGAAATTGGTCTGCCTGGGATCAAATTGCAACTCCATTACATCCAGCTAATGTAGTGGATGATCTTGAACACTATTCTTAAATTTACAGTGACACACTTTCCTCGTTTTTAATATGCAGCTAATAATGGTCCCACCTTCAGATAAATGCATACATATATAAATAAGATTTAGATGAGAACCTGACACATAGTAAACAATATTACCTGCTATTTATTATTACATTATTTTTGTTAATAAAAGATCTTCAGCCATTCTCCATCGGTAATTCGTCATTGAACACCATCCTTAGTAGGTGGGCTTCTTGGAATGTTGCCCAGCCCATGTCTCTTCTTGGTCTTTCCCGCCTCCCCTCAACTTTACATTCTTTTCCCCAAATTCTTGTTAATATATTTTTTCCTGTCCTTCGAAGTCATACTATTAGGGTCTCATGTTCCATATGCCAAGTATTTTCCTGAATAAAGTTCTCTCTCTAAAAGTTTTGATGACAAATAAGATAATGCTTTTTAACCAAGTACATAATTGTATTTATAGAGTAAATTTTCATTCCGCTTTATAAGTAAGTCCAAATACTTTAGGTCCTAACACATATTTAGGGGCAATTCAGTCAGCCTACTGAGTTCTACTCCTCTGTCATGACATTAGCCAGATAATTCCTATCTGGCATTAGGCAGATAAGAAGCAGAGGCCCATTCTTCTCGATTCATACTTTAAAGGCACATAAACATCCAGATGTTACATAGAGATGGCAATTTCCAGTTACAGAATTATTAATAATTTAGTTTAATTAAAACATATTGAATGTCTACTCTGTACTTGGCATTCTATTAAATGTAAAATTTAGTTAATACAAAGATGGATAAATCCTTTAGGAACATACACTCTTAGGAGAGTTACATAAATTTCTAAATAACTGTAGTATAGGCATAATGACATCAGTGCAAAGATTGTAGGAGAGAAGGATAGAAATTCTGGTGGGGTAGAGTCTGTAGGTGCTTTCCAGAAGAGATGGGCTTTGAAGGTTATAAAGGGTTTGGACAAATGAATATATAGATATGAGACATGACTTCCAGAAAGTCTGAACAAAGACATGGAGGTAAGAAAGCACAGAAAAGTAAATGAGGGTTGTTGTGACTGTGCGTTTTTTGACGAGATTAGTTTGTAAAATATCAGCTTTCAGAAGTAGATTAGGATAATTTCATGGAAAGTTTTGGAGAAAAGTTGACGGTTAGAATTTGATTGTGAATACAATGAGAAATCAGCAAAAGATTCTGAGTAGGAAAATTATAAGATCAGACAGGGTAACTCTCAAATGATGTATTAGAGACTGAAAACAAGAAGGACATTGCAGAGCTGGTTACAGGTGTCCCTTTCATAGTAGCCACTTCATAAATATTCATCAAATGTATGGTCAGTGAGGTATGTGCTGGTAGAGTATCCGTGCAGAGGTATAGACGAAAGATGCCAAAATGAGAGGCACAGTACACAAAATTGCTTTTAGATTTTAATGAAAATCTCCCGCCCAATTTTGATTAAAGCTAAAATCCTTGGGTTTCAGAATAACAGCATCTATGTCGGTTTTTCTTGCCAAGATTCTATCAACGTCTTTGAAAGGTCCCTTATTTTGCCGAGCTACCCAGCTAACAAGTTAGTTGGCTGTAGTTTCTTGGTTAGGTACAGAAGACATGAGATCCGTGGGTCAAAGATGAGAGAGAGTTTATCACAGAAGAGCAAGCAGCATAAGAATCATGTTTGCAATACTGTTTTGATCCCCATTTCCCACAAGTGACGAAAAGAGGCTAGTTGGGCCCTGAACATGAAGCGGTTGTTTAAGAGGAGAAGAAATTTGTGCTTAAGGATCCTGCTGGACAATCAGCATACCTGCCTATTGCTCTTGAGGGAGATACTATATTCATCTTTTCAAAATTGTAAACAAACCCAGCCTTTTCTCTGGAGAAAGCACTATCTCTGTTTTTCGAGACTGTTTGTTACACACACATTCTTAGAAAGATAGTTTTGAAGAAAGGTAGTTTGTGCCTCTGCTCACAGGACGTGTAAAAAAGTGAAAGAGAGTCTCACATAGAATCAAGTGTTATTTTGTCTCAAATTTGTCAGGTCTTAGGAATTTACTTTAATGTATTTAATACCTGCTTCATGCAAGTACTGTTTGTTACGAAGTAGGAGTGGAGGTCTCAGACGAATATAGTACAGTCTCTGGTTTCCAAGAGCTGAAAGCCTTAGTGAAGGATAGAGAGGAAAATATACCCCCATAGTGGAAGCTGACAGTCATAATTGTACTAATGCAGATATAGACAAAATGCCCTCTGGAGAAAGAGAATTCTCATTGGAGGACTATTAAATCACATGGATGTGGCAGTATTGATTGTTAACACTTGGATTTAGCATTACAGCAAAAATAACTTTAATAAATCAAACCCAACCTGAGAAAAAACCTGGGACGATCTGGGAGGGATAGAGAATACTAATATTTGGAAATAGGATTTCTGCTATAAGGTAGCCACTGTAGGCTATGCAGAATGTGCATTATTAGGCTAAAGTAAATCTATTATATCTTTTATTGTCTTAAATATATAATTATTTTCTAAATGTACACTAAGCATGTAAGTGTTTTACTTAGAGTTACTTAGAACATTGCAAAACTAACTAGCTATTCCTTATGATACTCTGATGAGGCATTACTAACCACCAGGTGGCAATTAAAAATAGTGAGGCAGACTATTAAAACTAAATGGATATTCTAGGATATGCTCTAGAACCTAAACCTTTTAGCCATGGTTCAAATGTCACAGTAATACAATGGGACTTAGAAAATCTTAGAGTGAAAATTATGCCTACAATATGAAAATTGAGACATTATTTATTACATAGTGCTTGTTTGTGGGACGGGAGGCTTAGACTCATTACAGTATATAAGCAAGGAAAAAAGTTTCTAAGGTGGCATTTATTGGCTACAGTAATTCATTTTGGCCAATGCAAATCACAAAAGAAAATTTTATAGTTTTGTTTTCTCTTTACAAATTACATTAGTGGTGTAACTAATCTGGGTCCTTTCCTAGATATGTATGGTAAGCTAAAATAAATATCTGAAACTGAAGCACTTCTAAACTTAGTTTTAAATGAAAAACAAAGATGATAAAATGTCATAGACTAAATGATAAAATATGTCTATCAACCTACTTAACCTGTCATCATATTTTTTACACATTAGACTTATGTTTTCAGAAATAAATACATATTTCTTCATAGTTCTTAAAATTACCTCTGACTCCTAGACGTAGAATTTTTGCTTCTGAGAGTAGAGCTTGCCTTGTCTGTCATAGGCCTAGCAAGGAGACAAACATAATTTATTTATTTATTGTGGGCATTGATTTGTTATGCTTGTGATGTTTTTTCAGTCAAACTCCATTATTGATGTCACAAAGGTTAGGTACAGTTTCTTGACATGTTGGTACCAAAATCTCTCTGAGGAACATGACGATTAGCATATGTTTATAAACTTGATTTTATTTTTTTAATGAAAGACACTAATGAAACACTTTTACAAGTCACATGTAAAACTCTGAACATTTGCAAATAGCAGATAACATGTATATCCTAATAATACTTTCTTACCCAATTTACAAGTATAATGTTTGTGTAAAAGAGAATGCTATTAAGCAGAAAATGTAAATTTCTTCTATATTTTGATGGGTTAAGAATCCACTTAGAAAGTATTTGCTAGGCGTATGGGTTGTGAAACTCTCAAGGTCATTAGATGAGGAGGAGGTAATGAATGGTATTTCTGCTTGGATGGGATATTTCCTTATTTTGCTTCTTTCAAGTCAGATTTAAGAATTTCATCATTCTGAATAGTTCAAAATGTTCCTCTAAGTCTCGATAGTAGCAATAGACAGATCACAGAACTAGAATGAGTTGCGTGATTGTTCTGTATCAATAATGAGTATGCTAGTGGGGCTTTGGATCATTAAAAAAATAATTAAAGCATAAAAATAAATAAAATAAAACTAGCCTTGGGAAAAACAATAAATTATCACTTTGTAATCACCAAATGATGTGCTTTAATGAGAACAGCAGGCAGGAGGTGGTAAACAAACCATTAAATTGTGAAAAGACCAGTCAGCACATGGTATAGTGGTGCCACACACAAGAGAACAATAACTTACTCAGTTGTCTCTTTTATTCAATACTCTATAATGTCTAAATCAAAGTTTCTAATGCATTTTTAAAAATGCAAGTTATAAAAATCTGCAATAGAGTTCTGGATCAGTAAGCACTGTCAGGATAGATTATAGTTCTGCACAATCTCTGCTGTAACAATATCATGATGAATGGAGAATGACACCAGCTGCCCATTTATCTCCTAAGATTGCTGCTTTGATGATATTGATTATTTCTGGGGCTTCTTAGACTCAAAATTATGGCTCTGGTACTCAGATATCTGTATTGCAAAGTATGTTCCTAATATGGTCCGTTTTTTCCCCTTTGGCTAAGATGTGCTAGTCATCAGGTAGCAAAAAATTAAATCATTGCTTATTAGAACATGTGAGGATTTTCACAATTAAAATATATTAACTTTGTTTCATTTACAGAATAAACCCAAATAAATAAATTGTATTTATACATTTTTTCCCAGTGGACATTATTGACCATATGCTTACAGTGCAATAAATATTGAGGCACAGGACATTTTAAAATACCTAAATTAGATTTACTCATTTCAAAAAGCTCAGAAACTATTGGGAAGTATGGGATGAGAAGTAATAAATAATAATATTCAATGAAATGATAAAGTTTGAATAAAGTGTCATAAAACCAAACAGTGTAAAAACATCTAGCTAGAAACTAATAAAAAAGCTTTGATGAACAGGAGTGAATTTACAGAAGGATAACAAAAATTTGAATTAGTTTTGAAGGAGTTTTCCAGCCAGAGACAGGTACAAATAATATTCCAGGTATATGGTCTAAAGGTACAGAATGATTTGTAATATTTGGCCTTTAGTTCTACATGGCAGGACTATAGGATGTAGAGGCAAGGTTATTTGAGAAAGACAAGGGAGGTGGGAAGAGAGGCAGAGACAGAGAGACAGAGGGGAAGGGAGTGAGAAGAGGAGGTAAGGAAAGGAGAAGAGGAAGAGAGAGAAATAGAATTATAAGTCAAAGTCAGATTATGAAAAGTCTTATATGACATCTAAAGATGTTTTTGGTTTGTTTATCTTTAACTTGAAGGTTGAGGAGTCACTTAGTAAAGCATATATATATATATATATATATATGCCTTACTATATATATATATATATGCCTTACTAAGGTATTATATATATTATGCCTTACTAATATATATGCCTTACTAATATATAACATATATATGCCTTACTAATATATTTTATATATATATATTATATATATATATATTATAAGAAAAATAGGAAACAGCATTGAGGATGAATTATATGAGGAAAAAGTTAAACAAGGGTGAGGGGGGTAAGACCAGTGTTGTAACGATTCTAATTATTGCTTGCACTGCTATTGAAGGTTGAATCAATGTAAAACCCATGGAAATTGAAGGAAGGGAATGGATTTTGATGGTATTTTAGATGTACCATCAACAGTGTTTGCTGCTTTAGCACTGGGTGAAGAAGTAAGGAGCCCACTTTTTCCTGATTGTACTTTCCTAAGACTGAGAAAAAGATGATTTTTAGATCACATAATACTTGTGTTGCATCTTTTCCATGTAGCCATTTAACAACCATGCTCTGGGTTCCTACTTTCAGAAACACCCAGTGCTATGGAGTATAATGTAATTAAAACCCCTATTTAATGTGCTATGTTTTTCTGGCACTAAAAACATAGAAATCTATTAAAACAAATCCTCTAAAAGGTATGGATTTCTAAATAGTGTTTGTAGAGGCATCTGGTCTTCTGTACCTAGCAGTTTACTCCTTTGGGACATGTTCTTAAAGCTAAGAACTTAATCTCATAAAAAAGGACTGTGTGTTGCTCCACTAAACTAGTGTTCATGCAGTTCTAACTGAAATGACAAGAGTGAAGGCCATTAAAAAGTAATGCTTGAAATCGATCAGAGATAATGAAATTGCATTGGCCCAAGTATTAATCAATTTTAATAATTGTGTGTTACAATGGTCTTGCAATAAAAAGGCTGTTATCTTCAATTCAGCTCATTTATGCTATGTCTAGATGATTGTAACACAACTGGTTGAAAGGTGTAGCTATTTTCAACACCTGTGCTGTATTCAGTTTTATTACTCACCCTTTTTGTTCTTTGAAAACCCCAAACAAAACTTGAGTTGTTTAATTGGTTGATAAGACTGTTCAAACCAATTCTTATTTTGTTGTTATATAGATATAATCTTAAAAAGTTAGTTTTCAAATAGAACAAGACTAATTTGGGCTAATAAATCAATCATTCAACAAATGATGTCTTGATTCAAAAGCCTTTCATAAAGCTATATATGGATTCGTTGAAAGAATTATTGATAAAGTCATGGACATCTCTTCTTGTTTATCTGATGAGTCCTCCTTTTTGCATCTACCTTTTAAGTGGTATCCTACATTCTTGTGAAATGTTATTAAAAATTAACATCTTCTAGTTTAGGTTAATATTTTCTTCTAGTTTAGGTTAATATTTTCTCTGATCCTGACTGAAGACAAGTAATAAGGTTGAATCTGTTTACATAACAAGGAACAGAAATTTACTTTATGCTTGCTTGTGGGTCTGACCAAATGGCCATACAGATCTATTAGTGTGTTGGTGATGGTTGAGTCATCACTCATTACATACTAGTTACCTGACCTGTCTTAGGTTCTTTGTCTTTGGCTTTAACAAACAATAGCCATATATGCAACTGATTAAACATTCAAGCTTACTTTGCTGTTGTCCTTGGCTACCTCTTGGCCTGCAAAGTGGAGGATAAGATGTTTCACAACCAGAGCATGGGGCAAATGAATGCATAGGGAGAAAAGCAGAAACTCATTTTGGCGCCCTCCTCTGGACAGGGAAGAGACAACACTTTCATTGCTGGCCATGGTTGCAGCTGTTCCTGCAGAATGTCCGTCCTGATTCAAGCTACCTGAGGTAAGAGAGCTGAGGAGCACCCCCTTTTATGAAGCTAACTGGAAATAATTGTTGCTCTTATGGGGAAAGTCCAGGAAGTTCCAGCATCCAGTTAAAATGGAAACCTACATGTTCATCCACATCACACTTTTGTTTATAAATTTGGGCCAACAGGCTTCCACTATTTTAGTTAGTACCCTGGGCATCCTCCCCAGGCAGGTCCTCATTCCACAGAGTACAGAGCCAAGACACCCCCAGATTCAAGATGGGTTTCTCCATATGTTTCCTCTGGCCACAGTTTGGTTGACATTTTAATGTAACTAAAATTCCTTTTTTTTTTTTTTTCCTTTTCTTTCTCAGAATAGAAGCCAGTATTTGGGGGAGATTTTGTATAAAAGACAGGACAAGCTTCTACCACTTTTTACTGGTTTCATTCTTGTATCTGTGATCTCTGCATTTCTTTTTCTTTCGCATTCTGTCCTTACTGCCACAATGGTGACACATTGTAATAGTTGAAAGGAAATAATGAAAATAATTATGCTGTCCTGAATTGGTAGTTGATTAAACTCAGCTTTGTATTGTTAAGGGAGCTCTAGACAGTGAATAGGTGGAAGACACCTGGTGAATCCCACTTTTACAAAGGATTTTATTTTTCTGGTCATAAATAAGCCCCTGCCTATACTGATGTAAACTTTTGTTCATGATTGCCTCAGAATGGAAATAGAGGGCCTTTCTGCGTACTGGTTGATTGCCACTGGGCCACTGCAATCAACAGTGATAAGGATATGTGTTGGGTTTATTTATGCACTGGAGAAGTTTTATTGTATGAATATCCAGTGCAACTGCCCAATTTCACGTGACTGTGAACCAAGCATTCGTTTTGGCCTTGGACTTGTTTTTCTTTTAAATACTCCTTAAAGGTGAATTGAGACATAAAATATTAAGTATATTCGTGTTTATGAGTAGGTATAATGAGACATTAAATATTAACAGCCGAAGAAAGTTGATTAGAGGACTTCCAAGAAGATAGCTGATTGGCATTAGTCAAGAAAGGGAGCTATGAGCAGCACTACCTGATAATTGTTAGAATTTATCAGCAAGTATTAATTTAGTTTATAAATTGGGGGTTTCCTGTTTAATGTGGCTTGCTCCCATCCAGGGTTTTGCTTGAAGCAACTTTATCTTTATTATCTGCTTCCACGCCTTCTCTCCCCACTGGCGTCACCACACTCACTTTTTGTATTTTCCAATTAGAAGAAAAATTGATATGAACATTATCTCAATCTGTTTTGTGCAGCCATAACAGAATGTCACAGACTGAGTAATTTATAAACAATACAAATTTATTTATCATGGTTCTCAAGGCTAAGAAGTCCAAGATCAAGGAGCTGGCATCTGGTAAGGACTTTCTTGCTTAATTATTTTACATCAGAAGGTGGACAGGCAGGATAATATCAGCAAGAGAAAGGCAAAAGGGAGCCAAATTCATCTTTTTATAATGAACCCACTTCTATGATAATGAACCCATTTTCATGATAATGACATTAATCCATTATGAGGTCAAAACCCTATGGCCTAATTACCTCTTAAAAGTTCTACAGTTAATACAGTTAAAATGACAAAGTTCAACATGAGTTTTGGAGACGACATTCAAGCCAGGGCAGACATCTTTTAAAAATTACCTTTAAAAATTTTAAGATAGGAAGGACAAAATCACTTGAAAGAGTTCTTAAACCAAGAGAAGACATTAGAATTTGGAGATTATTGTTGATTATAAAGTGCTCAGATTTTTGAACTAAGCGATGACTAATGCAGTTCAGAACATGTATGGATGGTGGTACTAATGGATAGTAGGGCAGTGGTCCCAAGTCATGATTTCTGTCATGAAACCTTTTTAACTTCCCAGTACTTGGCATAGTGCCTACTCACACTAGTGCTTGGGTACTATGCCCCAATACACATTTGACAATATTCTCGATATACTCATTGTCCCACATTAATTACAGAAAAATGTCCAAATTTCTAATTATGGCTTCAGGTCATGACCTGGCTCCTCTATTTCAGATTTTCTCTTTCTACTGTGCCTCCAGTTGGGCTACCTGCAGTTGTCCAGATGTACCCTACTGTTTATTTTCCATGTGCTCTTGGCTTAACCTGCTGCCTCTGCCTTACATGCCCTCATCTGTATCTCTAGTGAATACATATTAATCTTTCAAGAGGCAACTTAGGTATTTCCTCCACTGTGAAACATTTTCAAAGTCCTTACCAATCTTCTATAAAACACAATTGACCATGTTAAATTTTGTGCTCTGTTAGTATACTAGCATTAAGCACTTAAGCATTCTTGATTATCAGTTTTGTTTTCTTCAACCATATCATGTTTCCTAAGAAGAAAGCTATATGTTACTCAATTTTTGTGTTTTTTCTTTTTGTCTAAAAATGTAATAATTTTACTCATGAAGGGATAGCTTTTTTCTCTTAAGGAAAGAGAAAATAACATCAGGGTAGCCATCTAAGATACTTTCTAAATCAGATTGCAAACCTCTGTTGTTTTTGCCCATCTCTTGTGTTTGTGTCTGTGTGGTTAAGTGGATTATCTAACTTGCTTCCACTTCATTTAAATATTTGACTTCTTCTGTTGTACGGGTCTCTGCCACCTTTCATGAGAATACTGAAGCTATTTGGGCATTATCAAATTCTACAATCTAACATATAACTAAGTAAGGTAATAATAGCAGTTTTAAGTTTCAAGTAACAGAAAATTCAGTTAACATTGGCTTAGACAAATAAAACAAGATGTTTGGAGTTAGGTGGTCACTGTTGTTGGTTCAGTTAATCATTGATGATATCACAAACCCATGCACATTGTGACATTGCCAGTTTCAACATCTTGGTTTTCATCCTTACACTTTTTACCTCAGGGTCATTAGAAAGCCCACTACAGATCTAGGCATTTAAGCAGGAATAAGAGAGGAAAGGCAACTCTAGCCACATTAATCACTTTTATCAGTAAGATAAATGCTTTTCCCAAATCTTTCAACAGGCTTTCATTTTACATTTGGCATATTTTTGTCATATGGCCTTCCCTAGCTGCAAGGGAGGCTTTTCAAACTTCTTTATGGAATTCAGCAAGAAAGAAAAGAGGTAAGAAAGAATGATGTGTTAAATGAGATTGCATGCCACACATTAGCAGGGGATTAAGAAAAGTGCTTAAATTATTATCATACATGATAGAATAAGAATATATCATATGACACATTCTAACACAGCAATATGGGTGTTTCAAGAAAGAGATATCGCTATTTGGAGAGAGTATTGTGTCCAAAGAAACTTTATGAGATAACGTCTTCTCATATGGAACTTAAAGGTTAATAGAATTTCAACAGGCAGACATAGAAATAGAATTTCAACAGGAATACACAATATATTGGAGTAGAGAGATGAGCACTAAAGTTTTCTATTTAGGGAAGATCAATCTAGTGAGCAGTTTTCAAACATGGGTGAAGTGAGTCAGAGAAATAATCGGGAGAAGTTGATCGTATAGAGTAACACTTTCTAATGGAACTGTTCCATAACTTTGTGGTAATGGAAGTGTTCTGTATCTGCATTGTTCAATATGGCAGCCACTAGCCACATGTGGCTACTGAGCACTTGAAATATGGCTATTGTGAAGTAAAAAATGAATTTTAAATTTTACTTATTTTCAATTTAATTGAAATTAAATTGATGGTTAAATTTCAATTAAACTACCTGGTGACTGGTAGTTAACAAACTAGATAGTACAGGATGAAACTGTGGATCATTGTAGCTTGAGTTTGGTTTTTACTCTGAGAAGGTTCCAGAAGCCACTGGAGAGTGTTAAGCAAAGGAGTGACATGATCCAAATTAGGTTTTTACAAGATCACTCTACTACTTTGTTGAAAATAGCACTAAGTGGGAGACAGCAGGGAGCCCTATTGCACTAATCCAGATGGTAGATAGTGGTGGCTTGTACCAGGATGGTATAAATAGCAGTGGTGCAAAGAGATTGGATATTTTATATGTTTTGAAGGTCAAATGAACAGGATCCTTTGATTGATTAGATATGGAATGTGAGAGAAAATAAGTGATATAAGAATACTTCTACATGTTTTGGCCTAAGTGGCTGAAAGAATATATAGTTTACTAAATTAGATGAAAGATTTAAGGAGGCACCTATTTTGTACAAGAACAGAAGCTGATATCTGGAACCTAACAGGTTTGAGATGCCTACTAGACATCCAGTAACATATGTTAAGTGCATAGTTCAGCAGAGTCTGTTTTGGAGATAAAAGTTTTAGAATTGTCAGCATATTAGTCGCGTTTAAAGTCATGAGACTAGTGGAGATTACCAAAAGAGTAAGTGTAGAGAGAAGAGAGATGAGACATAAGGACTGACTGAGACTTGAGGCATTCCAACAATTTAATGAGGCAGAACCAGCAAAGGAGATTTGAAATTGGAAGGAAATACTACTGAATTTAGAGGAAATCCAAAACAGCCAAAATTTGGAAATCTAAGAGTGTGCAGTGTTCAACTTTGTCAAAATGCTATACATATAACAATGAGATCTGGCAATTGACTATTGGATTTAGCAAAGTGAGTGTATGTGTATGGGAGAAGGAGTAATTGGTGATTGCAACAAGAATAGTTTCTGGGGAGTAGGGAGGGCAAAAGCCTCATTGGAGTGAATTCAAGTGAGACCAGAAAAGAGGAATTGGAGATAGGAAGAACAGATAAAAGAGGTGATTGACTTAGGAAAAAAAAGCATTAGATCTAATAAATTCTGATTGTACAGAATATGGGCTTTAATTTGATAGAGGTATAAGGAAAAAGGTACATTTTAAAGCAGACATAATTTCTTTTATTGGTTCTGGGATCAGCTGAGCTGTCTCACTCACTGCACACAGTATTGGCAATTTCACTGATTTAGAGCTATCTTGTTAACTTTATCAGCCTATCAAACTGGCATTTCAAAAGTAACCAAACAATTCCATTTTTAAACTTCAATCTTGGTTCCAAGATATGTTAAAGGAAAATATTTCAAATGAACACATGTAGCTTATTTTCTGAGAAAAGGTGTAAGAATTGCATATCATAATAGTGACATAAGTTTTATTGTCTCACACACACACACACACACACAAAATCCAAAACATTTTTTCCACTGTTAGGCTGAGCAATTCATCAAAGAAAATGTATTTAATACATAAATTAATGATTAATGAAGTTTCCTGAAGTTGAGAGAGAAACACAAGAATATTTGCAACAGAAATCTTAAAGATAGTCCAGATTTATCAAAACCAAAAGGGATTAAGTTTTTTTTCCCAAGGGCATTCATCTTGTTCAAGGTACCTTTTTTTTTTTTTTTTTAAGAATGTTTACTAACATTCTAAAAATTAAATGTGAGTTGTTGGTCTTGTTAAAGTATCATGGTAAATGTTATCAGTATCTACTCTAGAATATGTTAATATTCAGTTAATAGGGGTCTGAGGGGTAAAGAAAGAATATACTTAGGTGAATCTGCTGAAATCACCCTGAGAAACCAGGGCCATTGCTTTGAGCTTGGCCTCTCTTGAAGTAAATCTCAAGAAATGTTAGTCTGTTTGCCACTTCTCTGGGACACCGTTCACAGGTGTGCTCATGTAATGAACAGATCCCCAGACATCATGACATGTCATTCAGAAAAAGGTAAATACAATAAATATCCTTTCACTTCATTATCTCCCACCACCCTGCAAAGTGAAGCATTTTAGTTTAGGTCATATATTATATCCCAGGCTGTGGTACCTTGGATGAGTTAGAACTGCTTTGGGAATCTGTACTTCTCCTATAAGGTATCCCTGTGGTAATTTCCAAAGACTCATGAAGTTTACATAGCAAGTCTATGAATAGCAGAAATATTTACTTTCAGGACTGACATAGGACACCTTTGGGCATTATAAACTGTGTTTACCTGGTTCATAGGAGGGCTTCTGCAGGTATCCCAAGGGCAGACTTTTTCCAGTTATGATGTTGATCATAGTATTAACAGAATCTGAAGAGGAAGAAATGTCCCTTGCTTTTCTTTCAGTTAAACTATCATCTTAATTGTACATTTTCTGACCCTTATCTGGAAATATTACTATTAAGTACCCTTTACATTATTATATTTATACTGACTATACTTAAATTTAATAATTTCAGTTAGCATTATTTACTGTTCGTACTGTTTTCAATATAAAATAAATATTATTAATAGCTGGGCATGGGGGTGATTGTCTATATTCCCAATTACTCAGGAGTTTAAGGCCAGCCTGGGCAACATAGCAAGGCCCTGTCTCAACATAAATAAATGAATAAATATTATATAAGACATTTGATATAAAAATGATGTAAATAAAAACACAAAATATTAATAATAGATGTGATATAGTGTAGTTCATTGATTTCAATTCTGTATACTTTTATGAGTTTTCCTTTACTGCTCAGTATATTTGCATTTATAATTACAAAACACATGAATAGAAATATATTTTGTATGAAGTGTACACATCTGTGAATGTTATCATCCCTTGGCTAAGTAATATAGAAGGTTGTCAGGATTTCTTTCCTGGAAGAATTACAGTGTTATTGGAAGGCAAAATATAAATACAGGAGCATCTTAGATAATAGTTTAGAAAATTAATGCTATTAACTATATTTTATTTAAAAGTGATTTTAATTGTGAAGAAAGTGCTCATGATTAAAATTAATTTCAATCTTTCTTTAGAAAGAAAAATGTAAGGTAAAGGTAATGGTTTTTAATTTCTTACATATTTGAAGAACATGGTTGTCTAATTTTTCAACATTTGGAATAAATGATTTAATTTTCAATAATTAAAGATTAGCTACTTCAAAGAACCATAGGACCATTTGATTAGTATCATTTCTTCAATTTACCCTTTTTTTTCTCTTTTGTGTTTTTAGTAGGCAATCCTATCACCTGCTGAGATTTCATTTATTTGATTTTGTTCTGTATTCTCATCATTGCACAGAAGATTGGAAATGTCCTGCTGTATTGTTTCAGTTCATTTGAAAATTGAGCAGTAGGTATAAGGGAATACAAGGAGAAATGTATTTTCAATATCAAGATTTAGATACGAGTGAATTTCACAAAAGGAAGTGTTATAAAGCTCCAGTGCATTCTTTCATTTCAGATTCTTTATGATTTATATAGATTCACAGGATCAGAGGATGTTAGAAGTAGAAGAGACTGTAAATGCCATCAAATCCAATATGTTTACTTTGATTTTTAAATTTATTAAATTTTATTTTTATTTAAAATATTTAGCTCACAAAAAAATGTATATATTCAAATGTACTGCATGATGATTCAAGCTATGTATAGATTATGTACTAATTACCATTTTTTTTTTTTTTGAGACAGAGTCTCATTCTGTCACCCAGGCTGGAGTGTAGTGGCAGGATGTTGTCTCATTGTAACCCCTGCCTCCCAGATTCAAGTGATTCTCATGTCTCAGCACCGGGATTAGCTGGGACTACAGGTGTGGGCCCCCATGTCCGGCTAATTTTTTTTGTATTTTTAGTAGAGACAGGGTTTTGCCATGTTGGCCAGACTGGTTGAATTCCTGGCTTTAAGTGATCTGCCTGTCTCAGCTTCCCAAATTGCTGAGATTACAATCATGAGCCACCACGTCCTGCCACCAAAGTCAAATTAATTAACACATCCATTACTACCCACAGTTACCATTGTTTGTGTGTATGTGATGAGAACACTTAAAATCTGCTTTCTTATAAAATTTCAAGTAAACAGTACATTATTAACTATAGTCACTGTGGTGTACATTAGTCACCATGGTGTACAATAGATCCCTGGAGCTCATTAATCTTATAATTAAAAACTTTGTAGTCTTTGACCAACATCTTCCCATTCCCCATCCCCGTCCAATCCTTAGCAATGACCATTCTATACTCTGCTTTTATGAATTTGACTTGGTAGAGTCTACATAAAAGTATAAACTGTCTGTGTTTGGGTTATTTCACTTAGCATAGTTTTCCAGATTAATATATGTTATTACAAATGGCAGGATTTCCTTATTTTTAATGCTGAATAATATTTGATTGTTTATCTATACACATGTATATGTATATATCTTACATTTCCTTTATCCATTTATCTGTTGACATGCATTTAGGTTGTTCCCATATCTTGGCTACTGTGAGGAATGCTGCACTGAATATGAATGTACAGATATCCCTTTGAGATACTAATTTTATTTTCTTTGAATGTATCCCCAGAATGAGAACTGTTAAATCATATAGTAGTTATTTTTTAACTTTTTTAGGAACTTCTGTACTGTTTTCCATAATGATTGTACCAATTTACATTCCCAAAAATAGTGTACTTTTCTCCACATCCTTGCCAACACTTGTCTCTTGTCTTTATGATAATAGCGATTCTATCAGCTGTGAGGTAATTTCATATTATAGATAGGATTTGCATTTTTTTAGTGAATAGTGATCTTGTGTACCTTTTCATATACTTGTTGGCCATTTTTATGTCTTTTTTGGAGAAATGTCTATTAAGGTCTTTTCCCCATTTTTAAAATCACATTGTTTGTTGTCATATTGGCTTGTATAAGTCCTTTATAACTTTTGTATATTATAACTTCTAATAAATTTTGGATATTAACTTCTTATCAGATATCAGATATAAGGTTTAGAAATACATTTTTTTCCATTCTGTGGGTTGCCTTTTCATTTTATTGATTGATTCCTTGCTATGAAGAAACATTTTTAGTTTCATATAGTCCCACTTGTTTATTTTTGCTTTTGTTGTCTATGGTTTTGGTGTCATATCCAAAAAGTCTTTGTCAAGACCAATGCCACAGAATTTTTTCCCTGTGTTTTCTTCTAGGAGTTTATGATTTCAGGTCTTACCTCGAAGTTTTTAATCCATTTTGAATTGACTTTGGTATGTGGTGTAAGACAAGGGTCCAATGTCAATTCTTTTGTCTGGAGATAGTCAACGTTCCCAATACCATATATTGAAGAAACTATCCTTTCTCTATTTTGTGTTCTTGGCACCTTTATCAAATTAGTTGAACACCAGGAGGCCAATGAGAGGGTCAGATAGAATTATGTATTTGATTCTCTTTAAACCATCGAATTTGACAAATGTATGTGTCTATTTGTGGGTTCTATTCTGTTTCACCTGTATATATGTCTGTTTTTATTCTAGCACCACACTATTTTGATTACTGTAGCTTTGTAATATAGTTTGAAATCAGGACATGTAAAACCTCCAGGACTGTTCTGCTTTCTCGGGATTACTTTGGCTGTTCACTGTCTTTTATGGTTCCATACAAATTTAGGATTTTTTTTTCTATTTCTATGACAGATGCCATTGGAATTTTGATAGGGATTGCAATGAATCTGTCAATCACTTTGGGTAGTATGGACATTTCAACAATATTAATTCTTCTAATTCATGTACATGTTATATCTTTCCATTTATTTGTGTCTTTTCAATTTCTTTTATCAGTATTTTACAGTTTTCCTTGAACAGCTATTTCATCTCTTTGGTTAAGTTTATTTCTAAGTATTTTATTCTAATTAATGCTACAGTCAGTGGAATTATTTTCTTAATTTTTTAATAGCTTATGGTTAGTGTATAGAAATGCCATCTGATTTTGTGTGTTGATTCTGAATGTTTTTACTTTGAGATGATGTAACTGAATATAGGAAAGATTAAAACATTTCCTCCAAATCAAACAACTTGTTGGCATCATCTTTAAGCACATAATGCAAATTGCTAATTCCCCTGATAATCATCTATCTGGTGTCTGACTAGTGGTTTTCTGGGTATTTCTATGGTTATATACACAATTAAGTTTGGATCTACCTGTTCACACACACACATTTGCAGTGACTATATCTTCCATGTGTGCATGGCTTGTCTACAGTCACAGTTTATTTGCTTCTTTTATTCTGATTTGGTTTCTTCCCATCGTATCTTATACTATGTGCTCAAGTGCCATGTGAGGTATCAGTAAAGAAAATGAGCTCCCTTGGAGAATGATTTTAGACAAATAGCATCAAGGTAACTTGTAGCCAAAGCTTAACCTGTATCTGCAACTTTTGTTTTCCAACTGCGTATTTATTTGTGCACATTTTTATTGTATCTCCTGAAAGTGTGATGATACTAGTCGACATAATCCATACATTTACTTCATGATGAGTGCCATCAGCTACTCAGCTTTTTTGGGGGGTCCTTTTTCATGACTGTTTTGTAGCTTAAAAATGGAAAACAGCTGCAATGTATTGATCCTATGTACCTTGTATTTGATGTGCATGATCTCTAATTCTCAGATAACCTTTACACCTAAATATTATTTTTTCCTCAATATATAGCATTAAAAGACAGGTTGAGTAAAAAATACAGCAGAGTACAGATGCTGTCTCCATTTTCAATAGTTAATAAAGCTCTTTTGAAGACTAGGGGTGAAGGTGAAGCATTAAATAAGGGAGATAAAGTATGATGATACTGAGCAGAGAATAACTTCAAATTCAAGACTATCATCACTTTTCTTAAACATTCTTCCACCACCGCCACTGTAAATGAGACCGTGAATACCTGTCTACCTTCTTTGTCTTGGCTCCAAGATAACTGATTTTTTAAAATGCCTTTAAATTTTATCAGAATAATAAATAATAAATCGAATTAACTAAAGTAATAATTATGCAAACGTATTATAGTTCAAATTATAAGATATAAAATATGTCCACATAGAGTGAAAACATAACATCCTACATTAATTGATGAGTAAGTTTTGACCTTTTTTACTTATATTATCAGAGTAACAGTTTCCTTCTGTTGTCTATAGCTCTTTATTAACAAATAGATGGCTCCTGTCCTACTACTAATGCAAATAATGTTTTGTTCAAAAATAATATCCCTCAACAGTGTAAACGTTTATGCTTAAAATCCCTGTAAGTGTTCTAGAGTACAGATTTCTTCACTGGGAGGAATGAGTTAATTCTCGGTTAATGTGAAAAATTCTAATAGAGCATCATCATTACCTGTGAGGGGTTTATTTCAAAATCATTTAATATACTTGACAAGAAAATTGATAATTCATTGTATTGGGAAGATGAATGAGGGCATATATTTCTTCATACAGTAATAAAAAAATCCTTGTATTTCCTTTGCTAATATCCCTAGGCTCCTCTCAAAAAATGATATGCACACAAAAACATATAAACACAGATTTGTAGAGTAAGCATGTGTAAATAACCAACACTATAAAGCTTATAGTAGGATTTCTTGCTGGCATATGAAAATTTTTAATAAACACCACCAAGTTAGTCAAATAAAGTGATTAAAAATTACTGAGGAAAAAAATCAGTCAAAAAGAAAGATGTTGATTTCAAAACCTAAGTTCAAATTGTAACAAGAGGCCCATAGAAATAAAGTGCAGATCGTGGAGATAATACTACCTTTCAGAGCAGAGCAGGTGATCCTGGAAGATCCTATGAATAATAACTGGAGGATAGATAAAACTAATGTCAGAGATAGCTAGGTGTCTTGATAAGAAATCTGAGAACAAGAAAATAAGTACGTATTTAAGCAAAAAACACCAGAAAATGTGGAAGTTGTTCTGAGAGCAGAATTTTAGGAGCTAGACAGAATATCAGTTCTAGAGAAAAATGTTAAGAATAAGTCTAGAGAAGCTCATTATAGCAGCATATTAAATATGAGAATCAGAACCCTGACGCAGAAGACTAATATAAATTTTATGCACAACCAAAGTTCAAGTGTTATGGGGTGAAGGAATGGGAATATGGGCAAAAGTTTAGGTGACTAAAAAAGCACATCTTTCAGTTTGGTAACCATTGTGAACCTACTCCTTAGGGTGTAGAGAGGGAAGATAAGGTGAGATAGCAAGGCAAAATATCTGAGGGGCCAGTGCTTCTGGTTTCTCAAGGAGCCAAAGTTACATCATTGCAGTTTAAGAGGACAAAGAAGACTGGGAAATCAGGTACACTAAAGCTGAGACAGGACATAAGTCAGGTTATGGGGCCAAGAGTTTAGAGTTGACTTGAGGGAGGCAAGAAGCTCTAAAGAAGTTTATCTCTGTCTCATGGATATTTGGTGTCAGTGTGTCTAGCTTAAATGGTCATTGGACATCTCTCAATAAAATGGATAAAGCTCAACTATTCCAGTGCTTTCGACTTTCTCCAAGAAGGACGGGTTAAAGTGGCACTGAGACTGTAGGTAGCAGGTAAGTTGTCCCAGGTATAGTTTGAAGGAATGATTAGGGGACCAGGAGGCCAATGAGAGAAAATTTTGTATTTGTTCCTCTTTAAGCCATTTAATATTGCAGACATTGTGATGCAAATTTTTATAAGTATGCTTGAAGAGAAAAATCAAAATCCAGCTTTTTTTTTTCTTTCTGAAGATGCTAAATGGGATTT
Organism: Macaca thibetana thibetana; assembly: GCF_024542745.1. Taxonomy (NCBI): domain Eukaryota; kingdom Metazoa; phylum Chordata; class Mammalia; order Primates; family Cercopithecidae; genus Macaca; species Macaca thibetana. Next base: position 78,851,881 of record NC_065579.1, read on the forward strand.
TCACAGTAATGAGGGTGTTCTTCAAAAATGACCTCATACTTTAAAATCTGCTACCAATTGAAGGCTTGATTGATGTAGGGCAACACTATTTAGCAGATTTCTACTTTCTGAAGAGTCTAGTGTGATTACCATCTTTGGCAGTTAAGAGGTCACAGTGACCTTGTGTTTGCATAAGTCAACAAAAATTATGATATTTATTTGAAATGATTCATCAAATAAGGCTTTGGTTTTAAAAATAACTCTTGGCAAGCTAATATTCTTTTGGGAAAAAAGAGGTACATACATCACTGGTGGGCAAAAATAAATATCTGTTAAAGAATTCCCTTCATAAACCCCTAGTTAAACTTTTGTTCTGGGAACTTAATGATGGAATTTATTGAAGTTGACCTCTTATAAGATGACAAGTAGTACTAAATATCTGTACTATAAAATTTAGTAGTCTTAAGCTTGTCTCTTTCTTTTATACTACACAAAAATATTTCTCATCACACAATAATAATCTCTCATTATGGAAAAATTGAAAAATGCATAAATACAGAATATAAAAGGTATCTTCATTGGTTCTACCATAATTAGCACATTGATTGACATTTCCTTTGCACAAGTATGTATTTTTTTAAATGTTTCACCCACATATATTATTTTAACCAGTTTATTTTACCTAACTTTACATCATTAGAATTTCATAACGTATTATTTCTAATTATATGTTTACTTATTCTTAGTAATTATTTATAATGACTACATGCTACACTATAAATTGACATGCCGTAATTTATTTAACCCATCCTTATTTTTGTGCATGCAAATTATCACCACTTTTTTAACCTTATAAAAAATATTTCTATAAATAATCTTGTACATTAAATGTATTTCATATTCAGACATTTTTTAGATTATATTTCCATAAGTGGAATTAATATGACAAGAGATCGACCCAATTTTATTTATTTATTTATGTATTTATTTATTTATTGAGACAGAGTCTCGCCCTGTTGCCCAGGCTGGAGTGCAATGGTGCAATCCCAGCTCACTGAAACCTCTGCCTCCTGGGTTCCAGTGATTCTTCTGCCTCAGCCTCCCGAGTAGCTGGGATTACAGGCACCTGCCACCACACCCAGCTAAGGTGGTTTTGTTGTTGTTGTTTTGTATTTTTAATAGAGACGGGGTTTCACCATGTTGGCCAGGCTGGTCTCAAACTCCTGACCTCAGATGATCCACCCACCTCAGCCTCACAAAGTGTTGGGATTACAGGCTTGAGCCCCCATGCCCGATCGAGATGGACCCAATTTTTAAATCACCTGATAATAATAATGTCAAACACTATCTTCCAAAAGAACATTTTACCACTTTATTAATTTCCCTCCATTAGAAAATAATTTTTCTCTCTCTTCAAAGTCTGGCCATGGGGTGGGGGTGAGGGACCAGGCGTATAGGACTTGAAATTGGATGGAGATAGTGCAAGGTGTTTCAAAGCAGAGGATGGTGTGAGAAAAAAATGCAAGAAAGGAAAGTAAATCCAAGAGAAGACAGAGGTTCAAAAAGTCAAAAAGAGAATTCAGCAGATTATCACTGTGACTGTTCTAGAAGACTGAATACGGAGATACGTAGACTGAGAAAACTTACTAAGCAGTGAATCAATGCTGAGGAGAATTAATATAAGTCATAGGCAATCTCCTAGAGGTAAAGATCCACAACTTCTTATCCAAAACTCCTGGGGGCAGGTAAGCTGACGTTCATGTTTTGGATTTTTTTTTTAATTAACATCTTCTAGTAATATAATTTGTAACACCACAACAGGGTTTGGGGTAGTACAAGCAATAAACTATTAACATTTGTTTACCTAATTATTTGACCCTTGATGGGACACCTTAAGATTAACGTCAGTAATGATGAGATTTTTGACACCAAATGAGTTTACTGCAAACTTACGAAAAATGGCTTTGTTTTACAGAGTATTTATTATTATTATTATTATTATTATTAAGAGATGGTATCTCTTTATATTGTTCAGCCTGAACTCAAGCTTCTAGGCTCAACTGATCCTGCCGAATAGCTGAGACTACAGGCACACATCACCGTGACCAGCTACAAAATATTTTTGAATATAGGAAATACAGATAAGATATTGTGAATATACACTGCCATTGGCAGTTTGCTTTTAGATCTGTGGTACATGGGCAGGTAAATTGCACTAAGGAGCTAGAAAAAATATTCAGACTTTAAAAAAAAATAAAGAATAATGAAGGTTTTATGTCTATTTTCCTTTGTTTATTTTACAAATATATTTTCAAGAATTGCGAAAATTATGTATTTTTAATGTATTTTGTTGAAAGAAGTGAAACATTTTTCTTTCTTTGAATTTTTCTATCCAACGATATATTAAACACAAATACAAATCTTTCCCTCTGACACTCAGGAATATTCTGTTTGAAAAATCTCTGGGTGGAATTAGATTTTTTTAAGCAAATATTTTGATTAAATATTTGGAAGACATAAACTATGATGTCACCCTCAGATTTATTCATTTTCTTGAGAATTACTGCTTCTCTTTCCCTTTTAAATTCATCTTTGTTCTGGAAATCATAAAAAAAAATGTGGCATTGGATATTTATACCTGAAAAAGTGATTCATTGAAAAAAAGAAGTTTGGTTTCCTTTCTACTTGGTAATTTGTATTGTGGAAATTTATTTTCTCTTTGTACATACAATTTTATCTTTCTTACAAATGCAAAAGTCATTATTATCATATAAGAATGATGGGAACATACCTTTCTAAGCTTAGAAGAGGTCATTTATTTCCTGTGTCTCTGCTGTTCAAATAGATAGTTCTCTATCAACATTATTCTCAAATGCTACATAGATGATGATTTATATATCTTCCCTTAGTATCATTTTCTTATATTTCATTATTCATATTCAGAGAATTTTGTTCACGTCTAACCTAGCTCATTCTTTCTGTAATTTAAATTCATTATTCTAACCCTATCTTCAGTTGAAACAAAGAGTAGGTGCTTATCATAAAATTATATTTCTTCTATATTTGAAGATTGCATTAGTCTTCAAGTTTTATTTCTCTACAGTAAAAGGTATTTCTTAAAAAATTATGCATTGCAAATTAGTTTCATGTCCTTTGTATTTGGGTCAAAAGCAAAACACAAAACTCTAACAAAGGGATAACAACTGATAAAAATTTTGACAATTTATCATTCAGTCAACTAATATTTATATAGGGCTAATTGGGTGGTAAGTCAGTAGGGTAATGGATAAAAAATGATTGAATTAAATGACATGAGTAGATTGGACAGGATTCTGTCTCTGAGGGGCTTATAGTCTACAGAGGAGATAATATGGATAAACAAAGGGATTTAAATTCAGTCAGGCAAACCTGGTTTTGAATCATAGCTGTCTGTAATCTGTATTAGGATTTTAGGCACTTGACTAAAGCCCTCTGTGCCTAGTTTCTGAGGGGTAATTGTGGCCATCTGGTAGGATGTTTGTGAAGATTAAATTGCATGCTGCATTCCATGTACCTAACTCAGTTCTGGACCTCAGTAATAGGTATAAGTTATAGTGGAAACCATCCATTTAAATAAATACTGAGTACCCATTAGATGTCAGGTATTCAGGAGGGACTAAAAAATGTACTATATGCATGAGATCATATCCCTGTCCTCAGAAAGCTTATACTCTTCTAGGAATGACAATCATGCAATACACCATAGTATGCTAAGTACATGATAAAGGCAAGGCAGTGTGCAATAGATGCAGATAAAAGGGACATATAACACCACCTTGAGGGGTCAAGGTTAGTTGTCTCAATAGACTGAGATCCAAAAAATAATAATTTGGGATTGACTAAGCAAGGAAGGCAGGTAAAGAGTGTTCAACACAGAGTGAAAAATATGTACCATGGCGGGGAGGTGCAAGAGCAAGTGATTGCTGTGAAGTAAAACATTACATTTGGCTGGAGCATGAGTTTAATAAAGGGAGTGACATAAGGGAGAACAGTGAGACAGACAGGGCCCTGGCTACAAAAGGGAATGCCAGCCATGTAAAGCGGTTTGGACTTCATGGAAAAGTCAATGGACAGTTATTGGTGTATTTTTGTGGAAGAAAACAGAGGGAAGATGTGGAGTAAATACGTATATATGTGTGGTGACACAAGTTGAGCATGTTCCTGTCTGATATCTTACCCTTCTTCTTGGCAGTAAATCACTTAAGATGGGGCAGAAAGGGGGCAAGGAGTTACGGGGCAGTTAGGTTTCCACAGAGTCGAGAATTTTTAAAAATAACTTCAGTGGGGTTTTAATTGCCTATGGGATTGTAGAAGGATTTCAAAATATCATGGAGGATAAAGGAGTCCATAAACATATAGTATGGTAGATATGGATGTACACCAGATTCCTTTTCAAGGAGGGAATCACTGCTAAGCTATGAGGAGTGTGTTCAGCACATAGCTTCCTGTTGTTAGCTCAAAGTCTGCTTTAGGTACAGAAAGTCACCTCCCTAATAACTATCTTTCTTCTCCTTGCTTCTGGAAGACCCATGCTGCAAAATGTGTTATCAACCTGAGGATGTTGATAGCTCCTTTTTTTTTTCAGCAGTTCTCAATAAGTCAAGTTTAGATGCCAGTTATGGGGACCACTGTTGCAGTCTAGGATGGAGGTCTGTCAGCCAGGTGAAGTAGGAATACAACCGAAGCAAGAGATAAATTCAAGTCATGGATATGCAGTCTAAATAGTCATAGAGGAGAAGGTGAAGACACGAGTTTTCAAATAGAGAGACTAGAGGGCCAGATGATTCCTGAACTAGAAGTAAAAGCATCTGTAGCAAAGCTTGACTGGGATATCCAATATGAATTTTGCTAAAGAATTTTAAATGTGTATTACAATGTAGAAATCTATACATTTCATAAGAAAGTACAGCAAAGCTGCCGTAGTGTTTAGAGGATATCAGTTTAGATTGGGTAGAAGGCATACTTATACAGATCGATCTGAGACTACAATGTTGAGGGTATGTATCCTAGTTTCCTCTCTGGATTCTCAGAGCCTTACCAAACAATTAAATAAACTAATATTGAGCTAAATGTTTAATGGCTTAATGTGTTCTGCTTTCAGATAATGTTTATTATGTAACAGGGGACTTCACCTTTTTATTCAAACGATCAAGGTATTTTAAGCACTGGCAGAGTGGCTGAAGATGTAATTTAGAAGGCCAGGAGAATCTTCAACATCCCTCACAGAACATTTATATGTCACAGTTTTCTCTGAAGATGTAAAAATATAGCATCAATGAAAATACCATAGGTGTTTGCATTTTTTCCTCAGGATTAGTTTAGGAGCTCCAGAAGTCTTATGCATTCTTAAACTACTCTCGACCTCATGCCCAGCACAATGGATGACACATTTTAAACTCTCAGTACATGTTTGAAAAATAATATTTTGTAGCTGTGGCAATGTATTTAGTCTAGTATGATTCTTTTCCTCATTGAATAAATTTAACCATTTTTCATCTGTGCATCTAAGTATGAGAACTTTTCTAAAGTGAATTAAACAAGATGGCAAATGCCATTGTTAAATTTAAGATGCTTTAGATTAATGTCATTTATAATTATGTGGAACCTTTGCAATGATTGTTTTATTTTCAAATATACTTTTGCTCATATATAGATGTACTACCCTGACTTTTAACATTTACTGCGATCTTACTATGTATGTTGCTATATATTTTATCTTAATCCTCTCAACAACCTTATGAAGTAGTAACATCATCTTCATTTTACAAATGAGAAAACCTAGGTACAAGTCTGTGAAGTAATTTGCCTGAAGCTCCTAAAGAGCTGGACTCGGATTTAAACCCATGAATCAGCATCTGCAGCCCATCCTATTCCCAACCATCCTCTATTGCTGCACTTCTTTTCTTAAAACATAGTTTAGATGGCTTCTCCTAGATTTACTGAACTGCACCGTACGTCAGGTAATATTTGCAGTTCTATCTCATTCAGTATTTTATAGAGACAAGTTGGTTCTATGACTGAGTCTTCCTTTCATTCTATAAGGATGATAAATCTTCCATTAATATTTGATTCCTACATCATTTTGGCTATTTGACATGTATTTTAACTTGTCAAACTCTATTTGAAGAGGGATATGAATACCTGTCATTAGTATATCTTTTCATTTGTGCTGTAGGATATTTTTGTACTTTGTCACATTGTAGCTTTTTAAATAATGCATGATCATGTATATATTGAACAGTGTTTGTTTTAAAATATATATTTAAATTTGATAATTTTATTCTTCCTTCTAGAGGAAATAATATTGGCCTTGGAGCATGTGGTATTTGACTACAAAATTCTGATGCTTGACATCACCACAATATATAATTTGACTTTGGGCAAGGCACTTGCTTCAACCTCTTCATTCGCAAATGATAATACTTGCCATGAAGGATTATGACAAGAACTGAATAATTATGCACATGTTCATACACACATACACACCACACACACACACACACACACACATATGCATAGTACCTAATAGTAATAGTGTCCATCTTGCAGTTCATTCACAATATATGTCTCCACATTTTAGTGTACCTAAATATTCAGCAGTGTTAATTCATGCCAAGATAAATTGCAATGATATGTGCTAGCCACAGTAATGACTATTCCCTTTGATTCTGAAAACCAATTCTGTCCTCTGAAAAAATTTAAATTGGGATGCTTTGTGTTACTTCTGAAAAGAGGCTAGTGCAAAACTGCTAACTCTCCTCTATACCAGCTATCAGCAGTTGACAAAAACAGAACAAGTTGTTTGGCATCTCAATGTAATTTAAATATTGAAAGTGCCAGTAATCTAATTGTCAATGTTAGAAAAAAAAAAAGACAAACTAGCATCACATTTAAAAGTCACCTTTTAGAGAAGCTAGCATAGACTAAGACAGGCACTTTTAAAATGGGTAAATACACTTTATGAAAAATAATTCATTAAATCCTAAAAATCGCTGTAAACAAAACATTGTCTGGCACATGGAAGGCACTCCACAAGGATTTGGGGAATAAATGTATTCTCAGGTTTCTTTTTCTCTAATGATGTGGAAGCTGCAGAAATGGTTACCTCCTTCCCCAATGACATATAATCAGTAAATAATGGGCCTAGGATTTGACTACAGTATATTTAACCTCAAAGCTAGTGTTCCCTCCACTTCACCATGCTGGCTTGCTGTATGCAATACATTATTGTAGAAACAATATCGATGTTTTTCTATCTTCATGAACAATTGAATGAAAGGAAGTTATTTTAAATTTCCATTAGGAGAAATTGAGCAAAATAATAAATGAGGACTTTTTAAAAGAACTTAAAATAATTTAAACAAATAATAATAATATTCTACCTTACAGCTTTTTTTCTTTTTTTTTAGGTTATTCTGTTTCATTTCCTCTTGAGTTACTAAAGAAGGCTATAAAACACTATCCTTGAATGGCGTAAACCAAGAATCAGCCTGCTATAATACTATAAGCTAGAATCAATTCTAAATTTCAGCTTCATGGAATTTTAAAGTGTGCGGAGTTGAAATGGAGAAATAGAAAAAGCCGTTGGGAGTGCTTAGGTTAATTATTTCATTCTCATAATTTAAATATATCAGCTTTACAAAGTCTCCAATTTAAGATTGATTGGAGAATAGGAATTATTATAGAAAAACCTCATTCATCAGTGGTTATTCCTAAACGTATATGAATCAGGTTGAGTTTTGTGTTTATTTTTTCTTCTAATTACAAAAGTAATACAGTCTAAAGTGTAAAACACTTTATAATGAGAAAATATAAAGAAAAAGAGTGAAATTTCTCATGATTGCACAATCCAGAGATAGCCACTTTTAGCACCTTTCAATATTTCTTGTTTATTATCACTAAATATATTCCCCACATGCAGGATCATGCTATATACCGATTTTGTGTGTTACTTATCTCAGTCATTTTTCCCTTCATATTTTTGGACAGCTCTTCAAATTTATTCTCTAAATCCCTGATTTCATTTTCCTCCTGTGCCAGTTCTTGTGCTTAATGCCTCCAATGCTGATTTTGATTTTGCCATTGTGTTTTCAGATTTCTTGTGATTTTTACTTACTTAGACAAGCATTCTTTGAATCTCAGCCTGTTGCTTCCTTCATCTCATACAAGATTACAACATTTCAAAGAGACTTTGGAATCCTGTATGTTTTCAATACAAATTTCAAAACTTTCCTTTACTTCCTAGTAACAAGTCTTTTTTCTTTCCTTAATCAAAAACATTCCATTTCTTTATTCACCACCATATTCCTCTTTCCTTGATTTAACGTATTACTTTTTCACACGTATCAAATTTTAAATATTTAATTTCATCTTTGGATAGAGAAGGATTTGCTGGGGGGGGCAGGGGGGTGTCTTAGCACTTACCAATAGGCAGGATGATTTTCCTTAGTCTCCTTATTCTTCATTTAGGTGGTGGCAAAATTTCCCTAGTGAGTACCATGTTTTGATGACTCACATGGATCAATGTTCAGTCACCTCCTCTAGACGTTTTATCTGCAGTGCCCATTGGCTTGGTATCAATTCCTTTAGCTCTCTGAAGTTTTTACCTTTGTAAGTTGTTCTTATTCTTCCAATTAGATTTAGATAAATTTCTATTTTCCAGTGGCCTACATAGCGGTAGCACTCAATAAACATAAACCCACAAACGCATACCTGTGTTAAGGACATTGAATAGGTTGCTTTCAGAATTAACAGAATTGGTTTTCTATATTTCTATTGGCTTGATGAGCAATGGATAAAACTTATTTGAAAGAAAATGTAGTTTTTCTTTCTTTCATTTGAACTTTCTTAAGCCTAGATTTATGAATTTGGACTTAAAGATAAAGCTATTTAGAAGTAGTGCTAAACCAAGGGACTTACTTTGTTTTTGGCTGATTTGCTGATTACCTAAGCATTAAATTTTGTATTACTGTCTTGATAATTCTGTGTATTTTTTTTACCTGAATTATTACTATTGCAAAAATAAATGCTTTCTACTAATTTTACACAAAATTATTATTTTGTCAATAAGTATATACTGTTCCTGATAATAATTAAACTATTTAAAGTTTTTAATAAAAGATATTCTAAAACAATTCTTCCTACCACTTCAAATAATTCTGAAGTGTTTGAAATGTACTCTCTCTTTTGACAAATATTAATAAACCCCTTCTTTATCATTTCAGACATATAGCTAGAATCAGCCTAGGTACTGACTGACTCCTGTGGATGTGGAAATTGTTTTCCATGTTTTTGTAGCACACAAATTAGATTAATGTAATTTTCAGTTTCCACCTTTGTCAGAATTCTCATTGTAGAAAATGTGACACATACTGTATTTGGTGATAATATGATTCATGATTCTTACAGAATAGTAAAAAATCTCATTAGCTGAAGTTTTCCTATGGCCTATTACTGTAAATTTTCTTGAATTTTAAATTTGACTCATGTGTGTCTGTTGACTCTTAAATAGTCTTCTTCATACAAAATAAATTCAATTCCACCAAAATTTATTTTAGGTAACTATTAGATCACAAAGTGAATCTCTGGTCTACTGAGAGAAAAGAGAAGGACTGTGGAAAACAATGGAAAACGATTTGAAATAAGCATCAAATATGCACAATGCCCCCATTTTCACAGCTTTTATAGAAAAATGAATAAATATCAGTATTATGCTTTGAGTTTTATAGTCTGAGTTTTCCCCTGTCTGCCTTCTGGTGGGACTACTAATAACTAACTGGCAAGCTAAAATAATTCTAGTAGAGAATGCTTTAAAAAATTGTAGATAAATCAGAGATGAAATGAAATTCACAGAATATTACTTTTATCTTGCTTCACAAAGTAGGGCATATAACATATTACTAACAGTATGCTAGGCTAACTAGATTGTGAAAAATGAATGGCTTCAATCACATGAACTAAGAAGAAAAATAATGAAAGAGGCTAAAAGTTACTATTTTACTTCATGATGTGTATATGTTTTCCCCTGTCATTACTTGACAAAATAATTATAGGAAAACCAATTACTTTACTATTTTGCCTTCCATGTGTGAAATTGCTGGTTTGACTTTTCCCTTTTTTAAAAAAGGAAAGTAGCTTTTTTTTTTTTTTTACTAAATTTAATTAAATTATGATTTACTAACATCATGCAGATATATACTCTTCTCCCAAGATCTGAAATGGACCAGTTATTTTAATGAAAAAAATGCATATGATGTAAATGGCTTAATTTTAATATAGTCCCCAAATTATTTGCATTTGTGCAAATCTTTCTGGGTAAAAGCACCGATTTTGTCTGTCTCTTCTTTTAGGAAAACTCAACTATGATCTTTGGAAGTAATTCTATAGTTAAGACTAGCAAATATGATTTTTAAAAAATAATTTCAAATTTATTTTAGATTCAAATGATACACATGCAGGTTTGTTACAGAGGTATATTGCATGAGGCTGAAATTTGGAGTACCCATCACCCAGGTCGTGTGCACAGTGCCCAATAGGTAGTTTTTCAAATCTTGCCATCCTCCTTTGCTCCCCTTTCTAGTAGTCCCCAGTGTTCTATTGTTGCCATTTTTACATCCATCCATACCCAATATTTATAAGTGAGAACATGCAGTAGTTGGGTTTCTGTTCCTGGATTAATTCACTTATGATAATGGCCTCTGGCTGCATCCAAGCTTCTACACAGAACATGGTTTTGTTCTTTTTTATGGCTGTGTAGTATTCCATGACATATTATGTACCACATTTTCTTCATCCAGTTTACCACGGATGGGCACCTAGGTTGATTACAAGCCTTTGCTATTGTGAATAGTGCTACAGTGAACATGTGAGTGCATATGTCTTTTTGGTATAAAAGTTTATTTTCTGGGGTGTATATACGCAGTAATGGGATTAGTGGATTGAATGATAGTTCTGTTTTATGTTCTTTGAGAAATCTTCAAACTGCTTTCCACAGTGGCTGAACTAATTTATATTCCCACCAAGTATCTAAACATTTCCTTTTCTCTGCAGCCTCGTCAGCATCTGTTGTTTCTTGACTTTTTAATAACAGTCATTCTGGATCAGGCGAGATGGCTCGTGCCTGTAATCCCAGCAGTTTGGGAGGTCAAGGTGGGCAAATTGCCTGAGGTCAGGAGTTCGAGACAAGCCTGACCAACATGGTGAAACCTTGTCTCTACTAAAAATACAAAAATTAGCTGGGCATAGTGGCGAGCGCCTGTAATCCCAGCTTCTTGGGAGGCTGAGACAGGAGAATCGCTTGAACCCAGGAGGCGGAGGTTGCAGTGAGCCGAGACCGGGCCATTGCACTCCAGCCTGGGCAACAAGAGCAAAACTCCATCTCAAAATAATGATAATAATAATAATAATAATAAATAATAGCCATTCTGACTGGTATGAAATGATATCTCATTGTGGTTTTGATTTGCATTTCTCTGGTGATTAGTAGTTTGATTTTTTTAACACTTATTTTGGCTGCTTGTATGTCTTATTTTGAGAAGTATCTCCTCATTTTTTGCCTACTTTGTAATGGGGTTATTTGTTTTCTGCTGTTGAAATGTTTAGGATCCTTATAGACTCTGGATATTAGATCTTTGTGGGATGCATAATTTGTGACTATTTTCTCCAATTAGGCAGGTTGTCTGTTTACTCTGTTGATAGTTTCTTTTGCTGTGCAAAAGCTCTTTAGTTTAATTAGGTCAATTTTCTCAATTTTTGTTTTTGATGCAGTTACTTTGGAAGACTAGGTCATAAATTTTTTCCCAAGGCCCATGTTCAGAGTGGTGTTTCCTGGGTTTTCTGCTAGGATTCTTTTTTTTTTTTTTTTTTTTTTTTTTTTTTGGGACAGAGTCTGACTCTGTTGCCCAGGCTGGAGTGTAGTGGTGAGAGGTCTCGGCTCACTGCAACCTCCGCCTCCCAGGTTCAAGCAATTCTCCTGCCTCAGCCTCCTGAATAGCTGGGATTACAGGCATCCGCCACCACGGCCAGCTAATTTTTGTATTTTTAGTAGGGACGGGGTTTCACCATTTTGGTCAGGCTGGTCTCGAACCCATGACCTCGTGATCCACCTGCCTCGGCCTCCCAAAGTCCTGAGATTACAGACGTGAGCCACCACGCCCGGCCTCTGCTAGGAGTCTTATAGTTTGGGGTCTTACACTTAAGTTAGTTTTTGGATATGGTGAAAGGTAGAGGTTCACTTTCATTCTTCTGCATAAGGCTAGACAGCTATCCCAGCACCATTTATTAAATAGGGAGTCCTTTCCCCATTACTTATTTTGTTGACTCTGTTAAAGATCAGATGGCCATAAGTGTACAGTTTTATTTCTGGGTTTTCTATTTCGTTCCATTGGTCCATGTGTCTCTTTTTGTACCAGTACCATTCTGTTTTGTTTGCTGTAGCCTTAGAGAATAGTTTGAAGTCAGGTAATGCGATACATCTGGCTTTTATTTTGTTTGTTTTTACTTAGGATTGCTTTGACTATTCAGTCTCTTTTTTGGTTCCATATGAATTTTAGAATATGTTTTCTAATTCCATGAAAAATGATGTTTCTAGTTTGATAGGAATCACATTGAATCTACAGATTGCTTTGGGCGGTATGAGCATTTTAATGATATTGATTTTTTCTATGCATGAGCACACAATGTTTCTCCTTTTTTTGTGTGTCTTCTTTGATTTCTTTCAGCAGTGTTTTATAGTTCTCATTGCAGACATCTTTCACCTCCTTGGGTAGATGTATTTTATTTTATCATTGTGCCTATTATAAATGGGATAAACAAGCTTGTTTTAAAATATTTAGTGAAGCGTAGATATTTTACACTTAAAATTGTCAAAATATGTTTGCGATTGTCAACTTTTAATTTGCTAAAATAAGAAAAATGAAACTATGATCAATTCATTATGACATAAACTGAGGCCTATTTTAACATCAAAAAGGAAAGAGTCTCAAATTTTAGGAATTGCACCTAATTGTATTAAACACTTTATTAAAACTCACATCTCCTAATCAAGATTTTTGTGTAAAGACATCAAATGCCACATTGTGTAACTAACCTACCACAGTCAAGCTAAAACATTAGCTACATCTTCTTTTAAGTAATAGTATTTTTTTCTCATTTATACAAAATTCTGGTTAGTTGTCATGACAGCAAGATGTCATATATTTGAGGAAAATTCATGACACACTTTTGGTTTATAATTATTGTCCTTCTTTTAGTACTGATGTTAAATGTTAGCGTTTTTGTTCCTTCCACTTAAAACATAGTTATAAAAATGTCTATCAATAGCACCAAAGTAGTGACTTGAACCTGAACAGATTCAATTCATCATTAGAGAAAACCATTTCCTCTTTATGGAACTGGATTAGTGAAGTATGGTATTTAAAATCTTGGACTCTAGAAAGCCACCTTCTTCAGCTGAGGTATTCAGACAAAGACTCTTGGAAGCGGGCCAGATTTGTGCAATGCTCAAACCCATTGCTTACGTGTTTGACAGTAACATCTGGTAGCAACAGATGCTGAATTCTAGAGAGCCATAATTATTTTGAGAGAAGGAGAAGTTGTCTTACACAGTTATTATCATGCTACTACCTCAGGTATTAGAAAGAGGCAATCATTTTGTACTTCCCTGGCAGCATATGTTTTTTTCAATTTTGCAGATGAAATTTCTAGATCATATACAACATGAGATTAAGAATCATTCTATGTTTTTAAGCAATAGGTTTCAAAAGAGCATAAAGGATCAGATGCAAATGTTTTGTTGCCTCTGTATGCCGGCCTAAAAGCCACTGAAGTAGGTGACAAAAAATTCATGGCTAGCCTATTACAAATAAAAGTTGATAGCAATACCTCTCTTGGTTTCACACTCTATCCTGGAGCCAGTCATAAATAAGACTGTCAGATTTTGTACCAATGAAAAGATTTTTTTTTCTTAGCTTTGTTTATCTCAGCTGTTAAGAATTCCCTTTTTCCATTTTTCCTCTCTCAGACAGATTATTATTAAAAACGATATGACAGGTGCCAATGCATCTATATGTTGTCTTTTGGAGCAATATCTTATATGGTAAGTGCACCCACAAAAAATAGTTTTTTGATCACATTTACTTCCAGAAATAAGAAACTGACATTTATACTTTGGTAGCATAGCCAGTTCAGATAGCCTACCTTAATTTGCATTCATTTATCATAGCTAATGGAAACAAGTAATGGTCATTTTTAAGGGATATAAAGATTATAAGGGTAGGCATTTTCAAATACAAATTTTACCTGTCTTCTGCTGCTCCCTCTGAAATTCTGAATACAAGGCTACTATTCATTGATTTATACATTCTTTGTTTCATCAAACATTAATGATAGCCTACAATATATAAGGCATTCTGGGAGGTGTCAAATACACAGTAGTGAATGCAATAGGCATAATCCCTGCCCTCCTGCAGTTTATAGATTAGTCATAGGACTTACAAATTCAAATTCCTTCAGGGCCAAGCAGGTAAAGATGATGAGTAAGGCTGTGAATATAAGCCTATAATTAGTGCTGGGGGTTGTAGCTGAAGGAGAGTGATTGTGCTACTGGATGGAATTGAAATTCAAAATTTGTTTAAACAATGAATCATACTTACAAAAATAAAAAGACACACCTGCAGTCTGAGCACTTTATTTAACTGGTTCTCCACCCATGAGACTGAGCTTCTGGTCGTGAATCAGAGAAAGGATATCCCAGAGAGTGTGAGACCTGTGTCTGCATTTACAAGCTGATTTTCTCACTTAGCGCATATCATGTGATCAACAACTGGGCAGTAGGCACCTTGGAGAAGTCAGTTATGGAAGGCAGGATGAGTTGTCCAGCTCTTATTCACAGAGCAACCACATTTACCTGGCTGAATAGATGGCCTACCTTAGGCACTCATGGTCTACCATTGACTGGTGTTCGTGTTGGTTACACTGTAGTGCTGTCTGCTCAGATCACATTCAGCAGTTCTGCCTGATACACTGGTTTGCTTTATTGGTAGTGACTTTTATCCAATTAACATCTGATTTATTATCCTACAAACTGGGAATTGTCTTTTAATTCATAGCAAATAGTTTAATTGTTTTCTAAAGGGTGAACTCTCATGACCTTATTTTAATGTGAATGTAGGTCAGACTATCTGTGGGCCAGGGGTCTCCAAACTGTTGAGGTGAGCATCATAGCAAAATAAAACAAACAAAAAACAACAACCAGAAAAACCCAATAATGATTTTACTATCTATCATACAAACATACATGCACATATATACATACTACTCGACTTTATGGAAATTTAAAAACCTATGTAAAAAGTTGAAATTTTTGAATGAATGAAATATCATCAAAGGCTATGGATTAAAATAATAGTAACAATAAAAATAATAAACCATGGCAATAACAAAAAATTGTAAATGCTAACATTTATTTGAGTGCCTATTACCATGTAGATACATCATCAGTGAAAGGAACATAAGTAATAACCAAATGTATTTTCTAACTTATTCTATCATAAAACTGTTAATGTCTACTATAGTAATGCCATTCTTTTTTGCCATTTAACAGATTAATAGTAATGTCTTCCTTGTAGTTTGTATTTATTTTTAACAGCTGTTATCAATTGGGTAATGCCTAATTAAGTTGGATCATATTTGATTAATGGTTTATAAAGCAGGGTTATATGGTAGGATGTTATCAACAGTAATTCCAAAACTTTGAAAAGAAAATTTGGCACAATAATGTAATAAAGAGATCTAGTTTTCTTTAAGAAAAATAGCAACATTCGGTCGTGTTTCTAAGATCATAGATCTAGTTATTTGCCCTTGCCCCTAATAGGCCATCCCATGGTAAATTAACCTAATACAAACTTGTTTTATAGTATGAACATCAAAATAATTGTGAATAAAAAGACAACTTTTGACTGTTTCCTTCTGCAATGATCCATGAAAAATTAGGACTATGATACTTATACTAATGATACTTATACTATTATTTATACTTTTTAATATATGTGGGTACATAAGTCTTAGGGAAGATTAAAGAGAACTGGCACATCAAAAATATTATATAGAAGTGAAATAAGGATCTGGTAGTGGTGGGGAAATATAATATGGATATTTAACAATTGCTACATTATGTAAAATTCTAATGTATTGGCCATGAGCGGTGGCTCATGCCTGTAATCCCAGCACTTTGGGAGGCCAAGGTGAGTGGGTCACCTGAGGGCAGGAGTTCGAGACCAGCCTGGCCAACATGGTGAAATCCTGTCTCTATTAAAAATATAAAAAATTAGCTGGGCGTGGTGGCAGGTGCCTGTAATGCCAGCTACTCAGGAGGCCGAGGCAGGAGAATTGCTTGAACCCGGGAGGCGGAGGATGCAGTGAGCTGAGATCATGCCACTGCACTCCAGCCTGGGCAATAGAGTGAGACTCTGTCTCAGAAAAAAATAAAAAAATAATTCTGATGTGTCTAAATAGGTTCCCAATAGAAGGTATCCAGAGAAGCCATAAGACTTTATTATAAAATAGAAAAATTACATATTCATAAGTAGCAAATAGTTTCTAAGGTTGAGATGCATACCTATCTCTTGTATTTTCGTATTTCTTATTTTCTCTTATATTTTTATTCTTTGAGAACCTGTATGTCTTACTAACAGGAAGTATACAACTTACATCTTAAAGATCTACCTCTGAAATTTCTCCTGCTGAATTGCTCAAAACCTTAAAGGTTTACATGTTTCAAATGGTGTCTAGCTTTTCCAGCCAAATGGAGGGAGAGATAAGAGCCTGCTCTTCCCAGTCTCCAGCTGCTGTTTCTTTTCTGTACTGTCATGTCAGTGTTGAAGACGGGACTCCCCATCTAACAAATGATGTTCTGTGATGCAATGAGGCCTACCTTACCTACAACCAGTTAAGGTCAGCTTGATTCCATGAAAGAGCACTTGCACTGTCTCAGTTGGAGGTTGCCCTGTGCGTGGGTCTTAAAGGATGCAGCTCTTCATATACAGTTTGTTAGTTCACATATGGAACCTTGTCCATGGGTCCCGTTCTACTGTAGGGACACTGGGTCAACACTGATCTAAGTTTTCCCACATTTTAAACTCCAAATTACTATTATGAATACATTTTAGGGTTCAAGTAAATTTAAGTTTTAAACAGTTTAAACAGAAATAATTTTATGCTGTATTGAAAGAAGAGGTCACCACTCATTATATGATATCAAAAAAGTAAAGTAAGGATGAGCTATGTTAGTCTGACTGAGCAAGGCGAACTCCCGATGTCATTTAGTTTGTTGGCATGCAGATTTCTGAAATGGGGGTGGGCTGACTTATGCCTTGGAAGCTTTTTCACTAGAGTGAGTATACTGCTGATTGCTGTCTTTCAAAGAGTGAGGCTGTCATTGATTGGTTGGCTTTCAGAGGCTGTTCACTGAAGGCAGCTGTCATTAACTGATTAAAATTTTAAAACCAGTTCTGAAATTGTAAAACAATTAAACTTTTTCTCTACATATGGGGATTTAAACAAGTCTCAACTTTTCCCCTAACTAATGAAACTACCCAGTTGATTTATAGGAACTCTTTTGAGGGGATTTACCCAGAGTTGATGCAAAGTGACTCCTTCTTTGAAGTGATGGTCAGTGTAACTTAATTTTCTAAATGATAGTTTCTAGGTGATTTCAACATGCATACCTATTTTTAATACCTGAGGCTGCCTTTAATGATTTCAAGGACATTTTCTGGTACCTTTATCACTAGAAAAAATTCTATGAAAACCATATATCATTTCTGTTGCATTATCCTACTGGACTATGAAGATTGAACCCATTAATTATAAGCATAATAATATGGTAAATCATCTGTCTACCCAAAAAAAGGTAAATCTTAATTCTTATAGAGGCAACATACCATTGAAGTTAAGAGCATAGATTTTAAAGGACAGATTATCTGTCACCTACTTAATAGGTAACCTTGAGAAATTTATTTAATCTCTCTTTTCTTATCTGTAAAATGGAAGTAAAATATTACCTTTGTTATTGGGTTGTTATTAGGATTAAATAAATTATTATCTGCAAAATGTTTAGGACAATCCTAGTACATAGTGCTATGTAAGAACAGCATGTGTATGCTTGCTTGCTTTTATTATTAATAATATCATAGATTTTTTAAGCCATTTTACTTCTGGATAGTTGAGAAGATAGGAAAAAAGCTTTTCAACTTGTCATCATGTTTGCTTTATTTTTCTTACTTCTGAGGAATAATGATGGGTGTCTTTAGCACTTAAACTGTGAAATATTAAGGATATAGATAAACAAAATATAGCAGAGAGATCAAAATCTCAAATGTCTGTTTACTTCTGATAAAAGCCACTGTTTGAGAGGATTTGTAGCACATCATAGTAATGTCATTACTCCATATCCCTGTTATTTTAAAAAATAAAAGAATTTCAGAATGAACAAGAGCAAGCTTTAGTTAAATACAAAGGGAGAAAATGTCAGAAAGAAGAGTTGACAGTGTGTGAAAAAGTGAAAAGGATTCACTCAGATTTTGTTCTCATGAGGATATTACAAATTGACTACATTCGTATGACCTTGAGGATTTTAAAAACTCATCTCAATCAGTGGTCCTCCACTCTAGCTGGGTGTAACAAACCTCTGGAGAGGTAGCAAAACATAGGATGCCTGAGTCCCGTCTCAGGTCTCTGGGACTGTGGGGCCTGGGTATCAGCAGTTACTAGGAGAGTTTCAAAGTTCTCCAGAATATGAAGTGCAGATGGGGCTGAGAATCGCTGGAATATTCCAGGTATCCCTTGGCTAGTGAGTAGCTGTTTTGTGTAACCACTGTAGCAGTTGCCTCTTTGACACGTTCTTCTTTACCAGGTGTAACTTGTTTGCCTAAACGTTGGCACTGGTGCTGTCAGAATCAAAGTGACAAAAACCAACTTGCCTAGCAAACCAAAGCTACAGACCCTTCGCCACAGCAAAAGTAGTTCAGGAAGCTTCTGGTGATATAGGAATGGGAGAATAAGATTCATGACAGTCTTTATATTGGGAATTAATTCATGGTACTTTAAATGCATAGTGGGGTTTTCTTGTCTTTTTTCTTATTAATGATCTTTTCTATTTGCTTTATGCTATGTCTTGAATACAGCTATGTATGTGTGATTATTAGTCATCCTGTTTTAATAAATAGTTTATATTTCTCTAGATATTTATGACTATTACATTTAGAATATGTAGCCAGTGTTCCCCAATAACTGGGCATTGGAGTCATCTCAGAGGCTTTTAAAAGAGACAGATCTTTGGGCCTCATCCAAACAGACTGAATCAGAACTTTGGAGGTGTAAGACAAGCATTGTGATTTTTTTTTAAAAAACAAAAAACTCCCCACGGGCTGGGCGTGGTGGCTCAGGCCTGTAATCCCAGCACTTTGGGAGGCTGAGGCAGGTGGATCACGAGGTCAGGAGATCAAGACCATCCTGGCTAACACGGTGAAACCCCATCTCTACTAAAAATACAAAAAATTAGCCGGCCGTGGTGGCCGCGCCTGTGGTCCCAGCTACTCCAGAGGCTGAGGCAGGAGAATGGTGTGAACCCAGGAGGCGGAGCTTGCAGTGAGCCGAGATCTCACCACTGCACTCCAGCCTGGGCAACAGAGCGAGACTCTGTCTAAAAAAAAAAAAAAAAAAAAAAGCTCCCCACGTAATGGTCATGTCCATCTAAGTTTGAGAACCACTTGTACAAGAGATGCAGATAAAGCACTGAGGGAAAAAAAAATGAGATGCTAAGAGAAAAGGAAACAAATGCATATTAAAATTTAGCAAACATTTTGGGGAAACAGTAGAATATATTCTTACAGAAGAAGTGGAATGTCTCTTTGAAGATGTTTATTTACAAAGTGGTGGGTAAAATTCAGATCTGTCAAAATTTAAGGAGGTGGAGTAAATGACCCTTTAAGTTAGTGTTAGACTAGGGGTTCTTGTTTTCAAATTTAAATGGTCGTGAGGGAGGAGTGAATACTTATTCTTCCACATTTGAAACTATCCCAGAACCTGAGTAAAATACTGAAGAGAATCATGGATTTAAAATGAGACCAGAATGCTTTTGATGCACGTTAGATTTCATGTTCTTTATTCTCAGACAAATCTTTAGATAAATACTCGACTCAGTGAAGATAGTATTATTAATGTTTTGCATGAGTGAAGTTCATTATTCAAAGATGAAATATGTAATTAGTGTATATTGAAATACTTATAATGTGATCAATGATTGATTATGCTTATTATTTCCTACATTACTTTTTTATTTGAACACTATGTACTCCTCACAGCTCTGAGAGGTATAAACAAGAGATATTCTGTAATTTGGTGTAGTAAACTAATGTATCCTGTATTTCTGTGTTATTTTAAAGTGACATTTAATGATGAAATATTGATTAGTTAAATATTATTCTTTATTAAATTACTAAATTTGTGGTAGAAAAAGTAGTAGATTGTCTATCCTTCAAAAATGCTGACCAGAGGACTTCTAGAACTAGCTCATCTAGCAGTAACAACTTAGAACTTCTCATGGGTTGTAGTTTATACAGCTAACCTACAGAAAAGTGGGGAGGAGGTACCTCTAGACCTATTGTGTTCAAGTTAAAAAACAGATGTTTAAAATTAGTTAACTTGTTGTATCCCACCTACCTGGGTTGAGTATAAAAGAGCTAATCAAGTCAGGTCCAACACATTGTCTTTACTCCATGATGAAGTTTCTTTACATAACAAAGCCACTGCCACCAAGTGTCACATTCAGCCTCTGTCTCTATTATATCTTTCTCTTTGTTTTTAAAATAGAAAATAGAAAGTTTGGAAAATTTTTAGTATGTACTTAGTTAATAAAAAATCTAAAATAATATTTTAAGCTAAAGTTATAAAATTGAACAGACTTATATTAACCTTGGAACTGTCTACCTGCAGTTGCACCTGTGAATTCTATCACCAGGACAGTAAAAGATTTTCTAAATCTAAATAAAATGCATCCTGATCTGCAGACAGCAGCATTGTGTATTTGTAAAAGCTGAAATTTTAAATTAGAGTTCAAATCTTGCTTAAGTGTTTTTCTATTTTACATCTTTCAGTTCTCAAAACATCAGTTTTATCATTTGTAAAATGTAAAGAATAATAGCAGTCAGAGTTGCTATGATTAACAGATATAGTATTTGTAAATACCCTGACACACAGTAAGCATTAGGTAATAAATGGACATTATTCATGTTTTAATTGTGTATATCTGTAAAATTTACAACTAAACAACTCTGAATTAGCCTGCTTATTAGGAAAGGCTCTAAGCTTGAACTGGACATCTCTTCTTCCATCCACGTTTGAATAGTAATGTCATAGGATCAGCTTGCAGTCACTTACCACATATATAGCCAGAAAAGCTAGTTGAAAATGAAGAAGGACAAGAAATCATGCCACTAACTGGGATTTCCCAGTTGATTGTCATCTCCCCATGTTTAACTAGGAAGTTATCTCATAGAACAGTTTCTATCCTTTGGGATAGATGTAATTCAGTGCAATTCCAGATGGTGATTAACAGTTTCCTAAATAACTCACAGGACTGAAGTTGATCAACACACAGAATGCCTTTCTTACCTGGTTGTGAATGGGCTACGCATTTAATTTATCAAAATCTAATTTTCCTGAAAAATTAAATTTAAAAGTTCGTTCTAATAGTCCACTCACCAAAACCAAAAGAATTCTAGAAAAGGCTTATGTAACTTTTTAAGATTTTTATTGCAGAACTTTGTAGAAGAAACATATTCTTCCTTTACCTAAATCTGTTAGTTTTTGAGGTGTTTTCTTTAGACATGGAACCAGAATCTAGGTGCAATCATTTATTTTCTCAGTCACCAAACATTTGTTTTGTGCTTATTATGTGTAAGGTACATTCAGAGTCTAGCTAAATCATATTCAATATTCCTTATAACAGTGCTTCAGGCACAGGTCAGTAGGGTTACTGATTTTTTGACCTCATTTGGTGAGCAGAGAGACCATTTATATTTCAAAATAAGGGCAATTTTCACTCCAAGTAGAAAAAGCAAGAACACTGTGGTTTATAATATTCCATTTAGTACGAATGTTACACTATTTTGAATTGGTAGCTCAACAAGTAAAGCCATCCTCAGGAGCCCAAAACTCAATGGTTCAGTGCATTTTTTCTGTGAAAGAGATGCATTGGACCTGTTTGAAAATTGGAGAATAGAACTTTTCGATTCCAGCTTTACTTCAAAATATTTACTCTCAAAATAGTTTTATAATCAGCACATATCAGAAGAAAAATAAGTGAAGTAAAAATGGGGATGATATATTTGGCTTTATAAAGTATTTTGATAATTTTAAGAAAGCAAATCACACTATTTTAAATAATTTTTGTCTTCTGAGCTCCAATGTTTAAAATATAAATATAAAAAGCAATTTTTTTTTGCGGTCAAGATTTTTCTGCCAAGAAAAAGGAGCAAAGTGAATTTCTAATTGAAAATTAGAAAAAATAGGAAAAATAGAGTTCTTGAAATTGTCAGAAAATATGAATAAAGTTAAATGTTTGAAAGTACCCTAATTTGATAATGAATAGATATATTGGAATGATCCAACTCTGAAAAATTATATGCTCATTGAAAACAGATTATAAAAAGAAAATTTACTGAACTTTCACTGTTAGCCATTTTCTGTTTTTGAATGTATGTTAATCAGAATGAACATGTGATAAAGTTAAGTCATTAGTGAATTTTTACATGAGTTTTTAAGTTTTAGAAATCAAATTAAGAGGTAAAGGAAAAAGCATATTAATTTAAGAATTCAATTTGGATTCCAACAAAAGCATATAAATTCAGACTGATTTTTTTAGCTTAATAAAGATGGATGACTAAATTATTTTAGATTAATGTGTTCTCGATTTTATTTTCAGATATGCAATTAGCTACAAATGCAATGAAAAAAATCAGCCAATCATATCTGCAAGATTCTCACAAAAGTGTAAACAAGAAATTTTAAAGGAAAGTCTTGGGTTTAATTGATATCAAAACTTCAAGGACTAACTTAACCAAAATTAAAGAAGTATATTTGCAGCAAAAAGCAGCTGATTTGAGTAGTGTGTGTGTGTCTGAGCCTATAAAGATGCTCCAAACAGGAATTGAAACTTTATTAGAATTGTAGTCAAGTTTGAGAAAGAAGGGTTGGGTTTTGTTTTGCATACACACACATCATAATATATATCTTTGAATGTAGCCTTCATGAGATTTTTGACAGGAAGTGAAATAATTTTGTAATCTCTCTAATGTTTTCATCATTTTCAGTGCCCAATTTATGCAATGTGTCTGGGATAACACCAACAATTTTTCAAAATCTTTTGTAGGTAGTTCAAAGCTGTTTTGCAGGCATGAACCACTGTGCCCAGTGTGTCTTTTCTTGTAAAAGTATAAGCAATACTTAATTGCTTCTCTGTAAGAAATAATGATTAATTCAAAATATTTGTAACAAAGACAAATAATTATAATCTTGAATAGTCTCCAAGAGTTTCAAAGTTAAAACACTTTTGCCATTTTGGGAGATATCAAATTTTTTGAAAAAGAATTTATGCCAATATGGAAGTTATCTTTTTTCCTATATTTTGCCAGGAGTAATTCGTGAAATTAATATTTATTTCCAAGGATTAGCTATGTATCAGTAAAATTGTATTTACATTTTTAAGAAAATGATTATAATGAAACAAAATGTATCTTGGAATTGCTATTTCGGTGGGATAGTCATTAAGTGAATTTAGTCAAATATGTGCAAAAATTTTACAAAAAAGTACATATAGAAGCATAGAACTTCAATTACACCACAACCACAAAAGGATAACCATAAATGATTATCTGTAATCATTTCATTTTAATGAGTTTGCTTGTGTCTGTTCTCCATGGCTTTTACAGTAATGATTTAGGCATCATAGATCTGATGAGAGTCCAGGTTCCTGTCTGCAAGCAACAGAAGCCAACTTTTACTAAGTTAAGCAAAACAACAACAACAAACATGTACTGAACAGATAATAAGTAGCTCACAAAATCAATGTGAAGACAGCAAAACAGAAAAAAAAAGATTGAAAGATAGGTATGGAGGAAATAAAAACTAGAATAAGGGTTAAGAAATGGCCACACAAACTATTTTATTAGGAGATCACCACTGACTATGCCAGGAATGCTGTAAAACCCTAAAGGCAATGCCATAGATAATTATCTAAATAGCTCCATGTTGTTGCACCATTGCCTCAAGACTAAAATTCCCAAGATGGATCAGGGTAGGAGTCAGGCCAGAGGGTCGAGGTACTTATCATACCTCTTCAGCTTCAGTAGTAGATATAGAATCTGTTTTCCACCAAGAGTAAATCAGAAACCAACCCCTGCCCCGTCCCACCCTAAGAATGATGCTAAGATGTTAGACAATAGCACATGTACATCATATATCAATTAACTTCTTTTGGTTTGCCCAAACTTCTATAGCAAGTAAAGTGCACTGGTTTTATGTTCTTCTTATAGTCTAATCATACTTTATATTGCCCTATCATAAGGAAAGAGACAATGACGTGGCGGTCCATATCTGTCAATCAATTATTATAATCATTCAATAATATAAGCACATTACCAGCACGGTATATGTGCTGGTAATAACTGTCTAACAACTGAAGCAGTTTATAACATCCTTCTCATAACCTGAACTTCTAAAAACATTTTAACAATTTTTTACACAGTCATATCTGGGTGTGACTTTCTTTTGGAAACCTTTCAGTTGTCTGTTTTATCACAGTTAAAGCAATTGGAATTTTACCTTCTAATCTTCTAAGCTTTTACTATCCATGACGGTTAGATAGTTTTTGCTGCTGTTGAAGGCCTTATATTAATTACAAGGTCATAATCTTCAAACAGGTTTGGTGTAAAATATAAACTGAGTTTTGGGTAAAAGGCTATTAAATTTCTCCTTTTCTCTCTATCTTAACCAGGAATTAGTATCATATTACCTATCCCTGTCAATTAAATGCCTTGACTTTCCCTTTTCCCATGAGAGCCCACATTTTATTTATCCACAATGTTGTGTATACCTTCCCCCGTCCTCCAGAATATTTAAAATTTACACTGCACTAGATTGTGTTGTCTACATAGATATCCACAATAATGCAAACTATAGGTTGAAATCGTATCAATATGTTTAATGTTTAATAAATCAAATAATGTGTTTTAAGAGGCAGTGTTGTGGTGTAGAGGTGGAGGTAGCGTTTGCCATATTTATGAAAAAATACCAGAGGTTCTTATTTTCTTCAGCTTTTATTGATTGCGTCTCCTTCTAGCACATAGCTAATACAAATTATTTGTGCCTCTTGAGTATGTAATATGAGTCTAAAGTTGCACTACATCCTCATACTGTTTGCAAACTCTGTAAGTGCATCTTGCCAGGAACCAGCACTCAAGGAGAAAGTTAATATTCCAGGATATTGATTTGATTTCATTTTCAAAGGAAATTTTGTCAAAGTAAAGCTGTGAGACAGGCGTATCTGGAAATTTGTTTGTTCATATTAATTTGTATGCTTGATCCTTTGTTGTCTTTTCTCTCTTTAGGCAAATTGAGATACCTGTATATTATTTAAATATTTTGAATCAAATATTTGTGTTTTAAGTTTTAGAACATTTTCTGACCATACAAATATATAATCTCCAGCTCTTTAAGCATGCAAATGATGTTGACATATGAAGAAAGCCTAGATGAAGTTACATAGCCTGGAACTAATCATTTCTTTCTTTTTTCAGGGCTTGAAAAAGTAGATCTTTGACAAATAATTTCTCTGATTTGACCATCATGATATGTATTGTTTCTGAAAAGTGTCTTAGTGAGTTAGTCTGTGCTTATTTCAAAGAGGCAAGCAAAATTTTTGTTACACTTAAGGTTTATATGAAATGAAGTTGGTGTTGTAAGACTAGAAGTTATAGCAGAATAGGTTTGAATGACTGAAAAAAAATTACCAGTTTTCCACTTTAAAAAGTTTACCCCTGACACAAAGGAAAAGTTCAGAATAATTATGTGTGCTCTTTCTACATCCAGATTGTATAAACTTACTGGAAAACATCCATACTCTTTTTAAATGATGAATGGACCATGATTATGAGATGTTTAGAAGAGTTATGAAGTAGTTGTTTGCAAATGCCCCCAGAGGCTCAATTTTGTGTGGTATTCTCTCTTTTAAATGAAATAGAGGTACATATATTAAGGTTTTTAGGTAGTTTACATAGATAGAAAAAAACCATGGAAATTTAACGTGAACTGAAGTTAGTATAGCCAGACAGAAGTAAATTAATATGAAGATGTAGGGGAAACAGGACTAAGGATAAGAGTGAAAACCATAATATTCTACCTATGGAAAGTGTTGAGAGTAGAGGAGATGCCGATTTGTGTTTCATTGTTTGTCTATTACCATAACAACTATTCATACATGACTAGTATAAAAAGACCTATAGGTCTATAGTCCTAATATTTTTTCACTTCCTATTCTATTGTAAATTGATTTATTTTTCAATTCATCTGTTCGGCCTCATGTGGTAGAGCTACATAGTTCTCTTTCTGTGCTTCATTGCACCTTTTGGTTTGTACAAGCTTTGGGTGAGTACCAGAGGGGCAGCTGATCACACACTGGGGAAGAAAATTCAATGATTCATGAGCATACACAGAAAAGAGCAAAGACTGTTAGTTCCTGAGGATAGTCTGCAAGATTCCATTCTCAATGAGCAGAAATTTGAATGTGAAACAGGTTCTGATCGTGGCATTTTGCCAGGAATATCTAGTTGTATTGAAGTTCATAAAGCAAACACTACACAGGTTTACATGCTTATGTAGGAAGTTTAAAATGTGATTGCATGTCCTAACATGCATAGTAGTATTTTCTTTTTTAATTAATTTTAAGAACTAATAAGTTCAATTCCAAGACATTTTAAAAATGGCTATTTTTTGTTTTTTTTATTGACAAAGTAGATG
The DNA here is from genome assembly GCF_024542745.1 of Macaca thibetana thibetana. Lineage (NCBI taxonomy): Eukaryota > Metazoa > Chordata > Mammalia > Primates > Cercopithecidae > Macaca > Macaca thibetana. The sequence goes on from NC_065579.1 coordinate 78,878,971, forward strand.
CATTCACATTAAAGAAAACTTAATATAGCATTAAAAGAATAACAAGGAAAAAGTATGAGTAACTCATTTTTATTCTGCATTAAAAATATATGTAAATATGTATATATATGTGTGTGTGTATACATATGGCACATAATAAATGCATAATATATTACATATATAAACTTTTATTTTGCAGTCTAGTGTGAGCATCTTCTTATAACATATTATTCTACTTTCATCAATACTATCTTCCCATTCTTTCCCTCAACTAATAGAAAAAAAGGTTAAAGCAAAGATGCTGGGAAACTGAATTGATAATTATTTAACTTCTTTTAAAGGATAAAAATATCAATTTTACTATTTATAACATTTTTAAGTTATTTAAGAAGTTCAAAAAAATGGTGCCTATTAGTTAACCAAGTACATATTACAAATTGGCTTGTATAAAATAAACAGTAAGGTTGAATAATATTGGTTACTCTGGATAGAAAAATATTAATAATAAAAATACACATGATGTGGAAGTTAGGTTATATTGTAAGTTCCTAAACTGTGTTAATGAAATGAAAAAAAATCATGTCAACCTATTTTCAATGGTAACAGCTATAAGAGCTAACAGATTTGGGGGCGTCCCTCAGGAAAGACATTGAGAACCACAACAATCATTCTCTAATATGTATTCTGAGTCTCAGCACCAACTTCTGTAGGACTTACTCCCCGAACTATAATCAAATGTAACAGAAAACAAAACATTAGAAGCAGACAAATTGTAGAGAAAGGCAAATGGATGCCCCCTATCTTTGAATAGAACTATTTTCTGCCACACCTCTTGCCATGTATGCCTTCAGCAGGTATTTACTGCACACCACTCTGGGCCATGCAGTCCTGGAGACACAGGGATGAAGTGGTGAAGGTGCTAAATCTGTCCACATGACACTTACATTTGACTTCTAATCTATTATTGCTCAATTCATATATTATTCTTTCTATGAAGACTTTCTCAACATCCAAGCCGAAACAGATAATCTCTCCCCATGCTTCCATAGTACTTCAAAAAATTGCCAATTGTCATCCTCATCATGTGCAATGTTTTAAAGTTAGTCTTGCTTACTAGACCATGAACATCTTGAGAGCGAATTTTTTGGATTAGTCTTTCAATCTCCAATGCCTCACAGGATTCCTGACCCCAGATGAATTCTTGATAATTGCTTATATAGTGAATGGGTAAGTCAATCAATCAATAAGCAATAAGTGAATTGATAGAGTATCTTCAACAGAACAAACTAAAAAATTAAAAATTCATATTCTAAAATTTAAGGCTCAAAAAAGTTATAATTAAAAGTTAATAAAATCTTGGAGTTGCACTTACATTTGTGTATCAAATCTTGGAATTTGGAAGAAAATATAGTGGTGGTAAGACCGTAACAGGCATTCATGTGCAATTCCTAAGAAATGGTTTAGCTTCGCCTCTTCAAAAGGGTTCCTGTAAATTAATGAGCTTAGTGTGTGGTGTTAAGTATATTGTGTAATTTTTTTCAGATGTTGAAATGTTTATCATGGAAGGCCCTGCACATCCCCGGCCATGGGATGTACATCTCTTGCTGACTGACTTTCCTGGATCCCTCTCTCTGCTTGATACTCTTCCAAACACAGAGACACCGCAGATTCCAGAGGTGTGCTTAGCATCTTTGCTGCCTCCCAGTGCCCTTCACTCTGATTGACTCACCCTCTTCCTCTTATCATTGTTTGCTTATGTCTTTCTGTTTACTCTCCTTTCAGGAATAAATATGTGGACTTCAGCACCAGCCTCACATTAGTTCTTCTGCTACCATTTGCTGGCTTCTTCAATATCACCGTCTCTTGCATATAATGGACTCCACATTTTTTTTTTTTTTACTCTTCTAAAGTTTAATTTTAAAAAATCTTACAAGAAAACTTACCTAATATATATATACACACTTGAATTGTTATATGCTGATATGCTTTACCATCATTACCTTCAGAATCATGACTTAGAAAATCTTACCCCTTGAGCATAACTTTCTCAGAGTTATTCCCCATCTTTTCCCAATTCAATTGCATATAATCTTATTATACAAACACACAAACAAAACATGACAAAACTACTTTTATTCTGACTTGTGCTTCTGATTCTCACCCCATTTCCCTGGCATCGTCAAATTTCTCACTCTCTCTCCATTTCTTCCCATTCATTCTTTGCTCTCCTCAAACTGTCTTCTATCTCTATTCCAGAGATAAAACAATTACAAAACCACTAGCTGCCTTTCTATTAGAATATCTAATGGAAATCTTTCTGTCTTGATCCTACTGTCACTCAGCAGCAGTTAGAACTCTTGGCAACTATTTCCTTGTTAAGAAACCATGTTCTTTTTGACTTGCAAAACACCACACATTTTCAGTTTTTTTATTGTGGTTGGCCATTTCTTCTTACACTTTGCTGACGTCATATCCTCTCCTTTAATACTGGAACCTAAAAGACCCTCTATCCCTAGATGATTGCATGTATTTCCATGGATTTAGCTACATCTTTCTGCTGGTTACACCAATATTTATATACCTGCCCTTGTTGTCCTCAAATTTCAGGTTCTATTGTCATAAACATAACTACCTCTTGACCTCTCTAACCTCATAGCTTCTCAAACTTTGCATATCTGAAATAGAACTCTTGAATTTCCCCTCACAATATCATAATCCTCACCCAATCTTACTTGCTTTAATATATGAGATCACCTTACACCCAGCTGTTCAACCCCTAACTCACATCTAATCAATCATTTAATTCTTTGGTTAATTCTCCTAAATGTGGCCTGAATATGCTGCCTTACATCCATATTTTCTTTCACTTCCTAATCCAGGACATTTAAGTTCTTTCTAGTGCTAATCTTCCCATCAGACCTTCCTGCCTCCATTCTTGTATCCTTCTAATCCAGGGGTCTGCAGACTTTTTCTAGAAACAGATGGTAAACATTTTAGACTATGTGAACCATACAGTCTATTGCAACCACTCAATTCAGCCATTCACTGTAGCGGGAAAGCAGTCATAGACAATACATAAAATAATAGGCATGATGGTGTTCCATTAAAATTTTATTTACAAAAAAAGAGGGTAAGCTCCTGCCATGCTATAGCTAGAGTGGGCTTTCTCAATGCAAATATGATGTCACTCCTCTGCTTAACACCCACCCTGAATGACTTCTGACTACGTATAAAAGAAAATCCAAATGTATGGCTTTCAAAGCAATTCTTGACTTGGCTCTTTCTTTCCTTTCTCATTTTATCTGAGGTCCCATCATCTTCAATCTCCGTTCTCCTTTAAGTTTCTTATGCGTGGGCAGGACTCAGGACCTGCTACATAATTTGCAAAGCCCAGTAAAAAATGAAAATGTGAGGCTCCTTGTGTCAAAATTATTAAGAATAGCAAAATGGCAATAGATCAAAAACTAAGCACAGGACTCCTCTGTGTATCAGAAGTGACACACCTATGAATCCCAAATATCCACCCTATAATCTTTGAATATACATTCTTAAACCCTGAACAATATCCTCCATCCCCGCTTATCATGCTGCTCTTCCTCATCTTTTAAGCTTCAGTTAAAAAACAGCATTTTCTCAGGCAAGACTTTCCAACTACCTTGCCCAAAGTAGAGCCTCCCTCTATACCCATGTGTTATTCCTTTATATTTTATTACAGCATGCTTTTCATTTTTTTTTTTTTTTGCAGCAGTTGTCATTACTGGAAATTAGATATATTTTTTTTTGAACTATAAATTTTGATAGCATTGTAATAATCACTGACTCATGTATTAATGACCCAAAACAAATAAGCATGGGTTTATAATGAAAACTGGTTATTGTGGTAGAGAAAATAATTCTGAGCAACTACTACAATTTTTTTTCCCGAGCCACATTTCTATTTTATTATTATTTTTGGTATATATGGGGGAAACAAGTTTTTGGGGACTAAATAAGTCAGTTGTGATGAGAAACCATAGATATGTAAGTTAAATTAAAAAAATATTTTTATGTTATTCCTGGAAGAATCTGTGGCAGCATAAAAATGAAAACAAATATATGTAAGGATAACCAAAAACAAAGTCCACCTTAAGGAGTCAAGTCTGCACTTTTAGGAACTAAAACTAGGCTACTTATAATAAATGCAAAATTTTACATATAGATAACCTAGTTTATAGAAATGTTTCTTTGACAAGAGGAAGCATATGCATTCTTCCATAGAAGACTTTTCTGGCATGTTAGCATGAGAAATGTTCAAAAGAGTCCTTTTATAAGATATAATGTGACTCCCTGGAAAATAAGGTATAATATAGCAAGCAGTATCTGCAAGTTTAAACTGTAAATACTTTAAAAATAATTGTTCCTATGTACTGTTTTGATTTTAATAATCAAAAGTATGAAAATACTATATAAAATTATACACTTTTTCATATTCAATTCTAAATTATTCATGTGATTTCATGAACGTAAAGATATCAATATCAGAGGCTGAGATATTGATATCATTTTTGTTTTTATTTTTCTCTTTGTTCTAATGGTTCAACTTATTAGAAGACAGAAAAAGGGACATCTACAAAATCAATTCAGGCCAATTTGTTTTCTTAACTCCAACATGAACATACATTATGGACAGTTTGCATTACTTATTGAATTATTAAAAATATGTGGTAGGATATCAAACCCACACAAGATCTTTGTTATTTTGCTATCAATATTTAAGGGCTGGAATTTTATTGTTGTCCTCAAATAAGATCAAACATTTTAGTATATTCACGAGAAACAAAAGTTATTAGAGGAAGAGCAAAACAGGATAGCTGTATAGATTTTTTTTAATGTGGATCATCCAGATTAATTTCACTGTTCAAATATATTACCACCAAAACTCAAGTCAATTGAATGTACAGGAGTCAAGCTGACATTTTAGCTGATCTTCATGATTGAAGTGGATCAGCTACTGAAGATTTTTAGAATAATAAAGTTCTAAATGGATTTATTTGTAATAATATTGGAGACATATGCTTTCTACAAATGCTTACTTCAAACATAAATCTTTTTGTTATCAGTTTACTAAATACTTTTGGAGTAGTTATACCAATATTTTTCTCTCTTTTGGATATTTACGTATGAGAGAAATATATATTTCTGAAATTTGGACAGCTAGGTTTAAGTACTGGTTCTGCTACTTACTAGCTGTCACTACAGGCAGATAATTTAGCTTCTGTGAATCTCAGTTTTATATGTGGAACAGTCCATGACATATTAACTAAGAGGTAGTTGTAAGAACCTGGAAGATTATACACACACACACACACACACACACACACACACACACGTATAAAATCTGTTGATATATACAAATGATAATGCTATTTTTGATGATAGTATTGACGTAATTATTTTGTAAGACTGCAGGAACTGGCTGAAATATTTTATTGCTTTTGGTTCAATGTGATATTCTCATTTTGTAGTTCTTTTTTCCAATTCTGAGTTTTTATCCCTTTTTATTTTTTCTTTATTGCCTTTTGCATCCTGTCCATGATGCATCCCTTGTCATTTCCTGTACTGCCAGTTTGGAAATATCCCAGAGTATATCATTATATAGGTTCAACCAGACTTTGATGATAGCTGTTTTGTTGGATGAGGGCTATTCTATTGATTTGTTACATGTTGCATAGGAATAGATACCCGGAGACACATATTTGTTAACTTTCTGATATAGTTTGCAGTTGCAGGTGGTGGTTTACACAATTTAACATCATTTTAAACTCTCTGGTTGAGAATATTTCAAAGCATTTCCTTGATATGAGTGAGTTCTACACATTTTATTCCCTTATGTTTAACTTTTTACAACCTGTTTGGGTTTCACTTTAATAGAAGTGTTTGAATAAGCCTACTATGTTGACAACTTTTAACTCCGTTTAGATTTCATATGATATTGCTCTGTTTTTTATTAAGTAACTGACATGCAATTTCTGTTATATAAAGTGCTTGAAATGAATTCCTAATTCCCAAACTGTATTTCTCTTTTCCTCTTGAAACAGAAAAAATAAAAGTTTATAATAACAATTGCAAAATCATACCATTTATTCTGTTAACTTTCTTTATTTCTGCTTCATTACATGAAAATAAATTGATGATTTGCAGATGGATTTTCTGTTGAAATTTTTAAAATAAAATAAATTATGTCTACATATATATATATGAATTTACTTCAGGCACTTTCTATAACAAAACTTGTCACTGGATACTTAACAAAAATGGAGCAATAGGGTATGCCATCTAAATGGAGTTAAAATTTATATATATATATATACACACACATACATACATATATAAACACATATATAGTACTTGCCTAGAAGGGAGATAAAAGGTGTGTTTAATATTTGTTTGCCACTTCAATAGTATATCCTCTATATTCCTTGACTCTAAATATTATTCTATAACTGTATTCCAAAACACAAAGGATTTACATAGACATTCATATAGAAGAATAATCATTGGGACATTGTTTATAATAGAGAAACATTGAAAACTAAAACAAACATCCCATATTAGGAAATAATTAAATTATGGAAATTCACAACTCTTAATGTGATGTTGCCATTAAAGCATGTTTGTATTCATTGGTACATGTGTATAATGTCCTGTAAAGAATATAAGGATATAAAGGCTAAAAGGATGCAAAATTGTATATTCAGTGGGACACAAGTTTGAAAAAATATATATAAGAGAGTAAAAGGAAATATACTAAAATGCTAGTATTGGCTGCCATCAGAGAGTTATAATACAGATGAATTTAGACTTTTTTTCTCATTCACATTTTTTTTCCAAATTCCCCAGTTTCCATAAGGAATATGAGAGTTTAAATAGTTTCCTTTTTTATTTCTTATATGGTGTCATACCTTTAAAATTTTCAAACCCTTAAGAATTCATACATCTCAGGCTTATAAATTAGGTCAGGTGCTATTATTCTCATTTCTATTATACTGCCTTATCGTGTCACAAACTTATATTACAGAGAAGCAGTGTATATGGAGACAGAAAGACCAGGCAATTTTGAGACTGCAGTGGAGAAAGGAAAGTAAGCAATTTGCCAAGTAACTCCATATAAAGTCACATTTTGCCATCCAAACGATGGAGATGGACCATGACACATAACAATCAAATAGCAGATTTAAGTCTCCCGTCATTTTATACTATTGCCTTTTAAATGGAGTTATGTATATAATATATTAATTGTACTTCCTTCATCTTGTGAGACAATGTGTGTAATTAGAAACATTGTAATACCAATAGGTATATGAGGCATTGGTAATATGGAAAGTTAGATATTTGTTCATTATTTATTCATTCTTCTAAGAAACAGGTATTGAAATTCCTCTGTCTAGCTACTGTGTTGCAGGCTAAAAAGCAGAGTTGTTATATCTTCTGACTACATTATTATGTCTACATAATCTATTATAACAGAAGAACACATGAAATGTAGTACATGCACACAATGGAAAACTAGTTGACCATTAAAAAAATAGTGAAATCATGTCATATGTAGCAACATAGATGAACTTTAGGTCATTTTATGTGAAATAAGCTAGACCCAGAAAGACAAATTTCCTATGTTCTTACTCATATGTGGAGAGTTTAAAATGTTAATCTCTTTTAGGTTGAGAGTAGAATGATAGTTACCAAAAGCTGGGAAGCTTGTTTGTGTGGAAGTTGGGGGGATAAACAGAGGTTGGTCAAAGGGTACAAACATACAGTTAGACAGAAAATCCAAGCTGTAATGTTGGATATAGGGTAGATTAAGTGTAGTTAGAAACAAAGTCTTTTACATTTTAAAGTAGCTAGAAGAGAGAACTTGAAACGTTCTGAACACACAGAAACGTTGAATACTCAAGGTGATACCCCAAATACCCTGATTTGATCATTACACATTCTATGCATGCAACCAAATATCACATGTACCCCACAAATATGTGTAATGTTATGTATCCATAAAAAGATACATTGATAATGTAATCATATCCCACAGTATAATTATTTTTGGAAGATATATATATATAAAAATATATGTGTGTGTGTATATATATATATCTAAATATATGTATATATGTGTGTGTGTGTATATATAGTCATTTGCAACCATGACTTGAGTACTAAACCAGTGTAAATTTTGACCAGATTCAACAACTGCTTTGACTATTATCTTCTTAGTCAATAATAGTAAAAGGTAATTTCTTGCATAAACAAAATATACACGCATTCCTGGTTAAGTAACAAGTTTGCTAACTCTCAGTCATTATCCAAGTGATAACCCTGTAGTTCTTCAGTGCTTAATGTCTTATACCAGTGTTCAAAAGCACTATAAATATCTAAATATTATATGTCACACATTTGCTAAATACCCAGCATTTTGCAAAGAAATTTTGAAATCTGAGGAATTGAAATTATCCTCACTCTTGTAAGAAAAGTAAGAGAAACATACATGAGTAAGACACAAAGTTGCTTATGACTTATATGAATACTAATTATTATAGTGTTATATACTATACTAAAGTATAATTAAAGTATACTATAGTATAATTAGTATCTTACTAGATATTTAGTATCTTACTAGATGGTAAGATACTAATTAAAGCAGTGAACACAGGAAATGGAAGATTTGGAATAGTAAAGGAATTTCATTGAGGCAGTGAGTTCTAAATGGCATTTAGTACTTGGATTATTGAAAAGGAGGGAAAAATATCTCCTGAATACTCAGTGAATTTAAAACTGTTTGTTTTCACTTAAGGCCCTTGTTGTTTAAGACTCAGACTTACTTTTTGATGTTTAATGTGCTATCCATTAGGACTGTTCAAGCAAAGGAACAAAAGTACAGCTTTTCGGTACTCTGTCAAATATAGGTATTCCATACTGGTGTCTTCAAAAATACTGCAATGAAGTCGAGTGCGGTGGCTCACCCTTCTAATCCCGGCATTTTGGGAGGCCAGGGTGAGTGGAGCTCCTGAGCTCAGGAGTTCAGGACAAGCCAGGGCGACGTGGCAAAACTCAGTCTCTACAAAAAACCCCAAAAATTTGCCAGGAATGGTGGCGGCGCCTGTAGTCCCAGCTACTCGGGAGGCTGAGGCAGGAGAATGGAGTGAACCCGGGAGGCGGAGCTTGCAGTGAGCAGAGATCGTGCCACTGCACTCCAGCCTGGGCAACAGAGCGAGACTCCATCTCAAAAAAGAAAAAAAAAAAAAAAAAAATTAGCCAGGCATGTTGGTGTGTTCCTATAGTCCCAGATACTCGGGAGGCTATCATGGGAGAATTGCTTGAGTCTGGGAGGCGGGGGTTGCAGTGAGCCAAAGTCAGGACACTGCACTCCAACCCGAGTGACAGGGTGAGAACCCATCTCAAAATAATTCCAATGACATTTTTCAAATAGTTGATTTGAGTGAAGCTAGAGTGATTTAATCTTAAAGAGGACCTTTATTTATTCACCATATTACATTTGGTATATGTTTTCCAACTTACTGGGCCGTCTACTGGTGTCCTACATTAGTTGAAAAAGAAAATTAGTAATTCTGCCTCATTTTCATGTTCCTCATTGGTCTGTTTAGCTTTCCCTTTATTAATTGCATTCAAATTTCAACGTTTCAAGCACGCTTATTAGTGAAAGTTACATCCATCTTTCTGTCTTCCATGCTCTCAGCATAGTTTGTTGCATTCAGTTAAGTGTGTTGAAGTGGACTTCTGCAATTTTCGTCTATGGAATTTAAAAGTTTTGTTTGATTTTGACCAATATCAGAATAATTGTCAATATTTTAATAACAGACTTGAGAATTATATTGTACTTTTAAGGATGATTCCTCATTTTGATTTTTTTTTTTTTAATGTTGGTCCTCCAGTTGTATGTAATTGTAATTTTCTATGGGATATTATTTTATTATTGTATCCTCAGTCATCCTTAAAAACTTTAAAGCATACATTTCAGAAAGATTTATGAATGGCAATAACACACTCCTAAATCTCACAAACATATATAACACAGCAAAATGTACTATAAAATATGCATTCATTTGCATGCACTAATTATTGAACAATCTGTATAAAAAATATTTTAAAACTCTTTTTTAGTATTACAAGTTACCCCGTGTTTAATAGCCTTCCCTCTTCATTCAACCAGCTCTTGTTCTCATGACCATATACATTGCCAGCTAAGTAGCTTTTTATATGCCAAACTTGTTGTTTCAAACACTTATTTTTAGCTATTGGAAATTAGCACATCTTCATAGACTTCAGTTATGTATTTGCAACATTTTCATCTATTTGAAAAGCAGTATTTGTGCAATTATCTGAATATCTAATAGCATCTTTCATATTGCCCTCGGTATTTTCTACAAGAACATGAAAATGAAAAAATTATATTCTGACACAAGAAATAAAAAGCAATTTTCTTGTATGTACTAAAACAGAACAAAGAGAAAAATAAGTATGGCAAATATTATATATTTTTAAGTTTAATTGGATACTTATTGGACATATGAGTGTTATTAACTATGAAGGAAAATTAGAAAAAATAAAAGTTCATAAGTACGATTCTGATAATAGATTAATAGAAATTATGTTTAAATACTATGATATAACCCAAGAGTTTATATAAACATATATACTATTCATATGTGTGTGTACATATATATGTGTGTGTGTGCGTGTGTGTGTGTGTGTGTATATATATATACACACATACACATATCTCTGTTAATAGAACTCCAAAGAGAGAACTACATTTAATGTTTAACTTTTGCCCATTAGTCTTCTTGTACACTATTAGGAAGATAATAGAGTTAAAAGCATGAAAATTCAATGAAGATAATTTTTTAAATGATATGGAATTTTTTGAATGTACAATTTTTTTCTCTTCTGTTTTTCATTGTATCATTAAAAATTTCATGACCAGAGATTATAGAAATTAGTTTTATTAAATTTATACAAATTCTATCCTGTAAAGACTTGGTTTGGGGTAGGATGCAATGTAATACAAATGTGCAGAGCTAAAATAATCGATTACCCTTTTTCCCAGAAAGGGAGAACTGATCATGATTTGTAAATACTTTGACAGGATTTAGTGTGTGGAAACTAAACATCATTTTGCCTTTTATTTTATTAGCCATAGTTTTAAAACAGAGTTTTTAAAAAATTTCAACATAGCATTAAAGTCATTGACAATTAAATACATATTTTCAGTATTAAACAACTTTTTTATTATCCCATGTAGTCTATGTTGGTTTGTAATTTTAAAACAATGTCCTTTGTTATGTTACATTTTAACTGCTTTGCTCTTTAAATTGTTTTCACAATATCTTGGTCGTTGTATTTTAAAATTTCCTGTTGTCTTTGTAAATTTCATATAATTTTATATTTTTCACACCACACTCTACTGTAAATATCTGTATGTAATTTTTAAAATATTATTTAGTTTTCATCTGACGTACACACTGACCTTCTTGCTGTTTCAACAGTTAATTAAGTGGTGTAGAATAATTGAGATGGCATTTGTCTTTCAACTTCAGTTTCAATAGTTCAATTATCTTTTCTGATTTTTAGCCAATAATATATTTCTTTCATATCTTCACTCAGTCTGTACTAGTGAATCTAACATTATGTTCTGAACATACAGGAATTATCTTCTTAATATTCAGATGTCACATTGGGAAGAGATGCATATAGGCACGAAATTAGATGTAGCAGTGAATCATACAATATCTGCTTTATTTGTAATACATATCTTCAAATTTTATCTTCAGTTGCCATCTTTTTGTATTCAGGCAGTTATTTATTTGCTAGAAAATATACATTATGATATGCTATTCATCTGGAAATTGTTTTGAAAAGACTAACATTCTATTTTGATAGTATAAGAGACAATTTTTATAAAGCCCATTTTCATCAGGAACTGGTTTATTTGAATGTGTGCATTTCATACTGAATGATTTTTATGTTTGCATGGGTAACATAATTGTAAATGTATCTTTTGTGGCCAGAGAGCTGTAACACTATCTCCTGCTGCCTTGGAAAATGATGTGTTTTTTTTGTTTTGTTTTGTTTTTTTCAGAATTTAGATTTCCTTTCATTTTAATGAATTGTTGCTCATCAGACAGATACATGGTCATCAATTATTATGTGATAATAGCAACACTTGGTTTACTAAATAGAAAAAAATATTTTACATAACCTTGACTAATAGTTCTATGAATCTTGGAGCAGTCTTTCAAGATGATCTATTTTAGGCCCTAGCCCTTTAATAGGTTTGCTTTTAAATCAGTCATTGTCAGAGAAGATATCAGAATACAATTCTGGTAGACAGAATAATAGTTCCCCAATGATGGCCACATTCTAATCCCTGTAACCTGTGAATATATTACCTTACATGGCAAATGAGATGTTGTACATGTGATTAAGTTAAGGATTTCGAAAAGGGGAGATTATTTTGGATTAGTGGAGTGGTCCCCTCTCTGACTCTTTGCCTATTTCTTTCCCTTGAGAAAATAAAGTCAGAGAGCAGAGGTCAGAGAGGGAGGGAGAATTAAAAGATGCTACACTGCTGACTTTGAGGATAGAGTAAGGGGTCAAGAGCCAAAGAATGCAGATGGACCCTAGAAGTGGAAAAGTCAAGGAAATGAATTTTCCCGCAGAGCTTCCTGAAGAGACAGTACCGCTGAAACCTTGATTTTAGTGCCACAAAATCAGTGTTGGATTTCTGACCTCCAGACTGTATGATAATATATTTGTGTTGTTTTAAACCACTAGATCTGTGGTAAATTGATACAGGAATATTTAAGAAACTACTACAACAATGATTCGTATATAGAAGAATAAACCGTAGACTGTGTGAAAGAAGGCAAGGCAAAGTTTAATTATAAAGTAGATGAAGTTTGTCTCTGGAGTTCCTACTTCTTTTGGATATTTTCTAGTCAGAAAGAACCATTTCCTCCCTCATGCCTTAGCACAAGCATCTTGTCCAAATCTTTCTCCCCATATGCTCCAGCTTCTTGTGTCTAATTTTCCCTAATACCTTACTACTTCCCTGCTATCTCCATTATACCTGTCCCCTACCCCATCATCATACACTCCATTTATCTGTGAACTCTGTGCTTGTAATTTATAAAGCTATTATTTTAAAATAAATTATTTTAAAAATACACTAAAAAAAAATTTATAAAGCTGCTATCTGACCTCTATTTCTCCATGAGAACATTTCTATTGCTATCAGGTTTTTCACACCTATTCTCCATCCTACTATTAAAGTCATTCAGAATTACTTGTAGAGAAGATTTTAATTCACATCTATATATAGAAAAGAAGCTTAGAATAAACAGGGCTTTTCTGACCCTATTCTGATCACTCATCTTACCACTAGTATAAAATTATCGGAATGAATTATCGGAATGAAAAAATTATCGAAATAGCTAACAGTAGTTAGCTATTTGAAGCAGCTGATTAAAATTTGTAAGGAAGCAATGGAAATAAATATACAAAGTATTGTTACAAACCATAAAAATGCAAAATATAAAAGGAGCATCTATTGTATAACATACTCTGACTTTTTATTTCAGATAACAACAAAAACAATAATAAGTCCTAGTATATCCCAACCACTCCTCTAAATATTTTCATACATGCACATATTTAATCCTTGCAACTACTCTGTCGTCATTTAATACCAGAGGAACCTGAAGCACAAATAAGTGAGGTGATTTGCCCAATGAGGTAGGATAGAGTGTGTGTGTATGTGTGTGTGTGTGCATGCTGTAAGCACCTACAAAATGATCTAAAAGCAACAGCATTATTTTCTAGTGTCATGGGTATTGTCTATTAATAGGCTGTGAATAAGTTAAAAACTATATTGAAATATATCCTGTGCTAGCTATAGTATAAGAGCTGTTTTGGAGCATGGATTCAGGAGCCAGATTGCCTATATTCAACTAGTGTTCTCACTCCTCAAGTTCATAGCATTTCTTCCATAGACAAGTCATTTAACCATTCTGCTCCTCAATTGTTTAAGATAATACAGTTTTGTGTCACAATGGGTTATTAGGAGGATTAGGGGAGTTAATATAGGTAAATTACTTTGGAACATTATTTAATACAAGGTAAGGGCTTTGTTGGTGTTAGTTATTATAATTATTATTTTAATAGAAGAAAAGTCATCTAATATATATGTGCATTTAATAAGAAAAAAGTATACACATAATTTTGAATCATCATTTCTTTCATTTATCCCAAGTGTACATTTTTATCCTCATTTTCTTTGATAAATGTCAGATGAAATAATCTTGAGTAAACTAGTCTGGTCAATTGTGTATTTGTGTGTAGCAAAATTGAGATTGCTTCCAAGTTGAATTAGTAGTCAAGGGTAGAATTCTTTGGAATGATCACGTGAGTTTATTATAGATAGCGTCCAGTTTTCTTTTCCTCTGAAGACAGCCAGGAGACTTATAAGAAATGTTAATGCTGGAAAAACAGTGTCTTAAATAAGTGATCTTTAATATACATCCAAATAATCTAGAGGGCTGGTAAAAACACACATCGCTAGTCTGCATCCCCACAGTACCTGATTTGGTAGGACTAGGCAGAAGCCTGAGAATCTGCATTTCTCTGTTTCAACTAATGATGCTGCTGGTCCAGGGGTTATACTTTGAGGACCAGTGCTTTAAATCTTTAAGCCATAGAAGAAGCAATTTGGAAGAGATAGAAATGTTTTAGGTTTTTTTTTTTTTTTTTTTTTGTCTTCAAATAACATTGAATTAGGCTAGCTCTATAAAGATATCAGGACTGTAGATTCAATAGCAGGTTGGCTATTGTGATAGAAAGGCTGATTTTAAATGTCACTTGATTAAGGGATTGAAAAGAATTGTGGATTTTTACAGACACTCTTCACCAATGTTTACCAAACGATTCTTTTGCCTAGAAATGTCTACCATCCATGGTTTTCTAACCAAGCTCCCTCTCTAAGAATTCTTTTTAATATTACAATTTTATTGAGAGCTTTCTATGATCCACAAGAAGTTATTTTACTTTCCTGACTGCTCCTAACACAAAATATACTTCCATTGATAAATCTTCCAAGTTGTAGTTTAATTTGTTAATTTACACATGGAGTTCATGCTATAGAGTGTGATCTCTTATTTGTCTTTGTAATTCCAACAGCTAGCTCAGTGCCAGGAACATAAAAGTCACTAAATAAATAGTAGGTGAATGAATATCTAAGTAAATAAATGATTCCTAGTGAGTTATGATAAAAGTGACCTTTGTTAGAGACAGGAGAGAGAGGGAGAAAAAATAATGGCTATCAGAGTGCTCTTTATTAAGACCACTTTGGACTATAATTTACTCAGGAAATGTCATTTCACATCAATGAGATTCTGAAGAAGGAACAAGTAGGCTGTGGAATTTCACTGGTGTTTCTTAGAAATTCAAGATACTGCCAGGTGTGGTGGCTAACACCTGTAATCCCAGCACTTTGGGAGGCCGAGGCGGGCAGATCACGAGGTCGGGAGATCGAGAGCATCCTGGCTAACATGGTGAAACCCCGTCTCTACTAAAAATACAACAAATTAACCGGGCGTGCTGGTGCGCACCTGTAGTCCCAGCTACTCGGGAGGCTGAGGCAGGAGAGTGTCATGAACCCGGGAGGCAGAGCTTGCAGTGAGCGGAGATCATGCCGCTGCACTCCAGCCTGGGCGACAGAGCGAGACTCCGTCTCAAAAAAAATAAAATAAAATAAATTAATTAAAAGGAATTCAAGATATTTGCTTATTTTCTTTCTTCATAATATGAGTATTTTTCTAGAATTCCCGGTTGCCTGGAAACTTTTAGTTTAAAAGTTGGACTTATAAAACTTTATAGTTATTTGTAGATTCCATAGACATAGATTACTTCTAGAGAGACTTGATCTTAGCTACTGTCACTATTCTAAGGATTTTCAGAGGATTGCTGGCATTTTAAACTATATCAATTATATTTTTATTTTTATATTTATCATGGTTTATTTTATTACATTTCAATTACTTTATCAGCTACTTTAGCTTGATTTATACCGGTTCAGAATCTCAAGCAACGCATTTCAGATGAAGCTGAGATTTGAAAAAATATTTCTGACAATCATTATGTCACATAGTATCGGTATGCATAGATTTTTGTTTGCCTTTAAGCACATTCACTGACAGCAGTAACTCAGATTTTAAGCACGTTTCAATTTCTGTAATTGTGTTGATGCTTCAGAACAGCTTTTTGAGGCTCATTTAGCAGGCCATAAGGTGTTTGTTTATAGGTGCTGATGGGGAACTAGAAAAAGGTAGTTGTAACCAAAAAATGAGAATATTTAGCCTGTGCTTTAACATGCACTGAATATATTAGAGTATATTGATTTAGATAACTGAATTTGGTTGAATTATGATTATGTTCTGAGTACGTATTTGTCAATTGGAGATTTTAATTTATTTAAGTAAAAAAGTCGGAACAAAATAATATCAATTGTCCCTTCTCTTAACATGTAAAAATGTCTAGTACAATTCCATATTTTTTAATACAATGTAACGTAGTTGAAGGGAGATAATACTATTCATGTTATAACTGTAAACCCAATACCACCTTTATATTGTTCTGTGTATTATCTGTTACTATTACAGAATTCCAGTAAAAATGGGCACACAATTTGTAAGAGAATTTTCAGGGCTTAATCATTGCTAGTAAAGTCAAGACTGAAATCAAGATAATGAAATCAAGAATGAAGTAATCCTTCTGGGAAAGTTCACAGTTCAGCTCCCACACACTGTATCACTCTATTAGTAAATGATGGATTGTAAGTGGGAAGGAGATGGAAATTTTAAATGTACACAATTCATGAAATGAGAAAGAGGACTTACAACATTTATTCCAACCACCATTAATTATTACTATAATCATCATAAATATCATTATTTTAATTATAATGTATAATATAATAATAATCAATATTATTATTATTATTCCGAAAGTGTATTACTTGTTATGTTACTGGCACTTCTCTAAATGCTTTAGTCCTTACAATGGATCTATCAGAAACATGCAATTATTATCTTCATTTTATTTACAGATAAACTGAATTGTAATGAGGTTAAATAATTTGCCCAAAATCACATAGGTAATAGATTGAGCTGAATTTCATTTCAGGCCATTGAGCTCTAAAGTTTTATTAATACCTATGCTATATAGCTGTGTGTGTGGTTGAGGCAGCTCCATCTTCATGCATGTCAAAGCTAACGCGTCTACTGTGTTTCACACCTATGACATTTGAAAGCACCCATGTATTTTTAAGATCTTTGTTAGCATTTTGGTGAGGGACAGGGGAAGGCATTAGACCAAAATTTTAAATATATCTCCCTGTAATCTAGATCTATTTATCCTAGTTTTCCCACACGGTATAGTACCAAAACCCCCCAAAATCATATATTTGAAAATAGCAAACTTCAAATCCCTTGATTCTTTTTTAATTTTTAGTTTTTTATATTGAAAAATTGTAGTCATATATATTCATGTGGTACAAAGTGATGTTATGATATATGTAGATAGTGTGTAATGACTGAATCAAGCTAATTAATATATCCATCAGCTCCAATGCTTATCATTTATTCCTCCTGTGTAACTAAAACTTTGTACCCTTTGATCAACAGCTTCCAATTCTTCCCTGCCCCTAAATTATGGTAACCACCATTGTCTGCTTTGCTTCTATGAGTGTAATAGCTTTACATTTCACATGTAAAGTGAGAACATGTGGTATTTGTCTTTCTGTACCTGGCTTATTTCAGTTAGCATAATATCCTCCAGGTTCATCCATGTTATTGCAAATGACAACATATCTTTCTTATTTATGGCTGAATAGTATTCCATTGGCATATATACATGTATGTGTGTGTGTGTGTGTGTGTGTATATATATATTCACTATTATGAATAATGCTACACTGACATGAACATGAAAATGCTGATATCTCTTTGAGACACTGCTTTTGTTTCATTTGGATATATACCTAGAATTGGGTTTGTTGGACCATATGATCTTTGCATTTTTAACTTTTTGAGGGATCTCCACACTCTTTTCCATAATAGCTGTACCAATTTACATTCCCACCAAAATGTACAAGGATTCCTTTTCTCCACATTCTCATGAACACTTATCTTTTGTCTTTCTGATAATAACCATTCTGACAGTCATGAGGGGATATCTCATTGTAGTTTTAATTTGTGTTTCCCTGATGATTAGTGGTATTGAGCATTTTTTCACTTATCTATTGGCCATCAGTATGTCTTCTTTGGAAAAATATCTATCCAAGTCCCTGGCTCATTTTTAAGTTGTGCTATTTGTTTTCCTGCTATAGAATTGCTTAAATGTCTTATATATTTTGGATACTAGCTCTTTACCAAATGTATGGCTTGAAAATATTTTCTCCTAATTCATGTATCTCTTTTCTCTATTAATTGTTTCTTTTTTGTGCAAAACTGTTTTTTGTTTATTGTTTTTTGACACAGGGTCTCTGTCACCCAGGCTGGAGTACAGTGGCATGGTCATAGCTCACTGCAACCTTGTTCTCCTGGGCTCGAGCAGCCCTTCCAACTCAGCTTCCTGAGTAGCTGAGACTATAAGTGCATGACACCACAGCCAGTTAATTTTTTTTTTTTTTTTTTTTTGGTAGAGATGAGGTCTTGCTATGTTGCCCTGGCAGCTCTCAAACTTTTGACCTCAGCAGACCCTCCTGCTTCAGCCTCCCAAAGTGCTAGGATTACAGGGGTGAGCCAATGCACCTGGCCAAAAATGTTTTTTGTTTTTGTTTTTTGATTTTGTTTTAGTTTGATGTAATTCCTTTTGTCTATTTTTGCTTTTGTTACCTGAACTTTTGGGGTCAAATACAAGAAAATCATTGCCTAGACCAATGTCATGTAGCTTTTCCTCTCTATATTCTTCTAGTATTTTTAAAGTTGCAGAGTTCATGTCAATATATTTTATCAAGTTTTAGTTGATTTTTTAATATGATGTGAGATAGGGGTACAACTTCATTTTTCTGCATGTGGATATCCAGTTTTCCTAACACTACTTATTGAAGAAACCATTATATGTTCTTGGCATCTTTGTCAAAAATCAGTTTGCCTTAATGCCTGGGTTCTATGTCATTGGTCAATGTGCCTATTTTTATTCTCTTTTATTCTGTTTTAATTACTATAGCTTTGTAATATAGTTTGAAGTGAGATACTGTAATGCCTCCAACTTTGTACCCTTTGTACAAGATTGGACTATTTGGAAGTCTTTTTGTGGTTCTATCTGAATTTTAAGATTTTTTTTTCTATTTATGTGAAATATGTCATTGGAATTTTGTTAGAGATTATATTAAATCTGTGGATTACTTTGGGTATTATGAACATTTTAACAATATCAATTCTTTCAATTTATAACCATGGAATATTATTTCATTTTTCATGTTTTCTTCAATTTCCTTTATCAATGTTCTATAGTTTTCAGTATACAGATCTTTTACCTCCTGGTTAGATTTATTCCAAAGTATTTTTTTTTTAATTATTGTAAATGGATATGTTTTCTTGATTTCTTTTTCAGATAGTTCATTGTTAGTTATCAGAACCAGCCCCCAATATTTCATTGTAAGTCCTTTCTATTTTCCCTAAGTGTTGGCTGGTCTGAGAAATAAAGAGAAAGAGTACAAAGAGAAGAATTTTACAGCTGACCTCCAGGGGTGACATAATATATCGGTAGGTCCGTGATGTCCCCTGAGCCTCAAAATCAGCAGGTTTTTATTAAGGACTTTAAAAGGGCAGGGGGTGTATGAACAGGGAGTAGTTCACAAAGATCACATGCTTTAAAGGGCAATAAAGATCACAAGACAAAGGGCAAAGCAAACATCACAAGGCAAAGGGCAAAATTAGAATTACTGATGAGAGTCTATGTTCAGCTGTGCACATATTGTCTTGATAAACATCTTAAACAACAGAAAACAGGGTCAAAGAGCAGAGAACCCATCTGACCTCAAATTGACCTCAGTGGGATCTTTTCCCCACCCTAATATGCATGAGAGTACTGCAGGAGACCAGGGCATATTTCAGTCCTTATCTCAACCACATAAGACAGACACTCCCAGAGCAGCCATTTATAGACCTCCCCCCAGGAATGTATTCCTTCCCCAGGGTATTAATTATTAATATTCCTTGCTGGGAAAAGAATTCAGCAATATCTCTCCTACTTGCATGTCCGTTTATAGGCTCTCTGCAAGAAGAAAAATATGGCTCTACTCTGCCCGACCCCACAGGCAGACAGACCTTTGGTTGTCTTCCCTTGTTCCCTAAAATCACTGTTACTCTGTTCGTTTTCAAGGTGCACTGATTTCTTTTTTTTTTTTTTTTTTTTTATTATTATTATTATACTTTAAGTTGTAGGGTACATGTGCATAACGTGCAGGTTTGTTACATTTGTATACTTGTGCCATGTTGGTGTGCTGCACCCATCAACTCGTCATTTACATCAGGTATAACTCCCAATGCAATCCCTCCCCCCACCCCCCTCCCCATGATAGGCCCCTGTGTGTGATGTTCCCCTTCCCGAGTGCAAGTGATCTCATTGTTCCTTTCCAACCTATGAGTGAGAACATGCGGTGTTTGGTTTTCTGTTCTTGTAATAGTTTGCTAAGAATGATGGTTTCCAGCTGCATCCATGTCCCTACAAAGGACACAAACTCATCCTTTTTAATGGCTGCATAGTATTCCATGGTGTATATGTGCCACATTTTCTTAATCCAATCTGTCACTGATGGACATTTGGGTTGATTCCAAGTCTTTGCTATTGTGAATAGTGCTGCAATAAACATACGTGTGCATGTGTCTTTATAGCAGCATAATTTATAATCCTTTGGGTATATACCCAGTAATGGGATGGCTGGGTCATATGGTACATCTAGTTCTAGATCCTTGAGGAATCGCCACACTGTTTTCCATAATGGTTGAACTAGTTTACAATCCCACCAACAGTGTAAAAGTGTTCTTCCACATCCTCTCCAGCACCTGTTGTTTCCTGACTTTTTAATGATGGCCATTCTAACTGGTGTGAGATGGTATCTCATTGTGGTTTTCATTTGCATTTCTCTGATGGCCAGTGATGATGAGCATTTTTTCATGTGTCTGTTGGCTGTATGAATGTCTTCTTTTGAGAAATGTCTGTTCATATCCTTTGCCCACTTTTTGAAGGGGTTGTTTGTTTTTTTCTTGTAAATTTGTTTGAGTTCTTTGTAGGTTCTGGATATTAGCCCTTTGTCAGATGAGTAGATTGCAAAAATTTTCTCCCATTCTGTAGGTTGCCTGTTCACTCTGATGGTAGTTTCTTTTGCTGTGCAGAAGCTCTTTAGTTTAATGAGATCCCATTTGTCAATTTTGGCTTTTGCTGCCGTTGCTTTTGGTGTTTTAGACATGAAGTCTTTGCCCATGCCTATGTCCTGAATGGTACTACCTAGGTTTTCCTCTAGGATTTTTATGGTATTAGGTCTAACATTTAAGTCTCTAATCCATCTTGAATTAATTTTCATATAAGGAGTAAGGAAAGGATCCAGTTTCAGCTTTCTACTTATGGCTAGCCAATTTTCCCAGCACCATTTATTAAATAGGGAATCCTTTCCCCATTTCTTGTTTCTCTCAGGTTTGTCAAAGATCAGATGGCTGTAGATGTGTGGTATTATTTCTGAGGACTCTGTTCTGTTCCATTGGTCTATATCTCTGTTTTGGTACCAGTACCATGCTGTTTTGGTTACTGTAGCCTTGTAGTATAGTTTGAAGTCAGGTAGCGTGATGCCTCCAGCTTTGTTCTTTTGACTTAGGATTGTCTTGGAGATGCGGGCTCTTTTTTGGTTCCATATGAACTTTCAAGCAGTTTTTTCCAATTCTGTGAAGAAACTCATTGGTAGCTTGATGGGGATGGCATTGAATCTATAAATAACCTTGGGCATTATGGCCATTTTCACGATATTGATTCTTCCTATCCATGAGCATGGTATGTTCTTCCATTTGTTTGTGTCCTCTTTGATTTCACTGAGCAGTGGTTTGTAGTTCTCCTTGAAGAGGTCCTTTACATCCCTTGTAAGTTGGATTCCTAGGTATTTGATTCTCTTTGAAGCAATTGTGAATGGAAGTTCATTCCTGATTTGGCTCTCTGTTTGTCTGTTACTGGTGTATAAGAATGCTTGTGATTTTTGCACATTAATTTTGTATCCTGAGACTTTGCTGAAGTTGCTTATCAGCTTAAGGAGATTTTGGGCTGAGACAATGG
Organism: Macaca thibetana thibetana; assembly: GCF_024542745.1. Classification (NCBI taxonomy): domain Eukaryota; kingdom Metazoa; phylum Chordata; class Mammalia; order Primates; family Cercopithecidae; genus Macaca; species Macaca thibetana. Next base: position 78,901,324 of record NC_065579.1, read on the forward strand.
GGTTTTCTAAATATACAATCATGTCATCTGCAAACAGGGACAATTTGACTTCTTCTTTCCCTAACTGAATACCCTTGATTTCTTTCTCTTGCTTGATTGCCCTAGCCAGAACTTCCAACACTATGTTGAATAGGAGTGGTGAGAGAGGGCATCCCTGTCTTGTGCCAGTTTTCAAAGGGAATTTTTCCAGTTTTTGCCCATTCAGTATGATATTGGCTCTGGGTTTGTCATAAATAGCTCTTATTATTTTGAGGTACGTTCCATCAATACCGAATTTATTGAGCGTTTTTAGCATGAAGGACTGTTGAATTTTGTCAAAAGCCTTTTCTGCATCTATTGAGATAATCATGTGGTTCTTGTCTTTGGTTCTGTTTATATGCTGGATTATGTTTATTGATTTGTGAATGTTGAACCAGCCTTGCATCCCAGGGATGAAGCCCACTTGATCATGGTGGATAAGCTTTTGGATGTGTTGCTGAATCCGGTTTGCCAGTATTTTATTGAGGATTTTTGCATCAATGTTCATCAGGGATATTGGTCTAAAATTCTCTTTTTTTATTGTGTCTCTGCCAGGCTTTGGAATCAGGATGATGCTGGCCTCATAAAATGAGTTAGGGAGGATTCCCTCTTTTTCTGTTGATTGGAATAGTTTCAGAAGGAATGGTACCAACTCCTCCTTGTACCTCTGGTAGAATTCAGCTGTGAATCCATCTGGTCCTGGACTTTTTTTGGTTGGTAGGCTATTAATTATTGCCTCAATTTCAGAGCCTGCTATTGGTCTATTCAGGGATTCAACTTCTTCCTGGTTTAGTCTTGGAAGAGTGTAAGTGTCCAGGAAATTATCCATTTCTTCTAGATTTTCCAGTTTATTTGCGTAGAGGTGTTTATAGTATTCTCTGATGGTAGTTTGTATTTCTGTGGGGTCGGTGGTGATATCCCCTTTATCATTTTTAATTGCGTCGATTTGATTCCTCTCTCTTTCTTCTTTATTAGACTTGCTAGCGGTCTGTCAATTTTGTTGATCTTTTCAAAAAACCAACTCCTGGATTCACTGATTTTTTGGAGAGTTTTTTGTGTCTCTATCTCCTTCAGTTCTGCTCTGATCTTAGTTATTTCTTGCCTTCTGCTAGCTTTCGAATGTGTTTGCTCTTGCTTCTCTAGTTCTTTTAATTGCGATGTTAGAGTGTCAATTTTAGATCTTTCCTGCTTTCTCTTGTGGGCATTTAGTGCTATAAATTTCCCTCTACACACTGCTTTAAATGTGTCCCAGAGATTCTGGTATGTTGTATCTTTGTTCTCATTGGTTTCAAAGAACATCTTTATTTCTGCCTTCATTTCGTTATGTACCCAGTAGTCATTCAGGAGCAGGTTGTTCAGTTTCCATGTAATTGAGCAGTTTTGATTGAGTTTCTTAGTCCTGAGTTCTAGTTTGATTGCACTGTGGTCTGAGAGACAGTTTATTATAATTTCTGTTCTTGTACATTTGCTGAGGAGTGCTTTACTTCCAATTACGTGGTCGATTTTGGAGTAAGTACGATGTGGTGCTGAGAAGAATGTATATTCTGTTGATTTGGGGTGGAGAGTTCTATAGATGTCTATTAGGTCTGCTTGCTGCAGAGATGAGTTCAATTCCTGGATATCCTTGTTAACTTTCTGTCTCGTTGATCTGTCTAATGTTGACAGTGGAGTGTTGAAGTCTCCCATTATTATTGTATGGGAGTCTAAGTCTCTTTGTAAGTCTCTAAGGACTTGCTTTATGAATCTGGGTGCTCCTGTATTGGGTGCATATATATTTAGGATAGTTAGCTCTTCCTGTTGAATTGATCCCTTTACCATTATGTAATGGCCTCCTTTGTCTCTTTTGATCTTTGATGGTTTAAAGTCTGTTTTATCAGAGACTAGTATTGCAACCCCCGCTTTTTTTTTGTTCTCCATTTGCTTGGTAAATCTTCCTCCATCCCTTTATTTTGAGCCTATGTATGTCTCTGCGTGTGAGATGGGTCTCCTGAATACAGCAGACTGATGGGTCTTGACTCTTTATCCAGTTTGCCAGTCTGTGTCTTTTAATTGGAGCATTTAGTCCATTTACATTTAAGGTTAAGATTGTTATGTGTGAACTTGATCCTGCCATTATGATATTAACTGGTTATTTTGTTCGTTAGTTGATGCAGTTTCTTCCTAGCCTCGATGGTCTTTACATTTTGGCATGTTTTTGCAATGGCTGGTACCGGTTGTTCCTTTCCATGTTTAGTGCTTCCCTCAGGGTCTCTTGTAAGGCAGGCCTAGTGGTGACAAAATCTGTAAGCATTTGCTTATCTGTAAAGGATTTTATTTCTCCTTCAGCTATGAAACTTAGTTTGGCTGGATATGAAATTCTGGGTTGAAAATTCTTTTCTTTAAGAATGTTGAATATTGGCCCCCACTCTCTTGTGGCTTGGAGAGTTTCTGCCGAGCGATCTGCTGTTAGTCTGATGGGCTTCCCTTTGTGGGTAACCCGACCTTTCTCTCTGGCTGCCCTTAAGATTTTTTCCTTCATTTCAACTTTGGTGAATCTGGCAATTATGTGTCTTGGAGTTGCTCTTCTCGAGGAATATCTTTGTGGCGTTCTCTGTATTTCCTGGATTTGAATGTTGGCCTGCCCTACTAGGTTGGGGAAGTTCTCCTGGATGATATCCTGAAGAGTGTTTTCCAACTTGGTTCCATTGTCCCCCTCACTTTCAGACACCCCAATCAGATGTAGACTTGGTCTTTTTACATAATCCCATACTTCTTGCAGGCTTTGTTCATTTCTTTTTCTTCTTTTTTCTTTTGGTTTCTCTTCTTGCTTCATTTCATTCATTTGATCCTCAATCGCAGATACTCTTTCTTCCAGTTGATCGAGTCGGTTACTGAAGCTTGTGCATTTGTCACGTATTTCTCGTGTCATGGTTTTCATCTCTTTCATTTCGTTTATGACCTTCTCTACATTAATTACTCTAGCCATCAATTCTTCTACTTTTTTTTCAAGATTTTTAGTTTCTTTGGCTGGGTATGTAATTCCTCCTTTAGCTCTGAGAAATTTGATGGACTGAAGCCTTCTTCTCTCATCTCGTCAAAGTCATTCTCCGTCCAGCTTTGATCCGTTGCTGGCGATGAGCTGCACTCCTTTGCTGGGGGAGATGCGCTCTTATTTTTTGAATTTCCAGCTTTTCTGCCCTGCTTTTTCCCCATCTTTGTGGTTTTATCTGCCTTTGGTCTTTGATGATGGTGATGTACTGATGGGGTTTTGGTGTAGGTGTCCTTCCTGTTTGATAGTTTTCCTTCTAACAGTCAGGACCCTCAGCTGTAGGTCTGTTGGAGATTGCTTGAGGTCCACTCCAGACCCTGTTTGCCTGGGTATCAGCAGCAGAGGCTGCAGAAGATAGAATATTTCTGAACAGCGAGTGTATCTGTCTGATTCTTGCTTTGGAAGCTTCCTCTCAGGGGTGTACTCCACCCTGTGAGGTGTGGGGTGTCAGACTGCCCCTAGTGGGGGATGTCTCCCAGTTAGGCTACTCAGGGGTCAGGGACCCACTTGAGCAGGGAGTCTGTCCCTTCTCAGATCTCAACCTCCGTGTTGGGAGATCCACTGCTCTCTTCAAAGCTGTCAGACAGAGTCTTTTGCGTCTGCAGAGGTTTCGGCTGCGTTTGTTATTGCCCTGTCCCCAGAGGTGGAGTTTACAGAGACAGGCAGGTTTCCTTGAGCTGCTGTGAGCTCCACCCAGTTCGAGCTTCCCAGCAGCTTTGTTTACCTACTTAAGCCTCAGCAATGGCGGGCGCCCCTCCCCCAGCCTCGCTGCTGCCTTGCCGGTAGATCACAGACTGCTGTGCTAGCAATGAGGGAGGCTCCGTGGGTGTGGGACCCTCCCGGCCAGGTGTGGGATATGATCTCCTGGTGTGCCTGTTTGCTTAAAGCGGAGTATTGGGGTGGGAGTTACCCGATTTTCCAGGTGTTGTGTGTCTCAGTTCCCCTGGCTAGGAAAAGGGATTCCCTTCCCCCTTGCGCTTCCCAGGTGAGGCAATGCCTCGCCCTGCTTCAGCTTGGTCGGGCTGCAGCAGCTGACCAGCACCGATCGTCGGGCACTCCCCAGTGAGATGAACCCAGTACCTCAGTTGAAAATGCAGAAATCACCGGTCTTCTGTGTCGCTCCCGCTGGGAGTTGGAGACTGGAGCTGTTCCTGTTCGGCCATCTTGCTCCGCCCCCCCCAGAATCTCAAGGTGCACTGATTTCATACTGTTCAAACACACATGTTTTACAATCAATTTGTACAATAGTGGTCCTGAGGTGACATACATTTTCACCTTAGGAAGATAACAGGATTAGGACCTTAAAGACAAGCATAAGAAATTATTAACACTTAAATTATTAAGAGACTAAAGACAAGCATAAGAAAGTATTAATTTTGGGAACTGATAAATGTCCATGAAATCTTCACAATTTATATTTAGAGATTGCAGTACAGACAGGCATAAGAAATTATAAAAGTATTAATTTTAGGAACTGACAAATGTCCATGAAATCTTCACAATTTATGTTCCTCTGCCACGACTCCAGCTGGTCCCTCTAGTCAAGGTCCCTGGCTTCCCACAATAGTTAGTGACTTTTATTTCTTTCTCTTGCCTATTTGTTCTGACAAGGACTTCCAGTATTCTAGTGAATAGATGTGGTGAGCGTGGGCATCCTTGTCTTTCTTGATCTGGGAAAAAAGTCTTTTAACTTTTCTCTGGTGAGTATGTTAGTTGTGGGCTTGTCATATATGGCCTTTATTGGGTTAGGGTAGATTCCTTCTGTATCTGATTTGTTGAGAGTGTTTATTGTAAAAGGATATTGAATTTTGTTAAATTATTTTCTGCATTTAATGAGATCATGTTTTTTGTCCTGCATTCTATTAACATGGTGTATCACATTAATAGGTTTATGTATGTTAAACCACCCTAGGATCCCGGTGGTAAATTCCGCTTGACTACAGCGAATGATCCTTTTAGTGTGCTGTAGAATTCAGTTTGTTAGGATTTTGTTGAGGATATTTGCATCTATGTTGATCAATCATATCCCTGGATTTTTGTATTTTCCAAGCTAAGAAGCTTTCTATTTTGATAGAGTTTGAGTCCTATTATTTCTTACTTTGTTGACAGATCATGAGGCCTAACATATGTAAAACAATTATACTCTATTCATTATATTTAAAAATAAACTTTATTTGAAAGTGCTTTGATCACTGTGTGGCCACTCTCAAAGTGAGAATGTTCCCCATTATTTTTCAAGCCCTCCAGCTGTCTGCCTTCACACTATGTTGCCATCATACTTATTATTGTTCAATTTTCTACCATGTTACTCTTCAAAAATCAATGTTTCCTGTACTATGATTTATGATGTCTCGACATGCTCTTAGGAAGTTCCTTTGACCTTCTTTGTCCATAGTTGCCTGTGTGCCCCATTTCCTAAAATTTTCATTGTAGGATAGATGCCATCTGGAAGAATGGATTTTGCATGAGAATGACTTATATCTGTTTGATTAATTCTCCTTTAGAGCTTCAGAATTGTTTCCCTTTCATATCAAGCAAGGCTTGGGTTGCTGAATGAGCATTGAGTTATATAAGTAAATATAAGACAGGGATATTTGTTAAATCTACAGATAATGAACTAAATTCATTTTACCTGTTTAACATCTACTGCACCTTTTAGCAGTGTTGTGACTATCTAGTACATTAATTAATTAAGTTTTAATTTTAACTAAATTACCTTTTATAATGATCTCTTTCCTTTTCTGGAAGTACTGAGGGGTAGTGAAATTTTGCCACCAAGATAAAGCCATAATACGAAGTTGGAAAGGCCCATATATGTACGACTGTCCCTAAATAAGTGAAGATAATTAAAGTTACTTGTTCTTTGTAGTGCTTTATAGATTTTTGTAGTTAATGCTTTGGAATTTTAACCTGCAGTTTACTGCTAGTGTATAATAGAAAAAATTTAGCTTTGGAGCATTACTAATTTAGTTTGTCATTTACTAGCTTTGTTGCCTTAGGCAAGTTACTGAACCTCTGATTCGACTTTTGAATTTGTTCTTGAACAACGCAAGGATAACACCTTCATTGCCAAACTTATTCCAGAAACTAAATGAGATAAGGCACATTAAGCACTGTGTTTATCAAATAATTGCCCCACCATAAAGAAAAATTTATTGTCATTTAAATTACTATTTGATAGGTTGTATATTTTGGTTGTTGTTTAGGACTCTTGTTTCTTTTGCCTGTGAACATTGTACAGATGAGAGATAGGAAAAGTATTTGCTGCTTCTTAACTCTGGGGAGTGATGTTTACTTTCTGAAACATAGCCATTGCCTGTGACATGCTATGCTGGGAAGATGCTCTGATGAAAGGCAGAATGAAAACCTATAAAACAATTCAAAGCCCTATTAAATGTTGTACTTGGGATACCACATACAATTTGTTTTTCATTATGATAAATTGGGGTGACTCCTTGATCTTATCTATACAGCTGAAGATGCATATATTCTATAACCTAGCGATTCTACTCCTAATTGTATGCCCTAAAGAGACTTGTCTACATATGCTCAAGATATATGCAAAAGTGTTCTTAACAGTGTAGTTTATAAAAGAAAAATGTAAATCACCCTAAATAGGTAACTGGTAGTATATCCATACAGTGATGATGAAAATGTATGAAGTAGATTGGATAAATATAAATTGAATTTTAAAAAAACCTATGCAGAGGAAAGCATGCATCATGACGTATTTATATAAAGTTTTAAATTATGCAAAGCAATATTTTATAGATATTTGGTATAGATATGTACATATGCATAAAAGCATAAATCCATGCATGGAGATAATATTAAATCCAGAATAGCGGTTATCTTTGATGTGGAAGGAAGATTATGGTCATGGTACTGGGAATGGCTTACTTCTTAAGCTAGTATTTTTTATATAATTATTTTTATATAATTCTATAAGCTTTTTTATATAATTATTTTTATATAATTATATAAGCCTTTTTATCTCTAAAATATTTAATAAAATAATGTAGTTCAATATATCAGTTATAAATAGCCAAAAAACAAGCCCTAAAAACTGGAAAATTTTTTCTGTTCTTATCTCTATTTTACTTTCATCATTCTCTTAAAATTTGTACTTTCACATACATGTTGCTTTTAATTTGAAAATGTTAACATTCTGTATTATATATATTGGGTGAAATTTCAGTATCAAATTTTGGAAAAGTCATCCAGTATTCACTCCTAGTAACCTAACTTTGTATTTCTTCCAACCTAATTGCTTAACAGCTGGAGGTGTCAGTCTGCAATATTGAATGGCATAACTTTGTAAGGCATCAGTTTAAATATTTGACCACTTGAGTGATGTATGACATATTGTACATGTTGAAGAGATGAACTCAGGGAACTAAAATGAAGAAAATTACCTTATTTGTAGTGTCAGTCTTCATTATACAGTAATCTTACATATTACCATTTTAGATTCTGAGAGAATTCTCTTCCTCATGTGGCATATCAGCTGCAACTTTGACCTTTACTTTGTCACAAAGGAATCCCAGGAACCAGTCAAGAACTGACTGCAAAACCTTCATCAGATGTTCTTACTCCTTCCTTACAATCATTTCTTACATTTCCCGTGACTTAAAAACAATGGTAGTTTGGCTAATTTAAAAATATAAAACATCTAATTTTAAAACAAATGCCCTCTTTTGTTTAAATCATTTTGGAAACAGCCAAGATTATAAAGTAGCGACTATCCATTGTTTTAAAATTTTACTTTATAGAAAGAGATAAAGAGATTTACACCTAAAGAGTTAAACTGTTTCTTTGTTAAATATAATTTGCTTTTACTTTATTACCTTTGAATTTTCACATCAAGTGCAGAAAATTGTCTGGCAAAATGTTTTAATACTTGCTTGATTTGTCACATTGTGGTGGTCATGTGACCTTTTTGTCACATTGTGAAATTCTTTGAACTGTTTATCTCTGAAAATCTGGTTTTCTTTCCCATCTCTCTTCCATCTCAGTAGGTGATGTACATTACCAATTCTGTTCAAACTAATTAATGTCTCGAATTTGCCTTTCTCTAGTGCTCAGATCCCTGGTAGTTTTATTTCATGCAATAGGGGAAAAAATAGAATAATTTTCCTCAACTTGAGAAAGCAAATAATATAATGAAAAAAGGTTATCTTAACAATCCTTTAGTTCACTATTTCATTTTCTTTTCTTTTATAATAAATAAAATCAAATTCACAAAGCTAAGTGATTTCAGAGAGCCAGTTATTTCTGGTAGACGCTGCAATTGTCAAGGCCCTGATGACTGGATTGCCCCTCATCTAGGAGAGGGCTTCCTACATTTTACTGACAGCTGTTCATTCACTTATTCATTAGTTCATATATTTATTTGATCATTCATTAAATTCATAAACACTTTATAAACATCTACCATACTTGTTATAATTGTTGCCCTGCAGGAAGTAGCAGAAAGGGAATAATCATAGATATAAGTAAGTTCATGACAATAGGAAGTGCTATAACAGAAGCATTGATAAAATGGTTTAGTGACTCAAGGGTGTTCATTGCCTATCTTTGTGGATTCCAGCATTTACATTTATTTTATATTGCTTTTAGTTTTATGATGTTTTCCAACTTTTCATTTATTCAACCCCCAATATTGTAGGCTTTAGGTTTGAATCTCTGTTTTCTTCAAGTTTTTATTTTTTGTTCCCACAAGTCTTTGATTATAGCCAACACACTGTAGATTGTAGAACAAAGTGCTTCCAAATGATTATTTTATTATGTATGTATATATCACTCGAAATATATAAAGACTAAAAATGTTTATTCTTTATTTGAAGACAAATCTATTTTTTAAATTCTCTTTAAATATGTAGGCAACTATAAGTAATTAATCCTTGTGTGACTATCCCATGAAGATATGTGAGAACAATCTCACCAGCAGAATATGGAACTACTCAGAAAGCATTGACTGCCTCCCATATTATGTGCCAAGCACCGTTCTGGGCTCTAAGTGCAATGAAGTGACTATAAAAATGAGTGAACATGAGCCTTGCCTACAAGGAGCAAATAAACACATTATTAATGTGAACTATAAGTGTTTTAATTGCACATACCCTCTTGTATTGCCAGCTCATTTCTTCTCCATTTTTCCTGTACATGTTTTCTCTGGTTAATATGTATTTTTTCAGTGATTTGAGTTCATGAATATGCTCTTAGCTGTTGTGGATTATTGCAACAAACTGATTCTAGGCGAGCAAGACTTAATACTCCACACATCCAAAGCTCTTTTTGTTCTGCAATACATGTTGTTGATTATATTATTAACTCTTTTTCTGTTATTAATTTTGACAGAATGAGTATTCTGGTAGGCAGTTTTGACCCATAATACCTGGCAGCAGTGATAAAGTGATGATGCTTGATCTATTACAAATAAAAGAAAAATACTATATAGATCTTAAAATGCAAATTGTATTGTACCTGACATGATGTAGCACCTGCTCCTCCACGGACCCAGACTCTAGGCTAAGTGGAGCAATCATCCCCTAATATTGCTCCCTACACCTGAGCTAGTATGATACCCCACCCCTATGGGGGCCCAGATTCTTGGCCAAGCAGGGAAGTCATGACCTCCAGTGCCTGAGTTGATGTGATGCACTTCCCCGTGAGGAACTGGAACCTTGTACAACTCATGTAGCTGCACCTTCTGGGGCCAAGCTAATGTAGTTCCCTATGTTCCAGGGAATCAGAGACATGACTGAACTGTGCCGTCTCATCCTCCAAGCCAAATAGCTGCAAAAACTCAGCTTCCTGGAACTGGACTAGACCCCTGAAGTCCAAGCTGCTGAGATTCCCTGACTCCCCAAGAAGTGAGGTTAACACTGTACTGCTCCCTACCAACTGGTGCCCAAGCCACAAATGTGTACCATTCCTTGGTACTTACTCCTGTTGCACTTGGATTCACAGCCTAAACTCTTGCTGTGTCCTACCATCTCAAGGTCCAAAGTCACCATTGTGTGGTACCCCAATCCCCTGGGGCTTGAGTTGCTGCTGTGCCCTGTTAGCTCTGGGACCAGAACTGTAGCTATGCCCTGATCTCCAGAACCCAAGCTTTGAGACGACATTTTTCTCCCAAAGCCATGTCAATGCTGCACCCTTCCTCCCAAAGTCAAACTCATAGCTATATCCCTGCTCCCAAGGCCTGAGATGTGGGGATGAGCCTCAGAGTCACACACCCTGGTTTTGTTGGTGATAGATATCCACCCATGCCTTGGAGAGTGAATCTTCATCTCATGGTTTCAACATAATAAGGGCTATTTGTGAAAATCCTACAGCTAACATCATAATTAATGGGGATAAACTGAAAGCCCTTCTATTAAGATCAAGTACCAAGCAAGGATGACCACTCTCACCACTTCTGTTCACAACAGTACTAGAAGTACTAGCAAGAACAATCAGACAAGAAGAGAAAATCTTCAAATAGGAAAGAAATGTGTAAAATTATCTGTATTTGCACATGACACAATCCCCTATGTAGAAAGCCCCAAAGATTGCACAAAGAAACTTTTAGAACCAATAAATAAATTCGGTAAAGTTTCAGGATACAAAATCAATGTACACAAATCAGTAACATTCTCTACACAAATATTGACATAGTTGAAAAAGAAATCAAGGAAAAAAATCTATGTACAATCATCAAAAAATAAAATAATTAAGAATAAGCCTAAGGAGGTAAAAGTTTCTTACACTGTAAACTACGTAACATTAATGAAGGAAACTTATGACAAGTAAATTGAGAGATATTCCATGCTCTTGGATCAGAAAAATCAAAATTGTTAAAGTGCGCTTACTATCTAAGACAATATACAGATTCAGTGCAATTCCTATCAAGATACCAAAAACATTCTTCACAGAAGTAGAAAACACATCCTCGAATTCACATGGAATAATAAAAGACCTTGAATAACTAAAGTAATTCTGATCAGGATATTACAATTCTTGATTTAAAATTATATTATAAAACTATAGTAATCAAAATGGTATGAAACTAGAATAGAAACAGACACAGGGAACAGAAAAAGACACAGTGAAACAAAACAGACAGTCCATAAATAAACCCAATCATATGTAGTGAAATTGTCTGCCAAGTTTGACAAGGATGCCAAGAATGCACAGTGGAGAAAGGACAGTCTTTTCAATAAATGGTGCTGGAGAAATTGGATCCTTATCTTACATCATACACAAAAATCAACTTAAAATGAATAAAAGACTTAAACATAAGATCTGAAACCATGAAACTCCGGGAAGAGTACGTAGGGGGAAAGCTCATTGACGTTGGCCTTGGCAATAATTTTTTTTATATTACATGAAAACTTCAGACTACAGAAACAAAAATAATTAAATAGTACTACATCGAAGTAAACATTATCTGTATATAGCAAAGGAAACATCAGCAGAATGAAGCAACAACCTACAGATTTGGGTAAGATATTTGGAAACCATATCTCTGTTAAGGGGTTAATATCAACATTTATAAAGAACTTACACAACTGAATATCAGAAAAAAAAAAACAAGCATTAAAAATGGGCAAGGAAATGAAGGACAAGGAAAACATAAAATGGCCAGCAGGTAAATGAAAAGGTGCTTAGCATCATTAATTATCAGGGATATGCAAGTCAAAATCACTATGATATATCAACTCACACCTGTTAGGATGCCCGTTATCCAAAAGTCAAGAGATAATAAATGTTGGCAAGGGTGTGAAGAAAAGAGGACTCTTGATGGCAGTGTAGATTGGTGCAGTCATTATGGAAAACAATATGGTACCAGAAGTGTGGCAGTTACCAGGAGAAAATCAAAAGATGTAGGTCAGAGAATGAAAATTAACCAATATGTAGAATGAACAAGTCTAGAAATCAGATGTATAACACAAAAACTATGGTTAATAACATTGTGCTGTATTTGGAATTTTTGCTATATGAGAAGATTTTAGCTGCTCTTGCCACAAAAAAGGAGGGAGGGCTAACTATGTGAGATGATGAATATGTTAATTTGTTTCACTGCAGTAACCATTTTACTCTTTATATGTGTCCTCTAATATCATGTTGCATACCTTAAATATAGAAATTATTTTTTAATAAAGTCCCAAATATTATAGCCGATTCAGGCACATTCAAATAGTTGAGGCAATCAAAACTGAATATAGTCAAGTAATCAGGAATTGGTAGAAGTGTTGAGGCTTTATGGAGGGCATCACAAATTCATTGTAGAGCAGAGTTGGATCAATATTTTTATAAGAGATAACATAGGATGTACTGGTCATGGAAATGTTCTAATTTTGGAAGGAGGAAATTGGAGAGAGCAGAGGGGCAGTTGTCAAAAATGATGTCAGGGATTTGTCTCCATATGGTATCCACAATACTAACCCCAGAAAGCACACCCTGAATGATATTTTTGTGTATGGGAGAAATATTTGATGGAAGCCGAGAGGAGAGAAGCTTAACTCTGCCAAGGATATTAAGAAAGGCTTTGCTGAGCAATAAAGTTTATTTGATCCCCAAAAGATATAAGGTATGCATTTTGGTTTTATTTTATAGCAACCATTGTTTTGGAGAGAGTGTGTAAGGCTAAACCTTTTGTGTAACAAAGATTCTCATTGATTTCTTTAAGAAGTTTGTGGAAAACACAAGACTAATTAGATCACACTTGAAATCTTGAAGTAAGACAGTTCTTATCTATTTATAAGAAAATAGTGGGTTTAAGAGTATCCCATGGAAAGCTTCTCCAACAGTGATTTACTTTACATTATTGTGTAATCAGTAATCTCCCAAATAAACACATTTGTTCTCCCCAAAATGAAATAATTTTAAGGTCCTTTCTAAAAATAAAGACTGAAAGTGTCAGTTAGCTATATAATTGATTAATTTATTTTGGAATGAAACTTATTTGGGTTGTGCATGTTTTAATTTCCCTTCTATTATTCTTTTTTTTTTTCAATTTTATAACTTTATTTGATGTATTTGATGATCAGCGATTAGTTCTCATCCACATTGACTGTCTGTAGATTTTTGAAAGTGGTAACAGGTACATAGGTAACCAAAGTATAGAGCTTATTTGGTGAATCTTCATCCTCATTACGTTTTCTGAACAGCCGCACACGAATTCGGTATGGGACATTCCTTATTCCTTTGGCCCAGACAGCTTTGTTGAGCCTGGTATCAATGCGCACATCTGGAGTTCCCATCTCCTTCATGGCAAATTTCCGAATCTCTTTGAGTGCCCCAGGGGCACGCTTCTTGAAGCCCACTCCATGGATGCGCTTGTGAATGTTGATGGTGTATTCTCGGGTCACCACCTCGTTGATGGCAGAACGGCCCTTTTTCTTCTCGCCACCCTTCTTTGCGGGAGCCATTCTGCCGGGTCCAAGCTGGAAAGGAAGAGTGCGAAGTATTGTGGGAGAAGGAAAGCCCTCTATTATTCTTAAAATAAGTAAAACAAATATTGCAAACACTTTGGGCTTTACTGGAGTGTTCCTGGAAATTGTTGCAGAGGATATACTTCATCTTGTGGCAAGACAAATTTCAGAGGAAAAAATCTCAGAACTCACATATATTTATCTATAAATAAAATAAAGCTAGTTTTCAAAGTAGTGTTTTACTATTGAAAAAAACTACACCTTCACCATCAGAAAATTAAACTTGCTGTCTTGGATTTTTAAGGTTCAGTGCAGTGATTTTTAAAATAAATTAAAATTCTTATGCTATGATAGTATTATATGCTCTACCATTTCACTCATAAATCCATTTTGTCATATTGGTTTCATAGAAGGTCAGTTTTTATCTTTTCACATTTTAATAAATTACTACAAGTCTGTATAATGTATTTGTGTCATCATTTTCTAGAAGATTAGCGGCTAAAATTTGGTTCACAATGTGTAGAGCATTCATTAATTTGCCTTCTGAGTTTCAATTGGATTGGCTACCAAAGGTAGAAAATTGTTCATTAATTTTCTCAGTGGGAAAAATTCATTGCATGGATTTTTATTATAACAACAGTCACTACTTTTGAATTGTTTCTGAATGATGGCTAACAACGATGTTAGCTAGCTATATCTAGAAACCATTTCTGATGACTCCTATCCAATGTATACTCACCAAATCAGTAGTTGTTTTGTTTACTGAAATAATGCTTTATGAATGTATTGATAATTTTTAACGTTATCCAAGGCAATTTTGAAATCTAAGGATTTTGATCAGTTTAAAATGTTTAGTATAGCCAAAATATAATTTAGAAAACTGCACATTTTAGAGTTGAAATAGACCTTGGAGATTAACTGATTTACACATTTTTTTTCAGGTACAAAATGAGACTAAAATAGAGTATGAGACTTTTTCAAATTCACACACTTATCACTGGATTTGAAATAATAAAAGACTAATACTCTACTTAGATTGTTGTTGTTTTGAAAGTCACCTGACTTTTGTAGTCTTTATATTTTTAATCTACAAAATGTCAGGGATACTTATTTAAGCAAATGTGGTAGAACAGCAACAAAATCAAATGTCAGAAACCCTATGTAGATTCCAGATCTACCACTTGTTAGTTGTGTGTGTTTTTTTTTCAAATTATTTACATTCTCTGAGCCTTGGTTGTCTTATTGTAAAATGGGGACTCATGAGCTCACAGAACTACTTTAGGTAGAAGATATAATGATAGATATGAAAGTACTAATTTTAGAGGGTTTATCTCAAGAAGAACTTAACTATTCCTCTACACGGGCCCTTATGCATGTATATTGGTCAGAAAGATGAAAAAACAACCATTCCAAAATTAGCCTACTTTCAGGCCAAAAAAATGGTCTCTGTGAATATCCTACATAGACATTGACTCATTACATACTGTTATGGCCCCTTTTTTATGAAATGGAGGGGAGATAAGAAATAACTTCACCATTTTCTCTCTTCTCTTTCACAATATAGCCTTCCCTATCCTTACCCCATTCCATACCCCTCTACCTGTTTCAAGTATTAGAGACAGTCTCCAAAATTACTTAATTAAAAAAAACAAAACAAACAAACAAAAAAAACTCCACTAGGCACTGCTTTGTTTTAGAGGAGTTTTAGTTCTTTTGCTATTTTATTAATATACTACTTTGAATTTCAAAATAGAACAGGTGTTTTTTGGCTCTGTTTTTAGCAGATAGAAAAGCACTGGACATTAAGCAAAAGTTTATTTAGAATACACAAGATAGAAAAAATATACAAAAACATTAGTTGCTATTTAATGAAACTTAATGTGACTAAACATAATACCATTAGGACTTTTAACAGACAAAAATAGATAATTTGTGTGCAAAGTGCTAGCAGCCCTTTCTTGGAGCATAGAAATTACATGTATATCTTCAAGTGACTGAAAAATATGTCCTACATGTACATGTGTTGGTGTGTGAAAACTGAAGTGCAGAATGTCATTGTGAAGAATTTTGTTAAAATATTTTGCCTAAAATTTAATACCTCATGTTATAGAAGCAGATTATATATATATATATATAATTTTCAAACTAAGACTTTTAATTAAATGATTTTTTTACATTGGAACCAAAGCTAACAGGTTGAATGAAATTTTGCTTATGGCATCTGTTGCCATTTTTAGTAGGTGATTAGTCATTTTCTTTTTCTTGCAAGTATTTGACAGAAACTAAAACAGAGATGAATCATAGTTTCAAGCTGTTGCTCACCTCATCTGTACCAAAAAGGAGAGCCTGGAAATCATCCCAACAAATCTAAGAACTAAATTCTGAAAATGCCTTAAGGGGTTTGACAGAAGTATTTAGCAATATGAAAATTACAGTAATCTGTCACGTCAACTTTTAATGAAAGGTAGGCTATATGGAAACATAGATATAATGTAGTAAGAAAAACCCCAGTGAAAATCTTTCTGAACGTATGAAAACATATTTGCCTCTATAAATACGGAGTTGTTATTGGGTCAAGTTTTATAGAAGAGGAGTCCTTAATGATCAGGAGTTTATTATGCAGCTTAGATGATGTATTTTTTAAATTCATAGCATTAATAATCATGGCTCAATTGATGTGTATTTACAATATAATTGTTGTATTAACATACACATTTAAGAATCATGTTTTGTTCGAGTTGTTAAGATTTTTTTTTCTATTTAAGGAACCACATCCTTATAATTCTGAATTAGTTATATTAAGAGTATCAAATCATTTAATAGTGAAGTTTTTCCCCAAGAAATTTAAAATTTCTTGGGAAATTTAAAATTATACAAGAGTCATGCCATTTTGTAAGAGTTAAATTTGGCTGGAGTCACCATTTAATCAATGTAGTATTATTCCCTTCATTCTTGAGCTAAGTGGGACTTTAACTTAATTTGTAATTCTCTCTCTCTGTCTTTCCTCTAAGACTATATAATTCTTATAAATATGCACATGACCAGGTTAATTCCGCATGGAACTATCATTTATGCCAGTAATGATAATTTATTTGGATAATTGAAAGTGCAAGAGACTCTAATAATGTCTACTTTCCAATAACTTTTTAAATTCATTTAAATATATTTTGGAGAACCTACTGTGTGCCAAGTGTTGCTCAGGGTGCTAGGGGGAGGGGCAGTGAATAAAACAATCCCCTGATTTTACAACACTTACACTCTAGTGGAAGAAGGGAGATAGTAAGCAAATAAATGAGTTAATATATCATATGTTAGATGATGAAACGTTATGAAAAAATAAGTTATGGAAAAACAACCATTTTGAGATGGATCGGGTGGTGAAGAGGGGTTGCTGGATAATTTTTTATATAGGATGATATGTAAAGGTAGATATATAGACGCAAAAGAATAAATGGAAGGGAGGGCACAAGCCATGGGAATAACTATTTGAAAAGTATTTCAGTCAATACCCTGACATGGGAACGTATGTGACTTATTAAAGATTAGCAAGGGATTCTGAAGGTGATGAATGCAAAGAGGTAAAAAAGAAGCAGATCGTATATGCGTTTTGAATTAGGTCTATAGATCTATGCTCAAAGATCATCTATCAGAAGGACATTTATATATCATCCTATACTGGCATAAATTATTGTTCCATGTTGAATTTATTGTTATGAGCCTGAAGGCTTTCATGGGTTTTTAAAGTAACAGTGATGGTATCTTCAATGGTATAATCCTTCCAGACATTCATGATGTCTCTATCCTTCCAGACATTCCTGATGTTCTCTCCTATAGCATTGACAGTTCTTTCCATAAAGTACCATGTGTAATGAGCTTTAAAGATCCTTATGACCCCCTGATCTAGAGACTGAATTAAGAGGTTATGTTTAGAGGCAACTAGATTATTTTAATGCCTTTGATGTTAAACCCATGGGGTTTGGGTGGCTAAGGGTATTGTTCAATATTAAATAAACTTCAAAAGATTGTCCCTTACTGGCAAGGTACTTCCTGACTTGACAGTCCATGAGTTGATGGAAACAATCCAGAAAAAGGGATTCTCATCATCCAGGCCGTCTTTTGTATAATCAAAACCGTTGTTTATCTTTCCCTTCAAGGTTTGGGAGTTAGAAACTTAATAGAGAAGGGAAGTCCTGATCATAAACCTGATTGTATTTCCACAAAACCATACAGTTAGCTTATTTCTTTCTGCCTTAAATCCTGGTGCACACTTCTGTTCCTTAGTAGTAAATGTCCTTTGTAGCATTGTTTTCCATATGGGGCACTTTCATCAGCATTAAAAACCTCTTTAGGAAGATATCCTTTCTCCAGGCATCTTGCTAGTGATATCTGGAAGCTCTTCCATTGTCTCTTGACAATGAGACAGGAGAAAGTGCTTCTCCTGTTGTCTTGGTATTTTTAAAGTCAAATCTCTTTCTAAAATTATTAAACCATCCTTAGCTGGCATTAAATTCTTCAGCTTTAGACTATTCACCTTCCTTTTGCTTTAAGTTTTTATACACTGACTTTGTATTTTCTCAAACTGTATTATTCTATAGATATGCCTTTCTTACTGTAATCTTGCACCCACATAAAAGTTGCATTTTTAATATGAGGTAAAAATTTAAAGCATTAAATTCTTCAGCTTTAGACTATTCACTTTCCTTTTGCTTTAAGTTTTTATACAGTGACTTTGCATTTTCTCAAACTGTATTATTCTATAGATATGCCTTTCTTACTATAATATTGCACCCACATAAAAGTTGCATTTTTAATATGAGGTAAAAAGGTATTTCACAAAAAGTACAAGATTTTTGCACCTGCTGACATAGCTGCAGTAATGGTCTCACGAATTTCCTTTTCCTTTTTAACAATAGTTCTTACACTGGATTCATTTGTCTTGAAATGGAAAGCAATCACAGCTGCAGCCCTCGATCTAGGGTACATATTAAGTAATTCAGCTTTTTTTGTGTAATGTCATGTATTTTCCCTGCTTCTTGGGAGCAATTTTGACATCATTAGTGACACTTTTTATGGGTCATGGTATCATTCCAGGTTTATGGTATTGCACTAAAAAATAAGAAAAAAATAGGTGAGAACCATAAGGGGTCATTTTTTACTGCAATATGCAATTTACTGGAGAGAGAAAGTGCTCACACAGAGATGAGTAGCATTACATTACATTTTAAATGGATACTTGCAACACTTAAGGCCCTGTGCAATAGCAACAGGAGGTGTCCACAAAATTATTTCAGTAATAGAATATGTACTACAATTAATTTTACGCAGTTATGTTTTAAGTCTGTATATGTCTGTATTTGTTTACATCTCTGTTAACTGTGAATGAGCCCATGTAGAGTCCGTAAGTTTTTGTGTGCATATGTTTTAATAAATTAAAACTTTTTATAATAGTTTTGTGTACGTTTTATGGTAGTAAATGATAAAATAGACTGTATCTATATATATTTTATGCATTCATGACATAGCTTTTTTTCTATATTTCTAGACTATGCAATTAGTCTGTGAAGTTTTTCAGATTGTCACAAATCTCCAAAAATTTTTCCAATATATTTATTGAAAAAAAAATCTGTATTTGAGGGGACACACCCTTTCAAATCTGTGTTGTTCAGGGGCCAACTGTGTACATGGTTGAGAACTTTGAGGCACAAGAAAAAGAACTGATTTTTTGTAAGATTGTCCAACCTTTAATTAGTAATAAACATTAATTAATTATTAAGATTTGTCAAACAACTCCTATACACCAAGCATTCTTATCAACATCAGAAACATAGATACAGACCAAACTATCTGACATCAGGAACAGACTGTGTGACAAATATGAATTCAGGTGATTTACATGGGAGGTATCAGGAAGCTCTTGTAGGGAAATATGGAATTGAGAATAAAGGTAGGAAGCCAACAAGAATGCAATATTGAGAAAATTACCACTGAGGGCAGGTGAGGGTCACTCTAGCTGGTGAACCCTGCAACGCAGTGCGGAACAGTGCTTCTTGAATTTTCCATGAGATATTTGTGGGAAAGTACAGTTACAGTACTTTCTTTTATTAAAATATAAATATCTAATCTGTTATAGAAGATTTTTTGATGCTTTAAAAAATTAGATTTAACATAAACGAAATTACCCTGTAAAATTAATATAAAAGTTTTGAATCCCTTGCTTTTAATATCTGTATTTACTTAATCATAGATCAATAACAAACCATTATCAGAACATATTTGGAATAACACAAATAACACATATTTGGAATAACAACATTGAATATGCCTTAAAGTTGTTCCTCAGTGCTCACTCCTAGCAAGGACGACGTAAAAACTTATATTCGAGATAAATATGAAATTCTAAGAATCTATTGCCTTTCCTAGTTATAGAATTTTAATTTTATATTCATGTAAACGGTGAAGGAGATTATTTTTAATGTTTAAAAGTACATTTTTTCTATTCCTAAATATTACTTCATACCTCTAACCTTTACCTGGATTAATGTCTATTGTACACATGTACAGTATTTTATGTAATCATTAGTTCCCAAAATTTACAACTGAAGCATAAAATTAGATACCTTGTTAAATATGTATAAATAAATATACAAATATATGAAATCTACCTGCAGGCTTCTAGGAGTTATACACTCACATAAATCCAATATAAGTCAGTACCTTCTCCACAGTGCTGGAGCTTCTTACTCACTTTGCCTTGAAATGATAATGTTGAAGGAGGGTTGCAGTGACAAACTACAAACATGCTGTGAGGGAATAAAGTTAAAGAAAAGGACTTTCCACAACTTTCTAGGCTGAAACTTTTGGTTATACTGACAAGAAACCTGGCAAGTACTTTCAAGCTAAAATACTTAGCAGATTATTTTTTCATTTTAAGGGCAGATTTTTTTCCCCAAAAACTCTGAGGATTTTCATAAGATCACCATTATTTTTTTATGTAAAATAACTACAGTGAGCTTTGCTAATTAGGTAGTATCCAGGTGATTCATGCACCTCAAAAAATAGGACCTATTTGCTGTTTTCTTCAGAAGCTCAGAACTCTCAGATTAGTTGTTACTCAGTGTATATTTGCATCTGGACATTGTAGACTTTAAGGAATGTTTCAATAAATAGTTTTAAGTAAAGCATCATGTTAGATGCTATACAATTATTTTGCCTTTGAAAAGGGATTGTATTCACCAGCAGGGTATGTGGTTTTATGTCTGGAGATAAAAGTGAAGGTGGCTGCTGCCAAAAGAGCACAGCGCTTTCTCCAAGGCCTCTTTTGAATGACACTGAAGGTGGAATGGTTCTCAGCTCAAGTGTGGTTGTTCTCTCTGGATTTATGCTTCATCTAGCAGGAGACAAGTTGAACTGTAGTTAGACATGTCTGAAGGTAGAAAAAGCAGGTTATATTCTCAGTATCTTTTTTCCTCTGCTGTCTTTAGAAGTCACATATAACTCTTGGGAGAGTATGTTGCTGCTACTTCTTGATACCATGCTTTACTCCTATCTAAAATTTTCATACTGTGCTAGGTTATAATCCTCTTTTTACATATAATATGTTAATAATGTTTGAAAACATCCAAGGGATGAGACTGTGCGTGTGCCTATGTACTATTGTAGAACTATCTGCTTACACATTTGCAAGCAAATTGTAAGTATCAAATTAGTATTTGTTATGTGAATGACTAGATGAATGAATAAATGTTCACTAAGGACTACGGTGCATACACTGCGTGGAGGGAGAGATCAGAATTCACAGGTGTCCCTGGCCTCCCTGTTCGGCTTTAGCTTTACTCTTAGTTTTCTCTGTATCTCACATGCGTTACTCCTTGTATGTCCAGGAAAACTGATTGATTTGCTGCATTAAGACAGTATCTTCTTAATCTTTTTCTTTGTGTGGGGGGGAAAGAAATATATATATTTTTTTCCTTAGTCCATCTGAAGCAAAGTTGGTATTCCCAGGAGACTGTGGGAAAAAATAATACAGGTTAACCCAAAAGCAAATGCATAGGCTTGGAAATAAATACTCTTTCAGACTGCTACTTCCAAAAGTCCAACTTAACATTAGTTCAGCTGGCATGGTTCTGTCCATTTCAAAGGCTCTTGATACCCTGCTCAACTCTTCCCAAATCCTGTCACCATCAATTTGTTTGAAACTAGCTACATTAAGCTGTTTTTACTTTTGCTTAAGCTTTGCTTCTTCATTTATTATTTTACATGACTCAATGGGCTACGACTGTTTGAAAAGGTTATGCCTCTAGTGGGCCACAACTGTGTTCTTGATTTTAGCCTGAAGAATGTTGCTAGTTCCTAACTCAGTTTAGAACCATGATGATTGACATTTCATAAAACAAATAGGATAAAATCCTTTCTCACCAGGTTAACTAATTTCTCTTTTTTTTTTTTTTCTTTAAGTAATCCTGGTTTTTTTCAAGCAAAAAAAAAAAAAATGAAGAGCACAATATAATTGTTACAGCAATAATAAAATAAAAAGCAACAGGAGGGTTATTTTCCTACAATTCATAAAAGGATAAAAAGCAACAGGAGGGTGATTTTCCTACAATTTATAAAAGAATAAAATTATTTCCGTAATTGTAGGAGGAGAATAAAAGGAAACTCACTGCCTAATATTGTGTCCATTCCAAACATGTCTATCAATATATCATCTTAGATGTTTCCTGATTATCTCCAGAATCAGTTTCTAAAATGCTCAACATAATCCCTTTCTCCTTTTCTACTTCCTGTAGCAGTTACTAGAACAACCATCCTCCCAGTAATGGGGGCCAGAATGCTAGGTGTTAAACTTGACTCATATCCAGTGAGACATGAAATCTAATAGCTTCGATTGCCTTAATCTTTTCCCCTATATTTTCTCTGACCATTTTTCTTTCTCATTGTCATGAATTCGGCTTTAATATTTCTTACTCAAGTTACTAAAGAGAGACTCTTCCCTGAAAACTTTTCTTGATATAGTTTCTTTCTAAAACGCAAAACAGGTCATGACTCTCAAATGTTCCCATTGTCTATAAAAGGCCAAATTTAAATTCCAGACTATACTGTACTTAACATTACCTCTTCAACTTGATTTCTTACCATATTCCTTCAATCCCATCCAACTCACATTATCCTAGTATTTTTCCCTTGACTCTTCTACGTGTTCTTTCCCAGGCTAACTTTTACAGATGCCTTAAAACAGCACAGATAGCACCTCTTCCGTGAAAATCCTTCTCAAAACTCTCATATACTTTCGGAATTAGGTCAAATTGTTCTGTGCTCCCATAACACTTCATTTCTTTCTCTCTCTAATAATACAATGTTTTTGCTTTTTAAATGTCTGTGTACCTGTGGAATATAAAATCCCTGAAGGTTGGGACCACATCTTAACTTTATGTATCTCTAGTGCCTAACCCTTTCCCCAGGCAGATCAGATATGCTCCCTAATGTTTGTGGAAAACCACCACCACAAGAAGAGTAGATATATGGTTGATGAAAACATGTCGTAGTTGATAAACATTAAATACTAGTTGTATGTATGCTTACACTTTAGTTATATAAGTCTTCCCACCCCCATCAGTAGCTAAAATATGTTCCAACTATTTAGTGATCTTCTACAAGTTTATTAAATAATTTTTCCCCTATGGAAAACCATGTTATGATTATTTTCTATTCCATTATTTCATGATTCACATATTCACATATCATGATTCTCATGGAATAATTACACTTTTAAACTTCAGATTATACATATGAAAAACAATAAGACATTTTAACTAGGTTCGACAGTAAAAACAAATCATTTCAGACATTTCATCTTCGTCGTGTTACACTGTTGCTCCAAGAACAGAACTTTATTTAGATTTTTTTCAATTCTTCTTTAAATAACCATATTCTTTTAACTTTGTACACTAATTTCCTTTTGTATGCTTTCTACCATCTGCTGTGTGTCTCTTTCTCACTTAAGTATCATTGCTTTGCCTAAGTAGCTAGTTATTCAGTTGAGGGTACTTATTTGGAAAACAACAACAACAACAAACCAAATTTGCAAAATTATTTATATGTTGCTAAAGGGAATGGCAGAGAGGAAAACTTGGAGGAGGTAGTGAGATTAATAGAAATACCTATTAATCTGTTCTTTCTAAGAAAGAATACACTTGATTTTATCAATGCATTTCTTAACTTTATATATCATGTACAAGGTACTATCATGTTTTAAGCACTTTACGAATATTTACTTATTCAGTTCACGTCACAGCTCTAACAGGGTCATTACTATTTATTTTTTTACATACAAAAACTGAGGCACAGACACTTACAGTAGCTTGCCCAATGTGTCAAAGTTGAGGATTTGAGGACTGCCAGTCTGGCCCAAAATCCATATTCCTAATCACTCTGCTTTGATGCCTTCCTTAGGAAGTTGAATTCTGACCAGCTTCCTTTGTCCACTGAGTATTGGACTTCATTTCCAAGTGGTAATGGTGGTCTCCAGACAAAGCAGTTCTGTTGGCCTTGTTGCAGGCTCCTTCTTCCATTTCCCATCTCTCTGATCTATACATCTCTTTCCTTAGTTTAAGAACAGGTCTGATGGTTTGGTGGGTATGCTCTGGCTGTTTAATGCTGGATAAAGGAGTGGGTTCAAGAATGCTTAACATGCTGCATTGTAATGAGAAAGAAATGTCCCACAAAACATGCCAATAGCTTTCCCACTGATCCAAAGAAAAGTGATTTTAGCATGCTTGGCTAACTAGACTCAAAGAGCATAGAGATTTAATGATGTATTTTTGTGCTGGTTGGCCTCCTGCCTGGAGGTGGTGCTTTCCAGAGAGCATCAGCTGTGGTAGTATGGAGAGTAACTGGCGGTGGGTGGGGCCCTAGAAGTCCCAAAAGTATATGTCCTTTGTCTGCAGCTACCAGGTTGGGTAGGGAAGGACCATCAGGTGGGGCTGGCCTATGCATGTCTGAGCTCAGACTCTCCTTGGGTGGGTCTTGCTCTGGCAGCTGCAGGGGATGGGGGTGAGGTTCCCAGGTCAATGAAATTGTGTACCTAGGAGGATTATAGCTGCCTCTGCTGAGTCATGCAGGCTGTCAGGGAAGTGGGGGAAGGCTGCCAGTTAAGGCCTCATTCACCTCCCATATGAACAAAAGGACCAGTCTCACACCCAACTTCCCTGCCCCAATCCCCCCAAAACAGCCCCAAGTCTGTTTCTAGTTGCTGGGTGAGATGGACTTTAGAACTTGCCCCAGGCTACTCACCTCCCAGCTGCAAAAGGAAAGGGCTGTGTTCTTCCCACAACTGTGGAGTCTGCTCACTGGATTTGCACCCTCCCTTGAGGTCTGGTCAGGAGGCTTCTTGACCGTTTCAAATAATTGTTACAGAATTCAGCTGGAGATTTACTTCTCCCTGTGGTGTTTCCTGCCCCCTTCACCCTGCTCCTCTGGCCACCGTCCTGATGGATCCCTGTGATGCCAGGCAGGAATTGCCTTCTTTGGGACCCAGCGAGCTCCCAGGGTCTTTCTGCTACTTCCTCTACCCCCGTATTTCGCTCGATTTTCTTAATTGACTCAGCTCCAGGTAAGGTCGGAACCTTCTCCCACAAACAGACCTTCAGTTACTCCAGTAGGGATGTGTATTTGGGAGAGGAAGCTCTCCCTTTCCCACTTCCACAATAGGAGCACTCATAGTATTGGGGGTGTCTCCTGGGTCCTGCAGGAGCAGTCTGCTTCCTTCAGAGGTTCTGGGAGTCTTCCTGGGATTGCTGGTTTGTTCTTGCAGTTGATCTGGAGCTAAAATTCACAATGCAAGTCTCCTCCCTCTGCTCTGTCCTGAACTGCAACCTAGTCCTGCCTCCTGTCCGCCATGATAATTTCTCATAAATAATATTGATAGACCATTAGCAAGATTAATCAAGAAAAGAAGAGAGAAAATCCAAATAACCTCATTAATAAACAGGAGATATTACAACTGATACCACTGAAATACAAAAGATCATTCAAGGCTACTATGAATAACTTTATGCTAGAAACTAGCATAAACTTTATACATAAACTAGAAAACCTAGAAAGAGGTGGATACATTCCTGGAAAAATACAACCCTCCTAGCTTAAATCAGGAATAATTCAATACCCTGAACATACCAATAACAAGCAGTGAGATTGAAATGGTAATTTAAAAATTACCAACAGAAAAAAGACCAGGGCCCAACGGATTGACAGCAGAAGTCTACCAGACATTCAAAGAATTGGTACCATTACTTTTGACACTATTCCACAAGATAGAGAAAGAAGGAACCCTCCCTAATTCATTCTATGAAGCCAGCATCACCCTAATACCAAAACCAGGAAGGGACATAGCCAAAAAAGAAAACTACAGACCAATATCCTTGATGGACATAGATACTAAAATCCTTAACAAAATGCTAGCTAACAGAATCCAACAACATATGAAAAAGATAATCTGCCATGATCAAGTGGGTTTCATACCAGGGATGTGGGGGTGGTTTAGCATATGCAAGTCAATAAATGTGATACACAACATAAACAAAATTAAAAACAAAAATTACATGATCATCTCAATAGATGCAGAAAAAGACATTTGACAATATCCAGCATTCCTTTATGATTAAAACTGTCTGCAAAATCGGCATACAAGGATCATACCTTAATGTAATAAAATCCATCTATGACAAACCCACAGCCAACAAAATACTGAATGGGGAAAAGCTGAAAGCTGAAAGCGTTCTCTCTGAGGACTGAAACAAGACAAAGATGCTCACCCTTACCACTCCTCTTCAACATAGTACAGGAAGACCTAGCAAGAGCAATTAGACAAGAGAAAAAAAATTAAAATAAAGAGCATCCAAATCAGTAAAGAGGAAGTCAAACTGTCACTGTTTGCTGATGATATGATTGTTTACCCTGAAAATCCCAAGGACTTCCCCAGAAAGCTCCTAGAACCAATACAAGAATTCAGCAAAGTTTCCGGATACAAGATTAATGTACACAAATCAGTCCCTCTTCTATACACCAATGGCAACCAAGCAGAGAATCAAATCAAGAATTCAACCCCTTTTACAATAGCTGCAAAAAAAAAAAACAAAAAAAAAAAAAAAAAAACCAAAAAAAACAACAAAAAAAAAACTTAGGAATATACCTAACCAAGGAGTCAAAAGACCTCTACAAGGAAAACTACAAAACACTGCTGAAAGAAATCATAGATGACGCAAACAAATGGAAACACATCCCATGCTCATGGATGGGTAGAATCAATATTGTAAAAATAATCCTACTGCCAAAAGCAATCTACAAATTCAATGTAGTTTCCATCAAAATACCACCATCATTCTTCAAAGAATTAGAAAAAAACAATTCTAAAATTTATGTGGAACCAAAAAAGTCCCCACATAGCCAAATCAAGACTAAGCAAAAAGAACAAATCTAGAGGCATCACACTACCTGATTTCAAACTGTACTATAAAGCCATAGTCACCAAAACAGCATGGTACTGATATAAAAATAGGCACATAAACCAGTAGAACAGAATAGGGAACTCAAACTCAAATACTTACAGCCAACTGATCTTTGAAGAAGCAAACAAAAACATGAAGTGGGGAAAGGACACCCTTTTCAACAAATGGTGCTGGGATAACTGGCAAGCCACAGGTAGGAGAATGAAACTGGATCCTCATTTCTCACATTATACAAAAATCAACTCAAGATGGATTAAGGACTTAAACCTAAGACCTGAAACTACAAAAATTCTAGAAGATAACATTGGAAAAACCCTTCTAGACATTGGCTTAGGCAAGGATTTCATGAACAAGAACCTAAAAGCATAAAAACAAAGATTAATAGTTGAGACTTAATTAAACTAAAGAGCTTTTGCATGACAAAAGGAACCATCAGAAGGTGAAACAGACAACCCACAGAGTGGGAGAAAATCTTCACAATCTGTATATCTGACAAAAGACTAATATCCAGAATCTACAGCAAACTGAAACAAATCAGTAAGAAAACAACAAACAATCCCATCAAAAAGTGAGCTAAGGACATGAGTACACAATTTGCAAAAGAAGATATACAAATGGCCAACAAACATGTAAAAAAAATCCTGACATCACTAATGAATGATCAGGGAAATGCAAGTCAAAACCGCCATGCAATACCACCTTACCCCTACAACAATGGTCATAAGAAAAAAATAAAAACAAACAACAGTAAATGTTGGTGAGGATGCAGTGATCAGGGAACACTTCCACACTGCTAGTGGGAGTGTAATCTAGTACACCCACTATGGAAAACAGTGTAGAGATCCCTTAAAGAACTAACAGTAGAACTACCATTTGATACAGCAATCCCACTACTAAGTATCTACCCAGAAGAAACTAAGTCATTATATGAAAAAGATACTTGCACAGGCATGCTTATAGCAGCACAATTAGCAATTGAAAAATTGTGGAACCAACCCAAATGCCCATCAATCAATGAGTGGATGAAGACACTGTGATACACACACACACAAATATATGTATATATGTGTATATATATGTGTGTGTATATATACATATATGTATATACATACATATGCATATATATAGTGTGTATATATAGTGTATATATTATATATACACAATACATATATATCGTGTACATATAATATATACATTTTTTTATATATATATATAGTGTATCTATTATATATACATGATGGAATACTATTTAGCCCTAAAAATAGATGAATTAACAGCATTTGCAACTACCTGGATGAGATTGAAAATTATCATTCTAAGTGAAGTTACTCAGGAAAAGAAAATCAAACATCATATGTTCTCGCTGATATGTGGGAGCTAAGCCATGAGGATGCATAAGAGTGAGACAATGGACTGTATGGACTTGGCGGGGAAGAGTGGGAGGGGGGCGAAGGATAAAGAGTACAAATATGGTTCAGTGTATACTGCTCAGGTAATGGGTACACCAAAATCTCACAAATCATCAGTAAAGAAGTTACTCATGTAACCAAATACAACCTGTACTCCAATAACTTCTGGAAAAATAAAATAAAATAAAAAAGAGTGTAGAGAAAACTAACACTTGGGAATGATGCTAGAAGTCATTGGCAGCACAGTAGAAGGGTAGAGCCTCTGACATTCTTGGCTTAGGTCTGTTAATCCTTCCAATCTGTTTAGAAATGGAGTGACCTAGCTCAGTCGCCTTCTTTTTAACACTCAGTAAACCTACTCAGGTCTTTAAAGATTCAACTCATGAAATGAGAGGACAAAGTGGTAAAATGAGGAGAAAGCAGTGCATGAGAATATGTCACACTGGATGCTCACACATACACTAGAGATACACACAGAAACACAAGTACACACACATATATGATTATATATATGCATATTTATATATGCAAACATATATATTGTAACATATAAAGACAGGTTGAATGATAGTTGTTATAAATGCATTAGAGTATATACAGTGTGTAGAACTAAAGGACTCAATATTTGTTTAATTAATGGGTAAATAACTAAATTAGCTGACCAAGTCAATTGTTGCAAGTATTTAAAGAAGGCTAGGTCTTAATATCAGCAATGTTTTCAGAAATGATTGGAGACTTTGGAAGGTCTGGAATTGAGGGGAGATAAACCATAGGTGTGTAAAGAAATAAAATAGTCTGAATTTTTATCTTAAGAGAATTTTTTTTAAAAGATTAAAACCATGATGGAAGTTAATACCAAATATCATATTAAAAGTTGACTTTAGTTTCCAAATATTTAAGTCATATTGGATTTTTGGGTGACTTACTTTCTCCCATACAACAATGACTTCCTACATCTATTTTTCAGGATTAGCCATTCATAAAGCAAAATGACCCAACTGTATATTTTGGTCAGCAGTTCAGGTCATTACACATTAGAACACACTGATACTAAAAGCCATCTTTTGTTTTATTTTAATTCCTCAACATCTACATCCTTTAGTTGCTTATCCACCCATTTCCTCTCTGTTTTCCCTTCTTTGATTATTCCTTCATTTAGTGTTCCAGTGATGAGTGTTGAAGACACATCAAGCTGAGTAAAGCTTATTAAATCTTCCTTTTATCTGATGTTTAAAGTGTTTAAAAGAGAGCTGCTCTAAAAGAATCCAGAATTAAATGCACTGACAGAGCAGTGATGTCTTGTCTTTCATTTGATAAATAAAAGGAATGGACTTTGCTCTAGAGGAAAAGGAAACTGATTAGGCCACTGATTTTGAAACCATACAATCAATGACTTGAGGAGATTTACTTACAGGAATATAAACTGAACGAGGACATAAAAGCTCCTATTGGAAAGAAATATAAAGTGCTCCAAAAGCTAAACAAATAGAAAGGGAGCAAAAATAGACAACATATCTTTTGAGAACAAAATGCTCACTGTTTCTTTTGTTTGTTCACGTTCCTCCATCTGACTGTTCTTTAGGGAACTGCACTTACTCAACCCATCCTCAGCTCTAGTAAATTTAATATTTTGATCCCACTGATACTTATTTATTTCTATACCAACCTTCCTATATTTTTGCTTTTCACCTGTTGGCATTTTCACACCCACGTTCCACCAATTTGTGTATGTTAATTCTTTAAAAGCTATTCTGAATACTCGTCTCTTCTGTCTAAACCTATCTTGCTTTGCCACTAGATCTGCCACTAGATCTGCCAGACGTCTTAAAGTTTATAACATAACAGCATGCACATGCTTCTCTCTTGACTTTATCTGTGCTTTGTTTTGTACTCCATTCAGAACACGAACAGCCTCTAACAAAGGCTTTTAGTTGTCTCTGCCTTTAGTGGCCATCATTGCTTCATTCACTTGGCACTAGCTGGTCAGTCAGCATGTGCTCGATGAGTCAACTCTGTTGTGAAGTGGACTGCTGACAGCCAATCCCAGTAACTTGGCTGAAACATTGAATATAATGTTTCTGTTTCACCCCTAGAGAGACAACATTATATTACATTCTTCCAATAATGCATTTTTCCACTAAGCATACACAAATCTCCATATGGTTGAACTATAAAACTCAATTTAGATAGAAAGGAAATAAATAATATGGAACATGGAGAAGTGCAGTAAGGCCAAAACAAGTTTAATAGATAATATTATTTGAAGAATAACCATGAATCATTTTTTGCATTTAGAATAAATTTTTATTCTTTGAGGATTATACCGGTCGGTACAGGTGCAGATTGAACTGTCCGGGTTGCATTTTAGAATGTTTTGCCTTCTCAGTTATAGATAACTTGTAATGTTATTTTATTTTGTTTCTAAATCTATTGCCTTTGCAGTGACTACAAAATTATATTGTTTACAAAGGAACTTCTATTCTGATATTAAAAAGCAAAAGCTTTGTTTAATTGAAAGGGAGCCTTTATTTCTCTGAATGTTTGATCTCCTTTCTCTACTTTTAGTGGGTCTTAAATAGAAGGTGTAGTAGGGAAAAGAACATAAAATAAAACATGTTGTTTGTTGCTAAATCAACTTAAAATGGTAAAAAATTGGTTTTCTGATTTCTCAAGATAACATGCATAGATGTACTGCATTTATTCAGTAGCTATAAAAGATATTGCTGAAGATAAAAGCAGGAAAAAAAGCATTTTGTTCAGTGCAGAGTCTGGAAGTGATGCTATATTCCGTCTATCCAATTACTGCCAAACTAGTCAGGGAGAAGTACATTTCTTTAAAGAGCAGAAGCATAACTAGTACATGGTTATATTACGGTTTAAACAAACATTCTTGAGAAAGACAAAATTTTGTTCTTTAAAATGGCCACTTTTCTTTTAAAATGTCTGTGGTAATTGTGTCATTTAGGTAATGAGGAATAACAGTGCCTTAGTTGAACTTCTCTAACTTCAGAACATTAATCATAGGAAAATTAGATGAAGTCTTGTACATGTCATTACATCACATGATCAACAAAAGATTAAGTACACATGAATAGATATTAAGAAATAATACATGCTGCCAACTTACAGTGATATGTTACTGACACATGTAGTAGTTATTCTGGAGATATATATATATATATATATATATATATATATATATATATACTTGGTGGATATTTATGAAGAGCAGAAGGTCCTCATAAATGATGGTAATGAATATTTATGTCATTTAAAGACCTTGAGAACCTATAAATATCATCAGTGTGAGGAGCTTTCTCTCTGCTTATGTTCGAAAAAGATTAACACACTTATATGCAGCATTTTTTAAAAATTTAAATAAATAAAATCTACAAGTCTTCATTTTCAATAGAGTGGTAAATATTCTTAGCCTATGATGGGAAACCCTGAAAATAGCCAATGAATAGTAACATACTTAATTCCATGAATGTATTAATATTACACATACAATAGAATGAAATATATTAAAAATTGCAATACCAATAACAGAAATATGATGGATATATGTAATGTAAAGACGGCCCTTTCAAACTGCCAAGAAAGCCAAACAAGCAAACTGATTAGGCAAGGGTTGAATAGGACATTTACAGAAGATTAAATCTGAATGACTAAACAAAATATGAAAAGAGACTACTCAAACTAGTCGTCAGGAAAATGAAAGGATATATATAGAATGTTATGGTATATTATAAAGCATAAAATATTATTTTTGCAATTAATTAAAATAATATGATGATGATAAGAATTAAAAAAAGAAACATTCCATGTGATGTGGAGGGATATTCAAGAGGTAAGATTAAGTATAATAAGCAGGATATAGAAAAGGACATACATTTTGATCTTTTTTGTTATGAAATAATTTCTACATAGGTTTGTGTATGTACATGTTTATGTGTTATATGTGTGTTCTAGGTGAAAGTATTGAAGAATACATAATATAAATGAATATGTAATTATATATTAAATCTTATTCATATTGTATGTGAAGGTTACGTATATTGTTAATGTGGAATATGACAAAGGGTGATGTGGTGGGCAGGAGGAAGGTAAAGCAAGCAAAAGAGAAAAGAAGAAGAAAATAAGAAAAGGGGGAAAAGGTTTAAAAACTTCCCTCAAAATAATGAGATGACCAATTTTACATGACTAGATAACCATACAAAATTGAGTAATAAAGGTAAAAAATTCATGGTTCCTAATCCAGCACTCTATTTACCATACTGCCTATGTCATTTTAAACATGTCTTAAATTTCAACATTTGAAATGTTAAAACATTTATTTTAAAACTTATATGCCCTTACAATTACTATGATTATAGAGGCTGAGCAGGATTTATTTATTTATTAATTGGCATTTTTCATAATTACTCTATTTGACTGGTGTTTCAATAAGACCTAATGTTTTCCATGTTGTAAAATTTTATTCACAGGAAATTAAATCTAACATTTGAAACAAAAAGACCCATTAGCTCGAGCATTTTTAATATTCTAACCAGGATAGAAATCCCTTAATTAGGCCAAAGGATTAGAATTTTGAAACGGAAAAATTTATTTCAGTAAAGCTTTGGGGATGGGAGAAGGTGGGGGCATAGCTTCAATCTAAAGTGATACGCATTTTAATTTAATCTATTGAAACTGCCTTGGAAAAACACTAAATAAATATAGATACTTCAGAATCTTTATTACGTTTTGTGCACATGCTCAAAAATTCTCTTGGGGAACAGGAACTTGAATAATGGGCAGAATTTAAATAGTGTGGGTTTACGGGGAAGGCATTCCAGATGGAAATGAATAATAAAAAGAATCTAAGAAGTAGCTCAATGATTATATTTGATCAAAGGCTGACACTTCCTATTGAAACTAGTATATTCTATTTAGAGAAAATATATTTGTCTTTATTTTAGAAAAATGCCTCTATTTTATACTAAAGTACCTCTGTATTTAAAACACATATTTTACTTATAACAAAATGATATGTTGGCCATTCCTACAGATTCCTAACTTATATTGTCATTTGTATTTATATAGTATCATTTTTCTCTGAAATGTTGGCATCATTAAAGTAGATCTTGGATGTATCCCCTCATGCTTTCTGGTGCCAGTTAAACCCGGTGTGTTTAAATATATGGGACTTGCTTGATTAACAAACAAGAATTAATCTAAAGATAACACATTGTGATGTGCAACTATATTTCTTAATGGAAATAATATGTACAAGGAACCGCTCTTAAATTTCTGTGTTTTATTTGTAAAATAATGTATTCATTACAAAAAATATTTGCCCAATTCAAAAACAATTAGTCTACCCATTTTGTAATACCAGATATACTGATTGATGCTAAGGAAAAAATTCAGTCACTCACTAAAAATTTCTGCTTAACACAATAAAACAGCCACATATTAAAAATATCATTTTTTGTCAGCATAGTTGACATCACTCAGACGCACCTGTGGGATAACTGTTGTAATATTTAGTTTTTGTTTTTCTCTTTCAAGAGATAATTTAAAGAACACTTTATTACTCTCCCCTGAAAAATAATAGCAGTAAAAGTAGAACAGATGAAACACATTAATCTAGAATTGTTCTTATTAACTTTAGTAATAAGATTCCTATATGGTGCCCACGCCCATTAAGAAAGCCCATTAAGGCTAGTTTATTTCAAATATACTTTGTAGAACATCTATATACTAGAGAACTATCAACTCACAATTACATTAGTGTATGAGTTAATCAATCAAGTCATAGTAAGATTAAAAAACTGAGTTACATCCCATTAACTAGTAACGCAGAAAACAAAGCTAAAAGGGTCTGTTACATTTGTGTTAAAGTTTGATTATAGGATAAAATCAAATTTACTGAAGATATACAAAAAGAAATCATATGGTAAAACAGTACATCTTTCCAGATATAAATAATGACACGCATCAGGAATCAGGAAAGACCATGAATCATAAATTAATTTTCTTCATTTTTTTCTTTTTTTTCTTCTTCCCTCTCCTCGTCCCCTCTTTCCTCCCCCTCCTTTTTTTCTTCCTTTCTTCCTCCTTTCCTCACTCCATCTATTCCTCTCTTTCCTCCCTTCGTCTCTGTTTTCCTTTTCCCTTAACTCAGCATTGATTTGTTGGTTGCCCAATAAAAGCATAACTTTAAGTCAGCTTTCCCAGAAATGAGCTGCTCTAAAATAAATTTAAAAGCCTATTTTTACCTAGACTTTAAGAAATAACAAAAGAGTTGCCGATTCAAAAACTTCATGTGAAATACTTACATAACTTAGAAAATTGGTTAAAGCTTTATGAGCCAGATGCCAAGTTATTTGGAGGGCAGAGTTTAGAGTTGGCTGATTTGTGCCAAAATGGCTTTCTGGAGGTGATGAGGGAAACAAGTAGTGGTGGTGGCAGTGCATATGGCAGCCTCAGGTTGATACACTGGACTGGCTGAAGTCAGTGTAAACCTAAAATAGAAACTACTAATTGAGTGCTTGTGCTTATTGCTTATTAAGCAATTTACAAATATTAATGTTTTTTATTGTAACAGCAACTCAGTGAAGTATGAATCATTATAAGACATTTGTGCTTCCAAGAGGCTAAATATCTTGTCCAAGGTCTCACATCTAGGTAGTGGAAGAATCAATGCCAGACTGGCTCCCAGTCCCTATTCTTAAATACAGCGGTGGACTGTCTTTGAATCATCCAATAGGTGGGAGTAGATCAGATTAGCAATGAAAATGGAGACAAGCTGTGACAAAACTAAATACTGAAAAATAAGGTTTGCTCTTTGTCCTATTAGATATTAAGGGAGGTTGTAGGTAGTTGTAGGGAAGTTATGTAATCAAAACAAAATTTCCACTTCCTGTATCTGGAGCTTTTTCTCAGACCACAGGGTCACCCGTGTCATGTCATGTAAGAGCTAGTGTTATCTTGTAGTGCTATGGAGATATCCACGGGAAATTAGGCATTTGATATATCAAAATCAAATGAAGACCTACAGCTGTTGAAAGCGTGGAGAGAGACACATGACATATGTCTGCTTTTGACCCGAGAAAGAACAATCTAGATAGGTAACTATGCATTTACATAGTGTAGTAGATACGGAAGACAGATTATGGTGAATTGAGCAGTGGATGAGAACTAAGTAGGCACTGTGCTAAGTCCTTTATAGGAATCATTATATATATATATATGTGTGTGTGTGTGTGTGTGTGTGTATGTTCCAAAAAGATTAACACACACACACACACACACACACACACACACACATATATATATATATATTTTTTTTTTTTTTTTTTTTTTTTTGAGATGGAGTCTCGCTCTGTTGCCCAGGCTGGAGTGCAGTCGCGCGATCTCGGCTCACTGCAAGCTCCGCCTCCTGGGTTTACGCCATTCTCCTGCCTCAGCCTCCCAAGTAGCTGGGACTACAGGCGCCCGCCACCATGCCCGGCTAATTTTTTGTATTTTTTTTTCATTATATTTAACCACAGCAACCAGATAATGTATGTACTGTTATGATCTCCATTTTCCAATAAGCAACTGAGTCTTAAGGATCTTTAATAACTTGCCCACGGTCATTTAGTTAGTAAGAAGCAGAGTAGATATTTGAACACAAGTTGTCTCCAGAACCACACTTTTGATCCCAACATTAGCATTCCCCCTTCTCATATGATATGGGATATCCCATTTATTTACGACTCTACACCTGTGGACTGTAAGAGGAAACTCTTATGGTTAAATCAAAATGTAATACTCCATAATTGTTTTATTAAAGTAATGGGAAGAATTTTTTTGTAAAAATTTGTTCATTGGAATACCAGTATTGTATTTTATAAGAAATATATTCTCAGTATGAGACAACATGCCCATTTTATGTAAATGACTTTTTGAAACAAACGAAGATATTTGGAGAAGAAATACTGACCTTGCTTTTATGTTGATAGGTTGTGTTTATTATTGTAACTTATCTGGCAGCATTTTTACCTAATAAATCAATGTGTTCAATTTATAGTTTACATGAAAATAATAAAAAATTTGACATACTTCTTGGAAATCAGTCATTGATACTGTGTTAGCATTTACAACAAAGCTGAAAATTCTGCTGTATTTTCTGCTGAATTTTCAGCAATGCTGTAAAAGCCTCTGTGTCTTTCAGATGAAACACTCCTTCAGTAAAGAATGGCTTCCTGACAGTTATTTATCTTTGAAAGGCTATAAACCTTTGGATTAATTGCATGTTTTGTACAAATGTCAGTTACTGATTTCGTTTTGATAGATCTATTCATGGCTTGTCTGAGCTTTAGGTGAATTAAGGTATTGCTTATCATCAGTCTTCTTTGACCCCTGAAAAATAAAAAATCAGATGTCATCAGAAAACCATTTTTTCTTATAGAGTCTTGTACAGACAAGAAACATATTATTGTGCTGTTAGAACAATGAAGGTAGTAAAGATACTATGAATGAAATTTGAGCTAATTTTATTCATTCCTACTAAACTGGGTAACTTTAATTGTGTCAATATTATAACAAAATGTAATTAATAAGGATGTGATTTCATGTTCACATATTCCTTGTTAATTAAAGCCCTAACCATTAGGATCTGCAATTCAGCAGTACAGACATTCTTGTACAGTAGTTTGGATCCTTATACGTAAATGCTTGATGTTGTTGTGGAGTTTACTTTATAATAAAAAAAAATGCAAGGTATTTTTGTCTATTAATGGGGTTTACTAATCCACTACATGTTTATGGTACTTTAAACTATATGGACTAACTTTTATGAGCTCATTTAGTGGTTCTCAGCCACCACAGAACTCTTTTTTTACCAAATGAAGTTACTTGATATTTACACATAGTAAAATCACCATTACAGCTTCTGAAATCAATCACTATTAAGGGGTGATATGAGAGTTTCTAGTTAACTCAATCTTCCTGAACCTCAGTTTTCTCATCTTTAATGTTTTGATACCTCTGCTTTACAGAGTTGATGTGAACATTTAGAAGTCATGATTATTATTACTGCTAATTCATTAAAAATCAGAGAAATATCACCAGCAAAACCTTACTTTTCTTCCAGGTCACTATTGTGTCTTTTTTCTTTAACAAGATCCCTGCGCTTGAATCATACCCTTGTCTCCTCCCACAGCGGCACTTTTCCATACATGTCTTGCTCTTCTATGTCCAGGAACTGAAGACCTGACCAAGGATTAAAAATCTGTGTTGGAGCGTGTTGCTTGTTCTCTGATTACCTAATAATTGACTGCTTACCTGGATTTTTCTCATTGTGCAGTGTTACGTGTCTCATCAGCAGACTTTGCACACTTTTCAAGCCACTCCTATGGCTTCCTTAATGTCTCTTTGAGGATCCTGACCTCAGAAATTCTGCAAATAATGCTTCCTAACCACTGGTCAGAAAGTCATTTTAAGATTACCCACACTCCTGGAGGGGGTGTGGTTGTCTCTACATACCTAATTAATGAATTCAGTTCTTAAATTTTTGCCACACAGGTCAGTCAGCACTCATTCCAATGAAAAATTTAAAACGGTCTATCAATTCAGGGCCTGCTTTTTAAAATATAAGTGAAATAATTCTTCTGGATAGTGCAGAATGTAAGACTAAATGGATGGGTCTAGTCAGACAGACAGGCAAGGTTCTAATAAACATATTTCTGAAGAAAAATGTAGGACTAGGTGGAATTACCTCTGAATAGAATGATTTATTTTCTATTAATTTCTATGACATGATGACATGTCAGTAGATCCTTAATGGATGAATAATTTTAGTGCCAATTTGTAATCATCCTTTCCAAAGATAACTTAAATGCGTTTTCTAGCATGCCAATAATCTGTCACAAATGCACTGCCTGGATTCTTATTTGATTTGTAAATTTATTTTTTGATTTTAGAATGACAAGAAATAATATAAATGCAGAGATAAGAAAAAAGATGACGAATTTTGAATATTACATACCATGATTCCCCCTTCCCCTTGTCTCATCTTTTCAAATATATCAGTGTTATTAATATTAAAACAAAATTAAATTTTGCTGTGGCCATCTCTTTACGGACTAATTTTTGGTTCTGTTCATTTTTAGGAAATCAGTTCAATTACCTCAGACTTAATGAGGCTTTAAGAGAGTATTCAAATACTCTTCATTTAAAGATAGATGCAGATAGATGCAACAAATTTATGGAAAAGTAAATTGTTCTTTCCAAGACTACTTTTCTAAGGTCAGAGATGGCATAACTAAAAAGTCTACTCAGGCAGAACAAGTAGATAATATAAATAAATGAATGGTAAGTACATTATTGGGGATGGAGATCTTTAGTGAAGTACAGAGCTCTTGCCCTGTCTAAAAGAGATGTTCTCCCATTCCAGCAGACTGTTGACAAGCAATTTTTTTTTTTTTTTTTTTTGAGAAGGTGTCTCGCCCTATTGCCCAGGCTGGAGTGCAATGGTGCAATCTTGGCTCTCTGCAACCTCCACCTCCCCGGTCCAAACAATTCTCCTGCCTCAGCCTCCTGAGTACCTGGGATTACAGGCACCTGCACCATGCCTAGCTAATTTTTGTATTTTT
Source organism: Macaca thibetana thibetana (assembly GCF_024542745.1). Taxonomy (NCBI): domain Eukaryota; kingdom Metazoa; phylum Chordata; class Mammalia; order Primates; family Cercopithecidae; genus Macaca; species Macaca thibetana. The sequence continues at coordinate 78,940,327 of NC_065579.1, forward strand.
AGTAGAGACGGTGTTTCACCATGTTGACCAGGCTGGTCTCAAACTCCTGACCTCATGATCTCCCCACCTCAGCCTCCCAAAGTACTGGGATTACAGGCGTGAGCCACTGCACTGAGATAAGAATATTTACGTGTTGGCAAAACACAGGATATGGGAACACCCAATGTAATTTGAAGGAAACAAATTTTCACCCTCTGGAATGTATCTAAAACATTGATTCACAAGTGCTTTAGGTGTTTTGCATACTCTTGTTTTCAGATCATGACTGGCAACATAATTGAATTAATGAAAAAAAATCAGAAAAATTTTACTCCCTTCATTTGTTTTTGGTTATGTATGCGATGAGTATACCCCAGCTAGGCACATATGCCCAAAACTTACACAGGGAGATATAAGTACATATAAGAATCAGCACATTTCAGTTTGTGAGAGAAACATGGAGGAAAGCTTGCCCAGCAACACCATGTGCTCATTTCCAGTTTGCAGTCCTCGCAGAAGCTTTGGTTTTCCAAAAATATCAGGCAAAAGAAGCAACTCCGCTTTGTACCACTTCCTTGCTTAGTAATCTAATGTTTTTATTGTGTTCATTTCACATGTACCAAAAATTAGTTCAAGCATGCCCAAACAGCATGATTTAGTTTGTAAATAGATGCATATATTTTGAAAGACTCTAAAAATAGCCTGCCGGCCGTCCATGAGAAGTAATGCTAAAGGTGGCAACTACGAGAAGTTGCTTGGTTGGTACTTATTTCTCAAGTTAGCTTAACAGTGTTCAATATAATTAAGTAACAATATTATCACTGTGAAAAGAGCAATGACTGACTCTAAGAAATATCAAAGCTCTAGTTTTAACCACATACCAACTCATGCATTATGTGGTCTTTAGCTAACCATTGAACCAAACATTGAAAATAAGCTTGCAACCATATTTCCAAGACGCAAAACAAGGATTTGGAGTAACAGGCTCTAAAGAGTTAAATCATTTTCCTTGGAAATTGGCTTGAGTTTTTGTCTTCATTGGGGTTTGTATTTGTTAGGAACATCCAGATGCATTGACTGATGAGAGAAATTAAATCAGTTTGTACATATAGAAGCCATAGAAATGGCAGTGACTATCAAATAAAGGGCAGTGGGACATGAATAGATAGTGTCTGTGCTAATTTAGCTGTCATTAATGTATAGCCTGACCACATTTCTAGAAAGTATTATGGTGAATTTCAGTGGTGGTTTTTTGTTTGTTTGTTTGTTTTTGGCTAAATTTTGAGGCTAAAATGAAGCACACTGGATGAGTGGTGTGGCTTGATAAAATTAAGGTAATTGGCTTATTATTTATAAACCAATACATCTAAGAAACCCAATAATCTTATTAAGGTTTTAGTTAGTTTATATATTATGTAAATTCCAAAGAGGAGATAATTTGTCAAGGGATACTTATTAAAAACCCATGGGCTATATACAAAAGAAATATGCACAATGCATATCAGAGAGTCTAAAATGCTTTACAACATTTTAAATTTATTCTAACTGGCATGTCTGTCACATTATGAGAAATCTTAACATCCACTAATCAAAGGTAGTCATTGAGAGTCATGATAAGGCAATTGGAGTTGTCTTACAGGTGATATTGTTCCAAGGGAGGTTTATTTGTTTTTGCTTTTGTTTAAAACTCTTTTTTAATCCAAATATAATATATATGCAGCAAAGCATACAAACCTTAAGTGAATTTTTTTTACCTATCTTTCAACAAGTGTATTTGATATATTAATGCTATCATCAATAGTATTTTTTTATTTTAATTTTCTAATTGTCTTACTTTTAATGCTCTTTTCCAAACTTAGGGAAATAATCTTTCTTTTTTAAAGTGGTAAGCCAGAATGTTTGATTTTTGAATGTTAAATCAACCTTGCATTACTAAAACAAATACTACTAGGTCATAATGCACTTGTCTTTTTATATAAATATAATTTATAAATATTTTTTTCTGTTACAAGTATATTTGTAAAGGATATTTGATGATAATTTTTCTTATAATATTTTTGATATGTTTTGATGTCAAAATTTTGTTGGCCTCATAAAAAGTTTTGGACAATTCTGTTTTATTGATTCGTACATGTGTCTATTATAACTGATTTCTTTTTAAAATATGTAAAAAAAATTAATCTAGACGACAACTGGGTTTGGAAGGATTTTTTTTTTTTCTGGGAAGGATATATTTATATTATTAACTATATTTTTAAGTAGATGTTGAATATCTAGATATTCTTTTCTTTTGTGACAGTTTTGGTAGCTTGGATTTTTAAGGACATTTTTCTGCTTTACAAAATTTTTCAATGTATTACCATAATTCCTGCCAAAATATATTCTTATGTGTTTAATATCTGTAAGATCTATTATGATGCCTCACCTTTTTCATCTTAAAATGGATAATGTGTGCCTTCTCCCTCCTTCTTTTTCTTTTCATGAATAGCATTATTGGAGCTGATCAAATATATAGCCAGTATTTCCCTTTGTTGAGTTTTTCTTCTGTACACTTGTCTTCATTTTTATTCATTTTTGCTATTATTTTTATTTGCGTCTTAAAATTTTCATTTGAGTTTTTATATCATTGCCTTTTTCTAATTTATTTAAATTGAATCCAGATCATTGATCTTTTTCTTTCATTAAAAAAAAAATATATTTACTTATGCAATACATTTCTCTAAGCACTGCTTTGGCTGATTCCCACAAGTACTGTTATATAAGTTTCCATTTTGTTAATTTCAAGATATTTTAGCCTGGGCATGGTGGCTCAAGTCTGTAATCTCAGCACTTTGGGAGGCTGAGGTGGGCAGATCACCTGAGGTCAGCAGTTCAAGACCAGCCTGGCCAACATGGTAAAACTCCATCTCTACAAAAATACAGAAAAAATTAGCCAGCCATAATGGCAGGTGCCTGTAATCTCAGCTACTTGGGAGGCTAAGGTGGGAGAATCACTTGAACTCAGGAGGTGGAGGTTGCAGTGTGCTGAGATTGTGCCAATGCACTCTAGCCTGGGTGACAGAGCAAGACTCCGTTTCAAAAAAAAAAAAAAAAAAAAAAAAAAATTTTTTTATTATTCTATTTTAATTTCACCATTGACTTCTTGGTTATTTAGAAGGCATTATTCAATTTCCAAGAAGCTAAGAAGTTCTACTCTTTTGTTATTTATTTCTAATTTAATTCCATTGAGTTTATGGCATATATACTGTGTGGTTTTGGTTTCTTTAAGTGTATCGAGACTTGCTTTATGGCCTAGCATATAGGCAATTTTTGTAAACATTTCATGTGCACTTATAAAGTTATTGGATATACTTTTCTGTATATGTCAAATTGGTCAACTCATCTATTTTCTTGTTTTACTTTTTCTGCTTATTCTATTCTTTACAGAGGGGTTTGGTAAAATTTCTAACTTTGATTGCTGATTTGCATTTTTGTACCTTCTATTTTGCTTTATAGGTTGTGAAACCTGTCTTACTTAACCAGATATCATGACAATATATCTGTTTCTATTTAATAACTCAACCACTGCAACTATACAATGGCTTCCAATAGTAGATAGTCAGTGGTTATTTATTTATTTATTTATTTATTTATTTATTTTTGGAGAGTAGATATTCAGTGGTTATTTATTTATTTATATTTTTGGAGACGGAGTCTCACTCTGTCGCCCAGGCTGGAGTGCAGTGGCTCGATATAGGCTCACTGCAATTTTCCTCCTGGCTTCAAGCAATTCTCCTGTGTCAGTCTCCCAAGTACTTGGGACTACCGGCGCCCACCACCATGCCTGGCTAATTTTTGTGTGTGTGTATTTTAGTAGAGATGGGGTTTCACCATGTTGCCCAGGCTGGTCTTGAACTCCTGAGCTCAGGCAATCCACCTGCCTCGGCCTCCCAAAATGTCAGTGGTTATTTTTTGTGAAAAAATATAGCTGAATATGAACGTGAGAATAAGTATCCCATGGCAAAGTCCAGAAAAATGTAGTTGGCACAGTGTAGGTAAGAGTTGACCATTGCCAAAGAAGTTAAGATGGTTTTGCCAGATTCTCCCATATAGAAAATTTTATATTTCCTTAGACATAGTAGATATCCAATAGGCACTTGTTGCAATGGTGAGAGTTCTAATATATTTGTTTCTTTCTAAATCTGGGAATATATTAGCTATCTACTTGTGCTTTCATGAACTAGATTAGCATCACTTATCCATATTAAGCAGTATGAATCTAGGCACTCACATTCACGCAATGACATCTTATGATCTAGACTAAAAAAAGGTCCAATATCTCTACTATTACTGGAAAACTTGAAATTCTCTGAGATGTTTCCTACTTATCTGCTTTTCAGACTTGATGCTGACAACTTACTCTGCCAACCTTCATTAATTGGCATGTCCATAAGCAGAACAGGAAAACGCATATCATTCAGTGTGTTCTTGGAAACCTCCCATTATTTTCTACAAGAAACATGAACTGGAGCAGTAGTTCTCAATGTTTTGGCCTCAGAACTCCTTTACATTCTTACACACTATTGAGATCTTCAAACTGCTTATGTTTTTGAAAGTTATATATGTCCATGTTTAATTTATATGGGATTAAAACTGGTACATTTTAAAAAGATATTAATTTATTAAAAAATAAAAATCCCATTACATGTGAAGAATACAGCATTTTATGAAAAAACTGTTTTTCTTTTTTTTTGAGACGGAGTCTCGCGCTGTCACCCAGGCTGGAGTGCAGGGGCCGGATCTCAGCTCACTGCAAGCTCCGCCTCCCGGGTTCACGCCATTCTCCTGCCTCCGCCTCCGGAGTAGCTGGGACTACAGGCGTCCGCCACCTCGGCCGGCTAGTTTTTTGTATTTTTTAGTAGAGACGGGGTTTCACCGTGTTAACCAGGATGGTCTCGATCTCCTGACCTCGTGATCCGCCCATCTCGGCCTCCCAAAGTGCTGGGATTACAGGCTTGAGCCACCGCGCCCGGCGAAAAAACTGTTTTTCAAAGAAAAAACATTTAGAGAGAAAAGTGGCATTGTTTTATATTTTTCAAATCTCTTTAATGTCTGGCTTAATAAAACACTGCTGGATTCTCATATCTGTTTCTGCATTCAACCTGTTGTGGTATTTTTCCTCCAGCTTTATTGAAATATGATTGACAAAATTGAATATATTTAGGGTATACAACATAATGATTTCATATATGTAGACCTTATATAATTACCACAATCAATTTAATTAACACATCCATCACTACTCATAGTGTGTGTGTGTGTGTGTGTGTGTGTGTATGTATGTGTGTATGTGGTAAGGACACTGTTCTCTTACCAAATTGCAAGTAAATAATACAATATTATTAACCATAGTCACAACTCTGTACATTATATTCCTGGTATTTATTCATCTTCTTACTGAAAGTTTGTACCTTTTCATCATACCTCTCCATTTCTTCCACCACCATATACCTCTACCTCCTGGCAACCACCATGCTACATTCTGATTCTATTAGTTTGATTTTTCTTTTTTCTTTTTTTTTTTTTTTTTTTAGATTTCACATAATTGAGATGATGCAGTCCTTGTCTTTCTGTTTGTGGCTAATTAGATATTAGTATAATATCCTCCAGGTTCATCCATATTGTTATGAATGGCAAGATTCCTGTATTTTGATGGCTGAATGAGAGTTCGTTTTATAGATACCACATATTCTTTATCCATTCATTTACTGATGGGCACTTGGGTTGTTTTCATATCTTGACTATCATGAAAAACTATGCAATGAAGATAGGCATGTGAACATTTCTTTGAGATAAAGATATAATTTTCTTTGGATATATACCCACAAGAAAATATGTAAAAATTTTAATCCAGTGTCTAGAATTGTACATTAAAATATCATGAACTGTTTTGGATTAAAAAGATGTCAAATAGGAGCTTTATAATTCCAACCATAAAATGAAGCTAAGTTCATATATATTTTCTGATGCAGGTTTTACAGTATTCTCAGTACTTGGGACAAATCATTTAGGAAAGAAGGAGAAGAAGGGAAGTTACATTTGTAAGTGTCTGGAGGTACTAGAGACTATGCTAAGGACTTCACATACGTTCTAAAAAACTCTAAATGCTGGAAGAAACTCTATAAAATGTTACTGTTCAACATATTACCATGTTGAAACTGAGGGTGGACAATTACAATGTTGAACCGGAGGGTTGTTAAGTTTTGAAGGGAAGGTGAAGGTTAAAGAAAGAGAGTTGGTCGCTCTACAGCAACACAGGTTTATGGCAAGCACAACCTACGGAGGTGGGGACCAGGTAAATGTCAGAGCCCACTGCATCCTACAGGCTGGGATAATTATAGGTCTGGGTGGGAGTAATCTGGGCGGTTTGGCTTGCTGCCTGGAGGATATTGATAAGATTTTCTTATGATCACGCAGTTTGGCCCTTTTCCCAGCGGACTGTGATAGGATGTTCCTTGGATGTCTGCCCAGCAGGATATGATAAGGAAGTCAGGTGGCTGAGCAGGATATGCCTCACACCCCTAACCCCTGTGGAAGGTTTCACTCTGACCAGGGCCTGCAAAATGGCTGAGGACTTACAAAATGGCGCAACTTGGACTAACAAGGGTCAGAAGTATTAATATGTATAAGATCATCTAGCTTGTATGCTTAAACCAGAGGTTAAGCTCTCCTTTGCTGAATCCAAAAATCTAAAATCATTTTACTCTCCATCCTCTTCTTCCCAAAACTCCCATCTCCACCCACTCACTACCCACTGCCAAACTTTTGCTGAAAGTCCGCTCTCCTGGTATCATGGATAATTCATTAGGTTCCGTAGACTAGGTCCTGGCCCATTAAGAATAATATATGTTAGAAATATACCATTGTCAGTGCTGTTCATTTCTGGTCTGACAAGAAACCTCTTTTTTCTTTCTTCATGTATACAATAGAGATGAAGCATGTAAATGATAGCTTATTCAAATACCAAAATGTGTAGCATACTTCAAAACACACTTTTTATCTCTATTGTTTTAGAATTTATATTTTTCATTTTTGTTTTCATACTATCATTACTTCCAAAGGCCAGCCATCTCTACAGATTTATTTCAATGTATTTCATAAGTTTGGATGGGTTAACAGTTGTCTCATGATTTTTGTAACTTGCCATGTAAGACAAGTTGATTTAATTAAGATGATTTCACTGCTTTGGTGCTGAAATGAGTCTGCCCAGGAAGGAAGGTAGCGTGGGTTAACAACTGAAAAATAACATATAAGTTCTTACAAGTTTTAAATTTTGTTCTGACGTAATCATTATAATTCATTGTTCTGGCATAATCTTCACCTGTTTGCATTGTCACAGAGAGATGACATCTAAAAATTATGTTTAAAATATATCTTCCCCATTATATACAATTACCATTACTATTTTAGCCAACCTTGCCAGGCTACTCAAGATTTCATTTGCTGTATTAGAAAATGAACTAAAATAAGTGTATAACATCTTAAAATTATATTTTCAATATAGTCTTAAAGGTATATTTACTTAGTAAAAAATATTTCCTGAACATTGGTTGTGGTTACTATTTACTAAGTGTTAGACTTCTGTAGTTGAATTTTTAGGATGTGTTAAAAAGGGTAAGACTACTACTTGTCTTTTTAAAAGCTGAATTTTTAAGATTTCTGAAAGAGATTAATAATTTTGTGTTAATGACAAGAAAAAGGAATCATTATTAGTGTTTAAGTAGTTTAATTCTCAGTAAATATGCCTATTTTGATGTGTGATAAAGGCTAGTCATTTCTATTACAATCTTATCAAAATGGAAAAACTTTCTCCCAATTATTTATTCAGTAATCTATTCAGTTACTTGAAAAAAAATAGAAATAATGACTCTTTTTTATCAAAAGTCTCTGTGTATTGACCACCCAAGTTTATGTCATTGCACTAGAGAACCAAGCAGATGAAATTGAAGACTTCTTTGTCTTACTGATTGGATTAATTTGTCCATTCTGTGAGTCTGCTTTCAGATACCCTATTGTGTTCTTCTCTCTTGAAATCCAAATACACACTCACTGTTAACCAGAGATGAAATTTTCTCCTGCACAAATGTGTACAAGAGTGAAACATGTAGAGTTATAATACTGAATTTTTTTTTGTGGCACAGATAACAATAGATGTGTTGACTGTTATATTTCTGGGTGCTCTGGCTTTTAAATCAAGCTTATCATACTTATTTTACTGTCATGTGGAACATAAATTGATATAAATATCCAATCAATTAAAGTATTTGTTGAGTATCAGCTTTTTGCCTGGGACTTAAGCAGAAGGCACTGAGCCCATCAGCGTGCCTTCTATTACTTGTAGAGCAGACAGATATGTACCATGTTTTCCTTGATCAGAAGAGGAGAGGCTATTACGTTCTCTGGCAGATAAGCCATTTCTTAACCGATTTTTAAATAAAATGTATAAAAAATCAGCTTTCTTCTTCTTTGTTCAGATGGTTCCCAAACTGTGAAATTCAGTCTATTGTAATTTTGACATTGCTACATTAATTTCCCTGAGCATCATTTTGTCATGAGCATAAAGATTTATTTCCACCTACCTCTTACTATGTAACTATTATTTTACCCAGATACGGTGCTTTCTAACACTCATCATTTTTATTGCTTTTGGGAAGCATCTCAGATTGGGAAACTAGCTGTTTTTTTCTAAATAGTAGCACAGTAGAGTGGAAATCTGAGATTCAGTGTAGAATAGTGGAAAACTGACTTATTTAATCTAGGATGTTTAACATCTTGATTGCATTATCTAGCCTTCAATTTCCTTATCTGTAAAGTGGCAACCGTAGTAGTTATATCAAGAGTTTTTTGTGATGATTAAGCATATTAGTAGACATTTAATATACAATTTGTAGTTAGTATGTTATTTTACAAGGTAAGAAGTAGTTGAGCAAGAAACCATGGCTTCATTGGCATGCCATTAGTGGCTGTGTTGCAAGGGAAGGTTATGGGATGCTGCCTTTCTCTCTCAACCATTTAATTCCTTGCTGCTATGTTTGTTACAGTTTGTCATGTGTTTTAATATTTCCAAAGCAAAATTATGAGATTAAAAGGTAATTTCATCCTGTATAGTCTTTAAATTCATCACACACATATAGTACATGATTCACAGAATTTTACTACATTGGATACCAGTTCAAATAACAACCTAATGAAATGTTTGCCTTTTTAATACTATATGAGAAATATCACCCGATATAGTATGAGTATCTGCATATGTTATTGTAAATACACATAAGAAAATGTTAGTGGGCATTAATAAATGTGCTGATTTTTTCCATGTGTACTGCTAGTTAATCTTTCTTTAGATGTTTTCTTTCCCCATTCATTTACAGTACACTCTTGGCATTCAACCTGGTGTCAGGAATACTACATGCATGGCTTCCTCCAATTCTGACATCACTGTTGCTCTGTGACTCATACAGTAGCAGGTGTTGAACATTGATATAAACAGAATTTTGTCTACGAAAGCCAAAATTCTCCCATTTCTAATCTCCATTGGCCAATGGAACATTAATGCCAAAGTTACTTCCAAATTCAAGTCTCAGGCATGACAGTTCATTATGCTGCCTGCCAAAACTACTGGCCCATGGAAACCCTTATTTTAAAAATTAAAGCACAGTAAAACTCTCTGTCAAATAAATACCTTGTGATTTTAGATTATACACTTCTATTTTTGCAGCTTTCTCTGAAATTAGTAAACTTAGATTATATTGCAGTTAATTCTTTAATAAGATTTCTCATTTAATACAGAAAACTACTTAATTATAGCAGAGTGATTCACCATAAATCCTGAAACATTTATTGTGGGGAAAAAAGGTATAATAAACTGTTGACATTCTCAATAAAATCTATTTATTTTAACATTCTAAATGATTTCATATTGTTAATAAATATAATCCTTTGACTCAAACATTTGCATACATAAGACTATGTTGATGAAGGCTGATTTAAAACAATTTAAAGATTACATAATTGTAGAACTATGAACTCATATGATCTCTTGAAATCATTTTCTTAAACAAGAGAAGCATATACAATAAACTTGATAAATTTAAAATAAAATTTTAAAAGACATCAGAACTTAAAAGTAATCTTAGGAAGACTACAATTTAAGAGTTATTTTTTAACTTATGATTAAGTATTTGAAATGTTGCCACTGTTTAGAAAGAAATCATATTTTCTAGACACCAGTATTTCTACAATCATGTGTGTCCAAAAACTTTGCTATCATCTTTTAGTATGCATTTTTGTATTGATATACTTGTATTTTTTAGGTTTCTATAAAGATAAGCTCATATTCCCTTGAATCCAGTCAACAACTAGAGTGTAGGAGAGTTGAATAATCTAATCTCTATTTAGTGAGATAATGTGCCAAATGGTATCACCTCAATCAATTTTGAACAAGTATCTATTCTATTATGAAAGTCTGTGGAAGAAACAGCTTAGGTCATAATTCTTAACTGCTTTTCCGCCTTGGATATTGTGGGAGTAGCAATCAATACCTACAAAGAAATCATGTCTTAGGTGTTAGGTGCTCAAGTTAGTGCATTTCCGTTTTGAGTAATTTTTCATAGATATTCTGAAAAATGCATATATGCTGAATACATTATTACGTAATACTTTGAAGGACTACTATCCTGAGGTGACAGAATGATAAGAGAAATTCCCAAGGGAAAAAAAAAAAAAAAAAAAACTCAAGAAAGAGTGCTGTGGCAGATGATGAAACCAGAAACCTAGAAATTAGAAAATTAATGTAAGGTAGCACGGAGTCCAATGAAAGAGCTGTGATTCAAAGAATACGTTTTTAAAAATTCTTATATTAAAATCATTAAATCAGCAGTTCATAGTTCTTCCATAATAGGAATATCATATCAAGTGCAGACAATTTTTAGTTTAAGAAAAGTTTCTCTTTTAAAAATTCTAATAATATCCAACCTCTCCTAGAGAGCAGATCAAGAAGGAACACTTGCTGTCTCATTTGGTGTGATTTGTATATTACAAGTCAAAATCAGAAGTGATAGCTGAAAGGAACATTACATACCAAATTTACTTTTAAAAATGGATGTGAAAATAATAAATAAAATATTTGTAAAATTCTTCACATGATAGCTAAAATTATAATTCATTCTATTAGTCCAGCTTATTTTAGGAATGCAAGTTTAATATTTTAAAAATCTAATGTAATCCACCAAATTAAAGAAATAAAACATACAATTGTCTTAATAAATGTATCGGAATTTCTGACAAAATTGAATATCCATTCATAAAACATCTATTAACAACATGAGAATGGAAGGAATATCTTTAACCCGATATACACATTACAACATGGATGCCTACTATCACACATTATTAACACTTCTTTAAATATTTTCTGGAGGTCATAGCCTGTGCAGTAAAACAAAACAAAACAAAAAGTTAAATCTCTAAATAATTAGAAGGGATATAATAAAATCTTAATTATTTTGCATGTGATATAATTTTTTTAATAGAAAAAAGGAAGAAAATTATTATAATTAAAAAGAGAGTTTAGCAGGATTACTTTATAGGACAACTGAATAGTATTCCTCTACACCAGCAATGGGAAATATTTTAATTTTAAAACATACTTTTATGTTAACATTGACCAGACACTTAACCATTATCTTAATTTGTTCAGGCTGCTATAACAAAATGCCTTAGATTAGATAACTAGTAAACAACAGACATTTACTTCTTATAATTCTGGAGGCTGGGAAGTTCAAGATCAAAGTGCCTATGGTATCTGGTAAGGGCCTGCTCCCTCACACATGGTGCTTTTTAGCCGTGTCTTCACATGATGGAAAGACAATATAATATAATCACCTCCCAAAGACCCCAATCTCTTAATACTATCACCTTGGGGGTTAGGATTTCAATATATGAATGAACATTCAGACTATAGCAATAATTTTAAGGATTTATTTTTATATATTATAAGTATGGCATTTCTTCCCAAAGTGATTTTTAGTCTCAATGTGATTTCAGTCACAATGTTGGCATGGAAATTAGTGAGCTCATTCCAATATTCATATGGAAGAGAAAAGAAAAATAATTTAAGATTTTCTGATGAACTAGTAGTGTGACTTGCCCATTCTGGATATTAAGACCTATAATAAAGTTGTAATAATGAAAACAGCACATTATTATGGAGATGGAAGAAAAAGACAAATTGAATTGATTTGGGAACGCAGACACACCCAAACACATATGGTAACTCATATCCGACAGAGTTGTCATTGCACATTAACGGGGCATATTTGACAAGGGGTACTAGGACTCATGTTGGAAAAAGTGAAACTGGATTCCTGCCTCCTGCCACATACCTGCACACATATACACACATGTTCTCCAAGTAAACACTGAAATGTGAAAAACAACTTCTTAAAACTTTTAGGAAAAAAAAAATGAGAATAACTTTATGACCACAGCATTGAGAATTTCTTAAGCACATCAGAAAATGTGAAAACAATTATATTAAAAGCTCTATGCATTAAAATTATAAACTTTGGTTTATCATAAGACAATACATTGCAAATAAAAAGAGAAGACAAAAACTAGGATAAAATGTGTGCCATACATATGATCTAAAAAAGATTATTCAGAACATACAAAAACTTCTATAAATATAGGCAAAAATAAGAGCAGTTATTATATATAAAAGGAAATGTGAATAGCTAAATAATACATGAAAAGATCCTCACTGGTAATCATGAAGAAGCACATTAAAACCACAATGGGATATAATCTTACCTTCATTGGGGAGCGGAAATTGGATACAGGAGCAGAGGGTGGTAAAGGAAGCCTTGGAAAACTATTTAGTATATCCTGCATTCCAGCAGTTGTACTTCTGAGTTAAACACATAATGAAATATTACTTTATACTCACTACACTGACAAAAGTATAATATAAAATAAAATTTAAAAGTAAAATAAAATAATGGACAATACCTAGTACTGCTGAGGAATGGAGGAAGTAGAGCTGTCATGAAAAGATGACAAGAGTATAATTAAAATAATTCTTTTAAAAGCATTTTGACATTTTGGAATGAAGTTACACAGGTGCATACCTTATGGACCAATAATCCCTTGCCTAAAGAAACTTTTGCATATGTCTATCAGGAAACATGAAAAAGAATATCCAGTGCAGCATCGTTTACAATAGTGAAAAACTGAAAACAACTTTAAAATATTTATCTGAGGAAAATTGATTAAAAGCTTGGAGGAATCTCAGACGCCCAATATTGAGTAAAAACCGCAAGTATGAAAGCCATATACAATATGCCAATTTTGTAAAAGTGAAAACACCTATAATTAAAGAAATTGTTAAAGAGATATACATATATGTATATAAACCTATTTTAAAAAGACAATGAGAAACAACAAAATCAGATTGATGCTTACCCTGGGGATCGAGGCAAGTGATTGAATAGAGAAAAACTATTCTTGGGGCTTTGATAATATTAGCGATCTTCTACTTCATAACCTGGGTGGTTCCTTTCACTACTCTTTATAATTGTATATGCTCTATATTCCTTATATGTTTACATTATTTCATATTATTAAAAATGATATTATAAAGTACATATCCCATAAATTAAAAGTGAAGTAAAGACTGTATACATTTTTTCACTCATTAATTTTAGCTTAGTACTGAAAAATATTTAGAAATCCTCCACAATTGGGACAAATTACTAATTCTTCAGTTGAGCCCCAAAAGAAGTATTTCATTTGCCTTTGGTGGCCTTATAGTATAACACACAATGTTTTCAGTTGCTTGCACCATAAAGCAACTGAGACCAACAAAAGGAATGGCAGATTAAACATCTTGCGCATTCCCTGGTGGATTTATGTTCATCAATTAACTGTGTAGAGGAGCAAACAAAATATAAAGCAGTCTTCACATTCTTTTTTTTCTCTTTGTCTGTCAATGTTAACGATATATTGCTATGTTTGTATAAATAAAATATGTATTTTGAAACCTCATTTTATATGGATTTTAACAGAACATTATTGATGCACCTTTGTAAATGACTTTCCTGTCAAATCATGTTGTTTTAACTCAGTTTGCCTGCCCCATCCCAAAAATACAGAGAGAATGCAATAGCAATGGAGAAAGAGGGTAGGAAAAGGTAGAGAACAGATAAAGTAACAATAACAAAACAAAACAAAGTGGAAGGCAGATCCCTCTTACCGGTAATGAAAAATAATATAATTCTCACCAGCTCTTCCATAAAATTTAGGTGGCACTGTTGACTGATCCAAGTAGATATTTAAAAAAAAAAAAAAAAAAAAAAAAAAAAAGAAAAGAAGAGGGAAGAAAGCATGAATAGGAGTAGCTTCACAAAGATAGGAGATAATTGAGAAACTGTTTTTATTGCATCTTCCTGTGTAGGCCAGCTTCTAAGCTGTGGTCTCAGACTTACCTTTTATCTCTTGTAATGCTTTCTTACCACTATTGTGCCTGCTTCTTATTTCTTTTCTAGGCATGTACTGTTGCAGGGGTGTCCAACCTTTTGGCTTTCATGGGCCACATTGGAGGAACACTAATTGTGTTGGGTCACACAATAAAATACATTAACACTAACAATAACTGATAAGCTAAAAAAAAAATAAAAAATAAAAAATCTTTTTAAAAAGTCTCATAATGTTTTAAGAAAGCTTACAATTTTGTGTTGGGCCATTTTCAGCCCTGTCCTGGGGCCACATGCAGCCCATGGGCCATAGATTGAACAATACAGTTTAGGAGTTGTTAAATAAACAGGGTCCTGGAGGAAATAAGCAAGAAAAATAATGTGATGGGCAAAAATAACAATAATATCAAAATAAACACTTAGATAATAGCTTGGATAGCAATAAGATTATTTTAAGAAGGTACATTTTTGCCCCAAAAGGAAATTATTCCTTTTTGGTCCCTTTTTATTAATATTTCAGCCACGAAACTGAAAAAAAAATTATCTGGATTAAATTATTTTTATTAAGTTCTCATGTCTGATTCTGTTCTAGGTACTATACACAAATTTTTAACAGATTTTTTTCTGGTTTCTAGTATGTCATAAGCAAAAACAGTGTCACTGGATTATGGAATAGGTATAGGAATAAATACACGAAGTACAGAAAGTACAACACAAACAATTTCATATTGGTTTGGCAATCTGTGTTTTTGTTTTGATTTTATTGAAAACCGTGCTCATAGCATCATGTAATTTGGCATAAAATTTGTATCTAAAGAGCTCTCTCTGTATTATTTTAAATAGCAATAACTATATGTCAATCATATCATTTTACATGAAATCACCTTAACTATAACAAAGAAATGTCTCAACTGGAATGACACCTAGATTTTGGAATTGACTTTTAAGTGGATTACGTTGATGTTGATAGAAGGATCAGAACTAATAGAAGATCTAGTAGGCATTAATATCACTCTTCTCTGCAATGCCATAGAGCTGTGTTAGTGGGGTTTTTTTGTTTGTTTGTTTGTTTGTTTGTTTTTCTTTGGAAAGAGTCTCACTCTGTTGACAAAGCAGGAGTGCAATGGTTCCATCCTAGCTCACTGCAGCCTCCAACTCCCAGGCTCCAGTGATTATTCCACCTCAGCCTCCCAAGTAGGTGGGACCACAGATGCATACCAGGACAACCAGCTAATTTATTTTTTAATGCTTTGTAGACAGAGAGTGTTGCTATGTTGCCCTGGCTAGTCCTGTGCTTAAGCAATCCTCCCTCCTTAGCATCCTAAAGTGCTGGAATCACAGGCATGAGCTACCACAATGGCCATTAGTTCTTAATTTAAGAAATTAATTCATTCTGCTTTGCTTTGTGTTTCTGTTTCATGTGGTAGGGTCCTGTCTCATTTATCTTTCAGTATCCCACAACATGTATTAATATTGTTCATATATTGAGCAGTCATATCTCAAAAGAATAAAGAATTATCCTTTTAAAAAAAGTTTTCTTTAAAAATTTATTTCAGAAATTTGGTACAACTGTATAAAAGTGAAGATGACATGGAAATTTCAAAGAAGATTAAGACTCAGTGGACCTCTTTGGGCCTAGAAGATGTACAGTTTGTAAATTACTCTGTGCTGCTTAATCTGCCAGACCCTTCTCCCAGCACTGTGACTCTGAGCAGCAGTGGTCAATGCTTTCATCCTAATGGCCAGCCTTGCAGTGAAGAAGCCAGAAAAGATAGCAGCCAAGACCTGCTCTATTCATATGCAGCCTATTCTGCCAAAGGAATTCTCAAGGTAATATGACCATTTGTCTCTGTCATTTACAGTGAGATGGAATTAGAAAACAACAGCTTTCATCTAAATTGAACTAACTGGCAAGATGCAACATACAAAAGTAACCATTAAATCTTCTCAATGTGGAGGTGCCAGGAAAGAGAAGGACGATGTGGCCTTCCCGACCCTTTTCTTGTCATATTTTTAAAGTGAAGACATGTTAGAAAACTTTAATTCAAAGGTGTCGAATGTGTGACTGAGTCATTCACATTTTGCTCTGTCGATACAGTGCAAGTCTATTTCATTCTATGGCTTTGAAGAGGCAAAATTTAATACATTGATATAGAGAAAGGGAAAGAAATAGAGAGGGTTGTGTTTTGAGATTCTGTACACACAAAAGAAATTAAGTGGAAAATTGATATGATTATTAACACATTTAAGATTTGAAACACAACGCCCCTGCTTTCATGATGAAAAACACATGCGATAAGAAGCCAGGTGTGCATTATTTCTTCACCTTTTCTGGGTCAGCAGATTTATGATGCAGTTTTTTTTTTTTTTTTTTTGCATAGTAGTTAAGTGCAAGGCTTGTAGAGCCACATGGACTAGTTTTAAATCTCAGCTCTCCAATTAACCACCGTTACTTAACTGTGGGGAGGAAACTGGGGCTGATTTCCTCATCTCTGTATTGGAGTCAATAATAATTCCAACTCATAAGGTTGTTGTGAGAAAATATTAATATATGTAAATCTAGGAGGACAGAACATAGCCTATAGTAAGAACAATATACAAGTTAGATACAAGGTGTAATTTGGTCAACAGTTTCTTTTATATGGGCAAGATTTCTAACTCTATGTAAAAGTATAATTTGAAAAAATACACTTAGGTTTTTTTTTTTTAATCAAAATGTATATTGCCTCATTTAATACCAATGAAATAATGTTATTTTTCTGACTGTTGTTAATAGCACAAATGTTTCAGAATCTAACTAATTTATTTATTTTATTTTATTTTTTTTTTTTTTTTTGAGCTCAGTCGCCCAGGCTGGAGTGCAGTGGCGGGATCTCAGCTCACTGCAAGCTCCGCCTCCCGGGTTTACGCCATTCTCCTGCCTCAGCCCCCCGAGTAGCTGGGACTACAGGCGCCCGCCACCTCTCCCGGCTAGTTTTTTGTATTTTTTAGTAGAGACGGGGTTTCACCGTGTTAGCCAAGATGGTCTCGATCTCCTGACCTCGTGATCCATCCGTCTCGGCCTCCCAAAGTGCTGGGATTACAGGCTTGAGCCACCGCGCCCGGCCAGAATCTAACTTATTATTAAATTTGATTAATATATGGGATGTTTAAATCATTTTAAATTACTTTGCATAAATACTTGAAATAATAACAGTAAATGCTCTTTCCTAATAGATTTTGGGGGAGTGGGAGGGAGAGGCAGATTTTCTGGCAGTCCAGCATCGTTTCTATTCTGTATATTATCATACTTTGACTTTTAGCCAAAGAGCTGCATATAACTATTACCACCTTGAAAAGTCTTACCATTAATTAAATTTTAATATAATAGTAAATGTCTGCAGTATTTCTACTGTAGGACTCATGTAATTTGATTTGATTAATATTATACTCTTTCTGGTAGGTAATAATGTTAACACACCTATATATTAATAAAAATAGAGGAAGGCAACTGTCACTCTTTCCTTGATTCAGAAGCTTCGGCCTTAAGCCAAGACTCTAAAAGTTACCCTGGTATTTTCTCTAAAACTCCTAACTCTGCCCAAGCCATAGGCATTTTCAACCTCTTCTTTATCCCAGTTTGCTCAGGTCATGCCTTCCCCTAAAGAAAAGCATGTCTAAAACACAGAACATTCACAAAAACACCAGGAACTTGAGTGGGTCCTTGGAATCGTCCCCATCTCCTTGCTTTTCAATTTCCGCTGGTGAACATTGATTATTCCTTGAAGAAGGAGATATGCAAAACTCATGAAACTACAACTTGCATCCTTATTTCCTTAGCATGGCTCTCTGTAATAACCCGCTGGGCCCAGTGGATTGAAGGTAGAATAACATTAAATAAATTCCTTAGATATGGGTTCACCACAAAAACCCTCCCTCAACGCTCCTGCGCTTTCGTATTATTATGCAGTTTCCACCCAGACCAAGGAAAGAGATATCCTATCACTGTGCAGCTTCCCAGAGCCCCTTATGGGAGCATGTATATGTTGGTCTTACTGTATAATGGGGAGATTCACTGGATCTGGAAAATTAAATTTCTATGACTCCTTTATACTCGGGACTTACTGCATAATAAGGGAGAGATGGGAGAGGAACCCTTCAATAACAATTTGTTTACCTTGGTTTAAAAGGGATATTGGCTGGGCGCGGTGGCTTACGCCTGTAATCCCAGCACTTTGGGGAGGCCATAATCCCAGCAGTTTCGGAGGCCGAGGAGGATGGATCACCTAAGATTAGGAGTTTGAGAAGATCCTGACCAACATGGTGAAACCCCGTCTGTACTAAAAAAAATACAAAAAATTAGCCAGCCCGGTGGCGGGCCCCTGTAATCCCAGCTACTCCTGAGGCTGAGGCAGGAGAATCACTTGAGCACGGGAGGCGGAGGTTGCAGTGAGCCGAGATCGCGCCATTGCACTGCAACCTGGGCAACAAGAGCGAAAATCCTTCTCAAAAAAAAAAAAAAAAAAAAAAAAAAAAAAAAAAAAAAAAAAAAAAAAAAGAGGGGGCAGGGAGGGTGGATATTAACAGATACTGTATACTTCTAATTTCTGATTCATACTCACCACCAGCAAACCCTCATAATAATGGAGGTGGTGGTGGAGGGAAGAAAGTCAGGGAGAAGATCACTTGGAAGAATCTGTTTGGCCCTAGAGTTCCAATATTGAGCAAATCCACTTTCCTATGATATTTGTGCAGATATTGGACACAGAGTATTAGACGTAATTATATGTTTGCTTTTTATATTTTATAAAAGACTAGGCTGAATCGCAAAAATGTTAATCACCCCCTTCATTCTAACCGATGATGCTGTAGGATGGATATGTAAATATTCTTCTCCCGTTATTTTCTTTATTCTTTCATACTTCTGCAATTAGATAGCCTCACCTTCAAGTGTCCTGCGTTCAAGTAGTGTGTAAGAGGAATAAATTTTTGGCTATTTAGTGTCCATTGTTAGACTCCTTCACACAACTAAATGCCATCTCATTTTTAATGTAAAATAAATTTTTAGTTTAAAATATATGTAATATTACTAATATGTAAAGAGGTTTAATATTTTAAGAAATAAGTTAAAAATGTGAATTTGCAAAATTCCATAGCTTCAACCTTCTTACTTTAAAAAACTGAGCCTATTCCCTTTCTTCTAGATATTTTTAGACCACACCAAATTCCAAGCAGTCACTGGTTGATTAGTTTATAAGGACCCTATAATTATGATTTTATTAAAATTAAAATGTATTCATACCTGAAGTATTTTAATATCTTTTTCAAATTTAGTAGTCATTGTTTGTGAAGGTTAAGTTAGCCTCCATAAATTTTACTTGAGCACCATTTTTATTTCCTTGACAATTTCAAATCATCAGACCTTAGAAACTAGAAATGTGAATTCTAAGGATACTGATGGTGTTCTCCACCCCCAGCCCCTCCCTCTCCCATTTAGAATTATAAGTTATAAGGGAAGATTAGTTGTATTCTCAGCATTTTGGTTATGTGTTCGATATCTTTCGTAGCTGTCTTTTTAGATCTCTTTAAATGAAACAGTTGTTTTTCTTATCCAAATGTATGTGGTTCTTTCCTCTTCTTTATTTTTTCTTTTTCGCTTATTTTTTCTTGTCAAGATAGGACACAAAAGAAGAAGCCAGTTTACTTAAAAACAATATATTTTAACTTTCAAACTAATGCACGTGTGTATGTGTCTATAACAATGGCCTTTTGTGTTGTTTTCTGGGCATGTTGTATGACAATTTCAATTACAGCATTCGGGACAATTGGGAGAAGACAGGGTCCAGTAACACTTTCTTGCATGTCTCTGTCTTTCACAGTTAAGGCAATGCACACCTATTTCTAAGGATTCGACGTTGTATTGAAAAAGCCAATTTAAAAATGAAAAACTTAAGATAACCAACCAGTGGTTTTATCTGTTCACTGTCAAAGAGTACTCATTTATTTTTTACAAAGTTAATTATCTTTTCGTTTTGCTAGTGGAACTGGGTTGTTGTTTTTTAATGTCCCTGTGTAACCATATCTCTGAGAGTTTTCTACATGTTTATCTTAACAGTTATAAGTTTTTAAATTTCCTTTTATTTCACATAAAAGAAAATCAACCTCTACTGCAGATTTATGAAGTTATCCTTAGTTCTAAGTCCTTATGTAGTATCCTCCCACCATTTATAAGTGTATTACAACTGCCTTTTTTAAAGAAGAGTTAAAAAAAAAGCTTTTAAAATGCAGCTGTTGAAAGGGAGAAAATAAAGTTAACGGAAAATGTAGAAATACACTCCATGTTTGAAATATTTGGCCTAAACAAAAGGGATTGTTAAAGGAAACAAAATGCAATATGGATAAAACTAACACTTGTATTTGAAGAACATAATTTGAGAAATTAATTATGCAAATTAGATAGTCACTGTTATTAAGATTGTAGTAATAATGCAAATCTATTATACTAAATACATATTGATTTAAATATCTATATCAAGAAAGCATGTGCTATTGATATTCTTTTTTTTTTAGGAATTTTTCTTTTGTTTATTACTATGGATCCAAAGTACCAATAAATCCAGATACATAGTAGCATTTAACATGTATTTGATAAATGAATGGATTTTTTTTTTTTTTTTTTTTTTTTTTTGAGACGGAGTCTCGCTCTGTCGCCCAGGCTGCAGTGCAGTGGCGCGATCTCGGCTCACTGCAAGCTCCGCCTCCCGGGTTCACGCCATTCTCCTGCCTCAGCCTCCCGAGTAGCTGGGACTACAGGCGCCCACAACCGCGCCCGACTAATTTTTTGTATTTTTTTTTAGTAGAGACGGGGTTTCACCGTGGTCTCGATCTCCTGACCTTGTGATCCGCCCGCCTCGGCCTCCCAAAGTGCTGGGATTACAGGCGTGAGCCACCGCGCCCGGCCAAAATGAATGGATTAATGAATAGCAATGAAATATACATATTAGTTCCACATTACAGATGAAAAAATTGAAGCTCACATGGAGAGAGGTTGTCTTGACCAAATTTACATACACTTTAAGTAACACAGCCAATATTTCAACATTCATATTTCTTTTCCAACTCTCGTTACCCAATAATGAAGAAGTCCATAGTCGCATTGCTGGAAAGTGGTAGAATATAAGTCCTTATTTTAGGGTTCAGGATCCATCTCCTGAGTTTCCACCATAAAACCCACTTTTTAAAGTCATAGTTAAATAAATCGGGTTTCCTGCATATTTTGTACAGCTTATAAGCCTTTTTTTTTTTTTAATTTATTTATCATTATTATACTTTAAGTTCTAGGGTACATGTGCATAACGTGCAGGTTTGTTACATATGTATACTTGTGCCATGTTGGTGTGCTGCACCCATCAACTCGTCATTTACATCAGGTATAACTCCCAGTGCAATCCCTCCCCCCTCCCCCCTCCCCATGATAGGCCCCGGTGTGTGATGTTCCCCTTCCCGAGTCCAAGTGATCTCATTGTTCAGTTCCCACCTATGAGTGAGAACATGCGGTGTTTGGTTTTCTGTTCTTGTGATAGTTTGCTAAGAATGATGGTTTCCAGCTGCATCCATGTCCCTACAAAGGACACAAACTCATCCTTTTTGATGGCTGCATAGTATTCCATGGTGTATATGTGCCACATTTTCTTAATCCAATCTGTCACTGATGGACATTTGGGTTGATTCCAAGTCTTTGCTATCGTGAATAGTGCTGCAATAAACATACGTGTGCATGTGTCTTTATAGCAGCATAATTTATAATCCTTTGAGTATATACCCAGTAATGGGATGGCTGGGTCATATGGTACATCTAGTTCTAGATCCTTGAGGAATCGCCACACTGTTTTCCATAATGGTTGAACTAGTTTACAATCCCACCAACAGTGTAAAAGTGTTCCTATTTCTCCACATCCTCTCCAGCACCTGTTGTTTCCTGACTTTTTAATGATGGCCATTCTAACTGGTGTGAGATGGTATCTCATTGTGGTTTTCATTTGCATTTCTCTGATGGCCAGTGATGATGAGCATTTTTTCATGTGTCTGTTGGCTGTATGAATGTCTTCTTTTGAGAAATGTCTGTTCATATCCTTTGCCCACTTTTTGATGGGGTTGTTTGGTTTTTTCTTGTAAATTTGTTTGAGTTCTTTGTAGGTTCTGGATATTAGCCCTTTGTCAGATGAGTAGATTGCAAAAATTTTCTCCCATTTTGTAGGTTGCCTGTTCACTCTGATGGTAGTTTCTTTTGCTGTGCAGAAGCTCTTTAGTTTAATTAGATCCCATTTGTCAATTTTGGCTTTTGCTGCCATTGCTTTTGGTGTTTTAGACATGAAGTCTTTGCCCATGCCTATGTCCTGAATGGTACTACCTAGGTTTTCCTCTAGGATTTTTATGGTATTAGGTCTAACATTTAAGTCTCTAATGCATTTTGAATTAATTTTCGTATAAGGAGGAAGGAAAGGATCCAGTTTCAGCTTTCTACTTATGGCTAGCCAATTTTCCCAGCACCATTTATTAAATAGGGAATCCTTTCCCCATTTCTTGTTTCTCTCAGGTTTGTCAAAGATCAGATGGCTGTAGATGTGTAGTATTATTTCTGAGGACTCTGTTCTGTTCCATTGGTCTATATCTCTGTTTTGGTACAAGTACCATGCTGTTTTGGTTACTGTAGCCTTGTAGTATAGTTTGAAGTCAGGCAGCGTGATGCCTCCAGCTTTGTTCTATTGACTTAGGATTGTCTTGGAGATACGGGCTCTTTTTTGGTTTCATATGAACTTTAAAGCAGTTTTTTCCAATTCTGTGAAGAAACTCATTGGTAGCTTGATGGGGATGGCATTGAATCTATAAATTACCTTGGGCAGTATGGCCATTTTCACGATATTGATTCTTCCTATCCATGAGCATGGTATGTTCTTCCATTTGTTTGTGTCCTCTTTGATTTCACTGAGCAGTGGTTTGTAGTTCTCCTTGAAGAGGTCCTTTACATCCCTTGTAAGTTGGATTCCTAGGTATTTTATTCTCTTTGAAGCAATTGTGAATGGAAGTTCATTCCTGATTTGGCTCTCTGTTTGTCTGTTACTGGTGTATAAGAATGCTTGTGATTTTTGCACATTAATTTTGTATCCTGAGACTTTGCTGAAGTTGCTTATCAGCTTAAGGAGATTTTGGGCTGAGACAATGGAGTTTTCTAAATATACAATCATGTCATCTGCAAACAGGGACAATTTGACTTCTTCTTTTCCTAACTGAATACCCTTGATTTCTTTCTCTTGCCTAATTGCCCTAGCCAGAACTTCCAACACTATGTTGAATAGGAGTGGTGAGAGAGGGCATCCCTGTCTTGTGCCAGTTTTCAAAGGGAATTTTTCCAGTTTTTGGCCATTCAGTATGATATTGGCTGTGGGTTTGTCATAAATAGCTCTTATTATTTTGAGGTACGTTCCATCAATACCGAATTTATTGAGCGTTTTTAGCATGAAGGGCTGTTGAATTTTGTCAAAAGCCTTTTCTGCATCTATTGAGATAATCATGTGGTTCTTGTCTTTGGTTCTGTTTATATGCTGGATTATGTTTATTGATTTGTGAATGTTGAACCAGCCTTGCATCCCAGGTATGAAGCCCACTTGATCATGGTGGATAAGCTTTTTGATGTGTTGCTGAATCCGGTTTGCCAGTATTTTATTGAGGATTTTTGCATCGATGTTCATCAGGGATATTGGTCTAAAATTCTCTTTTTTTGTGGTGTTTCTGCCAGGCTTTGGTATCAGGATGATGTTGGCCTCATAAAATGAGTTCGGGAGGATTCCCTCTTTTTCTATTGATTGGAATAGTTTCAGAAGGAATGGTACCAGCTCCTCCTTGTACCTCTGGTAGAATTCAGCTGTGAATCCATCTGGTCCTGGACTTTTTTTGGTTGGTAGGCTATTAATTATTGCCTCAATTTCAGAGCCTGCTATTGGTCTATTCAGGGATTCAACTTCTTCCTGGTTTAGTCTTGGAAGAGTGTAAGTGTCCAGGAAATTATCCATTTCTTCTAGATTTTCCAGTTTATTTGCGTAGAGGTGTTTATAGTATTCTCTGATGGTAGTTTGTATTTCTGTGGGATCAGTGGTGATATCCCCTTTATCATTTTTAATTGCGTCGATTTGATTCTTCTCTCTTTTCTTCTTTATTAGTCTTGCTAGTGGTCTGTCAATTTTGTTGATCTTTTCAAAAAACCAACTCCTGGATTCATTGATTTTTTTGGAGAGTTTTTTGTGTCTCTATCTCCTTGAGTTCTGCTCTGATCTTAGTTATTTCTAGCCTTCTGCTAGCTTTCGAATGTGTTTGCTCTTGCTTCTCTAGTTCTTTTAATTGCGTTGTTAGAGTGTCAATTTTAGATCTTTCCTGCTTTCTCTTGTGGGCATTTAGTGCTATAAATTTCCCTCTACACACTGCTTTAAATGTGTCCCAGAGATTCTGGTATGTTGTATCTTTGTTCTCATTGGTTTCAAAGAACATCTTTATTTCTGCCTTCATTTCGTTATGTACCCAGTAGTCATTCAGGAGCAGGTTGTTCAGTTTCCATGTAGTTGAGCAGTTTTGATTGAGTTTCTTAGTCCTGAGTTCTAGTTTGATTGCACTGTGGTCTGAGAGACAGTTTGTTATAATTTCTGTTCTTGTACATTTGCTGAGGAGTGCTTTACTTCCAATTATGTGGTCAATTTTGGAGTAAGTGCGATGTGGTGCTGAGAAGAATGTATATTCTGTTGACTTGGGGTGGAGAGTCTATAGATGTCTATTAGGTCTGCTTGCTGCAGGGCTGAGTTCAATTCCTGGATATCCTTGTTAACTTTTTGTCTCGTTGATCTGTCTAATGTTGACAGTGGAGTGTTGAAGTCTCCCATTATTATTGTATGGGAGTCTAAGTCTCTTTGTAAGTCTCTAAGGACTTGCTTTATGAATCTGGGTGCTCCTGTATTGGGTGCATATATATTTAGGATAGTTAGCTCTTCCTGTTGAATTGATCCCTTTACCATTATGTAATGTCCTTCTTTGTCCCTTTTGATCTTTGATGGTTTAAAGTCTGTTT
Source organism: Macaca thibetana thibetana (assembly GCF_024542745.1). Lineage (NCBI taxonomy): Eukaryota > Metazoa > Chordata > Mammalia > Primates > Cercopithecidae > Macaca > Macaca thibetana. The sequence continues at coordinate 78,965,908 of NC_065579.1, forward strand.
CATCAGAGACTAGTATTGCAACCCCTGCTTTTTTTGTTCTCCATTTGCTTGGTAAATCTTCCTCCATCCCTTTATTTTGAGCCTATGTATGTCTCTGCGTGTGAGATGGGTCTCCTGAATACAGCAGACTGATGGGTCTAGACTCTTTATCCAGTTTGCCAGTCTGTGTCTTTTAATTGGAGCATTTAGTCCATTTACATTTAAGGTTAAGATTGTTATGTGTGAATTTGATCCTGCCATTATGATATTAACTGGTTATTTTGCTCATTAGTTGATGCAGTTTCTTCCTAGCCTCGATGGTCTTTATATTTTGGCATGTTTTTGCAATGGCTGGTACCGGTTGTTCCTTTCCATGTTTAGTGCTTCCTTCAGGGTCTCTTGTAAGGCAGGCCTAGTGGTGACAAAATCTCTAAGCATTTGCTTATCTGTAAAGGATTTTATTTCTCTTTCACTTATGAAACTTAGTTTGGCTGGATATGAAATTCTGGGTGTAAAATTCTTTTCTGTAAGAATGTTGAATATTGGCCCCCAGTCTCTTCTGGCTTGGAGAGTTTCTGCCAAGAGATCTGCTGTTAGTCTGATGGGCTTCCCTTTGTGGGTAACCCGACCTTTCTCTCTGGCTGCCCTTAAGATTTTTTCCTTCATTTCAACTTTGGTGATTCTGGCAATTATGTGTCTTGGAGTTGCTCTTCTTGAGGAGTATCTTTGTGGCGTTCTCTGTATTTCCTGGATATGAATGTTGGCCTGCCCTACTAGGTTGGGAAAGTTCTCCTGGATGATATCCTGAAGAGTGTTTTCCAACTTGGTTCTATTTTCCCCCTCACTTTCAGGCACCCCAATCAGACAAAGATTTGGTCTTTTTACATAATCCCATACTTCTTGCAGGCTTTATTCATTTCTTTTTCTTCTTTTTTCTTTTGGTTTCTCTTCTCGCTTCATTTCATTCATTTGATCCTCAATCGCAGATACTCTTTCTTCCAGTTGATCGAGTCGGTTACTGAAGCTTGTGCATTTGTCACGTATTTCTTGTGTCATGGTTTTCATCTCTTTCATTTCGTTTATGACCTTCTCTGCATTAATTACTCTAGCCATCAATTCTTCCACTTTTTTTTCAAGATTTTTAGTTTCTTTGCGCTGGGTATGTAATTCCTCCTTTAGCTCTGAGAAATTTAATGGACTGAAGCCTTCTTCTCTCATCTCGTCAAAGTCATTCTCCGTCCAGCTTTGATCCGTTGCTGGCGATGAGCTGCGCTCCTTTGCCGGCGGAGATGCGCTCTTATTTTTTGAATTTCCAGCTTTTCTGCCCTGCTTTTTCCCCATCTTTGTGGTTTTATCTGCCTCTGGTCTTTGATGATGGTTATGTACTGATGGGGTTTTGGTGTAGGTGTCCTTCCTGTTTGATAGTTTTCCTTCTAACAGTCAGGACCCTCAGCTGTAGGTCTGTTGGAGATTGCTTGAGGTCCACTCCAGACCCTGTTTGCCTGGCTATCAGCAGCAGAGGCTGCAGAAGATAGAATATTGCTGAACAGCGAGTGTACCTGTCTGATTCTTGCTTTGGAAGCTTCCTCTCAGGGGTGTACTCCACCCTGTGAGGTGTGGGGTGTCAGACTGCCTCTAGTGGGGGATGTCTCCCAGTTAGGCTACTCAGGGGTCAGGGACCCACTTGAGCAGGCAGTCTGTCCCTTCTCAGATCTCAACCTCTGTGTTGGGAGATCCACTGCTCTCTTCAAAGCTGTCAGACAGAGTCGTTTGCGTCTGCAGAGGTTTCTGCTGTTTTTGTTATTGTTTACTGTGCCTTGTCCCCAGAGGTGGAGTCTACAGAGACAGGCAGGTTTCCTTGAGCTGCTGTGAGCTCCACCCAGTTCGAGCTTCCCAGCAGCTTTGTTTACCTACTTAAGCCTCAGCAATGGCAGGCGCCCCTCCCGCAGCCTCGCTGCTGCCTTGCCGGTAGATCACAGACTGCTGTGCTAGCAATGAGGGAGGCTCCGTGGGCGTGGGACCCTCCCGGCCAGGTGTGGGATATGATCTCCTGGTGTGCCTGTTTGCTTAAAGCGCAGTATTGGGGTGGGAGTTACCCGATTTTCCAGGTGTTGTGTGTCTCAGTTCCCCTGGCTAGGAAAAGGGATTCCCTTCCCCCTTGCGCTTCCCAGGTGAGGCGATTCCTCGCCCTGCTTCAGCTCTCGCTGATCGGGCTGCAGCAGCTGACCAGCACCGATCGTGGGGCACTCCCCAGTGAGATGAACCCAGTACCTCAGTTGAAAATGCAGAAATCACCGGTCTTCTGTGTCGCTTGCGCTGGGAGTTGGAGACTGGAGCTGTTCCTATTCGGCCATCTTGCTCCCGATACTCTTTTTAAAAACTCATTATATATTGTTATAATTTTCAAAAGCAACTTCTAGGTGGATATTATATATGCATATAGAATACCTGCACATATTTTATATTCCTGTTTTACGTATATTACTGAAACTCACATATTCTAATAGCTAAGTCGCTGGTGCTTTCTCTGTATCACTTTAAATCATTCCCTAATTCAAATCAAGCTTGAGTGGTTGCTGCTGAGGATTCAGGCATGCCTCCTTTTTGATTTTGAGTACATTGTGTTTGCATGAATTTCTATCTGGCAGAGCCATTAACAAGTTCTTAAATTATTCTAGTCTGACTGCCAGCAAAGCTTGCCACAACTTTTTGCTTTTGACAAGGTTATTTGTAGAAGAGGAGTGCCCCTTTTCTTTGAAGAGCTGTCATGTCCATTCATCATAGGACCGTTTTGTATAAGCTTCCAATTTGTGCTTTCTGGTAACCGTCTAAACAGCATTTCTGATATCTGAGATCTACTTCAAAAACCTACTTAGTGCCAGCATGATGGATGGTGTACTTTACAACTTCTTTGTAATTCATCGTGCACTAGAAAGGTGACATTGTTTACGCCATCATAATGACAGGTGGGTCAGTAAAAGGGTCCTAAGGAGAGTTGTCCTGTCAGATGCAAAATACATAATAAAATGGAGACATAAATAATTTAGCATGTGTAAGGTTAGCTTCAGGGAATAAACAGTGATTTATATTTTTATTAAAGGGTGAATATCAACTATAATATTATCATGGAGTTAAAGACATTGGTAGTGAGTGCTGAAAATGTCTAGTCAATTTTGTAAATAGAACATACGACTTTTATGCAATTTCTATGCAATTATTTCTTTTGTCTTTTGTGAAACCCTGGCAGATGCAGAAAACTAAATCACATATTAATATTTGCTATATGTTGGTCAGATTGGTTCTGCCGTGTTGTTGTTGAGCAGGGGATTTTCCTCATTTACATACATTTTATGGATTTTGTATCTTTTCCTTCTGTAAAGCTTTATTTTTTTGTCTGAAAGATAAGCCAAATAATGCAGTTTTATAGGGAAATTTATTTTTAAAAACTAATTAACTGTACAGAAGCTCTATTATTATGAAGATATGTGTCCCTACCCTATTCCGCAGAGAGCAGAGTTCAACAGCCCAAACTAGCATCCCTTCTTAATAGGTGTGCAAATGTGGGGTGGTCAGGTCAATTCTCTAGGACTCAGTGTTCTCATTCATATAAGGGGAATAGTAATAGTAACTTTAATGGTTTTTGTGGGGAATAAATGATATAAGCCATGTAAAGAGCCTGACAGTTAGTACTCTATCAATGTTAGCTATTGTTATCCTGTAGAAAGTCGACACATTTAAATGGGAGAAATTAAGAAACTACCAGAGCACCAGAACAATATATCAAGATTTGAAAGAACAAATTTTATTGTATTTATCACATTATCTAAATATAATCATCCTGTCTTCTGTTTAACATGACAAATATGAATCATTAGGGAAGAAAATGCCTATGCCAGTATGAATAAAAATAAACTATACATAATGCCCTGATCATATGTTTAATTAAAACTGAAAGCTCAAAAAAATCACAAATGAAATGTTTTATTCCTGAATGCAGAATGATAAATCCTGTTGAGTTGGACCTGAAAAGCATTGCTTGTCTTTATGTGTAAAATGTCAATTTGTAGTGCCTTAACGTATGAAATCTGAACACTGTATCAAATATTTTCTCAGAAAGTCTTAAAGAGAAAAAAATATAAACACTGCATGGAATCCTTGCAGTTAGATGCCTATTTTCTCATAGCTAGAAAAACTTGGTCTTTCTCTTGTATTTTGAATATTTTCAAAGAAAAGCAAAATTATCAGCATTATGGCAAAAGGCAGAGCTATATGTATTTGGCTCTGAATGATTGCTGTTATAGAGAACAATATCAGTGAGCTAGGGAAGTGGAATGGAACTGTAGTACTTAAACTTTTGTTTTCTGGATGGTAAGATGAAGCAACTATCTCACCAGCAAAGAAATGTGAGCTTCCAAGTTTTTGTTTTGTTGTGTTTTGTTTTTTTTGAGATAGAGTTTCTCTCTGTTGCCCAGGTTGGAGTGTAATGGCGCGATCTCAGCTCACTGCAACCTCTGCCTCCCGGGTTCAAGCGATTCTCCTGGCTCAGCCTCCTGAATAGCTGGGATTACAGGCATTTGCCACCACGCCCCACTAATTTTGTATTTTTAATAGAGATGGGATTTCTCCATGTTGGTCAGGCTGTTCTTGAACTCGAACTCCCGACCTCAGGTGATCCACTTGCCTTGACCTCACAAACTGCTGGGATTACAGGTATGAGCCACTATGCCCAGCCCAGCTTTGAAGTTTTCAAATGGTGACAGTGGCTTTGTATATTATCAGTCTCCCTTATTTTTCTTTTGTAAAATCCATCTATTGGCAACAGTGCACGAGTGTGAGATAAATGACTGTGAATGCAGCTGTTATTGTTATTTTTTTTTTAATCTGCATAAAGTCCCTTGGCCCAGTGTGACCTTCTATTTCTCATTTCATGAGCTCCGTTCACTAACCAAGTTAACATAACAATTCCGTAATTGCTTCTTTCATTTTTTAAAAAAATTCATTTTATTGTATTTTATTTATTTATTTATTTATTTTGAGACACAGTTTTGCCCAGGCTGGAGTGCAGTGGTGCAACCTTGGCTCACTGTAACCTCTGCCTCCCTGCTTCAAGCAATTCTCCTGCCGGAGCCTCCCCAGTAGCTGGGACTACAGGCATGTGCCACCGTGCCCAGCTAATTTTTGTATTTTTAGTAGGGATGGGGTTTCAACATGTTCACCAGGCTGGTCTGGAACTCCTGACCTTAGGGGATCCACCCACCTCAGCCTCCCAAAGTGCTGGATTACAGGCATGAGCCACCGTACTCAGCCCATAATTGCTTCTCTCATATTTGAGAATAATAGCCATGGGGTTAGTTTCTACATATTTAAAAAGATATATCTTTTCCCTGTATTTAAAATTTAGACAGGAACATTTTCAAAAAACTTGATCTAACACAACATATTGTACTCAGTTAAATATTTGTTACAGAGAGTACATTTTCTACCCGTGAAAAAGAACAAAAGCCTATTTTACAAAATAATAGCTTTAAAGCAAAGGTAGCTAAATTCAACTAAGTGGTTAAAGCACAGTGGACTCTTTTCCCAACTTCATTACAACACATGTGACATTTTTAGTGAGAAAGTATTTGGATGCAGATTTTTAATTTGACTAAAAGTTATTTCTAAAGATTTTTAATCACTGTAATTACTATTTGACAGAAAAGTCCAGTGTTTTCATTTTTATTTCCGATTTGATTTAGGCACACTACTTGCAAAGTTAAGTGATAATGTAATTTTCTTATCAGATGTATGTTTTAATTTATGTAAAATGCCTGTATTTAAGTATTTTGTTTCAAATAAGACTTACCTCATTTCAGCAGATGCTGCAAATTCAGTCTTTTCAGAACTAGAGAGATCTGTGGAAAAGTTGGTTCTTAAGTTTATGCAGTGTTTCAACACATTAATCCAGAAAAATGCTGTCATATTAGTTTCATAGTCTCCAGGAAGAATTTTCTTGAAAGAATTTGCAACTCCTTCAATACACTTACCTTAATAAGTTGAGTATCATCTATTAAATAAAGTGCCCCATGATTATTAATTTGTTATTCCTTATACTTTAATCTGATACTAAAAGATTAACTGCCTAATGTAGAATATAGCCAGCGGGGTCTCACTAATATAACAAGAAACATTCAACTTTCAGCAAATACATCCTGAGTACCTTTTATACATTAATCTCAGGGGACCCAGTGGTAAATAAGAAAGCTTTGGACACTGCTGCATGCAGCTGGCAATATAATAAGAGAAACTGGCATTTAAAATTGCTTGGCTTGATGCTGCTCTAAAAACTAGCAAATTATTTACATATCTAATCTCCAGTTTCCTCATCTATAAAAATATCTACCGAATATTAATGTTCTGTAGATAGACTGGAACAATTGATTCAATCTACTTAGTAAAATGTCTAGCACGGGGACATGAATGGTTAAGTATTTCTTTTCTTTTCTTTTTATATCATGCCATAACAGTTCTGTATGCTTTAATCCTTTCCACAACACACACACACACACACACACACACACACACACACTCTATACTCAATTTTCTAATAGCTGGAGTTTCCTATGAACCACCTTTTGCACTTATCTCTTTCTTGCTATTATCTGCTTTTATGGAGACTTCTCCTTGGACCAAGGCCTAACTAAGCACAAGCTTTAACCCCTATCTCTAATGCATAACTGTTTTCTGTTTTCAACCACCTGCCAAAACATCTACTAGTGTTTTGTTCTACTGCTTTAGAAGGACACACACACACACACACACACACACACACACACACACACCGTGCGCACCAGCACAAACCAGATTATTTCAGCTGGTTAGTTGACTTTTTGCATCTTTCCCAATTCTCATGATCTCCCTGCACAGTTCCTCAGGAAACAATGCCCTGTTGGTCGTTTGAAATAAATTATGGTGAAAATCTTTAAAACATAGAAATTTGCAAACGCTACACATCAGGACTTTTTTTTCCACCCCAAGAACCATTTTCCTAGCATACAGCTGCCCAGCATTCAACCAGAAGCAATGGACTGGATTGCCAATTACAGCATGGTCATAATATTAGGGTGGAATGGACAGAACCAAGAACACTGCCATGGGGTAGAAAGTGAGAGTGTGCTCAGTGCCCACTTCAGGTCCCCTACCTCTTTCATCTAGGGCCACAGAAGCCACTCAAAATGTAATCATAATATTTAAAGGGGCAGGGAATTTCTTTCAGATTTCTCAAGGTCTGAAATGGGAAGATAAAGTTACCTTCTCGACAGAACTAATGAAAAATCAAGAGGGAAGTTATCTTTAAAACTTATCTCAAGTTATTTTGAAATACAAACCTTCCTGGGATACTTCTGGCTCTTGGAACATTTTGCAAAATAGCTATTGACCTTCCATCCTGCTCCTCAAGCAATTGGGACTGACTGGCTCACAAGCCTTCTGCCTGAACTTTCAACACAGCAACCATGTCTCTCCCTTGCCCTCCACCCATACCATAGGAGAGATGATTGACTTCCACAATTTCATTCTAGGACCCCTTATCTCTGGAACAATCAGCTAGCATGGTTGTTGATTATTTATTTTGTGTCTTATGATAGTTTTATTCCTAGTTTGCTTCAGGAAAACAATAAATATGTTAACCATGGGAAAACTGATAAAGTTGCAGAAGCTCCCATGATCATTTATTAGGGACTTTCATGGTAATATATATGGAGTAAAGCTAACCTCTTTTACACTAATTTATTTTATTCATTCTCATGTTGAAAAAGACTAGTCTAGATTTACTTTCTCTATACCTCTTTTTTCATTTCTAGGATTTGTCAACCAAATGGAATCAAACAGTTTTAGTCTATGAACACTAAGTCTTCTTTTTGGTAAATGTTGAGCAACCAACCAAGATACTGTCACCTGGTTGAGCTGCACGTTAGCTCAGATTTACCACCCAACTGTTGTTCTTTCGTTCTTTGATAGATTTTCTGAAATTTTATCCTTATCCAATCCCATCCCTGTAAAAATGCATAACTTTTTATTTCAACATTTACTAGTCATGTTTTACTCCTCAGCATGTGTGATGCCTCTGTTTCGTTTGGTACAGTTCCTCATTCCTTCAAGAACTATGTACTTACCGCTGTCTAGAAAGTTATTCCCCAGGTCTGCATATGGCTTCTCATCATTTGGATGTGAACTCCTTAGCAATGTCTTCCCTGACTTCCCCTAATTAGTCATCACCCTCTATTACATTACCTCTATTTTACTGTCTTTGGGGCATGTCACCATTGAAAGTTTTCTGAACTGTTGATGTGTTTGTTTACTTTTTGTTGTTGTTGTTGACCTCTCAGCAGGAGAAAGTAATCAATAGGAAAGGGACGTTTTGTAACTCACTGCCTCCCTATCTTTAGAAACCGGAATACAGTGTATCACGTATTACCAGAAAATGAAATAATTATCTCTTTAATACCCTCTTTCTTGGACTTCCCTAATTGTTTTCTCCTGTTTTTTCTTCCGCTTCTCTACATATTTTTTAATAATCTCTTTTTTTAAAAGATATATTTTTGCTTTTAAAATAACTCTGTGTAACATAAATAGCTAAAGGAAAGATGCTATGGCCAATTATGTTATATTTTTAAATGTTGACCAAATAATACAAAAGAACAGCTATATAATCTCTAAGGTACTATTTATTAAATTCTGGAAAATGTTTAAAGTTTTGCCTTTCTTTCTGACAATCTACAATTTTTTACTCTAGCCTGAAATATTAGATTAAATTTGCATTTTTTTTTTCTATTGACTTTGGAGACTATACATGTAAAATATGGAAATGAAATCCTGACAAAACTGTTTCACTTTAGCCAAATTTCTATTACAATAATTTTAACTTTTTTTGTCCTTTGGATTTACATTATATGTTAGATTATAAAACTGAAGACATTTTGCAAATGTATTAAACAACTACTGTATGCCAAGGCAAGTAGCAACTCTGGCTTATCTTTGTTATTTGTGCTATTGAAACATAGCCACTGTGCCCCAAGCACTGCATTGAGTGTATCACTGTAGCAAGTATATTTTTTCAGCAAGTGTACATATTGCAGTAAAGAAGAAGTGATAAAATTGTGAAGTCACCCTTTTATCTGGTTCTTTACAACAAAGACAGCAAAATTGATTGTGTGTGTTATGCTTAATTCTGAATTCAGCAGGAATGCACCAGTCTAGTCCACTAGCTAGTGTGCCTTCTAATTGATTGGAGGTCCATTTTAACTGACTAGAACTTGTGCTATACTAGTTACTAAATATTTTAAATATCTCTCCTCTTGTGCCAATCCTTGTCTAATTGGTCTTGATTAACTGGAACACTATTTTGAGAAGGAGCTTAAAAAGATGCTGATTGCTTAGTTATGTCTGCCACAGGAGTGGGGGAGGCAGTGTTGGTTTTCATGCTTCAATACATTGTGGTCTTCATGATAATGACCATGATGGAAAGCCATTGAGTGAACTCGAAACAGAAGTACTAACATAATTCTAATAATCTTTGAATTTTGAAATCTTTATCAATACTAAGTTTCTAATGATTTTTAGAAAGAAAGAAGTAAACATGGATGATCATGGTGATGTTACAAGTTTTTAATAAACATAAGCACTTTAATTGAAGTAAATTCAAAGCTAGATTACATATGATAGTAGGTAATTTCTAAAGCAGAAACTTGTTTTTAGGTGAGCAATACTTGTGATAGTATTGTACTTTGTCATTATCAGAAATGCTTGGGTTTATCATTTCTGAACTTGAGTAGAAAATTACTGTTTTAGTCAAAGCAGGCTTTTCAAACATTTTGTACATTGTGAGTCTATCTTAGAGAACTAGAAAGGCTCAGAATGATTGATTTGGTTGAAAATGTCAAGTCTGAAAGACTTCAATGCATTAATCATTTCATACGCATGAATAATTTTTGCTGCCTCAAGGTGGAGAAGAAACATGGCACTGGAATGTTCCCCAGTGTGGAACCCCAGCCACCCACAGAGGGACTGCACCGGGGACATTTTCCTGACGTAGTTAATTTTAATTGCGGTTTTATTTATTGTGTTTAGCTGATTGTCGGAAATGATAATTCTGCTTTTCTTTTAGTTACTCTTCTGTTGCTTCTGCTCAGAGTGGTTTTTCCATTCCTATATAGATAGGAATGCAATTTTCCAAAATCTTGTACTCCTGAAGCAAACATCTAGCCTACTTTGTGATGTGTTTAAAAATCTTTACTATTGATAATATTAGGAGAAAGCAAGAGAAAAGATATGACTATCCTGAGAGTCTCACATTTTTAATTCTATTGGAATGAATGTAAAAGTTATTGTGTTGCCTTTGCCAGAAGTCTTGTGGTCTCAAGAGTCACAGGGGATGCGGAGTATGAACTTTGGGGTGTGGAATTCCCTACCTGGTAATTACATAAATAATTTTGCTTTGCTTTGACCATGTAATATGTTAGACATTAGGTTTCTTTTGGACACAATGTTTTGTCCTTATATAAACTGTTAAAGCTATTAGTCCTTTAACTGGTGTTTATTTACTATTGACTTCATGCTGTTTTAAGTGCTTGGGATAAATCAGTGAGGAGAAGAAAGATCATAGCCCTAGTGAAATGTAAACATTGTATAAGGAAGAGACAATCAACATAATAAAGAAGCAAATTATGTGTGTGTACACATACACACACACACACACACATAAAAAACACATGAATAAATGTATTTAGCTAATTATTTAGTTATAGTTAGACATTGAAGCATGCTAGCTAAAAATAAAAGTAGAGTAAAGCAAATTGATAGTGCTGTTTTGGAGTGGGGTGATTGTAGTATTGAACAGGGTGGTTATAGTTGCCATAATAGCTGAAATTTGAAAGAAGACCTGAAAATGGCAAAATAATGAGTCAAATGAATCCAGAGAAGAGGGTGTATTTCTAACAAAAAGAAACAGCTACAGCCAAGACCCTATGGGACATATAGAACTCCAGCTAGTTGTTGTAGTTGTGCCAGGGAGAAAGTGGAGAGTAATAGGCAGGACCAGCTACATAATTTGTAGACTCAATGTAGGATAAAAATGCAGAATGCCTTGTTCAGAAATTATTAAGAATTTCAAGATAATGATAGCAGAGCATTAAACCAAGCAGGGAGCCTTTTAAAGCACAACCTTTGTGCAACTGCACAGGTCACAAACCTCTAAGGCCAGCCCTGGTAGAAGAGATGAAGTCATAGCGCAGTATGAAGAGAGGATTATGTAGGGCACAATAGGCCATGCAAGAATTTTGACTTTCATTATCATCCATATTGGGTCTCAATGACCTAATTCACTGTTGTATCTCAAAACCTTCATTTCACTAATGAGGACATTGAGATCCAGAAAAGTTCATTTACTAACCCAAGGTTAGACTGCTAAGTTTTTATTGAATCAGCTCTGCACCATCTGCTTAATCCTCAAAAGGGCCCCTGCCTTTCCATTTACCTTCTACTGCCTTCTCTAGTATACCTGCTTTCTCTTTGGCAAAGAATCGATAACGATGTGATGACAAATTATATGGGGACGAGTCCGGATTATAGAGTCAGGCTGTCTATCTTTGAATTACTGTTGTACTATTTAGTAGCTCTGTGACTGTGAAAATGTTACTTACCATCTCCTTGCCTTGATTTCTTCATTTGTAAAAAGGGGAGATGATTCCAGTAACTTATCTCTTCTCTTTGAATTGTTGTCATGATTAAAGATAATAATGAATACATAATACCTGTAACAGTGCTGGGTATATAGAATGTACTCAATAAAAATATTTGTTTTTGGTGGTGGTGGTTCTGGATCTCTCAATAACTGAAAAAAAGTTTATGTATTGATTTATTATTTTTTGTCTTGCACCATCTTCTAGGGAGTCCCTAGCTAATTTCAACACATCTTGTCTCACTCTAAGCTCCAAATACAAATCTCTCTCTCTCTCTCTCTCTCTCTCTCTCTCTCTCTCTCTCTCTCGGTCTCCATTAAGTGATTTATGGTTCTTCTTTTTCGGCATTAACTTCTCTGTTTGGATATATGCACATATTCATTCATTCATTCATTCACTTATTTTATTTAGTTCCTATCGTGTGCCAATAACTGTTCTTGGCGCTCAGAACAGAAATATTGCTGTGGCCACTGTGTGAATATATGAAGGTGTCCCTATGTGTCTTTATCTGCATATCCCACATCTGTACATAAATATGTATTGAAATATATATCCATACAGTATTATTATATGATATTTTTCTAATCAACTGCAATCATAGTCCACCGGAAGCCTAGTTGTTTTGTTATTACCAAACAGTATAGATATCTCATTTTCAATGAATAATATAGCTATCTGACATAAGGTGTGTAGAGCCATTGTATCAAACAGATTTATATAGTTCTATCCGAATTACCTTTGTGATATCACTAATTTTGGTCTAGATTCAATGTTTGTTTCTATCTAGTGTGATTATTGACATTTAGGGAGTACAACTGAATAGGAATTAGTTAATTATTGAGTTTGGAAATAGCTATTCCTGTTTATTTTTTGTATGCCTATATGCGCAAGTTAAGCTTGATCAGTTTCTAAAGTTTTCATTTGTTTATTGTTTTTCTTTATTGATAAGGTAGACATTTTTTGTTTCTTGGCATTATACTCTATTTTCTCCCAAATTTTATTTATTACCTGAAAAAAGTATTTTTTTGTAAATTAAAATTCTAATAGAAGATTAAATCTTTCATTTGTGAAAAGTTTGATATTTAAAATAATAGATTATCTATATTAGAAGAAATTAATGTGAAATAGAAATGCATGATTTTATTCCCTTTGCCATATTAAATAATTTGACACAAAATATCTTTGAATCATTTTACTCTACCTGTTTTTTAAAAAAGGTATAAACTTAATATTTGCATTTATTCTCTATCACTGATGATAGATATTTTTATTTTTCATTTAAATTACTTATCATAATATTTCTCTCTCACATAGGTCACATATATCTCAATGTATATAGAGTACTCTCTGGAAACAAAAATCATTATGTTGGAAGTTATTTTTTATTAGCTTCTAAGTAGCTTTGTTCCTCCCAGTGTAAAAGTCTTATTTTGAGCTGAGTGAGAACTTTAGGGTACCTAAGTAATATATATTCTAGGGCCCCTCTATGGATTGACTCGTGTCTTCTTTCCCAAAATTCATCCATTGATCCCAGACCCTCCAGTGTGACTATATTTGAGGACAGCCCCTACAAGAAGGTATTTAAGGTTAAATGAGGTCACAAGGGTTGAGTCCTGATCTGATAAGATTGGTATTATTGCGGGGAGTGGTGGCTCACACCTGTAATCCCAGCACTTTGGGAGGCTGAGGCGGGCAGATCATCTGAGGTCAGAAGTTTGAGACCAGCCTGACCAACATGGAGAAATCCATCTCTACTAAAAATACAAAATTAACCGGGTGTGGTGGCGCATGCCTGTAATCCCAGCTGCTCAGGAAGACTGAGGCAGGAGAATCGCTGGAGCCCAGGAGGCGGAGGTTGCCTGAGTCGAGATCGTGCCACTGCACTCCGGCCTGGGCAACAAGAGCAAAACTCGGTCTAAAAAAAAAAAAAAAAAAAAAAAAAAGTTAGTATTATGAGAATAGATACCAGAGAGTTTGCTCTCTCTCTTTCGCTCACTTTCTCTCTCTCTGTGTGTGTGTGTGTGTGTGTGTGTGTGTGTGTGTGTGGTGTGTTTGCCATGTGAGGACATTGTGAGAATCTGATTGTTCACAAGCCAGTAAGAGAGCCATTGCCAGAAACCTAATTGGCTAGCACCTTGATCTTGAATTAGTAGCTTCCATAAATCAGAAAATAAATTTGTGTTGTTTAAGCCATACAGTCTATGGTATTTTGTTATGACAGCCAATTCTCAGAGATTTGGGTTTGATAGTTCTTAAATGGGACATGGAATCTGAAATTTGAACAATATTCATTACTCAACTAGTTGATTTGCTGTGTTTAACTCAGTGGTGCCCTCAACAGTGTCTTTCTCTAGTGGCCACCAAATGCCCATTGTCCTTTCCAATGAAAAGACCTTCTGGAAGGTGACTTGAAACAATCTTGTGTCATCCTTGAATTCTAGTCATATAAGTTGGACGGCTTCTTTCACCTCTCTGAGCATCATTTTCCTTATCTATAAAATGGTGACAATGTAAGATTGCTATCTGAAGAAAATAGGATATTATATGCAATGTTCCTAGCACATAATAGGAGCTCACTAAATGTTTTCTTTTTCTTAGTTACAACATCTTTTTTACAAGTCTGAAGCTTGATCTGTATAATAGTGTAATAGTACATTTCTTCATTAAAACATAGGATCCCTGTTAGCATGCCGTTGATAAACAACATCTCTGTCTAAATGATGTATTTAACACTTTATGGCACCCATAAAAAGAAGAGGGCAACCTATCTGATTTGGTTTCCAAAGGAGCCAGATGAGGGAAATGAGATTTCTATGGTTTTTATTTTTAAATGTTTGTGATCTATGGCACTCAAAAACCATAGAAGCACTGATATATAGAATGCAACTTTTAAAAATTAACTTCTTAAAGTGTGGAAATCTTTGTCACAGCTCTGTGTATGTGGCCCACCACTCTTTGTTGTCATCCCAAAACTTTGATTCCTTTTTTAACATAGAATAAGATATTTTATTTTCTTTTCAATTTTTGCTGTTTAGTTCCTTGTTCTTGGTTAAAAAAATGAGTATAGAATCAGAATTAAAAATTAACATGTAGACTTTTAAATATTACTCTCTGGTAAAAAATAAAATTGTAAAACAAGAACTAAGTTGCACCTCTCAATTATTCTCTCTTATGTGCCAAGGAAGTCCTCATTAGAAAAACTGTGGTACACGCAGAATGGATAACTTAAGCAACTAGGTTTCTGCTCATTTGACATTTCCCACAGAGACCAGTAAGATGTGTCTTAATCATTGGTGTTTGGTCATAAGTTAACATAGTACCCCCCATTCTTGAGTGAGCAGTTTTCTAATGTGATGGAATAAATGAAGAAAGAAGAGGTTCATTGTAACATCAAGAATATGGGGAAAAAATGACTTGGCATTTTATCATATCACTGTATATTGATTTGTGCCTCAGAAAAATTCAATGTGTTTTCTTACAGCTGTGATGTTCAGTTTGCTTGAAAGTAGATAGAAAAGACTTTCAAAAAAGATCTAGTTTTAAGGCTTGCTTTGAAGGCAATGGATACATTTTTATTATTGCCTGCAAATCCATCAAAACATTGAGACTTCTGTAATTATTTATTTTTAATGCATAAGCCAATATAAATTGATATAATGTTGTCTGTATTGAGAAATATTTTTTTGTGGGAAAACCTAAAATCCTCTTACATGCTAAAACACTTTGATTTATTAACATGTACTATTTAGAGAAGATGAGTTGAAGAGCTATTTAATTAAAATTGTTGACTCAGTCTATTGATATGTTCCAATAATGTTAATGTTTTTTGAAGAATTGGTATTTTCGTAACTGTCATACCTTTCTGTTATACAGGCATATCTGGATTTATTGTGCTTCACTTTAGGGTGCTTCACAGATACTGTGTTTTCAACAAATTGAAGATCATGGCAACCCTGCATTTAGCAAGCCTACTGGTGCCATTTTTTCAGCACCTGTGCTCAGCTCACATCTCTATTTCACTTTTTGCTAATTCCTGCAATATTCCAATCTTTTTCATTATGGTTACATGTGCTAGGGTTACCTGTGATCAGTGATCTGTGATGTTACCGTTGTCCATTGTTATTATTTTGAGACACCAAGAAATGTACCCATATAAACAAACTGATTCAATCAATATTATTTATGTGTGTTCTGACTGCTGTATCCACCAGCTATTTACCATCTCCCTCCCTCTCCTGGGCCTCACTATTCCCTGAAACAAAACAATATTGAAATGCAACCAATTAAGAATCCTACAATGACCTCTAAGTGAAAGGAAGAGTTACATGTCTCTCACTTTCAATAAAAAGAAATGATTAAGCTTAATAAGCAAGGCAGGTCAAAAGCCAAGATAGGTCAGAAGCTGGGTCCCTTGTGTCAAACAGCTAAGTTGTGAATGCTAAGGAAGAGTTCTTGGAGGCAATTAAAAATGCTACTCCAGTTAACACATGAATAATTAGAGAGCAAAACAGTCCTATTGCTGATATGGAGAAAGTCTGAGTGATCGGAATAGAAGATCAAACAAACCACAACACTTTCTTTATCCAAAGCCTAAGCCACAGCAAGCCCTAACTCTTTTCAGTTGTGTGAAAGCTGCAAGGGATGAGGAAGCTGCAGAAGAAAAGTTTGAAGCGAACAGAGGTTGATTCATGAGGTTTAAGAAAAGAAGTCATCTCCATGACATAAAAGTGCAGGGTGAATCAGCAAGTTCTAATATAGAAGCCACAGCGAGTTATCTGTAAGACCTAGTTAAGGTACTAATGAAAGTAGCTACACTAAACAACAGATTTTCCATGTAGACAAAACAGCCTTAGGTTGGATGAAGATGTCATCTAATACATTCATAGCTAGAGAGAAGATGTCTAGGCCAGGCTTCCAAGCTCCAAAGGTGAGGCTGACCCTTGTTAGGATCTAATGCTGCTGGTGACTTGAAGTTGAAGCCAGTGCTCATTTACCATTCTAAAAATGCTTGGGCCCTTAAAAACTATGCTAAGTCTACCGTGCTGTGCTTTAGAAATGGAATAACGAAGACCAGATAACAGCAAATATGTTTATACATGGAATACTGAATAATAATATTCAAACTCACTGTGGAGACCTACTGCTCAGAAAAAAAAGATTCCTTGCAAAATATTATTGCTCTTTGACAATGTACCTGGTCACCCAAGAGCTCTGATGGTGAGGTACAGGAGGTTAATGTTGTTTTCAAAGCCACTAACACAACATCCATTCTGCAGCCCTTAGATTATGGAGTAATTTCAACGTTCAAGTCTTATTATTTAAGAAATATATCTGGAAGATTGTAGCTTCCCCAGATAGTGATTCCACTGATAAATCTGAGAAAGTATATGGAAAACTTTTTGGAAAGGATACACCATTCTAAATGCCATTAGCCACATTTGTGATTCATGAGAGCAGGTCAAAGTATCAGCATTAACGGGAGTTTGAAAGAAATTGGTTTTATCCTTATGGATGAGTTTGAGGGGTTCAAAATTTTAAGGAGGTAACTACAGAGGTGGTGGAAATAGCAAGAAAACTAGAATTTGAAGTTGAACCTGAAGATGTGACTAAATTGTTGCAATGTCATGATGAAACTTGAATGGATGAAGAGTTATTTCTTATGCATGAACAAAGGAAGTGGTTTCTTGAGGTAGAATCTACTTCTAGACCCTATCTTTCCAATTCCCAGGAACATTGTTGAAATGACAACAAAGGCTTTAGAATACTAAATAAACTGAGTTCATTAACACAGCAGTAGGGTTTTTGAGATAATTGACTCCAATTTTAAAGAAGTTCTACTTTGGGTAAAATGCTATCAAACATCATGTCATGAGAGATATGGAGAAATATTTTATGAAAGGAAGAGTCAGTCGATGTGGCAAACTTCACTGTTGTCTTCTTTTAAGAAATTACCAAAGCCACCCTAACCTTCAGCAACTGTGACCCTGATCAGTTAGCAGCCATTGAGGCAAGACATTTCACTAGCAAAAATATAAAAATGTGCTGAAAGCTCAGATCAATAAAGTATTTTTAAATTAAGGTATGATATTTTGTTTTAGACATAATGCTATTGCACACTTAATAGATTACAATATAGTGTGAACATAACTATTATATGTATTGAAAAACCGCAAAATTTGTGTGATTCACTTTATTGCAATATTTGCTTTATTGTGGTAGTATGGAACTGAACTTGCAATATCTCTGATGTATGCCTGTATACACAATCTGATCTATATCCCCCCAAACAAGTAAGGTTTTCCATAAACTCTACTACATATAAAAAAAAGTTCTTTTACATAATCATTTGAGTAATAGCCTGATTATAAGACGCTGTCAGTGAATCACAAATAATTAGTAGGTAGCTTAGAAATGAAATGAAAAATAGAAATTTTTCTCACTTTTGCAATGTAATCATTAATATTTTGTGATCATTTACTTAATCAGACTTTTAAAATCATATATCAACAGTTATTTATATGGTAATGGTATCAGCAAACTAAAAAATGTATTAAAGGCACTGATTTAATCATTTTTAATAGGAATAAAATTATAATGAAAAATTATTCTGACAGAAGTGTTTTTAACAATTACATTTCCCTGGCAAATCCATTTGAAAGTGCCACTTAACTTTTTAGAGATATTTTATGAGCTGTAATCATTTTGATTCAACACCTACTGAGTCCATAGCATATGCTGGACACCTGGGTGAGCATGGGTGTGTAATGGGCTCTTCACCAAGGAATTTCCCTGTATTGGAAACTGAAATTGGCAGACATGTCTAGTGAGGGCCTTAAGAGAGGCAAAAACAGATTACTCTGGGAGCCAAAGTAGAGAGAGGTCATATTTGGGCAACACATAAATAAAATTCATCAGGTAGGTGACATTTGAAATGGACATTAATGTATTCATAGAGTTTTTACAGATACAGATGAATGTGATGACTAAAGAAATATTTCATGCCAGAAATATTTTCTCTAGCAGATTTACCAATCTCTTGGAGGTATTCATATGTTCCTAGAGAAACAATGCTCTTTCTTCAGATGAATCTTTTATGGAAGTATTACATATAAAACTTGTTGAAGTGCATTAGTTTCAATCAAGAAGGATGGAAAGCGCGAGATCTGGATTCTCCATCTTCATTTTTTTCATGATTTGCCACAACTAACTGTTTTTTTTTTTTTTTAATCAGCCTCTCTGTGGATATATGCTATAATTTGAAATAGCAGATTTATGTTATAATATAATCCTTGGAAAGCATGACAACTATTGTTTTAATAATAAATAGATATTACAGAAAGTAAAGCTAAAATCAATTATATTGGCTCATAGGAATATATGAATTTGCAGTTCAGTGCTTTTTAAGGAGAAGGGAAGGGTTCACTACATGAGAAGGTTTTTATTGGAATCTCCAGAAAGGTATGAGATTTTTTCTTTTTGGCATTAATACAAGAGGACTTATAAAAATGAGTAACATTGAGGTCAAATGTAGCTCCAGGTGAGTAGTGCAAAATGTGACAGAAATGATAATCTGGGGCCTGGGTTGCTAGACTGGCACATGTGGTTGAACAGGTTATATTCTTCATGACTCAAGAATTTGTTATTCACAGCTGGCTATGGCACAGTCTTGAACAGAGCATCATGAGCAGCTGTTCAGGATGACCATGCAAGTGAGGATGCTGCATTTAATTTGGATAGCAATAGAAAACATTTGAATTTTCTTTCAGGCCTGAGAATTATATAGTTGCTGTTGGACCTTAAGGAAATTAATCTTTCAGTGTTTTGTAAAATGGTTCATATTCCAGAAACATGAATGTAGAATATTCCAAATGTCTGTTAGAAGAATGAACTGTGTTTGTCATTTTTTAGAAGAGAGAGAACAAAGCAAAAATGACTCACATTTTCTCAGGTGCCCAGAAGAATTGTTGTACCTTGATGGAAATAGAAAGGTCATGTTTATAGTAATTGGGACAGGGTAAGAGACAGAATTAATTCTATATTGAACATTTCAAATTATTATGAATAATTTTGTTATACTAAATGGACAATTGGCTATACTTCTTCCTCCGAGGCTTTATTTTTCTTTGTTTTTTCCTCCTCTTTTAGGCTGAAGTCATCGATGTGAGTTATGGAATGGCAGATGATTTAAAAAGGATTAGGAAAATAAAAAATGTAACAAATCAGATCGCACTCCTGAAATTAGGAAAATTGCCACTGCTTTATAAGGTTGGTCCAATGGCTGTTATTCAGTGGTTGGGTGAATATTTTACCTTGTTTTGTTGGAATTATACGCCTTTGTGAATGTGGAGTGTTTGTGTGTGCATATAGGTGTGTGAGAGAGAGAAGGGGAGAGAAAGAGAGAGGTAGAGAGTATCACAGAAAGATGGCTTTTCAACATTAGAACACTTTAAATTAAGATACTTAAGAAAAATCTATTTATGCCCTTATTTCTTTAGTGAGAAAATACCTTAAGTCAGGTAACATTGAGTTTGTGGGACCTTAATAAAATTGGCATACTCTTCATAATGGTACCTATCTGGAATAGTGAAAAATGAGAAACATGTTATCTTCATCTTATGACATATGTGAAACTTCTATTATCAGATGGACTAATTATCATGTCCTCTATGTTATCTAGATGATTTACACCCTTTAGTGATTATTTTGTCAACTATATAACTATGGTTACTAACTGCGATCAGGATTTTAATTAAAATAGAATATGCTAAGAGAAGCAGAATTTTGATTTATTTTATTTGGATGGAAGTTTATTGACACTTATCCACAGATACATTTACATAATTAAAGCAGTTCAATCTAAGTTTCTGATGATGAACCACCACAGTAGATAGCCACTACTGCTAATTCTCACTTCATTTCCTTTTTCTATTAAAAAAAAAAAAGGTTAGTGTTGTTATGTCAGCAGAACTCTCTGGTTCTGAAGATATATTGGATTTCTCCTCATTCAACCTTAAATGAGCTTTGCTAATTCCCAGGTCCAAAAGCATTTCCAGGAATCTTTTGGCACACTCTATTAGGAAACTAGAGAACATCCTATGTCTTTTTTTTTTATTATCTTCCAATAATACTCTTATCCTTAAGTCGGTGTTTAATAGTAGATTAGACAGGCCAGAATTTTAAGATACTCTTGAAAACAGAATATACAGTGATCTTAAATTTTTAATTTTTGCTGGATAAATTTTAATATGTATTAAATGCCTTAAAATAATCATATTTTGACCCAGAAATTCCTGTTCAATCAATGTATTCTAAGGTTGGGGTTGGGGTGGAGGGCGGGAAAACAGAGGTGATAAACATAGTGATAACCAATGATGTGACAAAATATTAGAAATGATATATACATCCAGTTTAGTATTTGAAAATCATGCTGCTGTTATACAGCTGAATATGGTATAACAATTTGATGTAAAGGAGAATATTTAATGACGTGTAAAAATCTTCATAAATCAAACAAGAGATCAAGAGAACATTTATAATAATTATAATACTAATGATTTTATTATTGCCTGTGAAGGTAACATTATTAATGACATGTGCTAGAAATTTTCTAAGTATTTAAAAAATGTATTATCATATTAATCTTCAAAAGAATCATATTGTTGAGATAGGGACTATTATTATCTTCAGATTATAAATGAAGTAAGACACAAGAAGAAAAAGTGACTGGCTCAAAGACAAAGAGCTAGTTAAGTGAAACAGTCAGGCTTTCAACCGAGGCAGTCTCATTTCAGATGCCAAGTCTTGAATGTGTATGTATACTTGTGTGTGTGTGGGGGGGCTGGAGTGGGGGGAGCTAGAATATATCAATAGATAGAGAATTAAGAGGTTAAATTAGAATTTTTAGTTAGGATTCCCTGATAAAGAAAAGTGAACATTTCAAAGTTAGCTACCAAACATCAATATTTTAAAGGAAATAATTAAAAATAGGTTAGACTATTAAACCTATCACTCATATCTGAGGTAGAAAAGGTTTGGAGACTGTGGGGAGAGGATTTTACAAAGAAGAATTTTGGAGAGATTTAATGGTAAGTTCCACTGCATGCCTGGTGACTGGGGCTTCAATGGAACCACATGGAGGGCTTAATGTATGTCCCCTGCAATGTGGGGGACATGGTAGAATGGTGTCTGATTTTATTTGAGAAGCCTAAAGGTAAGGGATGGGTTTGCTAAGCATTTAATAAATAAATACAAAAAAATATATGTGTGTTGAGATTGGCCTGCATCCCGTGAATTGGGAGCAGAAAAGTATACATGCGTTTCCCATGGGTCAGTCATAAGCACATGTGACACAGAGCCAGTGTGGTCTGCCTTCACGCCTGTACTAAAATTGCCACTTGTAATGGTGACTCATTAGACAGTGACCAGCCAGATTAAAGTGCCATTTGTCTAGATCAAGTAAATTGCAGTAGGTACTGCTTCAGTTTATTCACAAATGCCCAGGAGATCCAAAGGTAGCTTTAAACATCTGTGAGCCCCAGAACATGTGAAGCTCCTGTAGGACAAGCACAGTAACATAAAGAATCTAATTTGTTTTCAGATTTCATCTCATACACAAATGCATTGTGTAATCAAGGCAATGTTTGATATCAAGAGGTGAGATATTTTGTACTAGATAACCTAGGTATTTTATAGATAGAAGAAATCATTTACATGTATAGGCTAAAAATAGAAATATTGCCTAAAATAATAAGACTTTAAAATCACAAAATATTTAACATAAATTAATAATCCTTTGAATAAAATTTGGCCTTCTAGTAAAAGACATGAACTACAGTTATTAGGACAGAAATCCATGTATTTAAAAATGTATATTGCTTAGGCCAATGCCTAACTCAGTTTATTTAAACCATCTAAGTTATGTTTACTATGTTCAAAAGCTCGTTGATTTAGGATTCTGAAATAGTTTGGCAGAAGAAAAAGTCTACATGCATGTAACATAAAATATTCATTAAAATAATAAACAGTTCAGTAAAAAAAAAAAAAAAAAAAAAAAAAAAAAAAGAAAAATCCTACCCACTGAGCCTCTAATTTCTAACCCTTGTCCAACAACAGATAGGTAAGAGTATAGTTAATACGTGGGGAAGGAAATAACAGACCACATCCCTTTCCCCAAAAGGAGACCTGAGCTGCTGGAGGGGTAAGAATATACAATTTGAAATCAAGAGTAAGAGTAGAATTTTGATCATGATGAGGCTAGGAAACCTAATTACTTATTTAAGACTACTAACTCAAATCGATTATAGGACTTTTATTATTAACAATAGTCAGAGTAATAGTAGGACAGTCCAACTTTTATGTAGATGTTTCAGTAAAAATGAACCTCTATGGATATTTTTAAAAGGGTAATGGGAAACAAAGTTCTATTGCTTTTGGTACATTACATGAATCTTGCTTGTTCAACCTTCCAGTGACAAAAAATGTGCGTGGTAGGGGCCAATTATATAACTGGTTAGACAGAATTATGGATAGTTTCTCCTTTTCCTTTGTTTTGCATTTCTAAATGTTCTATAATTGTTGTGTATTTATTTTGTATACAGAAATAAGCTTTTGAAGATTCAGGTTAAAATATAACCATTGTAATTTTTTCTAACCTGGCCGGTCATGGTGGCTCACACCTGTAATGCCAGCACTTTTGGATCACGTAAGCCCAGGAGTTCAAGACCAGCCTGGCCAACATGGCAAAACCTTGTCTCTACCAAAAATACACAAATTAGCTGGGTGTGGTGGCATGCGCCTATAATGTCAGCTATTCAGGTGACTGAGGCACGAGCATCGCTTGAACCCAGGAGACGGAGGTTATAGCGAGCCAAGATTTCGCCACTGAACTCCAGCCTGGGTGACAGACTGAAACTCCATCAAAAAAAAAAAAAAAAAAAAAAAAAATTCTAACTGTGCTCACAGGTCAAATAAAGCAAGTATAAACCTTCACCAGTGTATAATGGATTAAAATAAAGCAAGTTTCTTCCTATTTGCTACAGATAATATTTACATTACAAAACCCTTTGACTGTATCTACAAAGTAGTGGGTTAGTGGTTTATCTGGAATAGAGCACAGTTATAAAGATCCTGATATCATTTTCCCTGATAATTTCCCTTCTAGGCCTATTAAATAAATTTAACAAAAATTTCTGTGTAGAATGCCCCTTGAGACAGAGCCTTGCCACAAACTTGGCATTGTCTTCTAGAAAGAGGAGACAGGATATCCTCTCTTCAACCTTTTAATTTCCATTCTAGCCATCTCTTCTGTTTTCTGTAGATTGTCGCAGAGATTTGGGGGAACTCATTGCTGCCGTATCTGTTAATATACATTCCATTGGTAAGAAAAAGGAAGCATGTATTAAACATAGTTATACAGCATGACTGCAGCCAAATTTGCTTCAACTATCCATCAAATATATTCTGGAGCTAACATTCAGAAATGAGGTAAAATGTAATTCAGTTGGGTTGAAAAAGGCAGAAGACCAACAGATTTCTTTATGAATCATAACAACTAGTCATGATTCTAAATGAGCATTTGGTCTGGGAACATGCAGCTGAATGAGTAAAGAGAAGTTCATTTTATTTTGGCTGTGCAGTAGTTACTAAATCAGAGTTTAAAAATGAATTTGGGAGGGAATCTCTACATCTGAGCTAGGGAGGGCAAAGGGGAAGCATAATTATGATATTAAATTATTAGATTATCTCTTGAAATGAGGAGAAAAATAATCTGCAGTCCTGAAGGAGGAGATCTCATTAGTTTGATCATAAATACTAAGAATGTATGTAATTTAATCTCTAGGAAGAGATTGATGAGAAAATCCCAACATTACAAGGTAGGAACTATGAACTGCAAATAGCTTTCAGATATGTGCTGTGAAATACTTATCTTGCTGCAGAAAAAGAGTCAACCAAGTTCCCCGGGTATAGTTGTGTGCTAGTTTCCTTAGGCTGAAGCCTTGGAGGAAAGGCTTTAGGTTCATTTTAGCTATGTATTTATAACAGTTTATTTTATGGGAGAGTGCTTTAAACATTTAAACTTTCAGACAAAACATTAATTTGTCACTATGTACTCAGGTTTCTCTCTGACAGCCTGACACATAGTAAAACAGATACGGAGACCCTCACAAATTCCCAAACTGCAGAATAGCACTTTAGTATGGAAATTAATTTTGTAAAATGCAATAAAAGCATTTGACTTTCTACTTAGGATCATTTCTACCAGAAGCCATAATAACAAAAAGTTACTGTGTACTAGAGGACAACTAGAAATCAAGTAAATCCCTCTGAAACATGGAGGTTGGGCTATTGTGTAAATCCACAGTACGTATCAGCTCCCTTTCCTGTAGAAGTCAATTTTGTGTGCAGTAAAATTACAGATGAATATATATCTTCATTAATTATGCCATTTGTGCATAAATTACACAAAAAATCCAAAAACTCTGGTTTTTTTTTGTAAATGCAGTAATATACATCACTACCTAGCACTTTGTGTAATATACTAAGATATTAGTCAATATTAGCTAGCTTTTTTATTATTCTTATACATTTTTTATTCTTATAATGACAATTTTAAAGGTCCAGAAATCCAAATGATTTCGTAGTTTCCTACAAATGAAACATTTTCTATGTATTCATCAGATAAGATTTATATTTTAATATAAATACAAAGTAGTATAAGCAAATGGCTTTTAGATATGTGACTTGACATCTACATATCGTTGTCCCTTATTGGGCCAGTATATAACTTCAGCACTGCTGAAGTCCATAAAGCATGCTTAGACAGACAAGCCTTTGGAAAGAGCCTGGAGAAAAATGAGAGATAGGAAATGAGAGATGTTATTTCTTGTACTTCCAAGTAAATTGCTTCTTGCAAATTAGGGAGGAGTAGCATTATTTAAACAAAAGCAGAGGATACTCTGAATTTCAAACACAACTTAATCCAGAAAATAATTAAATTTAAAATATTGAGTTAGAGGGTTAGTGAGAAAATATTTATATATATAGGTGATTTACAGTCAATAGTCAATGAATGGACAATGGGAAGATCAATAAGAAATCCTCTAGTTTAGGCAGCTAAAGTTAATGCTGAGATATACTACATTTTGATAGCTTATCTTACATGAAGCATTTGCATACTTGTGATATTTGCTGAACGAAAAGTTTCATTTATTCTGATCTCCTTTTTGTTTCCCTTAAAAACATTTGTTCAATCCAAATGATAATTGCAGTCAAAAGAATATTGTTTTATTTATTCTGATTATTAGAAACCAACATTTACTCTACTTTTCTTGTGGTAGAAGTTGGTGGAACTCTATTTTTTTCTTTCCCAAAAATAAAATCTGTAGAGGCATTTAATTAGTTAGCATTAAAGATATATGGTGCCTAATACAAAAAAGAAAATCAATATTTTTACAGATAAAACACTCACATTATGTGAGTGTGTGTGTGTGTGTGTGTGTAGGAGCTGTATGTATGAGCACTGATATGGCCTAACATAATGTGGCAGTGGGGCCATAGGAAAGAAGAGAAAGACAGCTTTCCAATTAAAGCTTTTGATACATCATAATTTTCCCTGATATGAATGAACTGAAGAAATCTCTTTAAGTGACATTCTATGAATATTTTAGATGAAAGCAAATATCTAATTCAGTGTCATGAATGATATTTTTACATATGATCTGTATAGGAAGGCACACTTGCCTCTTTTTTATTAAGACAATTTTTGAAGATATTTTCTGAAAGAATTAAAAGAAAACACTATCTCGGTACTTTAAAAGAATATGCTTGTTCACTGAATAATTTAATGGGGCACTTCTTACCTAATTCTCAGAAGTAATTACAAAAAAAAAACCAATGCCTCCATCTTTTGTGATTCTAAGACTCCAGATCTGCTCCATTTGTCATGGAAAACATGGTCAGTGCTAGAATACAAAATTGGAAAATAGTATTTTAATGTATTTGAAAGCTAAATCTGCTGTTGTTTTCTAATCAGACTACTTTCTATTTTCCAATGGCTGAAGTAAGTTATTTTTTAAATGATTTAAACCAAATATTACTATATCTACAAAAGGTATTTTTTGTTGAGATACAGGTTCAAACATGAGTTATAATATAAAGACTTTAGACTGTGTCATTATTCTGCAATTCAGCAATCAAACTTTTAAAAAGTAAATTTAGCACAAGAATAATTGAATGTTTCAACTTCTTTTCCTGTTTTTAAAGTGTTTTTCATGGCTTAAAACCAAATAAAAGGATGTCTACAAATCTTCAAAGTCTGTCAAGAATTGACTGCATAATTTAGAAGTCGTGCATGTGTTTTGCCTACATGAAAATATAATTTAATTATACTTTTGGTCCATTTGAAAATTGTGACATCATAGCAAATGACATCATGTATCAGAAGAGTTGATTTTTGCATATTTCTTATTGTAATATAGTTGGCATTCATAATCCCCATGTTTTTATACAAAGTTAACAATATTAAATAAAGGTGCTGAGCATCCTGTTTTTCCTAATTAAATGTTATAACATAAATTAAGCAAAGTTAGATAGCAAGGAAGAGCGAGAGAAAACAGTGATGGAGAGATGAAGAAAAGAAGGGAGGAAGGGAAAGAAACAGCAGCTAATTCCTTCTTTATAGTTTGCCCCCTAAAACTATCCATGTTTCAGAAATATTTTTATATGTATTATATAGCACTCTAAAATTTGAAACAGTAAGCTTTAGATATATTTTGATCTAAACTTTTTGGCAATTACTTGGACTTATCAATATAGATGTCTGCTATGGTTTTTTTGTGCTAATACTGACCTCTCCTTTCACATTTTAGCTTTTCCCTCTTCCTCTGTGTCTGGTTAAAAATGTCCATTTTTCCTCCTGTTGATGGCTTCACAGCCCTTCCAATCTTCTGTATTGCTATCTGCTCAACTTGTAACTCATTTTAAATAGTGAAACACAGCATTGCAGGATGCAAGAATGGGAGAAACGAACTCAAGTTCAAGCTCTTCTACTTCATAGTTATGTGAACATAGAATATTACTGAACCCCACTGAAGTCACACAAGTTTTTTCTTATTTTTTATTTTTTTGGTTTTCAAAATCTCTGTATTGATGATAAAAATACTCTCAATCCATAAGGTTGTGTGAAGATTAAATATGAAAATCCATGCATGATAAATTATTAGTAAATATTAAATATTATAATTTGTATGAAGCCCTTAATATCTGTATGAGGTTCTAAAGAGAAAGGGCATGAATTTAATGATGGAGAAATGTGACAGCTCACTCAAACATGCAAAACTAAACTGAAGGTAATAATATACTTATTTAATAAATCCATTACAGAAAAGTATTAGTCTTTCAAGATGGCACCTTTGTGTTATTCAGCACTAAGGATTATGTTGGTGCCATGTAGCATAATTTGATCTTTGAGTTAAACAGAAAAATTGAAGTCTTCAAGTTGTTTTTGTGGAATAAGACAGATATAAATAAATGAAGAAATTGATGTTAAAAACAAATATAACTTGACTTTAAATTAAGGAGAAATATAAATAATGTCATAACAAGATAGTACGTGCTTTAGATTTTTACATCCTTCAGTGTTTACTTTTATGCATATACTTTTTATTAAGGTGATGGAATTATGTAATATTAAGAAAACAATATTTTTTTAAAAATTAAAACTATATGACATTTATAGAATAGTTGTATTCTAATACAAATTTTAATTTCTTTTCCAAAGTTGAGATGTCTTGTATGGTTCCCAAAAACCATATCACAAAATTGTGTATATCATGTAATTGCCCTATATCATAAAGTTGTAAAAAATAATTGAAATAATATAATACATGTAAGTACTCAACACAATGCCTGGCACATACTAAACACTCCCCAAAAGTCAGCTGACTTTTAATTTAATCATATGGAAAGGTTTTTATCAAGAACTATATTTTCTCCTTGGAATATATTTTCTGAGTGGTTACTATTCTATGGACTCAAAATTTAAGTTTTGTCATTTGCTAAATGGTAGAACCCCTGGTCTGTTTTCAGTTAAAACTCAGAACTTCAAGGTTTACATTTATTTCAGGAATGATTATGATGTTGAAATTTTAGTTCATTATTTTCTTATGTATTTCAGTTTAGAATATCCTAAAACTGACTTTGTGATTTAGCATAGTTACTTTCATTTCTGTATTGATATTTCATAGGTAAGATGGGTGCTTAAGAAACAAACAAATAAATAAATCCTTAGTTCTATGCCAATGGAGTTTTAAAAGAATTAACTTGAAGTTCAATTACTAGTCACTATATATATGGCCCTAAGTTCTCGCTCATTTTCTCTCTTTTTGTCTGACTGTCTCTTGATAAATATAACTTAATTATTACTATCTTGCTTAAGAACACATTGGTAAGGAGTATTAGGTAGCAGTTTGAAGTTTACTGATCTGTCACTATAAAATATGTGGAGGCAGAATTAAATTACTTTTGGAAGGAAACATTACTGAGAATTTAATATCTGTTTGGGAAAAAAGTATTTCTCCCTAAAACTTATGTAATTAAGATTGTATCTGCACAATGTATGTGGTTTTGAAATCAATCAATGTCTTATTTTTGTAACAAATTAAGCTTTAATAAGCTATAAAAACTTAAATCTATACAAACAGAAAATATTTTCAATTGAACTTTGAAGACAATATACACTCAATAAAATATTTTAATAAGCAACTGCTAATATATGTTAATTTATCCTCATAAATATTCATTAAATTACTTTTTAACTGAAAATATATATTTGCTATATTTATGCAAACACTATTGGGACAGGTTTAGAGCTCATATATTATAGTTAAGAATAAAGCTTTTGTAGTTTTAATATTGAGCAGTTGAAAAAAAAGCCTTCATATTGCAGGTTAAAAAGTTAATTCTTATTTACCAGAGTTGCATTTTAAAATTTCATTAAGTCTATGTAATTTTATTTTGTATATTTTCTCTCATATTGCATTTTAGAATACACCCAGTAATCTCATTTATTTTAAATTTCTTATGAATTTTCTTAAATTAATAAATACATAATTACTCGAATATTATAACCATCTAACATCTTAATTATTTAAATATTTTAATCATCTAATATTTAAATCTAAACATGCAACACAAAATTTTAATCAACATTGGAATAATTTTTCATTTTAGATCAATTTTTATTGAAAAATTAGGAAAAGTTAGATTATATAACCTAGAAATATACACAGTATAGTAGAAGACTTTAAATTTTGCCTGATATTCATAATTAAGGAAGAACTACCAGAAAATCCTTCAGATAAATTTATATTTGTTCTTCAAGATTTAGTTCTAATTTCCCTCTTGTTTCATTCTAAATCTCATTACCTTGTTAGCTTGTTAAAATGACTGTTCCCTACCATTCAGTGAAGAACTAGTGTGCTTGTGCTTCATAAGTAGATAACATACTCCTATTAAACTTCTTTTATAATTCTTATACAAAGATAATTTTCAGGAAGTTGTAGGGTAAATTTCATCGTATATAAACATGAGTCATTGAATGAAATTCAGAAATAACTCTTACAGTTCCAACAAGGCATGCTTGCCTGACATTTTTCCAATACCCACATTAATGATGGTTTTAATATAACTTATTTGTTTATAATAATAGCATATCTATAATTAGATTAATTATAATAAGTACAACCTGGTGATGGTATTATGGATATTAAAACACCTGTGATATAATCCAATATTGTATTCCTATTCTGTTAAAATGGACAATTTTGATACTTTGCTTTCTCTTACATTTTGACTATTATCAAACCTTATAATTGGTTTTATAAATTTTAAAAGTTCAAAGCTTTCTTAGCTTTAGAGTAAAACTAGTAAAATAAAAAGGTGTACTATTTGGTCAATTAAAATACAATTGGCCCTTCTTCCAATTGTACCATTAATATAACAGTCAGGCAAGCATTATTGTAGCTATTTCAAATCTTTGCTTAATGAGAAAATTTCTGTGATTTCTACAGAAGGTTATTGGCAAAACATATATAAAGATATTTTCCTTGTGGTTTTAAAAAATTATTACTATGACTTACTATATGTGTAAGATTTTTTCCTTTGTTTTGGGTGGCTTTATAAATTGTGTGCTCTAATTGATTATAAAACATGTAGATCCAATCCACATTTAAAAAAAGGATCATACCCTAATAAGGCAAATGCTTAGTTGTAGCCAATTAAGTCATTTTTTTTTACCTTTGCATTCAGCTTTATAAAAACCCTCTGTTCACATTGCTAACTCAGAGCTCCCCAACCTTCTTCAGTTTTGAGTAATGCATGACTCAAAAATCAATTTATGCTCAAATAAACTCTGTTAAATTTATTTCATCTGAAGTTTTTCCTTTTAAAAAGACAGTTTATATCAGGATAATACTGATTTAGTATCCTTCACGTTGGAAAGTGGGTGAGAATATAATATCTGAGGATGGGAGTAGGGACAAAAAGAGGTAACTAGAGACATTCTTTACAGTTCTTACATAAGAGGTCTTCATGTGTACATTTGCGTCATGTGTACACGAGAGGTCTCCATGTGTACATTTGTTTATACTTAAAATGATTTCCAACCTCACATCCCATGGGTAGAGAATCTGAACAGTTATATGGGATTTGAGTCCCAGCTCTACTATTTAATTGCTATAAGTCAGTAGTCAAACTTTTTAAACGTTCTAAGACTTCATTTCATCCTTGTAAAACCAGTATAAGGATAGTGTTGTCTTCATATCACCTAGCCTTTAGTAACTGTTCAATAAACATTTATTATATATTTTTTTTTTTTTTTTTTTTTTTTTTTTTTTGAGACGGAGTCTTGCTCTGTAGCCCGGGCTGGAGTGCAGTGGCCGGATCTCAGCTCACTGCAAGCTCCGCCTCCCGGGTTTGCGCCATTCTCCTGCCTCAGCCTCCTGAGTAGCTGGGACTACAGGCGCCCGCCACCTCGCCCGGCTAGTTTTTTGTATTTTTAGTAGAGACGGGGTTTCACCGTGTTAGCCAGGATGGTCTCGATCTCCTGACCTCGTGATCCGCCCGTCTCGGCCTCCCAACGTGCTGGGATTACAGGCTTGAGCCACCGCGCCCGGCCACATTTATTATATTGTTATTGTTTTGTAACCATGATAAGAAACAGTTCCTACTTTCACTGAAGATGTTTTAAAACATAGTTACTTGAATAATACAGGCATGAATCACTTAACAAAGGGGATACATTCTGAGAAATGCCTCATTAGATGATTTCCTTGTTGTGCCAGTATCATGGAGTGTACTTACACAAACTTAGATGGTATAGCCTACTATGTATCTAGTCTATATGGTATAGCCTATTGCTCCCAGAATACAGATATCGCTGTACTGAACACTGCAGGCAATTATAATATAGTAGTAAGTACTTGTGTATCTAAACATCTCTAAACAGAAAAAGTACATAAAAATATTATATAAAAGAGAAAAACTGGTATACCTATAGAGGGCACATATCAAAAAAGAAAAAGTAGAGCTTTTCCTTTTTTAATAATAAATTAAGCTTAGATTACTATAGCTTTTTTATTTTATAAACTTTTTACCTTTTTAAACTTTTCAACTCTTGTAATTAACACTTAGCTTAAAACACATTGCACACCTGACAAAAATATTTTTGTTTGTATCCTTGTTCTATAGAAGCACTTTTCTATTTTTAATAATTTATTTTTTTTTTAACTTTTTGGTTAAAAACTAAGAAACACAGACACATTAGCCAAGGCCTACAAAGGGTCAGGATCATCAGTATCACTGTCTTCCACCTCCATGTCTTGTCCCACTGGAAGTTTTTCAGAGACAATAACATGCATGGAGCTGTCGTGTCCAATGATAACAATACCTTCTTCTGAAATGCCTCCTGAAAGATCTGGCCTGAGGTTGTTTTACAGTTAACTGTTTTAATTTTCTTTTTTCTTTTTTTTTTTTTTTTTTTTTGAGATAGAGTCTCCCTCTGTCACCCAGGCTGAAATGCAGTGGCATGATCTTAGCTCACTATAACCTCTGCCTTGCAGGTTCAAGCAATTCTCTTGCCTCAGCCTCCCAAGTAGCAAGGAATACAGATGTGTGCCACCATGCCTGACTATTTTTTGTATTTTCAGCAGAGACAGAATTTCACCATGTTAACTGGGCTGGTCTTGAAATCCTAGCCTCAAGTGATTCGCCCTCCTCAGACTCCCAAAATGCTGAGATTACAGGTGTGAGCCACAACACCTGTCCAATTTTTTTTTTATATATAAATAGGAGAAGTACACACTAAAATAGCAAAAATATATATAGTATAGTAAATACACAAAGCACTAATATAGTTGTTTATTATTATTATCAAGTATGTACGTAATTGTATGTGCTATACTTTTATACAATTGGCAGAGTAGTAAGTTTGTTGACAGTAGCATCACCACAAACATGTAAGTAGTGTGTTGCACTACGTTAGGACACTCTGATGTCACTCGCTGACAGGAAAATATCAGCTCCGTTATAATCTTATGGGACCGCTGTTGTGTACAGGATCATTCCTTGACCAAAATGACCTATGCAGAGCCACGACTTTTTCTGTATAATGCTAGTTTCCTTTCAGATACATAATCTCAGGTAAGCACTCCTTATCCTCATAAAAATTACTGTGTAAGTAGGATGGTCACTGCTGTATGGTAAGTAACTACTTCTCAGAGAGTTTGAATATCTTAACCGATGTTATACATTTATTTTGCAGAGAGCTAGGGCTGTTATTCCAAACCTAGGGCTCTTTATGACCCTCACAGTTTGTTAATTTATTTGTGTTTATGAATAAATCTTTAAGATAGATTCTCTGAGTATTAGCACCATTGTGCCTTCAATCATGGTTCTTTACTACCAAATAAATATATTTTCATATTACTTTCACATGGTTCAGAATGAGAAAGATACACAGAGAAAGATGAAGGAAATGTGAGAAAATTAATAACCTGTGAAGTCAGGTAATAAATATGTGAGAATTTATCATACTATATTTTCCATTTCTATTAAAATCCTTAAAATAAAAATTTTCAAAATAAGTAAGTGGGGGGAGAAAGCAACCAGGATTCCCAACAACTGCCTGAAAATGCCTCTAACCATTTTAGCATTAATTGAGCTTATTCATTTCCCCCATGGGAGCTGATTGAGTGGTTACAATACATGCTTTCCATTTGGACAAGAATTCTCATTTATGTGGAGAGTGTTTCAGTCCACTTCTGCCCTTAGTCAATCAAGCATACTAATCAGAGGATTCAGACTCACCAATTTAGCTGTCCAAAGCCTAACTTGACTTAAGGGGTGAAAAATATCACTTGATATTCTCCCTGCAGAGTATGGTAAAAATCAGCTAGTGGGTTGGATATGGTCATTACAATTAAATCACTCTTCATCCAAATTGGCTGAATTTTTATATTTTTATCAGATTGCTGACAGCCAGGAAGACATAGCCTCAGGCACCTAAACAAAACAATGCTGAATATGAATTGGTGTTGAATTTGTTCCCAAGCAGAGTGCTGGTGAAACCATAGGGCAATTGTACATCGCAGCTCGTTTATTATGAGCAAAGAGTTCTCATTAACTTCTACAGGAAAATGTTGCCATTAAATCTTATCTTGAATGAGAAGAATTTGTAACTTGAAAATGTTTATGAATATTTCATTAGAATCGTCTTAGGGTGCATGCTTGTGTGTGATAGCCTGGCAAAGGTTGACAGATATGTGGAATACTGTAATGACTTGATGGATGCATATGGAATGTTTAATGGAAAAAGTGGAAAGGGCCTGCTGGGCCTCTGTGAACCTCTTCCAGTATAGTACTGATTTTACTGTGCTGTCAACAAAATCCTCACAAAAAGGAATAGTTTGTGAATAAATGAATTGAAAATGACAGGATTATTTTATTGCACTAAATAGCCCTACAAGAAATATGTTTGGGACTAAGGGTTAGTTTTTTATTCTGTATTTATTTTTATTAAAATCCATTTTAAAAAATCCATATATGTATAAAGGAGTTCTTAATGAATAGGCATGCACATTTATTTACTGCTTTGGTGTCTCAAAATCCCAGAGGAATTTCACCAAGTTTCACAGTAACAGGGGGTTATGAGTAGTTTGGCAATAGAGCAGTAGGCAAAGTCTATGAGAATCATAACAATATCAAAAAGCAAAACAAAACTTACTGAGTTAATCTTAGAAAATAAATAAAAATATATACAAAAGTGGAAAAATAATTTTCCCCAAGCATTGTTTATTGGTAGATTATCAAGTTTGGTTTGGTTTTCTCTATTTTAAAATGATAGAAGAAATTTAGAAATAGATTTTAAAATAATTGATGGATTAGGAAAATGTGAATTATTTAACTGGGAGTTTTTAAATCTGTTACCAAAAAAAAAGCCTGAGAAGAAAGTCAAACACAGTCTTCATGCACGTCAAAGAGTATTTATGGGTTATAAAATTAGGACCCTTTCCAATCTTTGCAAAAGTTAAAGCTATAATATAGGCACTTAGGCCGGGTATAGTGGCTCACATCTGTAATCTCAGCACTTTGGGAGGCCGAGGTGGGCGGATTACCTGAAATCAGGAGCTGGAGACCAGCCTGGCCAACATGGTGAAACCCCATTTCTACTAAAAATGCAAAAATTAGCCGGGCATGGCAGCACATGCCTGTAATCCCAGCTACTCAGGAGGCTGAGGCAGGAGAATCACTTGAACTCGGGAGGCAGAAGTTGCAGTGAGCCAAGGTCGTGCCACTGTACTCCTGCCTGGGTGACAGAGTGAGACTTCGTCTCAAAAAAAAAAAAAAAAAAAAAAAAAGCAACCACTTACATTGTGCAAAGTATATTAAGATTACCCAGAAATAATTTTATAAAATGAGATTGATTAAATACTGGAAAAGCTTACAAAGATGGCTGTGCCTGTCTGCTTTTAGAAATTCTAGAATATCTACTGAATTATATAAGATTCCCTGATTCCTTTTAAAATTAATTAGATATGCTTAGTATATGTTGCATACTAGCCATCCACCATTCTCTTTAGATCACATTAGCCCCTGGTAAGAAAACTTCCAAACAAAACATAAGAAGCCTGGAATGTTACCAAATATGATGGTTTTGTGACCTAAGAGACTAGGGATTTTATCATTGGACTAATTCAATTCATTCCAGTAAGAGAGAAGATGTTGGATATTTTCATTCAACTTATGGCAAATTCTATGCTTTTTAAAAAGTCTGCTCCAGAAATGCATCAGGCTAACATGCCTCTTTATTTAAAAGAAACAAAGAAAATTTTGTTAGTATTTTGTTATCATATTAAACTTCCAAGAAAATTATGTGAAGTAAGTATTATTCTTTACTATAAAAATGAGGACTGTGTAGGCGGATGAGTTTTTCTTCTGTGAAGCTGATCATTATCTCTGTTACTCTGGTAATAAAATCCTTGTTTGTACTTTGTTGTCCTAATACCAACATAGGACAACATGGGAAGAATGTTGTACACTCCCGTTGTAATCTTAACATGACCTACTGAGAGCATTTCAATCCTGGGTCAGAATCATTTGATCTGATTTGAATTGATCAGAATCAGAATCAATTCAGATCAGATCATTTCTGGCTAATAAAATTCTTGTTTGGACTAAGTCGGTATTATAGGAAGGGTGCTGTTGTACCCTCATGCTGTACTCTTAGCATGATCCATGATCATTTCAGTGAGACCCAGACTTGACTTTTATTTTCTGCTCAGTTGTGATTTAACCAGAATAACATTTATCTCATTTTATTTTATAGTAACAATCAGTTTTGGGGGGATAATTTTATAATTCTTTCTAAAAGGGAATTTGCCTAGCAATCCATTTCTGCTATGTATATTCCCAGAATAGACTCTTAAAAATGAGAACATTTAATTGGCCCTGTCCGTTTGGTGTTTACCACATAGGACATGAAAAGCCAAATTGTTTGAAATGTGCTACTTATGCTTTATTTTATCATTCCTGTCCCAAGGAATCTTTGTGACAGAGTTAAAGTTAATTGGTTTGGTGGATCTGATTACCATAGACCCTGATTTCTGTTCATAGCTGTGTTTATCATCTTAATGTGAAATTTGCTTTAAGCAATTTATTCAATCACACAAATGTATGATACATTGAACCTGCTACATTTGACATCAGATAAATATTGAGGTTTGAGAGGCTCACTTATGCTATAATATGTCATCCCAGGTACAGCCCTCTCTATCCCACAAAAGTTTAAATTATTATTTTTTAATGTAGACAATATACTTGGAAAGATTTGAAAATCATATAATATGCTTCCCATTTCTCATATCAAATGAGATAATTCTAGGTCTACAAAAACCTGAAGCTGTAGGTTATTAAATCCGTTATCTTGGATTATTTATCTCACTTAAGGTAAGGAACTGATATTTGACTTTTAAGTATAACCTTTTCTAATAGAAGGGAAAATCAATGATTAAAATAGTTGTAGGAAAAATAAATATAATAATGACAATATAGCAATAACATGTTAATGGTAATAACAACATGCAGATAAACTACAAATCAACATAAAAAGGATCAAAATCTGATTTATATTTAATCTTGAGTATTTTTCATTGATGTACTAAATATTTAGTCTATTTAAAATCAAGGTTATGTAATTTTAGAGTCCTATCTAATGATTTTAATATATGTTTCATTTCTAATTACAAAACATTAGGTTTCATGGAAACAACATTATTTATAATTTGCCTGTAGGTTTATGAATATATATGAACATGAATGCTCATTGTAGGTTG
Source organism: Macaca thibetana thibetana (assembly GCF_024542745.1). NCBI lineage: Eukaryota > Metazoa > Chordata > Mammalia > Primates > Cercopithecidae > Macaca > Macaca thibetana. Next base: position 79,003,490 of record NC_065579.1, read on the forward strand.
CAATATAAGTGTTTGATAGAATGCTGCAGTTATTTGTGTATTTATGTTCTCTTACAATTTATCTCCACACGTATGCCTATAGACATGACAAATTGACCTTCCTTATTCACCAGATATTAATTTGGTAGCATATTTGCAAGTAACCAAGGTAATTTATCTTTCTATAAGTATTTCATTTTAAAGTATTCTATTATAATAAAAATGTCTTATTCCAAACCAATGCCAAGGATTTTTCAATTGCTACTCTGGGTTACCTTCCATGTTTGAATATTCCATTCTTCATTCATTTAGTAAAGATTATCAACAAACTTTATATATTATACATTCTTAAATTTAATACCAGAAATTAAATACTTAAATACTTTAATTCTTTGATTTTAAGATAATAAAATATAAAACTTGCAAAAATCAAACTGTTGTTTAAGGAAATAGAAAAAAATAATTGAGCCGGGAGCGGTGGCTCAAGCCTGTAATCTCACCACTTTGGGAGGCCGAGGTGGGCGGATCACGAGGTCGGAGATGGAGACCATCTTAGCTAACACTGTAAAACCCCGTCTCCACTAAAAATACAAAAAATTAGCCGGGCGAGGTGTCAGGCGCCTGTAGTCCCAGCTACTCGGGAGGCTAAGGCAGGAGAACGGCGTAAATCCGGGGGGCGAGGTGTCAGGCGCCTGTAGTCCCAGCTACTCGGGAGGCTGAGGCAGGAGAACAGCGTAAACCCGGGAGGCGGAGCTTGCAGTGAGCCAAGATGGCGCCACCGCACTCCAGCCTGGGCGACAGAGGGAGACTCCGTCTCAAAAAAAAAAAAACAAAAACAAAACAAAAAAAAACATTGACAATTTATTCTCTTAACCCTAATGTAAGAGTATTTCATGAAGAATATGTGTGTGCGTGTGTGTGTGTGTTAAGAAATTATATTTTAACCACATTTTGTTTTGGATACACATCTATTGTGGATAAATAGGTGGTTTTTATTATTTTTTCCTTTTTGCGTTTTGGTTTATTCAAAGTAATTTACAAAAAACATGCATTTCTGTTAGAGCTTTTAAATTTTTTAACAAATTAAAATAGTTAAGTTTCTTAAATATTAGACATTGCTTTGTTTTTTTGCAATGTTTTAAGTAAACTGATTAATGCAGTTAAGTATAAATAGAAATGTTTCCCACAATATGAAAAATAGCATATCATTTTGTATTAATCTGTTCTCATACTGCTAATAAAGAATAGACTGGGCAATTAATTTATTAAAGGGGTTTAATTGAGTCACAGTTCCACGTGGCTGGGGAGGCCTCACAATCATGGCAGAGGGCGAAGGGGGAAGCAAGACACATCTTTGTGGCAGCAGGCAAGAAAGTGTGTGCAGGGGAACTGCCCTTTCATAGGATCGTCAGATCTCATGAGACTTATTCATTATCACGAGAACAGCACGGGAAAACCCCATCTCCATGACACAATGACCTCCCAAGTGCTCATTTAATAAATATATTAAAATATATTGGCTTCAATAGTTCTATACTCTTGGCCTCTGAATGAGCATATTGTAACTTTTATGTTGTTCAATTATCAGTGTTTTTTGCTAAGAGTTGCCATAAGGATGTTGACATCGCTTGACTAGAATTAAGTCCAGCTATTAACCATTAGCATATTTTTGTGCCTCTGGAATTGAGAATGGGATTAGGTGGTAAGGTGAGGTGAGTTAGTGAATAATGGTATCAGTCAAATTAGTTTGATTGCACTATTAAGATTGAAAAATGAAATAAATGGATCTCATCTTAAAGAAAACTAAAGAATAAAGAATGTATATATTTACAGAAGTTCTATTTCTATCTACTACAATTATAAAGGTAGTAGTATAATTACAATTATTTGAAAGGTTTTCACATCTGCTTAGTGATTTTCACATGACTTGTGAAAATTACTTACTTGCCATAAGCTGCTGAAAGCTATGGGGTTAAAAATACATTTGCAGACCGGGTGTGGTGGCTCATGCCTGTAATCCCAGCACTTTGGGAGTTCGAGGCGGGCAAATCACAAGATCAAGAGATCGAGACCATCCTGGCTCATATGGTAAAACCCAGTCTCTAGTAAAAATACAAAAAACTAGCCCGGCGTGGTGTCACATGCCTGTAGTCCCAGCTGCTCGGGAGGCTGAGGCAGGCAAGAGAATCATTTGAACCTGGGAGGCGGAGGTTGCAGTGAGCCAAGATCAGGGCCCTGCACTCCAGTCTGGCAACAGAGCGAGGCTTCGTTTCAAAAAACAAAAACAAAAATTTGCAAAGAGATCCTCAAAAGTCTTTTTAGAGCAAGAATTATTTTTTAATTGCATCACAAAGAGAAATGGGGACCTTCGGAGTTGAATAAACTCGGAAATGGATTGATTAATTCTGTTTAAATAATAGATGAAAAGTACTTTATCATAACATTTTTTTACTTCACGTTCTTATGTATACTTAGCTTATAGAAGTTTGTTTAATAAATGTTAATATTTTCATTAGGGTATAATTTTTATTAAAAATAAAGCAGTTTTTTATGTGGATATAGTTTTGCAGAAATTCATTGTTTATGACTGAAGAAAAAACATTAAAATGATTTATACCATGAAAGTGCCATGGTGGTGTAACTTCTGGTGGTTAATAAGGTTACGGTCAGGAATTTTATAAAAGGAAATAGTTTTATGAGTTTTCTTACTATCATTATTATAAAGCTTAAACTTATAATTATTATATTAATAATAATAAAATGAGTACTATTTTTTTTTGTTGAATGCCTGGGTATAGATAGTACTTAGAATTCTCATGCATTACCCTACTTGATCTTTGCATTTTAGGGTTAGAAAATGTCAAAATTTTATATTGGTTAAATTTTGAGCTCTTACTAATATGCATAAAGTCACCATATGGGCAAGAGGTACATATAAGACAAGTGTCCTCAAGACACTTGACTTCCATCTGGCTGAAATTTGTCATAATGTACTGATTTTGTTACAAGGAGACAGTTTACTGCCCTCTGCCCATAAATGGTTGTTAAAAATACACAAATTTCTGATGTCTATGTTGTGAACATTGTCCCATAAGATATAAACTGCATGTCCTGCCCAACTACATAAAATGGTCCAGATGTGTATAAATGGACAGGCCATATGAGATTTTAGTTTTCTGAATATGTATAAGAAAAAAAGTCTTGATTAATTTTTGAGAATCTTAAGATCATCCTAAAAACATTAAGAAAGTCACTTATTCTACATGAATATATATTCTTTATGAAGCTATTAGGATGAACATTCTTAGAAATTGTCTGGGTTTACTTTTTGTATGTCTTTAATAGGCAAATATATGTTTAAATAAAATTGGAATTGGCCTTTGATTTTCACATTTTATTTCTATCCCCATTGTACTCTGGCTATCTTATGATACTAGGAAAACTTCTACAGTGCCAATGTATCTCTACTACCCATATATGGGTACCACATGCTAAAATTTTTGTTTGTTAAGATTTCAGCTCTGTTGTGTCAACAAGCACTCATGTTTTGACTAACGTATCTGATAACGAGCAATAAACTGTATCATGAGATTATCATCAATACTTAGTTCCTAATTGATTCATGTTTTCTTCCTGAAAGCTGCAAGGTAATGCTAATGCTGTGGATCTAAAAACCAATACAGGACAGTGAAGGAGTCCGACCAATATGTTTATGTAATTCAGTGGCCAAACATCCAGAGATACAAGTGTCTTCACCTAGTAGTCTTTTATTTTCCAGTATAACTTTCATCCAACAACCAAATTTATCTTTTCTTAGCATAACCCTTATTGTATCAACCCATACTTAAAACTCGTCAATGGATTTTTTTTTTTTTTATCATTAGACCATTTGGTCTTTATTTATCATAAAGACCAAAATGCTTAGAATTATTTATGAATCCTTAAATAATCTGAGATTGTGTAATTCATCTTGTATAACTTCACTTCTTAGCTTCTAAAATATACCATTTACCTATCTCAGAGCATTTATCATTCTACTTTCCTTTACTTAGATCTTCCTTCTATTCTTTTCCCACCCAAATTCTGTTCTAACTACAGATCACTTACTGTTACTTTCTTAGACAAGGGTTCCCTGATCCCACAGAATATTTCAAGCCTCATGTGTAAATGCTGCGTAGTCCCCTTTTCCTTAATGAATATCATGGTTTATCATTTAATGCATTTGTGTGATATTATTTGGTATATGAATTCCCTACTACATGATAAATTCATAAAAGAAGAGGTGGTGTTCATTCTTCTCCACTATTATATCTTCAGCTCTTAGCACCATGCAGTCCTTGATACATATTAGGTGTGTCTCAAAAATTATATGTTAAATGAGTTGATAACTTAATGGATGTGTCTAGTTCATATAACAGAGAGAAATGTCAAACCTAACTTCTATTTTTCACTCGAAAACTGCTTCCTATTAGTTAACTAAGTAGCTGGGTCTAACCTTCTTATATAAAGTTCAAAAGAACAAGAGGAATCTTAGCCAGTATATGATTAGGCAAACACTCACCAGAGTGATTTTAAAAGTAGAAACTTTTCCATGGTGTGTCAACTTTTTGGATGATTTGTAGCTCTTTATTTTTCCCTTTTTGCTTTAAAGTGTTCCTTATAAAAAGTCCTTTTCTGGTGAGAAGGTGACTTTGGACTCTACCAGTTGGCATACTTGTGTGATATCATTTGAATGCATTCCTTTCCATAAACCTACTTTTAAGGTAGGTAGCATTATATTGACTGTGCAGGTCGGTAAACTGAGGGAGAGCCTCAGTGGTTAATTATATTGCAATTACACTGTTTAATAAGTGGCAGAACGTAGTTTGGAGGGTTGGAATCCAGGACTTGAAAATTCATGCTTTTTCTTATTCCAAGTTGTAGTGATGGGAAACTTATGAAATATTCATCTGTTGGACTATCGTCTTACAATGCAACTTCCCTAAAAGTAAGATTATATTTTTGTTGTGCTATTTGGTGTAATAGGTCTGCATTCCAGATGAAGTGAGTATACAGTTTTTTTTTCTCTTGCAAAAGTTCACTTTGTGTATCCTTCATTTCAGAAGAGTTTATTTTCAAGCGTGTGCAAATCTACCAGAGCAATTAGAGCTGTATTTTGTTCAAAGAAGTAGATGGATCACCAGACTTACTCCCTACAAGTAATGCACCCGACACTGACAAGTCAGATGCAAAAGGAACTCTCAAACTTGGATTCATTTTATATGGGACCCGAGGGCAAATGGGTATTTAATCTAGACTAACGGAAGACATTTATCCTTATCGTTGCCAAGGTACTTATTGAAATTACTAAAATATTCTAGCCACAGCTCTAGGAAAAGAAAACCCATCCTACCATCTGAAAGAATTTACTGCTCGTGATTTTGCCTGAAAGATAAACCACCTTAAGGTGGATTTTAATGACAGTTTTCATTTTGGATTCACATGTAGAGTGCTGATGCTTTTAGCTGAAAATATACCTTTAATTAAAAACATAAGAGATTTTTTTTTTAAAAAAAAGAAAATCTCCATTTGGTCTAAAACACATAGTAAATCTGTAGCTTGAATGTATTCTATTCATAAAATCATATATTATGTCTCTTTAAAACCACATACTTTAATTCCTAGTTCAAACCATCTGGGCTTTTTTTATGGCAGTAGATATTACATGCTATTTTATTTCTTCCTGAAATTTGAAGCAGGGAGAATGATCTGGAGTGATAATGTCAGGAAGGCCAGCATGATTTTTAAAAAATGATTCTGAATTTTACAACAATCGCTGTATAAGATCCTCTACATATTTGTGTGTGTGTGTGTGTGTGTGTGTATTATTAATAAATATGTAAACTACAGGCTTCACTGAAGAAAAATATATGGCTATGGGAATTATTCACTGAATAGATAAGCACTTCCCTAGAATTTTAGAAGCAAAAATGCCATGCAAATTTATGTTAAGAAATTGTGTGAATAGGATTTTCTCTTTTCTTTCTTGATGGAATAAACTGGAAAGTTGTCTTTCTCTTTCAGTTCATTTTAAAAAACAGTTTTAAATATACCCTTGGATTTAGAGAGGATCGTGGGAAACAGCACCCACATTCATCTATTTATTTCTTGGTAGGCATCTGATCTTCCTGGAACTGAAAAGGAATTTCTGTTTCTTCTTGCAGTTCCACTATCTTTCCAAGTTTCTATTCTTTCTAGTTCTTCAATTTTATATCGATTTCATTTTTCTCAATGTAATCATTTCCTCCATTTACACCTTTGATTTACATGTTTCCTAGTTTAGTAAAATACAAAGTCTATTTTGAAAAGAGCAAGGAGAAAGCAGTTTGCTGCTCCTCCTTCCTTTACTAAAATCCATAAAACCATTAAAGATTTTACCAAGAAATTAATATACTCATAAAAAAGGTTTAATGTTGTTAGTTTGTGATTAACCTCCTCAACTGCATTATACATTCATAGTAAACTGTGTTTGGAAGAAATCCTATTGCACCCTGCTAGGAGATAATGAGAGAATAAGATTAGGCAGGTTGTTGCATCTCAGCGAAAGCTATTGGAGATGCTGCTTGAAGTACATATTGTTACCACTGAATAATTATGATCACTTGCTTAAGAATCTTCCTATGAGATGGAAAAATAACCTGTGTTTAGGAGACTCCAATTTGTCTTTCCTGTTCCTGATATGCTTAAACACATTCCGCCACATAAACACAAAGTGTATAATCAAAGCTCAGCAAAGTACATAGCAAGCCTTTCATAAATATTTGCTGAAACAATGAATAGATGTCTGTTCCCCACCAAACAGGGAGTTTTGAATCATTTTTGTTGACTTTTTTGACCATTTTTAATCTTTTTATACTGATTCTACATCAGTGTATAGGTATACATGAAAAAAACCAATTTTAATATGTTTTCTTTACATTGATGAAGAAAAAATTCTCTCCATTATAATTAAAAACATAACTAAAATACAGTCAAATAAATTTGTAATTTTTTCAAACTTGACTAGGTTCTATATAATTTTGCCATTCTACAAGCTTAATATAAAATATTAGTTAAACCTTGAAGAAAATTACATACGTTTGACATACTCAGTAAATGCCAACCTCCTCTTTGACAAAATAATTAAATAAATCCTTGCTTCTCAAAATGTTGTCCATATACCAGCAGCATTTGCATCCTGTGTGATCTAGTGAGAAATGCTGGAGCTCTGGGCCCACACCAACCCTGTTCCATCAGAATCTGCATTTTAGTAAGTTCCCCAGGTCATTCATTGATATGCACATTAACGTTTGAGATGCAGTGAGTCTCAGTTTTGTTTTTCTTTAGAATTTAAATAATACTAAAATAATTCAAACTTTATATATATGTGTGTGTGTGTGTGTGTGTGTGTGTGTTTGTATTGGTAATTGTCACTTATTTAAATTTTATTTAAATTAACTCAACACATTTAGTTATTTAGAACTTCTTTTCTAAGGCTATCTTCCATCCATAATCCTGGCTTTATAAACCAATTTTAAACAATTTTACATGGTGTATATTTTTGTGCTACTTTCCTTAGAAAATTCTTAAAAGTTTTTATTGCAAGTTAAGGTTTAATTGCCTCGTATAGTAATATTTTCCATGTATAAAATTCTTAAAGTAAGCCATTAAGTCTCTCACTCTTTCATATCATTCATTTAGATAGTAGACTAAAACACCTTTGCAATGTGTATATTTTTATAAGTTTATCACTTTATCCAAATTTGATAAACATCACATTTTAAAAAATATTAAAACTGATTTTCAGTAAGACAGTATGTATACATGCTCAAACTCTTTTGTGTATCTGTACCAGTGAGTTATTTTCAAGTTGAACACCAATATGCTGTAGAAGCCTTGAACATTGTCAGACTTCACATAAATACATTACATAATGTATGTGATTAAATTTTTTTCTAGAACTTGAGTTTTCAAATCCCTTCAAGAAGGCTTCTTTTGCCCTTGTGAATATTTCAATATTGTTTATACAAAGTATCTTGTGACTATTTCAATTTTGTTTATACAAAGAATATTTTTCTACTCTTGTTTCCCAAATATTTTCTATTTCATTTCCCATATGGAATGCTCAACCTCTTCTCTGTCATTTAACGAACTACTTTATGAGTTACTTTAAGATTCACTTCTCTTATAAAAACTTCCCCATTTAATCTGACTTGGATATTTTATTTAAAATTCAATTGCTCTCATGTTTTGTTATTGTTTCACACACATTATTTGCATCTCTACAAGATGAATTAATATAGAGATCATGTTTTATACTTCACCAAAATTAAGGAATGATTAGTTATCTAAAATTCCCCTTAAAATATTTTATGATTGAATTATTTTATAGTATAATAAGTACTACCAGAAAGTAAAAATTGAATGTTTTACAAATGAATAAATGGGTGAAAAGACTGAGAGAGTTTTTTTCTATACTTCACTAATTAGAAAGTCCTAAAACCTGACTTATGTTTCTACAATTAACCCAAATCAATATGTGATGATTATAGCATGAGTGAGGTTACTAGACAATTGTCCTTTACTGTTCTGTTACTTGATAAAACTGGTCAGAGAAAATTTTCAATTCTTATTCTGCTTTAAAGAACACTTAACAGACTACAGCTATATAGGTGTTTTGTATCCCTGGAAAATCCTGTGACATCAGCTGCTTTTACAATTTTAAAACTGCAGTAACAGCCTTTAAATTTTCTTAAATGCCTTAAGGAGAAAGAGGAAGAGGGAGGGAGTAAAAAGAATAGCATCTGAATAAAAATAAACTAACTTTGAAAAAATGAAAGAACTTCTTCAAATTTTCATTTCTCTACCTGTCGCCTGCCCGCCACCCCCCACCAAACTCCACTGGAAGGCCTAGCTACCTTGAGGGTCACTAGATGCATGAACAGTTTTCATAAGGAAAGGGGGCAGGGATCATGCTGCAGTTCTGCAGTCTCATTTCCTTTAAGCTTCTGTCTCTCTGTCCTTGGGTTTTTACGAGTCAACTTTTTAAATTTATTTTTATTTTTATTTTTGTATCTACTTTTAAGAATGAAGTATACAGGTACTACATCTGTTTTGGAAACTACCTTCCTTTTTTTTCAAATCCTCTAATTATTTGGGATTTGTTCACTAGCAGAAATGCTCCTTGTTGGCAGTATTATAAACAGCAGTGACAATGGGCAGTAACAAGACTTTTAACTTTGAAAAAACAGGACCATATAGTATTATAGACACAATGTTTGTTCCACTATTGATAATTATCTAAGGGAAATGATCTCAAATTGTTTCCTAAAATTGATAATATTCTTCTAAGTATTCAGATATACTCAATATATATGTGCATTAACATTTTAAGATTAAGTTTACAATATACTAAAGACTGCACTGTCACCTCTTTCCCTCTTCCATTTACCGAGAGACCAGGTAGGCAGGAAACACAAAGAAGGATGGATCTCAAATCAATGTGATTGATGCAGTTTGCAATTTCCTCCTGCAAGATACCATTGTATTTGCTGTTATCCTTTAGACTACCTAAAATAAGAGAATTTGTGAAATTAATAGTTTCTTCATTGCTCTTTACAAAATGTTTTTGTTCTATTAGGCAGGTCTGACTTGCATTTGGCACTCATTTTATGGCAGTTTTCTTACTTCTGTTGGGGAAACTAAACAATCCTACCAACATAAAGAGCCCTCTGTACCAATGTTATGAAAAAAATAATTTATCATTCTGTACACGTTAACATAATTACTTGCAGTTAAGGTAGTATGAATTTGACACAAAGTTATGGTAAAGCCTCACATTCCATACAACAAAGCAGAAATAACAGTAGCTTTCCTTACGTGCTCAAGGGACAAGGGTCTGTACCTGATATCAGGTTCCTGTGGGGCTCATGAGAGACCCCTGAGCTAATTCCAGAAGCATGTTTTTATATATCCAGTGGTTATTTGGCCACCACATTGAAAATAGCTCTACATCATAAAATCTGGACATGAACTTAATCAGTAGAGACATTTATCTCTATACCAAACGTTCTAATCTTCCTCAAGGAGGGACTCAGATTCGCTGTCTCAAGGAAACACATTAAACAAAGAAGGGAGGACAAAAATGTTCTATTTGCTTTTTATAAACAGGAAAAAAAATTAAATTTATCCTTGCACCCTCAAAACTTCACTAGTTCCATTATCAAAAAACTCTTGTCTTTCCTGAAATCAAATGGGTTTCTTCCCAACAATATTAGTGTAGTTTGAAGAAGAAACACAGTTACAAGTAAATGGAAGTGGAATGCCCTGGAAATGTAAAAGAAAATGGCAAAGGATAATTTTTTTCCCTTACTATATATATATATATAGTTGCTTGCTTTAAATGTGCTTTCGTGCTGGTGTGTATGTGTGTGTTACAGAATATAGGTATAAGGATGACTTAGGCTACCTTTCTTGGTCCTCCTTCTAGAAGTTTTCAAAAGATGCTATAATAAAACAATAAGACAAAAGATGCTATAATAAAACATTCATCACCAGGAAACTAAATGTTTGGGGTACCTTGAAATATTTTATTTTCTTATGCTATTATATTCTGATTATATTCTGTCTTCCTTTTGGAAAAGGAAAATAAGTCTCATATTTCTTTAGTGCAGGATTTAATATATGGCTTAGAAGAAGCCAGGATTATTTGTGTGGAGGCCTGATTAAACAAACAAACAAACAAAAAACCTGAGCTTTTATCTTATCAATCCAACAATTTGTTTTCTTTGTCTCTTAAAATTTATACAGAATTCACATTCATTTGGCAGTGCCTATTCTTATAAGGTGTGAAGAATCAGATTATTCCATCTTACAGAATTAATAGTGTTTCTTAACAGATAGGAAAATAAATTAAAATGATAGTTAAATATCTAAATTAAAATAATAACAGCACCTGTTTTTGTAATGTATGATGGGGGACTACCTCAGTTGTCCTTATATTCAAGAACAAAGGTATTCTCCTACATTTGGTCTCTGGTCTTACATGAGTGAATAATCTAAAAAAGGCCAGGCTGAAGATGCAGCATCTTCATTGCTGGCTGCCAGTCCAACTCCAAGATTGTAACACAAAGCGCCCAGTGTTGTTGCAGGCAGTGCATCAAAAGACAAAGTATATCCTTAAAACCATGGTGTAAAGGTAACTCCATTAACTCCAGCTTCTATAGGATACTTTGCCTCCCATATTATGTTCACCTTTATGGATAATTACAGATGCTGAAACAGTCTCTTCATTAATAGAAATATTTCTGTTTTCTAGATTTTTGATTCTTAATTTTTTTCTAGAAAATAAGAAAAAGCAAAGTGCATGAGCACAAGTTCTGAGAGAGGTCAAAGATAATATTTTAAAATCCTATAAAACTTTTTATTTGCTCACTAGTCAATAGGAGAATTTTCCCCAGAAAGATTGGTTACTTGTTTTTTTAAAAAGGTCTGGTACCTGCTGTACCACATATTATTACAACAGGTACATTGTACAGAATGCTTCATAATAGAAAAATCTCACCTTCTTAGTCTATTTTAAAATGTCATTATCAGTACTTCCAAATTTTGTTAAAATAAAACAATACTGTGATAGTGTTGATTATTTTCTCATTTTTAATTAAGAAACCTTTAAGTAGCTATTTATAAGGAACACTTTGAGATCTTCACGGATGAAGAAGTAGTATACATTAATTCATATTTGACCTGATAGTGTGACTCATTCATGTGGTAGTTTGTTGAAAGGAAATTAACTAAGAAAAGAAATAATAATGTAATTTTCATTTAGCTACTTGTGCTTTGTCCTCAACTTTTTCTCTTATTTTTAAGATTGGCATTTGTGTCTTCAACTGTAAAGCATTATATTTAAAGCAGTTACATTCCAGTGTCATATTTTATAAACCATGCTATCTGTATCTATATTTTAAATATCATTCATCATTAATGTATTTAAAATGTAAAACATTGACATGTTATTATATGTATCATATTATGAAAAATACCTATTTAATGTATTAAATCACTAATAAATATTAACCACTCCAGTTATTTCTACCCTCAGAGATAGTAAATTTGATTGAGAAAATAAGTGACATCTATTCATAAAATATATTTTCCAGAATATAGTATGTCAAAGTGAAGTAAAGATTAAAAGTGCATATTTTATTTGTAATGTTACATTTTTCACAATATGTTGTAGAAACTTGTTCAAAAGAGTGTTGAATTTTTATTCAGAAAGAGAATACAAGCTGAGGTTATAGGAAAACAAGTATGTTTATGAAAAGATAATTGCAAAATGCACTTTATCTGTTGAGATTAGAAGAAAATAATAAGTTTATCATAAGCATTTTAGTTATACAGGTTGCCATATTAAGTGGTGTAGACATTACTCTTGAATGGTGGAAAATGCTATGGCAGTAAGACAGATTTATTCAGACCAGAGGGAAAATAAAGCCTCGTGTCACTTTTCTCTGATTAGCAATGGCAAAAGGAGGAGGAGGAGGCTGGCAAGGAGACTTACTCTGAATCCTCTTACTGAGCCTTGATGGGCCACGATGGGCAGAAAGCTGTAACTTCAAGGTTGTAGTGTGAACCAGGGTATTAGCACAGGCACCTGTTTAAGGCCTTGACATTTACTCAGAAAGTGAGAAAGGATTTTACAACAGAGACTCAGCTTTAAAAACTTTCAAATTTCCGAGATCCAAAATAATGCTTTCCAAGAATGTTTGCTAAATTGGTTATTTCCACAGTGTTTGTAGAACTACCTCTATAATACCTACGAATCTACTTCTGGAGGGTGGGTCTATTCCATTCTGTTGTTTGATTGTTTCTGTAATGAGGCCATACCTTTTATTTTTATGGCTTTTTAATATGTTTTATATTTGATAATGCCAATCTTCTTATTTCTCCAAATTGTTTGTCTGTAGTTTTAGAAACATTTGAAAATTAATTTTAAAATTTATTGCATGCAAAATTACCATATTAACAATGTTATCTGGGCTGGGTGTGGTAGCTCATGCCTGTAATTGCAGCCCTTTGGGAGGCCACAGTGGGAGATGGCTTGAGGAGCTTGAGACCAGCCTGTGCAACATGGTGAGGCTCTATATCTACAAAAGCAAATCATCAAGGCATGGTGGTCTGTGCCTGTAGTTGGAGGGTGGGGTGGGGGTGGAGGGGTTGGGGGATGGGGCTGAGGTGGAGTGGGAGGATCCCTTGAGGCCAGCAGGTTGAGGCTGCAGTGAGATTACACTACAGCCTAGGCAACAGATTGAGACCTAGTCTCAAACAAAACAAAACAAAACAAAACAAAACAACAACACTATTATCTTGTTCCATATAGTATCCTTATGTTTCTTCAGTTCTTTTAGTAGTGCTATTTCCCCATGAAAGTGCTATAAATTATTTTTAAATTAATTCAAAGAAACTTTATGGTTTGTTATAAACAGTACTTAATGTTCTCTTGAATTTTTATTTTAAAAAATTATGAATAAACATTTCACGTATCCAGCAATGTGCAAAAATCATGTAATTAACATCCATTTACCCAGCAACAGGAAACATTTAGCTACCCACAAACAATGAAAATTGTAAACATTTTAAAAGTGCATACACCATGCACTTTATAAATACTTTTTAATATGTTAACTCAGTAACCCTCATAACGTACCTCCATTGAAGGAGGTACAGTGAGCTTTACTTCAAAGGGAACTGAAACACAGGGAGGTTACATAACTTACCAGGTTACACAGATGATGACTATGGGAGTTTGAATTCAAGCCCATGTTGTCTGACTCCAGAGTGCGTGCTCTTACCCATGATGCTATGCTTTTTCCAAGTTTATTGTTACATATAGAGCTAAAAACTTATCCAGAAAACCTTACGATATCTGGTATTGCAAGTCTCTGTCTTGTGAGTTGGAGAGGGAGGAAATGACAGATTCATGAAAAATGGAGTGGATACATTTGCCTTTGAATCTTCAGTGTTTAGCACACTGTGTGAACAGAGTACATTCTTAGAAAATATGTGTTGAACCAAACTTTCTATGTCATTGCAAGTGAATTTTTTTAAAAAGAGTAACTTGCTCCATTTTCCTATAATTTTCTCAAAAATTTCTACTGATATCTATTGATATTATTATACAGTCACCTCTCTAATTATTTGTTTCTTTCAATATTAACATTTCATGTTTATATTATCATATAACATCTTATGATACATTAGGCAGAATTAACCAATTTTAGTGTTTAACTCATTAGGATTTAGACATGTCTACATGTTTTTTTTTGTTTGTTTTTCTCGAGACAGAGTCTCACTCTGTCTCCCAGGCTGGAGTGCAGTGATGCAATCTCAGCTCACTGCAACCTCTGCCTCCTGGGTTCAAGTGATTCTCCTGCCTCACCTTCCCAAGTAGCTGGGATTTCAGGTGCTTACCACCATGTCAGGACATGTCCACATGTTTTCTACTTACACAAAGTTTAGGAAGAGAGTGAGATTTTTAGATTTAATCAACATTTTCATAACAGCTGTAGGAATTACATTTTCTGCTTAGATTTTGTTTTTTTTTTTCTCTCACTTAGAATAATATCTTCACCTGTATTATTAGTCAGGGCTCTCCAGAGAAATAGTAATAGTAGAGTTAGAATTTACACACACACACCGACTAGGTGAAAGGAGAGAGAGAGAGGCAGAGAGAAAGAGAGAGAGAGAGAGAGACTTATTATAAGGAATTGATCCATGCAATTATAGAGGCTGATAAGTCCCAAGATCTGCAGAAAGAACAAGCTGGCAAACTAGAGACCCAGGAGAGCCAAATGATGTAGTTCCAGTCCAAGTCCAAAGGCCTGAGAAGCAGGATAACTAGTGGGGAATGTCCAGTCCAAAGCTCAGCAGACTTGAGGCCCAGGAAAAGCCAATCTTTAGCTCAAATACAAAGACAGGAAAAATTTGATGTCCCAGTTTAAAAGCAGTCAAGCAGGAAGAATCCTCTCTTACTCAGGGATGGTAACATTTTTGTTCTATTCGAGCCTTCAGTTGATTGGAAAAGGCCCACCCACATTAACGAGAACAATCTGCTTTACTCAGTTTCCCAATATAAATGTTAATCTCATGGGAAAAGCAGCCTCACAGACATACCCAGAATAATGTTTAATGAAATATCTAGGTACCCCATAGCCCAGTCAAGCCGACACAAAGTACCATCATAACACCTCAAATCAAGTATTTAAGGAAAATTTGCATGATTCTTCAACTAATCTATCGTCTGTCTTGTCTGTTTATTATTAGTTCAATTATCTAACCATCCTTTCATCTATTGCTTTTCTTGCTGCTCCTTAGTCAAGGGTGTTTCTGTAGACTTACATCCAAGTGGTTACTCAGCCAACATACCTCAGTCTTCCTGAGCCAGTTGCTTAGAATCCATTCTGACTTGTCATTATTATTACATGTATTACAATACATTAATATTACCCCTGAATATAACCTAGATAATAGTCTGGTTGCATACTTGCATTATTGTGGGATGTTGAGTGGAATGCTGAGCTCTGTGCTTGCCAAACTATATCAGTTACTTATGCTGTTCTCATCAAACATTTGAACTCTGGATGTCTTCCAGGGAGCTTTTTTCTACTATTTCATTTTGGTAAAACAGGCTACTTAGGAGGTCAAAAGAGACAAAACTGCTGATTTATCAGTCTTCTGAAAGCAATAAAATAAGGAGAGCTGAAAAACCTAGTAAAACTTGATCTCTTTAGGGATTAATATATTTGTGACTTTTTCTAAATTGTGATTTAAATAACTCTTTTGTATGGTTTATGTAAGAATTTGAGCTGTTATCTTAAATATTAAATATTAAATTGGTAATTTTTACAATGCAATAATTAGCAAAAAATTTAACATTTTTGGTGTGTCTGTCTTCATAAGTATCAATTACTATTTTAAAAATATAAATACTTCTGTGAAATTTTAGATTTTAAGGATCAAGCAGACATTCTATTAATGTTCACATGAATATACATTACATTAAAAATAAACTTAAATTTGGAGCATTTGCACCACCTGATTTTAAGGCTTCTGTAGAGCTACAGTGTAGTACTAGTAAAAGTACATAAGTAGATGTCAATGGATAGAGTCCAGAAATTGGTATGCATTCATATGCTTTATTTTTGAAAGGTGCCAGAAAGAGAGAACCTTGACCCTGAAATAATATTATGTCCAAAAATTAACAAAACAGACCTTAGACTTAAAAGGAAATACTAAAATTAAAAATATTCTAGCAGAAAACACGTGAAAAAACCTTTATAACCTTTATAAGATTTTCTTAGTACACATATAGCCTCCCCCCCAAAAAAAAGAAAAATAAGATATAATTTTATAAGAAATTAAAATTTCTGCTCTTCAAATGACAACATTAAGAGAGTAAAAAGAAGTCGGGATGTGACGGCTGTGCCTGTAGTCCCAGCTACTCAGAAGGCTAAGGTGGGAGGATCACTTGAGCCCAGGAGTTTGAATCCTACCTGGGCAACATAGAGAGATTTTGTCTCAAAAAACAAACAAACAAAAGAACAAAATAAAATGAGAAGACACAGTCTGGGAGAAAATATTCTCAATATATAACTCTAACAAAGGACTTACCTCCAGAATACAACTGTGAGAAGACAAAAAGCCTGTGAAAAGACTATTTAAACCAACAGATTTTACAGATGACTAGTAAGTCTATGAAGAAATACTTAATATTATTAATTTTCAGGGAGATAGAAATAAAAAGCATAATCAGACATCACTATAAATCTGTTGAATTACTAGCATTAAAAGGCTGTGTGATAAAAATTCGAGCAATTGGAACTCTAAAACATTGCGGCTGAAATATAAAATAATACAAATTATTTGTAAAACAGTTTGGCAATTTAAAAAATAAACCTACTGTATAACCTATAATTTCTAGTCCTAGATTTTTATCCAAGAAAAATGAAAACATAGCAGCTTATTCATAAAAGCCCCATACTGGAAACAATCTAAATATCCATCAGTAAGTGAATGAATAAACAATTTGTGGATATTCATACAATGGAATGTGAATGAAAATGAGACAAATTCAAAAGAGTACATCCTTTATGATTCCATTTATATGAAAATTTAGAAAAAGCAAATCTAACCTAGGGAGAGATAAAGTAGATCAGTGGTTTCCTACAATTGGCAGTTGGGGGATTGACAGAAATGGACAAAAAAAATTGTGGGAGTTGGGGGATGATGGAAATGTTCTATACTTTGACCTTGGTGGTGGTTACATGGGCATATATACATTTGCAAAACTCATTGAAATTTGAAATTTATACCTTAAAACTAGTGGATTTCATAACATGAAAACTATGTCTTAATCCATTTATGCCTGAGGTTGCAATTTGTTGAATTTTTGCAATCAGTCCTTGGCGATGACCTTGAGCAGTAGGATGTAACTCCCACATGTTTAGCATTCCAATAATGGAACGCTAGGCATAAAGTTTACTTAAAACATAAAATGAAGTATTGCAAACTTCACTATAACCACAGGAGACAATGTGAAATCATGATAGACTCTTCCCTGATATCCATATCTGTTTGTCTTCTTGGTGAACGGAAATGTATATCTTCAGTTTGAATAGAGAAAGAGAACTTGTGTGTGTGTGTGTGTATGTTTTTCTACTTCGACTACTTCCTCAAGACAATAACTTTACTAGAAAAGTAACAATATAATTTCCTTGGGCAATGCTGCTGAGGTGATTTATTTTATGTATACACATAATTCATTATATATATATGTGTGTATGTAAAAGCATTGTAATTAACTATTTTACCATTTCTTCTCTGCTGCTTCCCTGTAAACTGAAATTAGATGTGTAAATGTGTCTGTTTGCTTCACCAACATGTGTGTCAATTGATCAATATTGGAGTAAAAAATAAATTCACATATGTTTCTTCTAAAGCCAAAAAATCTACTAATTTGCTGTGAATCCCAAGATGTGCGGTCTCCTGAAGGTTTAAGTGTTCACTGAATGTTTCTTGTAATTTCATTCTAATAATAATCATATTCTAGAAATAGTTCTTTTGATCTAAATCAGACTTTTCCAATTTTCTATGCTTATTATATATTTGTGTATTTTTTCATAAGAAGGATAAATAGGTTTATCTTGTGGTTTGATTTACTTAAAGATAAGCTTTACCAAGTAATTAAACATTGCATGTCTAGTTTTTTAAGTGAATATAAAATATTAATTAACTGATTAACTTATTCCAACTCGTATATATCTAGCCATACCTGGGATTACATATGTTATTCAAGCTGGAAATAATTAAAACAACAAAGTTTAAGTGTTTTACAAAATAATGTGTCAGCTATGAAATACCAGAGAAATATGATGATAATACTAAGCTGCTTTGGAAATGTAACATATAAGAGCTTTACCCCAAGGAATAAAGACTCCTGAGTATTCATTGGGTTTTATGAGATAGAATATCCATTAATGCAGTTACATCAATGCAATGATGTAGTAAAGAGAGGAGAGTTTCCACAAACCAAGACTGCTGAAAACGATCACATTGAAAACATACAATGGAGTTTCAAAGCTACAGTTACCCAGTATAGTAAATGTGCCTTGAGTGATTAAGAGGCTGAGGATAATTATTATTTATACATGTTTTAAGAACATATACTAATAATGGCTCATTTAGTCATATACACAAAGCAAATACAATTTCTAAATTCTTTTCAATCTCATATTAGTCTCTAAAACAGTTTATATGTTAGCTTTACAGGTATTTTTTAAAAAATTATTCAGAGAATGCCATTTAAAAAACAATTTGCATTGACTTTATTCACACATTTTGAAACGTGCTATCTGTCTTCCCCATCTGATGCCCTTCTTTTGGTGCCTTTATCATTTCAGTAAATACACCAGGCATCAGTCTGTTGACTGTATATGCAGAGTTTGCCAGCAGCACAAATTCTTACGTGAATTTAAATGAACATGAACAAAAATGAAAAGCAAAACCCAGCAAATAACTTTTAAGCCTGAGGAAGGGTTCTGCCCACTTGCCTAAAGTCTTCAAGGACTACTTTGATTTATAGTTTTAGATCATGGGAATATAAGCCAGTATTTATCTTTGTGGCAGTTTTAAAATATAACTGCACTTTGAATGATAGTAACTTGGTATGTTTGTGTAGAAAGTGATTTTGTGGGCTGCCATTTTTTATCTTGGTATATTCTCGCTGCAAAATGCTTAACTCTTTAGTTTGGCCCATAGATAATATTTTCACCTATTGTCACTATCTGTCAGTGACACATTTAAAATGGAGATTCAATAAATGCAGTCTGATTGTGAGTTGGGATACACACACACACACACACACACACACACACACCCCTGAGGGGATTCTAGGTTTACCATATTCATTCTGGAGTTCTGATAATTCAGTCACCCATTCAACAAATTTTCAATGATCCCCATGAAGTAAGCTGTGTGCAAAGGTCTAGGGATATAAAAATGAAGAAAACTCAGTTACTGTTCTGAAAAGATTTAGTGTAATTTTGGCTGTGTTAAGTCTAGTAGGGGAAGATATAGTCCTGTCAAGATCCTAACTCCAATTAATTATCTTGGCATGGAACTTATTTACATAAGTAGATGGGCATTGCAGAAGCAGAGCTACAGAGTAGTTACCAGATAGACATGGAATTCAACTCTGACTTTGACATTGAATAACTACATGGCTTTAGAGTAGCCACAGCTGTGAGCTTCAGTCACATTTTCTGAATGGTGTGTGTAATATATATTGTTACAAATTTATTTTCATGTTTCAATAACATATAGAAAGCAGCTAATAATTAGTAGTTATTGTTATCACTATTGATATGGAAAAAAACATGGGCAAACTGTTTTTTCTTCTGAGCATATATAAATATTTTCCAAGACAGAACATTTTTTTGAGCAACAACTGCTATGGTTTGGATATTTGCGTCTGCCTCCCCTCCAAATTCCAGTATTGAAATGCTAACTCTCAAGATGATAGTCTTAAAGGTAAGGCCTTTGGGAGGTGAGTCAGTTAGAGGGTTAAGTCCTCATAAATGGGATCAATGCCCTTAATAAAGATACCCCAGAGATTTATTTCACTCCTTCTGCTATGTGAGGACACAGCTAGAAGATGACATCTATGAGCCAGAAAGTGAACCCTCATCAGACATAAATTGCCATTGCTTTGATCTCAGCTTTCCCAGGATCTAGAAATATGAGAAATTGATTGCTGTTGTTTATAAGTTGCCCAGTTTATGGCATTTTTTATATACAATAACAAACGAAATAACTAATATGTGGACTCAGGTTTGATAGATCAAAGTGAATACAGAGTTAGACTTACTTGGCCTTTAGTATTCATACCATGAAGCCAAAGGAAGTTATAAAGAAGACATCCTAGTGCAAAGCCAGGCAGTGCCAAGCAGAGCACCTCTAACAGCTTAGTCCAGGTACACTGAGCAGGCGGGTTACAACAGATAGTAGGCAAGAGGAGTAAGATCCAGGGACATAAAATTCTAACCAGGGAATTTGACGGGGATTCTGCAGAGGTTCTCTGAAAGCCTAGAATATAGCCAGTAAAGCAGAAGCCGCTAAAGGCACCAAGCCAGCCTAGACAAAAAGAAAAACATAGTGAATTATTTGTTTACTATATACACTTTTCAAGTTTATTGTTCTTCTTTTCCTTGAAGGTTTAATACCTTCTTATTTGCTCTCAAGCTTGCCTGGCCAGCTATGGTGTATGATACTTACTTACATTTTTAATATTCACCACTGTGTATAGAAAAAAAAAAGGCTAAAGTTTCCTGGTGTTCTGGAAAACAACCTTATAATGAAGCTTTTCTGGTAAATACTTTTGTATATTGGGAATTTACAGTGTCCTAAATAACACTTCCCCTTGTCATTCTCACAATCATCCTAAATGGGAGAGGTTAGCAGTCACCTAAAGATATGACCTATTGCTTTGAGAAGTTTTGCAACTTGCCCAAGATCACATAGCTTGTAGGTTGCAGAGTCAAGATTCAAGTCTAAGACTGTTTAACCCTAAAGTTTAAAATTACCTACAGTTTCAAAAAAATAAGTTTCACTTTTTGGAATTAGAAGTAAGACAATTTATGAAGATAAATCTATAGACAACCTTCTAATGGCTGTATCCAAAGGAACACAAGCAAGGACTGCTGTGTCAAGAGTATCAGAAATGTTCAGTGCTGTTTTATTTTCATCTGACAGAAATATTATTTGGGAGAGTTAATTATTAGGATCAGTAGAAGTTCTGCAGTGCATGGGAGTCACAATAGCGCAGTCCACACTCTGCAGTCTACCTGGGTCAAAGCATGATTGCTTCTTAATAGCTGTGTGACTGAGTAGAAGTGAGAAGGTACTTAGTTCCTCTATGCTTCTGTTTTCTCATATTTAAGATGGGAATGATACTAAAATAACCTTTCTCATAGGGTTACTATGAGAATTGCATGTATCAATACATGCAGTCAGGTAAAAGAGTGTATGGCACAGAATGTGTCTAGTAAATATTAACATGAGTATATATTTCCAGAAGTTCAGAAATGAGATAATACCCAATGAAGAAAATATTATCTGATTATGTACAGGCCCTGTATGTTCAGAGTTTCCAGTGCTTCATTATACAGAGGACTAGTGTTGACCTTTTAGCAAAGTTGACCAAGTGGGATTGTCCATTATAGTTCAACCCACTGAGTGCTGGACAGATTCATTTAGACATTTCAGAGACACGTTAGCTCAACATAGCCAAACGTGAATTCGTTTATTTTCCTGTGCCCTTTCTACTTCTGCTTTTTTTTTTTTTTCACTGAGTGGTACAGCAATATACCTCCTTACACAAGTTATAAATCAATAAGTCACCCTTGATTTCTCAGACTTCCTGCTTGCCCTAGTACAAAAAAATTACTAAGGCTTGCAACTTTTAACAGCATGTCTTTAATCCTTCCTTTCCTCTCCAACTGTGCTTCTGCTTCACAAGTCCAGCTTTCCCTGGCTCTAGTCTTCTTTCATTCACACATATCTTCTGTGTTGCTGCCAGAGTGTTATCTGAAAACAAAATCTGACAATCATACTTCCCTACTTAAAATCTTTCAATACACACACACACACACACACACACTCCCTCTCTCTCTCTCAGCACTCTCAAACACCTTTCAGACAATTTCCCAAAGCACTAAAACAATCATACAAAGACTTT
Organism: Macaca thibetana thibetana; assembly: GCF_024542745.1. Classification (NCBI taxonomy): domain Eukaryota; kingdom Metazoa; phylum Chordata; class Mammalia; order Primates; family Cercopithecidae; genus Macaca; species Macaca thibetana. Next base: position 79,025,778 of record NC_065579.1, read on the forward strand.
TATAATCTGACTCTGACCTGTCCAACCTTATCATTTATCATTCCTTGCCTCATACTTCATCATCAATTGAAATCTAACTGACTTGAATCCTCATGCCAACCCAGGCTACTCTCACTTTTGTGTTTGCTGATGCTGTATCTTCTGTTTGAAATGCATTTTCTTGGTGGCCAAGAAAGTCAGCCAAGTGCGTTTTGATAAGTTCTGACTTAGCTTACATTCTGCTATTACAGGAAGCTTTCCTTAACTATCTTCATGATTAGTGAGTCCTTCCCTACTATCTCATAAAAATCTGAGTCATATCTTTATCAATGCTTTGACTGATATTAAATCTGTTACAAGCTCTTTGAGGATATAGTCCATAACTAACTTCTCTCTATTCCTTAAATCAATGGCCCACCACCATACCCACTGGAAAAATATAGGAGGATTTTCAATTCTCATAATGACTAGGAGGTGCTACATGTATTAAAGTAAATGGCCAGGGGAAGGGATCCTACATCCTGCATCGGTTGGGATAATCCCACAAATGGAAGAGCTGTCCTGCTCAAAATGCTTCCCATATAAAATTCTGCATTATTCACATCATGGAGACAATCTATCTCAACAGCTCAGAAACAACTGGGTTCCACCATCGACTTGGCACACTGGATCTCAAATAAGGTGATCATAGGCATGCATATGTTTAAACAGTTTCCCCATAACTTTGATATACCGTTCTGCTTAAAAGCCACCATTATAGCCCTTTGTTTTTCCTTTTAGCCTGGCTGACAGGAAGCTCAGACTTAATTTCCAAGAGGACCAGTATCTCCACCCTCCTTTTGGTAGATGTATTTATTCCTCACGTCCCATAAAGATTTATGAAGAGAAATCGATAGACAATTTTCTTTTCTTTCTTTTTTTTTTTTTTTTTTTTTTTTTTTTTGAGATGGAGTGTTGCTCTGTCACCCAGGCTGGAGTGCAGCGGCCAGATCTCATCTCACTGCCAGCTCCGCCTCCCGGGTTCACACTGTTCTCCTGCCTCAGCCTCCGGAGTAGCTGGGACTACAGGCGTCTGCCAGTATGCCCGGCTAACTTTTTTGTATTTTTAGTAGAGATGGGGTTTCACCGTGTTAGCCAGGATGGTCTCAATCTCCTGACCTCCTGATCCGCCCCTCTTGAACTCCCAAAGTGCAGGGATTACAGGCATGAGCCACCGCACCCGGCCAATCCATAGACCACCTTATAAAGACCATATCCAAACCTTACCGTGTCTTCTGTGTCAACACAATATTTTGAATGTGCTCACAGTAAAAATGCTAAGTAATAACACTAAGTACAATTAATTTTATTAAGAAATTGAGTGAGGATATTCATTGGGCCCACTATTGCTCCTCAGAGGTTTACCAACAGAAATGAAGTGATTTGATTTTGAGCACTTCAGGAAAGTTCTGAACTGCTTCATTTTCTGACTGAGAGGTAGGCAGAAGCCATGGAAGAGCAGCAGGAGCAGAAGACTCAGAAGGGCCATTAGAGCTTTTGGATATTTGCCCTGCCAGGCTTGCAGAAGAGGCCACAGAGGGGCCCTATAGCTGGAGCTGACTAACGGGGGGATGAGCCAAATCTGACTCACACACAGCCTGTTTTTGTAAATAAAGTTTTATTGGAATATGCTTACTGGCCCGTAGGTACTATCTATGGCTCCTTTTGTGCGACCGCAGAAGTCAAGTCATCGCAACAGAGACCTTATAGCCTGCAAGGCCTATATTGTATGGTTTATGTAAAAATTTGAGCTGTGTTAAGTCTATCTGGCCCTTGAAAGAAAAGTTTTGCTAACTCCTGCTCCTAAACAATGGTTTTCAGCCAAAAGCCAATAGGTAATTAAGTGTTCAACATAGCACTCCTACATTGTATTTAGCCATGTTAGTACATTAACATGAATTATCAGCTACCATCACCATAATAAAATTCCAAAACATGGGATAGTTTTTCCCATGAGTGTTGTAACCTCCAAGTACAATTTTCACCATGAACTGCTAAAAATGTCCTTATCTTCTGGGAATAGTTCATGATTTATTTTGTAGAACAGCATTTATGAACCAGCTATTAATTCCTAAGCAAGAATTATTTATGTGACAAAATTGCCTTTCCCTGTTTGTCTAAGTTGGATAGTATGTCTTTATCGCATTCTCTCCAATTTTCAGTCATGTTTTGCTACATTTTCAGAAAACCTTACTATTGTAGTACTACCCACTAACCATTGGTAATTCACATTTTTCAGTTACTCTGTGTTGCTTATGGACTGCCATTACAGCCCTTACAGCAGGCCAGTTACTGAGTCCTAATATAGGACTACACCTATATGTAGACTTCATTTTGTTGTATTTTTGTCTGTGGCACATACCCATAACAATGTAGGTTGGAATAACTTAACTTTCAGAGAAGCAATGGGCACACTTTCCATTTTACATAATGAATATTTAAATTCCTCCTATGTAAAAATCTGGTATTGGCACATACGATGAATTCTGAAGATTTAATAACTATGAATACATTGTCTCCCATTGAAAAGTGGCTGAAAGGAGTTGCATATTCATGTTTGGTAATAGTTGTATTCCAGACACTAGAACAATGCTTGACATATAGGGACCCCATATAAATACATGTTGAATGATAGTTGAATTAACAAACAATGCATTTTCATTTTATAACTTTTTCAAATAAGACAGGGAAACAAAGTGGCAAAATACTCATAGTTAACCAATGAATTTTTCACATTCTCTTCTTGGGCTTTATTTAGGTCTTTAGTGAAACCGTTGCCTGTTCAAAATCAACCTGTGGTAAAGCAACTCTGCATGATGACCTTGAGGAGCAATGGACTGGATGGATGTGGAAACTTGTTTAATTATTTTGTTAGTACAAATTATCAGACATGATATTCCTGACCAAACACTTTAATTTCATTGCTTTTGGTTTCAGATTTTACATCTTAGTTGTGACTTTGTGGAGAATTAAGATCACTTTTCAGGAATCTGATAAAACTCAAAAAACAGACTTCTAAAAAGTAATAATAACTTTATTTGACCTTTGAAGTGAGAATTTCTTTTTGTTTTTTTTTTTTTTTTTTTTTTTTTTTTTTTTTGAGACGGAGTCTCGCTTTGCCGCCCAGGCTGGAGTGCAGTGGCCGGATCTCAGCTCACTGCAAGCTCCGCCCCCCAGGTTCCCGCCATTCTCCTGCCTCAGCCTCCCCAGTAGCTGGGACTACAGGCGCCCGCCACCTCGCCCGGCTAGTTTTTTGTATTTTTTAGTAGAGACGGGGTTTCACCATGTTAGCCAGGATGGTCTCAATCTCACGACCTCGTGATCCGCCCGTCTCGGCCTCCCAAAGTGCTGGGATTACAGGCTTGAGCCACCGCGCCCGGCCTTTTTTTTAAAATTTATTTATTATTATTATACTTTAAGTTGTAGGGTACATGTGCATAACGTGCAGGTTTGTTACATATGTATACTTGTGCCATGTTGGTGTGCTGCACCCATCAACTCGTCATTTACATCAGTTATAACTCCCAATGCAATCCCTCCCCCCTCCCCCCTCCCCATGATAGGCCCCGGTGTGTGATGTTCCCCTTCCTGAGTCCAAGTGATCTCATTGTTCAGTTCCCACCTATGAGTGAGAACATGCGGTGTTTGGTTTTCTGTTCTTGTGATAGTTTGCTAAGAATGATGGTTTCCAGCTGCATCCATGTCCCTACAAAGGACACAAACTCATCCTTTTTGATGGCTGCATAGTATTCCATGGTGTATATGTGCCACATTTTCTTAATCCAATCTGTCACTGATGGACATTTGGGTTGATTCCAAGTCTTTGCTATTGTGAAGTCTTTGCATATGTGTGAATAGTGCTGCAATAAACATACGTGTGCATGTGTCTTTATAGCAGCATAATTTATAATCCTTTGGGTATATACCCAGTAATGGGATGGCTGGGTCATATGGTACATCTAGTTCTAGATCCTTGAGGAATCGCCACACTGTTTTCCATAATGGTTGAACTAGTTTACAATCCCACCAACAGTGTAAAAGTGTTCCTATTTCTCCACATCCTCTCCAGCACCTGTTGTTTCCTGACTTTTTAATGATCGCCATTCTAACTGGTGTGAGATGGTATCTCATTGTGGTTTTGATTTGCATTTCTCTGATGGCCAGTGATGATGAGCATTTTTTTCATGTGTCTGTTGGCTGTATGAATGTCTTCTTTTGAGAAATGTCTGTTCATATCCTTTGCCCACTTTTGGATGGGGTTGTTTGTTTTTTTCTTGTAAATTTGTTTGAGTTCTTTGTAGGTTCTGGATATTAGCCCTTTGTCAGATGAGTAGATTGCAAAAATTTTCTCCCATTCTGTAGGTTGCCTGTCCACTCTGATGGTAGTTTCTTTTGCTGTGCAGAAGCTCTTTAGTTTAATGAGATCCCATTTGTCAATTTTGGCTTTTGCTGCCGTTGCTTTTGGTGTTTTAGACATGAAGTCTTTGCCCATGCCTATGTCCTGAATGGTACTACCTAGGTTTTCCTCTAGGATTTTTATGGTATTAGGTCTAACATTTAAGTCTCTAATGCATTTTGAATTAATTTTCATATAAGGAGTAAGGAAAGAATCCAGTTTCAGCTTTCTACTTATGGCTAGCCAATTTTCCCAGCACCATTTATTAAATAGGGAATCCTTTCCCCATTTCTTGTTTCTCTCAGGTTTGTCAAAGATCAGATGGCTGTAGATGTGTGGTATTATTTCTGAGGACTCTGTTCTGTTCCATTGGTCTATATCTCTGTTTTGGTACCAGTACCATGCTGTTTTGGTTACTGTAGCCTTGTAGTATAGTTTGAAGTCAGGTAGCGTGATGCCTCCAGCTTTGTTCTTTTGACTTAGGATTGTCTTGGAGATGCGGGCTCTTTTTTGGTTCCATATGAACGTTAAAGCAGTTTTTTCCAATTCTGTGAAGAAACTCATTGGTAGCTTGATGGGGATGGCATTGAATCTATAAATAACCTTGGGCATTATGGCCATTTTCACGATATTGATTCTTCCTATCCATGAGCATGGTATGTTCTTCCATTTGTTTGTGTCCTCTTTGATTTCACTGAGCAGTGGTTTGTAGTTCTCCTTGAAGAGGTCCTTTACATCCCTTGTAAGTTGGATTCCTAGGTATTTTATTCTCTTTGAAGCAATTGTGAATGGAAGTTCATTCCTGATTTGGCTCTCTGTTTGTCTGTTACTGGTGTATAAGAATGCTTGTGATTTTTGCACATTAATTTTGTATCCTGAGACTTTGCTGAAGTTGCTTATCAGCTTAAGGAGATTTTGGGCTGAGACAATGGGGTTTTCTAAATATACAATCATGTCATCTGCAAACAGGGACAATTTGACTTCTTCTTTTCCTAACTGAATACCCTTGATTTCTTTCTCTTGCCTAATTGCCCTAGCCAGAACTTCCAACACTATGTTGAATAGGAGTGGTGAGAGAGGGCATCCCTGTCTTGTGCCAGTTTTCAAAGGGAATTTTTCCAGTTTTTGCCCATTCAGTATGATATTGGCTGTAGGTTTGTCATAAATAGCTCTTATTATTTTGAGGTACGTTCCATCAATACCGAATTTATTGAGCGTTTTTAGCATGAAGGGCTGTTGAATTTTGTCAAAAGCCTTTTCTGCATCTATTGAGATAATCATGTGGTTCTTGTCTTTGGTTCTGTTTATATGCTAGATTATGTTTATTGATTTGCGAATGTTGAACCAGCCTTGCATCCCAGGGATGAAGCCCACTTGATCATGGTGGATAAGCTTTTGGATGTGTTGCTGAATCCGGTTTGCCAGTATTTGATTGAGGATTTTTGCATCGATGTTCATCAGGGATATTGGTCTAAAATTCTCTTTTTTAGTTGTGTCTCTGCCAGGCTTTGGTATCAGGATGATGTTGGCCTCATAAAATGAGTTAGGGAGGATTCCCTCTTTTTCTATTGATTGGAATAGTTTCAGAAGGAATGGTACCAACTCCTCCTTGTACCTCTGGTAGAATTCAGCTGTGAATCCATCTGGTCCTGGACTTTTTTTGGTTGGTAGGCTATTAATTATTGCCTCAATTTCAGAGCCTGCTATTGGTCTATTCAGGGATTCAACTTCTTCCTGGTTTAGTCTTGGAAGAGTGTAAGTGTCCAGGAAATTATCCATTTCTTCTAGATTTTCCAGTTTATTTGCGTAGAGGTGTTTATAGTATTCTCTGATGGTAGTTTGTATTTCTGTGGGGTCGGTGGTGATATCCCCTTTATCATTTTTAATTGCGTCGAATTGATTCCTCTCTCTTTTCTTCTTTATTAGTCTTGCTAGCGGTCTGTCAATTTTGTTGATCTTTTCAAAAAACCAACTCCTGGATTCATTGATTTTTTGGAGAGTTTTTTGTGTCTCTATCTCCTTCAGTTCTGCTCTGATCTTAGTTATTTCTTGCCTTCTGCTAGCTTTCGAATGTGTTTGCTCTTGCTTCTCTAGTTCTTTTAATTGCGATGTTAGAGTGTCAATTTTAGATCTTTCCTGCTTTCTCTTGTGGGCATTTAGTGCTATAAATTTCCCTCTACACACTGCTTTAAATGTGTCCCAGAGATTCTGGTATGTTGTATCTTTGTTCTCATTGGTTTCAAAGAACATCTTTATTTCTGCCTTCATTTCGTTATGTACCCAGTAGTCATTCAGGAGCAGGTTGTTCAGTTTCCATGTAATTGAGCGGTTTTGATTGAGTTTCTTAGTCCTGAGTTCTAGTTTGATTGCACTGTGGTCTGAGAGACAGTTTGTTATAATTTCTGTTCTTGTACATTTGCTGAGGAGTGCTTTACTTCCAATTACGTGGTCGATTTTGGAGTAAGTACAATGTGGTGCTGAGAAGAATGTATATTCTGTTGATTTGGGGTGGAGAGTTCTATAGATGTCTATTAGGTCTGCTTGCTGCAGAGATGAGTTCAATTCCTGGATATCCTTGTTAACTTTCTGTCTCGTTGATCTGTCTAATGTTGACAGTGGAGTGTTGAAGTCTCCCATTATTATTGTATGGGAGTCTAAGTCTCTTTGTAAGTCTCTAAGGACTTGCTTTATGAATCTGGGTGCTCCTGTATTGGGTGCATATATATTTAGGATAGTTAGCTCTTCCTGTTGAATTGATCCCTTTACCATTATGTAATGGCCTTCTTTGTCCCTTTTGATCTTTGATGGTTTAAAGTCTGTTTTATCAGAGACTAGTATTGCAACCCCCACTTTTTTTTGTTCTCCATTTGCTTGGTAAATCTTCCTCCATCCCTTTATTTTGAGCCTATGTATGTCTCTGCGTGTGAGATGGGTCTCCTGAATACAGCAGACTAATGGGTCTTGACTCTTTATCCAGTTTGCCAGTCTGTGTCTTTTAATTGGAGCATTTAGTCCATTTACATTTAAGGTTAAGATTGTTATGTGTGAACTTGATCCTGCCATTATGATATTAACTGGTCATTTTGCTCATTAGTTGATGCAGTTTCTTCCTAGCCTCGATGGTCTTTATATTTTGGCATGTTTTTGCACTGGCTGGTTCTGGTTGTTCCTTTCCATGTTGAGTGCTTCCTTCAGGGTCTCTTGTAAGGCAGGCCTAGTGGTGACAAAATCTCTAAGCATTTGCTTATCTGTAAAAGATTTTATTTCTCCTTCACTTATGAAACTTAGTTTGGCTGGATATGAAATTCTGGGTTTAAAATTCTTTTCTGTAAGAATGTTGAATATTGGCCCCCACTCTCTTCTGGCTTGGAGAGTTTCTGCCGAGAGATCTGCTGTTAGTCTGATGGGCTTCCCTTTGTGGGTAACCCGACCTTTCTCTCTGGCTGCCCTTAAGATTTTTTCCTTCATTTCAACTTTGGTGATTCTGGCAATTATGTGTCTTGGAGTTGCTCTTCTCGAGGAGTATCTTTGTGGCATTCTCTGTATTTCCTGGATATGAATGTTGGCCTGCCCTACTAGGTTGGGAAAGTTCTCCTGGATAATATCCTGAAGAGTGTTTTCCAACTTGGTTCTATTTTCCCCCTCACTTTCAGGCACCCCAATCAGACGTAGATTTGGTCTTTTTACATAATCCCATACTTCTTGCAGGCTTTGTTCATTTCTTTTTCTTCTTTTTTCTTTTGGTTTCTCTTCTCGCTTCATTTCATTCATTTGATCCTCAATCGCAGATACTCTTTCTTCCAGTTGATCGAGTCGGTTACTGAAGCTTGTGCATTTGTCACGTATTTCTTGTGTCATGGTTTTCATCTCTTTCATTTCGTTTATGACCTTCTCTGCATTAATTACTCTAGCCATCAATTCTTCCACTTTTTTTTTCAAGATTTTTAGTTTCTTTGCACTGGGTACGTAATTCCTCCTTTAGCTCTGAGAAATTTGATGGACTGAAGCCTTCTTCTCTCATCTCGTCAAAGTCATTCTCCGTCCAGCTTTGATCCGTTGCTGGCGATGAGCTGCGCTCCTTTGCCGGGGGAGATGCGCTCTTATTTTTTGAATTTCCAGCTTTTCTGCCCTGCTTTTTCCCCATCTTTGTGGTTTTATCTGCCTCTGGTCTTTGATGATGGTGATGTACTGATGGGGTTTTGGTGTAGGTGTCCTTCCTGTTTGATAGTTTTCCTTCTAACAGTCAGGACCCTCAGCTGTAGGTCTGTTGGAGATTGCTTGAGGTCCACTCCAGACCCTGTTTGCCTGGCTATCAGCAGCAGAGGCTGCAGAAGATAGAATATTGCTGAACAGCGAGTGTACCTGTCTGATTCTTGCTTTGGAAGCTTCCTCTCAGGGATGTACTCCACCCTGTGAGGTGTGGGGTGTCAGACTGCCCCTAGTGGGGGATGTCTCCCAGTTAGGCTTCTCAGGGCCACTTGAGCAGGGAGTCTGTCCCTTCTCAGATCTCAACCTCCGTTTTGGGAGATCCACTTGTCTCTTCAAAGCTGTCAGACAGAGTCGTTTGCATCTGCAGAGGTTTCGGCTGCATTTGTTATTGCCCTGTCCCCAGAGGTGGAGTCTACAGAGACAGGCAGGTTTCCTTGAGCTGCTGTGAGCTCCACCCAGTTCGAGCTTCCCAGCAGCTTTGTTTACCTACTTAAGCCTCAGCAATGGCGGGCGCCCCTCCCCCAGCCTCGCTGCTGCCTTGCCGGTAGATCACAGACTGCTGTGCTAGCAATGAGGGAGGCTCCGTGGGTGTGGGACCCTCCCGGCCAGGTGTGGGATATGATCTCCTGGTGTGCCTGTTTGCTTAAAGCGCAGTATTGGGGTGGGAGTTACCTGATTTTCCAGGTGTTGTGTGTCTCAGTTCCCCTGGCTAGGAAAAGGGATTTCCTTCCCCCTTGCGCTTCCCAGGTGAGGCAATGCCTCGCCCTGCTTCAGCTCTGGCTGTTCGGGCTGTAGCAGCTGACCAGCACCGATCGTCGGGCACTCCCCAGTGAGATGAACCCAGTACCTCAGTTGAAAATGCAGAAATCACCGGTCTTCTGTGTCGCTCGCGCTGGGAGTTGGAGACTGGAGCTGTTCCTATTCGGCCATCTTGCTCCGCCCCCCCTGAAGTGAGAATCTCATAAAAGAGAGAATAAAAATTTGTTGTTGTTCCTTTTGAACTTCATATTTCTTGGGTTAATGTTATGCAACTATACATCTAAAAATCCATCAAATTTTCAAATCGCTCTGCTTGCACAACCCCTCACTCCCAGTTCTGCTGGAACATTCTGTCTCAGCCCAAAATTGTTATTTTCTTTCCAGTGGCCTTGCCTTCAGGAAAATAATCCCTTTCTTTCAGTTATGTTCTGTGCATTTCTATATTGGGTTCATTTAAATCAGAATTAAGCCATATTGTTTGAACTTAACCAGGAAAACAGTTTTGAGGCTTAAAAGAACTTTCATGTATATGGAAAATGTACTTCTGTGAAATACCTTATACCTTAATGAGGTGCACATTTTTATTTATTTTTATCATTTGGTTAAATCTTTCTATTTCCCTTAAACTACATTTGGGGCTATATATTAGAACATTTTCAAATGCAAGTAAAATGATATACATCATTATATATTTATTTTGAAACTAAGTTTTATGTAGATTCTGTCAAAGTAATGACACCAGTGTAAGCATTAACAGAAAATGCGGAACAATTTAAATACTACAGGTTTGTGAAAGATCAAATGATTGTAGATGTAGTGTTGTTTCTGAGGCCTCTGTTCTGTACATTGGTGTATATATCTGTTTTGGTACCAGTACCACACTGTTTTGGTTACTGTAGCCTAATGTCAGGTAGCATGATGCCTCCAGCTTTGTTCTTTTTCCTTAGAATTTTCTTGGCTATACGGGTTATTATTTTGGTTCCATATGAAATATAAAGCAGGTTTTTTTTTTTTTTAATTCTGTGAAGAAAGTCCATGGTAACTTGATAGGGATAGCATTGAATCTGTAAATTACTTTGGGCAGTATGGACATTTTCATGATATTGATTCTTCCTATCCATGAGCGTGGAATGTTTTTTTCATTTGTTTCCTCTCTTATTTCCTTGAGCAGTGGTTTGTAGTTCTCCTCCTTCATATCCCTTGTAAGTTGTATTCCTAGGTATTTTATTCTCTTTGTAGCAATTGTGAATGGGAGTTTGCTCATGATTTGGCTCTCTGTTTGTCTGTTACTGGTGTATAGGAATGCTTGTGATTTTTGCACATTGATTTTGTATCCTGAGACTTTACTGAAGTTGCTTATCAGCTTAAGGAGTTTTGGGGCTGAGACCATGGGGTTTTCTAAATATGTTATCTCCAAAGAGAGATAATTTGACTTCCTCTCTTCCTATTTGAATATCCTTTATTTCTCTCTCTTGCCTGATTGCCCTGTGCAGAACTTTCAATACAATGTTGAATAGGAGTGGTCAGAGAGGGCTTCCTGGTCTTGTGCTGATTTTCAAAGGGAATGCTTTCAGCTTTTGCCCATTCATTATGATATTGGCTGTGGGTTTGCCATAAATAGCTCTTATTATTTTGAGATATGGTCCATCAATACCTAGTTTATTGAGAGTTTTTAGCATGAAGGGGTGTTGAATTTTATCAAAGGTCTTTTCTGCATCTATTGAGATAATCATGTGGTTTTTGTCATTGGTTCTGTTTATGTGATGGATTACATTTATTGATTTGCGTATGTTGAACCAGCCTTGCATCCCAGGTATGAAGCTGACTTTATCATGGTGGATAAGCTTTTTAATGTGCTACTGGATTCAGTTTGCCAGTATTTTATTGAGGATTTTTGCATCAATGTTCATCAAGGATACTGGCCTGAAATTCTCTTTTTTGTAGTTGTTGTGTCTCTTCCAGGTTTTGGTATCAGGATGATGTTGGCCTCATAAAATGAGTTAGGGAGGAGTCCATCTTTTTCTATTGTTTGAAATAGTTTCAGTAGGAATGGTACCAGCTCCTATTTGTACCTCTGATAGAATTTGGCTGTGAATCCATCTGGTCCTGGGCATTTTTTTATTTGTAGGCTATTAATTACTGCCTCAATTTCAGAACTTGTTATTGGTGTATTCAGGGATTCAGCTTCTTCCTGGTTTAGTCTTGGGAGGGTGTATGTGTCCAGGAATTTATCCATTTCTTCTAGATTTTCTAGTTTATTTGCGTAGAAGTGTTTATAGTATTCTCTGATGGTAGTTTGTATTTCTGTGGGATCAGTGGTGATCTCCCCTTTATCATATTTTTTTGTGTGCATTTGATTCTTCTCTCTTTTCTTCTTTATTAGATTGGCTAGTGGTCTATTTTGTTAATCTTTTCAAAAAACCAGCTCCTGGATTTATTTATTTATTTGTTTATTTATTTTCATTTTGAGACAGAGTTTCACTCTTGTTGCCCAGGCAAGAGTGCAATGGCGCGATCTCAGCTCACCACAACCTCTGCCTCCCTGGTCCAAGCAATTCCTCTGCCTCAGCCTCCTGAGTACCTGGGATTACAGCCATGTGCCACCACACCCAGCTAATTTTATATTTTTAATAGAGATGGGGTTTCTCCATGTTGGTCATGCTGGTCTCAAACTCCCGACCTCAGGTGATCCACCGGCCTCAGTCTCCCAAAGTGGTGGAATTACAGGCATGAGCCACCGCACCAGGTCTGATTCGTTGCTTTTTTGAAGGGTTTTTCGTGTCTCTATCTCCTTCAGTTCTGCTCTGATCTTAGTTATGTCTTGTTCTCTGCTAGTTTTTGAATTTGTTTGCTTTTGCTTCTCTAGTTCTTTTAATTGTGATGTTAGGGTGTTCATTTTAGATCTTTCCTGCTTTCTCCTGTGGGCATTTAGTGCTATAAATCTCCCTCTGAACACTGCTTTAGCTGTGTCCCAGAGATTTTGCTATCCCTCCCCTTGTCCCCAAACCCCCTGACAGGGATAGCATCAGGAGAAATACTTAATGTAGATGACGGGTTGATAGGTGCAGCAAACCACTATGGCACATGTATACCTGTGTAATAAACCTGCACTTTCTGCACATTTATCCCAGAACTTGAAGTACAATAAATAAATAAACAAATACTACAAAAACGCATGCAGCTGTCTTTTCTGTTTTGCATTCTTAAAATATTGTTAATTCCAATTTCTGTATTACACATTTCTGAATCACTGAATATGAAATCTCATACTAAAGCATAGTCAATTAGCTGTGATTTAGTCCACTGATGTAATGAGAATGGGTGCAGAAGAGAAATAGAAAGAAAATAATTATGGAAATACAGAATTTTGGCAGAATTGGTAACTACTGATGTATACCAGAAAGAATGTGAATGATGAAATTCTACTGGACCAAAATAATCCTCCCTTTTTGTTAAGTGAAGAATTGGATCTATCTCTAAACTGTAACACCAGTAACAGTTGATATTCATTGTGGATTACTCAATAATTTTGATGCTTCCACAGTCTGAGGATATGAAGCTGTTTGCTTGGAACCCAGAGGGAGACAAAACACAAAAGAGATATGCATATATGATAAACTCAGTTGCCCTTCCAGTTGGGGACACCGTTAACTAATTAAATCTGCTCTTGTAACTGGCCAGCTGTTAACCAGAGGCATGAGGGATGGTTTAATTTAGTTTAAGAAGATAAAGTGTAGAATGAATTTGATCATGGTGATGCAGAAAACAGTAATTAATCTTAAGAGGAGAAAGAAATAATTTCTCATGTTTAAATGTGAGTAATTATGTAAGTACTCTGAGTTATCCGAGGTATAATTCTCTGTTAAGAATCTTTCTGCTGAGCCTAAGTTATTACAATAGTCAAAGCATTACAGTTTGGACTATATAATTCCATAGGAATTAAGTAATACTTACAGAAAGAGGATGAAAATTAATGCATTTTTAGGGTGAATGATGAGTAAGAATAAATCAAAGTCAAACATTTGTCTCACTGACATATGTATTTCAATGGATTCACTTTTAGATCATTATTATTTGTCCACCCTAATTAATGATAGTCCAGTTGGGGCTTAAGGTATTTTACAATAATAATTATGATTCATCTGACACCCTAGTAAACTTTTTCGATAAACTTTTCATACCATTTGAAATATGGAGTAGTTAATATATGCTTTCTTTGAGGAAATGCAAATAGTACATTCATTCATCTCCATATGTAGGCTAAATTCATAGAACAGACATTGTAGAAAGGTAAAGATAGATTTTAAAATATATTAAATATGCTGTATTACTTAAAATACCTTCTACTTTAACATGAGATTTTCTAAAATAATAATGTGTGTTAGAAAATGCTATTTTCTAGTATAGTTCTGTATGATAAAAATAGTATGTAGTACAGAGATATTTTATAAGTACTGGGGCAATAAGTCTGGTACTTACTCAATTTAAATGTAGTCACGAATGTAAATGTATCTGCGTGTGTATATCCACCTGTCTAAACATGTGTGTGTATATATATGTGTGTGTATGTGTGTGTATATATTTTTTTTCATAAAGATTTGTGAGTAGAGTTAAGGATTGAAAGGATATAAGAAAATTAAAGGAGATCAAGAGAAAGAGAAGATTAATGTTTCAATGATCACTTGAAAGGAAATATTTAAAGCAATAAACATTGATAATAAAAGACAGTGACAGGTACAAAGAATGATCTGTAGATATGGCTTTAGGTGAAAATAATTTTGGGGAAATACATTTAACATACACATAACATACACATGGCATGACTGAAAAGACGTGAGATTTGAAAACAGAGGTAGTTTTGTTTGTTTGTTTTCAGCCCTACTACTTTATGCTGATTGATTAGACAAGTTACTTAAATTTTTGGCCCCAGAAACCATTGGCAAAAGAGAATTGATAACACCTGTCTTTTACCGTTGTTTTGTAGATTCAACTGTAAAGTATGTGTCAGGATATAGACAGATATTCAACAAATGTTGGTCATTTCCAAGGATAAAACCTTAGGAATTACCAATAATTAAATTGTATAAAAATCATATAATTTTTAAGACTACTGACACTAGTAGCTTCATACTTTAAGAAGGTTTTGAGATTTGCATAGTTTTAACAAGGAGTGTGCCACCAAAAAAAATTTCCCATATTTCTGATCTTAATCTGATTTTGTACTTTCTTATTCCTAAAATGAATAGCTACATCTGGCATGAGTCTTTATATTAGATAACCTCATGATTATATATTATTAGTTTCAAGATTTTGTATAAGAATTCAGTTATCATATTTCTCTTAAACTACCCCACATAGTGTTACTTGCAGAATTGTTGGTTTGGCCTCCATTCTCATTTCCATTCTCCTTAGGGAGCATACTACCAGAGAAACTAGATAATAACAATGATTCTCGTATTTTTCACAGATTAGAAATACATTTTACAGCAGTTTCTGTGAAAAAAATTTACAAATCTGAAATGATGTGACTTTTCATCCATTTGATTTCACAATTTATCAATTGCCTTACTTTACTAGAGTCCTTTCTAGATGTTAGTTACGAAGCCAATAGGACAGCAGTGGACAGCAGCCTGTGGTTTAACACGGGACTTTTCATTCTGTGCCTGAAATCCTTGTAAAATTATGTTAGTAATGTGAAGGGAGTGGACAGTTTCATAAACTAGGCCTTTTTTTTCCACATGAAAATGAGAGAAAGGTGAAAGACCTATACAACCCAATCCAAATGGTGATTTTCTTAGTCTTATTTAATTTTGATAATTTCAAGACAAATTAATCATTGTGAATTCAAGAATGAAAAAGTATCATTATTTGTTCCAGACAAGAGAAAAGAGAAAGGGAAGAGAAATACCAGTCCATGCGAGTTATCTGTCTAGTTTATTTCACATCAGTGTCCATCATAATCAGGAGTCATGAGCTTTTGGATATGTGTAAATGAATTTATTAGTGGATACTCTCCTTCTTTTCAACTATCCACATAAGGAACGTACTGACCTTTCTTTCTTTTCCATTATCTTCTATCTGGAGAAGTTACAGCTATGTATGTATGTCCACAAGCTTATAACCTAAATATTCAATAATTGAAACCCTCTATGCAAGTCTGGCATGACTCTCTTCTTTGCAGATTTGGTTTTTATAACTGAGACAAAATGACACATGCCTGTACTCATTTCTATATTAATTTGGCGTTGTTTCTGCCTGTTGCTGGCGTTATTAAAGGCCTTTCCTGTGGCAGTCTCCTCTTTTGTTTCCCCATGAAGCCAATGCTCATTTCAACTTGCAGGGTGTGCTCGGCAGCTGCCAGACCAGAAGCAGCTGGATATTTTGTCTGATTTGAGTCTAGGGACATGGTCAAACTACTTTGGAAATATTTAATTTATCCAGATGCTGCAACCTTCAACTAGCTGTCAGTTGCGATGAATTTGTTCAATTCTTAATGCTGCAAATATAATTTGCAAATACTTTTTAGACTCACAAATTTTGAAATTATATGCTTTTCTCTTTTATTTTCTACTTTATTTTCTGCTTTTATATTAAATAATTCATTTATCATACTTAAATTTGAACTGGTTTTTCTAATTTCTTAAAATGAGAATTAAGTTCCTGTGTAAACGATACATGAACTAAACTATAAACATAGGTTCCACTGTATTCCAAAAGTTTCATTGTTACATATTTCACTTTTCATTGCATTCTAGATGCTTTTGATTTACTCTGTGCTACAAAGTTATTTGAGAATCAATTAATTTTCTTCATTATTTTATTAATTTCTGATTGGATATGTTAAATAGGTAAATAATATGGTCAATAAGACTCTAGTTACTATACTTTTTAAAAGATTCTCCTTGTGGCCACATGTATAGAATATTTTGTAAAATGTTTATATGGTGTGTGTGTGTTTGTGTATGTGTGTATATGTGTTCTCCAAGGAATGTAATTCTCTCTCTAACTGAACTTTATTATTAAACTGTTAAATTCCTGTATGTTCTTATAATTGTTGACTTTCAGAATTTGTCCAATTCTGAAATACATAAATCTCTTATGTAATGCTATTTGTGAATTCTATCTTGAATTTCAAATACATGTTTACTTTGCCTTTAGGTTTGTTTAGTGCTTTCAGGTTTATGGCACATTCGTTATCTATTCTTTAATGTTTATTCATTATATAATATACACTTTCAATCTTTATTGCTTTTAAGATTTTTATATGAATTTGTTTCTCTGTCTTTAATTTGCTGGTGTCCATTTGCTTATTTTCACAAATCTTTATTTTGTTTTAAGATTTTTTTTATAAAAAATGTGTTGCTAGGGTTTCATTCTCTTTCTCCAATTCTCTAATTCAAACATCTTTGATTTCAATACAATAATTTATCTATTTTCTTTTAGTGTAAAAATTATTTTTTTACTTTTATTTTTTTTCAAGCTTACTCAATTTTTATTTTTCTTCAAGCTTACTCAATGTTCATTAAAACATTTACCTCATGGTTTTGGGGTTTTCTTCTATTTTCTGATTTTATGTGCCCATCCAACATTATTAGACACACTTTTTTTATTTTCTTAAACATTTTTGAGATCCTTTGGTAAAAAGTACATTGCTACATTAATGATGAAAATAATGCTATTTTACGTATTCCTTTTTCAAAGTATTATTGTATATTTCTCATTTATCTTATTTATTTTACCTATATAAGGCAGATGCCATTAGAAAAATGTACCTAGATAAAACTACTACCGAGTGCCAAGGTGACTTCTACAAATTCCTTGACAGGTGGACATTCCTCCCACACAAACTCTTATTTTCTGAAAAAGAATCCTTACTCATTTTGTCTCCAGGCACCTCCAATGATCTCAGTCTGTGTTCTTATATAAAAGTAAAGAGCGGCCAGACCCTGTGGCTCACGCCTGTAATACCAGCACTTTGGGAGGCCAAGGCGGGCGGATCACGAGGCAGGCGGATCATGAGGTCAGGAGATCCAGACCATCTTGGCCAGCATGGTGAAACCCCGTCTTTATTTAAAAAAAAAAAAAAAAAAAAGTATCCGTGTGTGGTGGCACATGCCTCTAGTCCTAGCTACTCGGGAGACTGAGGCAGGAGAATCGCTTAAACCCGTGAGGAGGAGGTTGCAGTGAACCAAGATCGTGCCACTGTACTCCAACCTGTAACTCTAGAGCTTCTTAGAGATACTACATAGGACTATTCTAGAATCATCACTCCTTAATCCAACTTTGTATCCAAGGAATATTTCTTTCTGAAAATGAAGCCATTCCATATGGAACCTACAGATTTCTCAGACTTGTGGTAGGCCCACTGTGATCTCAGTCTGAATCCTCATATACGAGAATTGGAAATGCAAAGACAAGAAGATTTGCTCGCTTTTTGCCCAATAGTATACTCTTAATTCTGTGAAGGTTTTTTTTCCATTTTAAAATTTGTTTAAAACCAGTATTCTATTGTCACTATTAAGAGATCCATAACCATAGAAAAATCACAACCCCTCCCAGGATGACAATTTATTAAATTTAAAAATATATATACAAATAAGAAAAATAAGGAGTCATCTTAAAAATCCCCTGTAGTAGTTGTTACAATTAAATAAGTCAAGTCTTTGGGAATGTCCTTTTTAAAAGTACTAGTTCAATTAGAAAAATAAGTTATAATGAAATTTAATAGTAGTTCTATACCTATTTAAATTTTTAAATGTTAATGTATGTTATATATGGTGCAGTCCTAGTAGGTATATGTATAGAAATTGAGAATAATAAAAACAAAGGTGTCCAGAATATTCTTATACCCTTGAATATTTTGAGACATAAATATGAAACATGCAATCAGCTGTGAACGTTTGAAAATATAACAAAATTACAAAAGATTCAGAGGCATATACTTCTTTAACAATGTAAGCATTTATTTTGTCTTTGTCTATGAGCAATTCAATTATTTTGTTTCTGAAATAAATTAAGTAAAGCTTATTGAGTCTGATCAGCCCTTGTCTCCAGGGAATTGCAGTTCAATTTCATTTTTAATTAGAATTGAACATGGTGGATTTCTTAGCACTGGTAAGCAAGATCTAGCAATAAAATATGTACTTAATTTGTATTAAGTTTCTCAAATTTAGTGTAAAGAGTGAGTAATATGTCTGGTTAATATTTAAACACCTCACAATGTTCTGCTGTAGAAGTTTCCATTTATAAAAGCTGCTGTTCTATAACAAATTGCTTTCACTTTCAAATAAACCTGTTATCACAACACAAGCAAAATGTATTCAATTAAAAGAGAAAACAACGTATAGTAATTATTTACTCCCACTTGATGTGCACAGTAACTTGTAAAGATTCTACAAATGCATATGAAGGGTAGATATGCTGGTTTAACATCATTTTTGCTTAAATATTACTGTTTTAATCAGGTTTAGATATGTTCATGTGGGATAGACATTTTTATAGAGAAAACTATTTTTTATGAAAGAAGAGAGACATACTTGCCATTATGATAAACCCACATGGAAACAAGCTGTGCACCGTAAGATCAGTTGTGCTGATTTTTTTCTCTTTCAGCTTTTCACACCTATTTCTGTTCTGTGTCTTGTTTGCTCAATATCTCTCTAATGTTGTTCATCACATTGGGAATACTTGAGAGCTGTACATCTAAGTATCTGTTTTCATCATTTCTGTGCATTCAGACGTTAAACTGGGTATGTTCTCTTCCTAGCATCCTGTCTTAATACAGTATCAAAGCAATGGAAAGGAGGTGGGGGATTGAGGGTGCGGAGGGACTTGTGGTAGATGCCTAAGTCACCTGGGATACAGTCCATTGAAATAATACTCGGAACTCTAAACCGTTAGATGTCTGTGATGAGAAATGTAGCATGTGGGTTTAACAGTGAATGTCTTGTTCAAAAGGTAAGTTAGAGTCAGAATGGACTTTTGTTGTCTTATCTCTTTAAATAATATCTAGCATTTGAATGACAATATACATGTGGGTAACTTATTTATTCACCCCAGATGGAATAGGGATGCCTTTCTGGACTAGGGAAGTGGAATCTCTAACTTTGACCTCTGAAGGGTTTGTACTGTTAAAAGATTTTATCAATTTCTGCCTGACAGGATTGCAAAGGCAACTGGTAATCTATAAACTATACAGACAAGAGATATGCACTCTGACCCTTCTTTGCCAACATAAAACTTTCTAATTAGTGAAATTCTTTCTCTTCTTAATTGAATTCTGTACATGAACTAGGCATCCGATTTGCTCCCTGATAAAAGAAGCTGGCAATAATTCGTGGGCATATATATGAATCCTTGAGCATGCCTAGGAGTGAAAATATCCCTTAGCTGTTTGTGTCTGCCCGCATCCTATATAATTATACAATTAAATACGTTAATTTCAAGAGGGGTTGAGAAATTACATCTCTGTGAAGTAGATCACTTCTTTTTTAATGAAGAAAAATGAATAATAAAGTACCAAAGTTATTTCCCTGATTTTTAAGGAAAATTTAATAAACCATTTATCTTTTTTTTTTCTTTTTTTGAGACGGCCCAGTCTGGAGTGGAATGGCACAATCTCAACTCACAGTAACCTCCGCCTCCCGGGTTCAAGTGATTCTCCTACCTCAGCCTCCTGAGTAGCTGGGATTACAGGCTCACACCACCATGTCCAGCTAATTTTTGTATTTTTAGTAGAGACAAGGTTTTACCATGTTGGCCAGGCAGGTCTCAAACTCCTGACCTCAGGTAATCCACCTGCCTTGGCCTACCAAAGTCCTGGGATCACAGGCATGAGCCACTACACCCAGCCCATTATCCTATCTTTAAAAGACAAGCAATAAATTATAAAAGTGTAAAAAGAAAATAATGTGGTTTAAAAAAAATTACAGAAGAACTGGAAGACCTTAGGACTCATGGTTCTTCCAATCTAACAAACAATGAAAAACTAAGCCTGGTAATATATGAATGACAACAGAAGAGCAGCTTAAAGTTATATGAATATTGACTTTAGAAAATAAACTCATGCAATTTTGTTATTTTTATATCAAGAAACTTTTTTTTTCAGGATAACTGTTTTTTTCAGCTTCCCTGACACACTTCTCCCCAACTTAGACAAATGCAAAGAAATCACATACCCTCAATTCTCAATCTTGTTTCCCCCTTCCTCTTCTTTATCATAACCACCAACATAAATACATTGATTAATAATAAAATAAGGAGGAAAAAATAACTTGCATGTTATGTAGCTTCTGAAAATCTAAAGGTAACATATTACCTCCTTTGGATCTGCTAGTCAGTTTGTGTGTTTGGCAGGGCAAATGTCATCCATTTTTATGAATGAACTTCAGAGCTTTCCAGTGTCATGCCCTGCGTGTCTCTCCTAATGGCTGGTTCAGGACAAGACCCTTATTTTTAGTCCAGTGTTTTTTCATCTGCTAATGTTGCTGGCAGGCCAAACAAAAGAAAAACAATTAGACAAACTCACAACGTACTACTAGTAGCTTATAATATCGTATGGAACTTGCAAACAGTGTAAGATTTGAAGTTTTTACGATAAAATTTCAAAAGTGATTTGACATATGCCTTTAATGATAATATTCATTTGATTTTTTTCCTCATACATTCCTTTTATACCCACCAGCCTTGAAGAAGATTTATCTATAAACATTTATTTAAAGCAAATACTGCCAAAAGCTGACTTTATTGTTTTCTTTATCTTCATAGGATGATTCATAATGCTATAAATTGCAAAGACATTGAACATCAAATATACATTTAGTCACCATTTTTTTCTTTTATATATAAGAAAATTGGAAGCTCAGTTTAGTATTTCAGTTATAAAGACAATTTTGAAGGCAGTAAAAATAGAAGTATTACATGTTGATTCTTATACACATTGACAAATCAGAAAATTATGTATGTCACTAAACCTAACCAATAGCTAATTTCTGGTATTTTATTACCTTTAGAGATATTTTATTCTTATTAGTTATTCTCTATGAGTTTCTCTCCCATTTATTATGTCTTTATTATATATACTCTTAGTTAAGAATATTGGTAGCTTAATAAAAAATTTAAATATAGTAAATTTTCACAGACTAAATGATGAAGAACTCTATACTTTTTATTTGGTCTTGCTTATTCAATGAAAAAAAATCTATAATCCCAGAGGTTCATGGATGTCACTATATGGGGTCATTTTTTATCTCCTCACCCCCATCTCTTCCTCTCTGTCTCATACAATTACATACATAAGCACTAAAAATAAATAGTAAGTTGGTAAATCAGAAACTTACTGTCTTTATGACTTAATTTCTAACATATAGTGCTAATATTATTTTCTGTTCCTTTTGAATATAATTTGTTTGGTTCAAAAGCAGCAGCATGTCTACAGATGAAAAAAAAGTGCATGCAGTTGATAATATTAACAATATATTTACTAATAAGGTTTGTATGTTTTCCCCCCAATATTGGCTGTGAGGAGTGGAATCATGTTAGGAAACTTATTAAAGATGAATGCTCTTTATTCTTTTCAGTTCATAAACCACCTTAACAGGGGAAAGACCCTGTGCCACTGTGTTTTCAGTTCCTTGGATACTTCTTTCTGAAAATAAAAGAAATTAGGAAAATACTTTCTGGTCCCCACTCTGGAATAATATACTCAATCTAGAACATGGATTTTTTTTTTTTTAAGATTGGACTTCTTCCACGCCACAACCATTGCAAAAATTGCCAAATATCATTATATGAATTTTAAAAAGAAATCTATAAAGTTGCATTGTTATTTTTCATTATTTGGAAGCAATGTGACTTATTGGGGGAAAAGTACAGGAAAATACCATATGAAGATACATTTCTGTCCATTCATTTCCAGTCTGAAATCTATTATCTATGTGGTCTTGATCTTGTGATCCTTACATCATGGTTGCTTCATTTGTAAAATAAGAATAATTTCACAGTGTTATTATGAGGCCACAATGGAAAATTAGTTTAAGGTGGAATCAGTATATCTTATGAAACAGGAAATGCTCCCTTCCTTCCTCCCTTACCCCCACTCTTTCCTCCCTTCTTCCCTCCCTCCCTTTGTCCCTTCCTCCCTCCCTCCCTCCCTCCCTCCCTCCCTCCCTCCCTCCCTTCCTTCCTTCCTTCCTTCCTTCCTTCCTTCCTTCCTTCCTTCCTTCCTTCCTTCCTTCCTTCCTTCCTTCCTCCTTCCTGAATTATGATGAAAGCTGAAGATTATATTCAGAACTCTGCAGCAGCCCTAACTTTCTAAATAACTTCAAGTTTCTTTTTTTCCTTTACAAAAGCAGGAGGTCATTGCTTCTTATTAATCTTGCTAGAATTATTTAAATAAATTTAGATACATCAAGTAAAGCAATTTGAAATCCCAATTAAAGGTGTTCAGTGAATTCGAAGAAGAATGATGTGATTATGCCTTGGATATATTCAGTCTGATTACAGTGAATTTTCCTTAATCATAATAGTCTTTTTTTTTTTTAACTAACAAAGGAAAATGAGTATATTTCTGAAATATAATGGAATCTTACAAGCGTTTTTAGTGACATTCTTACAACACAATACATAAGTAAAGGGCCAGATGGCAAATCTATTAATAGAAAAACAATCTGTAAAAGAAAGGATAACATAATATTTGAGCTTCAGAAGTAAAAATATCTGCTTTAGAAGTGATTATATATTATGTGTCCAATATTTTTATTTTTCACATATGCCAGACCTATTTAATTTGAATAAATAAGAATGTACTATGAGATATCAGGTTCATGTTTTTTAAGTTTATTTTTATGTTATTATATTTATGAAATTTTAATCTAAAATGTCCCAATCTATTGTTTCTATACACATTAATCCCCATGACAGGGCTTTGCAAAAATCCAGGTCTTTTTTTTTTTTTTTTTAACAGTGTAAATAAACAGACGTATAACTCTCACAGTATTGATTTCAGTGTCTTCTTAGAAAGCAGGTCACAGTAAGAAGCATCTGATGTGCTTTATAAATTCACCCTTTAGCCAGTCTATTTGTAAAGGATGGATGTATAATTAAAAGGAAAGACATAACTTTAGTGAAAAGATTACCAGACTTGAATTCGGAAAACTCAAGTTTGATTCCTGCCATTACCACTTATTAGCTCTGACCCTGGGCCATTTCCTTAACCTTCATGAAGCACAATTTCAGTGACTGGATAAAGAGAACTATAATAGCTTATATCAAATGATCTAAGTAAAAATCAACAAATAAGAGATAGTGCCTGGCACATAGGCGATACACAGTTAAGTACTTGATAATTCGACCTAAAGTTGACTCAAAGACCTAGATTGTAACCACAATAATGTTTCCAAATCTTTGTATAGTTTGGCAGATATTTGCCTTATGTGGGTTTATTAGTTTCTAGGGCTGCTATAGCAAAATACCATAGACTGGGCGACTTAAACTACAAAAAAATTATTTCCTCACAGTTTGGAGTCAAGTCCAAGATCAAAGGCTGATAGGTTTGGTTTCTCCTAAGGTCTTTCTCCTAGGCTCAGTGTGTCCTCGTATGGCCTTTTGATTCTGTGCCAACGCATCTCTGTTGTCTCTTCTTTTGCTTCTGAGTACCTGAGTCATATTGCGTTGGGGCCCACCCATTCGACCTCATTTAACCTTAATTACTTCTGTAAAGGTCCTATTTCCAAATACAGTCATGTTCCGGAATATACTAGAGGTTAGGACTTCAACATATGCATTTTGAGGGAACACAATTCAGTCTGTAACAGTGAGACTTAAATGTTTCCGTAAAACTAAGGTCTTGGTTTTTTTTACGTATTCACTCTTCTTATCTACACGAAGATTCAGAAAGCTTTTCTAGCAATAGAGGCCAGGTGAACATTCCTCATGCTGGACCAATGTTTTGAAGAAGCTAAATGATAGGAGAAAAAAAATACAAGCTTTTTCCTTTGGTTCTTGATATCCAGGTGGTAGTTCAGGATGCCATATATTCTGACCAGCAAAAGTAAAAAGATCAAGATAACATTTTAGTGGCTCAAAAGGATGAGTAGACAATTTAGGAGCATCTGTGAATGGATGAAATCCTACCAGTGGAATTCAACTACTATTCCCTTGCTAGACACTGTGAATAAGTAGACTGCCCAAATGACAATAGCAGCATCCTCCTTCTGGACGAGAAAATATGTTTTGGTTAAAAGCAACAATAGAGGTTAATAAGAAGAGAAGTTGGGTAGTAGGAATCAGAAAAGTGGGTCGGGCACGGTGGCTCACACCTGTAATCCCAGCACTTTGGGAGGCCGAGGCAAGCGGATCATGAGGTCAGGAGATCAAGACCATCCTGGCTAACATGGTAAAACCACGTGTCTACTAAAAATAAAAAATTAGCCGGGAGTGGTGGCGCACCTGTAGTTCCAGCTGCTTGGAAGGCTGAGGCAGGAGAATTGTTTGAACCCGGGAGGCGGAGGCTGCAGTAAGCCAAGATTGTGCCACTGCACTCCAGCCTGTGCAACAGAGCGAGACTTTGTCTCAAAAATATATATATATAAAAAAAGAAAAGTGAAAAGTGTCCTTTCTCTCTTACTTTCCTGGCATTAATTTTCCTTGAATAACAAAATGTTACTGCCATGTCCTGCCCGTATATTGCTAGTACTGTTTATTTCAGAGCTGATTATTTGGCAATTCATAGGACCTATAGGTTTATATACTATACATCAAAAGAATGTGTTAGTATGGTGCCCTGCAAGAAATATGGAATCAGCCACCTTGCAGTTGGCCAAAAATATTTTATTTATAAAAATATGTCTGCAAGATAAAATTACGCATTCAAACTTCATTGGGCTAGTCTCCGCCACTTTCTTCATCTCTACTCTTAGATAACAAAACAAAACAAAAATCAAAATAAAATAAACCTATTTTTAATTATATATTTTTACAGAAGGATAAAGAGAGAGCATAGCACATTTAATTAAATGTATTGTGTATCAAATTTCAAGAACAAGCTGGCTTAATACTTACCTTCACATTCTAACTATATATATATAGAAAGAGAGAGAGAGGCTATACATACTGTGAAATAGTTTTGAAAAGTAAAATTAGCATTTTCTAGTATAATATGTATATATAGTTCTAACTATATCTGTAATTATATATATATATATCTAACTATATATCTAACTATATATATCTAACTATATATTATATATAGTTAGATCAGATGCCACAACAAAATATGTTGTATAAGTTTTCTTGCCAGTAGGTGTTAGCAGTCAAGCAAAATAGCATTCATGTAATACACTTGTACCATATACATTATTTTTTTCATTCATTCGTTACTGGATACATATCATAATTTATTCATCAACTCGACAACAATAGAAATATTATTTTGTGCTAGGCACTCTATGAGGCATTGGGTAGAAAACATGAAGCTATAAAGTTTCTGCTTCAAGCCAGTCACAATCTAGTGCTACTGAAGTTACCTACCAAATCCTTTCTACTTGCTGGGGAGAAAAACAAAATACACTTTCACTTGGTGCACTGTGGGCATACAAATACTTCCAATGATGCATTCTTTGTTATTGTTGGTGATGGAGCTATAATGTAGCTTGATGGGAGTTGACTGACCTTGTGTATAGAAACTGAAAAGTGTCACAGGATGACTATGGACTATTTCTCAGTTGCTAGTCTAGCACCCTATATCAGGTGCCTATGTTGCTCATGTTGGGATGTTAGCACCTATGAAAACCTGGACAAGGATTACATTGAGTTAAGCACTTAGTGTTTCTTTGAGCTAAATAAGAGAGGGTGGAGGCATATGTAAAGGAGGTTTGTTTAATGATACCTATATTCATTGAAAATGTAATTTGAAATATATATGTATATTTTTAAGGAAGAATAATTAACTATGGAAGGATTAGTAATTATCAGTAATGGACATTTAGAATAAAAATGTTAATAAATTTATGTAATATTTAACTTCTCTCCTGGGAATAAAATACTTTTTGAAGAACTTTTAGGGTAGAAATATTCGCACTATAAACAGAATGTTGAAAGCTGTGTAAACAGTGTTCATTTAACCCTACATGATTATGCAATTGTCATATACATGCAGCAGCATATTTTAGGCTATAAATATTATGAAATAGTTTTGAAAAATAAAATTAGCATTTTCTAGTATAATATTAAGTTAGAGCTGAAAAGGAAGAAAGGAATGGTTTATTTACTCAGAAGAATTGTAATGTGTAGATTCTAAATATTTCAGTTTTCTTTATATTGTGGCTAAAAGAAGTTAAATGCAAAATTAAAATATTCATACTATATATTCTCATAAACCACATCATAACACTATTTTAAGGTTTTTTTAACAATAGAAATTTTGGTGAGTTTGGGGGAGAATATATTCCTCACCAATAGTTTAAAAGTAGATTTCATATATGGCCCTATATTTTAAAATGCAATTAGTGTGTCTTTATAAACATTTAACAAAATCATTGGGTTAGACGACATGGTTTTGCATTTAAAGCAGAAAGGATCTTTGGGAACAATATAATTCAATCTTTGCATTCTGTGGATGATGAAACCAAGGCATAGAAAATTTATATAAGTTGTCACATAGCTATTTAGTGTCAAGGTTGGAACCAAATTTCTGAATTGTTTTACATAATGATTTTTTACCTCTCTTGGTTATGATTGATATATTTTCAAGTAACAGAAGCCTTGTCAAAGAAAGGGAGGAAAATCTTACCCAGTTCAAGTAAAAGGAGTACAGTGGAACCTGGAGTATGTGCACAGTATTCCCTCTTTCACC
Organism: Macaca thibetana thibetana; assembly: GCF_024542745.1. Lineage (NCBI taxonomy): Eukaryota > Metazoa > Chordata > Mammalia > Primates > Cercopithecidae > Macaca > Macaca thibetana. Next base: position 79,053,011 of record NC_065579.1, read on the forward strand.
CACCCTCATCTACATTTTCTCTGACTGTCTGCTCCTTTTTTGTACACAGTTTCCGTCAAAAGGCTCATAGTTTCTAAACCCTGAGCAAGGTGGTTACGTGGTTGAGCATGGCAAAGGACCCCCCAGCCTATCACATATAGATATTTGAGAGAGAGAAGTCAGGGATAGTTGAAGTTCAACGTCAGGAAATCTTGGCCTAAGACTTGACCCCATTTTTCAGGAATTAGACCTCCATGTAGTCATCATTCTATATCTTAAGCTATCTCAAACCATAAGAGGTAGTGAGCAGGACTAAATACTTTTGCGTGTGCCAAGGGACAATCTTCCACCAGCTGAAGCAGATATCCCAGAGACAGTAGGCTTCACCCCTTTTATGCAGGCTTGTCTTTGAATGTATTTTTAAAAATACAATCCTTCCAGAGTAGCATATTTTTTCTAAACATTTTAGACAACCCCAACCTCAGTATGTTCAAAATGTAGTTAACAATGCAGAGGAACACTTCTCATTTGGTTTGGTTTAGGCATTGTCTTTTTTTTTTTTTTTTTTTGCCAACTTCACTGGAAATCCAAAAATAGATAATTTCTGAAATTAAGTGTCTTTATTTCTAAATGAAGAGCTCTAAGATGGCCAGTGACAGATGGTGCCAGGGACCAAATTTGACAACATTGAACAGGTGTTTCTACTTCAGGTCAAACCATTGCAGGCAGACAATGGAAGAGGGAGCTAAATCACATATTGGGCTCTATTCCTTCAGGGCTGTGGGTGAGTAATCAACTCTAGCCAAAAATAGTGTATGATTATACCCTGTTGCTTCATTACAGGCCATCAGCTATAGACAAATTCATGTTCTATATTGATTATAAAAGGGGTCAAAACATATTACCAAATATACTCAGAAGAGACACAACTGGCCATTCTAGCATATTCTTTTTGACTTAGATCTAAAACACTAGGTTTCATGAACATTAAACAGTCAAATAGTTATTGTACTTACCTTTACAGAAGGAATTTTTGAGGTAATTTTGACTATCCCACTAAAGGAGGATTAGCACATTAACAACAACAACAACAACAACAACAACAACAAGACAAAGAAAATGTGGATTCCCACATCCCTTTCTTCTGCTTGTGGAAGCATCACTCATAGAACCACTTTTGCAATGATCCTGAACCTGGCCTCACAATCCCTCCCTAGACAGCTGTTCTTTCCCAGTTAATTGGAGGTAGCACTCAAGAAGGGAATTTTTGGCCATCCCGCTGGTAAACTGAACTTCCTTAGATGTTCACAGACCTTGTCCTACTTCTCTCCATATCCCAATTCCAATGTTTTACTTTCAAAAAAGTGACAACCAATATGTTGTTGTAGATGGATAAGTGGCCAGAAATCTTAAAAATAGTTTTTCACAAGCAAGTAATTCTCAAAAAAATATGCAAATAGCCAGAATCATACAGAAATAGGTTCAACTTGACTTGTAATTAAAGCATGTGTTTTTGGCAAATTATTTTTGGGTACCTTGGTAAATATTGCTTAAAAAGAAATAATTGTTGGTGAGAGTGAAGGGAAGCAAAACCATATATAGCTAGTAAGACTATAACTTATTAGCTCCTCTAAAGGGAAAATAGCTTATCAAAAATCATAAAAATGAATGATTTGACCTGGGAATTCCACCTGTGGAAATTTATTTCATGAAAATAGATATTTTTGCAGAGATTTTGCTACAAGCATGTTTATTGCATATAATATTGAAAAATTAGAAATTAAAGAGTTTAAAATTATTGTAATTAACAAATTAACAATTAACAATTGTTATATGACCAACAGTCAGGGATTGGTTAAATAATATTTATGCCTGTCTATATAGTAGTATTTATATTATATATATGTATATTTAACAGTATATGGTGATTTAAATTATATAAAATTGTATTTATCAACATAGACAAATGTTTATTATATACTGATAAGCAAATGAAAAGAGATTGCAAAGAAGCATTTATGATGTGGTTTTACTTTGTTAGTGTATGTATGTATGTTCATAAACCCAAGTAAAAGGGTCTAGACACCCCAACAAGTTAACATTAACTATTTCTTGACAGATAAAATAATGGGACTTTTTTTTTCCTTTGCCTACATGTTTTTCTCTGTAATGATCACGAATTGCTTTAGTAATAAAAGGTAATTTTTTAATATTTAGAAACTTGCTGTCCAGGGAAGTTTTTTTTTATTTGTTTCCCTCAAAAAACTTTTATTAATTTTTATTTATTTAAAAAGTTATACAGAATACTGAAAGAAGATATAAAAATGAACAAGTACTATTCCCATCTACAGAATGCCACTCTTAACATTTTGCAGTAGGTACATTCATTTATTTACAGATTTTTTTCTTGTTTATTGAGGGATATTTTACATACAGTAAAATCTACCATTTTAAGGTGATGTGTGTATGATATATGATGAATGTGACAACCACTACAATCAAGATACAGAATATTTCCATCACCCTCAAAATTGCCTCCTCACCTTTGTAATTAAATCACTCTCCCCAACCGCTCTCTAACAATCACTGATCTGATTTCTGTTCTTAGGGTTTCAACTTTTCAAGAATGTCATGAACATGGAATTATACAGGAAGCAGCTTTCTTAATCTGGCTTCTTTCATTTAGCATGATGCTTTTGAGATTCATCCATGTTTCCCTTTTAATTGCTGAGTTATAGTCTATTATATTTTATATATTATTCTATAGTAAGCAAGCATTCAAAATCATTCAATTGATTATTCTTTTCAAGAATAGCTATTTCTGCATGTAAACATTAAACTTCCCCTCCCCCACATGGGTGGGGGTGAGGATTTGAAGAGTACATCTTAAATGTCATTCACACATTCTTTGCTCCTTTTCCGTTTCTCATTCCCCATTTTTCCTTAATATCTTCCCTCCTTTCTACTAAAACACTGAGAGGAAAATAATAACAAAAGTCTGATATGAGTGGTTGTTATAGAAGACAACTGAGTCATTTCTGTTTTACTTAGGTTCTCAATGTTAGTTTATTTAATCATAAAAGCAATGTATGCTGTTCATTACACCAAAAATTGGAAGAAGATTTTTAAAGGACTAGAGAAAAATGGCATTATTGTGGCATACTTAAATTCTATATCTGTTTCTATTTTTGGCACATTGTTTTAAAATCATGCTATATATGCAATTATGTTTTATTTTTCCTAATAGGAGGGCTTCCCAAATATTTTCTCGGGGCTCTCCTTTCTTTAAGAATTGCTGGGCAGGGCACAGTGGCTCACACCTGTAATCCCAGCCTTTTGGGAGGCTGAGGCGGGAGTATCATTTGGGGTCAGGAATTTGAGACCAGCCTGGCCAACATGGTGAAAGCCCGTATCTACTAACAATACAAAAATTAGCCATGCATGGTAGTGCACGCCTGTAATCCCAGCTACTTGGGAGTCTGAGGCAGGAGAATGACTTCAACTTGGGAGGTGGAGGTTGTGGTGAGTCAAGATTGCACCATTGCAATCCAGCGTGGGCGGCAGAGCGAGACTGTGTTTCAAAAAATAAAAATAAAAATAGTTGTTGTGCCTAGCCTGCATCTATCTCATTCATTCTCTCATTTAGCAATACTCTTGAAAACCTGCTAAGTGCAAGGTGTACAATGATAGAGAAGTTAAGCACAATCCCTGTCCTCAGCGAGTGGGTGCTGCCTTGCTTACTCCACTGCAAAAGTCAATAAGCAACATAAGCAGTAACTGGGGTGTGAAGTATGGGTGTTAACTAAAGTCACACAATGAGCAGTGACTGCCTGTATTGAATATGACCTTTAGTCATATTCTCTTTATTATCTCTATGTTCTCTAATTACTTTTCCTCTCTCATGAAAAACTAATAGAATTAGCAAATCATGATTATTGCTTTCGTATCAGGTAGATCATACTAACATGACTAAAATGAATAAGATCTTTACAAAAAAAAATCAATTTAAAGAGTTAAAATAAAAAGAAACTCGGTATATTGTCAAGTTCGTCCGTTCCATCATACTTATCTATTGTGTACTTACCACAGAACAGAGAAGAATCTTTACATTAAATATGTCTCAAATGACACGGTCTATTTTCAAAACATTTAATGACAGGGGCAGGACAAGGGCTGATCTTTCATAAGGAGACCCCCATAAGGTTACATGTAAATTTTTCAGTTGCTATATCTGGGAGATCTGGCTGGTACCTCCAGGCAGAGACCAAGATGACTAGTATACCGGGAGCTGTCAGGAGGTTCACGACAGTGGCTATTTTCTAAACAGTGTGACAGTATTTCAACATTTTAATGACTGGTGTGACAGGCTCAACACTGGAAAAAAGATATGTTACAGTACTTCAGGTGATTTCTGCTTTAGGGAAAGGCATAATGGTCATGACAACTCTTCTTTGAAAAGAAGAACCTTGTGTGTGGTAGATCCTCTATTAATCCAAAAAAGTAGAAAGTTAAAATCCACTTAGTAAAGAATCAGACAGTGAGGAATTCCATGAATAGACAATTGAAATAAAATATAGACATTATAGCAATGCTGGTAGAGATAGAGAAAAACAGGAGAAATAGAAAAGAGGGGGGGGAAAGGCCAGTAGAAAAATCTTCTGGGCTTGATAGAAATCTGAAATATCTGCTTATTTTAAAAGAAAAAAAACAAAAACAGGAAAAAGAGTCATCTTATCATAGCCACATTGGCAAAATGGCACAATATGAACTTTTACTGTGCATGATAATATTTTTAATAGCTTGCTTCCCTCTTTTAGCTTTCCTTATTGGAAAAGGCTGGATTTGGAGGTGTTCTTCTGTATATTGATCCTTGTGATTTGCCAAAGACTGTGAATCCTAGCCATGATACCTTCATGGTGTCACTGAATCCGGGAGGAGACCCTTCTACGCCTGGTTACCCAAGTGTTGGTAAGTTTGTTGTTCATCATTATTATACTTGTAAGTTAGCATTACAAGTTTGCAATTTATAAGTAAATGCTACCTATCGGGAATAGTGATGTCAAATAATTCTTATCATCCCATCTTATTTTTTAAAAAAGCAATTTATTTTTCATATTCTCAAAATTATAGACTATCAATTTGTTGGTATAAATTGGATTTATACTATAATGTATTTTTATCTCAACAAATTACAGTATGAACAGATAGAAATGTATTTTATGTTTTATTGTGGATTGACTGATAAGACAAATTAACACCAGGAGTGGTAGGCACTCCAGGTAAGCCAATGGTGTGTACAAATACCCAGGAGCATGAAATGTCTGCTGCTTTGGTGCAGCTGTAATAACTTTCAGTCCTGGGTCTAGAGGTACCCATGATCAAGTTAGGTGAGTAAAGTAGTAAGAAAAGATGCTAGAGAAGAATGGATTTAATATGCTTTTCTGGCTGTCTTAAGAGAAGGGATCTCATTGTTTTGGCCATCACTGGAAGTATAGAGATGGCTACTTTGCAGCAAATATCTTTCTTTTTGCTAGATAGCTGTGTTCATGCTAGTAGGGATCATGTGGAAGAGAGAAAACAACTGTGATTTTGGCAGATGCTCACCGCATCATTGAATTTCTGTCCAATGTGTCATTGACGAATATTCTGTTCATTCAACTTGGCTGAGAAAAAAGCTCTTTGAATCTTCTTCCAGGGTGATACTGACCCATTAACCATGACCCTTCAGTCAATAATTAAACTGATCCAAAAAGTATGTAATTATTAATGTGTTCTGCCAATATTTTTCCCCCAAAAGGATCACAAAAGAATTTACTAGTTCTCTTACTCAAATCCAGCTGCCTATTCTCTCATTGTTAACTTTACCAATTAATTAGCACCTTTTTCCAAGAAGGAAGCAAATTGAATCACATATGAGAATTATAACCTATGAATTTTGTTGCATCTACTGATTATTGATTTTTCTTCTATATGCTACAAAAGTATTCCTTTAATAATCCATGTAAAATTACTCCGAGATCTCACTGATCTGTACTTTGTGCAGTCCCATGTCTTAGCATTACAATTTTAAATTAGAATTAGTAGGCATCTATCTACAATTTCTAGACATCACCCAAAACACCAGTCAGCTCTCTCATTTGCAAATACACTCACTGTTCTGCATTGTAACTGCTCGGCTTCAGGAAGCTGCGTTTGGCAGTTAACTCACTGTGGCAAGTCAATGGGCTGCAGTGCTACCAGAGAGAGGCTCTGTATGAGTGCTCTATCTTAAGCTGATAAGTTGTTCAGTTGGCACCATTACTCAGCATTTTCTTGCCCCCGGTCATTTCATAAATGCAGAATTCAGTCATGGGTAGCAAGTGTTGGTCAGAGTTGTAAGAAGTTTCAACATGCTTTTTTTCTACTTTTTATTCTAAAATAATCTAAACTTCCTAAAATGGTTGCAAGTTTAGTATGTATAGAATCTCTGAAATGGTTTTATTCTGCCATCACCTTAACAAATAGCGTCTGGCTTCTTTTTATCCATGCTAATGTTCTTATCAAACAGCAGCACCCTTACTTTCTTCTCGTAAACATACTTTTTCATTCTTTACATGACAAGGTTGCAATTTTCCAAATTTTTCTGTTCTACTTCTCTTTTAATTAAAAATTCCATTTAAAAACATTTTTCACTTCTTTCATTTTACTGTAAACAGTCAAAAGAAGCCACGTAGCACCTTGAACACTTGGCTGCTTAGATATATTCTTCTGCCAGATAACTTAGTTTATTGTTTTTAAATTCTACCTTCCATAAAGCCCTAGGTCATGGACACAATTCAGTCAAATCCGTTGTCACTTTGTAACAACGATGTGCTTTATTTACTTCAGTTTCCAGTACATTGTTCCTCATTTCTGCCTGAGACTTTATCAGAATGGCCGTTACTGTCCATCTTTCTATTAACATTCTGGTCATGACCATTTAAGTAATATCTAGGAAGATACAGGCTTCCCTACAGCTCTTGTCTTTTTTTTAAAGACCTCACCAGAATTGCTGTTAATAATCCTAGATTTGCTTACAACGATTTAGGCTTTTTCTGGCCTGTTCCTTTTAAGTTCTTCCAGCCTCTACCCATTATCCATTTCCAAAGCTGCTTCCATGTTTCTAGGAATTTGTTATAGCAAAAACCACACTTCTGGTTTCAATTTTCTTAGTCCATTCTGTGTTGCTATCATGGAGTACCTGAAACTGAGTAATTTTTTAAAAGCAGATATTTGTTTCTTACAGTTCAGGAGGCTGGTCCATCCAAGGTCAAGGGGCTCACATCTGGCAAGGGCTTTAATCAGTTCATCCGGTGGTGGAAGGCAGAATGGTGAGAGAGTGAGCATCCATGAGAGCAAGAAAGGGCCAAACTCATTTTATAGCATGCCCCTCAAAATAACGAGCCTACTCTCATGATAACAACATTAATACATGCGTGAGAACACTTTATGATCCAATCGCCTCTAAAAGCTCGCACCTTTCAACATGGTTGAACATGTGTTTCATGTGTTTCCAACACATGACCTGTGGGGTCCACATCCAAATCATAGGAAATGGTTATTAGAGGGACTAATCTAAAACTAACTTTTTTCAATTTAAGAACTTTGTTTTATTCACCAATTTAAGGGTGATAAGCTGTAAAGAAGTAATTAGAACAACCCAAAATACAAGGAGGTAGTTTTTAACTTTGTTTGTTTGGTTTTTAATATAAACAAAGTAAACACAGTCATTTAATGAACATTCCATATGCCTCATCCAGCTTTATTGACTGTCTACCTTTCTGTCATTTTTGTTTTTTATCTGTACATTCCTTCACATCCCCACAACATCAGTATTTTTCAAGGTAAAATTTACATAAATTAAAATCCAGCACGCATACATGTAGGAGAAATTCAATGATGGGTAACTCAGGGTTGTTAGAACTTAGCTCTTATATAATATCTTAAGAAAATATAAAGATATTTAGAATAAATATATAGAGAAGTAACAAGACAAAGGAAAAGAGATTTAGCCTTTCAGGGGTAGCGAACTATAGGAAGAAAAATATATGGGTGGAAATTAATAAAGATAAAAGTTTTGTTTGAGTGAGGTTTGTTACGTAGTTCCTTTTCCTCTGCCCCTCTGGGTTAATAAGAGTCTCCATTAAAAGTCTAACCCTGACTTTTTGTAAATTGCAGGGGAGGCAGAGAAGGTTTTGTAAGGCACTGGGAGCATCTTCTGTTTCTCAGTTATCTTCAGCTCAAAGTAATCTTTATGCTAAAGTGGCATATTTGCAGGTGGCATATTCTGACCCCCTATGACTGGTTTCACCAACTTGCTATAAGTATTTCAACTACACTAAACTATGATCCAAACAAATCTGATTTCCTAGGACCATATATTTCTGGAATTCTAAGAGACTTCAGTGTTTATATAGCAAATATCAATTCTCAATTTAGAAGCACAAGAATCCTGCATTTTAGCCAAAGACTCAGGTAAATGGAGCATACAAACTGATATTTACATATCTAGTCATAATTATAATCCCAGTGATAGGTTGCAGTTGGAGTTGTATTTGGCCTAAAATCATAAATCAGCTACATGGGGTAAGACCCAAAACAAACAGAAAATCAGAAAGATACGAGGTAAGCATAAAAAATAAGAAAGTAAGAAATATGTATCTTTAAGGAGTATTCCATTTGGTCTATGTTGAAACATGGAAAAGAAAACCCTTTCCGAATTTCTAAGAGGTAAGATTGTCTGAAATCTGAAGAACTGAAAATAGTGTTAGGAATAACAAATCCTTTCTTCCATATACTTTCTTTAATAATTCATCTTCTGAATTCTGTATTGGCTACAGTGTTGATTTTAATTTTACTAACACCTCCAGGTAACTGGTAATCTGTTTACTACCAGTTAATTGTTTGTCTTGACTTAGACTTGAATTTCATTATATACCACTTTCAGAAATCCATCCTGATTTAAAGCTTTGTATCTATGTCCCTCTCTCTGGTTTTCTGCTACAATCTTTTTTTTTTTTTTTTTTTTTCCTTTTTATTTGTTTTAAATTCTGGAGAGAAAAGTCTTTTCAGTGGTTCTATTCTACTGAAATGTATCAAATGAAACAGTTTATTTAATATTCCCAGCGTTACAATTCAGTGGATCTCTGTGTTGTTTATCTACTGTCTGTTCAACATCACCCCTGCCAAACAAAACTATTCAAAGAATAAAGAGTATCACTGTAATTTGTGACAAGTCATCACCAGGTGTTCCTGGTCCAGTTACCTGGACAAATATCGAAAGACTGACTTGAGTTGGCACTAAATCAACTGAGACAATGTTGAACCATTTCCTGACTAGAATGGCAGAAAATATAAGTATGCGCCTAGTTGTCAAAGCAAAGTGTTAGATATTCACAGCATGAAATGCCTTGTCACTTGGTTGGGGAAAATAGTGTCTGAATTCTTACTATTTCACTGTAAGTGCCTGGTGGTTCTCGTACGTGCTGTGCAGGCTTCAGATTTACATGTAATATTATTCAACTTGATTCTTAGAACCACTTGTGGAGTGGCTCATTGTTAAGCAGCAAAATTTTTCTGAAAGTTTATTCATAACGTATTGAAGAGATTGTTTAAATTCAAACTGTTCCTTTAGAAAGTCTAAATTTTGTTTTGAAAAATAATTTGGGTGACATAAGTTCTCTTGCCTCCCCAGAGGGAAATTTACAATTGATTGTTTGAATGTCTAGGATTATAGTCTACAGAGAACATTTTTGAGTGGTTATTGTTCATAAAAAAATCAGTGTGCCATATACTAAATTCATCATTTAGAATGTTTTTTACTTATTATTGTATTGGGAGCACTCTACTTTAAATTAAACACGTACTCAATGAATAGAGACAATCAGTTTGTTTTGTTTAAGAACTAAAGTTTCCACAAAAATCTATGATGAATTCTGAGAATGATAAAATCACTGCAAAAAAAAAAAAAGATTTACCAATATTTCTCTCGTAATGAATATAGAAGCTATTGAAACAACAATATGATTAGTTTAAAAATTGTGTAGCACTTTTTATTTTTTACCTTGTGTGGCTGCTTCAACAAGACAGCAGTAGCTGGCTTCATTTTGCAGATGCCTTTGGTCTCAGCTACTTGGGAGGCTGAGGTGGGAGGATCACTTGAGCCTTGAAGGTTGAACTGTAGTGAGTCATGATCACATTACTTCACCCCAGCCTTGGTTACAGACCTAGACTCTTTCTTAAGAAAAAAATGAAATCATATCAAGTATCTCATCAGACCACAATGGAATAAAACTAGAAATCAGTAACAAGAGGAATTTTGGAAGCTATAAAAATACATGGAAATTAACAACATGCTCTTCAATGACCATCAGGTTAAGGAGGGAAAAAATATTAAAACAAATGAAAATTGAAACACAACATACCAAAATCTATGAGATTCAGCAAAAGCAGTGCTAAGAGGAAATTTCATAGCAAAAACACCTATATCAAAAAAAATACAAAGATTTCAAGTAAGCAATCTAATGATCCATCTCAATGAACTAAAAAAGCAAGAACAAGACAAATCTATACTTAATAGAATGAAATAAATAATAAATATCAGAGTAGATCTAAAGGAACTAGAGTTGAAAAAATACAAAACAACAATAAACAGAAAGTTGGCTTTTTGAAAAGATAAACAAAATAGATAAACCACTAATTAGAACAACAAAGAAAAATGAGAGAAGACCCAAATAAACAACATCAGAAATGAAAAAAGACATTACAACTGAAACCACATAAATACAAAAGATCAGGGGGGCTATTAGGAACAACTATACACTAACAATCTGGAATCCCGAGAGAAAATGGATAAATTTTGGTCACATACAATCTACAAAGATTGAATCAGGAAGAAATAGAAAACCTTGACATACCAATAACAAGTAATAAAATTGAATCAGTAATAAAAAGTCTTCCAACAACAACAAAAAAACCTGGGGTGGGATGGCTTCACTGCTGAATTCTACTAACCTTTCACAGAAGAATTAACACCAGTTCTCCTCAAACTAGTCCAAAAAATTGAAGAGGAAGAAATTTTCTGTATCTCATTCATCATGCCAGCCTTACCTTTATACCAAAACCAGGCAAGAATGCAACAAGAACAAAATTACAGATCGATATCCCTGGTGAACATAGACACAAAAAATCCTCAACCGAATACTAGCAAACCAAATTCAACAGTACATCAGAAAGATGATACAACATATGCAAATCAATAAACATTGATAGAATGAAAGACAAAAACATGACTGCCTCAATGGATACAGAAAGCATTTGGTAAATTCAACACTCCTCATGATAAAAATTCTGAACAAACTCGGTTAAAAAGGAACATACCTCAATATAATAAAGACTGTATGTGACAAATCCATACTTAATACCACATGAAATGGGGAAAAGCTAACAGCCTTTCTTGTAAGAACTGGAAAAAGACATGGACGTCCACTTTCACCACTCCTATTCAACATAGTACCGGAAGTCCTAGCCAGAGCAGTCAGGCAAAAGAAAGAAATAAAAAGACATCCAAATTGGAAACAAGAAGTCAAATTGTCCCTCTTCACAGATGACATGTTCTTATGGCTAATAAAACTCAAAAATCTTAGATCTGATAAATTCAGTAGAGTTGCAGGATACAAAATCAACATACAAAATCAGTAGCCTTTCTATAAACAAGTAACAAACGAGCTGAGGTAATATCAAAAAGGCAATCCCATTTATGATAGCTTCGAAAAATACCTAAGAATAAATTTAACCCAGGAAATTAAAGACCTCAACAAAGAAAACTACAAAATACTGATGAAAGAAACTGAAGAGAACACAAACAAATAGAAAGACATCTCGTGCTCTGGACCAGAATAATTAGTATTCTTAAAATGACCAAACTGCCCTAATCAATCTACAGATTCAATGCAATTCCTATAAATGTCATTTTTTAAATAGAATTAGAAAAAACAGTTACAACATTTGAAGGGAACCAAAAAAGAGCCCAAATAGCCAACGCAATCCTGAACAAAAAGAAGAAACCTGGAGACATTACAGTACGTGATTTCAAAGTCTATTACAAGCATATAGTAAACAAAACAATATGGTATTGTTATAAAAACAGACACACTGCAGTTCAACCTTGAAGGCATGAGTGATCCTCCCACCTCAGCCTCCCAAGTACCTGAGACCAAAGGGATTTGCCACCTTGGCTGGCTAATATTTTTATTATTTGTAGAGACAAGGTCTCACTATGTTGCCCAGACTAGTCTCAAACTCCTGGACTCTAGCAATCCTCCCACTTGGCCTCCCCAAATGCTGAGATTGTAGGTGTGAGTCACCATACGTGGCTATAATTTTGATTTTTCTCAATTTGTTGAGACTTGTTTTGTGCCTTAACATTTAGTCTGTAATGGAAAATTTTCAAAATGCTAATGAGAAAAATGTGTTTTCTGTAGCTGTTGGCTGAAATGTTCTGTCAATGTCTGTTAGGTCCACTTGTTTTAAAGAGCAGTTTAAATTCAATGTTTGTTCATTTTCTGTCTAGATTATCTGTTTGCTGAGAGTGAGGTGTTGAAGTCCCCAACTATTATTGTACTGGGGTCTATTTCTCCCTTTAGATCTAATGATACATGCTTTATGTAGCTGGGCATTCTGGTATTGGGTGCATGTATGTTTACAATTGTTACATTTTCTTGACCCCTTTATCAATATGTAATAATATATCCCTTTACTTTCATTCTATATATGTCTTTACCCCAGGCAGTGGGCATGGTGTGGACAATGGCAGTAGCAGTGGCAGGATAAACCTCTCTTTGTGCTGGTACTGGTGGTAGCTGCAATGGACCAGTCCTCTGGTCTGCAGATGTGTACAGGTAGATGTCAGCTGTGGTGGTGGCGGCAAGTTGGGTGAATCTGATCTCAGATCACCAAGAGGAGTTCTGACCAATCTCTCTTCATCCCTCCAGTGCCCACCACACCTCTACCCACAGCCTCTGGTATCTATCATTCTACTCTCTATCTCCATGATATAAACTATTTTTTAGCTTCCACATATGAGTAAGAACATGCATCTTTGTATTTCTATGCCTAGTTTATTTCACATAACATACTGACCTCCAGTTCCACCCATCAAAGGTGAATGGGGCAGCAGCAGCTGTGTTGCAGCCCTATTTCTGGTGAAGGTGGGGCTTCTTTTAGTAATAGTAGCTACAGGTAGGTGGCTAGGGCGCATGTGCTTTGGCCCCAGGTGGTGGCTGTAAGCAAGATAGCTTATCTTCAAGGTGCTTGGATAAATAAAATGTGGTATATATGCACAATGGAATACTATTCAGCCATCAAAGAAATGAAATCATGTCATTTTGTAGCAACATGGGTTATTTATCCTTTCATTTTACATAAAATGCAGCATACTATAAATTTGCATTCATACTTTGTTGGAGGTTTTTTTCCCCCCACTTGAAAGTTATTCTATAAATCACTCCATATCAATTCTTAGAGAATGACAATGATCACATTCTCCAGAAGCAGGTACTGAGAGAGAGTTTGGTTTGCAAGGGTTTTATTAGTGATCAACACCTGTGGAAAACAGGGAGCACAAGCAGGATTGGACAAAGGGAGAAATGGAACTCCCTTTGTGTTCCACTTTGTGTTACTGGAACAGTCAAACCACACCTGAAGATACGACCTATCTGACTTGTTCATTGGTGGTCCAAATGGCCCAGTGTCTATGCCCCTTCTGCAATAAGTCATCGGAAGTGTGCCTTCCCTAGAATGGCGTGCCATTGTGTGAAGACTGGATGACTAAGGCAAACCCTGAAAATCTTAACAGCTGGAGGCTGTCTGCTGACAGAACTCACAGCAGGTGAGACAACAGGCTCTCTCCTGACAGGGTGGGACATCACAGTGGAACATCTGGACAAAATCTCACCAAATCTACCACGGAAATTTGACTTTAATTCCATTCTTAGTCATGAGTTAGAAAGGCTAGAGCTGTGCTGTCCAATACGGTAGCCGCTAGCCATCTATGGCTGTTTAACTTTAAATTAATTAAAATGAAATAAAATTTAAAATGTAGCCATACTAGTTATATTTCAAGTGTTTAATAGCCAATATGGCCCTACAGAGAATTTCTATCATCAAGCAAAATTCTATTGGAATGACGAGTGCTGCAGAATAAATAAATGTCTAAAACAGTGTGATATTTCACAAAATTTGGTGGTTATAGATCATCCATGAGATAGTATCTGAACGTAATCTTGATAATTGAGAATTGTTTGTATTTTTTCCCAGTTGAAAACTGTATTTACAAAGCAGACTCTAAGAACCACATGTTAGGTATGCTTCATGGATTCTTTTATGGTTTAGTGTTGAACCAAAACATAGATGAGTGCTCCTAAAGTAAACATTTTCTATTTTTAGAATTCTCTGAAGAGTTTTTGAATTTTAAGTATGTAAAAATAAATCTTGTAATGCCACTTTAAAGTGTTACTGCATTTACTTCAAACTACTAGCATTGTAAATTTCAGTACCATACCATTTCATTTGAGAGATGTATCTTGTATGAGAAATTGTGTTGCACTTTTATTTGGCTATCAACAGCCACTCAGTTCTAAATTTTTCAGGGAGAATTAAAAGAATTGAATCACTGGAATATTATGTTTTTTGAGAGCAAATCATCTAAGTGTTAGAGTTGAGGAGTATAAATGTGGACTATTTTTTAAATAAATTCAAAGCAAGGCTTTGGTAGCTCTTTTAAATGTGAAAAGAGCTCTGTCTGCTGGAAACACGTCAGGTAATTAACTTTCTTTCCCTGACACTTGAGTAATGAGCAGTGACACCACCTATATATTTACAAAGATTGTGACTTATATACATGCATACCCCTTCATATGATTATTGAACACCTCACTGCTTCCTTTTGGGTACAGGGACTCCTGAAAGCCTTTCTTAATCTTCTTTCTTCTTTTTTTCCCCTTCCTTTCTCTTTAATTCCTCAGGCCATTATTTGCTAACATTTACAGAAGTATCTGTGGTAAATTTGTTAAGGAAATGGAGAATCCAACTAAGCTACACTACAGATTTCTTTACTATAAAACTATTAGAGCTATTACTATTGTAATGTGTTTTCAAGTCTCTAAAAGCACTATAGTCTGTAAAATCTCCCAAATGTATCTAACCACGGAGTCATTTTTGAGGAATATCTGGAATTACTACTATACAGTCAAACCTACTGTGGGATTGCTGGCCTGAAGCATCTGCCATTCCCCTTCCTGCTACAAATCCTTCTCCACTTTTATGCCCCTACATAGAAATGTATGGTTTGTGTCTCAGCTTTTGCAGATTTTGTAGCTTAAGATATGTAAAAAATAATACAGAAAGTAGGAAAGGGCAGGGCTGATTAGGTCACATGGTGATGGCAACATTTACACCTGCAGGTGCAACTGCTTATGAGTCAGCAGGAAATAAAACAGCCAGCAACAAAAAATAATCTGGTTGATTGTTTAACAATTAAAGTTGTAATTAGATTTATAATTGAATTTTTGGTGTAGTCTAGAGTCTGGAAAATCGGTGTATCCCAACTAATCTTTTCCCCAGCATGATCTGTTCCAGTTCATTGCTAACCATGTTCAAAAATCTGTGTTTTTTAAACACAAATTTGAACAAAACTCTTAAACAGCCTTCTCTAACCAGTCCCTTGGGTGATTTTTCCATTTCAGTGACAGAATAGAAAATGCAATTTTATCTTGGAAAAAAATGATAAAGTGACAGTTTTTATGATAATACAGATATGCACATTTTCAAGCAATAGGCTACAAAGATAATGTGCTTTAGGCAATTATTTCCGGAATACATCTCATTGAAATTTTTCACCTGCTCCACAAACACACTTAAGTTGTTACCGTGGTATCTCTTTGAAAGTCTCTGTCATTTCAAAATTCCAAGAAAACTTTAGTATCATTAGTAAATGTTAAACCGAGTAAGCAGAGCCTAGTTTAATATTCAGTAACCTTATTCAGAGTGATATCTCATGTTCCTGGGATAGCTTTGGCTACAGTAGGGACAACTAGACAAAGTCAAGAAACTCGCATTATAGTAACTGTATAATACACAGACCAACGAAGACTCTTTTGACAGTAAAAGGCGTTGCTCTGAGTAATTATGTAAGACAATAGGCACTTACCAGGTGGTATGGTGGCCCTATTTAGAGTCAGACTAAGATTTCTCAATATTATTTGACCATGGAATCCATGTGAAATTCAGTCAAGAGGTATTCTTGGTTGAGTTGTCTTTCCAAAATTAATATGTTGACTAAACCTTAGTCCCTCAGAGTATGATTGTATGTGGGGAAAGTCTTTAAAGAGGCAATTAAATTGAAATGAGGGCATTGGGGCATTTCCCAATTGACCATGACTGGTGTCCTAATAAAAAGAGATTAGGATACAGACAGATATGGGGGGGACCATATGAAGACACGAAGAAAATATGGTCATCTACAAGGCCAGGAGAGAGGCCTGGAAAGAAATCACCCCTGCCAGTACCTTCATCTTGAACTTATAGCCTCCAGGACTTTGAAGACATAAATTTCTATTGTTTAAGCTTCCCACTCAGTATTCTTTCTATTATGGCAACCCTAGCACACTAATATACAACAAAAAAAGTTTCTTTGACTTTATTATCATATAAAGTACAGGAGAAAGATATACAATTTTCAGCATGCCCTATTTTCACCATCTTCTAAAAGAAAAACAAAGAAATGCTGAGTGTAACAACTATTAGATATTTCACTAGTCTCTGTTCCTGATTAGGTGTAAGTAACCTGTTTTGGTTAATGATTCGATATTCATTTGGACAAGTTAGTATAACGAGTAAGAGCCTAGCAAACTACAATGAGAGTGATGTATGGAAACGCTGCCTAATAATTCAATTCTGTTCTTCTTCTTCACAGAATAAACTAAACTTTTACAGTTTTTATACTAGTAAAGCATATGAATGAGCTTTTAGATACACAAAGCTATGTCAGGAGTGTGGTTCTGGTGTGGAAGACTGAACTGTCATGCCTTAGGAAATCATGGGAATCTGAGAGTGAAGCTACAGGAGGAAGAGATTTATTTTGAAAAGAGAGATGGAGGAGTGAAATCGCTAGTGTTTAGTTGACCCTAAGGGAAGATATGGCCTGAATGAAAATCCCTGTGATGGGAAAAATCTGATCCATTTTAAGCATTGTGATGGTTCATATTCAATTTTAAATTGTTACCTCTTTAGTGAGTGATCTCAAACCTTTTTTAAAAGGCTACTGAAGAAAATGGGTCTATATTAAGATGCCGCAGGGTGGTATAAAAAAGGCCAAGATTTGCATGAGAATAAGGAGATAGGAGTTGGGGACAACCTTGCCATTGGTTCTGCAGTAGATCCCAGTCCCTGTGAGGAAAGTATAAAACATTTAACAGGACCCTAGTTTTATAGCAACAGAGGCATCAGGAAGGTTATCAATTTAGGAGCAGCAGAGAATGAAAAAAATACAAAAACCAAAAACCAAAACAAAAACAAGAAACAAGAACTGAGTTCCAGAACTGATGTGAAGAGTTTAGGAACTCTGGCAAATCCACCCACTAAAGTGTGAGCAGGAGTGCAAGACTTCCTTGAGTTTCCCTGAAGTAAAGTTAGGATTGGTGCTATCCTTTGGCTGGGACTGAGCCTCTTGGGGACCTCTCAAGTCAGGTGAGGTGAAGAAGGAGGTGAGTTCAAGGAAGTGAGTGAGTCATCACCCCAGCTGCAGGACAAGCAATGCTGCACAGAAAGGAGGGAAGGCAGCAAAGTAACAGCGTTGGTGTTGTACAGAGTTGAAGAGTGGTAATTAGAAACAGGGCAGGAGGAGTTTGAAAGTGTTACTGAAACACAGCCTCCAGTGCAGCCTCTGGCAATACAGCAGAACCCTGAAGGAGTGGGGAACAACTGTGGCAGGCACACTGGGCTGGCATGCAGTTCAAAGCCATTCTTCAGCAGACTTGAGGAGGATAAAGTTAAATCTTGGATTTAATATTGCAAATAGTGACAGTCACATCATACATTGACTGGAATCACTAATCAAAAGATAGAGAGCCTGTGTGAAATGAGTAGGTTGGACAGGAGGATCCTGCTTTAGGTATCTTCTAGCTTGGAATTGTTAGGTTCCATTGGCTGAGTGCCATGTGAAAAGTTCCAAAGGTCCTATATTGTTTGTTCTTTCTCTCTTTTTAACTCCACTGTTGTGTGCCAATAATGATTCACAATTTTGGATTTATATCACTGGAAGGGATCTTAGAAGTTATAAATACATTCTGTTCCATATAAAAAGAAAGAAATCAAAGTCTCATCTCTTTAATTCCACAATTAAATACCTGAGTTCATGAATGATGTCTTATATTTGTCTTTGGTTCTTTGTGCATCTAGCTTGATAATGAGGATATACTAGTCCCGAACAAAAGAATGAATATGAGAATGGGAACAAAATATAAGTGGTGTTCATTACATAGGGTGCTGACAGCTCTGAGAAATGTGCCCTCTTCCCAGAAAACTGCATATAATAACATACTTCTAAAATTGCCTGTAATTTCAGAGGACTCATGGATACCCTAGACAAAATATCTTTTGATATACCCCTTACAGACTTTATCCATTACCTATCTGGATAGATACTATGTTCAGAGGTAAAAGAAGTAAAATATAATTCTGGGGATGAATTTCTCTTGCGGAAAAAGGCTCAAAACTAATAAGGAAATGTGTTACAATCTGCACACTGAGATGATATTTCAGGAGAGTTGCACCATTTTCTAAAAGAAATGTAACCTCAACACATCATTATTTAAAAGTTTATAATTTAGTTACATCGACAATTATTTTTACGATTTTGAGAATTTCATGTGTGTGGCATATGATATTCACAATTACTACTAAGTCTCTTATCAGTTTATTTTCTCTTCTCTGAGCCAAGAACCAAACAGGATAGGACCCATTTTGGTAAATTTAGCTAAAAAATTAGTATTTATAGAAGAAATGCTACAAATTTTTTCTTGTTAAATATAAGAAATACTACAAATTTATAAATATTAGGTAACTATGATATAATTAGGACTGCTATAAAATCCCATCTGAATATTATGGGATAGATATTGATGAAATATGGCTGTCTTTTCCTAGATCATACTTTTCAGTGCCCAGGATGGCCAGATGATTCGTATCAAGATGGAAAACAAGGAGAGAGATAAGTGAGACATACAATATCTTTAAATTTGCACTCTCTTTACCGCTCACAGATGGGATAGGAGCCCTCAATTGCTGGGATAATGCCCACTGGTACCTCCTGACACTTCTCTACTAGAGCAATGTCTATGGGACCTAGAGCAGTTGGACAGCTCCTTGTCCCCTTCTCAGTTCTACAAAGAGAAGGCGGTTCTCAGCAGGGAGTGGTGGGAGTAGCTTTGTGGCAGCAGGGCTTCTTCAACTGGCCCTAGAATTATGAAAGCAAGCCCCTGCCACACTATTAAGATGCTCATCATCAACTTTTTGGTAAGGATAGAGATGCAATTAACATGATCATGGCTTCTTTCTTTCCTCATGATGGATATGTGCTCCCTAAGAGTGATTTCCTTTATTTGATCAAGAAGCATTTCTCAAATGACAATAAGAGAAGCACAAGGACGCAAAACAACGAGTCCTTCTATTGGAGAAGACAAAGATCCAGAAGGACAGAGATATATAGTGTAACAGTGAGTTCAGAATAGAAGAGTAAGATGTTACAGGACTGAGATTTGGCTGAGGTGGACATCTTCCTCAGCCTAGAAAATCAATTTCAGAGAAAGTGTGGCTTCAACTAAGTTTTTTTCTTTTGAATGAGATATGATTCACATACCATAAAATTCACCATTTTAAATGCCATGTTAAATACTGTTTTTTGTGGTGTATTCACAGAGTTCTGCAAAAATCATCACTAATTCAACCTATTTTCATCACTCCCAAAAGAAACTCTTCACCCATTAGCAGTTGTTCCCCATTACCTCCTCCCACCAGCCCCTGGCAACCACTAATCACCTCTCTATATAAATTCCCATACTCTGGATATTTTCTATAAATGGAATCATACAATATGTGGTTTTTCATGACTAACATCCTTTATGTAGCATAATACTTTTAAGATTCATTCATATTGTAGCATGTATCAGTACTTTATTTCTTTTCATGACTGAACACTGTCCCATTGTATGGATATACCACATATTGTTTATCCACTTATCAGCTGATGGACATTTGGTCTTTTTTCATTTTTTTGGCTGTTACAAATAATTCTATTACAAACATTCACATATAAGTTTTTTGTGTGAACATATTATGCTTTTGATTCTCTTGGGCATGTTCCTAGGAGTAGAATTGCTGCGTCATATGGTAACTTTGCATTTAGTTGTTTGAAGAACTGACAAACTGTTTTCTATAGAGGACGCACTGTTTACAATTCCCACCAGCAATATATATAAGGTGCCCAAGTTTTCTATATCCTTTCTGTCACTTGTTATTTTTCTGTTGTGTTTTGTTGTTTTTTAAAATTATAATCATCCCAGTGAGTATGACTCATTGTGATTTTGATTTTGTTGCCTATGCCAATATCACAGACATTTACACCTATGTTTCCTTCTAAGAGTTTTGTAGTTTTAGCTCTTATATTTAGGTCATTTTGAATTAATTTTTGTTTATGGCATGATGTAGGGGTCCAACTTTATTCTTTTGCATGTGGATAGCAAGTCGTCTCAGTACTGTTTGTTAAAAAGATTATTCTTTTCCCATTGACTCTCTTGGCATTTTGTTGAAAACCTATTAAGCATAGATGAATGGGTTAATTTATATATTATTTCTATTCATATTGATCTGTATGTCTTTATTCCAGTAATACACTGTCTAGATTACTATAATTTTGTAGTAAGTTTTAAAATTGCTAAGTGTGAGTTCTACAACTTTGTTCTTGTTTTGATAATTCTTGGTCTCTTACATTTGCATATGAAGCCTCTACTCTTTTAAAAGCCTTTAATTTTAAAAAGTCTTTGTTTTAAAAAGAAGTGTCAGAGAAAAAAATAAAAGTCTATACATGTGATAGGTTTCAGATAAGAAGCTACACAATCACAAGCACTAAGATAAAAGGAGCAGGTACTTTGTGATTACTTGTGGGTGAAAAGTAGGATAGGGAATTATGTGAGATAAGGATAAAATAATAAGCTGAGTCAGACCACAAAGCGTTTGATCCTTAGGCAACCTTTTAACCAATAGGTAGTGAGCATATTAAAGTTGATGATAATCCTTTGTTGCTTCAGTGTTAAGCTGATTACTCCCTCCTGGTATTTGCCAAATATTGCGTGTGTGTGTGTGTGTGTGTGCATATCACTATCTCGAATAATACAGAACTACATTTGTACAAAGTGAGTCAAGTCTTAGGAGGTGCTCTGGATATTTTATAGTTAGTTTTCTAATGTAGATGTTCAAACAAACTGTAATAGTGACTCTGACTTTCTTAAATTATGGCAATGACTAAAAAATAGCAATAAATCAAAAGAAAAATGCTTTCCATTATTTTTATTACTACCTTCAAACTTCCTTTTATGGTTCTTTGTTTCTGTTTTGTTGCCTAATCAAAACTTCACAACTGGTATCGTCCTTAGATACAGCTTTTCATCGTGCCCAATCTTTGATCACACAGGGTGAGGGAAGCTGTGACTTATACTTTAATCCTTTTGGAAAAGTCCAATACAATATGGTACCAATCAGTTACATGTGTCACTTTAGTGTAGTAGAATTTAGCATAATATTTCTTTCAGATACCCCAGATTGAACAATAGTTTTATAAGTTTAAAAACACATTTTCTGTCGTATGCACAAAAAATTCCGAGTAGTAGAATTGTGTTAATAATTTATGTTAATAAGAAATAGCAGTCACTATTCTTTCTCTCAGTAGTCTCGTGCCAAATAACTTTCAAAGCAGTATATGCTTTGGGAAGTACAGAATTTTTCTATTGTGCACATGAAAAAAAATGAAATTAGATGAATTATAATACCTTTCCCCTCTACCTACAATACATTGCCTTGTAATTTTTCTTAACAAACTATATATAGTTATTAAAGCCCTTTCCTAAAGCAGTAAATGATTTGGCATATATAGAGTTTCTCCATTGCACACATGAAAAAAATGAAGTTGGATGATTTAGAACACTTTTCCTCTCCACCTATAATGCATTTCCTTGTTATTTTTCTTAACAAATTATATGTAGTATTAAAGTGCTTTGCTATATAAATTACAATACCTTTAAGAACTTTCTGAATTGTGTTGATGTTCACCTTGACAGTCAAGAAACCAAGAAAAGATTAAATTCTGGAAATTAAGCAAGGATGCTTAGACAGATTCTTCTACAATCTACATATCTTTGGTGCTTTCTAGTTCACTGTGCCACCTGATCTTTCCTGCATCTTGTGTAAATCTTCTGCGGGTCTGCCTGGAGTTCCTGTGTGTCTTGATCATGGTTTTTTTTTTTTTTTTTTTTTTTTTTTCCTTTCCCATTAATCAAACTAGAAAAGTAGGGGTGGGAGAAGATTGATAAAGAAGGATTGACAATGAAAATATTCCATGTATGCAGGGCAATGTTACAAAATAAAATTTCTGCTAAAACGTATTGAAAGTGAAAGAGGGCAGTAGAAAGGCAAGAAACAAAATTACAAGTTGAATGAGCAAATCAATGAATGGAAACTCTGTTAGAGTGACCTATGTTTTCATCTGTAAAGAGGAAAGAGAAAGCGATTGAACCAGTCTTAGTTTAAAAAAAAAAAAATCTTCCTTCTATGCTGCAAGATTCTGAAGCTTATTTCATTCTGATATAAGCCCATTTATGTCTCCTAAACCCAGTTCTGAAAAAATACTGGTTTAATACTGACAAGCAATCTGTTATTTTCTCTGCCAGAATCACCCATGATCATGGACTGCTTTTATAAAATCCAGAAGAATTCTACTAGTGGTGAAGTAAGAGGTCAAAGTGTTTATGTGTTCGCATCCAGGTAGAGCCCATTGTATTTAGCAGTTTCTTTACCAGGTGCATAAAAATCAGCATTTCTTTCAACAGTACTTCTTTGGTTTCAACTTTGGCTGTTTACTTACATCCATCTTTGCAGCATGCCTGGAATTCAGTAGTGCAAAGGACAAGAAGTCGTGCTCTGGTTTTCTACTTTTCCGCAATATGGTAGAAGTAGACTACCCTCACTACTACTTCTCCTTCTGGTTTCTACGTTTACACAGTAGGATGTCTGCTAATCAAGTATGCCTGTTGTGCCCAGAGTAACTCCATAGGTGGGGATGTAAGGAACCTGTCTTCTGCCAACCTCTTTCCTTCTCCTTTTATGGGTTAATTGGAATTTTGGAAATAATTTGACATAACTTTAAAATTTTCATAATGTTTAAGTGTTTTTATCTTGGTATATATTATTTACCTGCTAACTATGGACTATTGACACATAAGATTATTGTGAAAATAAATAAAAGCACTGTTCCCTGCCTTATCCAGAAATATTGGAGAAGTAGTTATGGATGGTACAATATTAATGCTGGTAGCAAACTAGATTTGTAAAACATTTCAAGATTACAACGTTCATATTAATTTTTTATCATTTGATAGTCATTTCTGAAAAACAATAATTTATTAAACACATTATAAATCAAATGCTTTTATAAATGTTGTACAAGTATTTACTCTTACAACTTTATAACAATAAATGAGGTAGATGTCTTTATTATTATTGCTGTTATTAATCCCCACTTTACAGATGAGGAAACTAGAACAAAAACATATTAAGTAGGTATGTTAACATATTACTACCTCAAATCATACAGATAATAAGTAGAAAAATTTAGATTGAATTAAAGTACTTTGAGTCCAAAGCATATGCTCTTATTCATTTTACTGTGCAGTCAAAGTAGGCCAGTCACTCAAATATTATTGTCACCATTTTGAAAAAAAAATAAAGAAATATAAGTAAGCTAGTCAGTTATATATTATTGTCACCATTTTGAAAATAAACAAAAATTAAATAAATATCAGGTAAGCTGAGTAACCTTCCTAAAGTACTAATACATCATACATTTTATTCCATAATCCCACGGAATCATAATTAATACTATAACCAACCATTAGGAAGTATTCAATGAATGTTTGTTAAATTAAATAATATTAAAGAGAAGTAATGAAGGGATAATATTTAAGTACCACCTAATGTATCTTTTATTTGACGTCAGTTTTTTTCCTAATATCACCCTTACAATATTGGACCCAGTGAATGAGGGTGTCAGATACCACTTCTCAGAGAAGGAGTGCGTGATGCAATGGAAATTTCTTTCAGAGGAAAGGAGCTTTCTGTTGTAGGGCAAAGAGAGAGTAAAAGTGAGAGCAGTTTCTAAAATGGCACTGTTGGTGTTCCAGATTCTAGAAAGAGATCACCTGGCAGGCACCACTCCAACTTGATCCCACACGGTGATCACAGTGGAGGAGAAATGGCAGCATGGTGTATTTGGGCAAAGAGAAGAACCAGAGTGACACTGGCGTTTAAGTAGCATGGAATGGAGCCCACAATTCCGTAGTAATTGTCAATAAGATGTTTAATAACCAGATGACACAAGGGAAATTGCTGTTGTGGCTTGCAAAATGATAGAAGACAGCAACATGATCTTCATGTGGATACCAGACCCACTTTTCTGCAGGGGCAATAAAAAGCTTCTCATTGAACCGAATACCATCTTTGAAAATTTACCCTACCCAAGAAAGTGTTTAAGAGAAACAGACTGAGATTTATTTAGTTAGCAAATTTGTTCTTCCAGTTGTTCAGGGACAAAGGAAATTCCTGAGAAAGTGTATATCATCTGCAATAAGATGAAAAATTCAAGCAGTCTTTTTGTGCATATTTGACTGTAACATTTATATCTTTTTCTTATCTCAATGCAATTGTATTACATTTTTATGAATATATAAATGAAATATATTCATTATAAAAATTCAAACAGTATACAAAAATATGAAGGAAAAAAGTTCTCTGAAATTCTACCACACGGAGATAAACTTCACTGATATTTTATTGGCAACTATTTTATGTATTTTTATACACACACATGCATACACACACACACATATAAATTATAAACACACATGCATGTGCAAATATGTATGCATGTAATGTATTATTTTACCTGAATGGAATATATACATTCTATACACTGTGCTTCTGCCCATCTTCCTCAATGAGTGCACCAAAAAACTTCATCCTTATCCTACCATAGATAGTGAAATTTTCTTTCTTTCATTTCTATCTAAATGTGTTTTTACCTAACAAAAGGCGCCTAGTGAAAATTAGGGTTTGATTTTTGTTAATTAACCTTTCTAGTGGGGTCAACATTATGTTTATTATATACACAGGCATTTAAAAAAAAACTGTCAAATTGATTCGATGACCCCAAGATAGAATGACAAAAAGAAAACTGACATTTTTCAGTTTCTGTGTGCTGTGGTTAAAATCACACAATGCGAAACGACTTCAACCCTCTCATTTCACAGATGAAGAAACCGAGGTCGAGAGGGTTAAACGACTTGCTGGAGCTTAAATGGCTTAGAAGCAGAAACTGTGTTCCTTGTATGGATTTTGCTTCTTTGGTTCTATTCAAGAAGCTAGATGCATGTCGTGAGTTGAGCAACTACTTTACAAAACAAAATAAAAATAATAACTACAATAACAGTAATCATTTATTGAGCATCTATTAAATGTCAGAAACTGTGTTGGGCCTTTATACAAATTTAGTCTTTCAAGACAAGTATTACTGTTAACATTTTATGGATGAGGAAAATAAGGTGCACAGAAGGAAAGTCATTTGCTCACGTTAAGCAGCTCATGACTCTCAAGCCCGTGCTGCTGCTATTACATCGGGCTGCCTTCCAACACTAGCAGCACCCGGAACCGGCATGCTGGTGACTCAGAGCTTGTTAAGCTACCCTCAGCATTAATTTTCAGCTTTCAACGGATACTGCTGACATCTCTCCCTTTTGTCAAGTGGTGAATTCAGTCAAATAGGCCTTGAATTGTCTAATCTCTTTCCAATTGGCTAGCCCAGGATCCAGTAGCTGGTAAAGCAATTTTATGCTTTGTATTTTATAAACAGAATTCATGTGATGTAAATTGACTATTGACTATGCACTTACATAGGGTATTTAAAACTAAATATACTGGGTTTACCCCATAAGCCTTCATATTATACTCAGAGCACAGAGGGATAAAATAGTGATTGAATCAGCTACTTTTAGATTTTAAAGGAATATACTACACAATCACACAGTTAAGCTAAGGTAGGAAAGGAAAGAAAGAAAGCAGGCACTGTCATCAAGATAAATAACCCCATCACCACTCCTCCAAATAACAATAAATGATGACAATGATGATGATATGATCCATGTGATCTCTTAGTCATGGCTTTATGTCAAGATTTTCTTTAAAAAGTGAAATAAGTTTAGGTAACACACAGAACAAACACAGCAAGAATTGATGACTTACACAGACAATGCAGATTTCTTCTTTTATTATTATTGTGCTTTAAGTTCTGGGGTACACGTGCAGACCATGCAGGTTTGTTACACAGGTATACACGTGCCATGGTGGTTTGCTGCACCCATCAACCCGTTATCTACATTAGGTATTTCTCCTAATGCTATCCCTCCCCTAGCCCTGCAACCTCCAACAGGCCCCGGTGTGTGATGTTCCCCTCCCTGTGTCCCTGTATTCTCATTGTTCAACTCCCACTTACGAGTGAGAACATGTGGTGTTTGGTTTACTTTTCCTGTGTTAGTTTGCTGAGAATGATGGTTTCAAAAAAGAAGGTTAGGTTTTTGTTTTGTTTCATTTTGTTTTGTTTGAGATGGAATTTCGCTCTTGTTGCCCAGGCTGGAGTGCAATAGTGCGATCTTGCCTCACTGCAACCTCCGCCTCCCGGGTTCAAGCGATTCTCCTGCCTCAGCCTCCCGAATAGCTGGGATTACAGGTATGTGCCACCATGCCCGGCTAATTTTGTATTTTTCGTAGAGGCAGGGTTTCTCCATGTTGGTCAGACTGGTCTCGAACTCCCAATCTCAGATGATCTGCCCACCTCGGCCTCCCAAAGTGCAAAGGGTTAGTTCTATACATAAATTCCATTTTTATACTTAGTAATTTAAAGAATACTTACAGAGGATTATTATAGACTTGTGTATTAGTTTTCTATGGTTGCCATACTAAAGTATCACAAACCAAGTAGTATGCAATACTGGAAAAGCAATACTCTCACAGTTCTGGAGGCTACATGTCAAAAATCAAGGTGTTGACAGGGCCATGTTCCCCCTGAAGGCTCTAGGGTAGGATCCTCCCTTGCATCTTCCTAGACTCCTGCAGTTGTCAACAGTCCGTGGTGTTCCTTGACTTGCTGCATCACTCTCATTTCTGCCTCCATCTCCCCATGGCTGTCTTCCTTCTGTGTGTGACTCTCTCTATGGTTCTTCTTTAAGGACACCAGTGTTTGGATTTACGGCAACCCTGATCTGTATAACTTACATCTTAATTACATCTGCAAAGACTCTTTTTCTCAAGAGGGCTACATTCACATGTACTGGCAGTAGGACTTCAACATAGCGTTTTGGGGAACACAATTCAATTCATTATAACGTTTCTCTATTTTTAATTGACTTTTTCTGCATTACTACAGAATAACTGTTTATAAAATTTTGAAAACACAGAAGCAAAAAGAAGAAAATAAAGCATCCCTCTTAATCTTACCAAATGGATACTTATTCTAGTGTTTACATTTTCCCTTTGCATATACGTAGAGAAACGCATATACATAGTTGTGTTTCTTTTTCTTTTAATTAGTCTTTTGTGCGGGACATATTGTTGTACTATGGATATATGGGGATGACTGAAAACAAACATGGTCCCCACCGTCAGAGAGTAAGAATGGAAGAGAGAGAAAGAATCCTAATCACACAAATAAACACATAATTCCACTGAACAACTGCTATTTAGAAAAAAAAAAAAAAAAGATGTCCAGTGTAATCCTAGCTGGTTCTAGAGACTGAGGAAAGCAGTTGAACCCAGACCTGAAGTATGCTAAGCAACAACTATGTGGATAAGAAAGAGTGAGACCTGCTAAACAGGGGAGGTGCATGCACCAAGGCCTGGGGGCAGGAAGTAGTAGGCCAAAGAAGAAATTCACAGAAGACCACAGACTAGAGCATGCAGAGGGGGAAATGAGGCATAAAGCTTTAATTCAAGAGGAAACTGGAAAAGGCCCACAGACCATGTTAAGAAGAAATGCTGTCTTCATCCCAAAAGCTTGGGGAAGTCACTGAACTCTCCTATGCAGAGTTTTCTTCTTTAAATATGACTCATTTTTTAAGAAAACAGATACTTGCTTCAACCTTTTCTTCTCTTGCTCCTTCTCTTTAACTGTGTTTGTAAGATGTGAGAAAATGTGAAGTAACAGTAAAGCACCCAGCTTTGTTTGAGGAGACTGATACTCAGTATTTCTCTGTTTGGGAGAGAAAGGATAGAAAGCCTAAACCCCACTCTATTTGCGCCACGGTAGCCATACACCCCTGTTGTTAAAAACTATGTCAAGAATCTGATGAGTCCTGAAATCAAGGTTGTTGACTGGAAACTGTCTACCTGCTTATTTCTTTCCCTCACATTAAAGAGAGCCTGGCTAGCATGTGCAGTGGGCTTATTGGATGTTCGTGACTCCTCCGAAGGCACTTCAGGCACACTTACAGTTTTTCATGCTTTCCAGTTACAAACACAAGGCTCGATTGAAAAAAATAAAAATAAAAATAAAAATAAATAAATAAACTTAATAGTCCTTAAGTCTTTCTTTCAATCAGAAAAGAATATTCTTGGCAAAGTCTTGTTTTAGTAGGCTGGCTTTTATCCTTTTCCTTTTTCTTTTGATATCCTTGCTCTCTGTTTCATTTACTCATTTATTAAAATATTAGACAAAATAAAGCAATAAAGGCAGTAAAAATATATACTCCTGTTTCAAACAATTTATTCTGATAAACTAATTAAAAGTAAATTCCAACTTAAGTCGCATGTTGAGGTAGAGAAACAGTGAGAAGCAGATCTCTGTCTCTGAGGGAAAATGAGAAGAGAAGGTAGAGAAAGGCTTTTCTCCTGTTCATACACCCTGATAATTGGGATGGTATGTTCAGAATGCACATGGACCTTTGAAACTCTGATGGGCAAACATGTTTCAAAGGACCTAATAGCAGTCAGAGAGGCAATTCCAGAAGGGTGGGGGTGGGAGAGTCTAGAATCAGAACATTGATGCAACCATATCTACTTTTGTGCATTGTACCCACGTTAGGCATCTCTTTTCCTCCTGCTAAAGATTCAGGTGAGAGTTATGGCTGATAAATGGGAAAGGAGAGGAGTGGGAAGACAAAGAAAATCGTGAATTTTTTGTAGGGAGAAGTCTCTCACTTTAAGACATCTACGTGGAAGAGCCAAGAAGTATTAGAGTAGACTGCCTCTCCTCCCTTTTATTCCTCTAGTTAACTCAGCGGCCTCTGGGGAAATGTGTTTGTGTGTTTGGGGGAAATTTAAATTAAATTAACTTACTGAATCGTAAATAAAATTATCTCTGCTAAGAATTCAATCTTTTTTTTTCTCAAATGGATATTTTCACATACCTACAAATTATCCTGGTACTTTTTTTCATTAAAAATAGAAATAGACGATCTTATATTTACCAACAGCAGATAGTTTTCCTAAAGGAAAAAAAAAAAAGTAACTTTGAAACAATAAAATTATGAATTGCATATACTTTGGAGTGTGACTTTAATATGTTCAGTAAATGTGCTGCAAACTTGTAAATTGTATAGTGTGCATCATAGAATAACTTCAATGAGCCTTGTTTTTCAAGGTCACTTAGGTGAATTGTAATAAGTATTGGTTTCAACATAGCAAAACTCCACTCACTTTAAAAATGTTATCTATGATGTATTTTTTGATTTTTTTAAAAGATAGCTGTACATTTCTCAATAAAATGATAAATACTCATTATCAAGTAAATTGACACTATATATATGTGTTCATGTGCATATAATGAAAAATCTGATGTGCATATATATGTATAATTTTAGTTTCATACAGGAAATACCTTGTATATTCTATGTACACATATAATAACGTTATATGTACACATATAATAACGTTATATGTACACATATAATAACGTTATATGTACACATATAATAACGTTATATGTACACATATAATAGCGTTATATGTACACATATAATAGCGTTATATGTATGTATATGCACATAGATACAATCAACATCCAAACAAGTATTTTCCAAATAATTTTTTTTCGCTCACATACAACTACTACGATAGATTCAAAATGTTGAATAAATCAGTATTTTTATCATTTATTTTGGACAATAGAAGATAGACAGTTGAATGGAAGGTATGAGGAAGGAATGTATAGACAACACTGGCTGCAGTAGGTTTTCCCCATATTGGACTGGCAGAAAAGCTGGTGAATTTGCATATGTGTGGTGATCAGGAGGTCACAACTGGGGAATTGAGATATCTTTAGGGTATTAATGAATCTGGTACAACTTATCTAAACAATCAAATTTCGGGAAAGATGGCTAGTTGGAGAAGAAGGGAGGGGAAAATGGAGAGGATATGACAATGGGGGTTTTCTAGGAAATTCCCAGTTATCCATTTGGGGGTGGTGAATGTGTTTATCTGATCTTAAAGCTACTACATCATAGAAATAAAGGAGACATTCTACTAAACCTCCAGTAAGTTTATCCAAACCAGCAAGTTGTATGATGCACACTGCAGTAATAGGATTAACTCTCTGCAATAACAGGATGGACCCACACACAGAATTTGATTTGGATATTGATGCTCACAGTGACATGCATGCATCGAGAGGGTGTGAAGAGGTTTATCATGCATAGAATGGGGCTTTCTGCAGATTTCAGATGGCTCTCAAGCATGCTCTATATTGGTGAGAGACAGAAGGAAAGGAGACTGGCTTGGAATTTTTTTTTTTTTTTTTTTTTTTAAATGGGGGCTAGGGCATGGGACCAAGCTGTGGCTTCCTCTTTGTGGTTTAAACTTTCATTGGCAAAGGAGATAGCACCTGGGCTTTTTTCACAGCTTGCCCATAGGTGAGACTGAGGAGAAGAAGGAAGGGTGAGGCTTAAAAGCTATCAGCAGTCAAACATCAAAAAATGGAGTTGGACTCTTTATTTACACAAAGGGATCCGAATGTACTGTATATGGAGACCTCATCTGTCAAATTCACTACCCCAAAGTTACAACTGCAGATAATTTTGTCCAGAGTTAAGGTAGGTTTAAAGCATTCCTTCAAGTTTCTTACCTTGTTAGGTGAGGCCTATCAAATCCTCAAATATTTTCCTTTCTGCCAATCATAGAATATAAAGTGCTGCAATTCAAGAACTATTCCTACTGCCTCAAAGTCTCAAGAGAAGGAAATACTCAGATATTTCAATAAACGATGCCTTAATAGTGAGCAATTTAACAAAGGTGTGAAGCTCAGTATTTGTTTCTGGACTAAGATGGAGCAGAAAGAATTGAACAGCAGCTTGAAACAATGGGTACAATGACATAATAGATTTTTTTTTTAAAATTGTGTCAAAATTGTGCTGAATTACATTTATGTGTATGGGTATGGGTGTAGGTGTGTGGGTGTTAGAAAAAGAAAAGACAAAAAGAACCTTTAATCCAATGTGAGCTGTCGCAGATAACTGAGTGTTAACACTGCCACTTATTCCTAGCCTGCCTGGACTCCAGCAGGTATTCATATTTCTTCAGCTACTGTTTTCTTGAAATCAATGAACTCAGAAAGATAGGGCATTCTCACTAATTCAAAAGGATGATGTGGAATTTCTGTTATTTTTTAAAAAACTGTGTGTGTGTGTGCATGTGTGTGTGTGTGTGTGTTTGGCTCTGTGTTGTTATTAATTTGCATAGTCTGATACTCCTTTGTCTTTGTGATTTAAGAACATTTGAATTAGAATGTCAGTATTGTTGAGAATGATGGCATGTACCAGTAGTCCCATCTATTTGAGAGGTTGAGGTTAGAGAATCTCTTGAGCCCAGGAATTTGAATTCAGCCTGGGCAACATAGCAAGACCCTTGCCTCCAAAAATACAAATAAAAAATAGAATATTAGTATTCATTCAGCATATATTCACTTCATATTTTAGGTATTCTCTCATCCCCAAATTATTCAAAATCCTTAAAAACCTAAAGATAAAAGGGCATAGTTTCTATATAAACAATTATCATAAATCACAACTGCATTAAACAATTTCAAAGGTGAGAAGACTAAGACATGTCAAATTTAGGTGATTTACTCAAGATCACAAGGAGACTAAATAATATAGCTGGTTTCTTGCTTTTCAGTCCATTGTTGTTCTACTATCATTCTGAGATTCAAAGACACTTCAAAGACAATGTAGGTTTTGTTGATAATCAAGCTAGCTTGAAAAAAGATTTGAAATCTAACAACCACTGATTTTAAAATATTTTATCTAATTCCCTCAAATCTAGTTTCCAAATATAGCAAATTTTTCACTCATCATATTTTGTCACACTGGTTTAGTGTCTAAAAATACCTTCAGTGTCTATGAGAGAGAGTCAAATGAAAACTAAAACTACCAAAGATGTGCCTTCATGATAACCAAGAATTAAGTGGAAATACTGTCACTTGAAATTACCTGACAGCTGGAAGATTGACATAATATATGTAACACATTTGTTGTTTGTATATTTATCAATTGTTTTCAGAATGAGAATTATGGAAGTATTTTTCTGTTACAAACTTGTGTACCACTACAGCTTTTTCTAGACCTGTGTCCCATCTTCACTCTCAGCCTTTTCAGCCTTTACTCCCAGCCCTTATTTCCATTGGTTTGTTAAAAGCTTAATAAATCATTCTTTAATTTTAAAGAAAGTTATCTAACAAGAAGAGCAATGGTAACGTACCTTATCCATGATACCTTAATAATGATTGACACTTCAAGGTAAGAAAGAATTAGTATAGTCCAACCTAACTTTAAATATAAATTATATAGAAACCATTACTGTTTAACAGACTAATGGATATTCTGAAATGCATTATAGATTCAAAAATCAAGTGAAACATTAAATATTTGAAACAGGATCAATTTATAAACTTATAACTGATCGCATGAAGATAATATTTAATAAAAAATACTATTAGTAATACTCAAGAAATAAAGAGATAATAAAATATTTATTTTCAGAATCTTGTCATATTAACTTATTATTACACTCTAAAAAATGTTGACTTGCTGTTCAGGGATGATTCTCTCATATACATATATATTTTTTCTATGTTCTATAAAAAGATGAGTTTTTAAAAATCAAAAATTGATTTATCTTTTTTCATTAGATTTGAATTATTTAAACTTAGCATATATTATTATTTTTGTTTTTAGAGATGGAGTCTTGCTATTTTTCCAGGCTAGAGTGCAGTGCCTATTCACAGGCACATCATAGCTCACTGTAGCCTCTAACTCTGCATCTCAAGTGATCCTCCTGCTTCAGCCTCCTGAGTAGTTGGAATTGCAATGTGTGCCACTATGCCCAGTTGCATATATTAGTCTTGTTTGCAATTGACTTCTAGGGCACTCTACATATATATAAATATATTTTATATAAATTTTTATATAAATTGTTGTTATCCAAAATATGGAGTTTTCACTCCATATTTTTCCAGAGGAAAAAGAAATTTTATGTAAAAATGTTATATATATATATATATTCTTTTTTTCTTTGAGGCAGACTCTTGCCCTGTCGCCCAGGCTGGAGTGCAGTTGCATGATCTCGGCTCACTGCAGCTGTTGCCTCCTGGATTCAAGCGATTCTCCTGCCTCAACCTCCCAAGCAGCTGGGACTAGAGGAGGGCATCACCACACTTGCCTATTTTTGTATTTTTAGTAGAGACAAGATTTCACCATGTTGTCCAGGCTGGTCTCGAACTCCTGACATCAAGTGATCCAGCCACCTCAGCCTCCTCCCAAAGTGCTGGGATTACAGGTGTTAGACACCACGCCCAACCACAATAAAATAAAATAGCACAATAAAATTTTGACTATGAAATGAGATGTCTGTTCAAACAATCAACCAGCAAGTGCATGAGACCTGATATTTTAGGCACTATGGAAGGCAAAGAGAAAATATAATTACGTTACACTACCTTTACTGATTGCACTCAGGCTGGCTAAAGTGTCAAGTGAGGCTATGTATCAAAATTCTTGAGTCCCATCTTGGACATCAGAAACACAGGTTTATAATCTAGTTTTGCTAGTTACTTTGAAATTAGGAACTTTATTTAAACACAGAAATCCTGCTCTTTCTCACCTGTAACGTAGTGATAATAATAATAACAATAACAATACCTACTTCAGAAGATGCCTGGGAACACTTAATGTAAACAAAATTTTAGCATACTGCCTTGCTTCCAATGTGGGTGTAGTAAACGGTAGCTGTTATTGTTGTCATCACCAGAAATGAAGTAGAGATTAATTAACAGTTTAATTTTGGTGAGTGTAGTAGTTACTAGAAGTGTTACCTAATGTGGCAAGTGAAGCTTGAACAAGACCTTGACAAATGGGTAGTCAGATAACTAAAATATTGTTCCTAAGATAAGAATTATAAGCACAAGTAGGGAGAACATGAGATTTTTGCGGGTATTGAGAACAACCAGACTGGAGTGAAAACTCCGTATCTTGGATAACAACAAACAGTTTCAATAGGGATTTAAGATCACTTTGATAGAGGACCTTGGAAACCAATGGAGAAGAACCTAAACAGTGTTTACTAAATGCCTTCTCATCACTGCACCAAGTTGGGGGTAAGAAGAGTAGGTAGTAAAATGCAGAGGGAAAAAGAAGTCTCTAAGGCCCTTGAGGTATAGCCCAACTGAAATCTTTAGAATCATGGATAGTAGAATTTTAAGGAATGTCAACTGCCTTCTGCCCCAAAGAGAAAAATAGTATCCACTGGGCAGGGTGCTTCATACCTATAATTCAAACACTTTGGGAGGCCAATGGGGGAGGACTGCTTGAGCCCAAGGGTTCAAGACCAACATAGTGAGACCTCTTCTCTACAAAAAATAAAAATAAATTAGCTAGCATGGTGATGCATGTCTGTGGTCCCAGCTATTTGGGAGGCTGAGATGAGAGGATTGTTTGAGCCCAAGAGGTTGAGGCTACAGTGACCCATAATCACACCACTCTACTCCAGCCTGGATGACAGAGCAAGACCCTCTGTCAAAATAATAATAATAATAATAATAATAATAAAAGAAATAAAAGAAAATACCATTTTATTCATACTGAAGAGAGAAACATAAGAAGCCATGAAGAGGTTCTTGAGAGT
This sequence comes from Macaca thibetana thibetana, assembly GCF_024542745.1. Taxonomy (NCBI): domain Eukaryota; kingdom Metazoa; phylum Chordata; class Mammalia; order Primates; family Cercopithecidae; genus Macaca; species Macaca thibetana. The sequence goes on from NC_065579.1 coordinate 79,088,549, forward strand.
TATAATTGACGTTATAGAAGAAAAGCTAGGCACGAGAGTGCAAGACGAAAGGAAGACAAGAGAGTAGACATGAGAAAGAATTTGAAGCCACAATGGAAAAAGTGACTTTGAGGATGCATGATGAAGACGTGTAACAGGTGTAAGTTCTTGGCCAAGCATGTTTTTGTATGTTGACATGTGAAAGAGGTCTGAACATGTTCATATAATTACTATTGTTATTCTTCCCTTCTCAGAGCAGAATGTGAAAGTGTGAGGTCCTGGGAGACTGGATGGTCTCGATAGCTCAGATCTTTCTTGTTTATTTTGGAGTCTCTTTGCTTACAGTATTTTCAAACCATGCTGTTTTCCTAGTCAATCGTTTCTCTTAACTCTCAGTGAGTGATGGAACCTTCTCTTTTTAAAGTGAAAAATCATCCTTTAAACATTTTTATATCCTCTCCTCACTATTTTTTATTCCACTTGGCTTGCTTTAATAGACATCTTTCATTCACATGGGATCCATTTTCTTCTTGCTCTTTGAAAAATGAGAAAAGTAACCTACACTAAGGAATAGGTCACAAAGATCAATGAAGGAAAAGTGACAGGCTATGCTGCTGTATTATTTAGGCTTGACTCATCTTAAGTTGGTTACATTTATCACGAAAAGTAAGAAATTTGTTGGAGAAAGGAGTTTTATTCATAGGAAAATCAGACTTATACTTCTGCCAACATTCTTAGTACATTATTTTCCTTTTCTCTATTAAAGAGAAGGATCATTCAGAGATCATTTGAAAATTATAATTAGAAAGAAATTTCTTCTTATCTGTAAGAAACAACTGTCCAATAGATCTTTCTTTTTCTTTATTTGGTATCATGTTTTGATGTGAATTCTAATTCTAGTAATCAGCAACCACCCTACAAATATTCCATCACTCATGTTGACAAGTTTGTAATACAATATGTACAACAAACACACAGATATCAAATGGCTCATAGTCCTGAACCTACCAAGATTTGGCAGAGGCAAAGCAATATAGAGAATTATGCATTTTCTGTTGTCTTTGCATTTAAAAAAATGATAACTCTGTGGCTATATCAGTCAAAGTAATGGTAGGTGTGCCCAGGGAGGTTCTATTTTATACCTTAAGTATTATAAATGAAGGGATTAGAATAAAGGGAGTTGGGTTTATAGAGGCCAGTGTAGGAGATGGTGAGGAAACATAAGTTAGCAACATCAGGAAGTCATTAAAGCCAGAAAACAGCTGACAGCATGTGGCAGACTCTGGCAAAGGTGGAGAAGTTACCTAAGTTCAAACTGGCCCTGGGGGGTGGCAGATAGCTTAGTTTATGGAATTATCAAATGTAGAAAAACTGTAAGAACTGAAATGCATGCCATCAATGATGAAAACCATAAAATCCCAAGTGACATATATTTTTAAGTAATTGGTTTTCATGAAGTTCATAGAACGAAGCAATAGGAGAAATGGATTATTGATTTTGTCTAAGTTTCCTGCTTATGGGCTTAATGTCCCTTTCTAGATACATACACACACATACAGTTTTTTTTTTTCCTAATTTTGACATGCAGTCATTTTCTTCTTATTTATCCTTCTAACTTTGTTACATTGGCTTATAATATGAAATTCAACTTATAATTTTATTATGATAGTATTTTGGATTTTTCATTCTTTTTTACAGAAATGATTACTGCCTTAAGAGTCTGACTCAATTACTGGATTAAGAAGCCATTCTATTTTTTAAATTTTATTTTGAAATCAACGAACTAAAATGTTCTAAGAAAGCTGAAGGATAATCTGTCATGGGAGTAGTTAAAAAAAAAAAACTAAGGAAGACAGACTCAAACAAGATTAATGAGGCTCAGAGCTTGAGCTATTGTCTTTTAACCTATGAAAGTGCCAGCATATAAGAATTAAGATATAAAAATATTTTAATGTTTTTCCAAAGGTAGGAAATAAATTCAATTTTTCTCTGTACTGTACTGTGTTATCTTACTCTCATGTGCTCCCAGCACAGTGAAGTAATAGTTCGTAAGAAGACAACATGTTCATAAGAAGACACATTTTATTGCTGACTGCCACCATTCTAAATAGCATATCTTTAAAAGATAAATGAAGATTTGAGCACAATGCAAAACATGCTTATCCTTCCAAATTTGACATAGTAAGTCAATAGATTAAAAGGTTTAGGGCCATGCCTTTGGGAAACTGGTCCTGGGAGAGAACGAGCCCCACAGCTGTCAAGTGATAGGAAGAATGGAAAAGACTGTGAAAATGACAAGCCATGGAACTATAAAACAAAAATACTCAGGACCTGCTCTAGGGTTCTAAATGCTGGCTCAACACTTATTATTAAAGGAACCAATTATTTTTAACATATTAAAAATGTAGATTTAATTCATATCCACCAATGTTCATTGCAAGCAGAAAATAGAGATCAGCAGTTATTGCATAATCTCAAAAATAGCAATCTCTTACTATCAGTTAAACTCATTACCCGGAAATATTCTATTCTTGACAATATACAATCATCATTTAAAATAATTAGTTGACAATTATCTAGAATACTAAAATGACCTCCCAGAAAACTAATCACCTTGAGGGAGCATTACACTTTTTTTGCAAAGGACAAATGAATTAATGATTTTTCACTTGAATTAATGATTTTTCCAAGACCATGTTAGAAAAATATAGTGTGATTATCCATTTTAATTGAAATAAAAATGACAATAACAACAACAGGCCACTCCTTTGTGTTAAGTGCAACTGGGAGAAAATACTGAGTGATAATAACTAAAATTCATTTCTGCCTTCTGTATAGGAAGGAGATATCTAATTATTTAATGGAGATAGAAATAATGAAATTTTTAATTCAGTTTGATCAAGTCATGAACTGTTTGCTCATAAGTACTATGTGCCTTTAATTTAATAGCTTGATACTGAAAAAAATTACCAACTTTTAATTTATAAAGAACAACAATTATTTTTGCGTTTTAATGATTATAATACAATGATAAAGCACTACACTCCTCAAAGAATTAAACATTAAATTATATGGAATAGAGATATATCATGACATTGAAAGTTCTATGGGTTTGTCTTTTATTTTTCTTCTTTGAATTAATAGATGTATGTAGTTAAGAAATGAATTATTACTATAAAACCTAGGACCAGAAATGAAGAAAAGAGGGAGGAAGAGCAAGCAATTTGTTGTCCCACCTCTTCTGAACTCTCCAGCCAGTTCCCTAAAAGGGGCCACTTTAATTATTTTTAACTCTCTTTTCTCATTTAGCTGTGTTTTCAATTACCATTTTATAATGTTGTTTTGTGAATGTTAAATTGATGTCTTCTTAAGAAAGAGGATGATTGAGTATCCTTACACCTAATACTTAATGCACTTCATCTCTACTCCCTATCTCCCTATTTCATTTATCTCCTATGTTTTAAACAAATCAGTATTTAGTGTTTTTGCTTGTATGACTTTGTAAAGCATTGTTCACAGATTAGCCATGTGGTATTATTTATTTCCACTAATTTCCTGTATGAGTTTTCAATTTTCTAAAAATTCATATTTGTTTCTCTACTTGTTTAGCTTTCAAGGTATCTTTCATGAATTATTTCCCAAGTTATACAAACTTACTGAAAAATCTCTAAATGCGTACAAATATATCAGATGATCTTTCCATTCCATTCTTTCAAGCTGAAGATACTGGAGCATGTTTCCCTCTTTCTTTCTCTTCTTTTTGTAAACAGCCTAATAATTCCCTTACGCCTCCCTCTTGCTTCTTTTCCTAAATCCTATATTTCCCTTCATGTTGCTGTCTTCATTTTGGAGGAAAACATTCTCCAGTAACTTTTCAGAAAGAGTGGACAGGAGATAAAAGTGTTGAGATATACCAAATTCGAAGATGTCTTTATTTAGCCTATACTTGGCTCGTGATTTGGCTAGGTATGAAATACTAGGGTAAAACCAATTTTCCCTCATAATTTTCTAATATTTTTTTTTAGTTTACAGTGTTACAGATTCAATGCTACTATAATTCCTAATTATTGTTTGTATAGGATGTCCTGTTTTTCCACTTATTCTAGGAATCTTTTATGATCTTTTCTCTATATATGATGCACATTTGTATAACTCTTTTTTCATTTATTTTCCTATAGCTCTCAGGGCGTGTTGTCAGTATGGCTACACATTTCCTTTGGTTTCAAGGAGTGTTCTTAAATATTATTTGATAAAATACCCTCATTTTATTTGCTCATTTTTAAATTTTTTTTTTCATGTGCATTGGGGAACAGGTGGTGTTTGGTTGCATGAGTAATTTCTTTAGTGGTGATTTGGGAGAGTTTGGGGTACCTATCACCCGAGTATATACACTGCATCCAATATGTAGGCTTTTTTCCTGCACCCTCTTCCCACCCTCTCCCCCTGAGTCCCCAAAGTCCATTGTGTCATTCTTATGCCTTTGCATCCTCATGGCTTAGCTCCCACTTATGAGTGAGAACATACGATTTTTGGTTTTCCATTCTTGAGTTACTTCACTTAGAATAATGCTCTCCAGTCTCATCCAAATTGCTGCAAATGACATTAATTCATTCCTTTTTATGGCTGAGTAGTTTTCCACTGTGTGTATGTGTGTATGCATGTGTGTGTGTGTGTGTGTGTGTGTATCACAATTTCTATATCCACTCCTTGATTGATGAGCATTTGGGCTGGTTCCACAATTTTGCAATTGTAAATTTTACTGCTACAAACATGCATGTTGAAGTATCTATTTCATATAATGGCTTCTTTTCCTATGGGTAGATACCCAGTAGTGGGATTGCTGGATCAAATGGTAGTTCTACTTTTAGTTCTTTAAGGAGTCGCCAGACTGTTTTCCACAGTGGTTATACTAGTTTACATTCCCGCCAGCAGTGTAGAACTGTTTCCTATTCACTGCATCCACGCCAATATCTATTGTTTTTTGACTTTTTGATTATGGCCATTCTTGAAGGAGTAAGGTGGTATCACATTGTGGTTTTGATTTGCATTTCCTCGATCATTAGTGATGCTGTTTTCTACTGTTTTCTGATGCAACCTTTGAGTATTTGACTACCTATACTGACATCTCAGTTTCTTTACTTTTCTCTTCTATTATCTTTTCTGTGTATCGTATCTTGTATTATCTTATTGCATTATCTTGTTGTATTTTCTTTCTTTCCTTTTCTTTTTCTTTTTTTTTTTTTTTTTTTTTTGAGATGGAGTCTTGCTCTGTCACCCAGGCTGGAGGGCAGTGGCGCGATCTTGGCTCACTGCAGGCTCCTACCTTGTTCATGCCATACTCCTGCCTCAGCCTCCCGAGTAGCAGGGACAACAGGGGTCCGCCACCACGTCTGGCTAATTTTTTGTATTTTTTAGTAGAGACGGAATTTCACCATATTAGCCAGGATGGTCTCGATCTCCTGACCTTGTGATCTGTTTGCCTCGGCCTCCCAAAGTGCTGGGATTACAAGTGTGAGCCACAGCGCCCAGCTGTATTTTCTTATCTTGTTTGTTTGTTTCTGTGCCTGGAATGTGCCTTGATTTTGTCTTTCAATTTTCTATTTAGTTTTGATATCTGCTGTCATATCTTTGATTTCCAGGATCTCTTTCTTGAATTCGGATGTATAATTTTAAAGTGACACTGTCTTGTTTAATGGATATAGTATTTTTCATAATATTACTTACAAGGATGTGTTCTTTGAAGTTATTTTCTTTCTATACAATGTCTTCTTTTTTTTTTTTTTTTGGTGCATTCCTTTTTTTTTCCCCATTTGTTTGCTTTGTTTATTTTGTATTATGGCTTTTCTTCCAATATTATTGATTCTATGCTAGACTTTCTATTTAAAAATAAAATACCCAAAATATAACTGGAGTCTATGCATGGCCATAGGGAAAGAGGTGCTTGTCTGGGGATTTTTTTTCCTTTTATGAGATAGAATCTTCCTTGTGTCTCTCTGTCTTTGACTCTCTCTCTCTGTGTCTTTGCTTCTCTCAATTTCCAGTGTCAAATATTGGTAATTTCCCTTGGTTCAACTAAATACACACATACACATAAACATGCATGTACCTTAGTATGAAATCATTCTCTTTTACATTATTTTTATATCATTCTCATTTTACTCTATTTTCTCATGTAGTTAAAATAAATGTTTGTCGCTATTCTTTAAGGTATCTATAACAGTGTTAATGAATTAGAAAATCCATAACAAGTATCTCAGTCTGTAACTAGAATATTGCTATGACTTTAACTCAAGACATTCTCCTGGGTTTTGTAATCTTTCAGGTAAAACTGATATTGGGAAACAATGCATATTGAAATATCCTGTGTATTAGAAATGGTTTCCTAGTTAAGAAGCTGCTTTGAAAACAGATTTGACATTCGATTTGAGTCTTTTGGGAATTAACATTAATGCATTTTCATCATCATTTCATTATGGTTTGAAGCAGTTATAGTTGTGTTTTCTGACAGCTGTTTTTCAGGAGTAAAGTGGCTGTGTTAGTGAAGATATACCCCTGACCAACCTATGTAATTAGATTTACTGATTCAAATATTTATTCAAATAAAGAAAAGACTAATACATCTCTGTGCGTGCACACTCACACACTTGTGTGCTTGCATGCCTACCATCTCTCCTCTCTCATTCCCTTTTCTTAGAACTATATAACGGGTCCTAACGCATCTCTTTTATCTTAAGATCAGAAAACATGTCTTTCTCCTCTGCATAAAACAAACCAAAAAGAACAGTTCCACTTTAAGACCATCAATGGTGAATACTGAAAATCAAAGGAAGAGAATATGATGATAGGTGAAAAGAAGGCAAGAGAAAATATGGCAGGAGAAATGTAGCAAATTTCAGGTTCTGAGGAATTGATCTGAAGTCTTATAGTGCTATAATTCCCTTGGGTTGTACATTTGGGAGTGATATTACCAGTTTTCCACTGTTTTTTAAATTCTTGTTTAAATTACTCAAACGTTTTAATATTCCCCCTGAAACAAATAATACATAACCTACAGTGAAGGAAATTATTTTTGGAATGCAGCAGCTGAGACCCAAGCTTTATGTTCCCAAAGCACTCCTACTTCCACCAGTTCCTTCTTGCCTAAATTAATGGAGGTCTAATTTCCATTTTTGAAGACAAAGAGACCCTTTTTTAAAGCCAAGTATAAAATGGCAGGTAAATGTATTGCCTTACATGAGGAGCAGATTATAAATTTGTGTTTGTGTCAGTATAATTAAGGTATTTATGAGAATAAAATAAATACTCAAAAGACAGATCACAGTGGACGAAAGGAGACATCTTGGAAGAAGGGTCAAACTGACATTTTTTAAGGAATATGTTTTACTTATATTCTCTATGACTACCTAGTAACATGCGAAAGTACATTTCTGTTGGAAAATCTGATATTGTTAGTGTATTAAAATAATCTTTCTCTTCAATTGTCAAAGGAGAATTATGCATCATATAGCACAGCTTTCCATGTAACTTGCTTCAGTCACTATTTGTAAATTGATTCTAGACCAATTGTGTAGATGATATATTTGATTCCATATTATTAGCACTACTTTTAAGGAGAAAAGCAAAGTGAGTATATCAGATAATTATACTGTAAACATTTTCATTAAGTTCTGTAAATTTTAGTCTAGAGCATATGGAGAAAGATGAGTGTGTGGGATACAGTGATGAGTTGCAGCAATAATTTGTTTTTACATATTAATATAAAATAAATATTGACATGATATTCTTACATAATACATAATTTCATTATTTTGGTGAATTTTTGCAAAAATCCAGTTAGATAATATTATTATCCTCATTTTACAGAAGAGAAAACTGATCCTAATTCACAGAGTGTTAGTAAATTTTCTTTTTTTTTCTTCTTTTTTTATTTTAATTTTTTTTATTTTTTATTATTATTATACTTTAAGTTCTAGGGTACATGTGCATAACGTGCAGGTTTGTTACATATGTATACTTGTGCCATGTTGGTGTGCTGCACCCATCAACTCGTCAGCACCCATCAACTTGTCATTTACATCAGGTATAACTCCCAATGCAATCCCTCCCCTCTCCCCCCTCCCCATGATAGGCCCCTGTGTGTGATGTTCCCCTTCCCGAGTCCAAGTGATCTCATTGTTCAGTTCCCACCTATGAGTGAGAACATGCGGTGTTTGGTTTTCTGTTCTTGTGATAGTTTGCTAAGAATGATGGTTTCCAGCTGCATCCATGTCACTACAAAGGACACAAACTCATCCTTTTTGATGGCTGCATACTATTCCATGGTGTATATGTGCCACATTTTCTTAATCCAGTCTGTCACTGATGGACATTTGGGTTGATTCCAAGTCTTTGCTATTGTGAATAGTGCTGCAATAAACATACGTGTGCATGTGTCTTTATAGCAGCATAATTTATAATCCTTTGGGTATATACCCAGTAATGGGATGGCTGGGTCATATGGTACATCTAGTTCTAGATCCTTGAGGAATCGCCACACTGTTTTCCATAATGGTTGAACTAGTTTACAATCCCACCAACAGTGTAAAAGTGTTCCTATTTCTCCACATCCTCTCCAGCACCTGTTGTTTCCTGACTTTTTAATGATCGCCATTCTAACTGGTGTGAGATGGTATCTCATTGTGGTTTTGATTTGCATTTCTCTGATGGCCAGTGATGATGAGCATTTTTTCGTGTGTCTGTTGGCTGTATGAATGTCTTCTTAAACTGCTACTAGTAAATCAAATAGAAGTCTCTTGGCTCCAAATCATATTTTATTTTCACAAAGGCTAAATCATTATGACCCAGTGTATACTTTGATAAATTTATGTAAAATTAGATTTTATGGATTTTTCTGATTCCATCAAGTCAAAATAACATGTTGTGTGGTCATCCTTCTCAGTACATAAATCAAAATACCAGGTCTGAAATTGTGTATACTTTTGAGTGTGATGAGATGGAACATTTGAAATTGTATGACCTAAAAAAATCTGAGAGACATAGGATACAAGACATGCTTAACATTAATTATGAAGCTTTGATGTATTTTCAATGGAATTCATAATTTTGCAAAATATTGTCTGATGAATTTGAAAGCAACTGTAATGAAAATAGTTACATTTTACAAACTTGAATCTCTAACACATTTTGGCGTCTTTTTTTATACTTTGAAAGGACTATAGCAGGTGTGTGTGTGTGTGTGTATGTGTGTGTGTGTGTATACCCTCTCTCTCTCTATATATATATATATATGTATCAAATACATTCATGCGCCACTTAGTAATGGAGATACTGTCTGAGAAATGCATCATTAGGTGATTTCATTGTTGTGAGAACATTATAGAGTGCACTTAACACAAACACATTGTATAGCCTCCTAAACAACTAGGCTATGTGGTATAGCTTATTACTTCTAGGCTACAAACCTGTGTAGCATGTTATTGTACTGAACACTGTAGGCATTTACAATGCAATGGTATTTGTATTTGTAAACATACCTAAACACAGAAAAGGTACAGCGAAATATGATATGAAAGATAAAAAACAAATGCTACCCCTGTAGAGAGCACTTACCATGGAGCTTGCAGGAGTAGAAGTTGTTCTGGGTGAATCAGTGAATGAGTAGTGAGCAAATGTGAAGGCCTAAGACATTACTATGCATTACTGTAGGCTTTATAAACACTGTACACTTAGGTTACACTAAATTTGTTGTAAAAATTCAGTAATTGCACTACAATGTCACAATGACAACAATGCCACTGGAGTTTTTCAGCTCTATTATAATCTATGGAACCACCCTCATATATGTGATCTGTTCTTGAGCAAAATGTCATCATGCAGCACTTGACTGTATATATATGTAACAAGTATGTGTGTGCCTCTGTGTGTGTATATATAGATGCTACATTTACATACACCTGATATATGCATGTGTAAATATATATGTAACAAGTATGTGTGTGGGTGGGTGCCCGTGTGCGTGTGTGCATATATATACACACACTATGTATATACACCTGATATGTGCATGTGTAAATATATATACACACGTAGCAGGTATATATATATAGGTAGCATATATATGTGTATGTGCATGTATATGTGTGTGTGGCAGGGGTTTTGTGTTAGAACCAAGAGCCTAGAACTGGTACAATGAAAATATTTCACCTGAAATGTATGCTAAGTAAAAGTCCAAAGTTTCACACATTTTTGAGGATCAGAGTGAAAAACTCAAAGTGAATTATTAGGGAATCATATCTACTTCTTCCTAAACCCTCCATCTGATTGTGTTCTAAAATTTAATAAATACTAACTGATCTTTCCATCTCCATAAAATTTTGTGAGATAACAAAATCCTACGTTCTGGTTTCTGAAAGATGGTGATCTGCAAATGTAAAAGTTTCCCTTAACCTCCAAAAAATAATTGGGTTAATCCAGCTACCACAAGTGTGAAATTGAGAAGCTGCTTGCTAAGATTCAATTTAATATTGTCACATCTGAGAGCTGCTTGTCTGATCATGTTGCCACTGGACAAAGTAAGCCTTAGTACAAAGGATAAAAGAATTATTATTTCAATATCCAGTCATAGTTCATCATCGAACTCTGAGTAAAATGGAGAAAAAAGATGTTTTATCTTATATGACTCTATGCATTTCTCTGGGAAGTCATTTATCTGGTTACTATCTAGGAGAGCAAAGATAATAGGAAAAATCTTCCATTATTCTCAACTATAATTTTACATATGAAATTTTAATAAAATAGGTTTTTGGTTATTTCTTTTAAGAACCCTCAATATAAGAAAATGAAATATTAGAAACTTGTTTTATAAAATACATTTGTGAACCATAAAACCCCATATAAAACGGAAATTATTATCACCATTAACTACTGATGCTTCTAATCTTATTCTCTAATGGTTAAAAAATGACTAGAATTTAGAATTACTGCCAATATATGGGGGGTATTTTATAAAAATAGTTGTATTCATTTGCATGTGAAGCAAGAGTGTGATTTCTGATGTCCATGAGAGTCACTTGCTGCTTTAAGATCTGCTCTGCTGCTGACTCTACATGTGTAGCTTTGAGAGGTCCTTTAGCCCCTCCAGCTTTCCTCATAGGCAGGATGTGGCTATTGTACTTGGTGATATCCCAAACATGCTTCCGATCCCAACATTCCACGGTTCTGTGATATTTCTACCTTATTACAAAAGACATTCACTTTAAAAGTATAAACACTGTAGTAACTTTTCTCTTTCATCGTTTTCAATAAAAGTGAAACGGAAGTAAACTGACAAGTTTAGGAGGCTTTCAGAGCATAAAGGAGAAAGGCTGACAGCTCTTGAGAACCTCTTTGCTTTCTGCTGAGAGCAAGTAGAGAATGCTTGGTCTCTGGCCCTGAATGTCATAATATTACGTTCAGAATCTTTGAAATGTGTGACAACACTGTTGATTAAAAATGAGAATCATTAGGCCATGTCTGCCATTGTAGGATGAAGGGTAGTTTGAATAGTATGGAAAAAAACTATCCCAAAAGGATGATTTGTCTTAGACAATATTAACAAAATTTCAAACTATGATATGTATAGTAATTTGCAGTAATTCATTTTTTCTTTTTTTTTATATTTAGCTTCATCTTAAAAGTTCCCCTTCATTGGTAATGCTTTGAAAAAAATGCTGGACTTAGAATTATGAAGGGACTATCAACTAATATTATGGATGATATTATTTATAAACCATTCTGTGTGCTATACAAGTCCTTTGAGAATGATATGATCTGGGCATGATGGCTCATGCCTGTAATCCCAGCCCTTTCGGAGGCCAAGGCAGGTGATCTCCTGAGGTCAAGAGTTCAAAACTAGCCTGGCCAAGATGGCAAAACCACGTCTTCAGAAATTAAAACAAAATTTAAAAAAAATTAAAACAAAAAATTAGCTGGGTGTGGTGGCAGGCACCTGTAATCCCAGCTACTCAGGAGGCTGAAGCAGGAGAATCGCTTGAACCCAAGAGGTAGAGGTTACAGTGAGCCGAGATCGTGCCACTGCCCTCCAGGCTGGACAACTCCATCTATTAAACAAACAAACAAACAAAAAGATAAGCACTAAAATGGCTATTATTCATCTTTCCAAATCTGTAATACCTGGAAGTTCTGCATGACCTTTAGGAAAACTACATCCACAAAACGTTCCTTCTAGCTTCCTAGTAAGTTTTAGAAGAAATATCACCATTCTGAGCTAAAATAGTTCTACTTTCTTAGGGCAAATTCCTACCATAACATGAAATAGGCAAATACAATTACTCTAAAAAAAGTTCAGCCATGGCATCTTAGAGTTTAAAGGAATAACCCTTAGGAGTTCACATAATTTTTTTTTCCACTGCTTCCTAGGCAGACCTCATTTAATGTAGCTGGCATGTTGCCCTGCAGACTTTACTGAACTACTAGTATAGAAGTCGCTATGTTTTTAGCAAGCCCATTCATTTTTGTAAAGCTCCATCATTGCATTTTTCATTATACTGACCTAATAACTAGCTATCTTTAGCTTGCTCACACTCTGCCTTCTGGAGCCAAAATATATATGTCTATGTGTTCTCTATATCTACCTAGTATCAATTAGAGTTTCGTGTTTTCCTGCATGTAACAGAAAACTCATCAACAGTGGACTTCTCCAAATACTTCTCTAAATATTTTTCTCACAAAACGAGAAGTCGAATGAAGCATTGGTGGCAATTCAGTGTCTCGAAGATATTAGACCCAAGGTCTCTGTCTTTTCCTCATGGTTGCTGATGAAGGCTGAAGCTATAGCCATCATTGTAATATTCCACTTGGAGAGAGAAGAAAGGCACATGCCCACTAAGGCTACCTGATCTTTTAAGGGGTCTCTTCTTAAAGTCCTGACCACAATATGCCTCATGGGCCTTAGCTAAAATGGGATTTGATGAAATAAATTTTATACCTGGGCACGTTGCCATACTCAATAAAATTGTAATTCTATTAATGAAGAAGTAGGGAAGAATTGGGGTAGTATTCAGCACTTTCTGCCACACTAACCTTGCAGTATTTTAGGATGGCTGTAAGATCCCAACTAAGTTTTCCCTTTCTCTGGCTAAAAGCAGTTCCAGTTACCTTGAGCATTATTTTTGCCATCTCTTATTATGAGCATCATCATCTTCCCAAAGTGGAGTACTTTCTTAAAATATGTTAGAAAGAATAAGACATAATATTATATTTGTGGTCAGACAGTGGCCATACTGTCTCCTGATCTGTACTTAGTGTGTTTTTTTTCAGGCAGCCTCAGAATGAGGAATAGTTTTGGTAACTACTTGGCTGCAATTGAACATGCAACCGATTAAAGTCATATGAAATTGTTTTACATGGAATGATTCGAAGCCAGATTTCCCTGTTCCATATTAATTTTTTGTCAAACATATTGAGAATTAACTTAAATATAATAAAATGCACCTATTTAAATGTAAAATTTGTTGAGTTTGGCCAGTGTATCATGACCACAAATGAGATACAAGGAACGTTTTTAACACCAAAAATTTATCTCATGTTCCTTTCCTGTCAATCCACTGCCACCTAATCTAGTCTAACCACTGATCTAATTTGCATTAATAAAGATTTATTTTGTCTGTTCTAGAACTTCTTATCTATAGACATGTGTAGTAATATCTTTTATACCTGGCATTTTTTGCTCAGCATGTTTTTAAAATTCATCCACGTTGCATTTATCATTAATTTGTTTGTGATTATTGCTGAGTATATTCTATTTTATGCTCATATCAGTTTGCTAATCCATTCTTTTGCTAATTGTCATTTGGACTGTTTCCAGTTCAAAGCTATTATGAATCAAGGTAATATGAACGTTCATGTGCAAGCCTTTTTGTAAACATAGATTTTTTTTTTCTGTTAGCAAATATGCAGGAGTGAAATTGCTAGGTCACATAGTAAGTGTATTTTAACTTTATAAGAACATGCAAATCTATTTTCTAAAGTGGTGGTACTGTATTACACTCCCACCAGTAGTATATGAGTCTCCTTGCACTACATCCTTGAAACACACATTGTCAGTCTTTATTTTAACTATCTGTGTGTATTTCACTCTGATTATAGTTTTAATTTTCATTTCCCTGATAACAAATGATTTTTGAGCATATTTTTATATGCTGATGGCCATAGTATATCCTTTTATGGAAGAATCTCTCTATGCATATTGCTCAGTATATATGTCCATACTTTTTTTTACTATTGAATTTTTTATATATTTCAGATGCAAGCCATTTGTCAGATATACATATTGCATATAATTTCTACCAATTAGTGGCTTAAATTTCGTTTTCTTTATAATTACTTTTTAAAAACTAGTTTAGAGTTTTGATAAAGATAAATTTATTTATTTTTATTTTATTGCTCATATTTTTAATATTATGGCTTCAAAAGCCTTCCCCTTTCCCTATCATAAATACATTTTCTTATTTTTTCTTTTACTAGTTATATATGCTTGGCTGGGGACAGTGGCTTACTATTGTAATCCAAGCACTTTGGAAGGCCAAGGTGGGAGGGACATTTCAGATCAGGAGTTCAAGGCCAGCTTGGCCCACATGGTGAGACCTTGTCTCTACTAAAAATACAAAAATTAGCTGGGCGCAGTGGCGGGTGCCTGTAATCCTAGCTACTCAGGAGGCTGAGGTAGAAGAATTGCTTGAACCTGGGAGGTGAAGGTTGCAGTGAACTGAGATCATTCCAGTCTGGGTGACAGAGTGTCAAGTGCCACTCTATCTCCAAAAAAAAAAAAAAAAGAAAAAAAAAACAATAGTTACATAGGCCAGGTGTGCTGGCTATAATCCCAGCACTTTGGGAGGCCGAGGCAGGTGGATCATTTCAGCCCAGGAGTTTGAGACCAGCCTGGGCAACATGGAGGAAACTCATGTCTGCAGAAAATGGAAAAATTAGCTGGGAATGGTGGTGTGTGCCTCTAATGCCAGCTACTCAGGAGCCTGGGGTGGGAGGATTACCTGAGCCTGGGGAGGTAGAGGCTGCAGTGAGCTGTGATCGCACCACTGCACTCCAGCCTGGGTGACAGAATGAGGCCCTGTCATTCATAAATAAATAAATAAATAAATAAATAAATAAATAAATAAAACAAGTTGTATAGTTTTACCTTTTACCTTTAGAGTGTACATTTGTGTAAGGTGTGAGGGAAAACACATTTTTTCCCATATAGTTAGAAACTCAGCCAACAGTATTTAGTGAAAAAAATCTTACTTTTCTTATTGATTTACCTTGGCACTATTGTTGAAATCAATTGCTCATGTAAGGTTCAGTCTACTACTGGACTCTCTATTCTGTTCCGGTGATCTATTTGTCTATTCTTATAGCAATATAACCAAATTGATTACACTAGCTTTGTAGTTAGTCTTGACATTTTTTTAAAAAGTGCTAGTATTCCAAATTTTTTCCTCTTGCAAAATAATGTTAGTTCTTAAATGCCCCTTGAATTTTAATATAAATTTTTAAATAAACCTGTCAATATCTATAACATAGCCCATTAGAATTTTGACTAGGATTGTGTTGAATGTACAGAGCTATTTGGAGAGAACTGAAATACAGTATTAGCAGTGTTGTGTCTGCCAACTCATCAACCTGAAAAATCTCCTCATTTATTTAGGTATTCTTGAATTTGTTTTTCAGCAATGTGATTTGAAGCTGTATTATTATATGTATACCTATTTAAGTTTGTTATATATTCTCGACAATTGACCTCTTTATTATTATAAAATGTCCAGTTTAAATCTCTATTAGTATTTCTTATCTTGAAGCTTTGTCTAATATTAATATAGTCACTCCAGCCTTTTCCATCCTTTTAGTTTTAACCAATATGTCTTTATATTGAAGACAGTTTTGTGTAGATAATATATAGTGAATTCCGCTTCTTTATCTACTTTGACGATTAATTTGTATGTTCTTCTCATTGACATTTAACCTAAATGTTAATATGTTTGGCTTACATTTACCATATTCCTATTTTCTACTTTTCCCATTTGTTCTTTGTTTTCTTTTCCTTCCTTTATATTATTTGTTAATTGAGTATTATATTTTAGTGTTCATTTTACCTCCTCTATTGACATTTTAGCTATGCATCCTTTTCCTGCCCTACCCTCAGTGGTTGCTCTATGGTTTACAATATGCATTTTAAAATTATTTCAGTCTACAAATGTGTTGTTATTCTATTTCATATATAATGTAAAAACTTCATGACAGTATACTTTTATTTTTCTCTCCCATATTTTGTTTCATTTTAGAATGCTGAATTCAGCAATTGCTATAGACCAGATTATATATTGTTATTATTCTCATTTTATACAATCAACTATCTTTTAAAGAAACTGAAAGAAAAAAAGTATTTTTATACCCTCATGGTTATTAATTTCTTCATTTCTTTTTGTAGCTCTGAGTTTCCATCTGGTAACTTTTTCCTTCACCCTAAAGAACTTATTTTAATATTTTTTGTGGTATAAGTGACTAATTGTTTTTTTCTACTAAAAATTGCTTTATTTTACCTCAATTTTAAAGGATATTTATACTATAGAAGGCCTTTTTTCTTAATTTTTCTTTCATTGCTTTAATAATGTTGTTCTGTAGACTTGTGGATTACACTGTTTCTGGTAATTTGCTCTTATGTTTGTTTTCCTGTATGTGGAAAGCAACTGTTTTATTCAAGGAGCTTTTAAGAGTTTTTATTTATTATTAACCATAAACCCTTTGGTTATGATATGGCTTGGTGTTGTTATCTGTGTGTTTATCTAACTTCGTGTTCTTTACACTTTTGGGATTTGTGGACTGTTATGTTTCATCAGATTTGGGTATTTTCCAGCCAGTTTTATATTTCCCCATTTGAAAGTCTGGGACTAAGTTTACATGTTAGATAGCTTGATATTATCCCATAGATTACTGAGGTTTTGCTCTTTTATATAAGCCTTTCTTTTTATTTTACCATGCTTCAGCTTGGGTTGTTTCTGTTACTACGACTTCACATTTACTGAACTCTTCTGCAGTTTCTAATCTACTCTTAATCCCTCCCAGTAAATTTTTCATTTCAGGTATTGTGCTTTTTTTATTTTAAGAGGTTCATTTGATATTTTTAATGGTTTTTGTTTATTTGCTTACCTGGCCTTCTTTAATATATATATATATATATTGAATTTAGGTCAGATGCAGTGGCTCATACCTGTAATTCCAGCACTTTGGGAGACCTAAGCAGGCAGGCTCCTTGAGGCCAGGAGTTCAAACCCTGCCTGGCCAACATGGTGAAACCCCATCTCTACTAAAAATACAAAAATTAGTTGGCTGGTGGTGCACACCTGTAATTCCAGCTCCTTGGGAGACTAAGGCTTGAGAATTGAATAAACCCAGGAGGTAGAGATTGCAGTGGGCTAAGATCATGCCACTAGACTCCAGACTGGGTGACAGAGTGACACTGTTTCTAAAACAAAACAAAAACAAGCAAAATCATCAAATTTGTTTATAATAGTTTGGGGTTAATTCATCATCTTTGATATTATCAGTTTTTTTTTTTTAAATTGTTATTCTTACTTTTTTCTCGGACCGTTACTTGTTTTTGCTTCTTCACATCTCTACTATTTTTGTGCAGATACTGAACTTTGTGAATGTTACATGGCTACACATACAGATTTTGTCTCATTCTTTTAATGTTATTGATACGGACAGGGGGCAGAGAAACTCTAGGCAGACAGGGGCCGCTCCTTGGCAAAGCCCCACTCTCAAGCATAAAAGCCTGTGACTGTGGCCCAAAGTGAGAACTTATATCCCTGTTTTCCTGCTGAAATGTATCCTTTTCCTAAACCACCCATGGCCTGTACTGCACCCCATCCTGTGTCTATAAAAGCCCCAGAATCAGCTGGCGGAAAGACGAGGAGCAGCTGGACATCAGAGACTATGTCTGGACATTAGAGAGAAGCAGCTTGACTTCAGAGGGACAGCTTGAGGGTGTAACTTCAGAGAAGAATCCAGCTGGAGACTGCTGAACTTCAGGGGAAGATTACCTTCCCACCCCATCCCCTTTTCAGTTCCCCTCCCTACTGAGAGCCACTTTCATAGGCAATAAACCCCATCCCCTGCATTTACCATCATTCAAGTCATTCCTGATACCTCATTTCTCCTGGATGCTGGGCAAGAGCTTGGGATCCATGAGTGCAGATAAAAGAGGGCCCACTGAGCTGTTAACGCTTAAGCCACCCACAGATGGCAGAGCTAAAGGAGCACTGTAACACTCCCTCTGGGGCTTCAGGGGTCATGGGCACCCCTAACCCCAGACACTGCCATGGGGCCTACATGAAGTTTGCTCCTGCCGACACCCAAAAGCACGTGCCCTGACTCTTGCTCCTGCTTACCTGTGCACTCACTCCCACAAGGGGTGGAACAAAGAAGATCGGAGTTAATGGAGTTCACCTCTGCTCCTGCTAGTGCACTTCAGTTCCCACCCCATTCACTCACACATCCTCTCCTTCAAGGAGTTGAGAGCTGTGAGCTGAGCTGTGGGTCCTGCAAAGGGGTCAGGGAAATATCCTGCTTCATTATGATGTGCTTTGTATTGTCAGGTAGTTCATTTAGTCGTGAACCTCAGTAGTCCTTCACTTTGTGTTCCTTGATAGTGATTGTTTACTTGGCCTTGTTGAGTCTCACTCAGTGCATGCACAGCTTAGATTGCATCTGAAATCTCAAGGGTACCCTTATGCAAATTTCTGGAGTACTTTCTATGTAAAGCTCCTACTTCCTTGTATCCTGTCCTGCAAATACCAGCAGTCATAGCCTTTTCAAACTCTGATATTGTGTTTTCAGCTCAACACAACTGGAAAGTGTTTCTGGGTGGAAAACTTGGACAATCATAAGGCTCACCTTGTTGCCTCATTTCAGCATTCAAAACATGTCACTGTCTGAAAACAATAGTGTCTATGTTTCTAGTTGTATACACTGGGAGAGCTACTCCTGCACCTGCTGCTTCATCATGGCTAAGAGTAGACAAGCTTTAGGCATTTATAAATGTAGGACATCACAGTTAGTCTTAGTAGTTTGCAACTTATAGGTTGAAATCCACCTTTTCAACATGTCCACGTTATTTGGCTCTTAGCTAACACTCCCACGATTTTTACTGGCTGTGTATTTTCAAATGCCCAGCTTGTTTCTACCACCGGAGAATAGGCCCATGGGTGCTGAGTACAAAAGTAAATGCCATGACTCTTTCTGATTGAGTGTGAATTTTGTCTACAGATTGTCTGTCCCCAAATTTTGGACCCACTGGTTAATTGATTGCATCCTTGGGCAAGTTACTTAACCTGTTTGTTCCTGCCTCTTTTTTTTTCTGTAAAATAGTCTTCTTTCATTATTTTCAGCTAGTTCATAGGCATGTGGTGAAAAATAAAGGAGTTACAATATATGCAAAGCACATAGGACAGCATCTGCTACATACAGTTAAAACTATTATTATTAATTCTGACCCAAACTACAAACTATCCATATTCTCACTTCCCATCTACCTGTCTTTTCAGCTCAACACAACTGGAAAGTGTTTCTGGGTGGAAAGCTTTAGGCATTTATAAATTCAGGACTTCACATTTTGACTTAGTCTATAGTCTGTTTTTACGTCTCCTATGGTTTCCAGTAACAGTTGTCCACAATCCATATCCTTTTTTTTTTTTTTTCTTTTTTTGAGATGGAGTCTCACTCTGTCACCTAGCCTGGAATGCAGTGGCACAGTCTTGGCTCACTGAAACCTCTGCCTCCTGGGTTCAAGCAATTCTCCTGCCTCCGCCTCGGCCTTCCAAAGTGTTGAGATTACAGGTGTGAGCCACCACGCCTGGCACACAATCCACATCTTAATTCCCTCATTTTTGTAAATATTCCTCTAGGGTTTGTCTGATTGAGTATGGCTTATTATCAAGGCTGTGATCCAGAGAGCTTTACATTTCCCATCCAAATTTCTGATTAACATATGTCATTAAAGAGTACCAGGAGTTAAATTTTGTAGAATGCCACAGAGAGGTTGGTGGAAGGTTGTATATGTTTACTCAGACAGGCATATTAAAATACCGACATCCATGTCCCTTTTTCTTCCTCCACTATCATTCTTACTATCTACCCAAAAGGTTGCCCTAGTATGTGCATTTTGAAAGGATGTCTTTGTGTTTGTTATATGTATTTTTCTCTCTGTCCACAATGTGAGAAATATAGCAACAAATACATTTCTCCAGCTTGACTCTTTTCAGCATCAGCTTTCAATAATACATAAATTTTACCATTTAGGTCTCATTTTTCCATTTTTTTCTGCAAAGAATTACATGACAAAAATAAAGTCAAAATTATTGCTGAAATTTCTGTATAAAATACCTGCAACATCCTTTCAAGCTATCAATTAAGTATCCTTATGAAAATAAAGAAAATAATACAAATTTTTTTCATAAGTAAGCCCATACCATGCTGTATTTTAGAAAACAATCCCTTTTTTCTAGATATGTAGAAATGTGGAAATCATGTATTTAGTAATATACTGTATAATTTTAAATAAAGCTTTTTATGTTTTAAGAAACTGCAGACAGCATATTGTCTGAAAGCATATATTACAGATGCAATTTAACTATATTTCTTTGCTTGTGACACATTTCATTTTGCAGAGTATAGGAAGTCTGTGTCTGAAAACTGAATATAATGAAATCTGAGTATTACTCAATTATAAAGCTTTAAACATTGGTTTTTAAAATTTTCAACATGTTTTTTCTATGGAAATATTTCCAACTTATGAGACAAAAGGTGCTAAAGAATTAATGAAAGTTACCCTTTACTGTGTAAGACATTAGTTATGAGAATATGTCTCTTTTTTAACATTATATAAAACACTAAAAGAAACGTTTTATAATGAGCCTGAAAATATATTTTATTGCATAGTAGAAATACTTTGTCAGCATCTTATACTTCAGATCAGATGAATAAAATATAATTCAGTATCCATTTGTATAAACTTTCTACAGTTATTATGGCTGAATAAATAAATGTTTCTTATGCATTCTTAAAGTATTTTGGTTATTAAGCTCTAAAACATTAATGTTTTACTTGTTTTCTATGCAAAATAATTATTTTAGTTCTATTTGACAGTTTAAACTTTAGTTGTACTGGGGAAAGCAAATAAATGCAATATATATTTCTCCCTTGTGAAAAAGCTTAGTTACAGATAAGTTTTGCATTTTTTATTGTCTAAAAATATTTTCTCTATTTAATAATTCCTCAAGTATGTGTATTTTAATACTTATTTTAAGCCTCAAAAAATCATATTTATTAGTAATGCTTCATAATAATCTTGTTAAATTAAGGAATTTATATATTTTTAATATCTCATTTAATATGTTTTAAGTGCTCTTTTTACAAATGTATATTTTATTTTCTTAGTACATTTATTTACTGAATTTTTCTTAGGGTAATACTATAGAGCTATAATGAGTATAGACAGCGTTTCAGTTCCTTTAAATAAGAACTCACAAAAAAATTAATGATTTGGCTTATAAGGTTATTTTATTTTATTTTATTTTATTTTTTGGTCTTAGAGGGTAATTGATAGGTACAATTTCTTGTGAGTAAGATTCAAAGAATAGCTGAGTGTAAGTTTTTGTGGGACGTGTGTCTCACTGTGGAGCAACAAGTGACTGGTGGGTTTGGGACAGTGAGAACAGCCACAGGTAGTGGCAGCAGCAGGCCTGAATGCTGGAATTTTGATGCCACCTGTCAGTGTGATGAGATTGCTCTTTTGAAGGATGGTTTTTGGTGTCCTAGTTTTCCTATTAACCCACTTACTACCATACTGCTCACTTTCCCTTCTCTGGGACTAACTGCTGTGTCTTGTCCTATCTTTGATATAGAATCTTAAACACTTTCAGTGGAAGCTCTTAATTTAGGATATTGGTACCACAGGAGGGGAGCGCCTTAGAGAACTGAAGCACTCTTGTATTTTTTCACCTTTCAGGATAAAAGCATGCTGTTTGGATAAGCACTGAAAATGGTTCAAGGAAAGAGTCCTAGCTAAAAATAGAAAAATAAATGAAGTCAAACATGAAGAAATTTTTCAAATGGTTCATGAAACAGTATGACATTATTTTATACTTCCTTAAAAACTGAAGATTTGGCCGGGCGCGGTGGCTCAAGCCTGTAATCCCAGCACTTTGGGAGGCCGAGACAGGCGGATCACGAGGTCAGGAGATCGAGACCATCCTGGCTGACACGGTGAAACCCCGTCTCTACTAAAAAATACAAAAAACTAGCCGGGCGAGGTGGCGGGCGCCTGTAATCCCAGCTACTCGGGAGGCTGAGGCAGGAGAATGGCGTGAACCCGGGAGGCGGAGCTTGCAGTGAGCTGAGATCCGGCCACTGCACCCCAGCCTGGGCGGCAGAGCGAGACTCCGTCTCAAAAAAAAAAAAAAAAAAAAAAAAAAAAAACTGAAGATTTTGAAGGGTAAACACACGCCTGGTGGTCTGAGGCAAAAATCCTCATGCTTGTAAAATAAATATTTGTAGACAGGAATCTTTCTGTTTATTTGTTTTTTAATATGATGTTTTGCGGAAATAATGGAAACTCTTAAACACTGCACATAAAATTTAGAATATATTAACATTTAAAACAGTAATTTGCCATCTGTTCTTTATTGAATTCAGAAAAGATGAATAGCCACAATACAAATGACCCATGGTTATAAGAAAGTATCACTCTTGGAGCCAAAAGAATTGCAATAACAAGACTGATAGATTTTAAAAGTTGTATTTTAAGGCTAGCAGTCTGAAGTGAATAGAACAATAATTAATTTACTCTTAGCATTTAATGTATAACTTAATGTGGACTCTGAGAGCAGATTTAAATTTCATTTTTAGTTTAGAATGTTTCCACTGTCTGAAACAAATATTGGCAAAATATGGCCCATCGCTTGTTTTATAAAACAAATTGTATTAGAACATAACCATGCCTATTCACTTGCCTGCTTTCATGATACAACTGAGTCGACAGTTGTGACAGAGACTGCATGTCCCACAAAATTTTTACTATCTGGTCCTTTAAAGAAAAAGTTTGCTGACTTCTGTCTAAACCATAAAACTACATCCATTGAGGTCAAATGTATTATATTCTAAGGAGAATGAGTACTGCAAAAAATTTATGTTTGATATATTTTACTTAGAAATTTTGCAATTACATAAGCAGTGTTACTCAATACAGTTTTGTGGAAAATTTGTGGTGTGTTAAAAAAAAATAGAAACAAAAAACAAAAACAAGATTCTATAGCTGAATGGAAACTAGATATTCTGTGTTTATCTCACAATCAGTAGAATGTCAGAATAATAAAGATCTGAGAATTCATTCAGTAAATTAACCATAGTAGTTTTGTTTAATCTAAAGCATTTTAAACTTATTTGAATTTGATCTCCCCTTCTCCAACCATAAAATAATTTTTAACATTTTTGCATTATACTACTGTTTTCCAGAAGCGAATATTAAAAGCTGAGCACAGTGGCTCATGCCTATAATCCCAGCACTTTGAGAGGCTGAGGCAGGTGAATCACTTGAGGTCAGGGCTTGGAGACCAGCGTAGCCAACATGGCAAAACCCTGTCTTTACTAAAAATACAAAAATTAGCCAGACGTGATAGTGCACCTGTAATCCCAGCTACTTGGGAGGCTGAGGCAGGAGAATTGCTTGAACCTGGGAGGTGGAGGCTGCAGTGAGCCTAGATCGTGCCACTACACTCCAGCCTGGGCAACAGAGCAAGACTCCATCTCAGAAAAACAAAAACAAAACAAAAGTGGCTGTCCTAAAAGATATGTAAATTGGAAATGTGACGACATGTAGGTGAAAGCAGCTTGCTGAATGGAATTCGTAGCCCCACAGGTTGTTATTTAGTATAATTTCCAGACTTAACAGAAGATTCCTGAAAAATAAATTTAATAATTCAAATATGCCATTTTTTACTGTATAAGAAATGGCTAATTATGAGCACCTTAAAGTTTAACAAAATGCATTTAATGGGTTATGTATGAATATTGGTTTCACTTTCTGGAGATGAAAGACATTATCATTATGCTGTGATAAATGCTGAAACAACTGTGGTTTTTTATTGGTTAGTGCTATAATTAATTTTAATAGGATATTTATGAGTTTCAACTACCTCTAGATTACTTTAAAACTAAGCACTGAAAACACCATCCACATGTTTTGTTATTCTACAGGTGATATAAGTTTAATTGGGCAGATAATCCAAGTAGATTTTTATTCTGCTTCCAGGATATTACTTTCACTTTAATGGTTTGAATGCTTCTTATCACTATTTTTGAATATAATTAATTGAATTAAAATGATATTTTAAATACTGTATGATGAAATAAATTTAGTAAAAGTGTTGGCATGTAATGTATTGGCCAAAAATATTATTGAATTTTATAAACTCCAATGAGTATAAATTCAAAAAGATGAAGTTTTAACTTCCTTTTAGTATTTTATTTTAAATACAGCCACTTTGATGTTTTCTTTTGTTTGTTTGTTTGGTAGAGATGAGATATCACTTTCTTGCCCAGGCTGGTCTTGAACTCCTGGGCTCAAGTGATCCTCCTGCTTTCACCTCCAAAAGTCTTGGGGATTACCAGCATGAGCCACCATGCCCAGCCTAGCCTCTTGTATGGATTGGCAATTGACTCTACAATTTTATTTTCACATTCGTTCATCTATTAAACAATTCCTTACACCATATACACAAGTCACCTCAAGATGGGCTAAAGACTTAAATGTAAAACCTAAAACTATAAAAACCCTGGAAGATAACCTAGGAAATACCCTTATGGAAATAAGACTAGACAAAGATTTCATGATGAACATGCCAAAAGCAATCGCAACGAAAACAAAAATTGACAAATGGGGCCTAATTAAACTAACACAGCAAAAGAAACTATCAACAGAGTAAAAGACAACCTAGAGAATAGAAGAAAATGTTGGCAAACTATACATCTGAAAAAGGTCTCATATCCAGAATTTATAAGGAAATTAAACAAATTTACAAGCAGAAAACCATTAAAAAGTTGGCAAAGGCCATGAAGAGATACTTTTGAAAAGAAGACATACAAGTGGCCAACAAGCATATGAAAAAATGTTCAACATCACTAATCAAAATGCAAATAAAAACCACAATGAGATGCCATCTCACACCAGTCAGAATGGCTATCACTAAAAAGTCAAAAAATAACAGATACTGACGAGACAGCAAAGAAAAAGGAGCACTTATACACTGCTGATGGGAATGTAAATTAGTTCAGCCATTGTGGAAAGCAGTCTGGCAAGTTTTGAAAGCCTTTAAACAGAGATCTTGCTATGTATTGCACTGGAATGTATTCAATCCCGTAACACAGAGGTCTTGTTTTGTATACTGCTGTGTCCCAGTTGCCATGCATATAGTAGCCACTCAAACTATCTGTTGAACAAAGGAATGATTCTAAAGACTGGAGAATCAGCAACAAAACACCATGTAGTCCCCATTCTGAATTGCTTAGAGATTAATAGGCACTTGTAGCACTATGTAGAACATATACAATGAAAGTGAGCATAAGAATTGTAAGACTGATTCAGGACAGGCAAGCCCCAAATGGGAGGGTTCTTGGTTTTGCTCAGGAAATATTTTAAAGGTCAGCTGGTGGTGTTAAACAGTAACTTTTATTGAAGTGGCAGTGTACAGCAGCAGCGGAGGTATTGTCCTTACTGAGCAGTGCTACGCCATAGGCGTGTACCCAGAATAGCAGCTAAGAGGCAATTCTGCACTCATATTTATACTCACTTTTAATTGCATGCAAATTAAGAGGCAGCTTATGCAGCAGTTTCTAGATAAGGGTGGTAACTTTGGGGTCATGAAGTCATTGCCATAGAAAGGGGCAGTAACTTTGGGCTGTTTCCATGGCAATGGTAAACTGACATGGCACACTTTTGGGTGTGTCTTATGGAAAGTTGCTTCTGCCCTGGACCTATTTTAGCTAGTCCTCACTTTGGTCCATTGTCTGGGCCTTGTCTCCAGAGTCAAGTCCCACCTACTACATTTGGATCACTTAGGAAGAACCTAACCCACATTTTAGAAAGGGACCAAGGATGGCTTCCTTGCAAGAGGCAAACTTTGGCTTATGCCTAAAAGATGAGTAGGTTTTTTGTTGACAGGAGGGATTTAACCTTTTTCAAAGAAGAGGGATAACATGTACAAAAATCCAAAAGGTGATAGTAGTAAATATTTGGGTTTTTTCCAGTTTGGAGTATTTACAAATAAAGCTGTTGTAATATGCATGTACAAGACTTAGTGTGGACATGTATCTACGTTTTTCTTGGGGAATTCCTATGATGGAATTTTTGGTTTGGTATACGTGTGTTTAATTCTATAATAAACTGCCAGTTTTTCAATATAGCTGTCCAGTTTTACATTCTGATCAGCCTATTAAACATCACATATTACTTCCCGAACTAGATATTATCATCATTTTTACTTTTGGCTTTTCTAAAGAATTTATAGTAGTATCTCATGTGTTAATAGATTGCATTTCCTTAATAATAAGCATATGTTCATGAAATGATTAATCTTTCACATATTTTTTAGAAGATATCTTTTCTAATCTCTGGCCTAATTTTTAAAATTGGATACTTTGTATTTTTATTATTGAGTTATAAAGTTCATTCTATATTCTAAACACAAGACTTTTGTTGAACATCGTCTCCCATTTTGTGGCATACCTTTTTGTTTTCATAAAGATAATTTTTAAAATTTAAATAATTGATTTTTCTAATGTATCCATTTTTTTCTTTTGTAGTTTATACGCTTCAGGTCTTAGCCTAAGAAATTATTTTGTCTATCTAAAGTTGCAAATATTTTCTTATGTGTTTTCTTTGAGAAGTTTTATAGTTTTAGCTTTTACATTTAAGTCTATGATCCATTTCAAGTCAGGTTTTTGTGATGGTTTTTAATTTTAATAAATAATCGTAATATTGATCTAAACATTCCTTCTCTTCTCTTTATTTTTCATTTGTAATGAATGTAGGAGAAAAGTTAAGTAGCATAACCAAGGTCACATTTAGTATTTTATAGAGTCAGAAGTGGAAACAGATGTAGCTTACTTCAAAATATTTTG
This sequence comes from Macaca thibetana thibetana, assembly GCF_024542745.1. Lineage (NCBI taxonomy): Eukaryota > Metazoa > Chordata > Mammalia > Primates > Cercopithecidae > Macaca > Macaca thibetana. The sequence continues at coordinate 79,115,756 of NC_065579.1, forward strand.
TACTATCTAACATAAACCCGAATTTACAAAAGGGAAACTGAACTAATGACAGAAGCTATAGATGATAATTTAAATAGGTAAACCAAATAATTGTTAACCAACATCCAACTTAAATATAAAAATGGCCTCCAAATTGGAAACTTTTGATTCTCTATAGGGTAATCTAAATTTTTAGGTAGGAATTTTTTTTCAGGGTTTCAATGATCAAGATAATGTAATTTACTCAATGTAAATTGTCAATTGCTCCTAGTTAATCATTATTTGGAAATTTGGGTCTAACAGACAGAAATAAAATTTCTAATTTGCTAATTTAAAAATATCATAATGGAAATACATTGCATATTTAAATTCTCATTTTTAATTCATTTATTTATTCAATAATTAATCAAATACCTGCTATTCTCTGTAAAAGGTTAATAAACATACAGAGATAAATATCACTTTATCAAAATTAAATTATTAATAAAATACTACATTTTATATAATATTTGACAATTCAAAGATAAAGTAATATTTTTATTTTTAATTGGCATCCAAGAAAAATTGTATGAGTATGATACAGAAAATATGTTGAAGTCCATTCATGTTTGAGAAGTATAGTGAATTACTTTTTATTACTTAATTCAATAAGATTAATTGAGTGTTTTGTATTTGTGAAATAGAAGTGTTTTATTCTTACAAAGTTAAGCAGCCTTAACGTCTGAACTTCTTAATATCTTAATTTCTGTGGTCTGGAGTATACCTTTTCCCTTGATTTTAACATCTTTTCTCTTTCTTTACTAATTGTAGCTTTCAAAATTCTATTTTATGTAAACCATTTTTCAGTGATTACTCACTCCTTTGTATTTTTGAGACACTTACTAATAATTATTTTGTGTTTACATCTTACCACATATAAAGAAAAATCAGAGCATATTTGCAGGTGCTTATGCTGATGTCCTGGTGCCTTGACAGATCCTTTCCAGTGACATCTGTCCATCACTGAAGGCTTACTCTGTCATTAAAAGAAAGAAAAAAGTTAACTCTTATATTAGTCTGTTCTTGCCTTGCTATAAAGTAATACCTGAGACTGGGTAATTTATAAAGAAAAGAGGTTCAACTGGCTAATGGTTCTGCAGGCTGTACAGGAAGCATGATGCTGGCATTGGCTCTGCTTCTGGGGAGGCCTCAGGAAACTTTCAATCATGGCGGAAGGTGAAGGGGAAGCAGGGACATCTTACATGGCCAGAGCAGGTGCCAGAGGTGGGGAGAGGGGCTACACACTTTTAAACAACCAGATCTCGTGAGAATTTCATCATGAGAACAGCTCTGGGGGACGGTGCTAAAACATTCATGAGAAACCACCCTCATGAGTCAATCACTTCACACCAGACCCCACCTCCAACACTAGGGATTAAAATTCAACATGACATTTCAGGGGGAAAACAGATCCAAACTATATCAGCTATTATAAGGTTAATTTTTAAAACACCTTTATTCACATATCATAAAATTCACCATTTAAAAATGTATAATTGTGTTTTAGTATGTTCACATAGTTGTTCAACTGTCATCACTATCTAATTTTAGAATATCTTCTTTTTTCTTCTTCTTTTTTTAGAGTCCCACTCTGTTGTCCAGGCATGGTCTCAGCTCACTGCAACCTCTGCCTCCCAGGTTCAAGTGATTCTCATGCCTCAGCCTCCTGGGAAGCTAGGATTACAGGGATGCACCACCACGCCCAGCTAATTTTTTTGTATTTTTAGTAGAGACAGGGTTTTGCCACATTGGCCAGGCTACTCTGGAACTCCTTGCCTCAAGCGATCTGCCTGCCTCAGCCTCACAAAGTGCTGGGACTACAGGTGTGAGCCACCATGTCCAGTCTAATTTAAAACATTTTCTTCACCCCAAAAGGAAACTCCACACTTTTAAGGGTCTCTCTTTATTCTTCCTTCCTCCTAGTCCCTGGCAACCACTGATCTACTTTTTTTTGTATGGATTTATTTATTATGGGCATTTCATACAAGTTGCATAATATAATAGGTCATCTTTTGTGACTGTCTTCTTTTACTTAGCATAATATTTTCAATGTTCATTAATGTAGTAGCATGCATTGGGACTTCATTCTTTTTATGGCCAATAATTTTTATGGCCAAATAATTTTCCATTATGTAAATATCCCATATTTGATTTATCCCTTCCTTAATTAATAACATTTTGGTTTTTTCCACTTTTGGCTTTTATGACTAATGCTGATATGAACATTTGTTTACATGTTTTTCTGTGGATATATGTTTTTGATTTTCTTGTTTGCATGGAAACAAAACATAAACAATTTCTGTCTGCTACATCCAAATTCTAATTGTTGGATCATATGGTAACAATTTTACATTTAAACTTTTGAAGAACTTTCAAAATGTTTTTCAAAGTGGCTGCACAATTATATATTGCCACCAGCAATATATGAAGGTTCTGACTTCTCCACTTTCTTGACATTTACCTGTTATTATCTGTCCTTTGTATTATAGCCCTCTAGGGAGAGATAATGTAAGAAGTTATGGTTAATTATATACATATTCTCTTCACCTGGGGGGAACTCTAAGAAGATATACTTAAAAAAAGATAAGAGGAATATACATTTGACAATAGCCTTCCAATATTTGTAGCTATCCAAAGATTTACACACTGGAGTTAAGGAATCACTAATACAAGTAAATCATCTTAGAATTAAAAATTATACTTTTATTAACTTATTCAAAAGATCCCATTTAAGTTAATATTTCAAATGTTTTGGATCCTTTTTTCTTTTTAATTTTTAATTATTATGGATACAAAATCACTGTATATATTTACAGGGTATATGTGATATTTTGATACAAGTATACAATGTGTAATGATCACGTAAGGGTTACTGGGATATCCATTACCTCAAGCATTTATCATTCCTTTGTGTTAGGAGCCTTTCATTACAGTCTCTTAGTCGTTTTGAAATACATGTTGTTATTGTTATTAACTATAGTCATCCCTATTGTGCTACCAAACATTAAATCTTATTCCTTTTATTTTATTTTATTAAGTAACAAATAATAATTTTATGTAACTATAGGGCACAATATGATGTTTAGATATATCTATTTATTATGGCATGATTAAATCAAGCTAATTAATATATCTCTCACTTCACATCCATATAATATTTTTTTGTGATGAGAACATTCAAAACCTACTCCTTAAGCAATTTTGAAATATGCAATGCATTATTATTAACTACAGTTACCATGTGGTGCAATAGATCAGTGATACTTATTCCTCGAGTCTAAATAAAACTTTGAATTCTTTGACCAACATATCCCCTAGAGATATATAAATCTGTTTTGTTTTGCTTTTTGTTTTTTTCCATCTTTTTAATCTGTTTCTTGTCAATATGATTCATGGGCCCAGCTGGTGAACCTAAGAGAGTAGAAGGGGAAAAAAATGTTCTTCCTCTCCTACACTACAATTAAACCAGAGAAGTTCTTTTACTTGAGGTATTATGAAGGTGGTTGTAGCATTTGTTAAGAGCTATCAAACCCTTACTCTTTAATGAACAGAGACAAATATAGTTTACTATGTGTTTATATGCAGCAAACTAGAAAAGATATGCAGTGGGCTCTACTATTCTCTAGTTCTTTCTCAGTAATCAACTGGTAATATTTTTTACCACTGCGACTAAGACAAAAATTCTGGTTCTGACAGATTTTTATCATGTGGTTCATATAATTCTTGTTCCACACAACCCTGTTTTCATTAGAATGCTTGCTTCTTTCCTCAAGGCTCTTACAAGAAATTAGATATCTTATCATTTGCCTATTTATTTTGGTAATAACTGAGTAATGTTGAATCTCTCTTTTCTCCCCTGCCTTATTGATCTATTTCTGTATTTATCCTCTCTCTGAGAACTTGTCTCTAGTGAAGAAATTTTCTCTGTGGGTTTACCAGCTGCATTATTTGTTTTACTATAATGGTAAATATTCCTATTGTCTGCATTCTCTTATTGACTATAATGATAATTTCTTTTTGGAATCTGAGTTGGGAAAAGGCTGGTATCCTAAACTCTCCTAGATTTCACTGATGACATAGATTTTGTATTCATTTGAGTACTTTTCTTGGAATGTTCTATTGGAAAATTTGAAGAGTGTGCACAATTTGGAAAGAGGCATTGTTATCATTATATCCTCGGAATTGTCTGGACAAATAATACTTTTGGTTCTTTGATTTATTTAACTTTATCATTATAAATTAGGTTTTAGTTTCTTTGGTTCCTTGGATAGCAAGATAAAATAGTCATAAACTTTATGCTTCTATTTTGTATAAAAATAAACTCTTAAATGCATGCACTTCCTTTCAGATAAGAATTATCCATACTTCCATTGCTAAATTATAATTTCTCTTAAATTTATTTGTACAATAACATTTCATTATTATTACCAATTTTATTTCCAGAAATTATTACCATTTATTTATTAGCAATTTTATTTATTTATTAACAATTTTTGTTTTATTTATTTTTATTTTATTGTACTTTATTTTTTATTTGTTTTATTTATTTATTACCAATTTTATTTCCAGAAATTAAGAATAAGTCTGAATGTAGAGAATGCAGTGTTTTTTTCACTATGTAGAATAAAATAAAATAATGAACTACTACTCTTGGGCCTTATTTAGGTCATGTTGAACAGACTTTGGCCAAGGACAGAGTCCTATGTCAACTGGGACCTCCCACCAACTCAACATGTATACATAATTAAGACACTTTGAGTGTGGTTATTTTTTAATGACCGTTTAGTATTCTGATTAACCTGAACATTCAAGCTTCAGGCACTTATTTCATCATCTAACTCATACATAAATAGAGCACATTTGTGTAAATGAAGGCCCAATGCAGCAATTTCCATTCAAAGCATAAGGACAAGAAAATTATATACAGAAAAATGATACAACCTATTTTCATGAATGTCTCCCAATTCACCCCAATTTTCCTGGTAAATTTGATTCTTGTTTAATCTACCCTGAAATTTAAAGGAAGCCTTCAATAATAGATTCCATTTTGAAATTGTTATTTTTGTCTTACCTTACCTTTACTTTGTCTCGTTTGCAATAATATATAATCATATACATATTTATGTGCTGTAGGCAAGTGAAAGATGGCTTCCCTCCACCCTTCTAGGTTCTTCGACTAGGCTACCAATTAAATTGACAGAAAAAAGGTTGAATAATGGGTAGAAATATACACTTACAAGAAATAAGACTTGGTGTTCAATAGATTAGCAGAGTGAATATAGTTAACATTAATCAACTGTACTTTTCAAAATATCTAGAAAAGAATAATTCAGGTATCTGTAGCACATAGAAAAGATAAATATTTCAGGTGATGGGTATCGCAGTTACCTTGATTTGACTATATGAATGTATCAAATTATCACATCTGCCTTAAAAACATGTACATCTAATATGTATCAATGAAAAACAAACAAAAGTTTTTAAAAATAGAAACAAAAACAAATGAACAGAAGAAAAGTTATACAATTTTATTACATGCATGGGGGCATCACATACAACAAAAGTGAATACCCCAAAATCCAGCGACATCTAGAAGCTTATACATGCCCAGAGGAGAGGGGAGGGGAGATTTTGGCAACTTAGGGGAGAATAAAAGATTTTTGGAAAAGACAAATGGCCCCTCAGATAAATAGGTGATAGGCTGTGATAAAGTCTGTGTGAGCATAGGATGACCTCCCATCTCCTCTCCTGTTACAAGTTACTCTTTCTTGGTTGATGGGATTATCTGGGAAGGGATTCATGACAATTGAGGTTAAAACTCTAAAAAATTTCTTGATATCATCAAATATTTCTTTGCTTGACTGTTGGTTTGATAGACTCATACAAACAAGGTAGATTTACACATTGATTTTGATTGATAGATCATCATTTGTTTTTATTCTGTAGGTTCCCCTCCCATGTTGTCCTCCTCTGAGATTTATTTTCAAAGAAGCTGTTCATTTGTTTTGTAGATTTTTTCACAGTGCAGTTGTTTCTGCTTCCATCCTAATGGTATTATTTAAAATCTTTGCCTGACCTCTGTGTCCTCTGTAAAATAATTCTTAAATCCAGAGTCCTAATCTGTTTAGATTCAAATTTTTGACAAGAATACTTTATAGGTGTATTGTGTATTTCTGTCAAGAGGCATGTATCATCTTTTATTTTTCCATCTGCCTCTCTATTTATCTTATTAGAGTTGATTTTGGGAATTGCCTGGATTCATTACAGTAGTCCACCCTTATCCCCAGTATTGCTTTCTGCAGTTTCAGTATAGGTCAACGGCAGTCCAAAAAATATTAAATAAAAAATTCTGGAAATAAACTTCATAAATTTTAAATTGTCCATCATTCTGGGTAGAGTAATGAAATGTTGTGTTGTCCGTGCCTTCCAGCTCTGTTCTGCCTGGGATGTGGATCATATCTTTGTCCAGCACATCTTATGCTGCTTGTATGTTAGCCACTCAGTAGCCATCTTGTTATCAGATCAACTGTTGTGGTATCCTAGTGCTCGTGTTTAGGTCATCATTATTTTACTTAGTAATAGTCTAAAAGCGCAAGTTAAATGATGCTGACAATTTGGATATGCCAAAGAGAAGCCATAAAATGCTTCCTTAAAGTGAAAAGGTGAAAATTCTCCAATTAATAAAGAAAGAAAAAAACTTATGCTGAAGTTGTTAAGATCTATGGAAGGAATGAGTGTTATATCTGTCAAACTGTGAAGTGGGAAATTTTTTTTTTTTACTACTTTTGCTTTGCACTTCAAACCGCAAAAGTTACAGCCACAATATGAGATAAGCACTAAAAGTGGGAAAGACATTAGATTTATGGTTGGAAGACATGACAAGAAGTGTGTTAAAACTGACTGCAGTCATGTTCAGTACTGTTTGCGGTTTCAGACATCCACTGGGGGTCTTGGAATGCATTCCCTATGGCTAAAGAGAGATGACTGTATTTCATAAGAGTATTACAAAATTAAAGTGTTTTATTTCTATCATTCCTTATTTATGTATTAGCTAGAATACTTCTATAAAGAGAACAATTATCCTGTGGTACAAATTTTGTAGGATAGTTAGGTTAAATGCTTGATTACTTCTCCTCTTGTATCCATTTTCAGATTGATACATTACTTCTCTAGCAACCTCCAAAGGTACCCAATGGATTTATCTTTATTGTCGTTATAAATTTAGGAACCATTTTATGTTCAAATATGTAAAAAATCATTCAAATTTAGTGATCTTAAGGTGAATCAAAATATTAAACCAAAACCATGTGTACAGTTGAAAAGTAATACAAAAGAATAAAACAAAAATACTAGAGAAAGATTTGTTGAATATACTAAAAGAGTGATTTGTGTTTAAAAACAGTCTTTCCTCAGTTTTTGGAATGCTAATAGTACTAAAAAATTGATAGCAAATAAAATAGAACAACAAAATTCCACTAATACATTTCTTTCTTAAAATCTACAGTGTGTTTTATATTTATTATATGTAGGATCTTTTCCAAACACTACAACTAATCATGAAGAATATTCTCAACTCCATGAAGAAAGGATTATTATTACCATTTTACATTTGAAGATACCTAACCTTCTTAGAAAGCTGATTGACAGTTAATATTATAGCTATTCCCTGTTTAACCTTCCTAAATTCCTTAGGGGGGTTATGAATGGCTCCAGGAGACCTACCATTCTCCTTAACTACCTGTGTGCATGTACATTTTTCTATAGGGACTTTCCATAGCTGTAGCCAAATTTTGAAAAGAAACTATGATCTCCTATCCTCCTAGAAAGTCAAGAACCAGTGCAATACCTGAGTTGATTAATAAGTGTGTGATGAAGACATTGAGAATTCAGAAGTCTGATCATTTTTTATGTGCACAAACATTATGAAGATCTATCTGATAGTAGAAGCACTAGCTAGCCATCTTACTTTAGATGTATACATTTTTCAATATACATGATTTTCTATCTAAAAACTTATATAGAGTTTCAAATATATCTCCTGTCTTAGTTTAAATGTTTTCTGATGCCATGTAAGCCTTAGTATAAACATTGCTAGACATTATGTACTCTAGCTTTAAAATTTCAGTAGGTATACATTTGTCAATGCCATAGAATACAAGAATCAATGTTGAATGCAATTATATAGGAAATGCTTACAAATATTTCAGAGGATAAAGGTTGATATGAAAACACAACCATCTAAATAAAATATAGATTGTAAATAACCACCACCTGTTTTAATGTACACGCTTGGCAAGAGTACTGAGAAGGAAACTCAGGCTGATTTCTCCCCCATCCCCAACAGTGAATTCCTTATTAAACACAGACTGCCAGTCCTTTTGTAACATAACTTTTCTATATTATTCATATAAATTTTGTTTCAGCAATATTATTGATGTCATCTGAACTATTTTTTAGTGGATTGGTCATTTTTTTGATAGCTCTGTGTCCTTCATCCTAGACTCCACATCTAACTGTCAGAACCAAATCATAATATCAGTTACTCACTATCAATAGAATTTCAAAAATACATTCATCAATTTATGTATAGTTTTAATACTGTATTCTAAATACTATATTTTAAGCACAAATTGTTCTTTTATAGAGAAAAAAATGCTTTTGCCCTGATGGGTATTCTATTTTATTTCTGCTTAATGGTACTTTTTATCATCCTGTTCATTAGATAATCATCCTGGAACCATAAACACACTCAATAAAATGCTTCACTGGACAGATTACCAATATTTCTAATTAAAGATACTGTTGACCATAAACTAATTAGAGTAAGCAACATTTTAAGCATGGTACAGAAATTATAAAATTGTAAATTACTAAAATTAAAGGTAGTGGCTAGTTGGAATTTTATAAGGCTACATAAAGCAGTTTTACATTGAAGTAAAAATAATATAGGACTGGATTTTTTCCAGTGGAATTTTATTGTTTTTAAATTCTGTAATTACTGGCAATGATGACACCTGGCAGAATTTATATTTATATCCAAGAAGGAATAAACACTATATTCTACCTTCATCCACATTCTGTTTGTTTATTTATTTATTGTTAGTTCTGGCTTCATAAGTTAAGTGGTAAATTGAAATATTATCTTATTAATATAAGCACAGTTCAAACCTTCACTTAAATAATTGAAATGGAGATTTTTTCTTCTGGCTTGAATTAATCTACTTTGTTTTATGATGGAGAGGTCATTGTTAATGCCCAGAGTGAGGAGAAACATTAGTAAATGAATGATTTATCCTGTCTTTGCATTTGTGTAAACACGATAACTGTGAATAAATCTTTCCTATTTTACCCTGAAAATGCAGTTCTAGAATGCATTAAGCCTTAAGCTGGAAACTGAAAGGACTGAGACAAGTAAAGTCAACCCTTTGGAAAAGCAGAGGCTAGAAGAGAGGCAATCCTGGCTCCAGAAGTCAGGTCAAAGAGGAGGCTTTGCTTGTCAGGATCATACTCTGTGACTTCAAACCGTGGCTCCAGGGGAGAGAACGATGTTTCTTAGGAACACTAGAAGAATGTTTGTCTGAAGCTCAAGAAGTCAAAGACTAATAGAATTCTAAAGCAGAATGAAACCCTTAGGATTCCATGATAAACTCAGAACTATATGCAAACAGCAGAACAGAAGTGGTTACAATAATTCTTAAGTAATTCTCAAGTTAGCGGGGAATAAGGAATAAGATTTATTGGCACCAGAATTATTTGTGCCAATATATACGCATGGGAAAAAATAGAACTTTTAATTCAAGATTTAAAAGTGTTCAGGTAATGCTGAAAAACATTATACTCTGCCTTCCACTCCCTGCCCCTCAAGGGAACCACTAAAAAACAAAAAATTGGGCTTAAATTCCGCGATCGTTTTACTGTTTTATATTTGGCACATTAGATATAAAGATTTCTTCAAAATTACTTCTGGCCATTCTATAGGAAATCAGTCCATTGTGAAAGAAGTGGTAGTAGATATTCAATACAACTAGCAAGCCAAACGTATAAACTTTTAAAACAAGGAAATTGGTAAATTCAGGAAACTATTCTGGTGAAACTACTATGTACATAATTCATAAGGAAATGAAAACACTAGGATGCGGCCAGATGCTTGAAGCTTATATACCATCTTTAGGCTAAACAAGGGGAAAATGGTTTTGAGCTTCAGGATGAGGGAAGCAAGTTGGAAGAAGTGAAGGAGAGGAAGGTGTGGTAAATCAGGGTTTTTTTGTTGTTGTTGCTTTTTGTTGTTGTTATGCAGCTATCAGTTGGGTGGTAAGAGTGGTCTCGAAGCGTAGCTTTCTTTCTGGTAAAAAGACATTTTTATAAATAGAAACTCCATTTATAAATGTAAATTTCTTTTGCAAAAGAGGAAATGTATACTCTAGTTTAGGCAGTTAGCGGGCGCTAAAGAGCTTTTTCTATATTACTGGTCCTCAATTGCCTTTAGTCAAAATAATCTGTATGCCAAACAGACATATTTTGAAGTGGTATATTGTGGTACGCTTCAATCTGCACCTGTACTAAGTAGCACCTTTATCAGCAAAATTCTACTGTTCTGAGTAGGCAACACCAGATAAATGTTACTCTTCCCACAATTATATCCCAATGAGGCCTATTTCTGTCAGGGTGTGTTTTGAGTTATATGAACCTTTTTGGAGCATCTGGTGCATGAGACTTATGGTGTGTAGTAGAATGATAAGGATTATTAGAGTATGTTCAGTAATTTTCCTCACCAGTGTAGATAAACCTAAAAGAATACAGTGGTGTGTTCTCAGGTTCTCTGTTTGGCATGTCGAGACTCTCTTATGGAGAAACCTTTTCTCTTCTCTGTTACCACCTACCTCATGTTGGGATTATTTAGCTACATCTTTTCTTCCGTACTGGAAGACCACTAATGTACTTGCCACCCTTGAGTATGGGCTGGACTGGTGACTCCTTTCTAATCAGAATACATAAAAATTGTGGGATGTCATTTTCAATATTAGATTACAAAGAGACTGTAGCTTCCTTCTGTGGGCCCTCCCTTGACCTCTCACTGTCTCACTCTGAGAAAAACCAGCTGTCATATTGTGAACTTCCCTTTGGAGAAGCTCATGTAGCAAGCTGAGAGAGGCCTCAAGCCAACCACCCAGTGGGGGAAGTAAGGCCCTCAGTCCAACAGTTTGCGAGAAACTGAACATTGACCGCAAACCATGAGTGAGCTTGGAAGTGAGTACTCTGAGTTAAGCCTTCAGAGGAGACCTCAGCTGAGGTAGAGGCTAAGTTATTGAATTCTTGACTTAAAGACACTGTAAAATAATAAGGATTTATTATTAAGCTGCTAAGTTTGCTGCTAAGTTTGCGAATATGGCACTAGATAACTAAAGCACATACTAAGGCAGAATCTTCTTCTGAATCATTTCTTTATTCCCCAAATAACTGCATAGTCCCATGCTTTACTATGGATAACCTGGATCATACTAGATGCTCAATGAATATTTCTCAGATTACACTTTGAATAATAGCAAACAAAATCTATTAAATGCTAACAATGTGCTGAGCATTGTTCTAAGTGTTTCACATATATGTTTACTTCTAATCATTGCAACCTCCCTTTGAGGTAGGTTCAGTCATTCTCTCCATTTTACTAATGAAGAAATTGAAGTTTGGAGATATTAAGAAATGTTCTCAAAATCACGAAACAGGGTCCTATATTTGAACCCAAATAGTCTGGCTCCAAATTACATGCTTTCAGCCTTCATGCTTTTCTGCTTCTCTATGAATTGATGAATACTTGCTCAATGAAAGAATGAATCACCTAATCATTTATAACACTGAAACTTACATATTTAGCACTTACGTTGTGTCTTTTATTTTTCCTGGATGTGTAATGAACACTACTTAGAAATGTTAAAGCTGTGGTCTACAGATTATTTTTTTAAACACGCTATTTGTTTAAGAATATTTGACTACACATGAAGAATCAGAAATAGGTAATTTTAAAATAAAGAAAAATGCGTCTAAATTCAGAAGACAAATCTTACATTCTAGTGAAATAAAATTCTGGAAATATGAAATCATAGCTCTTCCTCCCTTTCTTCCTTTCTTTCCCTAAAGAACATCTATACCTTTCCAAATAAAATACCTACTTTTAGATGTAATTCTTGAAAGCATGAAAATAAAATTTATTTCCCTCATGATTTTCTCAATTCTACTTGTCTAACATTGATTTTTTTCTATTTGTAACACAGCACAACCCAATAGGATTTCCCATGGTTTCTTTCCTAAAACCGTGCACCTGCACCATCAATTATGCCAGGAAGAGCTAGCACAACTTTGGAATGAAAACCAATGACATGCTATGAAAATAGAGACAAGACAGCTTAGAAGATTGATTCTGAATTATAGAGCTGCTTCCTGATCTGCAACCACCCAAATTCTTACAGCTTGACAGCTGGTTAGTGAGCACAGAACAGACCACAGGCTTGCCTCATGACTTGAATAAGGGCAGTTTGCACAGTTTGTGGTGTAGTTACCACAGAAAAGACTACAAATCAAAATCTTTTAAACTAAAGCACTGGAATAGTTCTGTTTCCAAGTTTTTTCATCTTTAAAATGGGAATAAAGGTATTTAAAATTTTAGAGTTGTTTCAGGAATAAAGTCAAATCACATATTTGGAAAATTTATTAATATAATCGTCAATTAATATACAAATGCAAAGTATTATCCTAATTATTATGATTATCTTTGAAATCATATTATTTTTAATTTTACTACTATGCAAAGTTATCTTTTCATAATTTTTAAGTTATAATTTTCAATTTATGAAGAATTACAAGAATAGTGCAAAAATGCATATCCTTTACTTAGATTCGTCAATTGTTAACATGTAGTGAATCTATTTTATTAAATCATTTTGTGTTCACCCATGCACTCTCTCAGGCATACTTTCTCTCTGAATTATTTGAGAGTGAATTATCTCAACCTGAGGATAAATTAGAGACATTAGTTTTTTATCCTACATACTTCAGAGTATATTTCCTAAAAGAAAAGCCACGATTTACATAATCACAGTTAAATAATCAAAATCAGAAAACTTAATATTGATATAATGCTCTTGTCCAACACACTATCCATACTCAAATTTTGAAAATTGTCCTAAAAATGTCTTTGGTAGCTATGTATTCAACCCAACCATTCCCCCTTTTTGGAGACGAATTTAAGCCTTTTAAAAATGCTTTTAGTCTTTCATGATCTTGACACCTTTTTAAGTACACAAGCTAATTTTTTTCTGTAGAATTTCCCTCATTTGTCTCATATGCACTGTGCCTTAATTTATATATTTGCACAGAAATGCATTAGGATAGAATTCCTAAGGCAATTTTGAAGAAGTCAAAGAAGCAGATAGCCAATATGCTCTTTGCTATTCCCGAGGAAAAAGGAAAGAAAAGTGGAGCATATTCCTTTGGATTTCCAACAGATGAATTTTACTTTGGTTATCATTGAAAACTGTTAATATTTTTTACAAAAGCAAAAACAGACCAAATGAAATCAATGATGTTGAGGAGATGAAAAAAATGTTGGTTAGTGGGCACAAATATACAGTTAGATAGAAGGAATAAGTTGTAATGCTTGATAGCAGAGTTGGGGGATGATAGTTAACAACAATGTATTGTATATTTTAAAATAATTTGAAGGGAGGACTTCTACTTTAGGTGATCATATTCTGGAGGTGATGGATAACTTAAATATCCTGACATGATAATCTTACATTTTATTCCTGTAACAAAATATCACATAGCCTCATAAATAGGTACAAATATCATATGTCAATTTAAAAAAACACTGCTGATTTTTTTTAAAAAAACAGAGATATATCACCTTGAAACTCATTGTGTTTTATACAACATATTCATCAATTGTCATATTCAACAATTCATCAATTCATCAGATACTAGATTTAGACACAAATCTGTAAACTGATAATTGTGTTTTCTATGTTTTTGATAACCTCTAGACATAGATTGTACTACAGTAGTCTCCAATTATCTGCAGGAGATATGTTCCAAGACCCCAAGTGGATGACTGAAACCACAGATAGTACTGAACCCCATTACAGTCAATCAGAACATGTTTCTATTCATGCTAATGCCTTTTCCATATTTACTAAGCACTGATCATGTACTGTGACAGTAACTTTCCAACAGCAAAACTAACACAAATTTTTCCCCCTCTCACAATTTGACAGACAATTCATTCTTACCTCCAATTTGAGCAATCTCAACATGTGGGTTTTTTTTCTTTATTAAGTTGATAACTTTCACCTTTTTATTTAAGGAAAACACTGCTTCTCTTTGGCGTTTCTCACAATTGCCAACATCACTACATTCGTGCTTTGGAGCTATTACTAAGTAAAATAAAGATGACTTGAACACAAGCACAAGCATTAGTATACCAAGAGAGTTGACCTGATGACTGAGATGGCTACTAAGTGACTAACGGGCAGGTCCATGATGCATACAGCATGTATATGCTGGACAGGGAGATCATTCACATCCCAGGCAGGACGGTGGGGGACAGTGCAAGATTTCATTACACTACTCATTACCCCACTCAGAAGAGTGTACAATTTGAAACTTATGAATTGTTTATTTTTTGAAATTTTCATTTAATATTTTCAGATTGCAGTTGATCGTGGGTAACTGAATCTGAGGAAAACTAAATTATGGATAAGGGGATCCCACTGTTATTCATCTTTTCTATCATGCCTTGAAGATTTATTCATTCCCCAAAAATATCATACTGTCGAAAAGGGCAGCCAGTTTCTCAGTAGCTATCCTTTAACAAATTGAAATAGACTAATGGAAAGGCAAGGTGATGTGCTAAGTATGTATTCCTTTATGAATTCCAAGATCCCAACAACAGTTCTGAATCTATAGGAAACTGACCCATCATTGTGAGTTAAAGCTTCAAGATGACCACATGCCTGGAATGTTAATTCAGCAAAGATCAAGGCAGAGCTTCATTTGTCATTTTCATTTCATCTTGTTAAGTATTAATTGCTGGTTTCTGTATAATCTTTGCATACTCATGACAATAATGACAGCTAAATCCATCTCCGAAAAAGGCCACTGTTTTCAAATATAATTTGCTACAATAATAACAGCTGCCAGTCTCATGAGGAACTTTGCTGTATTATTTTATATTTTATGAGCAATGAAATGGTAGTGTGAACCAACCCTTGACCTCTGACTTCAGGAAATATATGAACTGCTTCTCTTCTAGTTCCTTTGTTACTTTGCATATTACCAAGCATTGGAACAAAGCAAGCATGGTTTTAATTTTCACCTGCCAAAACTGCTAAAATCAATCTTGCTGTATTCAATAAACAACTCACTGTTCATAGCTGGGTAAATTTTATTAGTTGATGAATACCAATGGAATCCTGCCATTAAATCATAAAATAAAACCCATATATGTGACAAATATCTCTCAGTCCTTGACCATCTTCCTAGGTAATCATATATGGCATGAAAGATGAATTTTCTTATGACCTTATGCATACAGGAGAAAATACAATGATGTTGTAAGTCATGAGCTTCATACAAAGTAGTTTGTTCTTAGTAAAGTGTTAGAAAATACTCCCAAGACTAGGAAGCCATCTTTCAGTACTGATTTGATCTAATAGTTTATCAAGGGTACTGTCTCTCGTGGGTCATTTATTCAGTGAACAAACTTTTATCAGATCCTATACTGTACAAGATATGATTCAAAGTTCTCGAAAGATAAAGATGGATTGAGACATATTACCACCTTTAGGGGACTAACGGTTTAATCAGGGAAGAAGCCACATGAGCAAATTATTAGCACAGAGTGACAAATGCAAATTATTATCAACATGCTCTCTGAGAAGTAGAACATAACCCTTATTTGGGAAGAGATAATATGAAGTTTCATTTTCTTTATAAGTTTCTCCTCCTCCCCACTTTAGGTTAGAAACCCTTTCTCTGTACTTTCATGTGAATATGTGTATGTTTCTACCATGGTGTTTACTATACCATATTAAGGTTTGATCTCTTGCTAGCTGGATGACTGTGACAAGACAGACCTGTAAGTCAGTTTATTCTTTTTTAAGTGAGGACAATTCATTCATTCATTATTGATCGAAACAATATTCTCTGCTACACATTTTTAAGTGTAATATATTTTTAATATTACTCTAGTTATAGGGCTAAAATGGGGATTAAATGAGTTAAATCAGATAAAGCATTTAGCCCAGTATCTGGCACATGGTAAATTCTCAATAAATGCTGGCAACACATTTATTATTATGTTGCATAATTTTGTTTAATACTATATCTCTAGTGGTTTTTATCTTTTAACAGCATGGTCTAAATATGTGTTTAAAGTATTTGTATTTTTTTCTCCATATCATGAAAATCTTAAAAGTTAGAGGAGACTCAGATAAAGCTCAGGTAGATTAAGAGGTATATTTATTTTCAGAGTTCAATAGTACATATATTTAACAATTTAACTTGTGACCAACTTTCTTTTCCACCAGAGCCTAGCCCACTACCTGATACACGGTAAAAGATAAAACATATTTGTCGTATTGATTTAACTTGACTTTATGAATTTCAGACAGTTGTGACCTTAGTTGGAAGGTCAGCGTCTTCAAGTTAGGAATGATTAAGCCATTCATTGAACAATTTCTGTTTCTCCTCGTAAAAGCTTCTCCCTCTGTCACCTGCAAGAATAGCTTCTTCTGAGAAGGAAGAAAAACCATGAAATTTGGTGTTTTCAAAAAACTGGATGAATGGAGTTCACCTTTTTACCCTCCAATAGGGAGTTAGGGCAGACTTTCATTTTGGAAGTTTTATAGTAAATTCTTTTATTTTAAAGATATTGGCTTAATTCAATCACTTTCCATATACTGAATTTTACCTCATAATGCCATTTGTAGAACTTTAATTTAGCAAGCATTTCAGAGTCTGATTTCTTATTCTTAGTGGATTCATATAACATAGGTATTACATCTTGCTACAAAATGCCAAGATTTTTAATATGATTCCAATATTTGAAAGGAAATTAATGTTCAATACATTTATTACTGAGAGGTACATCACTAATCTTTTATTAACTTCTTTTCTTCTGGATAATACATCCACAGTATGAATTTCCACTGGGACCTACAGTTATTAGATCAGGTAGATTGAAGCACACCATAACCAAATGGATTTTTTTTTCCTTGCATTAAGTCCCAAAGCAGCTGTCGTCATGAACTAGAGAAGCCAGAAATCTAGGTCTTAGGTTATACTTACTGACATGGTTTGGCTGTGTCCCCAATCAAATCTCATCTTGAATTGTAGTTCCCATAATCCCACGTGTTGTTGGAGGGACATGGTGGGAAGTAATTCAATCATGAGGATGGTTATGTCCATGCTGTTCTTGTGACAGTGAGTGAGTTCTCACAAGATCTGATGGTTTTATAAAGAGCTTCCCCCACCACCTTCACTCTGCACTTCTCCTCGCTGCTGCCATGTGAAGAAGGACATGTTTGCTTCCACTTCTGCCATTATTGTAAATTTCCTGAGGCTTCCCCAACCCTGCGGAACTGTGAGACAATTAAATCTCTTTTCTTTATAAATTACCCAGTCTCGGATATGTCTTTATTAGCAGTGTGAGAATGGACTAATACACTTGCTTACTGAACTTGAGACCTATTTTACATTTAAAAATATATATTATAATGCCTTGATACTTAATGGTATTTTCATATTACGGAGTCATTAAGAGTGTGGGTGCCACTACATGGAAAAAACAACAACAACAGCAACCATCTGTCTATATTGTCCACTTGAGAATTTAGTTTCAACCTCCTGTTAATGAGATGCTTTTATTGTCACAATTTTTTTTAGTTTTTATTATTTTATACATTTTTTTAAAAATATGAAATGCTTCACAAATTTGCATGTCATCCTTGCACAGAGGCCATGCTAATCTTCTCTGTATCATTTCAATTTTAGTATATGTGCTACCAAAGTGAGCAATTCCCACCATTTCTAAACAGTTCTAAATTATTTCTTTTTTCTTTTTTTTTTTTTTTTTTTTTTGAGGTACCCAGGGGAGTGAAGTGGGGCACAGGTATAACAGAGGGATTTGCCTACAATCCATAGCCAAACATGGAGGGCACAATAAGGTCACAGCTTCATGGGGTGAATGTTTATTTCTGAGCCCATCGAATTCCCTGAGGGACAGGAAGGCTGAGCAGCGGTGACATCCAGTTATAATTATTTTACCTTGTTGAAAGCAGGTTCACTGAGCTGGGCAAGTTCCTTCTTATTCTCTAACAACAACATTAAAACATGAAGCAAGTGTGATTTCTGGATAGAAAGATTCTCCTGAGAATTCTGTGGATACATCATGTTTCATTTGTTGTAATATATGCACTTCAAGTTTCTGGGTCAAATGCACACATATCTTCATGTGGCTTATGTAAGTATCATGGAAAACAGTTTACAACTTACTGTTTACAGTTTGACAGCCCTTGAGAGAAGTGATGCATTAATTTTCTGGTAAGATTAGGGGCCTTTTTGCTTTATAGGGGAATTGGGCTAAGAGTTTCCCTAAACACCCAGGTTGTAATCCCTACCATGTTATTAACAACACAGTAAAACCAGTTTATCATTTTAGTCTTATCTCTTCATTTACAAAATTGAAGTGTTGAACTGGATATTCTTTAAGGTATTGTGCCCCCAAAACAAACAAAAAAACAAATGAACAAACAAAACTATTACTTTTCTTGTTAAATATTTCAGTGAGAAAGTTTTTGTTCAATTGGAGTGAAAGGAAGTGTGTAACCCATCATGCTTGTTTAGCAGTGACATCGACAGAGCCAAGGATGATTTATTTGTGCATGCAAGTTAGATTTCCTGGTGACGGAACAAGAGAAAGACACTAATTAATTAGAGACACAGAAGGAAGTAAAAAGACAGCCCCAGACTTAACCCTCAGCAGGATTTGAAGCTGACATCCAGGAAACTTTTATTCTTAATCCTTGATGCTTCTGCTACTTTTGTTTTTTCCATCCTTTGCAAGCACGCATTGCCCCTGTCCTTTAAAGTCTTCTAATTCCCCTCCTCTGCTAATTCGTGTCCACATGACGAAAGCACTGTATGGTTCTCATTGTATTGTTTTCAAACTCGATTATCTGCTTTAGGGCTACGTTACTCTTAGAGAGACCTCTAAAAACAACTATAAGGAAGTTTTTGCAGACATTTTTCTTAGGATATCTTTTCAGAAAAGGAACTGCTGAGATGAACTACTGTATATGACACTTAAAGGTATTGATAAATATTGTCAAACTAGCCTCCAGGAAGATTATACCCCTGGAGGAGAGTGCCTGTTTCCTGGAATTACATTGTTGTTTTATGTTAAACATTTCTAAAGGGGTTTCATTTTAATTTACATTTATTTGATGACTAGCAAATAGAACATTTAAGTTTATTAGTCATTTTATTTCTTGTTGTATGAATACACTATTTATGTTACAGGATAGGGGTCCCGATCCAGACCCCCAAGAGAGGGTTCTTGGATCTTGCGTAAGAAAAAGTTAAGGGTGAGTCAACAGTGCAAAGCAAAAGCAAGTTTGTTAAGAAAGTAAAGTTCTGAAAGAACAATTACTCCATAAACAGAGTAGGGCATTCTTGAAAGCAAGAGGAGCAATGTGTCCACCCTAGGTACATAACCTAGGTTAAAAAAAAAAAAAATTAACCTAGGTTTAACCTAGGTTAAAAAAAAAAAAAAACAAAGAAAGAAAAAATAGAGTACTTTTTTTTTTTAACCTAGGTACTTCCTTTTACCTAGGTTAGAAAGAAAAAGATCATGAGGAGATGTGCTCTGCTACAAGGGTTTGTGATAAAGGATTAATTTTCTTAATTACTATATTTTGCAAGAATCCCTGACTTTAAAGCAAAATTAGGAATGCCTTTGTTCTCAGGTTATTGGGATACCAGGACACTCCCAAATCTGTGTCTGTTTAGTAAACATCATCCCTCCGTTCCCTTAACCGTAAGCTTGTAAAGGCTGGGAATAGTTAACTTTCTGGGAATGCAGCCCAGCAAGTCCCAGCCTCATTGTCCTAGCCTGCACTCAAGATGGAGTCACTCTGGTTCCAAAACCTGACATATCTCCCCGACTCCTTTACAAGAAGACCCTTAATCCTAAAGGTATAGTCACTTCCATGGTCGCCAGAGAGATGTTACAGGAAAAGGTCCGGATCAAGACCCCAAAGAGGGCTTTTGGATCTCATGCAAGAAATGATTCAGGGCGAGTCCATAGACTAAAGTGAAAGCCAGTTTATTAGGAAAGTAAAGGAATAAAAGAATAGCTACTCCATAGACAAAGCAGCCCTGTGGGCATCTGGTTGACCATTTTTATGGTTATTTCTTGATGACATGCTAAACAAGGGGTGGATTATTCATGTCTCCCTTTTTAGACCACATAGGGTAACTTCCTGATGTTGCCATGGCATTTGTAAACTGTCCTGGTGAGGTCACTGTGATCACCATTTTGGTTTTGGTGGGTTTTGGCTGGCTTCTTTACTGCAACATGTTTTGTCAGCAAGGTCTTTATGACCTGTATCTTGTGCCGACCTCCTCTCTCACCCTGTGGCTTAGAATGTTTTAGGAATTCTAAGTCTGGGAATGCAGCCCAGTAGGTCTTAGCCTTATTTTACCCAGCTCCTGTTCAAGATGCAGTTGCTCCAGTTCAAATGCCTCTGACATTTATGTCTTGCTCACTTTCCTTTTGGTGTATCTGTTCATTTTCCTATGTAATCCAGCTCTTTATAGTAATGCTATAGCATAGATTCCAACATTTTATGTAATGAATCTCTAAAGTGAAGGTATTAATTGATATGTTCCAGATATCAAACATGTTGGGAGCAAAGTTGATTTTTATTTTGAAAGATAAGAGGGATGATAATTTTTGTAGTTTTGAACAAATGAAATACACCCTCATTCTCTATATGAAAAGGGACTGAACTGAGCAGTCAATAAATATTTGAAAGAGGGATACATATGTGAGTTTAGAAAAGAGAAAAAAATCAATCTGCATTATTCCCACAATATTCTTGGGCTATATTTCATCCTGGGATAATTCATCCTGTTTCTCCTAAGTCACAGAGACAGTGATTTTTAAGGTATTACTGTCAATCATTCCTAGGTAACAAGCACAGAATCAAGGGCTTCATCAGTACTGGCCTTGTGATCCCTTTTATGTTGTAGAAACTCCTGTGTAAAGCTCACAGGAAAAGTGAACACTTTTAGCTTCCTCTAGAACCAGGACCATGTTTGTCTGTGTCCTTCTTTGAGGCCATTTCTTAATCTCTACTTAAAAGTGAAAGATAAATGTGAATAAAATAAGCTACATATTACAAGATCCATAAGAAGAGACAAAACAATAAAAATAAGCACCTACATTGAAAGCACTGAGTCAAGCAAAATGAACTACAACAAAGGATTAAGGTAACTTTGCCAGCCGGATTATTTATAACCCAAAACAATAAAACAAACCTAGGATATAAAGCTTAAAGTTCAATTCTTAAAATATGTTTAAAGAAAGGGTTGCAGAGTATATATTTTATATTGTACAGTCAACCTTATGGTCTGGGTCAGTTACTAATGCCACTCTTTCCTACTCTAACTGTGATAAATGTCATTCATCAATCCAGCATTATTTTCAACTAGGACTAGACAAAGCCTTAGAATGTTTCTCAACAGAACTCTCTAAGCAGCTATTATCCATCAAGAAGGTGGTATTTGAATTAACACGTATTACCATTTCAATGCTTGACTCATCTGCTAAAGGTAGGTACAGTTTTATTAATTTAAAGATAGGAAAGCCAATCAGCTTTTATGCAGCAAGTTAATTCTTTCTCTAAAGTTAGCAGCTTTCTAGCAAAGGTTTCTTTCTCAGCTCTTGAATATTCTTTAAGCCAGAGCTTTCCAACTGGAATACAAACCAATAGGTCAAAACAAGTACAGGTACATAGAAGTTATTGATTCCTCAGCCTTGAGAAGGCCAGGTGGGGTTGAAGATACCAGAAATCCTGGGCTATTACTTACAGCCGTAAACAGCCACATCTGTGTACTCCAGCGTACAAATATTATTGTTTTCTATACATATTCTGAAAAAGATGGAAAGTTTTGCTTTAAATTATGGAACAAACAATCCTGCCCTAGTCAGAGACATTTATTGGTATATGAGTGGTTTATTTTAACTCTTACTCAAAATGTTAGAATTTTTCAAAATCATCACAATTAAAAAAGTCAAAGAATTTATATTTTGAATGGAATGTGTGTATATTTATTTATGTACCATCATGTGTCACTTAAAGTCTGGGATATGTTCTGAAGTGATCCTTCGGTAACGTAGTCATCGTGTAAATATCAGAGAGTGTGCTTACACAAACCCAGATTATATAGCCTAACACATCCCAAGGCTATAGGTATAGCCTATTGCTCCTAGGCTACTAACCTGTGCCTGTAAGACATGTTACTGTACTGAACATTATAGGAAATTATAACACAATGGGAAGTATTTGTGTGTCTAAACAGCTAAACTCAGAAAATGTACAACAAAAATACAGCATCATAATCTTACGAGACTACCATCATACATGTGGTTTGCCATTGACAAAAACATTTTTATGCAGTGCATGACTGTATTTATTATATGTATACATATTTCTCAGTCGGAGACACAACTAATTTTACCTGGAGTGAAATACATCGTTGTGTGCTGCACTTTCCTAGGGCACAGCTATTTTTCGGTGAAGCTCCTTCCATTTAAGCATAAAAGTCCAGTAGATGATCATGAGTATTTAAGGAGCATTATTTGATAATGTAGGTTATTTTGGTGGCAGGAGATGTTAAACCCTAGTTGAGATTAACTTCACAGAGTGACTTCCTAAGGCACTTTTATCTTGTCTTTCTCATTCAAATCTGTCTAACTTGCATCTCTCTAGACACTTATAATCATGGTACTAGAATGATATGAATTAATAGGTTGATGGAAAATATTTCTTAATAAATTTAAATTTTTTAGGTACAATTTATTTTTAATGGCCAGGTATGTGTATTATGGGGCACTGAATGGGAACCAGTTTGGAAACATAAAACCAATTGTAATTTACACATTCAGTACAAACAAAACTACAAAGTCAATAAAAAGTAAATTGACAGTTAATTTAATGTGACAGGTGATTACGTTTAGTAGAAAGCAATCACACTTAACATCACAAATATGAGCTGATTACTCCAGAGCAATTCTTTGGGCCAAGCAGACTGATGCTTCTTCTTGCCTCATAACTGGGTCTCCTTCAACCCTTTCTAAAATTGCTTTTAGAGTGATCATTGCAAATGATTCGGTTCTTTGAATGACACCCTACTGCTTACTATAATACACAAATGTAAGTTGGTGAACAGAATCCTTTTTATCTGAGTCTTGGTTACCTCCAGCCTCATCTATTTTTTAACGTAATCTATAATTATATAAACAGGTCTATATAATTTGTACCAGCTATACTATACTAAGTATTTGCAGTCTCCATAGATGTCATCCTGTTTCTCTTTTCAGAGCCTTTCCAACATGCCATTCCCACTATCTTTGAAGTTTATACCAGCTAATGGTCATTTCTTCAGAACTGGGTTTTAGTATCTTCTGGGAAAACATTTGTAATACACTCCCTTCCCTACTCTGGCTCTGAATAAATTGGCTCCTTCTCTGTGCCCACCACAACAGCCTGTGCATTCCTTCTTTGACCAGACTTAACACTACGCTGTAAATGATCAATTGATTCTACTTGCCTGTGAGCTCCCTGAGAGAAGGCTGAGGTCATATTCACACCTCTTGCATTTTTAAATTCTATTTTGACACTTTTACATTCTTCATAAATATTTTTGAAATGAATAAAATGAATGAACTCACACTTCTGGAGTTACCGTGCATGCTAGTTTCTGGTTTGAGCTTTATTTTTTGTTTGTTTTATTTTGTTGGGGTATGTGTGTGTATCCTCAGAATGCTGAATGCAAGAAGGATAAGCAGAGGTTTGGTGTGAGTTACTTCCCTCAGAGGGCTTCCTGTGATATATTTTTCACCTTTTCTTTTTTGCTTTGTTTCCGTTCTTATTTTTGTGTCTATTCTCCAGCTCTCCCTCCTGTCTGAATACTTTATTAGACCTTTTACAAGTTCAGAGTCTCTTTTTTTTTTTTTTTTTTTCTGAAGCTGTGCAGTAGAGGTATACAGAAGTGAATTGTCCCTTGGAACTAGATTAACCGTTTGTTTTGTAGAAGTCTAAGAGACGCTTTTATTTGGTTGCTACAAAATGTCAGATCAGTATGGTGTGGGTTTTCATTTAGGCCTTTGAATGGGTACCAGGTGGATATGCCAACATAAAACCAAATAACAACATTAAAGCCTTCGTACTAAAATAGATAGCTCAGTAAAGGAATATTATTTAATTTTTCTCTGTTTTCCACCCACTTTATTTTACTCATCTATAGGCATTGTCTAAAATTCCAGAGAGTCATTCATATAGTTAAAAGGAAAATAATGACAAATTTGAGTTATTTTGACAATAATAAAATAAGAAATTCTACTCAAATCATGAATGATGATACATATATTTGTTTTTGCCTTAGCTTTCATTAAGTTTGATAGAGAAGAATAATTTTTAAGGAACTCATTAGACATCACTGACATGCTTAAGAAAAATTGGCTGCCGCAAAGATTTGTTTGTGCACAATTTCTAAACTCACACGGCATTAGAACTGAACCAGCACTGGATGACATCCTGTGAGTTCATTAACATTTATACTTTATGTATTTGTCTATGCAACAAATATTTATAAAGTGTTAAACATGTGCACAGCTTTCTTCCATGTCTTGGGAATAGTAGTATGAGAGAAGAGCCTATAGTTTTACAAAATACAGGCTTCCTCCACCTTGTTTGTATCACTTCTGTATAGCCATGCATTTTATTATACATACTCAAAACATTTGAGGGATGTAGATGACATAAATTAAAACATCTTGGTTTCTGAGCCCTAAACTAAATTATATAAAGCCATAATTTCTCACAGTTACCTGTGATCCACTTTCTGGCAATATCTGAAGTAGCACAATGTAGTGGAAACAGCAAGTACTTGCTTTGGAGCCAAAATGCCTGGATTCTGATCATCATCAGTACTGCCAGAAACTCACTGTGCAATCCTAGATAAATAGCATGACCTCCCAGGTCTTTAGGAAATAACATTAGATTTTCTCTAAATGTGCTTCCATCTATGATTTTCTGCATACAGAATATAATACTTTGCTAACGAAGGCTCCCCATAATCACCGAATAACTGGTACCCATCTCTATTCCTGAACTTCTAATAGCTACAACTTACGAAGGAAGATCAGTTGCAAAAGCCATGTGAGTCTAAGCGTCTTCTAAACAAGAGCACACATATCCAAAGCAATGCAATGTAGAGAGTCAGAGAAGGCATATGTTGACTGATGTTACACAAGATCCACTAGTAACTAACTGTACATGTAACACAATAACTAGATTTAAATTCTTACTAAGTCGCATGAAAGCTTTAATATGGAAATACTAGCAGTAACTATGACATGTTAGAAAAATGTAAAGTCACTTTCCCCTGCTTTTGTAAACTGCTGAGAATAGCTACGGTTACAGTTCTAAATGGAATTTCATTAAAGCTACATCTGAACCATGTACAAGTTCATCTCATATATCAAGGACCATCAGCACTTTACTACTATCCATGTGGTGGGATAAATTACTCTGGCAACACACATTTCTGGGAACATCATATTTACTGAGGCTAGCAATTAATCACTTAAAATTGTATTTGAATGAAATGTGTTTCCAGGAAAATATTTTAATTTTATTATCTTTTTTATAATTTCACTAGGCAAATTAGATGACTTGAAATAGAAATAGATTTCAACAAAAAGTAATTACTTGATAGTACAATCTATACAATCACCTAAATCCAACTTTATCCTGTGGGGCTTAGTTTATTGTAACTCATGAATATATAGATTTTGATTCATTTTAAGCTGCACATGTCTACATTAACAATAGAAGTAGTGTTCTTCAAGATTTAAAATGCAATTTTAAACATCTTTTAAACATAAAGTTAACTTGAAGATTTTGCTTTGATAATTATCTGCATTTGATTTATAATTTTATTCCTATAAGTTATTTTTATAAGACCATCTTATCATTCAACATAATAAATAATTATTGTGGTGTTGTTCGAGTAGATACATGATTCTAAATAGCCAAAGAAAGTGCCATGCATACTTTAGTAAGCTCATTTTGAGAAGGATAGGTAACGATAAGTTAACTCTTTTGAACATTAGTAAATATGCACAAACTTTTAATGTTACTGAGATGAACTTAAGGTTTATATACAATAATTTTTTTTCAAATTGAAACTTTTCCATAAATTATTAATGTTATTTGAAAAGTTTGCAGACTTTCTTTTGATAATTTCTTATGCATAATTAAATGTGTTAATATTTTCTTTCTGTTATGTTTTCTTTCTAATATGTTTTGTACACATTAAAATTTATTAATCTTGGTGCCTCAGTAATTTCTTTACATATATTTTGCTGGAGAAATAACAATAAACAATGATAAGAACCTCTCTTGAACACCTTCTATGTTGCTGGCTGTCAGGCCTTGTGTTGCATTTTTTGTGAGCATTGTCTCATTAAATCTGCCAATAATCTTATAAGGTTAAGCACTATGCTGTAATTAACTTCGTTTTAATATTTTGTTAGTAATTTTACATATGAATACTGTGGTAAAAAATATTTCATATTTTATTCTTGATTCTAGAGATTACTTGCACATTTCTTTTTTTATTCATATTTATTTATGTATTGGGCAGCAGCTAAGGTCCAGGCAGTGCTAGAAGTGCTGGGAACATAGTAAGTGCTGATGATTTGGTAATGAATAGGACAGACAAGATGCTTACCGTCATCGAGTTTATATCCGGTGTTGCAGTACAGACACTAACACTTAAACAAATAATATCATAATTTCCGGTCATGATTACTACTAAGAAGAAAGTAAACCAAGGTAATAGCTGCAAAATGACAATGGAGTGAATGAGAAAGACGGTGATGTGAAATTAGGTCAGAGTGTTGGTCAGGAAGCAAATTATTCAGCAATTTGTAATTTTTAGCTTTAAATTTTGGATTTAAATTGTTAAAGACAATTATCCAAACTTGGATTTAAATACAGTTACGTAACCATTAGGTAGAGTATCCTTATTTGAGTACTGTCACTCCTGACTAAGGCACAACATTTTTACAACTCTGTGACGTTAGAGATTAATTTAGGGAAAACTGATAATGTGAAATGATTTTTCCTTCTATCCAGTAAAAAGGTGGGACTGCCTAAGTGGCTGCTTAAATAACTTTAGTCTTGCAGTAGATTTGAATAGGGTAAAATTTCTTATTACTATTTGTTTCAGCAAAGTATATCAGTGTTAATATTAATATCATTATTATGTCTTTATTACCCTTTTTGAAAATGATCTGATTCTACCTCTTGAACACTTATTACATAAATCGTGGGACTGTACTCCGTTTTCTATCCTGTATATATACCATCAAACCTTTCCTTGTGTTGGCATCTTTGTCTTTTGTTTTTGAAGTTTATTTCCTACTGCCTTTTGAGACTATTTTCCACTCGTTATCCCACCCACTTCCTTCACATTTTGTGCATTATTATTATTATTTTTTCATTCTTTTATTATGGCTTCCTGGTTCGGTTTTCTTCAAATAAAAATCATGCATTTTTGCATTTTATTACAAATGTCGGCCGGGCGCGGTGGCTCACGCCTGTAATTCCAGCACTTTGGGAGGCTGAGGTGGGTGGATCATTAGAGGTGAGGAGTTCGAGACCAGCCTAACCAACATGGTGAAACCCAGTCTCTACTAAAAATAGAAAAAAACTTAGCCAGGCGTAGTGGCGCGCACCTGTAATCCCAGCTACTTGTGAGGCTGAGGCAGGAGAATCACTTGAACCCCGGGGGCAGGGGTTGCAGTGAGCCGAGATCACACCACTGCACTGTAGCCTGGGAGACAGAGCGAGACTTCATCTAAAAAAAAAAACGTGTCAACTAGTTATCTGAAATTTTCTTCTGAGTTCTATGATAAATCATTTTTCTCTTATTTGCTAATTCTGAAACAAAGCTATATTATATGGTTGATAGGTGATTAATGCCCAGTTGACATCCACATTCTTAGCATATATCAGACATTCATAGAGTGTGGCTGGGTTCATTTTAAAGAAGGATCTGCTTATATTCCATGTACTTAGTTTTAACATAATCTGATCTCAAGGAAAGTAAAGCACTCTGTATGTTTTATATATACTTCTACATTACAAACCTCAATATATATTACCTTCATGATGTTTCCCTACTACTACCCAGGGAAAAATATATTTCTATAATGCATGTGATTTACCCTTCTTTTCATTCACTCATTTTCTAGGAAATATTTTCTGCAAGTAAACATAGGAAAAGAGATACTTGGCAATAGAGGTAGAAAGTGAGAAAGGCACTCCACTGGCTTCAGACTGCAGTAGTCAAAGACATGCAATTGAGGAATGGTTTCTGGATGCCAAAGATTATATTTCTAAATCAGAATGCATGAAACTGGGTAAATCAGTTTGTTTTATTTTCTGCCAATAAGCTACAGTGAACCTCTAATTGATTTCACGATTAAGTTCCGTCAGTCTTGTCGTTACAGCTTAGTAACAGGTTGTCTAACCTAGTTTTTAATACTATAATGGGAATCTTAAAAAGGTATATTAGAAACTTCTTATTATAAGAGTATACTTTTGTAATGGTCTGCCAATAGGTTTAATTTACTTGGTGGTGATTTGGTCATTGAACATTATTTTAATAAAATCTAATTTGTAACTTTTTCTCACAAAGACAAATACTTTATTATTTCATTTTGGAATCTTAAAAAGTTTATCTCATAGAAACACAGTAAAAAGTGGTTAGCAGAAACAGTGGAAAGGGGAAGGAATGAGAAGAGGGAACATGTTGATCAAAGAGAACAAAATTTTATTTATAGAAGAGAACTCAGTTTTGGTGATCTATTGCTCTGCATGATGACTACAGTTAATAGCAATGCATTGTATGTTTCAAAATTTTAAAAATAGATTTTTAATGTTCTCACTACACAAAAAAGTTAATGAGGTGATGAATATGTTAATTAGCTTGATTTAAGTCTTCTACAATGCACAACAAAAATCAAAACATTATTTTGTATCCTATAAATATACACAATTATTATTAGTGTATTAAAAAGAAATTTAAAATTTTAAACAGATATGTAAAATCTAATAAATATTTAATATCTCATAACCAGGATAGCATTCTTACTGCTTTGGAATGACCATTTTCTTTGACACTTGCCTTTGAAATAATAAGGAATCCAGTTTACACTTGGAACACCTGATACAATTTCTGAAGAATAAAGAAACTGAGATTGTATATAATGTTTCAGAATGAATGCTGCAATGATGTGTTTTGAATCATCATAAAGACTGCGTTATGGTAAAACAGATGGGTCTGGTTTATTTTGAGGGGCATAAAAATGTTATCATCTCTTTAATGACCTTGTATTGTCATTATCAAAATCCTAAAATGTGCTTCTATTCTATTTTTTTCTCTTATTTGAATGAATTACTGTTAAAGGACATTTTGTTTTAGCAGTAAATACTCACATGATGGAATAGGTAGTCAAATAGATGAAAAAGTTGAGAAAATTGAGGTGAATGGATTGCTGAGTTTTTAATAGAATCTTAGTAGACTTATTGATAAACTACAACTAAGCCTTATTCATTTTCTTGGGTTTTATTTACGGTTATTTACACTATACCCACGTATCTTTGTCCAACTAAACTTAATTTTCCATCTAGCTTATATTACATTTCCTACTTTAAAATGTATAGAGCCACTATTCTGTTTTCTTAAATGACTTCGTTACACATGGAGATTTTTTTTTCAATGTGAACTCCAGGTTGTTTCCTTTTGTATGTATTCTGAATATCAACCTTATATGTTCTATTTTAAAAGCATAATCTTATTAAACCATAAACTCTATAGTTGTGGAGACATGGAGAAATTTCTAAAAGTCATTAGAGATTCTCTTTTTTACTTGTTACTTTAAAAAAAAATGAAAGAAAATAAATATGTTAATTGAGCTTAGTGCCTACCTACTTCTTGCTAAAGTTGTCTAGGATGTCATTGATTTGTGATTGTGTTCCGTTTTTACTTCAAAAACTATTTAGTCATCATTTTGAGTAATATGCGTCAATAACTTACGATGCGTGAATCTTACCCAGAGATTGTTGATTCACCTTGCCGATGAAAATTCTATGTGTATGTTAAATTTAATTTCAGGTAGACCTTATTATAAATTACTTGAAATAATACAAATAAATATAAGATTACAAGAAATCTAGGTGTAATTTATTTTATTTAAACAAACAGGAGAACATTTTTTTTCTAATCTCCCTCCCAAGAGTCTACCAAGTTGTTATAGATGACTTGTAAATTCATTAATTTAGGTCATTCAACATTTTTCAGTTATTAAAGTAAATATGTATAGCATGTTAACTATTTTACCTTCAGAGCAGTTTTTTCTTGTTTTAGACATATTTAATGATGTATAAACTTACAGAAAGAACACTGACATAATCAGATTATGCATTTGTTAATATAACTTTTATCAGGAAAGTGCAAAATGTTAGAGTAAAATCACAAAGTGCAAAGTTTTAAAAGTAAAATTAATCATTCAAAGGGAAGAATCAGGGGCTATTGCTGAAGTGTGGATGGTTAATGAAGTTAAAGAAGCCGATATTATTTAAAAGTAGAAAGACAAGTAACTGAAGAACCAAACATAATTGTATAAGGATTAAGCTTTGGAAAGAGATAGGAAAGAATAGCCTAAAGTAAAATCTCATTTTGTATATCAGGAAATAAATTTATATTATCTAAATAATTCATAAATCTAGAAATAGTGCTATAAAAGTAATTACTAAAAGCACTAAATATGGACATAGTTAAAGATAGTGCCTTTGGGAAATGGGCTTGGGGTCCAAGAGGAAGAACTTGTAGATTACTTTTCATCATAAGCTCAACTGTACTCTTCTTTTGAAACCATGTACATACACTATTATAATAGGAACATTTCTTAAAAGTTGATTATCTTTTGAAATTATCTCTTAAGTTTCATTTAAAAGATTCCAGATGGCTGAGGTGTAACCCATAGAGAAGCCCTGTATGAACACTAATTGATGTAGAACCAAGAACTCCAAAGAAAAATTCAGAAAACAACAGATCTGCTACACTCACCTACTGATTTATTCCACAGATGTCTATGGAGGACTTACTCATGCCAGGCATTCTGTTAAAGCACTGGGAAATGTGAGCAAAATTACCCAACATCCTTGCTCTTATAGAGCTTCCAGTGTAGAGGAAAAAAATGGCCAGTCAAATAATTTCACAAAAATGTTGATTTTTAACATATTTACATGATATAGTAAGCACAAATAGCTGGTAGCTGCAACTTAGGCTTTTATGAGGGAGTCAAAGTCAGGGTGGACTCTCCTGAGAGAGTAATACACAATTATCAGAGGCATAAGTAGGCCTTAGTTTAAAGAAACCGGCAGATGGTTCAGATTTACAGTGAGCAGCATAGGTTACGATGCTGTGAACAGAACCAACGTGAAAAAGTAAACAGACACCCTCCTTGTTGCAAAGAGTAAAGGAGAGCAGGATGTAAGATAGAACTGAGGGTGAAGGTAGTGGGACAGACACCACAGGCCATGCTTAGGATTCTGGTCTTTAATAGTGCAATAAGAAGCCATTGAAATGTTATAGAGATCATATTTATGTTTCATAAAGTTCTTTTGGATGTGGTGTTATAGGTCCATTAGACAGGCAAAAGAACAGATCTAGTGAGGGCAATGAAAGAGTGTGTCAATAAGCCCTGGATGGGAGTGATTATTGTCTTAGAATAGAGAGGTAGTAGTAAAGATTTAAACTATGTGAATGGAATCAACAGATAAATATCAGGAAGGGGCAGCAGCGTTCTCTATTAAATTGTACGGAGGAGGTGGCCTTTAATTTCTTAGTTTCTGTATACAAAAATAAGTGAATTGAAAGAACATTGCATTAAGAGGAACTGCAGGAAGTAGAGCGGCTTTGAATTATGCTCTTAATTTACTTTGTTTGGACAGACAGTGCAATACTTGCAAAAATTCAGGAAGAGGGATTAAGTAGAATGTATGTTAGAAATACTGGTCTGATTTTCAGAGAAGAGTGCGGACTGGCGGTAAAAATTTGAGTCAACTCTATGGATGTTCAAATTGAAGGCCTGGGTGTGGAGGAGCTATCATGGGGGAAAAATGAAGTAAAATATAATGAGGGCTTAAGACATGGAATTGGGAGACCTACAACTTGTAATAAAATTGTATAAGGGAGGAGTTGAATAAGCAAACAGGAAGGAGAAATGCTTATAATTCTAGATAATGGTTCATGTGAAGAAATTTCATTTTGTAACAAAGAAAAGGGGTGGGTGAAGGGGGCAGAATATGACTGTGTCCATTTGAAATCCAGTCAGTCACAAGCTAAGATGTCCAAAATCAGAAATAAAAGTATTTTAATTTTCTTTGGTAATGAACTGTTTTAAAAGCAATTATGTTGTATCACTGACTAATTGGTCAATGTTTGTGTTCAACAATGCAAGATCAACTCATCAGAGCCACTGGGAGCTTAACTGTGCATTGGCTCTGTTGCTTGCAAAATGCCAGAGCTTAGTCTACAAGTTCCAAGTAGAGGACAGGCTGGAGTCAAATTATGAGATCACATAGCCAGAAATTCTAAAAGACTAGGTAAATTCTGTAAACCCTGATTGAAGATAGCAGGCTGCTTCTAAATGCCCAAGGCTCTGCCCAAATGGAGAACTTCTGTCTGAGTCAGAATCTTGATTCTGGTAGCAGTCACGTGACAGTCTTAATTCAACATTGTTCTTGTATTTGAATTATAATCAACGTATTTTTACTCTAAGTTGATGTCTCAACAAGTGTTGGAACACCTGTTATCAATTTTTACAGTCTCTTTCCCCACTTTTTATGCCAAGGATGACACAAAAGATACTTAGATTATGTACATGCACGTGCACATGTATAGTTTGTATGTGTTCATATAATTTTGTTGTGTTGGAATTTACATCACTTTAAATAAGCAAGCAATTAATAGATAAATGGATGTTTGGGCTTTTACAAAAATTGAATTTTACTGTAAAAATATTTTCAGTGTATGTTATATGATGCAGGAGGGAAAAAATTAGAATTTGGATAGCTATTCACTAACAAACAATTCAGTGAAGCTGAGTTGTACTCTTGCCTGTTATCGTTAGGATGGGGGTTATCTCCTAGATATTATTCTTTCCAAGAAATGAGCTGTTTGTACACATCTCGTTGATTGGCATTATCATTATGAAACATCAAAACACAAAAGAAAAAAATACCCAGATGGTGCTGTGAACATTCTCATGAATGAATCAGTTCCTTCACTACATAAGGCTTGAATGGGTCTTATCTCAAAATAAATAAGTAAATAAATAAAATAAAATAGAAAGAGGAAAAAATTCTAAATTAATTCTTGAAAAACATATGTGTTTTTCTGTATCTTGTGTTATATTTTAATAAACATCAGCCATTCCTGAAATTATCCACCTGATAATTTCAAGTATTGGGACATTGTGGGTCAGATTAACTTCTGATATGCTAAGGAATCAGATTATTTATTTATTTTATTATTATTATTATTTTTGAGACGGAGTCTCCCTATGTCTGTTACCCAGGCTGGAGTGCAGTGGCATGATGGTGCATACCTGTAGTTCCAGTTACTGATAGGCTGAGATGAGAGGATCCCCTTGAGCCTGGGAGTTCAAGGCTGCAGTAAGTCATGATCATGCTGCTGCACTCCAGTCTGGGCAAGAGAGCAAGACTCCATCTTAAAATAAATAAATAATAAATAAATATAATTTCAATCAGAAATATATTTCACAGAAACACATCAGTATATGAAAAAATTGCTAAAATTAGTTCTTCCAATAGTTTTCTAAAATGGCAAAAACATTGGAACAAAAAACATTTAATGCTCTACTGTAATATTTACAGTGTTGTGATTAAAAGTAAATTATAAAATAGTACAGATTTATTTTTATAAATGTAAGCACTAGTTTTTTAATTAGATATAGCAAAATTAATTAATGTTTAGACATAATTTGCATTCTGAAGACTGCTATTTGTTTTAATTGAATCATCAATTCCTTACTGGAATTAAAATTTATGCTAAACACAACAGTTTTGTTTTAATAACTTTGAATTGTGTTTATCATAACAGTAAATGATAACAGTTATAGAATTTAAGAAGTATTGTGATAATGACAAGATCACTGACGTTAAGTAGAAGGAAGGCCTTTTGTACTTTGGAGAAGAAGTTAGATGTAATACAATGCTGTGAAAGTAGGTTTCATAATTGTACACAGGTAGCTATAAAATTCAAGAACAAAGTTTTTATTGCTAGCGTGTAAACTTTTAGCCCTTAAGTCTCTTTTCTACATTCAAATTATTTGTATTACATAATTCTCTAATAATATAAGGTTTGCAGAAGAAAGCATTAAATGAGATGACTGAAAAAAGTGTGAAAACTGCAATTCTATGATACATGAATATATGTGGATGATAATGTGTGAAAAATATATGATGCTGAGTCACTTAAATTGTTATGTTAAGTGACTGTATATTATCTTTGAAATTTAAAATAATTAAAGAATATAATATTGAGGAATAAATCAGTGTTACGATGGACTTTATAGAGCACTAAGAAATTGTTTAGCATATATTTAATAATTAAAATATTTATAAATTTGGTTACAATTGGGTTAAAAATTTTAGTCAGAAAACAAGCAGCCAAAATACAGAGGAAAAGAAAAAAAAAGTCCAGTCAGGGGCCAAAACTGTACAAAATTCGATGGTTTCTAAAATATTCAGTAGATAATACTAACTCTTTTCTATGAGACAGGACAATGTAAAGTAAAATGCATCTACTCTAATTAATTACTCAGAAGCAGAAGAAAGTAAATAATAATTGAACTAATTCTGAAAGTGGACATAATTAGCACATTAATCATCCACCATAAATTATTTAATTCAATAATAATCCTGGAAGAAAAATTAGTATTATAGTCAGTAGTAAAGTGTTTTGCATTTAATACTCATCATCATAATGCTGTCAGCTGGAATAAACGATGCCTTCAAATAATTTTTTAAAAATATTTTGGTTAAATTAAATTGTTAGGATATATTAATTTATACTGAGTAGGATAATGAGTTTAAAAAAAATTCAGTGATTATCTCAGTGTTAGAATTTCTCTTAGACATAAACCAATTAGCTCTCCACACCCCAACATAAGCTTTAGCTCATTGGTACTGGAGTTTAAAAATTCTAACTAAAATACTGAAATAAGCAGAGGAAACATATGTAAAATAAGATTATAATGAGTTCTCTACAAAGGCACTTCAGAGCTGTCTGACATTAAAAAATTAAATGTTTAGTATGTAACACATATTTAGTTTTATCTTTTACCCAACATTCTAATATTTATCAGTAAAAGCCTATAAACACTGTGACATGACAAAAATACTAAAAATACATCTGAGTATTGAAAGCAAGCTGTGGAAAAATAGTTCTTCCCTTATAGGCTCCTGAGTCTTTTTATGCAGATCTGTTTAACGGATTGAGCTCCTCTGAATCTTGCTTGACTGACATTGGGAGTGATGTGGAGTTATGGTGAAAGAAAGGAAAATAAGCAGGAGATGAGGAGAGATAGCTGGGAATTCTCCATCGGTTTGGTTTGGGAAGAGTTTGAGAAATCAAAAAAGGAGAGCTTAACTATATAAGAATGAGATCAGAAAAGAGTAAAAGAGAAAGGGAATATTAGGTATTTTTGAGGTTATGATTAAAATCTACTTTTTGTATCTTGGAAAGGATTTAGTAAAGATTGCATTTGTTTTTGTCTGCTAAATACAGACTTCAAGTACATGGCCTCAAGGCAGGAGCAAGAAGCTTTTTAATGAGTAACACATACTTGTTGTCTAGTTTGGGGCCTCTGCCAAATACTCAGCCAAATTTTAAAAATAAAAAAGTGTTCCACTTTTGTAAGGTTATTGTCCAATGCATTATCGTTGGATTCAATATAAGCTTTCTATGAGTAATCTGTGGGTGTATTGAATTTATAAAGTATATTAAATGTTCACATCTTTGACTAATGTTTCTAGAAGTAGGAACTTTATGAGATTGAATAGCAATTATAATTGTTCCTCCTCTGAGCAATACATCACATAAAATAAATATGTATAAAACCTGTGTATATAAAAGCCTAGGTGGTTCACTTTCTCATTATCCATGGAAGATGGCATGCCAGCCTTCACTGTGAATTTAGAAGTGATTGGTACATAATAGCCTAATTGGTATCGGTTGATGAAAAACAGTGGAGTCAATGACAATAATGGTCAAAGGGGAGAGGGCAGATAATTAGAAAGGAAGAGGAGCGCATATCAGAGTAGGCTATTTTTCCACTTGGTTTTATATTGCTTTGAAAAAGAAGAGATTCTACAATAGTTCAGCTTCAGGCACTCAAATTAAATCATTATAGTTTTGAAGCTTGTGTTGAGACTCAAAGACACTTGAATTTTGAGCAGTCTGAGAGCAACGGCAGACAACTACCAGCTTGTCTGTTGCAGTTCACATGCATCAGATGTGATAAACCTTCTTGTTGAGTGATCGTCACTTTTGTGTTTTCTTTTTTTTTTTTTTTTTTTTTTTTGTGTTTTATTTTTTGGAGTCATCAATACACGGAATGGTTAAATAGTGTACTCTAGCTCACAGACCTGTCAAGTGTCAGAGCAGGGATCCAAATATGAGCAGTTTTGCTTCAGAGTGAATTCTCATCATCATTTTACGTGCTGCCTCTGGGGTAAAATGTATTGGGAGAGGATCATTCAAGTATCCTTCTCAGTTCCTTGTGATGAGGGTTTCTGAAATTCTTGTCCTGAAGGGGGTAGATAAATTGAATTAGGTTTATCCTGGATACAAGTCAGTAAGATATAAATATTTCAACAATATGCTTGTATATCCTCTTTTTTATATTTCTCAAAATAATTTAAAAAACACAAAAGCCTATAAACAGATGAAACTATGAAGTGGTCTACTAGAAATCCTGCATTGGAAGATTTCTGGAGAAAATTATCGAACCATTTCTATTTTCCAGTATACTGCATATTATTTAGCAAATATACTATTAATAGGTAACATTCATTTAAATTCAAGTGTGTTCTCAAAGAGACCTGACAAAGCTTAGGAAACAAAATAGTGCCATCGTACTTCCCTTTTGTTCCTCTGTGCCTTCTCTGGGTGCTTTAGTTACTGCCCACTTTCCCATGATGACCTGGATATAAATATTTAAGAAATTTCTACTGAGTCTGCAATATAGAAAAAAAGTGAGAAGAGTGTTATATTGGGGAATGCAGTAGTTGGGATGAAGTATTTGACTATGAGGAGTTATTGCAGTATGCTTCATAGAAGAAGTGATATTTCCAGTGTCCATTTTGTTTAAGAAAAGAAAAATCAATAAAACAAGCAGTTATAGTAGAAGGTCCCAGACCCAATTAGACACAAGGACTGCGAAGGCAAGGTTTATCTGAAGAATAAAAAATACTCTGAATTTTTTTAATGAAAGCTCAGGGATGGAGTAGACATCGTTGACCTCAGTTTCCTCATATGCAAACTACAGACGTTGACCTAACTCAGTAAGTATTTTTCAACCCGGGCTGATCATCAGGATCACCCACCTGTAAATATACAGATGCCAGCAGTTAGATGATTTCTAATATCTTGTATACCTTTACTTATGAGGAAAAAAAAGAGAAATGTTTCTTTTCTGAAGCACTTGAATGTCTCTTCTGCATATTTTAGCCTGATTACTATATAGTCCTGTTTAGATTGGCACTTTCATCCTCTGTCTCTGCTGAGAGGAGAATTGGTGGGATGGTGTCGTTTGCATATTTGAACTTAAATTCTTCTACACATGAAGGGTCACAAAATAAGATGACACATTTTGAATGATTACAACTTCATTTTTCTATAAAATTGTTCAGTATTTCCAAGTTGAGCATACTTATTAAGACAAGGTAAAGTGATAGACCTACAGTTTAGGTCAACATTGATTTCAATTTGGAGGTTCCTTTGGAACATACAGCCAGTGAATTCCAAATGTGAAAACTTTTTTCTGTTAATAGCCCGGCATATAGCAAAGCTAACAAACAAAAAATTTAAAAAGCATTTCTTGAAAAGATAATTGTTTAAAAAATTAACTCCATACCCATCCAAGTTATAATACCCATATTAGAAAAGCATTATAAAGTTGAACATCTCCTTTTTCTCAAACAGCTCGTTAAGTGTTGGATTACACCATCTCTTAAAATTCCTTTAGATTTTATTATTACACAGTTATTTATTTGATGCAGGAATTTAAAAACAGGTCAGGGATTGTATCTAACTGGCAATAAAAGCAGTGAAAGACCTTTGTTAAATTATCAAATATTACCATTCTTTTCTACTATATTTGTTTGCCTATCTGCAACCACATAAAAAAATGATTCAATCTTTTCTCATAAAATTTGAGTAGAAATATTCTGATCATACTTAGAAGTATTTAATTATAAGTTATAATATATTTCTGGAACAGATATAGAATATACTGTGCTTTTTTTCTTGATTGTTACATTTAGTTATTCTTTAAGTTTTCTTTGCATAATAAAGAAATTATAAAATATCAAGATGATTTCTTAAATCATTTTGTATATATATTATTACTGCTTGAGACCACATACAGTTCAGACACAGGCATCACTCCCACGTAAGAGCCATCTCTTAGGGTGGATAAAGTGGTCATAAATACGAAATACCAAGTTATAGATGCTCTGCCTTTCAAATGGTTCTCGTAGTATAGTTCATACAGCAGCAGTACCAGCAGCATTACCTGGAACTTAATCAAAATGTGAATTATCAGTCTCCACTCCAGACCTTCTGAATCATAATTCTGGCAGTGGTGTCTGGAAATTTGTATTTGCATATGTCCTCAAGGTTACTGTGATGCACACTAAAGTTCAAAAACCACTGGTCATTTTCACCTATCTAACTTTTTATTCTTAACTATAGTGTAAGAATATAACTTCTGATTGTCCCCTGAATTAATTCTTAGATTCTTGTTTTATTTTATTTGAAAGAATTTTATTGTGTTAGGAAGGAGTACACAAAAGTGCAAACAAATTAAAATACAGATTGCAAGCAAACATTCAAAGTAACTTTGGGATAGCCATACCTTATTATTATGGCCTCACTCATTGATTGATTGATTGATTTGCAAATAAATACAAGTTAGGATCATGATAAATACTGTGAAAAAAACTAAAGCAGAATAAGGGAATAAAGGATGTGCATGGGAGGGTATTATATATGCTATTTTTGTTGCATTCTTGAGGAGGACTTTGATAGAGAAGATAACATTAAGAAAGACAACTGGGGCCAGGCGCGGTGGCTCAAGCCTGTAATCCCAGCACTTTGGGAGGCCGAGATGGGCGGATCACGAGGTCAGGAGATCGAGACCATCCTGGCTAACATGGTGAAACCCCGTCTCTACTAAAAAATACAAAAAATTAGCCGGGCAAGGTGGCGGGCGCCTGTAGTCCCAGCTACTCGGGAGGCTGAGGCAGGAGAATGGCGTGAACCCGGGAGGCGGAGCTTGCAGTGAGCTGAGATCCGGCCACTGCACTCCAGCCTGGGCGACAGAGCAAGACTCCGTCTCAAAAAAAAAAAAAAAAAAAAAAAAAAAAAAAAAAAGACAACTGAGGGAAATGAATGTGTGATCCACAGACATTTGAAGGAAAGTATTTATAGGCCTGTGACAGCAAATACAAATACCCTGGAGTAGGAGTTTATCTGCTGTGATTGAAGAATAGCAAAATATCAAATAGACTAGGAGAAAGTGAAACAGTGGTAGGAAATAAAGTCAGAGCAGGAAAGACACACCCCATCATAGGCTATACTGAGGAGTCTGGATTTTACTTTTTATGTCTTTGAATCCGTTTAGGACTCTGAAGTGTTTGTGCAGATGATTTTTAAAATTCTTCCTAACTCTAAAATATTTAAAGACTTGAAGCTATTTTGAGTATGCCAGCAAAATATGAATGAATAAAAAGGCAGCAAATCATGTGTCGACCTTACGGGGTAATGAGGACAAAAGAAAAAATTCAAAATATTTTGTAAACAAGTCCTTCCTAAGATATAATAGGGATGGGAAGAAAGAGAGTTGGAAAAGTTTATTAATTGAGGACCAAACCTTAAGCTTGTTCATGTCCCAGGAATGCATGAAATAGATAATCTTAAAGCATATCTAAGATGGATTAAACTACTACAGTGTCTTTCCACTCTATATAATATTCCAGCCCTTTAGTTAATTACCTTTTTCAAGTAGCAAAATAACCTTACATAAAGGCTGTCTCTTGTTGGAGAAATATAATTAAAAACAAAATCCTCTACCAACCTAGAAATCTTCTCCACAAAGGTAGAAGAGAAAAAAAAAACAAAACTGTTTTATTTGTTGAATAAGCATTAAACCGGAACGTGATGTGCATCACAGGCAATCTGCTAAAGGGATTATAGAGACAAAAAAAAAAAAACTTTTAGCTTTTTATAAAGCTGAGCAGATACAACCCATTGCATACATTTTCTCAAGATAAACAAAAACTAGTCATCAGGTAAGAGGACGTGACAGCACCATTGAACACATAGTTCATTCTAAATTCACCTGGTAATTCAGATGGGCATCTGTTTTTGCTAATTGTCTTTATCCAAAGGAAAAATACGTTTCTCACATCCTTATGACAGGAGATAGGTTTGCAACTTGGGGCCAAGCACCAACTAAACTATAGGCTCCCAGCTTATCACAGAAATTAGGAGATAGGGGGCGCTATCTTCCTTGATGATTGCATTTCAGAGAGATGGCTCCCAGGTCCTTAATAAAAATATGTATTTTTTCCTGAGTCGTAGACTTGGCAAGAAGTTTATTTAGCTTTTAAAAAGATTTGCATGCATTTCAAAGGGAAAGAGAAGAATTCTAAAGTAAATGTTCTGAGAAAGGAAGCGGGGTCTCTTCTCTTTTTTTGCACAAAGAAGAATTTATTTTTCTTATTTTTAATTTTTATTTGCCCTATAGTCTTAATTGCAGAACAGTGTAGAAAGGCCAGGCACTATTACCTAAAAATCTGGGTGGTATATAATAACTCCATCTTCCTTCACTTATGATTTAAGAGAAGGCTTGTAATTTTAAATAGACACCTGAGGTAATTAATTCTTTTGCAACCTAGAATTTGGAGATTTTTATGTACTATTCAGCCAATACATGGTGGTTAATTCAACTACTGTAGGGAGGTAAGGATAAAGAGAAGTGTTCAGATTCAAGAGATATTTAGAAGGTGAAATCTATTGAACTTGGAGATTGATGGGATATAAAGTATGAGGAAACGTCACAGATCAAATGATGATATAGAAGTTTCTGCCTTAGACTTCTGCTAAGAGCATTGTGGAACCATTCACAAATATTGTAACAGTAGAGGAGGAGAGGAGAAACATGGGGAGAAGTGAAGCAGGAAAATAAGCTCAAATATGTAACGTGAGGTTCTGTAGGATATACAAATAGATGTACATGTGTAAAGATGATTTCCTGTGAATCCTATATGCTCAAGATGCTCTATTTTAATAGGAAATTTTGTTAACCTTATGCCCTTCTTTCTTCTCCTGGCTCCTCACTCCTCCTGCTACCACAAAGCAGCATTGCTTTCTGAAGTTATAAAATACGATTAAAAATGAAACACTTTATTCATCATGAAAATGCAATATATTTCTATTAATGGAAAACAATAGTTTTACCCAGGACAAACACCTGCTATAAATTTATTTATTTTTAATACTATAGCTGAGGTATACATGAACACTAATCTCATTGGTCATTAAGGGGATTGGAGTCTGTGGCCTCAGGTTACCATTTCTGTTAGTATCTATAAGATATGAAATTAAAAGAATTTAGACAGCATTTGGTAAAAATACATCATATAACAGAGTATGACTTCTATTTCATAAAGAGTAATCATATTTTCCAGTGTTTTCTAGATAATTTTATCCTACATTGAAAACAAAAGAAAGACCTAGGATTATCTGTGTTGTGGCTAAATATGTGGAGATACTCAAAGTACTATATTTGTTAGAATAGAAATATATTTAAGTAATCCTCTAACATATCCCCTTGTTTTTCAGCTGAGGAAATAAGAGTTCTAGGTCGTGACAAATACTGAGACAGATATAACTGATAAAAAGGTACTTGGGGGTTGACAACCTCAGATTTTTATTTTGTAGAGTATGAGTAATCATAGAGTCTGTCAGAGAGAACTAAAATGCTACTTCTGATATTCAGTGGCCAGGTGAAAAATATTGTGGATCAACAA
This sequence comes from Macaca thibetana thibetana, assembly GCF_024542745.1. NCBI lineage: Eukaryota > Metazoa > Chordata > Mammalia > Primates > Cercopithecidae > Macaca > Macaca thibetana. The sequence continues at coordinate 79,158,535 of NC_065579.1, forward strand.
TGACTTATAGCTGGATACTAGTGGCTCACGCCTGTAATCCCAGAACTTTGGGAGTCCAAGGCGGGCAGATCACTTGAAGTCAGGAGTTCAAGACCAGTCTGGCCAACATGTTGAAACCCGTTTCTACTAAAAAGACAAAAATTCACCGGACGTGGTCGCAGGTGCCAGTAATGCCAGCTACTTGGGTGGCTGAGTCAGGAGAATCACTTGAACCTGGGAGGTGGAGGTTGAAGTGACCCGAGATTTCACCACTGCACTTCAGCCTGGGTGACAGAGTGAGACTCTGTCTAAAAACAAAACAAAACAAAAAACAATGACTTATGTTGTATCATTGTTATGTATTTATAAGTAAGGTCCACTTAAAGGCAAGGCTGTTTATGAATTCCTTTTTCTCATGTCCTTTCTATTTCTCTATAGAATCACTGCCACACACTCACATACCAGACTATAAATGAATATGACTGAATGTGTATGCAAGGGTATGCACAGGTATGTAGTGTTAACAATATTTACGGCAATTGATGTTATAATAATCAATGTTTGAATCTCAGTTGCCATTGCAAATTAATCCAACCCTTGCTATGATAAAACCATATTCCAACCTTAACCTTTCTCATATGCAAAGTTTAGTATCCAAAATTCGAATATAATAAACATATATTTATTATTTTTACTGCCAAACAGCATTTTTGTACTCAACTTCATAGCTTTATCTCATTTGCTATTTTAAAAATATAGGATTAGCTGATCAGCTGCTGGCTATTTCTAATGGCAGCTATGCAGCTGATAGCTGATAATTACGGTGTCAGAGAGAGTGCTATATTTGTAGGATGCACAATTCCGTTCTTCACTTTGTGATGACCAGAAACAGAATGTGCTAAGCAACCTGAGCAACCTCATGATGACTGTTCACATACATAACGAGTTTTGGTAGGTAATCATTTTTGAAAGATTGCTAGACTAATTTTAACTCTTCTAGATATTTAAGAGCAAAAAACTGGCCGCACGCGGTGGCTCAAGCCTGTAATCCCAGACTTTGGGAGGCCGAGACAGGCGCATCACGAGGTCAGGAGATCAAGACCACCCTGGCTAACATGGTGAAACCCCGTCTCTACTAAAAAATACAAAAAAACTAGCTGGGCGAGGTGGCGGGCGCCTGTAGCCCCAGATACTCGTGAGGCTGAGGCAGGAGAATGGCATAAACCCGGGAGGCGGAGCTTGCAGTGAGCTGAGATCTCGCCACTGCACTCCAGCCTGGGCAACAGAGCGAGACTCCGTCTCAAAAAAAAAAAAAAAAAAAAAAAAAACTTCACTTCTGGTAGCCTAAGGTTTATGACTCAAGAAAAAGTGTGACCGCTTAGGTTATTTCTTGAATATATGTTGTTCTTTAGTTACTTTTTAGGACTTAAGACTCAGAAAAAATCAAACTACTGAATCAACCTTGAAAACACTCTGAAAGCCTGTTCTTAAAAATTTACAACAGAAGAAAGAACTAGATGAAAGAATCAGAATATTTCTGGTAGATTTGGGGAGTAGTTTCTCATATTGCATATTGCAAAGGCATTTGTACTTCCAGCAATTAAGCACCTTAAATCCCTACATTTATGGAAATAGAAAATGAAAAAAGTTCAAAACATTTCAATGAATTTTTTTCTACATTCTTTCTGAAACAATTATACAATTATTAAATGATTCACTTTATATGTAGTAATAATTGCTGTTCAAAGGCAGACGCGTATCTCACATATATGTTAAAAATTTAGCTAAGAATATTATAAAACATTTTGCCAAATTTTCTGGATAACACAAGCAAGACTTCACAACAGTGGCAGGTAATAATTTACTTGGAATTCGTAACTTGAAATGTTTTTGTTTCTCTCTGAATAGCCATCATTGAATGTAAATTTCATACTCTTAAAAATACTACGTTTCTTGTTTTCTAGACTAGATGACTGACACTTCATTGGCCTTTTCCAATAGGCATATTTTTTAAATTTGCGTATTTTTATACTACTCCTCTAAGGTAGGAATACAATAAAGTAATTCAATTGACTTTCATACATACCCAAATGTTCCTTCAGGTTCCTCATGCTGATAGAATCATACTCTTGTAACATATGGTATAAATTCTTGTGGATTGAGTGTTGTAGAAACATGGACTTATAATGCCTCTTTCTTTCACATATTAACTATTCATCTGTGTTAATACAGAGCATCTTTTTTTCATGTAATCTTCACTTTTTTTGAAACCATGTACTCAGTTAAGAACATAAATGGCACTAATCTAAATCATAAAGATCACTGTTTCATCTTTACAGCTGTGTTGCCATTCCCCAGATTTAGATATTTAACATTTCTGGCAATCCTCAAATTTTCAAACTTGTTTTTTATCTTACATTTATAAAAGCTACCTGAATACTTGATGGCATACAGCTTGACTTCCGTACCTTGACTTCTGTACAGTAGTGTTCACTACTGTATCTTTAGCATATAGCTAGAGAATGGGAAGTACTCAAGTTGTTTTGAAAGAAAAGAAACTCCTTTGCTACATAATGCTGAAATGAAGGAATTGTTTACTAACTGTAATATATTTCTCAGAGATTTCAGACTTCATTCCACTTTATAACAAAATACTCAGTCACTGAATCACCTACTCCTGTTTGTTGTCCAGCAGACAGGACATTCTTTTAGTTTAGGTGAGAAATCTGAGTGGCTAGTTGGAGGATGAGGTTGAGGAGTTCAGCCCACGGTTACCTAAGCATGTGGAGTGTGAGGAGAATTTGCCTGGCACTCTCAATCTAGAAGTTTACTAGACTCTGCCTCTCTTTCAACTCCGACATCTTTTTAATTAGTCTTCATTCTAGCTCCTAAGTCTCAATTCTTTCCTTTTTTTTTTTTTTTTTGTCTCAATTGTCTCCACCATGAATAAAGCCAACTTTGATTCCCACTGGGACAACTATAGCTGCCTCCAAACTCATCTCACTGCATCCTCTTTTAAAATTTCCATTCCATTCTCTGATATATCATAAACGAGCTTTCAAAACTCCAAATCTGATCATGCCATACCCCGCTGTGTAAAACTTGTAGTATTTTCTGTTGTTGATTTTTAAGATTATATAAATGATAGCACACTATGTATCTATTTTTATCTGGCTTGTTCCTTACTTAGCGTGTTTTAGAACCTAACAGTTTTGATTGCTTATGGTTATATATTTAAATACAGAGTATGAAGTAAAAGGGCTTAAGAAACCAAATGAATGATACTGGTTCTTTCTGGAGAGGGATGGAGGGAGGGCAGTAGTTCTGCAGGTAGTAAAAAAGACTCTAACTTTATTTGTATTGTGTTTTTTAGATTTAAAAAGTATAACTTTTTAACTCTGTTAACTCTGGACTATAGAAATATGTATATATGTATACATACACACACACACACACACATACATATATTCCTTATTTATGCATTTCAGTATTTTTTTAATTTCTCAATTTTTCAGAAATGCCCTGGCGAGAGCAGGAAAACCTAACTGATTACCTTGCTCTTAAAGACAAGATATGTTTCATGCTATAAACGCCCTATATGAGTTCTTTGACTTTCTTTTGCACCACTCCAGTCATATGACCTCTTCTGTTTCCTCTGGTGCACTGTACTGTTTCTTAATCCAAGGACTTTACATATGCAGTTTCTTTTGCTTAGAAGGTTTTTGGATGATAGAAATATGTGTCCTATCCTATAGTGCTAATGAGAGAGAAAAATAGGTGCAGCCACTTTTGAGTACAATTCATTGGGATATGTAAAAATTTAAAATTTGCATATTTTCTGACCCCAAATCCATTTCTCCATAGCAGCCTTACAGAAACCTTCACACATATGCAAACGGATGTATGTACAAGAAAATTCATGGAGGTTTTTATTACAATGGGAAAATTTGGATTTGTCTAAGTATATTAGAATACTATTAGAATTATGGAACACTATGCAACATCCACAAAGAATAATGAAAGAATAATATCTGCAAACTTAAAGAGGTCTTTAAGGCTTCTTTACAGAGGGAAAAAGAAATGTCACAGAGTAATATATATATATGAAAATATTTAAGTAAAAGAAAGTAACATAATAGCATTATACAATTGTTTTTAAAATGTCTATGCATTAAAATACTGTAAAGTTTAGGAAACATTTTATTGGCGAGAGTTGCCTGTTGGTAGAATAGGGAAACAAAATGTAGGGCATGACCAAAATAGTCTTTAGCTTAACTTCAATGTTCTTGTTTTATAATAAGAACAACTTTATGTATTTTACTTAGATAATTAAAAATTAATAAAATTCCCTGCCATCCTCCAAAGAGAAACAGTGATTATTATTCTATGAATCCTTTCATCTTTAATATTCTGATTTTATATTCTTTAGCCATTAAATTATGCATTGAGAACTACCATTCTAAGTTCTACATTTTCCAGTAATTAACCTGAATATTTTATAAAAATTATAAGGTTCCTTGTTCTTTGAGTTATATATGTATATGTGGATACATACATATACATATATACATGTGTGTTAACATATGTATGTGTGTTAATTTGGAAACTTGAAAGCAATGAAGACAAAGATTCTCTAATGACATTATTTTTAAATATACTCTAATTGAAAGTATTCAGTACACAACTTTGGGATTCCAAACTCACTATTAAAGGGAATATTTCATCTTTTTGTTGGAATTTTCTTTCATATTATTAACTAAATTACATAACTCTAGTTTGTCTTCCAGCTAAAATCAGTATGATGAGGCTGATGTTATCCTCATACTTACATCTTACTTACATCTCTGTTATCCAGAGGCAGATTCACTGTTGAATAGTGTAACTTTGTGTCTCTACACGTTATTGTTTCTTCTCTCAATTTTTCCTATCTCCATAAATTGCTAAATATGTAAGAGTAGCATAGAAGTCTATCTATAAATGTTTGTTATCATACTATATCTAAAAAGTCTGGACATTGTTTATTGATAACTATAATGCAGATTTAGACTATTGAGTCTTTAATGCTATGTCATTAGTTTGACATTAATGTTTTACAATTTCCTATTGCTTATGGAAAACCATTTAATTTTAATATCAGCCTTAGATCAGTATATAGGTGATACAGATATAATGCTGAACGCTTTTTTTTTTTTTTTTTTTTTTTTTTTGAGACAGAATCTCACTCTGTCGCCCAGGCTGGAGTGCAATGACGTGATCTCAGCTCACTGCAAGCTCTGCCTCCCGGGTTCATGCCATTCTCCTGCCTCAGCCTCCCAAGTAGCTGGGACTATAGGCGTCTGCCACCACACCTGGCTAATTTTTTGTATTTTTAGTAAAGATGGAGTTTCACTGTGTTAGCCAGGATGATCTCGATCTCCTGACTTCGTGATCTGCCCTCCTCAGACTCCCAAAGTGCTGGGATGACAGGCGTGAGCCACTGCTCCTGGCCATGCTGAATCTTTTAAATCTAGCATCTCGTTGATATTTTTATTGAAACTTGAAATAATTTTGAAACCTCTGAAAAGTTCAGATAAGTCCTAAATGCCTTTAGAAAATAGTTGATGTCTTTTGTACTGAAAAATGGATTCAACTTTAACATCACACCTTCTAAAAATAGCCATCTTGCTTTCATATGATTTATATATTCTTTGAAGCAACCTTGCAAGTGTATCACTCCTTTTGTTTCATTTCATACCAAATGTTCTATGAGAAAGTAAGCAAAGCCTGTCCTATGATCTGTTTTATTTGTGTATCTCAGTACACTTCACGAGTCAGGCATACTGCAGAAATGTTAATTTTTTTCCTCACAGGAACCTCAAAAGAATTAAAAAAGCAGTAGTAGGACAATATGTAGTATCAGAAGGAGCAACAGAGATTGGATTTTTTTTTTTTTTTAGTTCTGTTGGACAGTTTATGGATAGTATTTGTCACAGGAATAATGTGACTCATTTATATTGCTCCTATTCTTCTGTGGAGCTAAAAGCACTTTAGAAGCATTCTCATTAATCCTCAAGCTTTGCTATGAGCTAAGTATTAGGCAGCTTTTATTCTCACTTTATGGCCTGGGAAACTCCAGTTTAAGGAATGTCAGTATGCAGGCATTTGCAGAGTGTTCCGAAAACTGTCAATGGGGTTAACAGTAACATGTGGACTATGACCAAGCATTGAAACTCAAAAGTTCTTTGTATGCAGAAGTATTCCTTGTGAACAGGTCAGGACATTTTACTTTATTTATAGGCTTTACAGTAATACTTGTCCGATGAAGCCAAATACTAAATATAATTATTTAAAATATTCTGACTCTTCTTTCCTTTCAGGCAAGTCTCCCTACTGAATCCGTGTGATTAATAGGACTTTTATTCTTATACTCATCCAGGATTGAAACCTTAATTGCCTTCTCTTTTAATTACCTCATTGCCACTACTCTCTTCAATGGGTTGCCAAGTCATGACCGTTCCCTATTCCCAGACTTTTCACATGGATCTTTACCTTTCTGTGTCCAGAGACATCCTAATTCATGCAGTTATTACTTCTTGTTGAGAAAAAAATAGCTTTTAACAGTAATGACATCAGAATTTTAATTTTGAAAGCTGAAAGAAGTAGACTCTGAACCCACCTCTATAGCTTACCAGCCATATGACCCTTAGCATTACATTGTTTCTGAGCTTTAGAGTTATTTCTACCACATGAAGATAACAATAACTAGTTTGAAAGGTTGGATCGTCATATATAAAGTGTAAAAATGGAATGAGACAACATATGCCACATATCAAGCTCTGCGCCTGGCACAAATGGGATCTGTTTTTACTGTTTTCATTATGAATACAATACATTGTGAAACAGAATTTTTCCAGTTCTGTTCCTTGTGCATTTCACTCTCAGATCAAAATTTCTAAAATCCCCTTTGATGGTACTAATTATCTTCTTAAAACTCCATAAAAAATCTCCTAGTACTCAATTTTCTTAATTTGATATATAAAACCCACCACAATAAAGACTCTATAATTTTAGTCTTAATCAACACCATATGTGGTCATCTCCGGTTAACCTTGGCTCCTTGCCATTCCCTTTTCACTGCTTTATTTTTCTCCCACAGCTCATTTAATCATGTTGATTCTTTTGCCTGGAACCCGCTCCCCTACAGTCATTTTCTGTAAAGTTTGAAACATATATGGAAAAACCCTGTCAAAGCCAGGCTCATTCTACACCAGATGTAGCTAATGAGAAGAGTTCTATGAATTGTTTTTTAGGATTCTAGCCACTACTTTAAAAGTACTTCTTATTTTCCCATGAGGAGACAAAAATCTTGCTCAATGGAGCCAGACTTTGACGTGCTGACCACTGAGCATTCATGGGACCATGTTCTGACAGTTATTCATCGGCAACTTACTTAAATTCTTTCCTCTGACTATATCACTGTACTTTCCAGGTATCTGTTCTGCTTCATCTGGTGTTCCCAGTCTCTTCATGTCTGCTGAAGCATCTTTCCTGGTCCATTTCACATTTCCTGGTCAAAGACCTGGGATTTTCTGGCTACTCTATCTCTTTCATTCATTAAATAGTTGCAGTCATAAAGCTGGAATGTTTGCATTTTTCAGTTGCCTCCCAGCTCTTCTGGTTTCCTCTCTGTTTCCATCCCAAGCCACAAATATACAATCAAATAGAGTTGCCAGACAGGGACCTGTTTTTACTCTGGAATAACTTCTTGGACTCTTTATTTTCCAGTTAAGATCCCACTCATTTCCTACCTCATTTAAGAAACATTCACAGTGTTGAGGAAGAGTGACACAAAACATTCTTTAAATGGAGCACTGGTGTAATATAACATCATTGGGTTGTTAAGAAGATTAAATGAAGGAGCTGAAAAAGAAAATTTTGGGCAATGTGAATAATCTAGACTTTTGTTCAAGCTCCATTATCATGGAAACGCTTTTAAAAGATGACTGTGTATAGGGCTGTTTGAAGTCCTACAGACAGAAACTAACAAAGACACCATTCCTATCCCTTAAGAACACCCTAGCTTATTAACAGGACCATTAGCGCTGTAGTAAGTACAGCCATGTCTCTCACTGTGCTGCTATAGCCTTTGCTGTGACTTCAAAGAAAACTCATTATTAAGTAAAATAACCTTTCAATGCACTGAAAAATATTACCTTATAAGAAAGTAGGCAACGCATTACTTAGACTTTTATCCTTAGCCTTTTTTTTTTTTCTCTTTTGGATGTGAATTTGGGTTCCATTTCATAAAGTACTTCGAAGAAATGTACATCCAAAACCACTTACCAAATTACATTCACCAAATCATAGAACTTTCATGTAAGAAAATTCTTGTATGTATAAATTCAGAATAAGAATTAATAGAATATTTCTAACTGGAGTTCTCTGTAGAGACACTTTTCAATGATGAAATGATGAATCTGTGTCTCATTAACCAAGGGAATTTTTCCTATGGCAAGTGTTTTAAAATATCAATATTTTTCTTCCGAGGATATCTTCTCTCACTATGTACCATCACTACAGCAAGAAACTGGAGTGGTAATCGGGTCACAGTTCTACATGTTACTAAGAGTAAAAATTAATTTTAATAATATTGTAAGAAAAATGATAAACAGGGAAGGGAATATATTGAAATCTTTTACACTGACCATTCCAAACATGAGGGGCATTTCTGTAATAATAGTAGGACATTCACCTTAAATTTAGATGTATGCATGTAACAACAAAGAGCCTCTTTCAACATAAAAATGGAAAGATTTCTATTAAATTAATGTCAAGAAAATGCTGTATATATGATGAGTTTAAGGACTCAGAAGATGTGGAAAACTATCCCAGAGTCACTTCCTAATTAGAGGTGGAGCAAAGGCCAGATACTGGTCCCTGAACCCCAGGCCAGTCTTCTTTTCTTGTGTCAATGTTACCACGTCAAAAACAGGAAATATTCAGGAAACTACAAATAACTGAGAAGTACTTCATATATGCTAGCTCATTTATTCTAGCAACATCTGTATAAGGGAAGCAGGGGTTATTTTCCACTTTTATTATCTAAAAAATAAGTCAATCCAGAAATAAGGTACTGAACTTCTGTCTGTTCATTTAATCAGTCTCATAAAATAATGTGTTCTTATGACCTGGTATGAAGAATTAATGGTTGCACACTTTTATAACAACAACAAAAACAAAACACATTCATAGTTTATTTGCTGTCTTTTAAAAATGTAAACTACACTTTTTCCAAGACTAGAAATTTTGCAAATCATTCCAATGTTTATACCCTTCAAGTAAGAGATGGAAAGCTTCTCAGGGGCATGCCTCTGAAGCAGTTTACTTAGCTTATATTACGTGTAATGTGCAGATGGCCAATTATTCCAGTTATGAATCTAGACTACTCTCCTCAAAGTAAAGAACAAACTAGATATTTTATCTGTCTCTTAGTTTGTTTTTCTTATGATATAGTCTATGGTTGTTTCCAAATGTTCATGTTTTTAGAATGCTTTAGGGGATAAAATAGTCTTGGAGTAGACAAATGAGGAATGCCAAAGAATAGAAATGTTTAGAATTACATGCAATAGGGAATTAATTATCATATACACAATTTTTTCTCTGAAATAGATTTTTTAAATATTTATCATTATCTAAATATTACCACTGCTGCTATAAATCTAAATTTTCACTGAAAATGACAAATATATTAATATAGACTTAGCAAGATAAAACCCTTCACCAGAGAAAGTCCTGTTTCTTGGGTGGAAAGTTCAGGTTACAAAACGTCTTTAGAGAACACGTTAATGACCATCATCTACTTGAAAACACAGGGGGCCGGGCGCGGTGGCTCAAGCCTGTAATCCCAGCACTTTGGGAGGCCGAGACGGGCGGATCACGAGGTCGGGAGATCGAGACCATCCTGGCTAACCCGGTGAAACCCCGTCTCTACTAAAAAATACAAAAAACTAGCCGGGCGAGGCGGCGGGCGCCTGTAGTCCCAGCTACTCGGGAGGCTGAGGCAGGAGAATGGCGTAAACCCGGGAGGCGGAGCTTGCAGTGAGCTGAGATCCGGCCACTGCATTCCAGCCTGGGCGACAGAGTGAGACTCTGTCTCAAAAAAAAAAAAAAAAAAAAAAAAAAAAGAAAACACAGGATTGTTCTTTGTTTTGATGTGACTATATCAATATGTACTAAAACAATAGAAACCATTTAAGGTAAGTTTCAAAATATATTCTCATAATTCTGTAAATAATAATCAATTCAATTACAGGACACACTAGATTTCAACTAACATATAATTAAGTACCATGCTTATGTCCTGTATAATGGCCAAAATCTAGTTTAACACTTTGCTTAACTACACATTAATCAAAACATTTTAATATAAAATAAGAATTATCCTTTAATTGACTGTGAAGTTTAGCACAAATTCCAAAACTGCATAGCCAAAATTTTATACATATTTAAGCATATTTGTTGGAGGGAAGAGAATGATGGTAATTTATATATTATAGTCCTTTGTCCCCAAATAATTGTACCTAACCAATATAAATGTTGAGTTTATGTGTCTAAACATAAAAATATTTTTAATCATGGGGAAAGTTTTCTAACCTTTTTGAGCCTGTTTCCTACTGATGATCAATATCTATGGATAACCTAATTGGAAAGGAAGACCCAAATTAATATTAACAAAGTCTTTACCTGTGTAGTACTTTTTAAAAAGTAAAATTATACTCTGCATAATCTATATATTCTTTTAGTATCAGAATGCATATTTTGCTTACAAATGAGTATATTGCTTTCTACTCCCTTTAATGTAAATGTAAATATAACTGTTGTTATGACACATTAGTTAAGTATTAAAGTATTATGATATTTACTAGGGAGCATAGCAAGATGTTTTTGCTTAGGGCCGGACCAATGAAATGAGAAGATGTGAACATCTGTGTCTTTATTTTTACAATTTCGTAGTTTCAAATTTTATATCATGAATCATGAATTTTAAGCTTACAATTAGACAAAACAAAACTACTCATTTAAACTTCAGTAATTAATTCATCAGAAAATTGTCACTGATCCCCTTTTACTCTGAGAATAATGCATAGCACAAAGCATTTTTAAAGTCAGTTTCCATTTTAAATAATAATCTAAACAATACTCTGCTGACTTTGACTAGGATCGATAGAAAATGGTAATATTTATAACCAGTGGGCGGTAAGATACTGAAATAATAAATGATCAGCTGTATTCACAAGGACAACAAAATGACTAACCAATTTAGTGTACTGGTCATTTCAGAAAAACAACTGTAAATTTAGTGAGCTAAAATAAAAATGAAAAAACATTTGTGCCAGTTATTTAAAGGTCTGACTTCTGTCCAAGTGGCAGCCCTCTGGAGAAAGTCAAATACAATATTCCAGGATAACATCGCTGATACCAGTTTGTTCAAATGATTCATAAAAGTGCAGCAGAAAATGTGTTTTAAAATCTCAATTTTTTTCAGCTCTGATTGTTTCGTTCTCTGGTAAGTCCACAATATTAATACTTTTAGTTTGTCAGTCTTTTATTATAATAAATTATAATAGTTAAAAACCAAGAAATTAAAAATGTAAGTCAAATTACTTAGCTGTTGTCATATTTAATTGTGACTGAAATGAAGTGTTATAAATGCAATTTTTATCTTTGCACCACCAAGTTTATTTCTGAGGAAAGGACAAAAACCAAATGCTCTCTGATCATCTTATTATTCATTTACTTATGTATTTATTTTTATTTTGATATGTTTTGGGGGAACTGGTGGTGTTTAGTTACATGAATAAGTTCTTTAGTGGTGATTTCTGAGATTTTGGTGTACCCATCACCCAAGCAGTGCGCATTGTACCCAATGTGTAGTCTTTTATCCCTCACCCCCTCCCATCCTTTCCCTCAAGTCCCCAAAGTCCACTGTATGTTCCTTATGCCTTTGTGTCCTCATAGCTTAGCTACTACTTATGAGTAAGAACAGATGATGCTTGGTTTCCATTCCTGAGTAACTTAACTTAGAATAATGGTCTCCAATTCCATCCTGGTTGCTGCAAATGCCATTATTGTGTTCCTTTTTATGGTTGAGTAATATTCCATGGTATACATATACCACATTTTCTTGATTGATGGGCATTTGGGCTGGTTCCATGTTTTTGCAATTGTGAATTGTGTGGCTATAAACATGCATGTGCAAGTATTTTTTTTTTTTTGTATAATTACTTATTTTCATCTGGGTGGATACTCAGAAGTGGGGTTGCTGGATAAAATGGTAGATCTATTTTTAGTTCTTTAAGGAATGTCCATACTGTTTTCCATAGTGGTTGTACTAGTTTACATTCCCACCAACAGTGTACAAGTGTTCCCTTTTCACCACATCCATGCCAACATCTATTATTTTTTTAAATTTTTTGATTATGGCCATTCTTGCAGAAGCAAGATGGTATCGCACTGTGGTTTTGGTTTGCAGTTCCATTATCATTAGTGATGTTGAGCATTTTTTCATATGTTTGTTGGCCATTTGTATATCTTCTTTTGAGAAATGTTTTTTCATGTTGTTAGCCCGCTTTTTGATGGGATTGTTTGTGTTTTTCTTGTGTTCGTTGTGTTTTTGTTTTGTTTGTTTTTTGATTATTTCAGTTCCTTGTAGATTCTGGATATTTGTACTTTGTCAGATCTATAGATTGCAAAGATTTTCTCCCACTCGGTGGGTTGTCTGTTCACTCTGCTGATTGTTTCTTTTGCTGTACAGAAGTATTTTAGTTTAATTAAGTTCTATCTATTTATCTTTGTTTTTCTTACATTTGCTTTTGGGTTCTTGGTCATGAAGGCTTTGCCTAAGTCAGTGTCTAGAAGGGTTTTTTCCAATATTATCTTCTAGAATTTTTATGGTCTCACATCTTAGATTTAAGTCTTTGGTTCATCTCGAGTTGATTTTTGTATAAGATGAGGGATGAGACCCAGTTTTGTTATTCTACATGTGGTTTGCCACTTACCCCAGCACCATTTGTTGAATAGGGTGTCCTTCGCCACTTTTTGTTTTTGTTTGCTTTGTTGAAGATTGATTGACTGTAAGTATTTGGCTTTATTTCTGGGTTTTCTGTTCTGTTCCATTGATCTATATGCCTGTTTTAATACCAGTATCATGCTGTTTTGGTGACTATAGCCTTACAGCATAGTTTGAAGTCAGGTAAGGTAATGCCTCCAGATTTGCTCTTTTTGCTTTGTCTTGCTTTGGCTCTGCAGGCTCTTTTTGGTTCCATATGAATTTTAGGATTTTTTTCTAGTTCTGTTAATAATGTTGTTGGTATTTTGATCAAAATTGTATTGAATTTGTAAATTGTTTTTGGCAGTATGATCATTTTCACAATATTGATTCTACCCATCCATAATCATGGGATTTGTTTCCATTTGTTTCTGTCACTGTCTTTCAGCAGTGTTTTGTAGATTTTCTTGTAGAGGCCTTTCTCCTCCTTGGTTAAGTAATTCCTAAGTATTTAATTTGTTTGGCAGCTATTATAAAAGGGGTTGAGTTCTTGACTTGATTCTCAGCTTGGTTGCTGTTGGTGTATAGCAGGGCTACTGATTTGTGTACATTTATTTCTTATCCTGAAACTTTGCTGAATTCATTTACCAGTTCTATGAGCTTTTTGGATGAGTCTTTAGGGTCTCCTACTTATATGATCATGTCACCCACAAAGGGCGACAGTTGGCTTCCTTTTTAACAGTTTGGATGTCCTTTATTTCTTTCTCTTGTCTGATTGCTTTGGCTAGGACTTCCTCTCTGTCCGTTTCAAATTTGTTATTTAGAAATAGCTTATAAAAAGACATGTTAATCATTTCGAAGGAGACTGAGAATGTTGATTTGTGGTTTACTGATATAGTTAGTTTGGGGGAAGGTAGACAAATACAGTTTTTATTCTTTTCCTTCTTCTTTTTATATATTAGTCATTTTTAAAATTATATAAATTGTACTATAAAAAAAAATCATTGGCTTTCCATATCCAGGTGTTTCACATCCATGGACCCAACTAACTGCAGATTGAAAGTATTTGGGAAAAAAAAAATCCCACAAAGTTCCAAAAAGCAAAACTTGAATTTTCTCCATGATGAGTACTATGTTGAATTCATGTGAATTAAGTGATGTGTAGGCATTGTATTAGGTAATATAAGTAATTTAGAAATGCTTTAAAGTATATAAGAAAATGTGGGTAGGTTATATGAAAATACTAGGCCAATTTATATAAAGATTTGAGCATATGCAGAATTTGATATCCACAAGGGCTCCCAGAACCCACTGCTGGCAGGTACCAAGGGATGACTACATAATGATTTAGGCCAGTGCTGATCTAATGTGCATACAAAGCACCTGGGGATCTTGATAGACTACAGATTCTGATTCAGAAGACCTGGGGTGGGACCTGGGATCCTGCATTCCTAGTAAGTCCTAGTTCATGCAGATGCTGCTTGTCCGAGGACTATGCATTAAATAGAAAGGATCTATGCAACACTGAGTGAGCAGCAAGGATCTCATGTTCACACACACACACACACACACACGAGGTGCACAGGGTTGAGTTATATGTACTCCTAAATTCTGAAGTTGTGCTATTCTTCTCATTCACCATCATCATTAAAACACACCAGGCCCTCTTTTATTTAACCAGCACATTTTTATGTTATCTAACCTCTCAGTGCCTTCCTCTCAGTATGTGATATTTCTAATCTCTGAAGATTTATCTTCCCTGATGCTGTTTGGGTAATTGGCACTTGTATACACTGGCTTTTCTTTTATTTATTTATTTATTTATTTATTTATTTATTTATTTATTTTGAGATGGAGTCTCACTCTGTCACCCAGATTGGAGTGCAGTGGTGCAATCTCAGCTCACTGCAACCTCCGCCTCCCAGGTTCAAGCAATTGTCCTGCCTCAGCCTCCTCCCTAATAGCTGGGACTACAGGCGTGTGCCACCACACCCAGCTAATTGTTGTAATTTCAGTAGAGATGGGGTTTCATCATGTTGGCCAGGCTGTTCTCGATCTCCTGACCTCAGGTGATCCACCCTCCTCGACCTCGCAAAGTGCTGGGATTACAGGTGTGAGCCACCATGCCTAGCCAACACTGACTCTTCAATTAGGTTTAAAAGTATCCCATCTTGTCACACATATCAAAAAAATAATATATATATACTGGCTACTAAGAGAGCATGTTTTTTTTACACAGCCAACCAGATGAGATTGAAGTGGGCATCAAAAGTTTCAAAAAGCATGACACAGAATTAAGGAAGTACAATTAGAACACATCTTACTTATTTTAATGCTAATTTCTTCTAAATTTCACCCACAGTAACTTTGGCTCTAAGTCTCTGAACTAATATATTATTTTTATTTCAGCAATGAAGACTGAAATATTTGGTGTCACCTTGGTATTTCAGGAATTGTAGATGAAATGACAATAGTACCATAGTGAAATTATTTATTTGTGACATTTCAAACAGTGAGTCAATGATGAAGTCAGACTTAGGACTTCGTTTATCCAATTTCCTCATTACACTATGTGCATGTAGCATTGAATCAGGGATTGAATTATTGATATAATGGGTCTGTTTTCGTCTTTATCTGGATTGCAAAGAGTGCATAATGTGAACAGAGAATTAGCTAGCTACTAAAATAAAAGTTGGTCTCCCTCAGTCTTTATGAAGCATAAACAAGATTCAGAGTATGATATAAATGCTGCAATCTAAAAGTTAAAATGCTAAAATGTAATGTCACAGTCTTTTTTGTTGTATGGTACTCTTTCTTTCCAGGCACATAATCCACTTAATTTTCATCTCACATCTAATGAATTCTTATAGTTCATAAATATGCTTTAAAATATCACTGAATAAAAATAGTACATGTGTTTAACTTGGTTCAGAATCTCTTAATAATGTAAGAAAATAAAACTCTTCTCTCAGCTGTTCTACAATAGACATAGGTTTTTTTAAAAAAAATAACTTCTGTCTATAATTTAATCTTAGTGTCCTTTAAGTCCTGCTTTTAGTATCTGCTCTCAGAAGTGAACTGTTTGTCAAAGTTCCATTAAGCTGAAGGTAAAAAATTAATGAGGGACTTACTTTAGATATTTCAAAACTAATGCAAGTCTGTTAGTCATGCAGCACAAAAAATCAAAGATTTGGGTATGTTCAATTATGGTTTAGGGATCACTTATATTTAACATTTAAATGCATTGCTTCATAAGCTTACTAGAGTATTCTAGAGAAAAATGGAACTCAGTTATTGATTTTTATTAACATAAATATATCTTCGAGATGATTTTATTTATTTAAAGACTTTTTATCTACAAAAGTTAATTTTAGGGCAAGGATAATCAGTGAATTGATAGGGATAGATGGGTTTTGAAAGTTTATTTAATATGTCTGCTGGGGGAAAGTATTAGTTAGCCAGGGAGAAAGCATAACTATATAGCAAGCATAGAATTATAATTTATTATTCAATTGTACCCCAGCTCAATTTTGTCAGGACTCAGAAAACCATTAAGACATAGGCATTAAGATTATTTTTCAAAGAATTGTTGATTTTTTTTCTACCATTAATTATTGAACTCCTGTTATGTACCTGACAAAGTGCTAGGCATTGTATATCATACGATGATGTAAATGACTTGTTCCTTGCTTTCAAGAATTTATAGTTCAGAGGGAATAAACAAAGTGATTTTATATAGTGATAATGTTAACTGAAAAAAAGGTGCAGATATAGCACACAGAGCTGAGGGTGCCAGAGAAAGCTTCACATAGAAGATGACTTGTAAGTTGGGCTTTGAAGGAACTGAGTACTTTAGACGTATGTGATGTGTGAGAAAAGCAAGTGAAGTAAGAGGAACGACTTAAGCAAAAACATGGGGGATGTAGCTCATGGAGTATGCAAGGGTATAGCTTAAGTTTTTGCTTAAGATGCATGAATAAAACTGATAGGAAATAATATTGAAGAATAAGATTCAAGATTATGAAGGGCCTTGAATAGCAAGCTAGAGTTTGGTGTTTGAATTGGGGAGAAGTGCAATCATACAGCATCTTAAGAAGTTCCCACATTCATGAAAACTTCAAAATGATAGACAGCACATGGCTCATCAATATTATTTCATTACCCCATGCACGTTAAAAGCTCCAAAGGTAACGGCTGAGAGAGAAAATATGTACTGGAAAATCCAGATGGCTATCCCAGCGTTTCCCAGCTAGTCTGTTCAGGCATTGTCTCTGCTTTGAAACATGAATCAGTTTGTCCTCAAGTGCAGCCTGGAGCAGTAGGAGACTTGAGGCTCATCACTTTTGGCTGAGAGCAGCCTCCTATGGTCTGAAAATCCCTTTGGTTTACCTCAGTAAGTTGTACAACTACTAGCATCTACTACATAAATTATGCAGAGCCTGGTACCTTGACATGCCACCTGTGCAGTCTCACAGAGTCCCCTCGCCGAAGGGCCCCACACTTGATTTAATGCTCTCCTACTGCCATATTGAAATTCTTCATACTTTTTGAACAAGGGATCCCACATTGTCATTTCACTGTGGGTCCTGCAAATTATATAGCCACTTGTGGTTCCATGAATATGAAAACTGTTGGGAAATAATGACCTACACTGTGGTCCAGATGCACTGTTACATAGATCTATATAAGGGAGCAATGAAATTATGAGGCCAGCACTGCTCTTATATAACAAAATGGATTCTAAGCTTAAATCTTTATTATTTTTTCTTCGAAGCCATGACTTCCATGACTGCCATAGGCCTAAGCGAAATATAGCATTTTAGCCTTGTCTTCCAGATGATAAATTAAGGAAACACTCCTGTAACATATTTTCTCATTTATAATCTACCTCCTGCTGTAGCCTGGATACCAGTATCATTGAGCTCTGCACCCTCTGAAGTCCCATCAAATTAAATTCTGAGAAAAACCGTTAGCAATTATTTTCCCTAATAAAAGTTCTGAAAAATATAGCACTGCATCTGGAAACATCACCGGCTGCCTGATAGAGTCATTCTGTTGTGTACTTCCTTTTGTGAATCAGTAAAAATATATAAACTGAATAAGTATTAGTTATTTTCTTAAGCATAGTTTGTTTTCTCCATTATCTCTATTCTATTCATACACTTTTTTGTACTTGTGTTATTATAACTGTTTTCTCTTATTTTTATGTATTTATTGTTTTTTGAAGTTATAGATGCATTTAGTTCATTTAAATAGTCAAATATTTCCACAGGCTTAATTTATAAAAATGTCACCTTCTCCTTCTCTTCCCTGTGTCTCTTCTCTCCTCTCTTTAACTCCTCAGGGCAAATATGTAATTGTTTTTAACCTCTTTAGTAGTTACTTACCTTTTATGTTTACCTTCCTTTTGCTCAGTTATGTGTTTGTTTTTCAGTTTTATCCATTATATTGACTTACCACTTTGAGAGATAAAGACTTAACTTTCACAAGTATTCATGTACATCACAGCCTGACTTTTTCCCTTTTCTCCTTTTTCCTAAAAAGGATAATTTTTGTGTTAAATCAGCAGTCATTATTTACATTATTATGACTATGTAAATATTATACATATTGTTCAATGATTAAATTTCTTCTTATACAACTTTTGGTCCCTTTAAGCTAACAGTTGTCTCCCTTTATAGGTTTCTTGTTTTTCTTTATAGCTAGACACTCTTCAAACCCTAACACTCTGCTCTTACTGTAAATATTCTCTCAATATGTTAGCACACATCTGGTATTCTCATTAATTTGGTCTTCCTAGGGACCTCCCTCCCCAGCTCTGCTGACCATCTGCTGTCATCCTCACTAGGTCTGTGCCCAGGGGCCAACCTAGGATTGTCCTTGGCTGAGATCTCTTACTTAAGAATAACAAAATTAAGTTGATTTGAAGTTCAGTATATGACTGGGATTTATTGACTGATAAATTTCAATGTAGGATGTTGTGGGTAAGTTGTTTCTTTGTGGGTAATAGACCTGTTTTTGGTATTTTTAGATATTTTCTATTGATCTCATCATATTTGCTAAGAGTGAATCTTCTATTGCCCTACCTGGAGAGGTTTCTATATGCCAAAAGAGAAAACTGAGGAGTCCTGGCAATCACAACAAGATCTTTTTTTTTTTTTTTTTTTTTTTCGTGTTCGAGTCTCACTCTGTCACCCAGGTTGGAGTGCAAGTGGCATGGCTTGACTCACTGAAACCTCTGCCTTCTGAGTTCAAGCTATTCTCCTGCCCCAGCCTCCCAAGTAGCTGAGATTGCAGGAGTGCACCACCAGACCCAGCTAATTTTTATATGTTTATTAAACATGGGGTTTCACCTTGTTGGCCAGGCTGGTCTTGAAATCCTGACCTCAAGTGATCCACCCACCTTGGCCTCCCAAAGTGCTGGGATTACAGGCATGAACCATCACGCCTGGCCAACACCATCCTCTTTGAACTGTGATGTTGCTCGTTGTATTTGGTGTCTCCCTGTTCAGACTGTAACTCTCAGTTTTCTGCTGAAGTGAAGAAGGAACAGGCACCCACACTGACTGGGTGCGTGAGAATTCCAGAGGACAAGCCATTTCACAATCCGAATTTCATAAGATCCTCCTGTTTCTTGTCTCTTTTGCAGCCCTACTTTAATAAATACCTGGTGTTGACAATTTCTAACCCTTTCTTTGTTCAGTGGTACAAACAGCATTCTCAGCTTCCCTACTAAGAACTTAGGTTTTAGGTTCCCCCCTCATGTCCTACATCACTGACACTTACATATCTGCTTTCCAACTAGAATCGTATTACTACCTATTCTCCTGGCCCCTGTACATTTACGCTTTTTCATTATTTTGTCATCATTTTAGTGGAGTTTTATGGGACAATGTAGGTAAGTGCATATGTGCAATCTGCCATCTTTAACTAGGATATGTCATTGTATTTGGACTAAATTTTTACTGAGTATCTCAAATCGTGTTAATAAGTAAACAGGGTATAACTAAGGAGTAAATAAATGAATGAATATAAACTTACCAGTCATAATTTAAATACTTATTACAGATAACTTTTCCTTAAGTGTTTTAAATTTCTGTTTACTAAGGATTCTCTTCCTTTGTCTTTTGAATACAGATGGAAGTTTTAGGCAAAGCCGATCAAACCTCACCTCTCTGTTAGTGCAGCCCATCTCCGCATCACTCGTTGCAAAACTGATCTCTTCGCCAAAAGCTAGAACCAAAAATGATGCCTGTAGCCCTCTAGAGCTTCCAAATAATGGTAAAGTATTTAATGTCATTCTCTGTATTTTACAGTTTTTGTAAAGACCATGATCATTTTTAATCTCCTAAATTGATGTATGTAGCATTATTCTTTTCAAAAATGTTGACTTTTGACGAAGTGAGCATTATTTTCTTCTGTGGCTCTTTAGCAGCATGTTTGGGAAGTAATTTTCATAAAGACTGAGACTTGACCAAAATGAGAGATTAGAAAAAGAAAACCATTTTGAACTGCTACACAGAAAAGTAGCTTTATAAATAAAGCATTTTTGTACATCCATGAAAATCTGCTTAACATAGCTTCCCGGTTTCAGCTTCAGCAGTCTCACTGCCTGCCAAGATTCAGTGGATAGCAGGCAGCTATCTAGGGTATGAAGTCTTTTAGTATAAAGCATTAAAGCCTAATTCCTGCAATTGACTAAAAAATCCCTCTGTCTATACGCATCATCGCCCGGGAGATGCTTCTTGTACTGCGGTGCAGTTTGTCAGGCCTTGTTGGACCACGTGGGATGAAACAGAAGTAGTTAAGCTACCTGTGGTGGGATGAAAGCCTTGGGCTGCATCTTATTCCTGCCTGCAGTCTCAGCCTTACGTTTCTAAAGAAAACACTCTTTATAATTTGTTAAATTTGTATCTATTTGCTAGGAACTACAACTTGTGAGCTCTGTTTTTTTGTGTCCAGACCTCTGGGCTCAATAGTCATATTTTATCTCAACTGTTTTTCTCTTGACAGCAAGAACATACAAAAGAGAAAATATGTTGAAGAAATATGTACAGAAAAAAATCTGAATACATTAAGGATTTCTCTGTTAGGGACATATGCTTTTCAAAATCCTATATATTGAGAGCCTCCTAAACGGATTACCAATTAAACAAGGTGGGAAAATCAGAAAACAATAATAAGCCAATGTCCTCAAAGCAGGAATGAAGAAGCACTCGAGGAGATTTTTGTTTTGTTTTGTTTTTTTCCCTGCCATTTATTCTGAGCCCAACAAATTGATTATGGGCTCTATTTGTTAAGATATGTAAAGAACACCACAATAATAGTGTAGTTGTAAGAGACACTGGACTTCTAAAAGACCATATTTAAGCCCAGATTTAAATAATTAATTAATTCAATATATATTCAGAGTCCCCAATACATTCCAGCCACTGTCCTGCCCTCAAGGAACTGATAGTCCCCATGCTAGCTCCATGTCCTCTAGTATGTCATCTCCCACTGCAAACCTCTATGTCTGTATCTACAACAGAGAGCTACACCTTTATCACCTTAAATAGTTATGAGAATCAAAGTATGATATGTGTATCAATTCTTTATTTTTACTTTTTGTGTTATATGTTACGTCATGTATTTCTTGAGACAAGGTTTTGCTCTGTGATCAGGGCTAGAGTGCAAGTGGCTTAATCATAGCTCCCTGCAGCCTCAAACTCCTAAGCTGAAGCAATTCTCCTACCTCAGCCTCCCAAGTAGCTAGAACTGCACATGGGTGCCAGCACACTAGACTAACTTAAAAAGTATATATTTTTGCAGCCACAGGGTCTCGCTAAGTTGCCCAGGCTGTTTTTGAGCTCGCTAGATCCAGTGGTCCTCCTGTCTCAGCCTCCCAAGGTGTTAGGATTATAAGTATGAGCCACCATAACTGGATTAATTTTTTTGTATATTGTAAAATGTTATGTAAATATTAAGAAGTATCTTTGTTATCAAATAACTACTTAAAAAAAAATGCGTAGACATGTCTTACTCTATTGCCCAGGCTGGAATGCAGTGGCATGATCATGGTTCACTGCAGCCTCAAACTCCTCGGCTCAAGTGATCCTTTTGCTTCAGCCTTCCAAGTAGCTAGGGCTACAGGCACATGACACTACACCCAGCTAACTTTGAAATCTTGTTGAAGAGACAGGATCTCACTACGTTGCCAGGGCTAGTCTCAAATTCCTGGGCTCAAGTGATCCTCCTGCTTGTCTCCCAAAGTACTGGGATTATAGGCATGAGCCATTGTGCCTGGCCTAACTACGTTAATTTTCTTCTTAATATGCAGAATAATGTACTTGCAAAGCAAGATGACACTCTCCAGCTGCATTTCCATAATAAATTAACAACAGGCATGAAGCCTACAAGAAGAGTTGAAATGTACACCAGTGTTAAAGCAAGAAAGACAGGCCTGCTTTCTAAGAGACTATGACATATGAAATTGTTCTCATGGATATTGTTATGTTTTTAGAAAAATTGTTATGATTTTTAGAAAATTCAAAAAGATATATTTAAATCATTGAGAAGACATTCATGTTATAATGAGTTATTTATTTTTTAAAATACAGAATATACACTTAGATTTTCCAAATACTGATTGAGCGGTCTCACTGAGTCTGGTAAATCAGTATTTGGAAAATCTAAATACATAATTCTATATTAACGTATAATCCTACATTAAACTGAATTTAATGTAGGATTATAACCCTTTACCCCAATGTTTTGTGCAATAATGCTCATAATTTTTCTGAGATAATTAAGTTTCTTCATAGATATTACAAAATGCATTAGTTATTCACAGTAATGTATATCAGGGTGGGAAATGAAAAGGATACTGAATGAAGTACTGTCATTTTAAGCAATAACAGCAATGCTTATTGTTTAAGGATTAAAGAAATAATTTAAAACATATTATAATTATAACATATTGTTGAATTTTCTAAGTATAGCCCTGATCTTTAGTGTCTGAAAATCTTCACTCAGCAAGTTTGGAATGGGCACATTAAGAATATGTGTGCGAATCCACTAATTATTTATCCTACCCATTTAACCCTTTATGCACACTAAATCAAAATTCTCTAAAATTCAGACAATAATGTAATAGAATTTTTCTACTACCAATCAAGGACTACATTTAACACCTCTAGTGTTAAAGTGAGTCATTGTTCAAATTTCAGAAATTGAGTCTTGGTCCTGTTTGTCCAAACTTGGATTATCCTTGAACCAATCATCATAATATAGTTGATGTAGTCTGTCAATAGGCTTGAGTCCATCAGAATCTATTTCTAGGGATACTGCCAAATCTACTCATAAAATGCTGATGGGAAATGCTGGCAACAGTTCAAAAAGGGAAAGTGGCAAATGGATGTTGAGAAAGCAAGTGTAGTTCAATGATGATACAAGTCTGGCCAAGACGCAATTTACAAACTTTAAGTAATGACTTGCTTCATCAGTAAAGGCCAACAAGAAACCATGTAGCTCTGGGATCTTCCTCCAACCATGGGAATGGAATGCATCCTACCTGAAAATAAAGTCAGCATAGGAAGGGATCAGATGAGTAAAGGGGAGAGAAATACAGAAATAGAGATAGAGAGAAGGTATGGGGAAAGATGGAGAAGCAGAGAAAAAGAAACCCTTATTTACATGATTAGAGCCCTAAATAAAGCCTTGTCTGAAGCCAAATCTATTGAACTTTTCATATATATGAGTCAATACATTCCTCCTTTGTTTCAGCCTATTTATATTTGGTTTTTGGTTACTTGCAACTAAAAGCTATCTAACTGATAAAAACCATAACACTTAAACTAAAGAATTGAATGCCTTCATGCATGAGATAGGCACAGCAAATTGAAGTGGATAACGGGCCATTTGTATGGACATCACTGCAAGAACTAAAAAAAAAGAAATGTATGAGGAATGGAAAAAGAATCAGGAGAAAAATTCTTACTTAAATAGATTGTTTGCATTGATTAGGTAATTGGATACTGACTCCATTTCATTTCAAACGGTCTTTTTCTTTGTAGACCTGACTCATTCATTCAAGGTATTGTCAATATTTGTCTTTGAAGTTCAGTCAAAACATGGAAAACTTAATTTTCACATATCAATCTGAGCTTGTGATTAAAATTCATGACTATGGTGATTAAAAGGGAAGAAGAAACTTTAAAATCCATTAATGAAATTTAAGGTGAAAAGTATAAATGAATCAAGTTAAAAATAATCATTTTAATGTATTTGATGATTCATTTATTTTGAAAAAATAATTGTTTACATGTTGCTTAAAACTTATCATCAGTGATGATGAAATTTTACATAAACAAATTTGGATGATGTCTCTTCAAGTGGATATACTATATATTTTTTGTTGTTATTTCCTTATTTACAATTCTATATGTTTTATCAAAATTACTTTTATTATTAAAATGACATAGTGTCTAACTGATCATCTGGTTTATAATTTTTACATATTTCTAATGCATTTTGTAAATCTATCTTCCTAATCTGTTAGTAGTTACTTTAAACAATGCATTACTAGCATTTCTTGAGTACAAATTTAAAAACATGTATTGAACATATTATCTACAAGTTGTAGTTACACAAATATTTGTTGACAAATGGTGCCTTTTAACTTTTCAAGAAATATCTATTAGCAGGAAATGTTAGTACAATTGAATTCAACATTGTGTATTCTTACATGTGAAACTAATCAATCTATTCAGAGCAGCCTTGGAATTGCTACATGTGAAAAGTTCCAGTATATTATGGTACTCTCCTTAAAGAATGTCTTGAGATTTTCTCTCTCTCTCTCTTTCTCTCCCTCTATCCACCTACCTATCAATTTATCTTGGTAGACAATGGAGTAGTATGAGCCAATATGACATGGCTTCCTTTAAGTTCCAACATAACAAATGACAAACCTTTTGGGCCACAACAAAACAAAATATTTTTTAGTAGACCGTAAAAGAAAAAAAAAACAAAGGGAAAACTAAAAACTTAGTTTTGAGCAGAGTGGGCTTCAATAATGTTGATTAGGCTTTTCCAATCAACATGGAGGAAAATATTCAGAAGAAATGGGGAAATTTTTAATTTGTGCAGACAACTTCTATATTGCATGCATACAGATATGATGGCTGCTCTTTATCTGAACAATTCAGAGAGCTAGAACTGTTTCAGAAGGACTGATATGTGTGGAGAAAAATGCCAGATCAACTGTCTTCAAGCAGTCAGTTACATAGTGAGCATATGAGTCTGAGGTAGGAGTTGATAATGGAGTATTCCGTAGAACTAAAGATCAACATTCATGAGCTGCCAGTCTGAAGTCCTTGGACAAAAGGAAAAAGAGCTTCAGAATTCACTTTGAAGGACTGTTCATCAGGGATCTTAAATGGAGTGAGCGTAGCGGGGAAACCTATTGTCCAAAGTCCACAGAAAGTAGAGTCAATTCTCTGTTTCCTGGGGAGTGAAGGCTGGGCTTACGAAAGGTGACGCAGATCTGACATTCACCCAGAACTTCTCAAGTTTCCAGGATTCTGTCTCAACAGTTTTGATTTTAGAAATGATTCAGCTGGAGTACAGTCTAGAGTTTTTGTTTGTTTGCTAAAAGACTTAAAGACAACCTGAGATGTACACTTGAAAGCAAAATTATTTTAAAAAGTGTTTTCTACTTTTTAAATATTTCTCAAGGTTTTTACAGCTTCTTATGTTCTTAGCATATAATTTTTCAAATACCTGTCACTTTTTACAAATTATAGAAATTCCAACTAAACTTTGGAGTTTATATGTGTGATAAGATCCATTAGCATACACCTTATCTTTGTATTTTTATGTTATGGACCAACACTGTCATTTACTAAACAAAAACTTCCAGAGATTCATCACTGCCTTTGTGTTTCTATTATTCTGCTATTCCTTGCAAGTATCCAGTATTTCTCTGCATTATTCTATTCAATATTATCCAAACATATCTTGCATGTATGTGTCTCTAAGTTGTAAAGGCCCATTACCCTCTAAATTCTTACGGTTCAGTGCAAGTGTTATATTCTCCACCAAAAACCCTTTAGGGTTTCATTCAAGTTGGACATAGCCTCTCTTTATGACTCTCTCATGCATTTGGCATTTGTATGCTATTTGGCATTATGATATGATATTCTTCTGAAGCAGAGCATAAGCAACTGAATTTTCATTAGAATATGTTGTTTCCTCTTTATAATTCAATTATTTGAGGTTTTCTTTATGGTTCAGGATATCATCAGTGTTCTATGAGTATTTGAAAAGAATGTATGCTGTGTTATTGTCTATTCTATACATGTCTACTTAGACTAAGTTCCTTAATCCGGTTGTTCAAATATTCTATATATTATTCATGTTAAAATCTTCTACTGTGAATATAAATTTGTTCATTTTCCCTTGTAGTTAGTCAATTTTCACTTTATATGTTTTGAGATTATTTCGTAGGTGTTTATAAATTCAAATATATCATATCTTCTGGAATAGTTGAACCACTTATCACATGAAGTGATATTCCTTATGTGTAGTAATTCTTGTTTTAAGTTTGAGTAGGCCTGATATGAATTTTGTAGCACTATTTGTATTAGTATCTTTATGCTATGTATTTTTTGCTTTCAACCTTCCTGTATCTTCCCTTTATATATGTCTCATTAATAGCAAATAATTTCCAATTTAAACGCAATCTGATGGTCTTTTAATAGGAGCATTTGCTCCCTTTCATTTAATGTGATTAATATGTACTTAGACTTACAGTTTTCATCTTAATTAGGGTTTCTTCTTTGAATCACATATTGTTTTCCTTTAGTTGTATTTTTTCTTTAGATTTAGATTTTTGCCATTAAATTTTTCTCTCTATTATTTAGAAGTTATAAATACATTTTGTATTCTTTTATAATTAATCTAAGAAATTACAACTTCTTAGAGATCCCGTGCCCCTGCTCTGCTTAGTGTCAGGTAATTTTCTTTGCACTCTTGGGAGGAAGTGGGGAAGTTCAGAACTTTAGGATTCCTACTTTATAGAGGAAGAATCTTTTTTAGAACCACCTTCTTCATCCCAATTTCGGTAAGCCCAGGACTTTGTCTTCTGACCTTTGCATCCCACGAGGCCATCAATATTAAAGGGTTCTCTTTGTTTACCAAATTCCCTTAGGTTGAAGATAGCCTCATAGTTTTATTTACCTGGGTTCCCATCACAACTTAAATTTTGACCTAGTAAGTTCTTAATTTCTTGCTAATTCTCAGATGCTGTTAACAAGATTTATTTTGTATTTTATTTGTCATTATAAGTTATTATCAGTGGGTGGATTAATCTGACATCCTAGCCCACCATATTTTTAGTAAGGAAAATCTTCTCTTCCTTTCCATCCATTTATTACCTGACAGCAAATATGGACTCAGAAAATTGTGTAGATTGATTGACATATAAATCAGGTCATCAGGAAAAAAGGATCCACTAAAAATGTGCAATTTAAGAGAATTTAATCAAGTGCTTTATGCACATGCTGTGGACAGGTAAAGCAAGACAGAAAAGAGATACCATTGCTACTGCCTCTAAACCAGGTCTAGTAATTGCTACTACCTGTAAACATGAAAGGGCAAGAAGAGAGAGCAGTTGTAGGAACTGGCCAGTACTTTAGCTATAAGAGAAGAGCTGTGGCTTTCAGCCAAGCAGAGTTGTCACTGCATAATGTGGACAGTAAGGGGGGTACTGGAAAATAAATACTCCCATCTTTCACTTAACCCAACCTACTGTCCTCTTGTTGATGCCTTCAATTAGGTAAACTAAACCTGAAGCCAAAGAATAAGAGAACCAGGTAGATGTAATGCATAGAGGTTACTTCTCCTGGGGTAAGGTTAATGGAGGGTGGCAAATAGATGTGAATGAACAAATAGAAAATATGCAACAAAGATAGAGCTTCAGGTGATTAGTAGATTAGTGCTTCAGGTGATTAGTGCTTCAGGTGATTTGGTAGACAGCTAAGAAAAAAATGGTCAATTTTTACATTTCTGAGGGATACAAAGAGAGTAAACGTTATTTTTTCTCATATTCATATTATTTAGAATATCTTCCTAGTTACATAACTTTACTAAATAAAAAGAATACAATTTAATTCAATGTTAATTGTTTTTCCAAAAGTATGGAAGCTCGCATGAGTACGTGCACATATGGGTGTGTGAAGATGTGTATGCATGTATCAGATAATCAGGGAATAGCTATATGTACTTGAAAGTTTACAAGTTACGATGACATAGAATCTAGAAGCAGTTTATATTCAGATTTTCAGGCAAACAGTTGGCAACAGGAAAGATATCTGCAGACTGCAGCATCTCAGTCATCAAAACTCCCTCTAGAACAGATTCTAGTCCCCGTGAGGATCAGGAAAATTAAGAAAATAAAAGAACAATCTGGAAGTCCAATCCTAGAAAAAAAGTTCTTTTCTAGAGCCACATCAGCAAGAAAGGGACTCAAGTATATATAATGGGACAAATATTCAATTAAACTTAGAGACTCTAGAAGATCTATGCCTAGGAAACTAACACACGCTTCATTATTGGATATGAGACTCAGAGTTAGCAGCAAGTGTATTCTTCAAATTTCTGTGAATAATGTTGGAATTTTTTCTTGATATTTGGTATAATTATTCAAAATACAGGTGGAAATGAAGGTTTGTTAGTTATCCCGGAAGAAGAAGATTAGGAACCAATTAATCTGGCTCTTAATAATTGCAACAAAAATGCAAGACAGAATTGTCTCTGGACCATAAAATTGGCAGTAGTTATTTTTCTCTGCACATGATGAAATTAAGGGATAGAGAGAGGCAGCTATTTCATGTCTCTTAGCTCTGACACCCCTCACCCTATTTGAATACAAATGTTCTCTGAGTGGAACACATTTTTATATCTTGAAATCTTTTAAACTTCACATGTCATAATTAAAGCTGTCATCAAATTTTACATGAAAGGCAGAAATTGGTAAATGTGAGCTGGAAATGTAATTTTTAACTACCAGTACACACACACACACACACACACACACACACACAGAGCAACTTTTTGAATAATTAACTGCCCCTAAATAATATTCTCCGGGAGTTTCTAATTACAACTTTCAACCGTGATTTTTTTTTTAAACTTGAAATAAATGTACAGAAAGTTGCAAGAATAAAAGTATTTTTTCTTAACTACTCAAGAGCAAATTACAAACATAGTGAATATCTCTGACTTTGTCAGTGAATTCTCTGACAAACAATGACATACTCCTACACAGATGACACAACCATCACAATCAGGAATTAACCATTGACACATTACTACCATGCATTTCACAGACTCAATTCAACATTTTCCAATTTTCCCAGTAATATCCTGAATTACAATAAGATCCAAACTAGGCACATGTGTAGCACAAAATTGTCAAACCCACCATTTCCTTCAACCTGGAACAGTTTCTGTCTTGTCTTGACTTCCTTTGCTTTGCTACTTTTCGATGTTACATACCAATTATCTACAGTATTGTTCCTCAAATCTGTGTCTATCTGATGTTTTCTTATGAGGATATTCACACACTGAATCTTTAACAGTAATACTACAGAGTGAGACTATGTTTTTCCCATCGCATATTATGAGCTGGTGCATGATATTACCATGTGCCAGGGAATAATTTGTTTCCCTGTATGTAATCAGTTGATGCCATTACTCCCTCCACAATGGATCCAACCTTAGTCTCTGTCTAATATGGGCTATTCACCCTATATCAAATGTTCTACCTGCCCCTACCACGATGTAGTTAACTTCCTTACTTTACTCAGGCTCTAACAATGTGTGTTCTCCAGCTCTTAAAAACAGATGTCCTTCTCACTCTGCTTTAGTTTGTCCCGTCTCTAGTGATGCTGCTACCTTTGATCTCTTGATTAAGGTGGTGGCTGCCAGGTCTCCTTATTGAAGTTACTTTATAATTATTTTCTTTTACACTCAATAAGCATTTGAAATAATGTAGCATACTGCCTCTAACCCCTGCTATCTCTAGCCATTAGTATTTGTGTTCACTGACACTTGTTGCCCAGTCATTTCTATGATGATGCCAATGGTGACTTTCTAACTTCCTGGGTTTTTTTTTTTTTGGTTGTTGTTGTTGTTTTTAAGACACTTTCAGTCTGTTACTATAGTGCAGTGGCACCATTTTAGCTAACTGCAGTTCTTGAACTCTTTGGCTCAAATGATCCTCATGCTTCAGTCTCTGAGTAACTAGGACTAGAGGCATGCACCACCATGTCTGGCTAATTTTTTTTTTTTTTTTTTTTTTTTTTTAGAGGCAAGGTCTTGCTATGTTGCTCAGGCTGGTCTCAAACTCTCGGCCTCAAGGGATCCTCCCAAAGCTTTAGGATTACAGGCATGAGCCACCACTTCCAGCTGTAATTTTATCATCTTTACACTTATTAGTTGAAATTCCACTGTAAAGAAGAGATTTTTCTTTTTTCTATTCATTTCTTGATATGACTTTTTAAATTTACACATGCCAGTATTGAGTCATTACTTGATTAGGATTTATATTCATAATAGATTCAATAGGTTATATACCAGTGCTATTTATATCTTGATGCTCAGATTGTCAAATGTTAGCCAGTAATAGCAACTTCAGATGGATTCTGTGTCCTTTGACATGTACTCATTATTCTTCATGTATTTACTTAGTTTTTGGCACTATAAGACATACTAAACCGTCTTGTACTTTTCCTGTGCCAGCTCTGTTATCAGCCATTTCTCCAAAGACACTAGGTCCTTTAAGTGGAGAATAGTCTAGAAAAATAGATCTAGATTCATCTATTGCTATTGAAGTGTTGCTTCTCTCCATACTACTCAGTGAACAAAACTAGGAAAATATAATTATATTTTAATATTATATTTTATGTAAATATATAAAAATATATCTATATACTCAGACATATCTGTATTTACTTTTAAATCTATGTGTGTGGGTGTTATACACACACATACACACAGTTTTATATATATGTATGTTCTCTTGGATATATATAGATATATATACAATCAACAACTTATATAGATATGTTCTTATGGTTTTATATATATAAATATATAAATTAATATAAACTCATATGTCCTCATGGTTTTGTATATAATATATAATTAAAATATATTAAATTTTATAATTTAAATATAAATATAATTAAAACAAATTATATATATATACATATAAAACCATGAAAACATATCAACACCGAGTTTTATTTATCTTTCCATGTTTGTAAGTCTTTTCTCTAGCAGTTAGAAATCACCTTCTCATTAAATGGAATATATTTACTTAGGTAATTAGATCCCCTGCATGTAATCAATTGATGCCATTACTCCCTTCACAATGGATCCAACCCTAGGCACTGTTACATACAGGCTATTCACTCTATATCAAATGTTCTGTCTGCCCCTACCACAGTCTGGTTAACTTCCTCACTCCACCCAGGATCTAACACTACATGCTATTCAGCTCTTAAATTCAGATGGCCTTCTCACTTTGCTTCAATCACTTATCTCATTGCACTATTTCCCCTGGCAGTTGCTTTCCTCCTCATATTCAGGCCTTCTCACAAACAGGTACACATGCAGACACACACATACACACACACACACACACTTAGACACTATCCCCACCATCCTTGGATCCTGATATATCATGCTGGACCACAGGCCAAAATAGCTAGATCCTGAGGTCCACAACCACCATCAAAGAAAATTAGCACAACAAATACATATACCACCCAAAGTTACCATATTGGAACACATGGTATAAGAATTTAAAATAAGGATTAAAGTTAAACTCAAAAAGAGAATAAAATATATTAGCAATATAAAACAAAAATCAGAAAACATTTTTAAAAATGAGAGGAAATAATAGGTGCAGAAAATAAGATAATTGAAAGAAATACAGTAATAGTTAGGGTAGGTAGATAGATACAGTCATAGATAGATGTCACTGAAGAATAAATTCAAGAGCTAGAAGATCAGATTGACCTTCTAGATCCAGACAGGCTGGATCTAGGATAAATAAATACAAAAGTACAACTAAAAGATACAGTGGATTAAAATGGAGTTGTAGAAACAATATTAGAAGAAGGAAAAAATGGGAGAGAGAAAATGGTCAAAAAAGTAATAATAAATTTTCCAGAAAAAAAGGAAAAAACACACCTATATATTTTATAATTAAATTCAAAAAGCACAAAAATAAAGAGGAAAATTTTAAATGTTTCTACGGTGAAAAAGGGTTCAATGTTGTCAGGTGCTACACTAGGAGAAGACAATCTCTCTAGGTTTTAATTCCACCATCCCTGGGGATTTGGAGAAGAACTACCCCAGAGTGTAGGTTTGTTCAAACCTTTTTACAACAGTGCCTCACTCCAGCAGATTTGGGAAGGCCTGCTAAACCCAATCTCAGGTCCCCTTCCACACTGTGGAAGCTTTGTTCTTGGTGCTCATTGGTGCATTTACAATCCTTTAGCTAGACACAGAGAGCTGATTGGCGTGTTTTTACAGAGTGCTGATTAGGGCATTTACAATCCTTTAGCTAGACACAGAGTGCTGATTGGTGCATTTTTACAGAGTGCTGATTGGTGAGCTAGAGAGAAAAAGTTCTCCAAGTCCCCACTATGGTTTCACTTCTTAATTCCCCTTCTAAACAGGACACCCCAACAACTGTTGGGAATTGGGCAATGACCACTCTAGCTACTTCAAGTAAGAATGTGGTCCAGTAAGAATTAGTACATGTGTGTGAAAATGGTTATTTTAAATTTTAAGCACTATATTAATGCAAGGTAATATTGCAAGGAGTACAGTATACATATTGTGAGGCTTGCTCACAGCTAACTTAGACAAAAATATATTGAATTTTAGAAAACCAGAAAAGATTCATCATCTATATCTATATCTAAAATAAGCAGGAAAGATCATTGAAAGGTATAAGGTAAAGAGTCTATAAAGTTCACTTATGTGGATCATCTGGAACAAACCTTGAGCAGGGAATTAGACAAACAGTCAAAACAAACAAACATATGAGTCCAGTGCTATGACAATCTTGAAAAGGCAGAACTATGAGACAGTAAAAAGATCAGTGGTTGCTGCCAGGGGTTTTTGCGGAGAGAGGGAGGGAAGGAGGGATGAAGAGGTGGCACATAGGGGATTTTAGAGTAGTGAAACCATCCTATATGATACTATCATGATGGATATACCTCATTATGCATTGTCAAAGCCCATCAAATATACAACACAAAGAGTGAACCCCAGTGTAAACTATGGATTTTATGTGTCATTATTGGTCTATCAGGTGTAACAAATGTTCCACAGTAATGCAGGTGTAACAAATGTTCCACAATCTATCAGGTGTAACAAATGTTCCACAGTAATAGGAGGCTTAGGAGACAGAGGGTATTTGGGAACTGTGTACTTTCTGCTCAGTACTTTTGTAAACCTAAAATGCTCTAAAAAACAAAGTCTATTAATTGAAAAACAAACAAAAATGCATAGTACCTAAATTAAAAGCACAATGCTCAGGCTCTACATAGATTTACTCACAGATAGATAAGGCACTCAGGTATTCTCTAAAGGCCTCTTTACTTTTGTTTTGGTTATTATTTTAACGAATTCAGTGTACTGATTTTCCATTTAATTCGTTTGAAAGGGTACATTGAGGGAAAGAAGTAATGTATTTATTATAACAATTTCTATCTAGCAGTAAGAAGTGAATGTCTGTGGGTCTGCCAGTATAATGTGGCTACTTTGCATTACCTGCTTTCAAATTTGCCATGCTCTGCCCTGACACTAACACCTAGCTACTCTGAAACCTCTGCTTTAAGGAAAACTTTAAAGATCCTGTGAGCCACTTCCCAACCCAGACTTCTCAGGATCCTTCAAATACAGGATTAACACATTTCATCTCCAGAGACTATGTCAGTTCTGTGACTAGAGTCCCTCCTGATTTGTGTCTTTGCCTTATTTGCAAAATTTTTGAATATCAAACATAAACAGAAAAATTCAAAGAGGTAGAGCGATTAGTACGGATTTAGAATAGAGGTAAGGAACCTACAAACCCAGATAGAACTAAAAACTCTAATATATGAAAACATGTACAGCTTTAAGAATCTTTATCTTTTTATGTTGTGTAATGCTTTATTTACCATTTTTAAAGTGTTAATAAAATAGTCATACTGGAAAGGTTATTGTCCACATGTTCTTTATCTGAAAATAGAAAAGTATTCAATATTCTTTGGAAATATTTTAATCTATTTTTTTCCCTTTTTAAAAATATGAGTTGCCCACATCTCCTGAAGGTCTTCTGAATGCTCTCATAATGAACCCTCATTGTAGAACTGAATGTAAGGTTTAGAAGTGCCTGTTTATGGCTCTGAGGTTCAAAGATGCTAGCAATTGTATCTTAGTCATCATTGCATAACAAGCACCTAAAATAGAATCTGTACAAAGTATTGAATAAATATTTGTCAGAAAAAGTATAACTTTGGTTATCTGAGAACATTCAATTCTGTGGAATTCTTTTGCTGATGATATTGGATAAATAAATTTTAAGGTTTAAAAAATACAATAAAATATAAAGAAACAAAAGTCTTTAAATTTTTATTTTTTTCAGAAGTAAGAGTCGTCAGCATGCAAGTTCAGACGGTGACAAAATTGAAAACAGTTACTAATGTTGTTGGATACGTAATGGGCTTGACATCTCCAGGTAAGTAGGGTTAAATATTTATAATCTACACTTTTTATGAAACTTTACAAGGAAATGCTCTGTAATAATTTAATATCATACTTAAATATCCTACTGTAGATGTAACTAGAAATTTGTCCCACTCTTAGAGTAGATAAATTTGAGACTAAGAAGTGGGTCTTCATTCTCTTTCCTACCATATCTCTTGCAAAATAAATCTTAGTGGGTGGGGGAGAGAGAGAGAGAGGTGGGGGTGTCTCAGGATGGGATGAAACAAGAAACAGAGTTTAGATTTGGTAAACTGGCATGTTCTACAAAAGCCAAAGTTTTCTTTTTTTCTTATACTCACCATAACATCATCGAAAATTTTATTTTTATTAAGAAGACATTTTAAAGAATGATTTTTTTTCCCTCTCTGCAGCCTCCACCTGCCGAGTTCAAGTGATTCTTGTGTCTCATCTTCTTGAGTAGCTTAGACTACAGGCACCCACCACCACACCCAGCTAATTTTTCATTTTTTATTTTTAGTAGAGACAGGGTTTCACCATGTTGGCCAGACTGGTCTTGCACTCCTATCCTCATGTGATCCACCCGCCTTGACCTCCCAAAGTGCTGGGATTACAGAGGTGAGCCAAGCGTGCCTGGCCAAGAAAGATTTTAGTTTTTAATGATGTGTTTTTTAATAAATACAAGTTTTGGCCTCCAAATTTAGTTGTCCAGTTTTAATCTACATCCCACTCTGTATCCTTGGTCCATTGTCAAATTTGTCAAATGTCTGCAAATGGTCACCTGCAGTTATTCAGGAGGCTGAGGCAGGAGAATCGCTTGAACCTGGGAGGCGGAGGTTGCAGTTAGCGGAGATTGTGCCACTGCTCTCCAGCCTGGGCAACAGAGAGAGACTCCATCTCAAAAAAAAAAAAAAAAAAAAAAAAAAAAAAGGAATCTTCAGATATTGTGTAGGCTAATTAAGAGATTAATAGCAATACTTCCAAACACATTGTAAGACTGAATCACATATTACTGCCTAATGTGCCTGTTATACAGTGTAGCATTTAATAATCTTTTTATTACACTTTTGCTACTTCTGTTGATTTGGGGACATTTACACAAGTTCTCCTTGGAGAATTATTCTTCTTCATGACTTTGGTAAAATCGGCCTAGTTGCTAGCTCAGAATTTTAAGATCAAGTTTTATAGCCTCCCAGTTTCTTGCTGGCCAACTCTTACAAAGTTCATGAAAGCCAGTTATTTTCTCTGATTTCTTTACAGGTACAATGTTGAACAACCTCTGATTATAGTTCTTTAAATACAAGATATAAATAAATTTGAAAATTGTTACTATTGAATTTCCACAAATTTCCATCATAAGGTTCTCTATTGAAGCACTAGAATATTTATCATCACTGATTCATTCACAAGTTGTTATTGGAAAACCCAGTTGTACAAATTATACTAGCTTTAGACTGAAGAAAATTCAATCTACAAAATATACTCCTGAAATTTAAAAAATCAATTTTACATTAGTATTCTTCAGTGAATTATGCAAAGCTTCTGAAATGTTGCTTATTTGAATTTTACAAAAAATTGACTGTTTATTTACATGACATTTTATTTAATAACTTTGAAGATTAGAAAAAAATCATCAATTAGCTTTGTTTGTTAGATACGGTTTATTTAGAATGCAGACAATTCCAAGCAAAACTTTGAGACATTTATGGGAGATAAGTGAATAAATTATTGGGTTTTTAACATTTGTAGACACATTATCACACTATGTATACCATTAATTAAATCTTTTTTTTTTTTTTTTGAGACCGAGTCTCGCTCTGTCACCTGGCTGTAGTGCAGTGGCATGATCTTGGCTCACTGCATCCTCCGCCTCCAAAGTTCAAACAATTCCCTGCCTCAGCCTCCCAAATAGCTGGAATTACAGGTGCCCACCACCACACCCGGCTAATTTTTGTATTTTTAGTAGAAACGAGGTTTCACCATCTTGGCCAGGCTGGTCTTGAACTCCTGACCTCGTGATCCACCTGCCTCGGCCTCCCAAAGTGCTGGGATTACAGGCGTGAGCCACCATGCCCGGTCCCATTAATTAAATCTGAATAAAATGTTGGCAGATCAAATCCATTGCCAATTCCTGTGTGGAAAACTAAAATATCTTCATACTGTGACATTTATTGTAAGGTAGCTTTTTGGTGTTATAAGTCAAAGGGTGATTCATTTATTCCACACATGTGTAAGACCTCCTTTGTGTTGAGCATTGTTCAAAGTGGCTTACAAAATAATGACTCCTAAAATTCAAAACAACTAAATGTAGGATGTTCTGTTTGTTTTCCTACCTTAGAGATGAAAATACTAAGGCATCAAAAGTTGAAATAAGCTTTCCAAGGTCACACAACTAGTAACTTGCAAAGCCTGAATTCTAAACCAAGCAGGCTGGATTCAGGGTCTACACAATTTATCATCCAGTTTTGGGACATCTGGTAATAAAATGATATTCAATGAAGAAAAATTTTTGCATAGATATATGAGGATACTTGGTCAGATAAATTCAGATTTGTTATTATTACCAATAACATCCACTGACAACAAAATCAGAGGAAACTCTCGAGCGGCATTTTCAGCCTTATTATCGAAAATATTCAGTAATGTACATTGAATAGGCTACTTCCATGTGTTAGGAAGGCTCTCCTAATAGTGTATCTAATAAATTTTAAATGATTGTATGAAATAAAATATGTAAAAGGCAACTTTTATAACAGTTGAATGACTTTTGATATTGGTGAATTTTATTTTTTTTTTTCTTCACAGGAAGGAGAAGGCCTACAATTATAAGTTGGAAGCTGTAATTAATTCCCTATGGAATTAATTTATTGCAGAATCCATACATGACTACTACATTTTTAATATTTAAAGCTACTGTATAAGTGCTTTCTTATATGTATTAGTTTATTAATATTTACTGAGCATACACACATTGTTTACAGGGCACTTCCCACTCTGAGTCTGGAAAAATGTTAGATAAGGGTTTCATTGTGGCCTATTTGTATGCTTCATTAATTAATATTCATGTTATAAAGGACAGTAATATGGATCTAAGCCTTGGATTCATAATTGGGTTCAGCAGCTGCCTCAGCTTTGATATATGCAGATGTGTGAATTAAGACAGTGGGCAAAAAAAATTAAAGTAGTCTTAATTATTAGAACAATTTTGCTTAATTATTGCTCAGTTGTGCAGTAGGATTATGTAAATGTCATTAAACTTATTGTTAAGGTTTACGTTTTTTTAAATGGCTCTTGTCCCTTTCTATTTTCAGACCGGTATATCATAGTTGGCAGCCATCATCACACTGCACACAGTTATAATGGACAAGAATGGGCCAGTAGTACTGCAATAATCACAGCGTTTATCCGTGCCTTGATGTCAAAAGTTAAGAGAGGGTGGAGACCAGACCGAACTATTGTTTTCTGTTCTTGGGGAGGAACAGCTTTTGGCAATATTGGCTCATATGAATGGGGAGAGGTAAAGCAGAATATACATTAATTACAGTGCTTTTCTTTTCTTTTCTTCGTTTGCTAAAGTAGACAAAGTAAAATTTTCAAGGCCAAGGGCAATAATGTGCTTCTCAACTAAAGTGTCCTATTGCCTAATTTGCTGAGATGGCTTATAAGAATAAGACAGAATTAGAGCTAGACCACAGCAAACTACATATGACCTTCAAATAGCTTATCCCTATTGTTACCAGACTTACAAACCCCGATACAGTCTAACACACAATAGTGTTTACCTTGTTGTTGTATTTCTCTTTAGAAGACAGGATGACAGGCATTGGACAAAAAAGGATCAGACGATACATATTATCTTTCTTTTTCTACACTTTCTAGGAATAATCTGGAATTAGGGAACAATCTCCTATATTAAATGTTTATTACCTTAGCATTACATTTTATCTATACAATATGGATCCTGAATGTAAAATACATTTCAAAATCCACTTTTTTCTCCTTCTTCCACTCCACCCTTTCACCCTTAACTCCCTACCTTTCGTTTCTTACCTGCCTATCTATTGCCTACCTACCTATCTAACCACTTTAGGAAACCTGTATCCAAATGAAATCTAGCATGCAATGAGGTACAGTTAGAATACAACTGAAATATTGGAGAATTTAAGTCTCAAATGCTTCTGAAAGATCTGTGTCTCATAAATGCACTGTATTTTTAATGGAATATGATAACTGATAATTGGATTGATAGAAATTCTATTTACTTTTGTGATTTGTTTTAAAAAAGAGGTTCAATAGACATATGTAGATAAAAAACACTACATAATTTTACTAGGAAAGTAAGATAATTTAATACTATAGTTTTTTCACTACTTCAACTTTGAGGAGAAAAATGTAATAGGAAATTATTTTGCTACATTTTTATTTTTAATCACCCAAAAATGATAACATATCTATTAAATCAAAGAAAATATTTAAAAAGGTATAGAAAAGAACATAGCAAGTATCTTTTTTAATTTGAAGGAAGGAAAAGACTTAAAGATGAGAAAATTTTTTTCAGTGTAAAATTCATCCAGATTCACACATTGCAAATTGGAATGCTTTTCTGTATGCAAATGAGTGGTGTGTATGTTTGAGCCATATTCAAAAGAACTACTTCAAATGAAAAAATTCCTTTGCTTAAAGAAGCTTTTTAAGTTGACACATTTGTAAGTAAGCTGGAAATGAAATAGATGAACCAACCTCTCAAACTCATAT
The DNA here is from genome assembly GCF_024542745.1 of Macaca thibetana thibetana. Taxonomy (NCBI): domain Eukaryota; kingdom Metazoa; phylum Chordata; class Mammalia; order Primates; family Cercopithecidae; genus Macaca; species Macaca thibetana. The sequence continues at coordinate 79,198,064 of NC_065579.1, forward strand.
TCCAAATTACTTTAAAGATTGGTAAACAAGTTAAAGAACAGTTTAGGGAATATGTTTGTAATCTATACCATTTTTAATAAATCAGAAACAATTAATGTTTTAGTTTTCCTGTAACATTAAAGCACATATCTTTAAAATGTCTTAAAGATTCTTTTCAAATTCCAAAGATTTATTTTGCTATATCAAACTATATTTTAGGTCTTCTAGATACCTATCTAGTAACTTTCACAATTAATTTATGTTAATTCTAAATTAATACATATATTTCTGAACTATGTTTTAGAATAGGCTAGGCTTGTCTAAATTAATAGTTTCTAATGTTAACATCTGAAACCCCGATGGATGGGAAAATTTATTGTAAAATTTAGTTGAGCATCAGGCGTCAGAACCTGTATGTTGAATCAATGTGGGCTTGCATGTGTGTCAGCAATAGTTTTTGTCAAAGTAAGTTGATATTTTTGTGGTTAATACACATTCATTTTTAAGTTTTTGTGAAGTCATTGCACCTTTTAATAATTGTATATTTTCTTAGTCAATTATGCTAAAAATACAGCAACATTTTGTTAAAAAGGTTGTTCGTATTCAAGACAAGTACCAGTGTCTTTGAATGTTTATATATGTATTTACATTTGGCAACTCATTATACATTCATTTACTGGCATTTTAGGTGACTAGATGGGCAAAGACATATGAGTAATGAACATGGTAAATAATACACATTTGATTATGGGCTTATGGAATATATTTTTATAATTTACTGTGTCTCACGAGATTGTTCAATGCAATTCATGAAGCCATTTTGTAAACATCCTGTTGAAGAGAAATTTAGAAAATTGCTAGTTGTCCTGTTTTGCCTACTCATGTCAAATGTACTCCTGAGAATGAAAGAGTTTATGTTAGATTGAAACTAATTATGCTTTAAATATATCCCCCTATGAAGGGGAGTGAGGAAAGCCCTTATTGACATATCACATTGCCCCATTTAATTATGCTTGCATAGAAACCTCTGGAAACCCACAGTTGTAGTTAAGAGGATTAGGTGATGTTGATCAATAAACTTAAAATGGAATCATAGACAGAATTATTAGAGAAATGATTAAATACTGATCTTGATCTTTGAGAAAAATTATAACATTTTGCTAAATAGGTTCTATACTTTAAAAAGTACCATTTCTTCTGTGAAGAATCTTCATTTGTCAGAGGCTATTGTGGAAATATTATAGATATTAGAGTAAAAGAATTCATAGTTCAAATTCTCTTTACCATAGAACATATCATCTTAGGCAAGATTAACTTCCCTAAGACTTGATTCCTCCAATGAGTCTACTAATGCCTATCTTGAGAATTATATAGACTAACATATAGACAGTGTCTGTGTGGTAGTGTGCTAATAGAAGCTGATATTTCATAGCACTTAAATAACATATTCTTGAACAATAATTATGGAGAAATTATTCAAGCTTAAAATTCATCATTTATGTGCACCTAAGATGTTTATTAATTTTAAATGATTGTATTTTCCACCCTCTTACAGAATTGAAATTCAACATAATTTCAATATGTTGAAATTATGAATTTTCAACATAAAATATGGATAACAGTGAAAATATGCAGGATTTATGTTTCCGTCCCGGGTTTCTTTTAGTTAGCATTGTATTCTCCAGTTCCATCCACGTTATCACAAAGGAGAGAAGTTTCTTGTTTTTCAAGGCTAAATTGTATTCCATTGTGTATATATAACACATTTTCTTTATCTACTCATCTGTAACAGAGTGTAGAATGGTGGTTTCGGCCTAGGGTATGGAGGGAATGGGGAGAAAATGGTCAACTTCTATTATGTATTGTGTGGTGTGGTGAATATACTTAGTAACAGAGTATTATACATTTCAAAATTGTCAAGTAAATTTTATGTGTTCTCATCACAAAAAAATGTTAATTATTTGGGGTGATGAATATGTTAACCAGCTTAATTTAATTATTCCATATTATATTCATAAATCATAACATCACTTTGTACTCCATAAAATTATACAATTTTAAGCCATTTACAATAAAAAAAAAAACAGGATGACATTATCAATTTGGCAGGTGTACGAGTCCTTGTAGTCTTTCATTTCATAGTATTAGAAGAAGAAAGATACTTTCCTAAGTTATGACATAATGTAATGTTTTAGGACATTTCTGTAGAACTGCCACCCACCATGATGATTATTTGTTAAATGCTTGCACAAAAAAGCAGGGAAATAACAGAAAGACTTAGTGGTCATTCTTAATAGGATCAGTGGTCTTCAATTTTGTGCGGTAAGGAGCAGAAGAGAAGTGGAAAACTATTCTATGGAATCATTCAGTGTTGCTTGTGTGCATGAAATTCATCAGGTTTTTTTTTTTTTAAGGTAATATTTGCAAGATTACATTGTATTATGCCCCATTTTGCTCATAATACAGGGTTATTTTGTGCAGAGTAGCTCATTGCTTCAAAAGAGAAGGGCTGGTTTTATTCCTCACTGGAGTGGTTTATCTATACCTCTCCTCTCATTCAGTGACTCTAAAATTAAGTTGCATTCATACTCTGTAGTTGAATCCATACTACGTTAACCTTTGAAGAACATTTTCTGTTAAAATTTGACTTTGTCAGGAACATGCTTTAAAATATTTTATTATATGTTATGTCTAACTCATCATTCTTGTTTAAAATCCTTTTTATAATCTTTGTGTACACTATTAATAGTATAGGATCACTTTGAAGGTACTTATGGCCAAGCGCAGTGGCTCATGTCTTTAATCCCAGCACTTTGAGAGGCCGAGACGGGCGGATCACGAGGTCATGAGATGGAGACCATCCTGGCTAACACGGTGAAACCCCGTCTCTACTAAAAATACAAAAAATTAGCTGGGCGTGGTGGCGGGCGCCTGTAGTCCCAGCTACTCGGGAGGCTGAGCCAGGAGAATGGCATGAACCCGGGAGGCGGAGCTTGCAGTGAGCGGAGAGGGCACCACTGCACTCCAGCCTGGGCGACAGCGCCAGACTCTGGCTGAAAAATAAATAAATAAATAAATAAATAATAAATAATAAAAAAGAAGGTAATTATGCAGTATAATAATTTTAAGTATGAATTGTTCATTATTCAGTATCTAACGAATAAAGTAGAATCTATTTATTTGTGTTACAGATAGATCCTTTTTTTGATTTCAGGATTTCAAGAAGGTTCTTCAGAAAAATGTTGTGGCTTATATTAGCATCCACAGTCCCTTAAGGGGGAACTCTAGTCTACATCCTGTAGCATCACCATCTCTTCAGCAACTGGTAGTAGAGGTAAGATGAACCACTATTGTATCAAATTATTATACAAAATTGCCCTTTTCTCTATATTTTGGCATTTCTTGATTTTTTCATTTGTTTTTAAAAATGCATCAATGTTGTGTGTTTTAAGAAATGACCTATTGCTGACATTTTATCAATATACCGTAACTAATTTCTTATGTTCTGGAATTCTTCACTTGCTACTCTTTTATGGTCATAATTCTAGAATACATGAATCACACAGTTATAGAGAAAGTGTACAAAAATATATTTAAAAAAAAATACGAATTTAGCTCTCAAATTCCCAATTCTGTAATCTTGACATTTTATGATAAACTTGGTTACTTTCGAATTTCTTCCCTTTCATTCATGTTTTACATAAATTTGAGAACTGTCCTATCTTTACAACTGCTGTGTAGGCCCCCTGAGAGCAAGAATATAGTGATAACTAAATTTAAAAGATTTAGAAAATATTGTTTGAAAAAATACTTGTTGGAAAAGAAAGCATGTTTTCTTACTAATTACCCTAAAAAATCATATATTCTTTATGTTTCATTGGAGTTACTTATTTTCAAAAATATTTTGTTACTTCTCACCTAATTTAAAAAATTAGCAGAATAGTTTTTCCTGTTTATTAGTAGAGTTAACACTTTTATTTCTGCATTCTTATGAATTTCACTATAGATAAAATATGTGCTATTTCTCAGTATGAAAACAATCATACCACAACTTAGGAGTGGTTTCCTCTTAGCCTCAATGTCTCTATCTCTCCATATATATACACACACACATATATATACACACACATATATATACACACACATATATATGTGTGTATATACATATATACACACACGCACACATATATACACACACACATATATATACACACACACACATATATACACACACGCACACATATATACACACACACATATATATGTGTGTATATACATATATACACACACGCACACACACACACACATATATATACACACACATATATATGTGTGTATATACATATATACACACACGCACACATATATACACACACACATATATATACACACACATATATATGTGTGTATATACATATATACACACACGCACACATATATACACACACACATATATATACACACACATATATATGTGTGTATATACATATATACACACACGCACACATATATACACACACACATATATATACACACACATATATATGTGTGTATATACATATATACACACACGCACACATATATACACACACACATATATATACACACACATATATATATGTGTGTGTGTGTATATATAGGAACCAATCTTTCAGATGCCCACAGGACTTTTTAGGGAGTGATGCAGGAACTGAACTAGAAAAAGAGAGAGGTAATGAACAGAGTTTTGAATTAGCCATAATTTTTTATTGAAATGTAATGCAAACTAACATTTTACAACTTTCATAAAGTATTTTTTAGCTTAATAGTTTTTATTGGCATTTCCATATGTAGTACAATAAAGAAGACATTATGAAACGTGAAGTAGATAATTCTGTACATTTAAAATCAGTCAGGCCCCTGTGTGCATGCCCCAAATTATATCCATCTCTGTAAGTTAATTTCTCCTGCTCTGTGTACTACTTTGAATTCCTTGACTCTTAGCTGCCTGGAAACCTTGCAAAAGCAAACAAGCCTCGGATGTCTCCCTTGGAAATTTAAGATATTTCTGAATGAGTGGATTATAAGGTAGAAGAAATAGTGACCTCAAGTATCCAGAAATAGAGGAGGGTTGGTTTAAAAATATGTCATTTTCTTATCGTGTGTTACAAGTTTTCTATTTTGAGAATCTTGAAAGATATTTAATCATTGAAATTAATGGGTAAATAGAAATAGATAATTATTAAGAAGTGTTAAATCTACATAATCTTATTTCTGAGAATATAATGCTATTTAAAATATCTTTGCACATCTTATAACAGGACTAAAATATTTCAGTATCTAAACCTAATTATGTGAGAATACAGAATGGTTTCTCCATCATGAATGATGATTGATGATTCACAAATGATGACATACATGTCAACATGTACCTCACTTTTTGGAAGAGGAATCTTTTCTGTCCTATAATTGAAAATGTTTACACACTAACAAATCTAAAAATAAACTGGAATGTGTATAGAAAATATTTTTTTTCCGTTGAGATCGTGTGTGTGTGTGTGTGTATGTGTGTGTGTGTGTATTCATGCTTCATATGACAATTTAGAAGGTTAGGAATATCACAACTTCAAGCAAAGGATAGCATTATGTAATTTCAAACAACGGGGATTACGTACATATACCTAATTTTATGGAATGAATGTATATGATAACAAGATATATTCTCATACAAAAATTTAATATCACATTTTTAAAAATTATAAATTTTCAAAACTCTCAAATATATAAACGTTTATACATTTTATAAACACTCAAATATATAAATGTTAAGAGATATGAGGAAAAAAAAACTTTACAGTAATTTACATGATTTAATCAAAACAATTTACCGGCCGGGCGTGGTGGCTTATGCCTGTAATCCCAGCACTTTGGGAGGCCGAGGCGGGCGGATCACGAGGTCAGGAAATCGCGACCATCCTGGCTAACGCGGTGAAACTCCGTCTCTACTAAAAAAAATACAAAAATATTAGCCAGGCGTGGTGGCGGGCGCCTGTAGTCCCAGCTACTCCGGAGGCGGAGGCAGGAGAATGGTGTGAACCCGGGAGGCGGAGTTTTCAGTGAGCCGGGGTTTTCAGTGAGCCGGGGTTTTCAGTGAGCCGGGGTTTTCAGTGAGCCGAGATCATGCCACTGCACTCTAGCCTGGACGACAGAGCGATACTCCGTCTCAAATAATAAAAAAAAAAACCAGAAACAAACAACAACAAAAAATTTACCACTAGTAAAATTTAAAAGAAATATTTAAAATGTTTCTTTCAAATATAAAATAACTAAAATGATAACATCCAGAACATATATAACTTCACTTCCAATACTGAAGATTTTATCAACGATTAAGGACAAAGGTATTTCATTACTTTATTTAGATTTATTTTTCTTTGAGTATCCACACAGTAGTGGGATTGCTGTATTGAATTATATTTACCGTTAGTTCTTTTAGGAATCTCCATACTGTTTTTCATACAGGTGGTACTAATTTACATTCCCACCAACAGGATATAAGCATTCCCTTTTCACTATATCTATGCCAATATCTACTTTTTTAGCTTTTTAATATTGGCCATTGCGGCTGGGGTAAGGTGGTATCTCATTGTGGTTTTTTTATTTGCATTTTTCTGATGATTTGTGAAAAAAGCATATTGACTAAATTGTAAATGACACAAGACTGTATAGAATATCTAATCCTTTGTATAGCAATATGTAGATTACAAAATATTTGATCAAGTTCATATGATAGATTTAAACATATAAGGTGAAATCTTTCAAGTATTAGTATCAAATACTGCATTTAATTTTTTAGAAACTAAATACATATAGGATCTTTTAATACAAATGCCTTCATGCAAAGTAGATTATGAAATTAAAGATAAGATTTATCTCCAAATAATAGTTTTATTATTTTATTTTATTTTATTTATTTTTTTATTTTTTTATTTTGAGATGGAGTTTCGCTCTTGATGCCCAGGCTAGAGTGCAATGGCGCAACCTCTGCTCACTGTAGCCTCTGCCTCCTAGGTGGAAGCAATTCTCCTGCCTCAGCCTGCAGAGTAGCTGGGATTACAGGCATGTGCCACTATGCTCAGCTAATTTTATATTTTTAGTAGAGACAGGGTTTCTCCACGTTGGTCAAGCTGGTCTCGAACTCCCGACCTCAGGTGATCCACCTGCCTCGGTCTCCCAAAGTGCTGGGATTACAGGCCTGAGCCGCTGCTTTCGGCCCAAATAATAGTTTTAAAATTAAGATGCAGAACAAACACATATGCACCTCTCCCTCTATGTTGCTGTTCTGCTCTTAGTTTTCAAAATCATCTTTTCTAGATCACAGAATGTATTGATTTTGCCTTTAGAAAAAGAGAATTTGATCATCCATATATTAGGCAGTGTTCTGTAAGTCTTAAAATAGCAATGAAATTTCTAACAGGTTATTTTGGGAAAACCTGCAGCATTTGCACATATGAAAGTAGTCCATCTAGCCATATTCTATTTAAATGTTGCTTTTGCAGCACCTGACAGAAACTGGCAAACCTGATTAAAACTAAATAATTATATCAGTATTGTAAAACTTTGCAGGGGATAGACAGTGTTTTGTTTTTTTTAATTTTAATTTAATTTAATTTTAGAGACTGAGTCTTACTTTGTCACCCAGGCTGGAATGCAAGTGGCATGATCATAGCTCCCTGTAACCTTAAACACCTGAGCTAAAGCAATCCAACGCCCTCAGCCTCCCAGGTAGCTAATCCTATAAGCATGCACCACCATGCCCAGCTAATTTTTTAAAAAATAGTTTGTAGAGATGGGGGTCTTGCTGTGTTGCCCAGACTTGTCTCAAACTCCTGGCCTCAAGTGATCCTCCTGCCTTGGCTTCTCAAAGTGCTGGGATTACTACCATGAGCCACCGCATTCAGCCAAATGTTGTTGTTGTAGCTGTAGTTGTTATTGTTGTTAAGTCTCTGAAAAAGTAGCAAAGATATTTTTGTAGTTTCTTCTTTAATTTCATGTTTTACTTTTTCTATAAACAAAGCACCACAAAATGCATACATATATCTCAAGTCAACTACATTCGTTGGAGTTTTTGAGCTCCAAACTGGACTATAGTATTATTTCTTCATTGTGAATATCCCATTTGTTGCAAAGTCTACTGATGTGCTAAATATTTAAAGAGAACCCAAACTGTGCACAACATTGCTTTAAGTGTTCTAGGGCACACAATAAGCAGATGAAATGCCCCTGTTTCCCAGGAGCTTATAATTTTACCAAGAACTTCAGATGTGCATAAATAGCTAAGATATAAGAGTGAGTATGATGTGTGCTATCCTAGAATTCACAGGAATTGGTTTAATTTGGAAACGTGCATTATATAACAGTGGCAAAAAACTGAATGGACTCAGAATCTTAAACAAATTTAGCCATCTGTGCTTTCAAACCTCAATCTTTCAATCAAGTAAAAAACAAACAAACAAACAAAAACCAGTATTTCTCTTCAAGTCACAAGAAATAATGCCCATTCCCATTTTCTTGCTCAACTGAGTGCAAAGTTGTTATGCTTCTGCTCTTTTCTTCTTGTGTGAGAGCTACTAAAATGCCACAACTTTGTCAACTGAGGTACTTATACAGTTACTTCCGTGCTGTTTTACCTTCTGCCTGACCATGCCACAATTCTTTAGGGTACAAAAACAATACATGTCTGACATTTTTGCTTGAGTGACTGAGATATTTATTAATTTTTTCTTGACTTTATATTTACATATTCTGTAATAATAAAAATAACAATTACATCTTGTAATAAATCTAAATTAAACCTTGTTATACCCTAGAGCTTGCACAAGCTCTTGGGTAAATCAATAGATATTTCCATGAAACAATACCACTAGGCTACGATTTTAATATTTGAAAGGATTTCCTCAGATCAGACATCAGAGAAAAGGCCCCAATCATCTTTCTGGGGACAAACACCAAAACATTGGGAGCCATATTGAAACTTGACCACTTGCTGAGAAACAAACAGCAGATAGGTTACCAAATCCAGAATCCTATAAAATAGCTTAGAACTTTACAGATGTTTCTTGAATTTCTTTCAGTGTGTATATAAATCAATATATAAATATATCATCAAGCATCTTTTAGAACAGATGTTACTACTTTTCTGAATCTCTTCCAATGCTTTCGAACCTGACTTTTTATTGACTGCATTAACACCTCATAGTTGAATTTTAGACTAAAATCAATTCAGAATGATGATATTTAACATATTAATTTCCCAAAGAATTATAGAACTTCTTTATTTTGTAATTGAAAGCCTATAACTTTATTTGGAAAATACCTGCATATTTTACTTTTTAGAGCTTTTGAAAGGGGAAAAGGCCAAATGAATTAAAGTCCTAACCAGAAATAGCTGAATTTACTGTACCTTTGTTCCCTTTGTTTATATTTTTGCTCTCATCTTGTTACATCATTTTCATATTTATGTGTTTGTTATTCCAACTTTAACCAAAGACTTCTATCTGCTACTGGATTTCCATAATATGCTTTTGCATATACAGGTAGTTACAAATAGTCACTGTGCAAAAAATGTGGAAAACAATGTGGGATGAACAGTCCATGTGTTGCTCTAGGTTTGGATGGCATTACTACCTCAATAGAGCCATTCAAGGGTTTTTATTTTTTGTTGTTTCATTTTATAGTGTTTCACTGGTGACACAATTTAGACTTATTTTTTCCAAACACTCTTTTTTTGGTTACTTGCAACTTTTTTTTTCCACAAGAATTGTTGACTGAATATATAGTAGCAGATTACAGAAGGTATGGTGGTAAAATAAAAATAGCTGTCTTCTCACGCTGCTCTTGACAATTTAATTCAGTACTGAAACAAAGCTTTAATTTCTCTTCTGCTTGCTGTAGGATATAACAGTACAACTGACGTTGAAACATTCTGTAAATTTGTCTTTCATGACACATGACATAGATTCTTTGGGGTTTTGTTTATATATTTTTGTTTTGTTTAGTTTTTAATGAGAGAAATTCTATTTTCTTATTCACCATGAACTGCAATTCTTTTCTTGGGGTGCTCCTTAATTTATCTTCCTTTCTGTTGATTTTTTTACTTCTAGTCAACAGAAGTGACCATAAAGACTAATTAACTGATTTAAAACCCTTCTTTACACTGCTTTACCACTTCGATAAAGTTTCACACTTAAAATTGTGATTCTATTGGCAGGTTTATCTATCTCTTAAGTTTACAAGGTTTTGCTTTGTGTTAAAACCAATGCATCTCTCCAGTTTATTACTGTTTTACAAGGCTTTCTGTTCAGTATATACTGACAATATGTAAATCCCTTTTTATTTAGATCTAGATAACGAGAGAAGTCTTAGTGAGATTCTGCTTAAAACTCCAAATTTCAGAAGACAGCTGATTTATATATTTGAACTGTGTAACCAAAAAGAAATCCAAACAATTTAAATCTTGAAATACTGACTCATTTAGCTTGAACACAGCCATACCATCATAATTAATACCACATTGTTAAAATGGCTTAAGCTGAGTTATTTTGTCTGTAATTTTTTGATTGATATACTGGACACAGGCCTCTTCAGGACTTGAAAGAATGACTGTTTATTCAGGACAGATATTAGTGAATCACTACTGTTGGGAAGTTAGATAAAATTCTGTAACAGCATCATTAATGCCGTATAGTACACTTTTCCATTCAAAAGATGAAACTTACTCTGATAAATTGTTGCTTTATTCCCCCTCTTAAACACTAAACAAGTCTTACATGTTTTGGTTAAAAACCTATCACTAATGCTATCAGTTAATAATTTACATAACACTACAGTAGTGATATTCGTTCTTATGACATATGACATTTTATATGGTAATTTAATGAATAATGAAATAGATTTAAACAGTTTTATGCTGAACAAAGAAATAACCCTCTCAAGAATAAGTACCGGGGTTATTTTAATATCTGTTGTTACGTACTTATCTTTGATAAATCGTGTAAATTGTGGATTCTTGGTTTTTGCCATTTCTCTTTTTAAGTTGTAACTTGATTAAACAATTTTGTATTTGAATGGTTTGCTTGAATCTTTGACAAAATAATTTTGTTCAATGAAAGAAAAGCTAATCAATGTAATAATAATGTTAAATAAATGGTTAAACAAACAAATATACCAATGAACTTGCTTTAAACAAGCAATTCCCAGTGTGCCTTATGAAAGAAAGGTATACAAAGTAGAACCTTCGGTATGTTACCTTGCATTATAAACATCCAAAGCTAAATAGAACATGCAGCCTTTTCCAAACTTGTTTTATTCTGGAACATTTTCCTTCAGACATCTTGTGAAAAATGGCCACAGGAATGCTGCTTTAAACAAACCCTATAGTATTTAAAATATGAAATTGTACAAAAACTAAGTATGTTTCCAATATCTTCACTTTGATAATGAATTTTTCAAATGTCAAGATCCACAATTTGCATTTTTCAGTGCAAATACACTTTTTCAGAAGCACAACTCAACATACGGTAGTGCTGCTAAGACTTGAAGGCACTGATTACTCCTTCCCTTTGATCTGTAATTTCACCTGCAAATGTATAGCCTTAAGTGTCCTATAACCTGACATGAATCTCTCCATAGTTACTACTACTAACTGTAGTTTTAGTTGCAAAATTATAATTTTAAGGTGAGAATTATAAAAGAAATAGAACAGCAGAACATTGAGCTATTTTAACCCTGAAAAAACAGTTCTCCTAAGGGCCATGAATAGTAATTTTATGTGTGTCTTCACGGTTTATAGAAACAATTTCAATTCAGCCTAAGGAAGAATTCTCAAATAGGAAGAATTACCTTCAGGTGCTCAAACACTGCATTGATGTAGGGAAGAGGAAGTGAATATTTTTATGGATGAACACTTTAGTCAATATTTATTTATAGAGTAATTCATTCGTAAATTCATCTTTTATTTTTGTTTATTTGTTTGTTTAGCCTTTCTAATATATAAAAGAGCCTATAATTTATTTCTAGGTGCCTCTGGTTTCTAGGCTAAGAGCTTTCATATTTATAGTTTATTTAACTATATTGTGCCTTAACAAATTCTGGCTCTAAATCTACAAGCCATATATGATAAACACTGGTGAAATACAAGAAACCATGAAAATTTTAGGTCCAGTGTTAATGTTTACAACTCTTTTCTGAGACTGTGTAACCACGTAAACATAGCACATTGTTGTAGACATATATCAATGGCAACCATCTCATTCACAAGCAACTCTAACTCATTTATCTTCAATAATCAATGGTAACTCCAGAAGGAGTTTAAGATGGCAGTAGCCTGGATTGAAATAGACATGATCTAGTGAGGTTTAAGGAGAAAAATCTATTTTAGAATCATAGCATCAAAAGTAGTATTCTATTCCACAGCACCCTTTTTCAAGTAAAGTAATCCAGAATTATTTACTTTGAAATTTCAGAATCTAAATGAAAGGTATTAATTTATCCATTATGTTTTACATAAAGTTGTCAACCTTGAAATAAAATAGTTTTTTACAGCTTTATACAGCCTTCTAAAATATTAAGCAGATTTCAGTAATATTCAGTAGGTAATCATAGGATCCGAAAATAATAAGGCATTGTACAATCCCTAAATAAGGTGGGCTGCTGCTCTAGTTTGATAAAGATTCACAAGGGTGATAGACATTTTCACTTTAACCTAGAATTTAAATAAAAGAACAATGTATATTAGAAAATAGCTCCTTGAGAACTAATATAGCTCCTTTTATTATCTTATCCTGCTCTTTGTAAAAAGTATATAAACTATACATGGGCAAAAAGAAAAACATAATTCATCAACTATAATTTTACTATCCAGAGAGAAACACTGAGAACATTTTTCTTTGTGTAATACATGCAGATTATCTTCTTACCTAAAGGGAAATGTGATCTGCAGTTTTTTCCTTTTAAAATTCTACAAGTAGCTGCTATTTTTTTTAAAAATCATGTATTATCATTGGTACATAAGTTAATGTAGATGAATGATATGTGGGAATTCACTGTAATATACTTATAACTCTTTTGTAGATTTGAATTGTTTTTGAAAATAAAAATGGCCTATTAGTATATGTGTATTATTTTATTATGCAGCTATATCGCCTTTACTAATTGATTTTCTTTAACATTTATATACATTTCAAAGATTTCTTTGTCATTTACTAACAATGCCACTAAGTATGTATATATAGTTGTGTCTACATACTCTTTTCCCTTTTCAATTAGAAAGCTTGGGGATCAAAAAGCTACTGCTTCAAATGTTGACTCTAGGACCACAACACCATAAATTGATAGGTATTTGGAGCAACTTCACTCATGATGGTGTAAAATGGTGCCATCACTTGAAAAAATGGTTTGAATATTTTTTATAAAGATAAACATATATCAGTCATATGAGTCAACAGTCACAAGTCTAGGTATTTATCCAAGAGAAATGAAAATACATTATACAACAACACACACAAGTATGTTCATGACAGCTTTATTCATAATAGCCCAAACAACCTAAATTTCTATCAGGAGGAAAACAGATAAATTTTCCATGGTTTACTCACGTAATGAAATACTACCTAGCAATAAAAAAAAAGCATAGTCTATTGGCAGATACAGCATCATGGGTTAATCGTAAAACATTGTGACTTGCAAAAGAATCTAGACACAAAACTACATATTATACAATTACATTTATGAAAAGTCCTAGAACTAACCTATGGTAAAAGAAATTGATGTGTACTTCTGGACTGGAGTGCCATTAGATATAAACTTTAATACATGTATATTCAGTGTATCTCCAGAAAAAAAAATCATCTTTCAAAAGTTCCAACTCATGCTTAAAGACACAAAAACTTACCATTGCACTGAGGCGAAGCTTACAGTACTATTGGGAAAAAAATATTAAAAGTTATTCACTTTTCAATAAAAAAAAATTAGAGAAACTAAAATATATTTATCTAAGGGACACATATTAGCCAACATCTAGAAAAATCTCAGCATGAATGTTAAAGTAATCACTAGATTCCAAGTCTACTAAAATTACTATAATTTTATATTCAGTGAATTCTTCAGTTTGCACAGAAGGCTCCTTAAATCTGAAGTTTTCGGCCGGGCGCGGTGGCTCAAGCCTGTAATCCCAGCACTTTGGGAGGCCGAGACGGGTGGATCACGAGGTCAGGAGATCGAGACCATCCTGGCTAACACAGTGAAACCCCGTCTCTACTAAAAATACAAAAAACTAGCCGGGCGAGGTGGCGGGTGCCTGTAGTCCCAGCTACTCAGGAGGCTGAGGCAGGAGAATGGCTTAAACCCGGGAGGCAGAGTTTGCAGTGAGCTGAGATCCGGCCACTGCACTCCAGCCTGGGCGACAGAGCGAGACTCCGTCTCAAAAAAAAAAAAAAAAAAAAAAAAAAAAAAAAAAAAAAAAAAAAAAATCTGAAGTTTCCAAGAGGCTGCTGTTGATTGTTAAATTTCCAGTGACCAAATGTATCTCACAAGATAAAATCACATAAATTGTTAGCTTCGAATATGGAACCGTAGACTGCAGATGTAGAGTTTATTTTGCCAAAAACTTTTTAAGTGACTAAAGCCATGGTTTATGGTATGGTCTTTTAATCTGTCAATGTCTTTAAAAGCGCTCATTGTAACAATATAGCTTCCAGCTCCCTTTGAGAAAATCTTTCATCATGACATGTAAGTTATCATTTGGATATGTTCAGAAATATCTTCTCAAAAGATCTTTTCATCATGTTTACAATTCACACAGATTTCTAAACGATAGTTTTTCATACAGACCCACTGCTTCATTAAAAGTACTTAATTCATGTCTGTGTTTTAACTAACCTATGAATTTTGTTTAAATTATCTCTCCCCTTCAGCTTACAAAATAATAGTAAATTTAAGACACATTAATACTCTTATCTGGATAATACTCTGATATCGGTCTGGAAATTTTATGAGGAAAGGATAGTAGAGATTTAATATAATCTTTTGGGATAAACACCTGAAACTTTTACTTATTTTCTGGATCTTTAGTAATTTCCTTAAACATTTTACTAGATGTGGGGAATTAGTTTTTATTTATAAGTGTCCTATCTGCTCATTCCAACAACGTTTTTTGGACAGGAACACCCAGTTAGTTGAGTCCACTACATTCAAATAAACATACCTGTTCCTTAAAATAAACGTACCTGAATAAAAAGTCTGAATTTCGCAAATGCACAAAATCACTACTTGAGAAATAAACCTACCTAGGGAATGGTACTAGTTTAGCAAAACTTTTATATATCAAGTTGCTATGTTATATATAATAACATATATTTTCAACCTCTGTAGCCTAATAATTGCATCTTATTCTATTGAAGATATGTACAGGAAGTGTATGGAGATATGTTGGGGGAAAAAAGAGTAATTAAGTCTTTAGAAAGCATGCACATAGTAAGCTCTATGCCAGGCATAATTGCAGATTATGCATCAATGCAGATTTAATTGAAATTGACTTTACTTTTTGGCTTTTTTTTTTTTAACTTTCCTTTTCTCCTTTCCTGATCCTTTAAACATCTTTTTTTTTTTTTTTTTTTTTTTTTTTTCCTGGCTTCTTTACTAATCTTTTTTTCTTATTTTTCTATTTATTTTTCTTCCTTTCAAAGTACTTAACAATCAAGTGTTTGCACCTAATATGTCTCCTAATCTATCATTAATTTTTTTGCACTCCTATTAATATATTTTTTTATAACTAAATTTGACCTCAAGTCAGCCATGCTCAGGGCTAGAGCTTCAATAATGTTTGGTTTGCATAGTCATCTCAAAGGAATGCATTTGGTGTTTCAGGACTAGGTTGCAGAGGACCAGTGATTCAAACGCAGATGTCCCATGTTGAGAGCAATAGGCTGCTGGTTACTGGTTTGGGGAAGAAATAATTGAATGTGTGCTTGGGTGATTGAAAGTCTCAGCATTGGGTACTGAAAGCAGTGCAGACATTTTACTGAGAAGAATAGAAGGGAAAATAAGTATTAGTTTGATGCAAAAGTAATTGCTGGTTTTGCCATTACTAATATTTATTGAGCATGTGCACCCCAGGTCCTATACTAAATACATGTTTATATATTATTGATTATTGTTTCCTGGAAGCAAGCTTACCTCACATTTTTAAAGCAGCTGGTCCTGGAAGCAGAGTAAAGTTATGACCAACTGAATCTCTTAGTCAAACAGGTAACTAAAGAGCAACACAGTTTAGTAGAAGGACCACTTTGGGCAAGGGCTGAAATTATAAGAAAAAACAAAGATACAGATAAATACCATTTGCCATGCATAGTGTACCCAGGTGCACCAAGAGTAAAATGTTTCCTCTTACTACAAAAGTTTATCTGTTAGGAAAACACATTTAGAAAAAAATTGATTAGTTACTTTTATAAAATACACATATTTGTGAAAACAGTTCACAGTTTTATTTGATCAACATTGTAATCAGTACTTTCGAGTCAGTGAAAATATGTATTTTTGAAAGTATCTCTTATAAGAAATAATTATTTGCAAATGCTATGAAAGTAACATAAATCATGTTTACAAGATACCTTTTAATCATGTTATAAAATTGCTGTCATCACAGTTAAAATGCCACTGTATTGATATTGTGTGTTTCAAACTAAGGATGCTATGTAGTCATTTACTGTTGCCGTTTATTCTAAGAAAAGAACATAAGTCAACTCACTTTCTTTAATAAAGAAAATAAATTATATTTTAATAATGTCAAAATCATTCTTAAAATAGTATAGTAGGGAAGCATTTTATAAAGTAAAAAATGTACTGGGATATATGTCATTTCACAGACATTTTGTGTATATAAATTGATTTAGTGTTGATTAGACTTGAGGCTAATGAGGCCAAGACTTGCTAAAAGCTGTAGTTAATGACTGCATTATCAATAGCAAATTACGTTGGTTAAATTGCCAGCCCTTACCCGGTAGCATGAGCAGTTGATATTTTTTTCTTTGCTTTTTTTGTCATATGGAAACAAGAAGTGAAAGTTTGACGACGTGGTTCTCTGTTAAGACAACAGAACTGTTCACTGCTGTTCTTATCAGTGTACTCGTTTCCTGTGTACACTAGTTCTAAGTGGAAATATAGCTACCAGTTGCTTTAATACTTCCTGGACTTTCCCAACCATATTGGTTAAGAATGGATAACAGTAAGAATGCAGGGATCAAAACATTTGTATATGAATGTATATCTACAAAAAAGTGATCCTGGTTTAACAATGTATTGGCTTCGTAATATCTTGCCTATTGCTTAACCTCTCTTAGTCTCAGTTTTGTTTCATCTTTCTATAAAATAGGAATAATAATACTCATGTTATTGCTATGGACTGAATGTTTGTGTCTCCACAAAATTCAGATGTTAAAACCTGATTCCTCAATGTTATGGTGTTTGGAAGTAGGACTTTTGGGAGGTAATTAGGTCATGATGGTGGTGCTCACATAATGGGGTTCGAGTCTGAATTAGGCAGGATTCTCCACAGCAATAGAACAAATAGAATATACATATATAGAAAAGGGAGTTTATTAAGGAGAATTCACTCATGCGATCACAAGGTATTATTCCCACAATAGGCTGTCTGCAAGCTGAGGAGCAAGGAAGCCAGTAGTGGCTCAGTGGGAGTCCCAAAACCTCAAAAGTAGGGGAGCTAACCATGCAGCCTTCAGTGGCTGAAGGTCTGAGAGCCTCTGGAAAACCACTGGTATAAGTCCAAGAGGCCAAAAGCCAAAGAACCTGAAACCTGATGTTCAACAGCAGGAATCATCCAGCAGGGGAGAAAGATGAAGGCTGGAAGACTCAGCAAGTTAGCTTTTCCACCTTCATCTGCCTGCTTTTTCTAGCCACGCTGACAGCCATTGGATGGTTCCCATCCAGAATAAGGCTGGGTCTGGCTCTCCCAGTCCACTGACTCAAATGTTAATCTCCTTTGGCAACACCCTCACAGACACACCCAGAAACAATACTTTGCATCCTTCAATCCAAACATGTTGACATTTAATATTATCCATCACAGAGCCCTTATAAGAAGAGACAGTGAAGAACTTGCTTTTCCTCTTTGTTCTCTGTCATGTGAGGATACAATGAAGCGACAGCTGTCTGTGGACCAAGAGACAGGCTGACAACAAAACTCTAACCATGTTGCACCCTGATTTCAGAGTTCCAGCCTTTCAGAACTGTGAGAAATGCACATTGGTTGCTCAATCTGCCCAGTTTATGGTATTCTATTATAGCAGCCTGAATTGACTAAGACATTTGTCTTATCTACTTCAAAAAGTTGTTCTGAAAATCAAGAGATTTTGTCAAAAGCAAGTTTAGATATTGCAAAATATATAAATCTTATTTTTCCACTGCAAGACTGTGGAAAAGTCTTGCAAGATGCAAGACTACATCATATCTGAAGTACAATTAAAAGGGAATAACATATTACCTTTATCCTGCTCCTCAAAACAGACTGCAAGTATCCTAGCCTTCCCAAATCTCTTTTTCTGGGAGGGGACAGGCTAAAAAGAAGGCTCACCTCTGGGACTCATGGAGTCTAATCCTCACTATGTACTCTCTAGTTCCACTTCCCTTCACTGAGACTCATCTCTTAGTGACTCAAAGGACATTTCTTGTCCAGTTAGCATTTCTCTCTCTATTCCTTGACCAGTTTTGGCTTCACAAATGATACATTTTGTGTTTTGAAACTCCACATTCTTACTTCTGACTTCTGTTTTTTGTCATCTTCAGGCTGTGTGTGAACTTACACCCCTAAAACTCTGGGGCTATCATTCTTAAATAGCTTTGCAAAGAGAGAGGCCTCACCCACTCTCTAGAATGAAACTTTTTAAATGTGGCAAAATTTCTCTTGGAGGCTGGTTTAGAAACTATGTGAGTGCCATAACATAGATTACTACATGAAATGTTTCTTTTTTTTCTTGTCAGTCTTTTGTGCAATGTCAGACACCTTAACTCTCACTCAGTTGTTTAGGACAAAGACCTTGGAGACCTCTTTCACTCCTCTCTTTATCTCATACCACTTGTACATTCCAGTGGGAAGTCCTGTTGGCTCTACTGTCAGCATATAACCAGGATCCAACTGTATCTTGCCACCTTCTCTCCCTCCACGCTTGTCCCATCTAAGATGATTTCAGTAGCCTTTTAACCACTTTCCTCCCCAATGCCCCATACGACCCATTCTGAGCATAGTAGCCAGTTATCCTTGAAGACTTAAGTCAGATCATGCTGTGCCCTTTTTCTCATTTCACTTAGAGTAAATGCCAAAGTCCTTATAATGGCCTGAGAGGCCCTGCAAAACCTGCCCTTCCTGCCTGACTGACCCTGTCTACTACTCTCCCCTTTGCTCACTCGCCTGCCATTGTGATTTTTCACAGTGAGACCCACCTCATCTACCTTCTGTAATTTGCAGCCCCCACTGCACCCAAGCACTACCAAATCCCTTATCCTGTACTATCTTAACACTTATAATATTCTATATAATCTACTTATTGACTGTTTCTACCGTCAGTCCCTCCTTCTAGGATGTAAAGCACAGGAGGACATTGAGGCATAGTTGTCTGTTTTGTACCCTGATGCATTCCTGAAACCTAAATGAGTGTCTGGTACTTAGTGGATTGTAAAATAATTGTTCTACAAATGAATGAAGCATAATTTATTTGTCCATCCAAAGCACTATCCATGAGCTAAGAGCAGATTTCTGTGTTTCTTCCTCCAGATGCCTTGTTCCAGGTTTGATGATTAGTCCTCAGTATATCCACAGAGCTCTTATATGAAGAGAATTCTTCCTCTTCTAACACACATAATGACCTATGAAGATCTTAAATATTTTGCCCCTTTCTGGAGTCTAATCCACATATCAATATAAATTTTCACAATTATTAGTACAATGTCTTCTTAAATAAATGCAAACAATGTCTGAACAACTTACCATAAAGATACATTTTAGTAGAAAAATTTACTTGGAAGACTGTGTGTATGTAGCAGAAAATGTGTCTAATCCAGATATGGTAAATAACTTCTTGACAAGGCATAGAATGTCTGCCATTCCCAGGTTTGTTAGAAATGCATGTTTTTAAATTATTTCTTTTACTATATATCTATCAAAGAACTATGTAGTCTGGGAAAGACTGGCACCAATTTAAGTAAGGGGATTAATAGGCCAAAACAAAGCAAACACTACTGAAATGGAAATGCCAAGAAGAAAAGTGACATGATAAAGTTGACATTATTGAAATGGAAAACAGTGTAGTGTTTAATAGCATGAATAGCTGAGATATTCTCTTGTCAGAAAAAACATTGCCCTTCATTGAAATACTTCAACTTTTGTTTAATTCTACATCAAAGATGTTTCTTTGAATGTTTGACATAATTAGTAATTTCTTTTATTACTCTTTCAAGAGAAATTGAACAAAGATTGTGGGCACACATAATATGAATTAGAGGACAAACATGAATTAGTTTGAAGACTTAGACCTTTATTTACTCTAGTGTTGAGTCTAACTATAATCTAGAACATGTAGGCAATATGATGACCAACAAGCATTCCATTACTCGACTAAAATGTGTGGAATATGTTAAACATTACTTAGAAATCATTTCTATGCCTGCTTTTCCATTTGTCTGGTGTGTATGTGCTGGTATGTGCATGTGCACATATACATGCACATTCGTCTATGTGTAAATTAAAACATTCATGAAATATGATTTTTCTTACATTTGAATTTTTAAAGTTTTTCTCAAAACCAATAGGTTAATGAGTAATGAAGTGTTTTTCCCCCATCATATGTTCTAATTTTACTTTTAAGTAGATCTTAGGTTAGAGAAACTGAACCTATTGTGAGATTAAATGTTTGCCTTTGAGATTGTGCTAAGGCCATGCTTCACATGCCTGCTCCACAGAAGTATATTTTTCTACTGATAAGTTATTGGAAAAGGATGCAATAAAACATAAATTTTATGAAAACGTGTTTGTGCTTAGACCAGAATCCCTTCCAGGACATCTCCTGATTGATTAGAAGAGGCTGGAAGATTTAGTCATGTAGAATAACACTACCACTGGTTATATGCCAGATATATAATAAAGAGCCAGTCTGAATAGCTGGTGGCAATGGCTATTGGCGTGAGTATGAAATGGCTGATGGATTTCCCTGTGGATGGCAGCCATGGCAGCAGTTACTGGGGCTTAACAGACCAGGATTTCATCTTAACATCTAGAAATAAAATAAAAACTACTATTGAGGAAGAATGAAAAATTACATTTATCAAAGTGATTGCTCTTGTGGATAAGGATTTACGCTGACTCTAAAACTTCAAATAAAACTAAGGGTAGCATAAAAAGATGTTACACAAATACTTAGAAAAATATATTAAAGGAATATTTTGACAAGGCAATTAAGTAATACTATTATATTAAAAAATTTCACACCTATGATCTCAAAGAAGAATGGGTTATAGTTAGGGCATCGTAATGAAAATTAAGCTACATATTTTATGTTTGATTGCATGGATTGACTAATTAAAAATAGTTAAATTGGCATATGGTGGTCATAGACATGTATAAAATGAAGCCTGTTTTCATTACCCATATTCCAGAATATTAGAAAGGGGAGGAAATGCCACGGTGAACAAATAAGGCAGATGTTTCCGCAAGTCATTATGATTTAAAAGAGAAAGACCTAAGTTGTTAGCATATGAAATTTTAAAAACTTGACAATTCTAGATAAAACTATTCAGTTCTGGATCACTGATCTGAAACTAACAGATGTCATGTCATAAGAAACTAAAACGCATTACCATAGTGTCTTATGTGAAATAGGGTAATTCTTAGTTTTTTTTTCCCAAGATAGAAATGGCCATGTATGCTATTAATTTTTAGAAGTAAGCTAAGTTTGCAATTTGTTGAGTGAAAACAATTAAGTTAGATGGAATACACAGTCTTCTACTCCTTGTAGAAGAGACTCCTTTGGAGTCTTCTACTCCAAAACCAAATATACTCTCATTTTAATAATGGAGCATTATTCCTTGTGAAACTACTATAAGTAGAAGTAATAGTCTCTAAATTAGTATATGACAATTGACATTTTTGCTTTTAATCTACTCCCTTTCTTTTAGCAAAATAACACCTAGATTTTTCTGAGTACTGAGACCCTCCTCCGTTTTTAGGCAGATGATATAGGTAGATTGTCCTGACCGTCACTTCTAAAGGTGGGTTCTACTTGGCTTAATCATCGCGGCCCATCTCTCTGTCAACCATGATCAGTTCGTGGATGGACACATTACACAAACAGAGCCAATGAGGTAGTGAGATGTTGACTGCCTTTCAGGAAATAGGAGCTTTTTCTCTTTCTTTTGAGAGTGCTGGGAAAGATAACGCTTTCTTTGCTCTAATGGTATGAAGATAGGTCAGAGAGACAGGGCAGTATTAAGTCCTTGATGATAACCTTTAAGTTGCTAGATCAATTCTTGCCCACTTTAGACTTTCAGTTAAGAAAGTAATGCGTTCCCTTTATTGTTTTAATGAATCTTTTTCCTCGCTTAAAACATAAGTAACTATTTGTATGGAAAGTACCATCAGAAGCAAGATGGTAGCAATAATAGACCCTAAATGTGGGAGTGAATGAATTGAAAAGGTACAAAGGAAGAAAATGGAGATCCCCTCTCCCCCACCAAACAGGGAGGTAGGCAATCCGTGGAATATCATAGCCAAATAGCTGGGTTAATTATTATCTTATAGTTAGGAATTCAAACCAAGACTATGCACTTGAGGTAGGAGATTTTAGAAAATTTTAGAATGTTGATATATAATGACTGTATCTTATAGCCTTCAAATAAGGTTACTTTGAACAATTGAACCCAAGGATGGATAGAGACTTTTTTAAAACGTTTAAATTCCTTTCCAGCAGCTGCATTTAAATCAGTCTGTCCAAGCTCTAAGAACATTCAACAGCTGCCACTTCCAATACCCCAGAGCTACAACATTTCCTTCTGTTTTTTTCCCATCAGGAAATATTTTATTGTCCTATGTGCTTGTCTTTGTTTATTGACTTGAATTTTTTTGTTTTTATTGCATTTTGTTTATATTGAATCTATAGTACATTTTGTCTCCCCACTTTTTGGTCTGTGTATTTGTCTTCTGTGCTTATCTAAAACTTCTTAAAATTTTGTCTTTTGAGTATGCTTTTTTTCTCCATTTGAAGTATATGTTTTAAATTTTTATGTAATTGAGCTTTTAAACTTTTGCTATTGTTAAGAAACTAACTTTAGGATTAAATTTGTCACAGCTGAAAGTTTAAAAATCATTCCCAATATATATTTCTAGTTATTTACTGTTTCATTTGTATGAAATTTGATTTTTGAAGAATAGAATTATTTTCCACATTGTTATTATACTTATTAGCTGTGGACAAGGCACACTAAATTTACTACAATATAAAGATCCTTACAGAACAAGACTTTCTGACTGGTAAGCCATGCCACCTTGCCACGCTACATATGAGGATTACCTGAGAAACCATAGAGAGCTTGCAGCTCTCAGTACCTGCGATCTATCTCCATCTGTGGGCATATACCAACATTTATAGCAATGATACAAATGTTATCAGTTTTTGTGTGCCATAAAATGGATAAAAGACTGAGAATCACCTTTTACTAAAATTATGATCAGAATAATTTGCAAATGAATTTACCATTAAAAAATCTCAGAAAAAATACTTTTGATATTTTCTGATCTCAGCAAGGTTATCCATTTCTTAGAATGGGTCCACCATGCAAGATCATAATTGAACCTCTGGGTAAGACTATGTAGCAGTTACAAAAGTACAAATATCAGACTTATATAACTTGTTTAATACAGGCATATAATAAGAATTTTTTCAAAATAATTTCCACGGTAAAATGTTCTTTTGAGTTTTGACGTGAGAAAATGCTGCCTCTTAATGTGGAATAATACTGTTTATCTCTTATAGTTGAACTCTACATCAAAAATTTTTCCTTCCACAACTCCTTTTAGTTCAGCATGATTGGACTCAATTGCCGCTTATTCTTTAGTGTATGGAGTAGTCAATCAGTCAGCTCTGAAAAGTGCTGAAATGAAGCCCTTGAAGTTGAATTTGCGGCTTTGAGAGACAGGATACTTTTCATCTGCATTCCCACATTTTATCATTGTCCTTAAAGTATCTTAGAAAGAAAAGAAAGACCTTAAGATATATGGAGTATAAAATGCTAATCAGGTACGAAGATAAGTGCCATTCAAAGGGAGAGATGAAACCCATATAATGGATCTTGATTGTGAGTATCTGACAGTTGTGCCAACATGGTCGTGCCTTTGGCAGGGAAGCAGTACCTGGAGAGAAGCCTGTACCCATTTTTCCATAACAATTCCAAACATTAATAGATCGTTCACATGCATTTAACCCATTATGTAATTCACATACATATGAATTACGGATATGCACACATATTCATGTGCAAATGTAAATTATATATGTTCATCTATAAGTAAATATCTGTATAGGTATATACATATATTATATAGCTGTGTAAATATTATCCCACTAATTTTAAATAACACCTTTAAAAATAATTACTGGATGATAAGAAAACCATCTAGTCCCCTTTATTTTCATAACTACATGACTGATATCTAGAACATATGGCTCTTTCTTCCATTAAAAACATCTTCTAGCTCTTTTTACCATTAAGCATGTTATAAATATGCTTTTATTTACATGGAAAATAGGTTCATGATACATTTTTAAAGTGAAAAATTATAACAGATATTTATGTGTATACATATGTTAATTTGCATAACTTATGTACACATATATTTCTGTATATTTATATTCATATAAATATACATGTATTTATACATATGTATATACACATATAAATGTTAATAACTAAATACTGTATGCACTTAAATGATAACAGTGGGGTCATGGAGTTTTTGATAGTTTACTTATTTCACACTTGCCTCCATTTTCTGAACTTGATAGTAAGCACATTAATTTTATCATCAGAAAATACAATAAATCTATTTTTATTTTAGAAAGGAATATGAAGAGCCACTTTTTCCAGCAACCTCACATTTGTGTAATTTGGATTTCCCTTCTCTTGAAAACAAGACTGAAGTTGTCAAAACTCTAATAAAATAGAGATCATCCAATGCTATAACAATGTGCTCCACTCTTAGGGAAATATAATAGGTAAAACATTCATCTCTTATGCATGTTAACTATTTACTGCACAAGTTTTTCCAAGCTCAATTCTCATATTACACCAGCTCACCGGAAAGCAACACAACTTAATCATTTAACTTTGTCCTGCACAATATTTCTTGTACAAAACTTCAATTGATATTATGCCTGTGAAAGCTGCATATTTTAACCAAAAGACAGCTCAAGGCAACTCAACTTTGGTCTATGTAGCATTTCCCTTACCAAACATTATCATCTATGTCTTTTCCCAAGGGCCAATGTCTAATTTTCACCAGTATAACAAATGCAACTGTTTTTTCAATCTGTTAGTACAAGTATTGTCATTATGTTGTTTTGCATCTCTTTATTTGGATGCCTCATTAAAAACTATTGTCAAACTCTTAAATAATAGACACACACATACACTCAGTGAAAGCTGTACTATCTGTTGAGTCTTCTTATTCCCTTAGGAGCTGGGAAGTTCGTATACAAGTTTTAGAACTAAGTAGAATTAGCTTGGATTTATTGCTGTAATTTCATCCTCTCTATCTTGTTTGTAACATACAAGGCTTAAAAAATATTGTCTCATGTTAAAAATATTGCATACTTCTTGTATACAAATTTTAAAATGAAGAGAAACACACAAAAATTGTAATTGTTTATAATCTCACCATTTTAGAAATTACACTGTGAGAGTCTTTTATCTAAATGTATATTTATTTATATGTATAAATACCTGATGGCAAGGGACAGCAGGTGATAGGTCCATAGTACTCATATATCTACATACTATATGTAAACAACTTGATTTTCACTTAATGTATTAACTATTTTCCCATGTTGTTAATTAATGTTCTATAATTTGTGATGTCTACATATTTTGAAGCATTTAAACCATTTTAATTTTTCTGTTAAAATATGGTGATAAACATGCATGCATACGTATGCATTTCTAGCAATTAGAATGCCAGAGTAACAATGTCTATTTATTTTTAGGAATTTAGCACTTTGTGAATCTTTAAAATAAACCTGTAGCTTCAGGAGATCAAGAAAATTATATATTCCCTGTATGACTGGAGTTCCTAGTGAGAATTACAAACTTTCAACAGTTCTGAGATCACTCATAAGCTGGAAATGAATGGAAGGTCAGTTTCTTCAGTTCTAGTTACCAGCATCATCTCAGAGTACAGCATAATTTCAGTATATTCCAACTCTCCAGAATCCATGGAAAAAGCACAGGAAAAATGTTCTACACTGATGTGACTAATACCCACAGGTGATTGCCAATCGGGACCTAGGACCCCTCTTTAGGTACTATCTTTACGTATCTGCTCTACCTTGCCATCGGGTATCACAAGCCTTCATACATATATCTGTGCTTTCTTCTCACTGTAGTATTTTGAGGATTTTAAATACAATATGTGGTCTGTGTTTTCCAGAGCAAGAGGCTTTTGATATGCGATGCATATTTTGACTGACTTCTCCAAATTACTTATTTTGTCAAGATTTGCAGTATTTTCTCTCCTGAAATATTTTATTGTCCTGCTTCAGTCTGGAACAATTGCTTACTAAGCCTGCTACACAGTTATCATCCTGGAATTTCTCATTGCTGCTCTTCTGTTTTGAATCGTCTGTATAGGCAATCCCATATATATATATATTTAATTTTAGATTATTTCTAGATCATGCTGGAGCACATCAAAGAGTAGCTTCCAAAGTATGCAAATGTGATACATTTATTGAATTCTTAAGTGTCCAAACATCTTTAATTTTACTCCTACCTGTGATTATTAATTTGATTTCATATATAATCTTGGTTGAAAATTATGTTCTGTCAGAATTTTTTGTCATAGGTCTGGTAATATTTTTATTTGCTCAACTTAAGATGAGGCTCACTCCATCCTGCACTATGCCTGGTGTTGATGAATGCCAAGTCATTGCACTGTGTCCAATTCATTCAGAGAAGAAATATCCAGCCTTCTGCCTGAAAGATTGGAACCTCTACATGAAAGGGGGACTAAGGGTAGCAGAGGTGTTAACTCTTCAAGTATAGACTTTCAACTTCTAGGTTGGTGCAAAAGTAGTTGCAAAAACCACAGTTACTTTTGCACCCACCTAATCTTTTCTGAGTCATGTTTTGCTTTCTTCCTATGCTGTCAGGGGGCCTTTAAGTTCTGAAGCTATCTTGAGCTTCTGCTTAGTGGATTGAATCTCTCCGCTTGTACCCTCTGCACACACTCTATCGTCATTTTCTTACCGCAGATAAATCATTTACCACTTACTTCTCCATGTTCTAGCTCTTCTATTGATGCCTCTTCTTTTCTCCTCTGTGTTTTTGAGAGTCTTTGATTGTTTTTATTCTACTCTTTTTTTTAATTTTAATTGTGTCTAAAGAGGAAGAAGAGATACACAAATGTGATTAACCTGCCATATTTTTTAGAAAATGGTTTTATGTTACTTTCAGTCACCCAAATATGTCATCCAGTGTACTAACTAATAGCTGCTCCTAGATTTCACTTCTTCCAATTATATATTTTATTTATGACTCGACAACTTCTTTACATGATTTAACCAAATTCATCCCTCCATTTATTTAAGGGCCATCTACTCTAATGTGACAAAATATGTCTGACACCCACTTCTACCTGTGGCAGACATGTTTCTACTTGGAAGCTACATGTTTCTACTTGTTACAGTCATTAGTATGAGATAATGCAAAAGTAAGTAAATTTAAATATTAAAACAAGATACAGTATAATTAGATGGCAAAATAAGTAGACGCCAGTAAAATTCACACCAGAATTCAAAGTTTGTCGGAGGTTACAGATTAAATGACTTATTTTAATTATAGTTTGTTGAGATTTCAGCAACTTTAAGACTTGTATTGCATTTTTTTTGACTTTAAGACTGGGCTATTGTTTGTTTGTGATTTATGATGTCTTTTAACTTATATTGTATTATATCTTAAAAAGTTAGACAATTTGTTATGTTTCTCTTTTTGATTTTAATATTTTCTTCACCCATATGTTTTATATATTATTTATATAAACTTATTATGTCAATCAACAAATTAACTTAATCTCCTGGCAAATCAGATGCACACCAATTTCATCTTTGGATTCTTTCACTTAATAATGTCTTTGTATTGAAGCTAACACTATTTTGTTGTTGTTGTCATTGTTGTTGTTGTTGTTGTTTGATACAGGGTCTCATTTTGTCACCCAAGCTAGAATGCAGTAGTGCTATCACAGCTCACTGCAGCTTTGACCTCCTAGGTTCAGGTGATTCTCCCACCTCAACCTTCAAGTAGCTGGGACCACAAATGCATGCCACTATGCTCAGCAATTTTTTGTTTTCTTTTTGCGGAGACAGGGTTTGCCGTGTTGCCCAGGCTGGTCTCGAACTCCTGGGCTCAAGTGATGCACCTGTCTCAGCCTCCCAAAGTTCTGGGATTACAAGCATGAGTCATCAGGTCCGACTGCTAACACTATTTATTGAACACTTTGTATATGTCAGATACGGTGCCAAGCACTTTACATAGAGTATTTTGTTTAATACCCCTTATTGCATAAATATTATTATAACATGGTTTTTTAGATGAGAAATTAAAAGCTAAGTATTTATATAACTTGTTCAAGATCACACAGCCTATATTAATGGGGTACAAACCAAATGGCTTGTAGTGTTTTTAATTTTAACTTTAATGTTTTTAGAGACAGATTCTCGCTGTGTTGCCTAGGCTGGAGTGCAGTGACATGACTATAACTCACTGTAACCTCAAACTTCTAGGCTCAAGAGATCCTCCTGCCTTAGCTTCCCGAGTAGCTGAGACTTACAGGCACACGCCACCACAACTGGCTCTCAGACAGCCGGTTTTTTATAGCCCAGCCCCTAACTAAAACATTATACCTCCTTGTACAAATCAGACACAAAATAAATGTCTGGTAAATAGATGAATGTAAACTTTACTAATCTTTTTCATCCTTAAGGAGTTCACACATTTGCAGAATTCACTTTTTACAAAATGTGTAAGATTTTACTACCTACTAAGTGTGAAAACCTCTACCACAATTTTTTCTTCATTTGTATTAATTTGCAGTCATTCATATAAAATTTCAATTTATACCCTTTTTAGAGATTTGAACATTGTAAATGTCTAAGGAGTAGTTTCAAGTAGACAATGACCATTATATCATATGGTTGGAACAAATGACTGACAATAGATAGATTAGCCAAACTCTTAATCTAAATTCTTAAGGTCAGTACTGCTTTTCTTTTTCCTTTGAGTGAATTTTGTGAAAATAGCTACCATATTACAAGGATGATATTCAACTGCTATTTTAATTAGAAAGTAAAATCTTATTTTTAAAAATGCATATGCAGTATATAAGTGTTGCAGTATAGGCTCTGGAGTCACACAGCTTGTGTACAAATCATAACTAAGTTTCAGTTTGTTCCTCTATAAGTTGGAGATAAAGAGTTTTGTTATCAAATGCAATATTGAAAATGCTTGAAAAGCACTTGATATAGTGCCTCTCACACAAAAACCATTCAATTAATGTTGGTGTGCATGTAATATTTAGAAAGATGAAAGAAATTGTAATAATTAATAAGTATAAAGCAGAAATTCAGTAGCTGAAAAATGCAATTTAGTTACTGAAGAATGTATCAGAGTCCCTTACCAGCCGAATTGATCAAACAGAAGAATTAGTGAACTTGAAAACAGACTATTAGAGATAGCACAGTCAGGAAAGAGAAAAGAACAAAGAATAAAAAAGAATGAAAGCTTGCCTACAAAATATAGAATATAGCCTCAAAAGGGCAAACCTAAAAGCTATTGACTTTAAAAAGAAGGTAACGAAAAGATCAGAGTAGAAAGTTAATTAAAAGGAATAGCATCAGAGAAAATACTAACTTGTACTCTTCAGAGCAGTGTATGAGTGTAAACCAAGAAAGTTTTGATAGGAACGCAAACAATAAAATATGAAAGCCTTAATCCCAGTCCAAGAAACCTTTATTAATGGGAACTGAAATGTACTTATTGAAAGTACATTTTGATATTTTACAACCTTGCCTGTGACTGACCTACATTACCACTCTACTAAGAATATTATTTTGCCTGGAAATAAACTATCTTGGAGTTCATTTGTAGTACCATGTGGGTTATAAAGTTCAGGGTCTATCTTGAGTTAGGCTCATCTGGATTTTTATATGTGATTTTGCTTTCTAATCTCTACATGAATATTATGAACTGATATACGTAAGAGTTGGACTTTATCTTTAAAAATAATATATGAATTGTCCTTCCTGCTGATTTACATTTTAGGGGCATTATTTAAAAAGCCATTTGCACCAGAATTGTTTTTCCCCAAAGATTCACGTGTTAAAGTCCTAACCCCAAGTACTCCAGAATGTGACTGTATTTAGATAGGGTCTTTAAAGAAGTAATTTAGTTAAAATAAGGTCATTTGTGTGGCAGCCCTAGCAAAGTAATGCAATCATGGTAAAGCACACCTTAGAGATCCTATCTGCATTCTTACATTATTAATTTTACTTAAAAACTTTATTTTCAGTGATTATACTACTTAAATTTACCATGCTAAGAATTTCAGGTTATTTTCTCATTTCTGAGAAAGTTTTCAGTATACAGAGGCTACTCTACATAGTTATTATGCTTTTTTTTTTTTTTTTGTATTTCACTGTAGGGTTAATGCAGATTAAAACTAGGTATTTGAGGTATGACTCATTATTGGAAAACCTGTACTTCAGTGTGTGATAGATTTGTTAATATTCAAGGGGACTTAGTGCAATGACAGGAATACATATGACTATTTTTACACTGTCTAATTTCCTATTTGTTTTAGTATTTGTCAAATGATTAACGTGTCACTAATAAAACTAATAAAATATGCATGTAGCCAATGAGATTTCACCAAACATTTAAACTTTACTTAGAAACTTAAACACTGAATTCCTTCAACAAATCTAGCATAAGAGCCTCTTAATGCTTTAAATTTTTGTTTAAAAATTAAACATATAATTATTTTAAATTACTCTCTTAAATTGGGTAGAAAATGTTAAACCTGTGTATTTTTTTTTTTTCTGAGCTCTAGTCTTATTCCTATTTTTAACTTCTGAAGTTTTAGTTCTTAGATCTACTTGGTATTTTTTTGCACCTGACTTAAGTTCTAGGGTTTCAGTATGAATTGTGGGAGTTATGTGACAGGTCCATGATTCAGATTGGAGCTTTATGTGGGCATTTCAAGATTATTCTTTTTAAGTCTGTTTCCAGTTGGACAGATCCCCCTTATTTAATTTTGCTAATTTCATCAATTATTGCACAAATTATTGCCTCTCATATATTAGCTATATTTTTATTACAATATTAGTCATTTCCTCAAAATAATGCTTGAGTCTTCTACTTGTAGAAAGCCTGCTATATATTTTCTTTATTATAAATAGATAAAACCAAGTTTTCAACTGTGGGTCTGAGTAGAGTGTAAAATGGTGCAGGTAAACATAAAGCTTTTGGCCTCTCTGGTTCACTAATATTGGAATATTACTTTCTCATAGTCCAAGTAGAGTGTCAATATTGACATCTATATTTATTCCTACTAGCAATAAATCTTGTTATATATGCATGATAATCATATACACTAACACAAAAATAAATACTGAATGACTACCCCATGCATGACCCTCTGCTAGGAGCTATGGGATACTGCAAAGAGAATTCTTCTACCTCCTAGAATCATTATCCTTTAGAAATAAGATAATGTGCATACACAAATAACTCTAATGCAAGGCAGGGAAAAAATAGCTGCCATTAGTGAAGTCTAGATAATCCAGAATGAGGTATTTTGCAGGGGAGGAATTGCATTTACTTTTGGCTGGAGGAATCTGAGACAATTACCTCAAGTAAGGTATTGAAGTATAGATGGTAGTTTTTTTTTTTTTTTTTTTTTTTTTTTTTTTTTTTTTTTTGAGACGGAGTCTTGCTCTGTCACCCAGGCTGGAGTGCAGTGGCCGGATCTCAGCTCACTGCAAGCTCCTCCTCTCGGGTTCACGCCATTCTCCTTCAGCCTCCCGAGTAGCTGGGACTACAGGCGCCCGCCACTTCGCCCGGCTAGTTTTTTTTTTTTGTATTTTTTAGTAGAGACGGGGTTTCACCGTATTAGCCAGGATGGTCTCGATCTCCTGACCTCATGATCCACCCGTCTCGGCCTCCCAAAGTGCTGGGATTACAGGCTTGAGCCACCGCGCCCGGCCAGATGGTAGTTTTTATATGTAGTGGAGGAAAAAAAATTCTAGGCCAAATCAGTAGTATGCAAAAAGGCACAGAAGTAGAAACATGGATATGGGCCTTCTTTGAGAGCAGAGAGGTTTGTTTACTTAGGTAACAAGGAGGATCAGAAGGTGATTTCATTCATTCATTCATTGAGTATACTTCTAATGGGGGCTTCCCATGTGTCAGAATATGTTACACACAAGGGCTACAAAAAACAAGGTAAAATAAAAGCCCTGCACTCTAACATTTTACTTTCCATAGCTAACAATTATCCTGTGCCAGGCATGCTTAATGTGCTTCTCTATTATCAAGTACTTTAATCTTCTTAACGACATTGTGATATGGGTGCTATTATTATCTCCGTCTTACAGATGAAGAAAGTGGCTCACAGAGAAATTAAGGTACTTTAAAAAATGTACATAGCTAAAAAGTGGCAGATCCCAAATGTGAACTTAAGAATCTGGTTCCAGAGTCTATTCTCATCAACACCACATTTCGCTATATGAAATAGTGGATTGAAAAATAATTCTCTACATATAAATACAGATAGACAGTGAATGACTCTGAATGACAAGCCAAGAAGTTTGACCAAATCAAACTGTAATTTAGAATGATAGTTCTGGGAAGAGTGAATAAGATTGATTGGAACAGGGAAGTTTTACAAGTGGGTGGCTACTGCTTTACTCTAGATGACAGATGAAGTTTTGAGTTAGGGTGGTTTGTGT
This sequence comes from Macaca thibetana thibetana, assembly GCF_024542745.1. Taxonomy (NCBI): domain Eukaryota; kingdom Metazoa; phylum Chordata; class Mammalia; order Primates; family Cercopithecidae; genus Macaca; species Macaca thibetana. Next base: position 79,231,357 of record NC_065579.1, read on the forward strand.
GATAATACACAGAAGAGGATTTTATAGGGGTAGATTAATCAGGAATTGAATAAGAGAACAAGAGTCAAGTATAATGGCCTGGGCATCAGTCAGGAGTCCATAGATTACAAATGACAGGAAGCCAACTCAAACTTGCTTAAACAAAAATGAAAATGTATTGGTTCATATATTTGAATCAAGACATTCTGTCTATTACTATTTCTCAGAACTGCTTTCCTTTTATTGGCTTCATGTTCAGGCAGGTTTCATATATGTGGTGGTGAAGGTGGGTCCTGCCACCTCCAGAATTACATTACCCTAGAAGTTAAAAGATTGTTATCAAAAGGGAACATCTTTTCCATAAGTTTTAGACAGAAAAAAAAAAGCAGCATATGATTCTCATTGGCTCAGCGTAGGTCAGATGTTCACACTTGGAGCTGGAGGTTGGGTCAGTCCCATTTTAGTAACTTGGACTGAGAGAGAGGGAAGATTTCCAAAAAGAGTGGGTACAAGACAGATAACAAACAGGTAATCACCTCACACCATTTTGAGCCTTAGTGATTGAGGGTCTGATAAATGTCCTTTATCTGAAATAAGGCACATAGGGAAAAGAGCAATAGCAAGTTTCAGAATAAAAATTAATCACTTGGAGACACATTAAGTTTGAACATTTGGATAGAAATGACTAGTGAAAAGTTTGAAATTATGAAACTTGAATTTAGGAGAAAGGTAAATGCTAAATATAAAAAATTAGGACTCAAGTGCCTAGCGAGATGATTGCTGTGTTTGTACCCACAGATGATTGCTGGAAACTGTGAACTTTAGTAGTTTTAAGAAAAGTGATAGTCACAAATATCAAAAAACATTCCAAAGTCAAGTACTATCATGGAAACCAAGAAGTAAGCATTTCAAGAAGGCATATTAGTCACTAGGATCAAAAGCCATAGTAAGATCAGGAAAGGGCTGATTAAAAACACATTTGGTCTACAAGAACAGCAAATCAATGGAGACTTTGAAGAGAACAATTTCAAGTAAAATAAAAGCACATTGTGGGGAACTAAAGAATAAACAAGGGAAAATAAGGTGGTCATAAATTCCTATTCAGTCTACTAAATAGCTAGCTATGTGACTATGATGGTTAGTTTTATTAAAACTTGACTGCACCAGATATTTGGCAAACCATTATCCTGGGAGTGTATTTGTGTGTGTGTGTGTGTGTGTGTGTGTGTATGAGTGTGTGTGTGTGTTTGGATGAGATTAACATGTGAATGAGTAGGCTGAGTAAAGCGGATTTTCCTACCTAATGGGTGTACCCCTAATGCAATCAGTTGAAAGGCTGAAAAGAACAAAAAGGCTGACACTGCAACAAATGAGGCGATTCTATAAGTAAGAATCAGGCTAACACTGCTTGACTGCTTCAATCTGGGACATCAGTCTTTTCCAGCTTTGAGAATTGAACTGAAACATTGGCTTTTCTTGCTTGAGCCTCATAGCTTTAAGACTGGATAATATACACCATCAACTCTCTTTGCTTTCAGGCCTTTGGACTTGGACTGGAACCACGTCACTTCTCCAGGGTCTCCACGTAGCTCACTGCAGATCTTGGGACTTCACAGCCTCATTAATCATGAATCAGTTCATTATAATAAATGTCTCTCTCTCTCTCTCTCTGTCTATATGTGTATATATATATAGTTCACAGTTCACATATATATGTGTGTGTGTGGGGGGTGTGTGTGTGTGTGTGTGTATATATATATATATAGCTTCTCTGAAGAACCTGAACATCAGGATATATCTATTTATTCTTGTCTCACCACTGTAGTTTGAACACAGGAGAGGAATTTTGCCTCATGAATTGTACCTCAAATCTCACCCATATAGGAGTTAGATATATTTAATTTTTTTCATTTTAGTTTTTGCAGGAAGACAGGCTTTTTAATGAGATTTTTTTCCTTTGTTTTTTAACCGTTATTTTAGTTTCAGGGGTACATGTATAAGTTGTTTTATAGGTAAATTTCATGTTGCAAGGGTTTGGTGTAGATTATGTTGTCACCCAGGTAATCTGCATAGTACCGGATAGGTGGTTTGTCAATCCTCACCTTCCACCCACCATGTACCCTCAAGTAGGCCTTGGTGTCTATTGTTTCCTTCTGTTTGTTCATATGTACTTCATATTTAGCTCCCACTTACAAGTTAGAACATGGAACATTTCGTTTTCTCCTGCATTAATTTGCATAGGTTAATGGCCTCCAGCTCCATCCATGTTGCTGCAAAGGACATGATCTCATTCTTTTTATAGCTGTGTAGTGTTTCATTGTGTCTATGTACCACCTTTTCTTTATCCAGTCTACCATAAATGGGTATTTAGGTTGATTCCATGTCTTTGCTATTGTGAATAGTGCTGAGATGAACATACATATGGGTTGTGTCTGCCTGAAGACAGAGATATTGGAACACACCTGTGTGACAATGACTTATCATCTTTCCACAGCCCCAACTACCATCTGACAAAAACTACATGATAGACCCTGAGTAGAATTTTCCCACTGGAACCTAGTCAACCCACAGTCCTTAAAGATAAGAAAAAAATATTGTTTTAATCCAGTATGGTTTGTTTCATAGCAAAAAATAGAAAAAATAGACACTACTAGTAGGAATGAAAAAGTCTAGGGACAATGTTGTTGGCTTATTTTTTTGTTGACTTTTGGTTTGATTTATTTAGAAAGTAGACCTGAAATATACATAAGCTAAGGACTTGAATTCAGAAGAGAGAGAAACTTAACTTACAGGAAAGTCTTCTCATAATGATAGCAAGAGCCTGGAAAAAACAATAAAAAGGTATTCAAGATCCTAGGGAAAGGAGTTTGTCTTAGCAAGCAAGATAAATACCTCTTCCTCTGAGAAAGAATAAATGAGAAGAGAGAGAGAGCAAAGTCTGAGGTGTATAGTAGTAAGAACTACAAGAGGTGTAAGATAGTAACAAACTTTCTTCATTCATTTTAGATTCAACTACCAAAGACTTACATCATTGGATTTCCTTCTCCTTCTGGGTTCTGGTGATTGGTATCACTTCAAGACCAATCAGAAATGTGAAAACCCAAGGTCTTGAGCAGACCTCAGCAGGCTTTGGGTCATTTACTACCAGATTCCCTTTTGACCTAAGAATTCTGACTACTGCTATCATTACCTTTTTCTGATACCTCAGGGCACTAAAATTATGAGCTGTAGTACTTAAAGATTCCTTTAACACAGATATTTCATTGCTTTTTGCTCAGGTGAAATGGAAAAATAAAAAAAGAAACCTTAGATATAGAGTGGCGCTTCAGCAGATCTGCCAGTTTATCTTTTGCAGTATGTGCCATGTAAACATTTCTGACTTTAATGCACTGCACATGCATCATCCGTGAATGTTTAGTTTCATTGCTGCAGAAGTGATTTCCAAAGGTCATCTTACAACAGATGAAAACTTGAAGGTTCATGCAATTTATGTTCATTTTAGATAATATTGTACAACATTTAGAAACTATCATCTTCCATTCTCTAAATGTTTAATAATTTTAAAGATAAAATATGTTATCTATCTTTTGGAAGCATATACGTTTGCTATGAAAAATCATATTCAAATATGGGTTGAAAAATGTAAACTGTTCTACTTACTTTTATTTAACAGATTTTAATTCATCTCAGTCACATGTCACTGGACTAAGATAGTGAGAGACAAAACAGAATATTTCTAGGAGTGTAAAAGTTACAGGGAAGACTTAACTTTAAAAGATGTACTTTAAATGCAAAAAAGTTTGTGAGTCTGAGCAATATCACAGATGATAGTAAGATAGTAAAAGTCAAATAGATGCATAGCTAGAAGGCCAATCACTCCTGCAGTGGTGGTTCCTAGATGACCTGACCCACGCTAATCATAATCTAGTCTCAAGAAACTCTTGGAAGAGACGAAGAGCCAATGTCAAGGGCAGAATATCATACGGTTGAAACAAATTATATCATATGGTTGCTTTTGCATTGGAAAAGGGCAGAGATTCAATGGGGACATTTTGGTTCCCATGTCCAGGTGTCTCTTTTCAGCTCTTAACTATCCAGCCTGATCTAAATCTTTCTTATTGTTTTGATTATTAGGCATTGTTACTTTTTTGTTTTTTGAGACGGAGCTTCGCTCTTGTCTCCTAGGCTGGAGTGCAATGGTACAATCTCGGTTCACTGCAGCCCCCACCTCCCAGGTTCAAGCAATTCTCCTGCGTCAGCCTCCCAAACAGCTAGGATTACAGGTGCCCATAACCACGCCCAACTACTTTTTTACTAGAGATGGGGTTTCACCATGTTGGCCAGGCTGGTCTTGAACTCCTGACCTCAGGTGATCTGCCCTCCTCGGCCTCCCAAAGTGCTGGCATTACAGGCATGAGCCACTGTGCCTGGCTATTAGGCATTATTAATGTTTGATTTTCCTACTTCAACAATCCAGGTTTTGGTCATCTCTGTATTCATCTCCTAAATATTTCCCCTCCACATTCATGTACATGCATAAGCCCATGGTTTTATCCTTAGGTTTTTTTCTTCTTTTTCTTCATGCTCAAGTTGTTCTTTCATCGATATAAAGAAATACCTGGGACTGGGTGGTTCCTAAAGAAAAGAGGTTTAATTGGCCCATGGTTCCATAGGCTTCACAGGAAGCATGGTGCTAACATTTGCTCAGCTTCTAAGTAGGCCTCAAGAAGCTTCCAATCATGGCAGAAGGTGAAGGGAGAGCAGGCACGTCACATGACAAAAGCGTGAGCAAGTGATAGAGAGTGGGGCAGAGGTGCCATACATTTTTAAATCACCAGATCTCATATGAACTCAGAGCAAGAGCTCACTTATCACCAAGGGGATGACCCAACTCGTTCATGAGGGATCTGTCTCCATGATCCAAATGCCTCCCATCAGGCCCAACCTCCAACAGTGGGGATGATAATTCAACATGAGTTTTGGTGGGGACACACATTCCAATTATATCACTCTACTTGGGTGATCTCATTAAATCCTATGGGTGTCAACTACCATCAACACCCCAGGTCACCTGAACCTCTTTTTAGTGCCTATTTACCTCCTTAAATATTTTCAACACCTCAGCTCCAATGTAATCAATGTTTATCTCTTTTCCATCACTCCTCAGACTTCATGCTCCTCTTCTATATACTCTCTCAGTTAATGAGTTATTCATTTACTTAATTTAATATCTAGAAATCTACCTATTATCTTATTAACTTGAACTTTATCACCAACATTCTACCATTTTTGGCATGCAAAAACAGCAGTCTTCATATTTCTCAACATAATTGTTTTTATTTTCTTTTCCTCTTGCTTATTTAGCCAGTCACCAAGTCCCATACCTTTTACTTCAGAATGTCTCTAAATGCATTCATTCTTCTCAGTTTTAACTTCCACTGCCACAATTCAGACCTCTTATAATAGCTTATTTACATTATTGAAATATTTTAATTGGTGCTTTTGGGTCTACTATTTCTCATTTTGAAAGTTTTTTGAATATTCACATTACATTGTCTTTAAGAATAGAGGGCTCTGCATGATGAGTCATGCCTGTAATCCCAGCACTTTGGGAGGCCGAGGGAGGTAGATCACCCGAGGTCAGGAGTTCAAGACGAGCCTGGTCAACATGGTGAAACCCCATCTCTACTGAAAATACAGAAATTAGCCTAGCATGTTGGCGTGCAGCTATAATCCCAGCTACTTGGGAGGCTGAGGCAGGATAACCACTTGAACCCAAGGGCAGAGGTTGCAGTGAACCGAGATTGTAACATTGCATTCCAGTCTGGGTGACAAGAGCAAAACTCTGTGTTAAAAAAAAAAAAAAAAAAAAAAAAAAAAAAGAATAGAGAACTGCAAAGCCCCTATGTCTTTATGTCTTGCATGTCCCTATAATGTAATATTTATTTTCAGTATCATGGCACTCATGTCCTAGTTGTTGATAACTGCCACAACTTCACTAGTAGCCATCCTCAGGTGCCCCACAAGACCTGGTCCCATTCAGGCTTCCTACCATCAGACTTGCATGAGTGGCTTGCTGGCTCAGGAACATATTTTGCCCTGTAGTGCTGCAGGTAGCAATTCCAACTTGAATATCTCTCTTATTCTTCCTCTCTTGGGGATATGTAGCTCATTGTACATATATCACCTGCTCCATGAGATCATAATTGATGTCTTTACTTCTCATTCCACTAACACCATAAGAAAAAAAATCACTCCTTTTTTGTGGATATTATAAAGGTTCTATTGTAGCAATGGTCACATTGTATTAATTATAGGTGTTTATTTATTTGAAGTTTCCACTATAGTATTGGCTCTTTTTATGCCATAGACTAAGTACTTAAGTGTTAAATGAATTAATTAATAAGCAGATGATTTAATGAATACGTGTCAGTCCATTCTCCTCTGCTATAAGGACATGCCAGAGACTGGGTAATTTATAAAGGAAAGAGATTTAATTGACCCACAGTGGCACAGGGCTGGGGAGGCCTCAGGAAACTTACAGTCGTGGCAGAACAGGAAGCAAACATGTCCTTTTTCACACAAGACCAGCAAGGAAAAATGCAAGAGCCAAGTGAAAGGGGAAGCCCCCTATAAAACCATCAGAACTAATGAGAACTCACTATCCCCCAGCACAGTATGGGGGAAACTGCCCCCATGATTCAATTACTTCCCACCAGTTCTCTGCTATGACATGCGGGGATTATGGGAACTAAAATTCAAGATGAGATTTGGGTGGAGACACAGCCAAATCATATCAGAATAAAAATTGGAGTTCCCTTCTGTGTCTCAGTTTTGTTCATTCCCACATGCATGAGACGTATCAGTTGGCTTTGTCATGACTAGTCTGTCAGCAATGACACCATGAGTAGATCTGCAAGTCTCCTAAAAAGAATATTACCACCTGCTGGTTCAGTCGTACCAACTGTTTGGAAATGCTTTTAAAAAAACTTGGTATTTATAATGTGTTTTACAATTTCCAAAGTCTTCCTTTATAAACTGCCTCACTCACTTTTGCAACAACTCCGTAAAATAGGCACTGTTACTGGGAGACACTCAGAAAAGTTGAAGAACTTATTCAAGGACACATAGGAAGGCAGGGACAAAACTATGAAATCACCAAAGATGTCATACTCTATCTTGCTATTTGTACTTTGGGTTCAGAATGCCTGGATTTAAATCCCAGGTCTCCCACTTAGTAACCCTAAAACCCCTTTCATCACCCCTAAAATCAGGATGATAGAACTACCTACCTCAAAGGTCCTTGTGAAAAATAATGGACTTAATATGTCCACAGCTCTTAACAGGGTGACTGTCATATATTTAGTACTCTACAAATGTTATTTGTTACTATGGTGATGATGTTATTGGTCCTCTCTATAAAAGAGGTACTGGACTGGTAGCCTAGATAGAATATCTCTCTCATCAATTAATTTAAGAGGTTAAATGCCAAAAAAGTTTGTGAGTCTGAGCAATATCACAGATGATAGTAAGATAGTAAAAGTCAAATAGATGCATAGCTAGAAGGCCAATCACTCCTGCAGTGGTGGTTCCTGGATGACCTGACCCACGCTAATCATAATCTAGTCTCATGAAACTCTTGGAAGAGACTAAGAGCCAATGTCAAGGGCTGAATAGTGTTCTCTCAAAATTTATGTTGAAGCCCTAATCTCTAGTACCTCAGAATATAACTCTGTTTGGAGATAGGAACTTTAAAGAGCTGATTAAGTTAAAATGAGGTTGTCAGGGTAGGTTCCAATTCCATCTGACTGATGTCCTTATAAGCAGAGGAATTTGGACATACAAAGAGACAACAGGGATGCACATGCACAAAGGAAAGGCCACATGGTGAGACAGTAAGAAGACAGCCATCTGCAAGCCAGCAAGAAATGCCCCAGAAGAAACCGAACTTGTGAACATGTTGATCTTGGACTACCAATCTCCAAAACTATAAGAAAATACGTGGCCGGGCGCGGTGGCTCACGCCTGTAATCCCAGCACTTTGGGAGGCCGAGGCGGGCGGATCACAAGGTCAGGAGATCGAGACCACGGTGAAACCCCGTCTCTACTAAAAATACAAAAAATTAGCCGGGCGCGGTTGTGGGCGCCTGTAGTCCCAGCTACTCGGGAGGCTGAGGCAGGAGAATGGCGTGAACCCGGGAGGCGGAGCTTGCAGTGAGCCGAGATCGCGCCACTGCACTCCAGCCTGGGCTGGGCGACAGAGCGAGATCCGTCTCAAAAAAAAAAAAAAAAAAAAAAAATACGTTTCTGTTGTTTAAGCCACCCACTATGTGGCATTTCTTATGACAGTCATGGCAAATAAATACAGAGCCTCTCATTCATTGTTATCCAACAGTTGAATCAGGTGGTAACTAATGTGTGAAGAGATTTAGTGACTTGCACCAGATCACACAGATTCTGACAGAGCCATAAACATGCCAGTTCTACCTCAGGGATAGAGTTTGCACTTCTGCATTAAATGCATTCGAATGCAGTAGGAGATTCCAAGTGTGAGGAACTACTATGCAAAGAACTAGTCCTTGTTACAATCATACTTTAACCTAGGGTATGTTCAGTTTTGTCTAGATTAAGCTTCAATCAATGGCCCTGTCTACTTACTGGCTTAAGAAACAGGCTCCTAGGCTGGGCATGGTGCCTAATGCCTGTAATTTCAGCGATTTGGGAGGTTGAGGTGGAGGATCATTTTGAGCCAGTGACTTAGAGACCAGCCTGAGCAACATAGTGTGACTCCATCTCTACAAAAAAAATATATTAAAAATTAGCTTGGCATAGTGGTGAGTAGCTGTAGTCCCAATTACTCGGGAGGCTGAGACTGGAGGATTAATTGAGCCCTGGAGGTCAAGGCTTCCTGTGATCCCACTACTATACTCCAGCTTGGGGGCAACACAGTGAGACAGTTTCAAAAAAAAGAAAGAAAGAAAAAAGAAACATGTTTCTTGAACTTCTGGAGCATTTTCATAAGTAATTGGGTCCTATGTTAAATGTTAATGATTCTGGATCAAGTCTGCAGAGGCTGTATCATGGTCAATGATATCACCAATTTAATAAAGGAATAACTGAACTTTTAAATAATTATAGTATTAATACATTGAATTTATAAGTCATTGTTAACTGCTCCAAAGCTTTTTATTTCCCCTATTTAAGATTTTATGAGGAAAAGCCAATTCTTAAAAACTGTATCCAACTTTATTGGTACTTTATAGAGAGAAAGAAATGAAAACTTCAGATGATAACAAATCTGCTTTTCCACAATTATTTTTATCCTATGAAAGACAGAAGACAGAAGATAAAGCAAGAATTTATGGTGGTGTCAATGTGGTGAAAAATGTTCTTGAGTAGGAGCCGAACTACTATACAATTTTCTTGAGAGGACCAGCAGTCTTCCAAATGAGATATTATCTGCTGTCACTTCTATGAAAAATATAGCACCTGCTTCTGCATGTTTCTTCTTCTCTGAACAGATCTCCTGGGTGAGACCTGAAAGGTTGGCCAGCAGAAGCAAACAATTTGCCTTTGTTTTCTTGGATCAGCAGCCCCTGACCTCACATTCTTTCAAATTCAAAGTTGAGCTGCTATTGTCTAGTTTTCAGAGAGTTTATCTATTGTCCAGACTTCCCTGTTTGCAGTGCAGAGTGAAAGAACATATTCAGAAGCAACTTTACCAGAAGCTACTCTAAAATATACATGCAGTTATTACTTATTGAACATACTGTTCTGAGCTCAATGCTGCCCCAGTTTCTGTGTGCTTCTTATTGCAGTTTTTCAGGAAGTTAGAAGTGAATAGCATAGTACACAGTCACAATTTACTCACTTACTTATTTAATTAATATTATTAATGAAACATGTTCATTAAACGTGCAGGGTACAATCCCAGAGACGAAAAGAAAATAAAAAACCTAAGAAAAAGAACAGTCTAGACCTTAACTGCTTGATAGTGTAGCCATGAACCATATGTGGATTTTAAAGTTTAAATTTAAATTAATAAAATTTAAATAAAATGAGAAATTGAGTTTCTCAGTCATACTAGCCACTTTTTGCATGCTCAAAAACTATGTGTGAGTGACTACCCTGCAGAGTGGCATAAAAGAATGTTTTCATTATTACTGAAAATTATTTTCTAGTCTAGAGATTAGCATATCCAATAATGTGCATATTCTGATAAAGCATAGTTTAATTCTGTTCATGATAGACAATACTGTGGAGCGATCCAACCTATTTTAGCCAAGGTAGGGAAAACGTAATTGATGACTATATGTAAAAAACAAGCTTTTACATTTATGAAATATGTAAAAGACTATATGTAAAAGATCTTTTATTAGTTCTGTCCTTTTCTAAAATGGGAAATATGATTCACAGTGGTTATCTAAGGGATGTCAATGTCATAGCACAATAGACAGCAGCATGTGGCGTCTTGGATCCCAAGGGCTTAAGAAAGATGCACACTGGTAGTCAATACAGTTATAAAATTATACAAAGGGTTATCAAGCTTTCTCCGAGGTCAAGGAGTCCTGTCATAGTAGGCAAATAAATCTATAATAGGTGGTCAGACAGACACCTGCCTTTCCAAAGAGTGAGAGGATCAAAAATGTAAATTTGGGAGACAAAGTTAGACATAAGAGCCAGATGTGAGCAGTGAATCAACCACAGGGCAATCTACGTGGATTTCATTGAACAGACCGCTTGCTTTCTCTTCCAAATGTATTGATTACGAGGCTTTACAAGTGACCTCATTGTCACTCTTTTCCAGAAACAAGATGGGTAACTTTGGGTTGTTTAGGGTCATGGTTAAGATTAATGTGGTAAATGCGGCATGATAATTGAATGCTTCTATAACCCTTGTAATTCAATTAATTTCTTAATAAACACTTGTAGTTATTTTTCTGTCATACTTTTCTTAGTGCACACCTATAAATTCATTACTTGTGGATTTAAGTGGTAAGTTATGTTACCTAGACAATGAATAACATTATCACTCATGTTGGAAAATGTATAGGTTTATTAGCATTCATAATATATTAACTATAACATCATGAAAGAGAAAACGATAATATTCACTCTGAAAATATGAGGGTTTTCATCACATTTTTTATTGTTTTTATCTTCTTTATGAGTACAAAAGACATTTTAGGGGACATTGTATATGGTTATTTCAGTATTAATCACTGCAGTGGTATTATGCCAAATCGCGTGAGCTTATCAAATTTGGATTTGTGATCTCCTGCTTTACCTGTTTGGTTCTGTATAATCCTCTCTTCCGGTTGGAATGCACCAAAAGTGCAGGTAGGGGAGTATATGGAGAAAAGTGCAGGAAACAGCTACAAGCAGCGGAGTGTTGTCTTTGAGAAAGAAGTCCTGATAAAATCTGAAATATGGGCCACACAAGCACACAGAGTCTGTGGCAATTATTAAGAGGCACACTAGAGGCAAATAAAAGAAGGAAAACCAGATATAAATGAGAAGTAGAGCTAATACTGAAAGGAGTAAAAAAAGTTGCAAATATTAGTTCTGTGTGTCTAGACACATGTCAGCAGTTAGGATTTTGATATTTTCTAAGCAGACTCTGCCTGAGTGTCTAGTCTCTATAGCACAGTGGCTCTTCACTGGGGATGAATATCTGAATTACCCATGGAGCTGTAATATATATGTAAATTCTTAAGCTCCACCTCCAAGAAATTCTGAGGTGTATCCCATTTAGGCCTGTGGAGATGTATCTGTTTAAAAGCAAGTACTTCTTTGCCTACCTCTTGTAGAACTATCAAAGGATTCAATCTGTGTCATAGTATTTGACCAATTTTCTTTTCTTCAAATCATGTGAGTTCACTTTTTCTTTTTGTGGATTTGTAGAAACCTAAAGTAATGTTGCAACAACTTGTCCCATTAAAAATAGGCTGTAAATTAAAGCAAGAAAATTCTGTCATACAGAAATAGCTAGTATCAAAGAGAGCCTGAGATTTCTGCTGGTAGAGGCCTCAACAAATAGTCTTGCTCATGACTCCTCTGCTTCTTGCCATTTCTCTACAGTCATTGAGAGACTGCCATCCTGCCTTCAGAATGCAGCCAAGAAAGGCAATTTAGAGGCTGGTGTTTTGATGATGAATCTTATGATTCTTGATCCTAGCAATTTGGTATCTAAATTAGCTCAATGTTATTTGAGGAACTGGAAGGAGTAGTGTTTTGTACATGGTCTTAGTTGCAAGCAACAAAAGAGAATTCTAGCTAATTTTTTTGGGGGGGAAAAATCATACTAGATAAACACACAACTGCTGAAAGAGTCTTATTAGAAAGCTGGAGGACCCAGCTCTGAACTAGGCACAAACCAATGAAAGTTGGGCATCAAATAAGCCAGCAAATCAAATCCACTAAGACAGCCTGGCTGGATGGACATTACTGGCACTGGCACAGCCTAGAACTCTCCAACAGCTTCTCATTGCTGCTGTGAATGATTTTCCAGTTGTTTCTGTATTTTTTTCCTCTCTCATGAGACATAGTTCCAGGAGGGAACCTCTGATCACTAAGGCTATATCATATGCCTGTACCCAAGTGTGAGAGCAAGATGAAATGTGTCTGGTTGCTTCAATTTTTTCGGGGGAAACTGCAGCTCTAATGAACATCTTTCACTTCAAAATCCTTTTAAAATAAAGCTGTTTTATTTTAAAATAAATAAAGGAGAGGTATAGTCTTTAGGGAAAACGTTTATGACAGACACTATTCATAATGCCCATTGGCAATTACCACTGACTAAACTGAGCATGTGATACATTTGCCCCTTTGACAGTTAGGAAACAAAGTCTCAAAGCTGCATGGAATGTGTCGTATTTGCTGAGGCCATTTGTAACATTGACTGTTGTCACTAACATGCATAAGTGTTGAGGGTGAAGAAACACCAGCAAACAGAAAGTTCTCTAGGACTAGGAGATAGCCCTATTATTTATCTTTTGTTTAAATATTGGCCCATATCTCTTCAGACTGAGAAGCTGACTTTTACCCTGCTTACATAAGCAGGGAGAAGTTGTCTTGGGAGTAGAGAAGAGTTGACATCAAGCTTTAGTGCTTAAATGTATCGATATGTGTGAGATAAGTGTTTGTGATAAGCTATGCAAACTACTTCATAGTACCAGTGTGATCCAGATGTGCACTGTTAGTTGAGACTTTCCTAACTTAAAGGTCGGGGATTCAATAATCAAATCCTCTTTCTAAGATTTTAGCCATGAACCTGAAATCTTCAAATAATGAAGGAAAACAACTTATTTGCCAATTATTGTTTTGAATGCCAGTTAGAAGAAAGAAAAAATATCTTGAGGAGTATCTCTTTATTTTGGAAATGGACACACTTTGAACTATGGATGGCTCTAAATTGCGATCACTTTACTCAATTCATTCTCTGTATATTGTGAAATTTTATTCAGTCTTAATAATTTCAAATACAGCCATAAGAGGACTCAATATTTTCTTTTAATGAACTTCCCTCCAAAATCTGGACATCTGCTTGTTAGTATCACTTCTGTTAACTCTAAGTTGTTTTTAAGTAATTTTCTAACCATCTCTGTTAGTTTAACATGAAGTACCAGCCTTGCCCACCTTATATGTGCCACTTTTGGAGATGATACAATTGTCTAGCTAATTTTTATGTGCCTGTATCTACATCTATTTATCTTTCTAAAGATTCTTCAAGAACAATAAAATAGTCTTTAATTTGTGTTTATGTAGTAGTATTTTTGTTTTTTTGTTTTGTTTTCTTTTAGACAGAGTCTTACCCTATCGCCCAGGCTGGAGTACAGTGGCATGATCTTGGCTCACTGCAACCTCCACCTCTCTGGTTCAAGTGATTCTCCTGTCTCAGCCTCCTGAGTAGCTGGGACTACAGGCTTCTGCCACCATGCCTGGCTAATTTTTTGTATTTTTTAGTAGAGGCAGGGTTTCACCATGTTAGCCAGGATGGTCTGGATCTTGTGACCTCGTGATCCGCCCGCCTCAGTCACCCAAAGTGCTGGGATTACATGTGTGAACCACCATGCCCGGCCCAATGTAGTACTATTTTTAATAACAATTCGATCTTTAGCTATTTTAACACATGAGTTGATGACATTGTATCCCAATCTATGCCCTTTACATTTCTTCCAAAGTTTCTACTCCTAAATACATAATCTTCATAAGACTTATAATGGCTCATATCTGTTCCAATTTATCAGTGGATGGACAAACATTTCATAGTGGCTTTTACAGTTTCGTAAAAGGATGATGTCCAACTATGACTTTAAATGAATGATTATTTTTCATGACATCATGCATTAGTTATCTTTGAATGGTCCTTATTGTGCAACAAGGGCTAAAGAGCCAAAATACTTTTTTTCTTTATTCATATCAATTTAGAAAAGATTTTTTCTTATGTATTTCTGATATCACACAAGAATATTACAGAATTAAAACTAAATTTTTGACACATACCAATGCCTCATATAAATACATTTCGTGGCAAATTTGCTATTTTCTCAAATTTTAAATTTAAAGATTACTACAATTATTTCATTAATATCGGAAACCAGTTACTAGCCTACAATTAGAATTGACAACAAAACAGGTAGTGAAGCGGCATTGCTGTCTGTGGTAAATACTTGAGGTTCATCGTCTCATGCCAAGTAGATTAAGGGCATGGACACACACAAGGAGTGAGTTTAGGAGTAGAGTCTCCAAAGGAAAAAGAAAGATAAAGGAAAACAGCTCTCTTTCTTGAGATAGAGGGAAGGGCACCCAAATGGGAATTCAAGCCCGTGGCAGAGTGCACTAGATTTTATAGAGAGGCTTGAGGAGGCAGTGTCTGATTTACATAGGGCTCGCAGATTGGTTGAACCAGGTGTGATATTTACATAATGCATGGGGAAGACTGGCCACCCCACCCTAATCTTATTATGGAAATGGGCTTTCCACTTGGTCAGTGCTATGTTGTCTGCTTCTTACTGTACGCATGACTGGAAAGGAGAAAAGGATATGGAGCTTCCATTTTGAACATGCCTAGTCCCAGATAGCCTTTTCTTAGTGGCACAACTGCCAGCATTGACCCATGCAAGTTTCTAGCTTGCTCGTCTATGTTTGCAGCTCAATTTTATAGGCTGCTCTTTGTTAGAAAAGAAAATAATTTGGGGCTGCCTTTCAATAAAAGGAAAATCTTCAGAGGATTTCCTTACACTCAGTATCTGCCTAAATAATTTCTTCTTAACTCCTGTATCAGTAAGAACTGCATTCATGAGTTTCATCCTCTTTCTTAAATTTTCAAACAATTAAACCAGATGGTCTCTCGTTCCTAAGACCCATAAAGGAGATCATAAGCAGGAAGAGCACCCGTAATTCTTTACATCTTCTTTACTCTTACAGCATATCGTTCAGAATGGCCACACAAATATGTATACATACTGTCTTAGTCCATCTTTTGTTACTTATAACAGAATATATGAAACTGGTTAATTTATTTAAAAGGAAATTAATTGCTTACAGTGCTGGAGGCTGAGAAGTCCAAGGTCATAAGGCCCCATCTGGTAAGATCCTTCTTGCTGATGGAGACTCTCCAAGTCCCGAGGTGGTACAGGGCATCACATGGTGGGGGGACAGACATGCTAGTTCAGGTCTCACTTCCTCTTTTTGTAAAGCTGCCAGTTCCACTGCCATAATAACCTATTCATCTATTAACCCATGAATGGATTGATCCATTCATGAGGGCGGAACCTTCATGAACTAATCACCTCTTAAAGGTCCTACCTCTCAATACTACCACATTGGGGATTCAGTTTTATAGATCAAAAAATCAACTTACAAAAGGCAGATTAATAGGAAAAAAGGCATACAAATTGTTTTAATATGTATACATAGGAGCCTTCAGAATAAAGACCCACAGTTACAGGGGTAATTATTCACATTTATGCTTAGGTTCAACAAAGCATTGATAGCTTTGTGGAAATATGATTGAACAAAATGACTGGGATCTAATGTTAATAGCCTGATTGGGGAACCCCGGATGGTCTCTGTGTATAGATTCTTCTTGGCCTCTCTGAGCATGTATTCCTTCCTTCTGGGTATAGGGCAGGGACCCCTCTGGAATGGGGCTCTTATAACCTACAGACAAACGAAGTAGGTCAGATATTCTTTATGGCCAATTTGAACTTAGAAAGGCAGAGGGAAAACTAGAATGATATATTTAGGCTTTATATCTGACTTTTAGAAAAGGGGATCTGGTTTCTATTACACATTTTGGGGAAGAGAGATTCTAGTTGCTCCCCTCAGGGGAGAAGGGGACTGAGACAGGAACGCAGGAGGGTGGAGAAAAACTTTTGCTTCTGAGGCTGCCACTGAGGTCTTCATTTTAGGATGCTGTTTTATGAGCCCCAGTAGTTTCAACATGGGTTTTGGAAGGGTCATTCAAACCATAGCATATACACATAAATGTGTGCACACAAATACACATAGACATATGTCAGTTTGCAAAATAGAGACAGACTTGAAACACATAAAACACTCCATATATATTTATTGAGTTAGTAAATAGAAACATTATGGAGATGTCCATTAAAAGGTAAATGATCTGACTTGTATGTTAATCATGATGATGAAATCCAAATGGTTACCACGACAAATAGAATTGAATGCACTTAATTCCTATTCACCAAAATGAAAGATGAGGTGTATTACTAGACTGCTATAAAAGAAAACTCCTGTATATACTTTAAAATACTAGAATTATAAAATATTGAAACGCAATGTTTTTGGTTATTATCAGTACAGTTATCCACATTGCATTCATATCTTTTCTATTATCTCTGAAACTTTACAAGTTTTGACCATTTCACTAGGATGTGCAATTAATGACATCAAATTTCAAATCAATCTATTTTTATACTTTTTAGTGATTCTGTAGAGGCTTAGTGTTAGAAAGAGTCTTAGATAAATGAATAAGATGTAACTGGAGAATTATCTGTGGGTTTTAATTATTCTTGCTAATGCTATAGTTTCTATTATAATAGATAATTAGGGGAGACATGTCTTAGTAACAACACATGTGGAAAACTCTAGAGATTTTATTTGGCAACAAGCTAAATATGAAACGACAGTGTTACATAACTGTTAATAGGCTAACTTTAAATTGCATTAATAAACTTTATATAAAGGAATAAGGATAGTAGTCACTCTATCTTTCACTATTCTTATTGTACCACCTGTGGAGCATTTGGATAAATTCTAAAGAATGCTATTTAAGAAGGCCATATACCAGAAGAAAGTGAGTAAAATAGTGAATGAATCTGAAATTGCAGGAGTTGAAATATAATTGAAGTAATTGGTCTGTCAAGCCTAGAGTAAGAACTTAGGATGAATAAGAAAGCCTCCCTCACATATGTCAAAGGGATTAGATGTATTCCTATAATTTAAGTAGATGTAACAAGGACCAATGGAGAACATTAGAAGAGAGTGCTTGTTGACTGGCCAAGAAGAGTGAAAAATCCTCTCCCATTTATAGATGTCCAAAAAAGAAGAAGAAAATAAAGGCCTACTTTTATGGGTAAAATGAGAATCAAGGGTTAGAATCTAAAATTTCATGATCTGTTGGCAATTTGAGAGAGAGAGATGATTGTCTGTCCTATAAAAATTTAATACTGTCTCCCTTCAGCCCTAGAGAACACAGATTTAGATTAGAATGCTTCCAACAAATCTGAACATATCAGTTTCATAATATTGACAATGCACAAATCTGGAAATGTTATAAATTAAAAGCTAATATATCTAGTATGATAAAATATCTACGGAGATTTTATTTGTCTCAAGGGAGTATACATTTTTCCCTTTTTTATAATTTTCTGAATATTTAAAGTGAATATGATTTCTTATAATCTGAATAAAATAATAATACTACTTTAACTTGAGACAAAATAAATGTTACTGTCTTTGGAATGAATCTTGTAGTTAATATTAATTTGTATATTTCTACAGTTCTCAAAATAAATGGATTTTTGTTGTTCCAAATATATACAATTTAATTCGTTCTACCTTTTTTTTTTTTTTTTTTTTTTTTTTTTTTCCCAGTGAGTGAGCACAATATTCTGCTTTTGATGCTAAGTGGTTAAGCATCTATAGAAGGTGCTTTGGGTTGAATTGTGTTCCCCAGAGAGATATGTTCAAGTCCTAACTCCCAGTACTGAGGGATGTTACTTTATTTGGAAATAAGTTCTTTGCAGATGTAATCAAGTGAAAATGAGGTCATACTGAATTAGGGTGGACCTTAATCCAATAA
Organism: Macaca thibetana thibetana; assembly: GCF_024542745.1. Lineage (NCBI taxonomy): Eukaryota > Metazoa > Chordata > Mammalia > Primates > Cercopithecidae > Macaca > Macaca thibetana. The sequence goes on from NC_065579.1 coordinate 79,249,667, forward strand.
CTAATGTACTGGTAGTTAGAAAAATTTTAGACACAGACACATACACGGAGAAGGCCATGTGAAGACAGGGGCAGAGATTAGAGTGATGCTTCTACAAGCTAAGAAGTGCCAAAGATTGCAGGCATCCACAAGCTAAAAAGAGGCAAGAAAAGATTCTTGCCTAGAGCTTTCAAAGAGAAATGTTGGGATCCAGAGCCTGAGACAATGAATGTCTGTTGTTTTAAGCTGTGCATTTTGTGGTGCTTTATCACATCAGCCCTAGGAAATGAATATGGAAGAAAATTCTTGATGATAGATTTTTATTAAATAGGAAAATTCTCAGGATATAATTAGTAAGAAAAACAATAATCAACATTTTTCGGCTTTCTAACTAAGAAACCAAGTCATTATTTAAAAATATCTTTCCCATATTATTTTCCTTTAGTGCGTGCTATAAAGATTGTATTTAATTTTCATATTAGCTATAAAAATAAAACAGTTGATTGAATAATCAAATATTTTAAACTAAAATCTCAATAATTTGGAGAGAAACATCCTTAGGTCTTTGCTTTATTCTCTTCTAAGCATATTATTTAAAATTATATTTATTTTACATATATATTGATTTACTATTCTTCACTATAATATAAGCTCATTAGTTGTTTTAATATTGACTGTTGCATAGAAAATATAAAAAAAATTGGTTGAATGCTCCTAATATATGATCAGCAGCTTCAGGCTTAGCATATACAGTAGGACAAAAAGTTTCAATTGCCTGGGTTGACTTATTAAGGCCCCACTGAGGTCATGTCCCATATCTGGAGCAGTGGAATGGCGTGCGCTGAAATGGCATGCTCTGGGTTAGTGTGCTTTTCAGTGAAAACAAAAGGTGGGTCAGACTAGTTACATCTCAGTGATCAGAATAGGAGGTGAGATATGAATTCTCAAATAAAATGTGGTCTGCTCTAAGTAAGATATAGTTGAAAGTTGCTAGTCATGTAAAAGCAACAAATTTAACTACAACAGCCTTTGTCATGCACGTCCGTGTGAAGAGATCACCAAACAGGCTTTGGGTGAGCAATAAAGCTTTTTAATCACCTGGGTGCAGGTGGGCTGAGTCCGAAAAGAGAGTCGGCGAAGAGAGATAAGGGTGGGGCCGTTTTATAGGATTTGGGTAGGTAAAGGAAAATTACAGTCAAAGGGGGGTTGTTCTCTGGCGGTCAGGAGTGGGGGTCACAAGGTGCTCAGTGGGGGAGCTTTTTGAGGCAGGATGAGCCAGGAAAAGGAATATCACAAGATAATATCATCTCTTAAGGCAAGGACCGGCCATTTTCACTTCTTTTGTGGTGGAATGTCATTGGTTAAGGCGAGGCAGGGCATTTGCACTTCTTTTGTGATTCTTCAGTTACTTCAGGCCATCTCGGCATATATATGCAAGTCACAGGGGATGTGATGGCTTGGCTTGGGCTCAGAGCCCTGACATTCCTGACTTCTTATATTAATAAGAAAAATAAAACAAAATAGTGTTGAAATGTTGAGGCGGCAAAATTTTTTGGGGGACAGTATGGAGATAGAATGGGCGATGTTTCTCAGGGCTGCTTGAAGCAGGATTAGGGGCGGTGTGGGAACCTAGCATGGGAGAGATTAAGCTGAAGGAAGATTTTTGTGGTAAGGGGTGATATTGTTGGGTCGTTAGAAGAAACATTTGTTGTATAGAATGATTAGTGATGGCCTGGATGCAGTTTTGTATGAATTGAAAAACTAAATGGAAGACACAAGGTAAGAGAAGGAGAAAAAACAGGTATTAAAGGACTAAGAATTGGGAGGACCTAGGACATCTAATTAGAGAGAGCCTAAGGTGGTTCAGCATAATTACTCGCTTGGTTGGTGAGTTTTTTGGGCTCTATCCTTGAGTTTTTTTATGTTGTCATATACCAGGCCAGATTGATTTAGGTAAAAACAACACTCTTCATTTAAGAATATACAGAGTCCTCCTTTTCCAGCAGTGAGTAAGTCAAGGCCTCGGCGGTTTTGGAGGACAACTGCAGCTAAAGAGTCAACTTGGGCCTGGAGGACTGATAAAGTTTGTGATATGTCTGTGATGCTAGCAGAGAAGTCATTAGACAGACTACGGAAGGTCGTGACAGAGGTTGAAATGCCTGCTATTCTAATACCGAAAGCAATAGTGGAGGCAGAAAGTCCTAAACCAACCAGCAAGGAATTAGTGGAATAACTCTTTTTTGTTGTGTTGGTGTCATGAGGGGAACAGGGAGCTCTTCGGTCCCATTTGCAAACTGAATTTTGGGAGTAAGGAAAACTAGTGTGCATGTGCCTGTCTAATTAGCAGGTAGACACATGTAGGTAGAGGATCCGCAGAGGAAGAAGAGACCCTGTGTGAGGCAAAACTGGCCAAACTGAGGAATTGTGTCTGACAGAAGGGAAGAAATGACTGTGGTGGCCTTCTCAGACCCTGTGGGAAAGGCCTCTACTTATCCAGTGAAAGTGTCTACCTAGACTAAGAGGTATTTTAGTTTTCTGACATGTGAGTAAAGTCCATTTGTCAGTCCTGGGCAGAGGCAAATCCCTGAACTTGATGTGTAGGAAAGGGAGGGGGCCTGAACAATCGCTGAGGGGTAGTAGAATAGCAGATGGAACACTGAGAAGTGATCTCCTTTAGGATAGATTTCCATGATGGAAAGGAAATGAGAGGTTCTAAGAGACAGGCTAGCGGCTTGTAACCTAGATGGAAGAGGTTATGAAATGACGACAGAATAGAATGGGCCTGTGAGGCTGGAAGGAGATATTTTCCTTGGTCAAAGAACCATTTGCCTTGTGTGGGAAGAAATTGATAGGTGGAGGTTTCAGCAAGAGAATAGGTGGGAGTGGCCAATGTGAAGGAGGAAAGCTGCTATGAGGGATAGAAGTTGGAACCCTAGCTGCTTTTTTAGCTAACTTATCAGCATAAGCACTGTCCTGAGCGATGGTTGGGGGAAGAAAATAGATTTTGGAAGTTATGAGAACTGTAGAGAGCTGAGCATAGTTTGTGATTTTTAGGGCCTCTAACAGTATTAAAGCAGTGGCAGCCACTGCACGCAGACATGAGGGCTAGGCTATCTGAGTTACGGCACCAAAATGTCATGCGCGTCCGTGTGAAGAGACCACCAAACAGGCTTTGGGTGAGCAATAAAGCTTTTTAATCACCTGGGTGCAGGCGACTGAGTCTGAAAAGAGAGTCAGCGAAGGGAGATAAGGGTGGGGCCATTTTATAGGATTTGGGTAGGTAAAGGAAAATTACAGTCAAAGAGGGATTATTCTCTGGCGGTCAGGAGTGGGGGTCACAAGGTGCTCAGTGGGGGAGCTTTTTGAGGCAGGATGAGCCAGGAAAAGGAATATCACAAGATAATATCATCTCTTAAGGCAAGGACCGGCCATTTTCACTTCTTTTGTGGTGGAATGTCATTGGTTAAGGCGAGGCAGGGCATTTGCACTTCTTTTGTGATTCTTCAGTTACTTCAGGCCATCTGGGCGTATATGTGCAAGTCACAGGGGATGCAATGGCTTGGCGTGGGCTCAGAGGCCTGACAGCCTTTGTTAAATACTTTTTCTCATACTTGATCTCACTTCTAATATTGTCTTCTCAGTACACATTTAGTACACAACCTCTAATTTTAATTTAAAACATGCCTGCTTTCTCCACAGAAAAATAATCTGAGTTATTTTGATTTTGATTATGGAAATTACTTTTGGTAAACTGTAGTTGAGGAGTCTTTTCTCTCATTTCGGTTATTTCCGTCAACAATATTCAATTTCTCTACATATCCCTTAAAATCACCCAATTGTATATAAGGTTCAATTGCAAGAAATAAACATTTATGAAAGTTTTCCTGGAAGACACATAAGCTACCATTCCTTTAAATGAGGTTCTTAACCTGGATACACAGTGAATCCATGAGCCCTGAAAATTACATGTACATTTTTTGTCTACATATGGGGGATTTTCTGGTTAAAGAATCCATAGTTTTTCTTAATGGAATTAGTGGTTCTACCAAGTAGTGAAAACTAATTTTCTAGGGACATAGTTATCAAATAGGGTTGATGTTGCCCCCTGGAAACATTTGTCAATTTTATTTAGTCGTAATAACTGGAGAGTCCAGAGTTGTTAGAACTGAGGAGGGGAAGTTGTTACTGGCGTCTGATGGATAGAGCGCAGAAATGCTGCTAAACATTCTAAAATGTATCAGGCAGTCTTCCACAACAAAAATTAATCTCCTTTATAATGTCATTACTAACGTCACTGTTTAGAAACCTTGCTCTAGATAATCTAATATTCTGCCTCTTTATACCCAAAATTAATACACTATTTAGAAAACTTGCTCTAATCTAATATTCTGCACATTTCCACCCAAAATTAAGACACATAAACAGATTATAAATAAAGTTTTGGTGCCGCAAAAGAAATAGCACTTGAATATAAAATTTTCTTTTTAATTCTCAGCAAGGCAAGTTACTTCTCTAGAACGGAAGCAATGGAGCAATGGTGAGCATACATTTGGATAAGGGAGGGTAAGGAGTTCTTATCGCTGACACACGTGGCCCCTGATGCTGTGTCCTTCCCTTTTTGGCTAGGGTTAGACCGCACAGACAAAACTAATTCTCGCTGGCTAATTTACAGAGAGTGACGGGGTGAGTGGTTTGGCAGGAAAAATGGTTATGACAGAGCAGGTAATTGGAATAAGTCAGGGTGGAGCAGGTAATCGGAATGAGTCAGGGTGGAGCAGGTAATCGGAATGAGTCAGGGTAGAGCAGGTAATCGGAATGAGTCAGGGTGGAGCAGGTAATTGAAAAAGATTGCTTTACGAGGAAGTTAAGTTTAAAAGTAGAAAGCAAAGAATTGAACATACTGACGTACTGATTCTTTGAAAAGAAATTTTGAACTCATATCTAAGTGCAAAATAGTTGAACTGTATTATTTTAGTTTGTCTCTGATTTATTATACTTCTTGTTTGCTAGCATGATGCTGTCACCCGATTTCAAGGCGTGTTTTAAAAGTCTTTCTCTGGAAAGTGATTTTATGTATTGTGGTACTGGGAATGGTGCATCTCACACAGGCTTTGTCTTATACACCTACAGGTTTTCTTAGGAAAATCTATGATTTTAGGCAGATCAACTCTGGTATGTCTTCAGGATAATTTGAAGTAGAACTGATCTCACTTCTTTTTTTGTTTTTGGTCTTTAGGAAGATGTGAATTCAACTTGAGTACCATCATCTAATCCTCTGACTAGTGTATTAATTTTGGGCAGAATATTAGATTCTCTAGAGCAAGGTTTCTAAACAGTGACATTAGTAATAACATTATAAGATCTTTGAATAATGGTCTTATTCTGGCTTTAATTTTTTTCAAGACTTTTCTTTCTAACTTGTAATTTTTTGTTTACTTTTATCATAAGTAACTTTTAATATAATCTACATTTGGGGAGATGAGGTAAAAATAAAATCCGGTGGCTCATAAGACTTAACACAAATGCTAACATCTAAGTAGTACATGATTTCTCTTCCTTATATAGTTTATACCACTTAATTCTGTAATATCAACACTATTTCATCTTGCTCTTTCTCTTTAAATTACAGGCTATACATCTTCCAATCATTTTTGTTTCTTCTATGGTTACAGTCATTAGTATATTCCTTTTATTCTACCAAAAATTTTTAACACTTATTGTGCTAGCAGACACTGAAGATATAAATGTGAGTAAAAAAAAGTATTTTTCTCAATATGTTAACAAGAGAGATAGCTTGTTAACAATCAAGATATATTGTTAACAAACATGTTAACAAGTAAGATAGCTACATGTAGCTATCATATTAAAAGGAAGATAACTACATATGTGTTACCAAGTGGCATAGCTACATAAACTAATAATAATAGAGAAATATACTAACCCTTATAACAGTAACATGCTTTAAACTTGTATATGTCAGCAGAAAGAAGACATGATCAAATTGGGCAGATGGTGACTGACAGAGAAGGGTGCATGTAACTGAACAATCTCTACTTTTTAATTTAAAAATTATTTAAGATATAAAGTGATATATGTGTATTGCTAGATAGCTATAGACATATAAATGTATATAGATAATAGCTTGATAGATTCTGGAAACTTCTTATTGCTTTTCAAATTTCTTCTGGTTTTTAATATGTTATCTAATTTTTCATTTTTTAACACTTCTGTTTATCACCTTAGTTATATTTATATGTAATCTACCCACTTAATAAGGAAACTAATCCAGATCATTTTAATAAAGGTAAGCAGGACAATGCTCAAAATTAACCTGGGTAAAACCTAAATATTTTATTATTCTATGTTTTCTTCCTCTACCCTATCCCATTTCTCCACTCACTGCCAATTTACTTATTCGTTCTCTGAGTCTAGCCTGCTGTGGACACATCTAATGTGAATGAGAATTAATGTAAAGTTTTATAACTTATTAATGAGTACACATTTAATGATCAAAGCATTTAAAACTAAAAAGTTTTTAGGCTTTCTCAAATCTAGTTTTCTAAAGCTTTATTCCTCAATAATTATTTTGAAAAAAGATTTTTTTTTTTTTTGTCAAATGCATTTGAGGAAAACAGAATTAGTCAAAGTTGAGTGAGTTTTTCAAAAATTGATGGACTTTCTTTGTGCCTTTATTTGTGCTAATGAGCAATCCTCAAGGCGTGGGATTAAATAAATGTTTTCCTATAACATTTGACTATGGAATGCCTAATTAAAAAGATGTCATATATTACAAAGTTTCTTTTTACAAAGTGGTATTTAAATGATTATATATTCATAATGATTATATATTCACATATAATAAATATATAATATATGTGAATATGTCATATATATAATAACGTGCTTTTATGGCAATGACCTGGTCATTATTAGTCATGATTATTTTTCCAAAAAGTAACGTTTTAGCATTAGTCTTTCTCTAAGGGATATAAAAGCCAACCCTGAGCCGAGTTCTGTTGGGAAAGTGCTTCCAGGAGCCCTGGTAGATTTTAATATTTATCAGAACTGTGTGATACAGAGCAGGAATGCCTGGAGCCTTTGAAAAGAATAATCTAAAATTCACAACCAGTATCTTTAAAATGTAAAGTATCAGCCTTTTTAAAACTGAGGACAGTCTTGTCAAATGCTAATCTTGGAACTACTTAACTGCTGTTTTTGCAGTAGCAACTAGTGTTAGCACAGAGCAAAAAATAACATTAGAACAAGTCATGCATTTTATAGTAAGCTTCAGTTTATGAAAAAGATACATATTATCCTTATTCACTTACATTGGTATAGCTGTGCTTTAGAATATCTTTGGGTATATGTATAGATGTTAGCTAGAACTGACCCTTATTTTACAGTTAAATAGTTGGAAGGAGGAATTTGCAGTCATTATTCCCTATCCTTGCTCTTTAAGCATTTTATGCATTCCAAAAATAGTTGGAAAATTTGCATAGATTAAGTCATTTAGATTTTGCTTAAAATGAGAGCCAAAATTTAAATGAAATGAAACATTTTACTCTTTGTTAATTATTTTTTTATTTCTATATATCTGTAGGTCAAAGTGTGTTTAAGTATTTGATGTTATTCCAAGTTATCTAAGCAGACAAATATAAAGTGTATTAAAATGGCAGGTTTGTTAAGAAACTGGCCAGAGGTGAGGTGGGGGGTGGGAGTCATTTCTCTAGGCAGAGGTTTAATGAAATAGAGCTTCCAAAAAGACCTAAAAACCAAACAACAAACAAAAACCCACTGTTGTTCTGTTTTAATTTGTTCCAGGGGTCCACCAGCAGAGATGAGGAACTTTCTTCCCGGCAAAACCAAGAGCATTACTTTCACTTTTAGGTAGTGTTTGGGTGAATCCACTTGCAGAAATTAAAGCATTTAGCTAAAACCCTCCTGGGTTTTTTTATTAGCATATAAAAAAAAAAAAAAAAAAAAAAAAAAAAAAAACGGAGTTACACTCCAGGCTTGAGATCACAAGTCCATTTCTAAAGATTTGTCTTTCTTTCCACCAATTTTTGTCACTCTCCTTGTGCTGTTTCCTTTTCTTTGAAATGATTGGCAGTAAGAGCCTTAAAATGAATGGAGCCTGAGGGCTTGTTATCTGAGCACCCAGGAAGAGAAGATCCTGAGGAATCTGCTAATCTGAGGAAGAAAAGGGACCTGCCACAACTAATTGAGGTGGGAGGAAATTTGGGTTTGGATTGGTGTTTGCCCTCAAGTGAAATCATGGTTAGAGCTTTGCTTTTACATTGACTTGAAGACTGCATTAGCCAGTTTTCAGTGTGGCATATTTACCTGCCATCATAGCTGATGAGGCCCTTCAACCAACATTGTAGCTATAGATGGATAGTCAGGTTACCTATAATTATAATCTAGGTTAATGATGGATTGGCAATATCTTCTTGATGATCAATAACCCACCAACATTTTCTTATGATAAAATACTTTTAGTTACTCAGCTAAACCAAAATATACTTGAGAAATTATTGTTGGATTAGGCGGTCTTCTAAGCCCCATCTACCCCTCTACAATTTTGATTCCACCAATAAAATAGATGATCCTAGATAGTACAGAAATAATACTCAAATGAGTGAGTTAGTCAAGTGGGTCAAAATCACTGAGTTACAAAAGGGATTTTAACATCCCCCTCACAATATGTGATATGTACTGAGTTGAGTACCATTTTAAAATAATAACTACTTCTCAGCTTCTTGGTTAAGATCAAGGGCACTAGCATTTTAGAGATAAATTTAAATGCTGTACATCCCCAAAACATTTTATATTATGCTTCTAATAGATTAAGATTGTATAAGTCATTATACGCATTATACATGCATATTTGTTATGTCACACACACATTGCCATACATTTGAAAAATAGTTATACACAGGTTATATATTGACTTATTCTACAGACAATTCTTTGTGCTCATATTCTAGAACCACTTACCATGATCTCATGGTCTCTCCTAGGGGTTGAAGGTCCACAGGTTCTGAATCTTGTTGATTCTCAAGAGATAGGATATGGCACTCTGTACAGGGGTTAGTGTGTAGTTTGAAAAAGTGTACTCATATTTGCATAACAAAGCACTTTTGGTTGGTGAAGTTCTCAGAGAAGGAAAGTGAAAGAAAATCCTGAATTAAGTTCTTTGGTGTGTTAGGGTTCTCTAAAGGGACAGAACTAATGGGATAGATATATATAAATAAAGGGGAGTTTATTAAGTATTAACTCACAAGATTACAAAGTCCCACAATAGGCTCTCTGCAAGCTGAAGAGCAAGGAAAGCCAGTCCGAGTCCCAAAACAGAAGAACTTGGAATCTAATGTTCAAGGGCAGGAAGCATCCAGCACAGGAAATAAATGTAGGCTGGGAGGCTAAGCCAGTTTTTCTGCCTGCTTTACATTCTAGCTGTGCTGGCAGCTGATGAGATGGTGCCCACCAAGATTAAGGGTGGATTTGCTTTTCTCAACCCAGACTCAAATGTTAATCTTCTTTGGCCGCACCCTCTCAGACCCACCCAGGATCAATACTTTGCATCCTTCTATCCAATCAAGTTGACACTCAGTATTAACCATCACAAGTCCACCCCTTGTCAACTTGAACCCATACATATATCCTGAGATCATACATAAACTTCCAATAAAGATAATAATAAAGTCATAATTATGCCTAACATAATACAGCTATCCTTTGCACAACTGGAAACGTACCAGTCCCCAATTCAAATACTATTATATAAAGTTAACAATACATGCTGATATGAAGTCAATAAATCTTATGTCACATGATAAAGGAAAAAGGAAATAAAATGAAGATATTTTCTTAATACAAATACATACATGCATGAACATGTTTTTAATAAAAGGAGGAGGAAATACTCATGACAATTACCATCCTTGTTTATGCAGCTGGTCACGAGGTTGTAGTTGGTATTAATGACTACCTTCTTCTACTACCCATTCTGTATTCCCTTTGCCTTCAGCAAGCACCTCAGCAGGTCATGGATTTTTTTCTGGTAGAGTAACCCAAGCCTTCATTCCTGAAGGGTCTGGGTCATTTGTAGTCCTGCCTGGATTGGGCTGTAGTAGTTTCCCATTGACCTTAATCACTGGGCATGGTAATAGTGAGAGACACGCTAATGGATCTCCTGTGTTCCATGCATATTCTTCCTTACCCCTGTTGTGGATTAGTAGACTGATTTCATCTTGATTTTCTGGGTCAGCCACCCCAGCCAACACTGTAACTCCCTTCTTAGCCTGTTGATTTAAAGGTAGGAGGAGCCCAAAGTGTCCAGGTGGCAATCTTAACTTCCAGTTTAATGGAATTGTTGTTGTGTCTTCTGGTGGCAGTATTCCTCCCTCTGGAGCTAAGACCTCTACCCCAGCAGAACATAATGTAGAGGGAACAGGAAGCAAAAATTTTACTAGAGGTTGACTAGGGGTGATGGTGAGTGGTGCCACAAGGGGTGCCACTGCCACTCCTTGATTCCTGGACCTGTGATTCCTGGCTATGGGAGAAACAGGACCATATATTGGACACTGAATCAGAGCATACATGGCCTTCTGGAGAACTTTCCCCTAGCCCTACAAAGTATTGTCACCTAGTTGGCATTGTAACTGAATTCGAAAGGCCATTCCACCATTCTATCAATCCAGCTGTTTCAGGATGATGGGGAGCATAGTAAGACCAGTGAATTCCATGAGCATGAGCCCACTGCCACACTTATTTAGCCATAAAGTGACCACCTTCGTCAGAAGCAATGCTATGTGGAATACCATGATGGCGGATAAGGCATTCCGTGAGTCCATGGATGGTAGTCTTGGCAGAAGCATTGTGTGCATGATAAGCAAATCCATATCCAGAGTCAGTGTCTATTCCAGTGAGGACAAACCTCTGCCCTTTCCTTGATGGAAGCGGTCCAATATAATCAACCTGGCACCAGGTAGCTAACTGATCACCCCAAGGAATTGTGCCATATCGAGGGCTCAGTGTTGGTCTCTGCTGCTGGCAAATTGGGAACTCAGCAGTGGCTGTAGCCAGGTCAGCCTTGGTGAGTGAAAGTCCATGTTGCTGAGCCCATGTGTAACTTCCATCCCTTTTACCATGGCTACTTTGTTCATGGGCCCGTTGGACGATGACAGGGGTGGCTGGGGAAAGAGGCTGAGTGGTGTCCACAGAACAAGTCATCCTATCCACTAAATTATTAAAATCCTCCTCTGCTGAGGTCACCCATTGGTAAGCACTCACATGGGATACAAATATCTTCACAGTTTTTGACCATTCAGAGAGGTCCATCCACATACCTCTTCCCTAAAATTATTTGTCACCAATTTTCCAATCATGTTTCTTCCAAGTCACTGACCATCCAGCCAAACCATTGGCTACAGCTCATCAATTAGTATATAATCACACATCTGGCCATTTCTCCTTCCATGCAAAGTGCACAGTCAGGTGCACTGCTTGAAGTTCTGCCCACTGGGAAGATTTCCCTTCATTGCTGTCCTTCAGGATTGTCCTAGAAAGGGGCTGCAATGCTGCAGCTGTCCACTTTTGGGTGGTGCCTGCATATCGTGCAGAAACACCTGTGAACCAGGCCCTAGCCTTCTCTCCCTCTATCAACCAATCATAGGCCACTCCCCATGAGGCTTGCAGTGCAGGCTGAAAGAGAGAAGGTAGGGTAGCAGGAGTGAAGACTATAGGCATTTGAGCCACTTTCTCATGTAACTTACTTGTGCCTTCAGGATCTGCTTGAGACCCATCACGTATATACCACTTCCATTTGATGATGGTATTCTACTTTGCACAACACACTTTATAGCTAGATGGGTCAGAAAGCACCCAGTCATGATGGGCAGTTCAGGTCGTGTGGTGACTTGATGACCCATAGTCAAACATTTAGTTTCCACCAAAGCCCAGTAACAGGCCAAGAACTGTCTCTCAAAAGGAGAGTACTTATCTGCAGAAGATGGCAGGGCCTTACTCCAAAATCGTAGAGGCATCCACTGTGATTTACCTATGGGGACCTGTGAAAGGCTCCAAACAGCATCCCCAACTGCACTGATACCTCAAGCGCCATTGAATCTGCTGGGTCATGTGGCCTGAGTGACTGAGCAGTTTTCACAGCAGCCTGGACCTGTTGCTGAGCCTTCTCCTGTTCTGGACCCCATTCAAAACTGGCAGCCTTTAGGGTCACTTGATAAATGGACCAGAATAACACACCCAGATGAGGAATGTATTGCCTCCAAAATCCGAATAGGCCCACTAGGCATTGTGCCTCTTGGCCATAGGAGGGGCCAAATGCAGCAGCTTATCCCTCACCTTAGAAGTGATATCTTGACAAGTCCCATGCCACTGGACACCTAGACATTTTTCTGAGGTACAAGGTCCCTGAATTTTAGTCAGATTTATTTCCCATCCTCTGGCACACAGATGTCTCACCAATAAGTCTGGTGTGTTTGCTACTTCTTGCTCACTGGATCCAATCAGCATAATGTCATCAATGTAATGGACCAGTGTGATATCTTACAGAAGCAAAAAGTGATCAAGGTCTCTCAGAATAAGATTATGACAGAAAGTCATAGAGTTGATATATCCCTGAGGTAGGACAGTAAAGGTATATTGCTGGCTTTGCCAGCTGAAAGCAAGTTGCTTCTGGTGGGCCTTATGGACAGGAATGGAGAAAAAGGCATTTGCCAAGTCAATGGCTGCATACCAGGTACCAGGAGTTGTATTAGTTTTCTCAAGCAATGAAACCACATCTGTTACAACAGCTGCAATTGGAGTCACTACTTGGTTAAGCTTACAATAATCCACTGTCATATTGCAAGATCCATCTGTCTTCTGCACAGGCCAAATGGGATAATTGAATGGGGCTGTGGTGGGAATCACCACCCCAGCACCTTTTACGTCCTTGATGGTGGCGCTAATCTCCACAGTCCCTCAAGGGATCCAATATTATTTTTCATTTACTATTTTTCTAGGTAGAGGCAGCTCTAATGGCTTCCATTTGGCCTTTTCCACCCTAATATCCCTCACCCTAGCAGTCAGGGAGCAAATGTGGGGATTTGCCAGCTGCTAAGTATGTCTATGCCAATTATGTATTCTGGCACTGAGGAAATGACCACAGGACCCACTGGACCCACTGTAAGTCAGACCTGAGCTAAAACTCCATTAATTAACTGACCTCCATATGCCCCTATTTTAACTGGAGGTCCAAAATGACATTTTGGGTCCCCTGGAATCAACATCAGCTCATAGCCAATGTCCAGTAGTCCCCAAAATGTCTGATCACTTCCCTTTTCCATAGTACAGTTATGCTGGTAAAAGGCCGGAGTTGTCCTTGGGGAAAAATGTGAGAAAGATTAACGGCATAAATTGTCAGTAGTGTAGTGCAGTCCTTCCTCAAGGGGACTTGGTCTCCCTTTCATTCATTGGGTTCTGGGTCTGTAAACTGGCTTAAGTCTGGAAATTAATTGAGGGGCCGTGATTCTCTGTTTTTATAATTCAAATTAGTCTTTTGTCCATTCGACCTAGAAGTTTTCCGCTTATGTATATTAAGTAGGAATGCAGTAGAGTTCCTGTCAATTTTACCTTTAGGAATACCGTGATTAATTAGCCAATGCCAGAGCTCTACACAAGTCAGGCTATACTGATTGCTGATTTGTCTTTGCTGTCCATTATGGGTGCTAACCCACCTTGCCTTTTACAGATGAGTGTCACCACCTGGCTCCTGCCACCTTGGGACCCAATTATTCCCATTGTATTTAAATGTTGTAGCTGAGTGACTGTGGATCCCACTGTTAGATCTGACATACAAAGAAGAGCAATTACAGGGATCTTCAAAGATGCAGGTGCTACTCTCACAAATCTGTTTCGCAAGGCATTGGTCAAGGGTATATCTTCTGGACCCTCCCAGCTGGGATGAGTAGGTCTAAAGTGACTAATCCACTCCATCATCCCAATCTCCCCAAGCCTTTGGATCCCTTCCTCTGCATTAAACCAAAGGGAGATCAGACATTTCCAGCTTGGTCACAGTGAGTCATTTTTAAACTGTATTTCAGTTAACCAAGCAAATAAACTATTAGAACCTTTTTTAACACCCTGAGCGGCAACATTAAATGCAGAGTCTCTATTTAGTGGGCCCAAATCAATAAATTTAGCCTGTTCCAGCTCTATGTTCCTTCCACCATTATTCCATGCCCTTAATATACATTCCTATGCCTATTCTCTGAATTTCTGCTTATATAGATTAGAAAACTCAAGCAGTTATTTTCGAGTGTAGCACACCTCCTCATGGGTCACACTCTCACCCTCACCTCTACGACACTGCTAGGACGTTAGCCTTGCTATGGGTCTAGAAGCAAACAGGGGTGTTGGTGGTGGCTCCTGAGGAGAATCAACATTATCTTGCCTAGAAACTGCCTCAGGGGAGGTCATCACTGTTGCCTCAGGCAGCGCAGGGTTTATGTCCTCAGACGAAGTTGGAAAGATTGATGGCAGAATGGGTCAGGGAGGGGATGTTGCCACTACTGGGGATGGGGAAGCTGTTTCTTCTGGCAAAAAAAATGTTCATCAGAGTTTACACACTCAGTGTCCCCAGCTTCATCAGGGTCCTCCCACACATCCCCATTCCAAGTTGTGGGGTCCCATTCTTTTCCAATCAATGCCTTCACTTTAACAGTAGACACCTGGTGAGGCTCTGCATGCACCTTTTGTTGCAGGTCAGCCACTTGCTTGATAAGAGCTTGTGTCTGTTTTCCACAATTTCAGCTTTTTCTCTACAGGAGGTAAGACTCTCACTCAAGCCAATCTGAGCAGATTTGAGGCTGAGTATCTGCTTCTGAAGCCAGGAATTAGAATTCCTGAGTTTATCATTTTCTTTCATCACTTTGTCTGCTGAACTTAGGAGCAACGAACCAGCTTCATTGTGTTCCTTGGTTCTCCACATATGGTCAAAGGTATTATGTACATAGTCTAACTAAACTCCTTGCCTCTCACAGGTAGTGAATCAGGAGTGTCAAATGCATTTATTTATTATAAATGATCCTTGGATTATTTATAATAATTTATATTTTTAAATTGTATTTTATATTTAAAATTATATTATTAAATTATATTTTATAAATTATTTATAAATTTATAATTATTTAATAGTTTTAAAATAATCCAAGGATTTTTATAAATTATTTATAATAATTAATTATTTATAATAATTTATAAAAATCCTTGGATTATTTATAATAAATATTTATTGTGCCAAGGATTAGCAGTGTTCTCCATACTATTAGAAGTAGAGTTCTTAGCATTTTGGAGTCTAATCATATTAAACAGCCAACCAAAACTAATAAAATAACTCCATCCTTAATATTCTGTTCCTCGCGCTGGGCGCGGTGGCTCAAGCCTGTAATCCCAGCACTTTGGGAGGCCAAGGAGGGTGGATCACGAGGTCAGGAGATCGAGACCATCCTGGCTAACATGGTGAAACCCCGTCACCACTAAAAATACAAAAAACTAGCCGGGCGAGGTGGCGGGCGCCTGTAGTCCCAGCTACTCGGAGGCTGAGGCAGGAGAATGGCCTAAACCCGGGAGGCGGAGCTTGCAGTGAGCCGAGATCGCGCCACTGCACTACTCCAGCCTGGGTGACACAGCGAGACTCGGTCTCAAAAAAAAAAAAAAAAAAAAAAAAAAAAAATTCTGTTCCTCTAGAGCCACTCCTGGTACCAAAATTTGTAATTAACTCACACTATCACAAGGTCCCACAATAGGCTGTCTGCAAGCTGAGGAACAAGGAAAGCCCATCCTAACTTGGAGTCTGATGTTCAAAGGCAGGAAGCATCTAGCACTGGAGAAAGATGTAGGCTGGGACTAGGCCAGTCTAGTCTTTTCACATTTTTCTGCCTGCTTTATATTCTAGCTGCATTGGCAAATGAGTAGATGGTGTCCACCCAGATTAAGGGTGGGTTTGCCTTTCCCAGCCCGAGGACTCAAATGTTAATCTGCTTTGGCAACACCCTCACAGACACACCCAGGATCAATACTTTGCATCCTTCAATCTAATCAAGTTGACACTTAGTATTAACCATCACATTTGGAAAGGAGAGTGTTGAGACCCAGTAGAACATACAAAAGAAAGAGTGGTCCAGACATGAGACTTCAGAAATAGATAAGACTGGAAGCTGCAAACTATGTGAGATTCTACCAGAAAGGAGAGGAGAGGGAGAAGCATAAACAGTAAAATATACTGGCTACAAGCAGCCTCTAGAACCCTAGCTGGGGAGAGGTTCTAGTAAGGCTTTCTCCTTTGGAATCATATTTCTCCCATACTCTCTATCTGGTAATCATTAATTGAAAAAGATAGTTTATTTTAAAATATGATTGTGTTAAGCTGAAGTTTCTATAATTTGTAATATGAAAACGTGTTTTTTTCTTTTCCAAATATAAAATTATATTTACTACTATGTATGAATTGTTCAAATAATTCTACTCACCCATTTATCTTGAGAACTTCTGATTTTCAAAAGAAATGCCTCCTTGAATAAGAACTATTGATCTAGTCTCACTTCCTCTTTTTAGTAATAAGAAAACTGAGGTTCTGAAATTTAATTGTTTTTTCAAGAGCCTGGATCACATAAGTAGAATCTCAAGTGGAAAATACAGAAGTAAAAACAAAACAATCCAGAAAGTCAAGGTATTTATTTGGGAGATTTTACCCAATTTTTTATAATTTCTGCATAAGGGACTCACTATCAAATGGGGCGAAGTCCCACTTAATTTGATGGTAAGATGCCTGATATGAGGACATTCAAGTAGATGACTTAAAAAAATGTCTATTTCATATAACAAGGTTAAGATCCTCATAAAGTGAAAGATTATTTTTAGAGTTGATTGTATTGATTTTTCTGTTTTTCAGAATGCCCTTAGTTTTGTCCCCATCATAAAGGCATAGCCAGAAATTCTTATTATGAGAAAGTAATTCTATTTTTTATAAACTATTTTCGTTTCACTGTGTGTGTTTTTGAACCCCCTTTCCATTTTGTTTTCTAGTGTTTTGTTCTTAAAATTTCTTCTCCAAGATTTGTATTGCTGCCTTTCCTTGCTTGTAGTAAAGACCACATCTGTGTATTTTCAATCAAATCTGTTTTTCTGATACACGTTTGAACATTTTAAGAAGTAAGCAGGCCGGGTGTACTGACTCACACCTGTAATCTCAGCACTTTGGGAGGCCAAGGCAGGTGGATCACAAGCCTAACCAACATGGTGAAATCCTGTCTCTACTAAAAATACAAAAATTAGCCAGGTGTGGTGGCACGTGCCTGTAATTCCAGCTATTCAGGAGGCTGAGGCAGGAGAATTGCTTACTTGGGAGGCAGAGGTTGCAGTGAGTGGAGATCGCACCACTGCACTCCAGCCTGGGCGATAGAGCGAGACTCCGTACTCCCAAAAATAAAAATAAAAAAAAGAATTAGAAATAAGCAAAATTAGCACTGTAGAAACGTGAAATCTGTAGTCCTTTTTATTGCATATAGGTATGTATACACACATATAAAATAATTGTCAATGGAATTAATAAATTCACATGCATTATTTACTTAGCATAGAATTTAGAATTGAGTGAGATGGAAAAAAGAAATGCCAGATAAAAGTTATATCTGTAAATTACACTTCTATAATATAGTAATAGAAAATTAAACACTGATTTCTTCTGATCAAACCCTTAAATT
Organism: Macaca thibetana thibetana; assembly: GCF_024542745.1. Classification (NCBI taxonomy): domain Eukaryota; kingdom Metazoa; phylum Chordata; class Mammalia; order Primates; family Cercopithecidae; genus Macaca; species Macaca thibetana. Next base: position 79,267,414 of record NC_065579.1, read on the forward strand.
TATATCCCGTATGAGAAAATTCCTAAAATTGAAATTTCAACACATCCTTAAAAGCAATTCAAACAAACTACTTATTTCTTGCTATATAGAAAGATTTATGTGACCTCTAAAATGTTTAATTTTTAAGTGATTCTGAAACATTTCAAGTACAAGTGAAACTTATAGGAAAAATGACATTTAAGTGGGTTTTGTCTGAGCCAAATGATGCTGGTGATGCAAAATAAAAAGGAGCACACAATTAATCCTAAATGTGTCTTGTACCCATGATCCTAAATGTGTCTTGTATAAATGACTTTATACCCATGGCTTCAGTTCCCACCTATGCCAATGATCCTCACCCTCTTCCACTTGCATTTGTATTGCCAGCTTTTTTTCTTTCCAATTAACAGAAAACACAATTCAACTGGGTATTTAAATGATAAAGGAGGCCTATTGACTCAGAAGTAGTTAGGACTATGCCCCTGGTAAAAGAATGATCTTTCTCCATTTCTTTAGGATTTATTGGCTCTATGACTGGTTTTCTTACAGTCAGGTTTGTTCCCAAACTGGTTTATCTCAAAGTTACACAACAGTTGCAGTAGTTCTTGCCTTTCTTTCTTTGTTCACACTGTTAAAATAAAATAAAATAAAATAGAGAACGTATCTTTTAAGGGCTTCGTCCATACAACGAGAGACCTACTTGCTCAGAAGTCCTCAGGGTCAAAATCTCTACTGACCAAGGGAAGGTTTTGTACTGTCTGGCTTCAACCTCCTTCCCTAAACCAATCACTGTGGCGAGTTATTAGAGCAATCAGATCCACACCTAGAATGACTGAGTGAGTAATTCTACTCAGTCATATGACTGCTATGTAATACAGAAATAACAAATTGGATTTTGGAGAGATAACAATGTCCACTATTCTGTATTTTCTCCTAATGCGTTTTCTGTTTTAGGTTACGAAAGCAGAGACCTTGAATGAGCATAAGTGAAAACGTTTGTTGGATAAAAAAGGACATACAGCAATATTGAGGAATGTATTTTTGGAAAGATAGGCTAATATCCTAGAACTTGAAAATTATCAACCATGCCTCTGTCCTTCTTTGTATTGCTTCATGTTCCCTCCTCTCAGCTTAACTCTGTGTTTCTGTTTTACTCTCCTGCTACTCTCCAGGACAGTTGTCTTGCTCGGTTTATTTAACAGACAGTATATTGTCAAGAAAAAAAGATGCAAGGTCCTAGTTTACATGGCCTAGCACCAATCTACCCAGAGCAATGCCTAGTCACGCTTTGTGTCCTAAACTCAAATTTCTAGTGACTCGCCAGTCCAGTTCTACCGAGTGTCCATCCATTTGTGGTTGTGGGGGACAATGCAATGTCACTTGATTTATAGCATTTCCTCTTCAAGGGTGAGAAAAGGATAATAGCAGGAGGGAAATGACATATTTGTGTACTAAAGGAACATGTATTTTAAATGTTGGGAAATTGAACCACCTGTTTCTCAAGTTGGAAACCTGAGAATAATTTTTTTGTGTGTTTCTCAGTCCTTAAAGTCTCACCTCTTCCTGAGGTAGCATGGTATAATAACCGCCTGTAAATGGGTGAGATCTCAAGCAATATAAGTGCTTTGTATATAGTATTTCATTTCATTCTCTCAACAAACTTATGTGAAATACACTACTATGTCCATTTTTTAGGAGTCAAATTGAGGCACAGTGCAATTTAATACCATTGACAGATGGCAAGTCTGATACTGTATCCCAGATCAATCTGATAATAAAACCCCAACTTTTTGCACTGTTCACAACCATCTGCACATGGGTTTTCAAACCAGGCAGATTTTTGTTTGAATTCTGGCTCTGCCACTTTATTTGCTATAAAAATCAGAGGACAGCAGAGCGCCCTTGAATTGTGCTTAAAATAAATTCAAAAGTAAATAGCTATGTATTTGGCAAATAGAAGGTTATCAATAAATACCACTTTCTGCCCCATCTAATCAATGGAATAATATTTTGGGGAAAATAATGTTGGAATTGAAAGGGCAGTTAAACATCAGTTTAAATTTGGTAGCTGCCATTTAGTAGCTTTCTGATCGTAAGCAGGTTACCTAACACATGACCCTCAATTTTTTCATCTATAAAAGCAAAGCGGTACTAATTTTGCCTATAATGGTTGTGATTGAATTGGATAATATGAGGAAAGTCTTTTTTGCTAGCCTAATTTTATAATGTATTTACTGTACATGGTAGTAACAATTTATCATGTATTTACTAAATGGAAGTACATGATATTTAATTGATTAGACTTGAAATTAAATATTAAATTAATAGACTTGAAAGATGGACATTTTTAAAAGGTATATATACCGAAGGGCCTTTGTATTGCTAATTTAAAAAATGAACCTATTTTATTTTGCTAAAATAAGAATGTATTATGTTTATTGAGCTACTCTGACAATGCAGACACTGGGTTGGTGTTTGTATCTGTATGAAAATCTCACAAAATAGGCACTATTATTATCCTTTTAGAGAAGAAGAAACTGAGGCTCAGAGAAAATATATAACTTGTTCAAGGATATAAAGGTTGTTGGCAAAGTAAGACCAGATTTGCCTGATTCTAAATTCATGTGCCTTTTTTGAATACTGCTGCTTCTCAAAATATATTCTATGTACAAAAATGAATTGGTAACACTTTTAGCCATACAGAAAAGATAACCTATGACTTTGTCAATTTATTATATCACTGTAGCCTGTGCTGTGAAATCAGAGATTTTGTTTTCTTTTGTGTGTGAGGGAAGAGCAGAGATTGATTTTAGAAAGTGCTTATTTTCATCTATGCTCACAAAAAGTGTAAGACAATTAGATAATGAACTAAAGGTTTATATTGACTGTTACAATTATGGTTTAGTGTTCCCTTGAGAGCAACTTTCAAAGTACCATATAACTACATCAAAAAGTTGACTTAGAACTAATTTAAGATACAGAATCAGTAAAAATAACATACCTTAGAGAACCCTCTGCTGCTAGCTTCCCAAACTGAAAATTTACATGTTGTGAGTAGAATCTCACTGCCTGACATTGTCATATGTGTTACAAGAAGACACAGCATAAATGATGAGGTTAGCAAAGACCATCAACGTTTAACAAGTTCACCTCCTATTTACAGATGTCTAAATAAATTTGAAGAAATATGCCTGGCATGTACAGAATTGGGAAGAAAATGCAGTGGTAAAGTTAAATATTTGAAATCTGAAATTTTTCACTTCTATTTGGTAGGTTTCATATCACAAGTTGATGCCTTTTGTGTATTTAATTGTATAAAAGAAGAATTTTAACAAATTTAAACTGGCAAGGATGATGTGCATGAAACCTTAAGACATAAATTCTGATTTTCAGATACCTACGTTTTGGTGAAGCATATTAAAGCTCCATTAGATATTATTGTTGCCATTAGGTTTAATTAAATTATCTTGGGAAGTGAAACATAGACTAAGTATTATCAGTGACAATAGTCCAGAGGGATTTCTGAAAAGGTAATATTGTGTTAGCTTGTATAAAGAGAATGTCAAAATTTGATATTCATTTATTATATTCATTTCATGTGATAGATATGTTGATAAAATTCTCTGTCATTAGAATATTTGACTTTAATACATACTTTTTAATTTTAATATAATATTACACCAATTATTTTAAGAAAAGCTAAAACAGGGTGTAAAATATTAACATTTTTTCCTCTTTAAGTAAAGTAGACATTTTAGAAAATTTTTTTAAAAAAGTATCTTCCAGCTATAAGGCAAAGAAGGCTTTAGATTACCAATCCCAAGGGAAATTAAGAAATATGATGGTGGCTATATCACACACAGAAATATGAGCCCCATAGGATAGGTCCTGGCTTTGTTCAAACTTGCTTCCCAAACAAACATTAGCTGAAGTTTTGTATCCTAATATTGAAATATATAGATAAAGGAATAGATATATAAATGAGTTACTTTTTCTTTCCATTTTTCTTCGTTCATATTTTTAATATAATTTCTCAGTAAGAAATTTTAATTTGAGATATCCAAGAAGGTACAGCCTATGTAAATTTTTAACTTTTTAACTCTAAAATATTTTATATCTGAAAAGCTCTTCATTTAGTTAACAAGTATTTATTGAGCACTTCTTACATAACAGATGCTAGCTACTAGGGCTAATGTGGCAAATAAAGTCATCCAGCTTACTTCTTTCCATTCAGGGAGGCAAACAATAAAAATGTTGATTTAACAGCTCAAGGACAGATTTACTAGAATTATATAGAATCACAATAGAAAATGACAAGAGCAGGCAGAAAAATTCATAGTTTGCGTTTTTCTTCAAAGGGTAGCTGTTTTCTAATCAGATTAGTTAAACAAAATAATTGTCATCACTCTTAGGAGACAAAATAAACACAGCATTTGAAGGCCAATGAAAAAAATTAGACCTACCTGACTGCTGTAGTTGGAGAGATCTCTAAGAGGGAACTTCAAAGGAGCTCAGGAACATGTTCTGTTCTGAGTCTTGAATCACAGCAGTTAGAAGGTCTTGACAGAATCTTGATGGAACCACCAGCATTATCAATTGGTAATTCCCCAAAATACCACCAGAAAAAATACTTTTGTTCAAGCAAAGCTAAATTGGTTAGATTTCTACAGTAAAGTTGAACATCACCTTGACAAAGTCATTTATTATTAAATAGAATCTGTTTATACCTCTAAAAATCTATTTTTATTGACAGTTATGCATTGAGCTCCCAATAATTGAACCCATTAAATATAGTGGCTAAGAAAACTGGCATTGTACAACATTGTGTAAACAAATATAAATAAATAATTATAATGATTTTTTATTTTATTTTATTTAAAATTTTTTTTTAGGTTCAGAGGTATAGGTGCAGGTTTATTATTTAGGTAAGCTCATGATTTGGAGGTCTGGTGTACAGATTATTTTGTCACCCAGGTACTAAGCATAGTACCACAGTTGTTGTTGTGGTTGTTGTTTTTCTGAACCTCTCTTCCCACTGTCTTCCCCCTTGACAGAATCTTATTAGGGCTTTAAAATGATAAACTGGGACAGGTTATTCATAGTGTTAGGACATGGACTGAGCAATTTTGAGATGGGTCTTGTAAAGTGAGGAACTGGTTGGCATTGAGAAGCATTTTATGACATAATTCCTTTGAACTGTAGGACATAGTGAGATGAGGGTCTTGAAGTAAAACTTGATAAGTATTTGTTTATGATTCACTCATATCTTCCATACACAGGTATTGCCTTGAGTAAAGAGTGAAGTTAATTTGCTTGCTATCGAGCAAAAGGAAAAAAAAGTACACTTCATAAAATTACTAGAATTACTGTAGAAATTTCATTTAGCACAGTGACAAGAAAGTAAGTTTGAGCCCTGAATTATTTAACACATGGGTAGGAAAATATACCTGTTCCTGTAATTTTTGACACAGAAATAGTGGATTAGTTTGACTTCAGATTTCAGACAAAACAAAGAGATGATGTAATGTCAGTTGACAATAAGAGCTGTGAAGAAAATCAAAGTAGGCCAGGAGGACAGAGAGTCAGAAGTATTAATTAAACAGTGCCATCAAGAAAGATCTTTTTAGGGAAGTGAATTTTGAGCCGAGATTTGAATGAGGTGATCCTTATGGATATGTCTGAGGGAAGAGAAAATGAAGTGCCAAGTCCTGAAGGGGCAATATGTTAGAGGACGATCAAAGAGGCCAATAAGCCGGGGGCACAGCACCTAATGCCTACACTGGGAGATGATGAGGTCAGAGAGCACAGGAGACAGATCTTGTAGGACCTTGGAGGCCATGGCAGAGCCTTTGGATTTTATTCCAGTTACCATGAGAAGTCATTGTAGAGTTTTTAACTGGTGATTAATGTAGTTTAATTTTTTTTTTTTTAAGGTCATTGGTGGCTGGGTGAGACTATGAAGCTATGGGAGGAGGTATCTGGCAAGAGGAAGGCCAGATAGAAGGCCATTGCAATAGTAATGATGGTTGGTTGGACTCAGGTGGCACTTCTGGGCTGGTGAGATGTAGTTTGAGAGTGGAATTGACAGGCTTTGTTGATAAATATGATCCAAAATACTAGAGAAAGAGAAGCATCGAGTTTCTGGACTGAGAAACGGGATGAGTGAATAGTACCATTTACTAAATAGGGGTTCCTACCGAAGAACTAAAGACTCACCTTCAGTTATTTCACTTTGATAAAATTAAAGAGCCAAAGACTTCTTTAGAAAGAAAATTTACCTCAAATCTTATTACAAATGCAGTAGGTAAGGAATTAGGTCAGGTAGATCAAGTAAACAAACCAAGAGACAGATAAGTTGATTTAGTGATAAATGCCATGAAGAAAATAAGAGTAAAAATTGAAATAGAAAATCACTAGCTACAGTGCTTTTAGATGAAGTCCTCAAGCAGAAATAAAGCTTATGCTAATGAGGGGAAAATGCTCCAGACCAACCTGACAAGTCAGGCGAGGCCTTGAGATATCTTTTGAATCCTTCGAGCCCTTCACTCTCAATCACCAGTCAACTTGTGAAAATAAACGCTAATAGCCAAATCTGTTTTTAACTGATTTTATTTCTTCCTACTCTCCAAACAGCAGAATGTACAAATGATACTCAATTTATGATGGAGTTATGTCCTAACAAACCCATCATAAGTTGAAAATATAAGTCAAAAATGCATTTAATACACCTAACCTATTAAACATCATAGCCTACCTAGCCTACCTTAAAGGTGCTCAAAGCACATTAGCCTCCAGTTGGGCAAAAGCATCTAACACGAAGTCTATTTTATAATAAAATGTTAAATATATCATGTAATTTATTGAATTTATCGAATACTATCCTGAAAGTGGAAAACAAAATGTCTATATGTTACTTAAAGTACAGTTTCTACTGAATTCATATCACTTTCACACCATCATAAAGCTGAAAAATTGTAAGTTGAACTGTCTTAAATCCAGAACAATCTGCGCAATGGAGGCCAAGATACACTTTTTCCCTTTTTTTTTTCCTCAAATACCCTAAGACCAATATTTGTGTGCAGTTGTTTGTTTGTTTGTTTTTTGAGACATAGTCTTGTTCTGTCACGCAGGCTAGAGTGCAGTGGCATGATCTCAGCTCACTGCAACTTCTGCCTCCTAGGTTCAAGTGATTCTCCTGCCACAGCCTCTCAAGTATCTGAGATTACAGGTGTGTGCCACCATGCCCAGATAATTTTTGTATTTTTAGAAGAGATGGGGTTTCACCATGTTGGCCAGGCTGGTCTCAGACTTAGCTTCAAGTGATCCACCTGCCTCAGCCTCCCAAAGTGCTAATTATTGAGCCACTGCACATGGCCTATATGCAGCTTTTAATCTTCTCTTGAAAGGAAGTCATTGTCAACAATCTCTAATGCCCAGAAAAGTTTTTAGAACAATAGAGGGGAGCAGAAGAGTTTTTATATGAAGTGACTGTTAGTGTAATGGCTTTGAATTAAAATCCATCAAACACCATGAAAAATTTACAAGTGATCTCTTGCATAAAATCACTTTTATTATTAATATTCTCCTGCCTCAGCCTCCCGAGTAGCTGGGACTACAGGTGCCCGCCACCTCGCCCGGCTAGTTTTTTTAATGTATTAATAAACTAAGGGGAAGTTTCTAGACACAGGAAGATAACTTGGTATATTTTGCAGAAAATGAGCACATAATGAAAATGAGAATTTCAACTATATTTCCAGATGTATGTTACAACACTTCTAAAGAAAACCCCCCAATTTTCATATGTATCTGTTTCTTGACATTTGTGGGAAATTGGTTCCAGGTATGTCCAAATCTGTGCATATTCATGTGCTGCAGTTGGTCCTGTGGAACTCACATGTAGGAAAAGACAACCCTCCATATTCTTGGGTTTCACATCTTGTGAATGAATGATGTATTTCCTTTTTTTAGTAGAGATGGGGGTTCACCATGTTGGCCAGGCTGGTCTGCAACTCGTGACCTCAAGTGATTCACCCACCTCGGCTTCCCAAAGTGCTGGGATTACAGGCGTGAGCCACTGTGCCCAGCCTTGTATTTTCAATTTGACTTCAATTCCAGAGGCAGAATCCATGTACATGTGGAGCCAACTGTAATTATTGAAAAAAAATCAGATGTAAGTAGACCCACACAGTTTAAATTCATGTTATTCAGGAGTCAACTGTATGTTAATTCTGAAATATTTTGATAAGTCTATTCAATTCACTTGTGACCTTGAAGTGCCTTCAAATGCCTTATTCTTTAGGTGAACTGGAAAATGAATAAACTGGAGGAAAATGGATAATAGACTGGATAGAGGTAAATTCCTATTAAAATTTTTGATAGCCCTGCCTAGGCCCGGTGACTCACACCTGTAATCCCAGGACTTTGGGAGGCCAAGGTGGGTGGATCACAAGGTCAGGAGATCAAGACCATCCTGTCTAACACGGTGAAATCCCATCTCTACTAAATATACAAAAAATTAGCCAGGAGTGGTGGCGGGTGCCTGTAGTCCCAGCTACTCGGGAGGCTGTGAACCTAGGAGGCGGAGCTTGCAGTGAGCCCAGACCGCACCACTGCACTCCAGCCTGGGTGACAGAGCGAGACTCCATCTCAAAAAAAGTTTTTTTTTTTTTTTTTGAGACCCTGTTACTCTCATTAGGATACATTATCCTGGCATCATTTAAAGCCTTATGTGATGTTGCTTCAACCTATCACTTCACCTCCACTACCAGAGGTTTTCTTAAATGAATCCAGTTTTATCCAGTTTCTCTGACGTATTTTTTTTTTTTTAAAGATGAAATATTGCTCTATTGCCCAGGCTGTAGTGCAGTGGCGTGATCTCAGCTCATCGCAAGCTCCACTTCCCAGGTTCACACCATTCTCCTGCCTCAGTCTCCCGAGTAGCTGGGACTACAGGCGCACATCGCCAAACCTGGCTAACATTTTGTATTTTTAGTAGAGACAGGGTGTCACCGTGTTAGCCAGGATGATCTCTATCTCCTCACCTTGTGATCTGCCCGCCTCGGCCTCCCAAAGCGCTGGGATTACAGGTGTGAGACACTGCGCCTTGTGACGTATTTAATTTCCAAAGAGAAGCAACTCACTGTTTCACATTATCCACCTAATACCCTGTTTTTCCCAGTGCCCTTCCATTTCTCTCCCTACTGCCTATTGATGTAGGTTCAAACTCCTCCCATATCATGCAAGGTTTATCTCAACATTATTGACAGAAGACTGACGAAGATACCATAAGAATGTCTTGTAAGTCAAGTAAAACTAAGTATTTAGACCTGCTGCATTAAGAAATGAACACCATGTTGATATTATCAGTAATTAGGAATTGAGAAGTGGAGGTCAGGGGAGGATATTTATAGAGTTTGGGATGTTAAAGACAAATGTACCAGGTGTATTAGTCCATTTTCATACTGCTATGAAGAAATACCCAAGACTAGGTAATTTATAAAGAAAAAAGAGGTTTAATGGACTCACATGTCCACATGACTGGGGAGGCCTCACAATTATGGCAGAAGGGGAAGCAAACATGTCCTTCTTCACATGGTGGCAGCAAGGAGAAGTGCCAAGCAAAAGGGGAAAAGTCCCTTATGAAACCATCAGATCTCACGAGAACTCACTCCTTATCATGAGAACAGCATGGAGGTAACCACCCCCATAATTCAATTACCTCCCACTAGGTCCCTCCCATGTCATGTGGGGATTATGAGAACTACAATTCAAGATGAGATTTGCATGGGGAAACAGCCAAACCATATCACCAGATAATTAATGGTAAGATTTTATTTAGGCTATTGAAATAGAACTTACATTAATAAGGAATATCTCTAAGAGGAGGGAAAAAATGTGGAATTTTGATAGAGGTGAATACAGAAAGACATCAAAAGGAAGTCTTATCTGATGTACAAAGGCAGGGAGTTCTCTAAATATCTGAAGACAGAAAAATCCTTTGTGGTTAGTTATTTCTCAGAACATAAAAGCATATCTGTGTGGAGGGGTAAGGACGGAAGTAGGAGATAGTTTTCAAAAAACAAAAAGTAGGAGGACAGGGCTCAGATAAAGTTCAACAATGTCAGGGTTCTGGGCTCAGTTGAGTTATGATGGTCTTCTAATGTGGAAAAGTGGGTGGCTTTGAGCAAACTGTAATAACTTTATGATTGCTAGACAAAGCAAGGTGAAAGTCATGAATATAACCTTGATGAGCAAATTACTTTTGATAAACAAGCTTTTTGCAATAATGAGCAAGTTATTTGTCTAGACAAATTGGTTTGCAGAAAATTTCTGATTCAAACAGTAATGTTAATTTATTGGCTTACAGCTTTACCTTCCTGCAAGAATTTTCTGGAACAAATAGGTAAATCATGTTGACATGACAGAGATGGTCTCAGTTTTGAGTCCTGATGGTTAAAATATATGGATATAGGCAGTTTTTATTCTAAAACGTAACTTTTCCATAAATTTTTAATGAAATTTTTCCTATCTTCTTTTTCCACCACAACCAAACTAAACTGTTGAATCTTTATAATAATTGTTTGGTGCATTATTATTTTCTTCCCATAAAAGCCATCTGTGTACTCGTCACTATTCTGCACATTGGAACTCAAAGGATGAGAGTGGGTTTGGATATTCGCCTATTTTATAATGTTTTTTCAATGCTCCTTCTCCCTTCATTTGGCCTCCCTCTTTTACTCCTTTTCTCCTTTTTATACCATCTGAGCCCTTTTATATTCCCTTCATTATGTCCAAGTCGATGCCACTCTGCCTGAAAATCCAGTGTTCACCTAGACAAATTTTTTCTGCCTATGTTATGGTCTATCTAGAATTAGCTTTTCACTTGTTCCCCCATCCAAGATATTTCCATGATTTACCATTCAGCAAAATTGTCTCTGGCAAGCCTTCTTTCCAATGAAGTGAATACCCAAGGATAAATGTACAAACACTCAAGATTATTTTGATGGATGATCTTTCTATAGTCCAGAATAACAATAATGCTAGTAGTATTAATAATAATATTTTCAAACATTTGCATGACAAACAATAATATTCAAGAATTGTCCGTATCCATTTAGATTTTTCCAACAACATTGTTAGACAGGCCAGCAATTTGACAGAAAAAGAAACAAGATCAGAAGTCTTACATGATTTATATGATCTCACTCAACTAGTAAATAGTAAATATCCAGAATTAAAAGGAAATCCCCTCATCTAGGTCCAATGGCCCAAACAGCCTTAAAGTAGCCAATCATTTATGCTCTGACAGCCCTGACTAGTGAAGTTAGTTTTAACTTGTAGTATTAAATCTATAACTAAGTCTTTAAATGTAACAATAATGGTTGTTATATTTACTAATTTATTAAACTGACACCAACGAATACCACCACTTACCATCTTGTAAAGGAATGAATCATTTCCACAGTTTCTATGTTTGCCTTTTGTATGGTATTTTTTTAGACGTTATTCCACAGTGTTTGTTGTGTTTGCAGACACTTTCCACCTTGAATAATATCGTTGGTTCTGTGATTGTTTAATAAGAGATAACCTGCTAAAAGCACTGTATCTGGCATGTAAAGCACCTTGCATTACTATAATGTTAAATATTTATTATCATGCTGTTTAGATGCTAACAAACTTCAGTCCATGTTTTAAAACTTATTTTGCCTTCCAGGGCTTGTTAGTTTAATGAAAGTTGAACCAGACTGTTAAATGCCAACCTACATGAACATGAATATTAATGTTCTCAATACATCAAAATTCTGAAAGATCTGCACATAGAAAAGTTTACTTCTTTAATATTTAAGCATTGTAATCTAGGTTTTGCATTTCCATTCCATATCACCATAGCTCTATTGATAAATTTAACAAATATTTACCATGTACCTACTTTTTGCAAGACAAAACAATTTATATGGTGTGAGATACCATATAATAAGTACCATAAATAAGGCAGATAAAACATAGATGTAATAGGGTACGATACAGCTTAAAGAAATATCAGTGAAGAGGGCAGCAGGGAAGTGGAGACCGGTAGACTGAATGCTGAGGTACTAAGACACCATGAGCATTGTGTTCACAGGATGGATAAAAAAAGACTTCATTGTGTTTTTTGGTCTTTGTTGGTTTAAAGTCTGTTTTGTCAGAAACTAGGATTTTAACCCCTGCTTTTTTCTATTTTCCATTTTTTGGTAGATTTTTCTCCATTCCTCTATTTTGAGCATATATGTGTCCTTGCATGTGAGATGGGTCTCTTGAAGACAGTATACCAATGGGTCTTGGTTCTTTATCCAGCCTGCTACTCTGTGTCTTTTAACTGGGGCATGTAGCACATTTACATTTAAGATTAGTGTTGATATGTGTGGATTTGATTCAGTCATAATGATGTTAGCTGGTTATTTTTCATACTAGTTTTTGTGGTTGCTTTATGGTGTCATTGGTCTGTGTACTTCAGTGTGTTTTTGTAGTTTATGGTAATGGTATTTCCTTTCCATTTTTAGTGCATCCTTCGGGAACTCTTATAAGGCAGGTCTGGTGGTAACAAATTTTGTCAACATTTGCTTGTTTGAAAATGATCTTATTTCTCCTTTGCTTATGAAGCTTAGTTTGGCCAGATAAGAAATTCTGGGTTGGAAATTCTTTAATAATGTTGAATACTGACCCCCAGTTTCTTCTGGCTTATAGGGTTTCAGCTGTTAGTCTGATTGGCTTCCCTTTGTAGATGACCTGACCTTTCTCTCTAGATGCCTCTAATATTTTTTGTTTCATTTCAACCTCAGATAATCTAATAATTAAATACCTAGGAATACAACTAGCTAGGGAGGGGAAATATATCTACAAGGAGAAGTACAAACCACTGCTCAAATGAATCAAAGATGACAGAAACAAATGAAAAAGAAAATACATGCTGATGGATAGGAAGAGTCAATATCATTAAAATGGCCACACTGCCCAAAGCAATTTATAGATTCAATGCCATGCCTATTAAACTACCATCGACATTCTATACAGAACTAGACAAAACTATTTTAAAATTCATATAAAACCAGAAATGAGCCCAAAGAGCCAAGACAATCTTCAGTAAAAAGAACAAAGCTGGAGGCATCACTACCTGATTTCAAATATATTACAGGGCTGTAGTAACTAAACAGCATGGTACTGCTGGTACAAAAACAGACAGACCAATGGAATAGAAGAGCACGCAGAAATAAGACTACACCCACAACTATCTGATGTTTTACAAACTTGATAAAAACAGGCAATGGGGAAAGGACTCCCTATTCAACCAAAGGTCCTGGGATAATCGGCTAGCCATATGCAGAAGATTAAAACTGGGCCATTGCCATATACAAAAATTAACCAAGATGGATTAAAGGCTTAAATGTGAAACCCAAAACTATGAAAACCCTAGAAGACAGCCTAGGCAATACCATGCAGAACATAGGCATAGGCAAAGATTTCATGACAAAGATATCAAAAGCAATTGTAACAAAAGCAAAAATTAACAAATGGGATCTAATTAAACAGCAAAATAAACTGTCATCAGCATGAACAGACAACCTACAGAATGGGAGAAAATTTTTGCAAATTTTGCTTCTGACAAAGGTCGAATATCCAGCATCTATAAGGAACTTAAACAAATTTGCAAGGAAGAAACAACCCATAAAGAAGTGGGCAGAGGACACAGACACTTTTCAAAAGAAGACATACATGTGACCAACAATCATATAAAAAAAAAGCTCAGCATCACTGATCATTAGAGAAATGCAAACCAAAACCACAATGAAATAGCATCTCATACCAGTCATAATGGCTATTATTAAAAGTCAGAAAATACCAGATGCTGGTGAGGTTGTAGAAAAAAAGGAATGCTTATACACTGTTGGTGAGCATGTAAATTAGTTCTACTATTGTGGAAGACAGTGGGGCGATTCCTCAAAGATCTAAAGATAGAAATACCATTCAGGCTAGCAATCCTATTTCTGGGTATATGCCCAAAGGAATACAAATAATTCTATTATAAATACACATGCACACATATGTTCATTGCAACAAAATTCAACATAGCAAAGACATGTAATCAACCTAAATGCTCATCAGTGAGAGACTGGATAAAGAAAATGTGGTACATATATATCATGGAATACTATGCAGCCATAAAAAATAATGATATTTATCCTTTGCAGGGACATGGATGGAACTAAAGGCCATTTTCGTTACGCGACTAACACAGGAACAGAAAACTAAATACCACATGTTCTCACTTATAACTAGGAGCTAAATGATGAGAACACATGGACACATAGAGGGGAATAACACACACTGGAACCTCTTACAGGGTGGAGTGTTTGGAGGAAGGAGAGGATCAGGAAAAATAACTAGTGGGTACCAGGCTTAATACCTGGGTGAGAAATAGTCTGTACAGCAAACCTCCATGACACAAGTTTACCTGTGTGACAAACCTGCACTTGTACCCCAAACTTAAAATAAAAGTTAGAAAAGACTTCACAGATATCATTGGAATAGTTGAGTGACATGGTAAATTGTTGTTTTATGTACTCCTAAGCCTTGCTAAGTTTCAGTACTTCTAAGACTGCCTTTACGCCTATGAAAGACAGTGCACAGTGCTAGAAAATGGAGATTCAGATATAAATTGTCCTGGTTACAGCTAATGCTCAAATTGCATAATGATTTGGTAAATGGTACAAAGTGAAAAAAGTCTAACTGAAATATGAATATACAGAGGAAAGGATCATTAGTGCTTGCTGAAGGGATCCTTTACCTGTGTTTTAAAGTATTAGTGGGTGATTCATAGATAGTAGTTAACAGAATCAAAGCTTCATAGGTTGATTCTAATGCTTCTACCATTTATTATTTCTATCACACTCCAGACAAGGAAATGCCTGAATTGTGTTCCTCAAGGTTTCTAGCTATCTGGATTATCTTGCAATCTAAGAAATTCAAGCTCTCCTTCTGAATTAATATGTTATTAAATTTTTAAAATTTTTCTCATTTATAGTATAGAGAAAGTGACTTTTTGATACTGTATACATACAATTTTGAGAGTATCACTTATTTTCCCTTGCACATTGTTTTATTCTTTCCTTGTGTAGTTCCATGATGTGATTAAGACTATTTTCATTACTCTATAAATAATATCCCACCCTTTTTGTTTAGATTTGGAAAGCCAAAATAGAAACCAAAAAAATTGGATGTGGGTATCTGTTTAGACATCTAACCGTCATGTTATTTTCCTTTAGTGAACATTACAATTTATCCATATTTCAGTTGTGTACTCTCTGAATGTTAAATCTATTCTTTAAATTACTTTTTTGCATTATAAATACTCTATTATTTTGGTCTGTATGAATCTAATCATACATTTGTACTTAATTTTGTTCATTATGAAAGTGTATCTAATTTGTCATCATAGTAGTGAACTCTTATCATGTCTCCATGATAAGAGATGACAGTACAGCTTTTTGGAGACAATCAGAGACTGTGAGCTTGAAATTCTTGATCTACCACTAATCATAAGACATAGAACATTCTATTTCTCATTTTTCTTATTGTGAACTAATGTCAATAATTAGAGTTAAGTATTGTATGTTCACACATTTAGTGAATGCTCATTATATGTTAAGTGTAGGCAATACAAAGACAGTCTACAAAAAACTTAAGTCTTTAAGACTTATAGTCATAAGGTATTATTACACTAGCAGTGGAGGAAACACATCTCCCTGCCTAGATCAATCACTGACTGGGGCCTGTTAATGGAACTGATGAAAGACAGATTAACAAAGTAAAATTGTATCAATTTTATTTGATGTTAATATTTTAGTTTTTATATCTATGCAGAGGCTTTTGTATAAAAGAAACACAGACGCTAAAGAAATAGGTAGGCCCAGAAGCTTGTAGATCATTTTAACAAAGAGTGAACCTTGTGGATATGTGACAAGACAAAGAAAAAAGGGGTTTAAGCTAGGGTCGCTATTATTAGTTAAGTGTAGGATCACCTATATAGTTTTAAATCCTAAGTTTTCTTTCTATTCAATCATGCTGTGAGTTTTTATTGAAGGGGAAGTTAACAGACAGCCATTGACATTTTGAGCAGAATGGTCAGAATATATACTGTCAACATGATATTTTAAAAGTGTTTGGGAGACTCTGGAAAACATAATAGAACTTTTAGTGTACCTTAATCTAAATAAACTGGTTCCACTACACTGGAGACCTGGATATCAAAAAGCAAATAAAAAGTGACTTTCAGAGAAGAGAGAAATGTAAAAGGAAGAGGAGCATACATTTTCCACTTTGAGGTACACGGCACAAGGAAGATTCCAGAAAAATAGTAACTTGACTAGGTAGAACCAACATGAAGGCAAATAT
Source organism: Macaca thibetana thibetana (assembly GCF_024542745.1). NCBI lineage: Eukaryota > Metazoa > Chordata > Mammalia > Primates > Cercopithecidae > Macaca > Macaca thibetana. The sequence continues at coordinate 79,283,821 of NC_065579.1, forward strand.
TAAAATTCATTGTTTATAGATCCTATAAAAAGGCAAAAGCTATAGCCAAGTTTTTTTTAACTGATAAAATAAAGATACTGTTAAGGATACTGATTGTTATTTTAATCCCTTCTTACAGAAAAGCTGTGATTGTAGATTCTATATTGTGACACTTGAGGAAGGTCTTAATATTGTCCTTAATCTGCTTGGGCAGGAAGGATGCATTATTCTGATCTCAGTAACATATTTGGAATAAACAATGATGGGAAAGAAGTAAGAATCTCCAGTTGCACGGTGGTTATTGAGCCAGTATTTCTGGAATGGAAACTTCCAATAAGGCAGCAAACATGGAAATTTCCGTGTATCAGGAATCTCTAGATATATACTATTTGAGGGGAAACTCACATATGCCTAAAACATTTGGCTGGTGCCATTTAGTTTGGAAGAAACAAAGCCCTGGATTGATTTAATAGCAACGGTATATCAAAAGAGAAAAGAAATAGTATTATGGGATTCAAGGTTGATTTCAAATGGATTTATCTGTTGTGGTAGAGTTGGGCATAATTACAGAATTTGTCTGAAAAGCATTTTTTATCAAAATCCATTTGGAGTTTGTATAGCGTGAGAGAGATGTGTGTGTGTGTGTGTGTGTGTGTGTGTGTGTGTGTGTGTGTGTGTGTATGTGTTTCCTAGCTGAATTTTCTTAATGGAACATTTGTTGAGGTGATTGTGAATTTGGCTAAGCTACAGGCAATACTTAAAACTTTAATGATCTGGCCGGGCGCGGTGGCTCAAGCCTGTAATCCCAGCACTTTGGGAGGCCGAGACGGGCGGATCACGAGGTCAGGAGATCGAGACCATCCTGGCTAACACGGTGAAACCCCGTCTCTACTAAGAAATACAAAAAAGAGCCGGGCGAGGTGGCAGCGCCTGTAGTCCCAGCTACTCGGGAGGCTGAGGCCGGAGAATGGCGTGAACCCGGGAAGCGGAGCTTGCAGTGAGCTGAGATCCGGCCACTGCACTCCAGCCTGGGCTACAGAGCGAGACTCCGTCTCAAAAAAAAAAAAAAAAAAAAAAACTTTAATGATCTGAACTGACCAATCAAGCAAAACAAGTAATTATGGGATCCTTCATCTGAGGATGAGAAAAACTCTTTCATTATGATTGTATCTAGAGTCTGCAGCAAGATAGGCTTTCAGAGAGTGTCAGTGTTGTAGGGTGGGGAGGTTTTAGGCTAAGCAAAGACAGTAACAAAAACAATAGAAATACAATATCATCTGTCATCTCTTGGTCAGATCTCTTACTTTTGACAGTGGGATATATAAAAGAGCTGTTGACTGACAAGATTGGTTGGCTTCACATTTTTCAAACAGTTCATACATAGTTGTTAAATTTTCCCTATGCAATTAAAGTAAGGGTCCCACTCATAGTATTTGAGAAGTGTCATCCCTCTCAAAGTGAGGATTATTCTCCACTGTGCCACTTTGTATATAACAAATTTCACACAAGACGGAATTATTTTTCTAGGTTATCCCCTGGTATATTCTGTTTGTGATAAATGTAGAAATTTAATGTCAACATATCATTATTTTATTGATTTATATGATCTAATTTCTTGGTTTAAACCTATGCGTATATATAAAATATGTAAATATGTAAAACCAAGTAAAACATATAAAACTATGTACATATTGTGTATCATATATACTATAAGGGGAATAACTGTTTATAACCAAATGTCTAAGTAAGCATCAAAATGATTATAAAGAAAACATTTGTTAAGTAGTGATATGCAGTCCATTGGGAATGCAATGAGATAAAATGTTGCTGTTCCTTTATTTGAGGTGTCTAAAAGAACAGTGTATTCACTAATAAATGATGTCTTCATATTTACTTCTTTCTTCTCCTTTCCAGAAGGCCTCTAGTGAAAAAAGAAAATAGAGTATTAAATTTTGCATGCAAATTTTTAGTAGTTTGCAAATGACTGAGGGCAATTCTGCCTATTAAACTATTTTATTCCCACTACTGGTATTTTAGGATGTTGGACATCCAGTTTATGTTGAAATATACAGCTATACTTTTATGTTACCAAGATTTACCAAATTATGTGGTTGTCAAAATCTGAATGTTTCTTTTTTATAAGATATTTAAAGAAATGTTCTATTAATATGTGTGCTCTTGTCACATAGTCTTATAATGCTATGTTGGAAGCTGAATATTTAATAAAAGCATAACAAGTGTGAAGCATGTATTAAACAATACATTAAAATTTCCTCTTTGCTTTTGTTATATTTTTATACCCTTTTTTTGATTTAGAAACATACTGATGAATGTAATGCATTATAACATTTTTCACAGGTGGAGATTCAAGTGTACACCTATGATATGCCATAAATTTCTAGAATTAATTGCTTAATTCAATAGAGGATAGGGAAGAAGTTTAATATAATCTCATTTAATTTTAAGCAATTGTATTTTAAGAGATACTTCTGGTGACAAATTGGTTATTTTTATATATTTCATCATTTTTATTTTATGAACTAAATCAAATGTCATAAAATTGAATTTACTCTTAAAGATTTAGATTTACCCTTTACTTTTTTGCCTTTCAATACATTCAATGTACAAAAAGGGATTATAGGTAGCTTGTTAAATATCCATGTTTATGCTTATAGCTAGTGTATATTTGCTGACCATGATGTCAAGATCCCAGAAAGTAAACAGAAATATCTCATCTCATATCTAAGTCAATATATCAGTTATTTCATGTAGCAGTTGTTGAATAAATATGCCTAAAACCTAAGAACAGTCTATATATTTTAGATATCTCCTGATCATTGGGCTCTATGCCAAATGATTGAAATTAGGATAATTTAGGTTTGGAATGTCCTAAAAGAGCAAATCATAAGGGATGAGAATATTTTAAAGTTCCCTGAAGAAAGTTTCTCCCAGAATATTTTTAGGATGCTTTTTCTTCTCCATGAGTCCAAATCCTTCCATGTATTTTAGGATTAAGTTGTATCTTCTCCATGAAATCTCCTCCAACAGCTATATCCTACATGAATCTTGTTTTTCTTTATATAGCTCTTGTACTTACACATTGAACTAGTTTTTTTTCTTAATTACATATTGCTTTGAACTTTTGTAAAAGTTTGACATCATGATGTTTTATTTGCTTCAAAAACCACAGTTCCTGAAAATGATTCATTTTGGGAAAAATATTTAAAAAAATTCCAGAGGCTATTCCCAGGTGGTAATGGTACTGAGTATGATAGCCACCATGTTAGGTATTCTATATGGTAATTTAAAATTTTCCATGTAGTCATTTTTAAGTATATTTAATTTTTCTTTTTAAGGATGTTTATATTGAAAACTTTATCAGTATTGATTAATTTGTTAATTTGAGAAATATTTATAAAGCATCTTCTATCTACCAGCCATATTATACAAGATACAGGCTTTTATGGAGTATGCATCCAAGTGGAAGGAGTCAAATGATATACAGAGTTAATAAAGAAGTAAACAGAACATTATCAAGTGATAATGAGTACTATGTAGAAAATTTAAGCAAGGTGACATGATAGGAAGTGGCTGACTGCTTCATATTGGATGGTCAAGGAAGTCTTCTGGGAGGGCTCTTGTGGGACTTTCAAATTAATAATGGAAGGAGCTGGCCAAATATAGACCAAGGGGACAAGTATTCTAAATACTGGAACCAAGTATTCCTAAGTGGAGGATATTAATTGGTGAAGCAGAGTACAAGAGGAGACTTGTGAGGCAGCAATTGGGAGTCATGTCAGGATGGGCTTTGTAAGCCGGGGTTGGTTTTTCAGTTTTATTCTGAATGCAATGGGAAGCCCTTGGAAAGTTTAACTCAAGAGGGAGCATTGTGGCAGGATTCACATTTTTTAAAATAAGTATTTGTTCAAAAGCATGTTTCATACTACTTGCCTTTATAATCATTATCTTTAATAGCTACAAAATATATCATGACATGTAATTTAAGCGTTTATGTTTTGGGGTACTTAGTCTATTTCTAATATTCCCTACTTATATGTTATTTTCAGAAAGTATAATAGAGGTAATGATATGGTCAATATCTTTATGTAAATGGATTTCTTTTAGGTTATATGGGGGTAGTTTCTCAGAAATAGGGTCATTGGGTAAAAGGATAAAAATATCTTTTTTCAAGTACTTGATACATCCTGCTAAATGACTTTCTAAATGATGGTACCAATACAATTTATTGTAGGGTTAACCACTTTAGAAATCATTTAAAAATCTTGTTAATTTAATAAGCAAAAATCCCATGATTACATTAGTACATATTTAACTTAAGATAAAAAATATTGCTTAAAGTGAAAAATAAAAAACACAGCTGTATAAACTCTAAATTATCTCAGTTTATATGTATACATTTTACCTGTTATCAATTGCTATTTACCTTATTCTAACCTGCTCTCCTGGTCTAATTATAATACACTGCGCTGTTTTAAAATCTTGGAAAGCAGCCTGAATCTTGGCAATGTAAATCTAAGATAGACTTTTATAGATTTTTCTCAGATCCTCAGGGATAGGATAATTTGGCATAAAGCTAGTCACTTTAGGGATAGCAGCTTGCAAGTATGAGCCAAGACCCTATCTATTGGTGAGTCCCTAATGTTTTTGTTGTTTTTGTTTCTGTTTTGCCTTTCTTTACGTAGTTTCATGTCAGAATGAGGGAATAATACTGTACTGTTTGGCTCCATGGATGTGAAACAGAAGCCCACACTTAACTGACAAAGTGATCACATTAGTAATTTACCTGTCCACTACAGTGCTCAATTATCAGAAAAGAATCTTCTAATTAGCAATTCTTATTGCTAAAAACTTCTGTCAATCTTTCAAATAGTAGTGAGTACCTTTATTGCATTATTTACTAACCTCTTTGCTATTGCCACAGATTTCTTATCTGTAGTCAACTGTACTGAATTTGTGTTAACATCCTGAAGTAATTTTCAAATCCGTACACTGTAACCTTTAAGGCACCCTTTAAACAATATATTCCTTATCATTTAAACATTTCATATGGGTAAGCATTTCCTACCCAATTGTATCACAAGCTCCTTGAGTATATAAAATATATATTTGTTCATAATTTATGTTTTCTAAACCATATCATACTTAGTAGGTGTTCAGTAAATAGCTGTTGATTGTGCAATGGTTATAAAATATGAAATATATATATATACACACACTATATACATACATATGTATATAGCATAAATATCTCTTATTATTTACTGGGATGCATATTGTAGATGACCCTGAGAGATTAAAAATGGTAATTCTTAATTACTTGTTGAGAAAGGAGCACAACCTTGCCTAATTATTAGTGTCATATTTGGCTTATGGTTTCTGAGGGACAGGATTCTTGGTGGAAAATTTTACCTTCTCTTGAATGTTTGAGATCACAACTGAATTGACTTTCAAAAACGAAAAAGTCTCTTCATTCCTCTTAATTCTCTTTTTAAACTTTGTTTAACTTTTAAGAAGCCATTTTGAAGAACTGTTGCACTGATGCAGCCAAGCCAGAGAAGAGCAGACTCCAGAGCTAAGCATATTGTCTCTGAGTAGCCAGTGACTCACTTCAGCATTTATTAATGGGATCAGCACCATACAGTATAAGGGGAGGTAGTGATAACAGCCTGTCTCTTGCTTCCTCCTTGGCACACATTCACCAAGAAAATAAGGTTCAAACAATGGAGAAGCTTTTGAAGCAACAATATTTTAAAAATATTTTGAAAAGTCGTGAAGACTATTAAAAAACTGAAATAGGAGTCAGGTTCTACTGGAGTCTCTACTACCTGTTGTTTATGATTATCGGGAATTTTTTACCTACCCATACCTCAGTTTCCTCATCCGTCAGATGACTATAATACCCTAATTACCTCAGAATACTATAAAAATGTAAGATTCTTTAGGTTGGAATTCTGTCTAAAGTGTAAAGAATAAGATAATATACCTTAAAAAATAGCTCTCAAGCTAATAGTTTATAAAATAGTAAAAGATACACTTTTGATTTCAGATGATGGGAGTTGTACTCCAGGTGGAAAGCTATTATAGATTTCTGTATGAAATTGCTACTGCCATTTAAAATTGACATCATTTTGCCGAATGCCAAATCTATAACAACAACAAAAAAAAAACCTCAGGAAAGCAGACCCTGGACTATGGGGAATAAAGTTATTTTTGAAAAAAGTCTCATTTCTCTGAAGTTACAGAACTATCTTACAAACTTTTCTTCTATATATCTTAACTGTTTTTAGAATAGTAGCAATCACTTGACTTCTCTAATCTCTTATCCCTTATTTATTGGCGTTAACATTAATGGGGATAATTTTCAGATGGTTTTAGCAGTCTCATTCTTAGAAATAGTTCAGGAAAGGTCATACTGCTCTCTGCACGGCAGGCAGCACAAACAGAATGACAAAATGTTTATACTGACAAAACCTAGAAATGGGACCAAAGCTGTACGTTAATTCAGGGTTTACACCAGCTCATTGTCAGTTTTGAAAGTATTTATGGAAATGTACATAAAAGTGTTTAAGGAGCATCTTCATCCACTGGGGCTGCTATAACAACATACCATAGAATAAGCAGCTTATAAACAACAGAAATGTATTTCACAGATTTGGAGACTTGGAATTCCAAGATCAAGGTGCCTGCTGATTTGGTGTCTGGTGAGGGCTCATTTCTTGATTCATGGGTGAGGACCTTCTAGCTGGTTCCTCACCTGGTAGAGGGGATGAAAAGAGATTCCTTGAGCCTAGTTTTGAAGAGCACTAATCTCTGTCATGAGGACTGTACCCTCTTGACCCAATCACTTCCCTAGGAGTCCCCCTTTCCAAGCCATTACCTTGAAGGTTACGATTTTAATTTATGAATTTGGGGGGAACACAAGCATTCAGAACACAGATAAGAGTTTCCCCCCAGAAAGAAATGAACCTAAATATGTAATAAGTGTGTAGGAATACATCTGTACAGACATTCTCTAAGACTAGAGAGCAAAGACTGAGCTTCGATATATTTCTCAACTCAAAATGTGCTGTAAATAACTCCTATAAAATATCCTATGGAAAATATATGCTCATTATATTTCTTTTTCATCTACCAGATTTACCTCAAAATTTCTGTTCTTTTAATTTATTTTCATTTTTGATTTTTGTGGGTACATAGTAGATGTATGTATTTATGGGTTACATGAGATATTTTGATGCAAGCATGCAGTGTATAATAATCACATCAGGGTAAATCACCTCAAGCATTTCTCCTTTGTGGTTAAACACAATCCAATTAAACTCTTTTAGTTATTATAAAATGTACAATTAAATTATTTTTGACTATAGTCACCCCATTGTGCTTGCAAATTCTAGGTCTTATTCATTCTTTCTAACTGTTTTTTTGTACCCATTTACCCTCCCCACTTTCCCCCAATCCCCAACTACCGTTCCCAGCTTCTGGTAAGGGTCCTTCTACTCTTTATCTCCGAGAGTTCAATTATTTTAATTTTTCGTTCCCACAAATAAGTGAGAACACATGAAGTTTGTCTTTCTGTGCCTGGCTTATTTCACATAGCGCAGCAACCCCCATTTCCATCAATGTTGTTTGGTTCCCTTTTTTCCACATCCTTGCCAGCATTTGTTTTTGCCTGACTTTTGGATAACCGCCATTTTACCTAAGGCGGTATGATACCACGTTGTAGTTTTGATTTGCATTTCTCTGATGATTAATCATATTGAGGACCTTTTAATATACTTGTTGGCCATTTGCATGTCTTCTTTTGAAAAATGTCTGATCAGGGCCCCGCGCGGTGGCTCACGCCTGTAATCCCAGCACTTTGGGAGGCCGAGGTAGGCGGATCACGAGGTCAGGAGATCAAGACCATCCTTGCCAACATGGTGAAACCCCGTCCCTACTAAAAATACGAAAAATTTAGCCAGGCGTGGTGCCGGGCGCTACTAGGGAGGCTGAGGCAGGAGAATGGCGTGAACCCGGGAGGCGGAGCTTGCAGTGAACCGAGATTGAGCCACTGCACTCCAGCTGGGTGACTGAGGGAGATTCTGTCTGAAAAATAAAAAGAAAGAAAGAAAAATGTCTAATCAGGTATTTTGCCATTTTTTAAATCAGATTGTTAGATTTTTCTTCCTATAGGTTTGTTTCAGCTCCTTATATATTCTGGTTGTTAATCCCTTGTCAGATGGATAGTTTGCAAATATTTTCTCTCATTCTGTGGGTTGTCTCCTCACTTTGTTTCCTTTGCTGTGTAGAAGTTTAACTTGATGCAATCTCATTTGTCCATTTTTGCTTTGTCTGTGCTTGTGGGGTATTACTCAAGATATCTTTTCCCTGTCTAATGTCCTGGAGAGTTTCTGCAAAGTTTTCTTTTAGCAGTTTCATAGTTGGAAGTCTCAGATTTAAGTCTTTAATCCATTTGGATTTGATTTGTGTATATGATGAGAGAAAGGGGTCTAGTTTCATTCTTCTGCCTGTGGATATCCAGTTTTCCCAGAATCATTTATTGAAAAACACTGCCCTTTCCCCAATGTATATTCTTGACAATGTTGTTGAAAATGAGTTTACTGTATATGTATGAGTTTATCACTGGGTTCTCTTTTCTGTTCCACTGATCTTTGTTTCTATTTTTATGCCAATACCATAATGTTTTGGTTACTATAACTCTGTAGTATAATTTAAAGTTAGGTAATGTGGCTCTTCCAGTTTTGTTCTTTCTGCTTAGAATACCTTTGGCTATTCTGGGTCTTTTGTGACTCCATATAAATTTTAGGATTTTTTCTTCCATTTATGTGAAGAGTATTATTGGTATTTTGGTAGGGATTACATTAAATCTGTAGATTGCTTTGGGTAGTATGGACATTTTAACAATTCTGATTTTTTTCAATACGTGAACATGGAATATCTTTTTATTTTTTGTTGTCCTCTTCAATTTCTTGCATCAGTGTTTTATAGTTTTCATGGTAGAGATCTTTCACTTCTTTGGTTATAATAATTCCTAGATATTAATTTTACTTGTAGCTATTGTAAGTGGAATTACTTTCTTGATTGCTTTTTCAAATTGTTCACTGTTGGCATATAGAAATGCTACTAATTTTTGTATGTTAGTTATTTATTGTGTAATTTTTTTAAAATTTATTAGTTCTAATTTTTTTTGGCTGGAGTTTTTAGGTTTTTCCAAATATATGATCATATCAACTGCAAACAAGGATAATTTGACTTCCTTCTTTCCAATTTGGATTCACTATATATTTTTTTCTTGTCTGATTGCTCCAGCTAGGACCAGTACTAAGTTCAAAAACAGTGCTGAACCTGGGCATCCTTGTCTTTTCCCACATCTCATAGGAAAGGCTTTAGGTTTTTCCCTTTTCAGTATAATACTATCTATGAGTCTGTCATATATGGCTTTTATTATGTCGAGATATGTTTTTCTATGCCCAGTTTCTTGAGGGTTTTTTTAACATGAAGGGATGTTGAATTTTATTAAATGCTTTTTCAGCATCAATTGAAACGATCATATGATTTTTGTCCTTCATCCTGTTGAAGTGGTGTATCACATTGATTGATTTGCATATGTTGCACCAATCTTGTATCACTTGGATGAACCCCACTTGGTCATGATGAATGATCTTTTTACTGTGTTGAATATGATTTGCTAGTATTTTGTTGTGGATTATTGCATCATTATTCATCAGTGATATTGGCTTATAGTTTCCTTTCTTTTTTTATATGTCTTTGTCTGGTTTTGGTATCAGGGTAATATTGGCCTCGTATAATGAATTTGGAAGTATTCCTTCCTCTTTCATTTTTCAGAAAAGTTTAAGTAGCATTGGTATCAGATGTTCTTTAATTGTTCGGTAGAATTCAGCAGTAAAGCCATGGAGTCCCGGGCTTTTCTTTGCAGGGACTTTTTTTTATTATAGCTTTGATGTCTTTACTTGTTTGTCTGTTCAGGTTTTGAATTTCTTCATGATTCAATCTTTGTAGGCTGTATGTGTCTAGGAATTTATTCACTTCTTCTAGATTTCCCAATTTAGTGGCGTAGTTGCTCATAGTAGCCACTAATGATCCTATGAATTTCTGCAGTATTACTTATAATGTCTCCTTTTTAATCTCTGATTTCATTTATGTGGATCCTCTCTCATTTTTTCTTACTTAATCTGGCTAAAGGTTTGACAATTTTTATCTTTTCAAAAAAACAACTTTTTGTTTCAATGATCTTTTTGTCTTGTTTTCATTTTAATTTCAATTTTGTTTTCAATTTTGGATTTGCTTTGATCTTTCTTTTCTAGTTCTTTCAGATGCATCATTAGGTTGTTTATTTGTTTTTTTCTTCTTTTTTGATATCGGCACTTATAGCTATAAATTTCCCTCTTAGTACTTCTTTCACTGTATCCCCTGGTTTGTTTCAAGAAAGTTTTGTTTGCAGTGCCACTATCTCAGCTCACTGCAACCTCCGCTTCCCGGGTTCAAGCGATTCTCCTACCTCAGCCTCCCTAGTAGCTGGGATTACAGGCACGCGCCATCACGCCCAGCTAATTTTTGTGTTTTTAGTAGAGTAGCAATTTTGTTTTTTTGTATTTTATCTACCACTTCTGTAGATCTTATAAACATGCAAGCCCTACCAGATTAAGGCCCTATACTTATGACTTAATTTCACTTTTATCCTCCCCTCATAGACCTTATCTAAATACAGTCATTTTGGGAGTTAAGGCTTTAACATGGTGAAACATGGGGTTTCACCATGTTGGCTAGGATGGTCTGTATCTCTTGACCTCGTGATCCATCCGCCTTGGACTCCCTAAGCGCTGGGATTACAGGCATGAGCCACTGCACCCGGCCCATAACTGAACATTTCTAACATTATTTGAAGTGGGTTCAAAAAGGAAAGTAAGGAGAGAAGACAAACTATTTTTTTTTACCTTATATGATTTGAATAATGTATTCTCCCAACTATTGTCTTATCTTGAAAGGTAGAAAACTGTCTAAGGCCTGCTACTGGGAAAAAATTTGGTTCATAAATGTATAGCAAGTTTTAAAATTGATAGTATTGTAAGCGTTATATACAGCTATTGGAGCATTGGTTCTAGGACATCCCATGGGTGTCAAAATACAAAGGTACCAAAATCCCCGATATAAAATTGGATAGTATTTGTATATACCCTATGCACATCCTTCCCTATACTTTAATCTCAAGGTTACTTATAATACCTAATACAACATAAATGCTATGTAAATAGTAGTTACACTGCGTTGTTTAGGGAATAATGACAAGGAAAAAAAGTCTGTACATGTTCAGTACAGGCAGAATATTTTTTCAAAAATTTTTATTAAAACTATTTTTTTTTTAGTGGATTTAGGTTCCAAAACCCAATAACGTAGTATTTGCTTTTTCCCTTATTTTGTAAATGTTAGATGAAATATGACAGCACATTTTGTAGATAGTACTATCAATAGATAGTATTTCACAGATATACTATCTACAAAATATGCTAAACAAAATATGTATACTGTATGCAATATTTTTAGAAGTAGGTATATAGAATTGGCATGGGTTCCACTTCTGTAGATCTTATAAACATGCAAGCCCTACCAGATTAAGGCCCTACACTTATGACTTAATTTCACCTTTATCCTCCCCTCATAGACCTTATCTAAATACAGTCATTTTGGGAGTTAAGGCTTTAACATATGACTTTTAGGAGGGAACACAATTCAGTCCATAGCACTTTAAGTGAAATCATACAGGGTATCTTTTTTTGTGTGACTAGGTTATTTCACAGCATAATGTAGACTTTAACATTTGATGTGTTAAGTTTGAAGTAACTATTTGACATCCAAGTGAGATGTCAAGGTGGCAGTGGTGGGAGGACGTACTAAAAAATCATTCGTGTGCTTTTAGTGTCTATCTGCAAAATGCCAAATTCAACACAAAGTCTCAGATCAAATTAGTCTGTATTTGATCTGAGTCTGTATTTCAGAGTGATTTCAGTTCCCGATGTGGGGAATAGAGAATTTCCCAGATAAATTTTGAAATCTGACTTTTTTGGAATCCCGGTATGAGGTTAAAGAGTCAAGAATACCGGACTTAGAAACTATGGTGGAAATGTTGGTCTTATCACCACCTGAGTGACCATAGATGTTTTACTTAATCTCTTTTAGCAATGATAGATTTAAAACAGGTTGAAGATAATTATAAAGATATTGTATATGAAAACACCTGGTGAACTACAAAAAGTATTTAGAATTACAGTAAGAACTACAATAAGTATTTGTTAAATCCAAATGTATTTTATATATTATGTACATATTATGTATATGTTATTTGACATATTTTTAAATGGTAGTTCACTACTGTTTGGATATATTTTTACCTCTTTTGTTTTCAGTTATACCACTATTTTTGATACTATTTTTTATTGTTTTACCATCACAGATTTATCTTGATTCTATTTATATTTTATTTAAACATCTAATGAGTTTATATAGATTGCATCTATAATATCAATTTCTGTAATTATGTAGTGTTAGAAAATGCTGTGTATATAAAGGAATTTTATTAAGAAAAAATATAATTTAATTTAGGAAATTAAAAAATGTTTGATAGAAAATTTCTTGATATAAATGAACAAGTATGTAATGGTTATTCTATGGTTTCTCAGGCATAGATAATCATCTTTTACTCAGCCTAACCCCAATTAAAAAAAAGTCTTCTCTAATATTGTGTAAGGAATATAAAAGGAATATAATCTTGAAAATATTTGTCTTTCTAAATATGATCATTCTACATCTTAAAAGGCAGGAGAAAATACAGTTTTAAGGAGATTTGGTAGAAAGGATTGTCAAAAATATAGGAGGGGTGTGTGTGTGTGTGTGTGTGTGTTGGTTATGTAGTGGTAATGATAATTTATAATAATTACAGTACGTAATAAGTGCTTTACATTGATGAGTGCTTTTATATTTTATATAACTTAGCATTATTTCATTTATTCTCTGCAGTCTTCTAATATTATGAATATATTCCTTTTTTACATTTGGGAAATTCAAGGCTTCAAGAAGTGAAGCAACTGCCCTATGGTCACACTGCTAAAGAGAAGCATCATTGCTTTTTAAGGGAGAATGCAAAATTGTCCATCTCATCTGTAGTCATGGCTTTGATTGTTCTTTTACATTTATCTCAAGCAATTGCTTTTCACAAGATATTTTGTGATGTCTGTACATACTTATTGACTTCCTACAGATGGCTAATGGGATTCATAGTTTACTTGAAAGCAGGATTTGCCCAGCAAGAAATTAATAAAGAATGTTTTTTAGAATTGTTATGATTCATAAAACTACCTGAAGTCAACTTCAAACTTCCTGCACTTTGGCACTCCGAGTCTAATTATGTTCAGGTCTAAACCTACTCTAAACTAGATGGTGTTTGTGTAGTTCTTCTCTTCTTGACCATTTTGTCCCAGCAGGAGAATTAGATAATAAGTGGATTGATCTCAGTTTTACAAACTCTTATAAGTACCTATTTTATTGTGCTGACCAATATAGGGGCAATAGAAAGATAGATAAAAAAAATTCTCTGCCTTCAAAAACATGTAGGAGGAGAGGCAGAAAAAATACAAAGGTGAACTAAGTTAAAACAGTGATATGAGTGAAAGACTCCTTGGTACATTCTGACCAAGGTAATGGCCCTTACAACTGGTGCAAAGAAATCTAAACATGCAAGGATTAGCACTGGGGTGTGAGCCATGGGAGTATTTGGGTGTCCTATACCCAGTGCTCCTTGAAGACAATGGTGGCCCACAAAGGTCTAAATGGGCTCACTCCAGCAAAGCTATTCTGAGGATAGCAGTTATTTTGGCAAATGCTTTTAAGATGATGCGATGATGCTGTCATCTGTCAGACTTGGACATATTACTGCTGATGGTGTTATTTCCTCTGCCCGATTTCTCACTCTCAGCACTTAACCTGCTTGAAATGGTAATGTGTGGTGATATGCCATCCATATCCTTTTGCCCTTCTATTTGCCAAGTCTGCATTTTTCAATTCTTTTTCTCCCTGTGCCCTCCTAAAATTAAACGAATTACCTCTAAAAAACCTGAGAGCACCTACCTGATTTACAACTGCCCTCTAACCCTGGTCACAGAGAGGACAGCAAACTTTTCCCTGGTATCTAGTGAATGATGCTAATATGCAAAATAATTTGAACTGTTTCTTTGCTTCTGGTTTAGTTTTATAAAAATGTCTGATTTTTTTAAAGGAATGTACTAAACTTCTTCATCTACAGAAGATTTAATTTAAATATTTCATTAAGCATATTTGCAGCCTGAGAGAGTTAATATGGATTTGAAAATCAGTTAGATTTTTTCAGTTAATTTTTTTAATGCCTGGCAGCTGGAATACATCACTGACATGCTGACACCATATTATTTAAAATAGCATTGCCTGTGAGCCTAAGAGAAGCTATTTAAGACAAACCTCAAGAAGGCTGGTGAAATAATAGCTGAAGTTATGTCAGCCAGTTCCTCAGCATGGAACAGCATTGTGAGGCCAGAGTTGTTATCCTTCACTGAGACATAAAATCTATATTTTGATTCTTTTGGTCATTTAAGGTCCTATGGGAATCGTACCCAGAGGGAGTGTCCTTTTATCCAGTGTGTTGACCAAAGGTCAAGCTGGATGGGACAGTCGTATCTTTTCAATGTGTTCAAGGTTTCATTTACATATGATTACAGTACGATTTTTGGAAAGGCTCTGGATGTGTCATTCTATAAATAGTTTGCAATTTGTGAAGAAGTAGGTTTAGCTGCTGGAGTGACCAATATCAAATCTACTAAAAAAGTGCCAATGTGCCAAAAGAATCCATGGAGTCTTTTAATCTAACAAATTATTTTTAACTTCCATTTCTTTTACATTGAAAAGGTAATTTTAGTTTGGGTGATTAATCAGCAGCTTACCAGCTCTTTCTCTATAAGTTGAGGAACTTATTCCTTGTTCCCTCAGCTAAATGGGAGGAAAAGTCTTTAGGCCAGCGGTGGAGGTTGAAGAGAGCAACAATCTAAGTTAGAAACTTCTGCCTGCCATTCCATTTACTATTCTTATGTCTATAGGGGATAACAAAGCTTTTAGTCTGTAAAATGGAATAAAAATAACTCATACAATTGCATTATGATCTAATATGATGTCCATTTGTAAATGATAAGTCCTTATATAATTGCCTCCTTGGACTAAGTGAGGTGGTCCATATTTAGCATATTTTGATAATACATTGATAGTTGCCTAGAAAATGTACAAACACACAAACCGTGTAAGCAAGAATGTTCCTGAATTATAATCATAAAATGGATGGTGTTTTGCTTTCAGTCTTGGCCCACCATCTTTTGGCTCTTTCTTCTCTCCTGGCATCCTGCTGGTGAGTTGGGTTATCAATTTAAGTGTCCCTCACCCCAGCAGAGGCCTCATGCTGTTGTACCATTCCCAAAATCTCTGTAAGAGACCCTGTTTTTCCTAAAAAAGTGGCAGTTTTTCTTATCTGTTCTCTCCCCAGTGGTATATGCATTTTTGATGGTCCCAAATCTATTTCACAACTCTAAATACCCAATTTCTCCACTATTAGGCATTTCTTCAATTGTGAATATTTCAGAAACTGGGCCATATCTGTTACATGGTTTGTTTACTCCCTATGTCCAAACAAAAGCCTTTTTTTTTTTTTTTTTTTTTGAGATGGAATCTCTCTCTGTCCCCCAGGCTAGAGTGCAGTGGTGCAATCTTGGCTCACTGCAACCTTCGCCTCCCAGGTTTAAGTGATTGTCCTACCTCAGTCTCTCGAGTAGCTGAGATTACAGGTGCATGCCACCACACCCAGCACATTTTTGTACTTTTAATAAAGACGGGGTTTTGCCATGTGGGCCAGGCTGGTCTTGAACTCCTGACCTCAGGTGATCCACCTCCCTTGGTCTCCCAAAGGGCTGGAATTACAGGCGAGAGCCATCGTGCCAGGCCACAAAAGCCCTTTTAAAGTCTTTTTTCATACTATATCTTACAATCAAGGGAGTCTTAGAATTGGGAACACATAATGTATAGTTCAGAGGGAATTTTAAAAATGTAACATTTCACGCCTGTAATCCCAGCACTTTGGGAGGCTGACGTGGGTGGATCATGAGGTCAGGAGATCAAGACCATCCTGGCTAACACGGTGAAACCCTGTCTCTACTAAAATACGAAAAAATGAACCAGATGTGGTGGCAGGCGCCTGTAGTCCCAGCTACTCGGGAGGCTGAGGCAGGAGAATGGCATGAGCCCGGGAGGCGGAGGTTGCAGTGAGCCGAGATCGCGGCACTGCACTCCAGCCTGGGTGACAGAGCGAAACTCTGCCTCAAAAAAAAAAAAAAAAAAGTAACATTTATTTTTTGGAGAGGTGCCTCATTCACAGAAATACAAAAGTAATAAGCAAATAGACAATGGAAAGTTTTTCTTCTAAACCCATTCCTCACACCAGTGTTTCTCCCCAGAGGCAAATGGCATTTGTACGTATTAGAGCATACAGACTTTTATTTTTAATGTTTGAAACGCAAATGTTATCTTACAGAATATATCTGCACATTATTTTTTATGTAAAAATGTATCTGGGAGATTGTTCATTATCAGTGTGTAAACAGATTCATTTTTCTTTCTAAAGACTATAATTTCATTATATGTGTGCAATCTAATTTATTTAAATTTTGTAGAATTCGTATTAATTTTTTTCCTCAGTATGAGGCACTAGATTTCTCACATCCTTCAAGACACAGTCCATATTCAAACAAACTTGGCAAAGGTTTTTGGGAATAAATATAAAAGTCACTTTATGTATCTTTTATGTATAAAGGCATTTATAATAATTTTTCTGAGTAATATCAGTTCATCATTCATTTTTTATATCAGCTTATCCTTCTTTTTTATGTATTATAGAAGCTAGCTATTTGTGAAATAATTTGTAAATATTTTTCCAGGCTTTCATTTATGTTTGTGTATGGTAATTTTTGTCATACAGAAAAAAGTTATAATTTTATGTAGTAGGACTAATTAATTTTTTTTATCTTCTGGGTTTGTGTCATATTCAAACATGTCTTTTTCATTCTGAGGCTGTTAAAATTATCTTCCATTGTTCCCACCACAATTTTATGATTTAGATTTTTACATTTTAAAGATGGATTCATCTGGAATTATTGTGGTGTAAGATACTGTAGAGTAGGTACTATTTTATTACTTTAGTGGAGGTTTTTACTTAGATGCAACAGTTTGGTTGAATTATGAATATTTTCTAATGTTTTAACTGTTTTTATTGTTACACAAAGTCTTAAGTGGAGAGAGAAAAAATGAAGAAATCTGTCTTCTTCCATCTTGTGACTACTGGTGAGGGATCTTAAATTGGTCAGAGAAGAGGAAGAGGAAATGAAGGTCGGTTGTTGAGAGAGTAGAGAAGAAGATACCAGCTAGAAGTTGGAGAAAAAATAAGAGCAAATATTTTCGTGTTTCTCTATTTTTCTCTTAGAGATTGATCTTTAAAGCACTCATTAGTGCATAATGAAATTTTAAATCTAATAAAAAGTATTTCAAATATAAAAGAACATTTTTCTATATCTGATAACAAGATTAAGGTTGTATAAATTAACAGAAGAGAGATAAGAATGAGAGGGTGTTTTTCAATTTGGCAATGCTACTTGTGTAGAATAGAAGATGAGCAATTTTTCACTAAAGCTGAAAATACTTTTTGTTAACATCCAGTAAGTAGGTTTTAAATCTTTGAAGAAACCCTGAGAAATTGGAGATTTTGAAAACCCCATATTATGGGTTGAATTTTTCTCCTCACTCTGTCACCCAGGCTGGAGTGCAGCGGCATGATCTCAGCTCACTGCAAGCTCCGCCTCCTGCATTCAAGCAATCCTCCTGTCTCTACCTCCCAAGTAGATGGGACTACAGGTGTGTCTTTACACCCTGCTAATTTTTGTATTTTTGGTAGAGACACAGTTTCGCCATGTTGGCAAGGCTGGTCTTGAACTCCTGACCTCAAGTAATCTACCTGCCTTGGCCTCCCAAAGTGCTGGGATTACAGGTGTGAGCCACCATGCCCGGCCCTGAAAATTTCTATTTTATGATAAGATGAAATCTGGTTTTCTTCCCGTACCCAATTTAATCTTTAATAAAGGCATTGCAAGTTATATATATTAATTTTTAATTTTTTTTTTTACTATTTTGGAGATATTTTGTTTATGAGAAGCTCATTAGATGTTGGCATTTAGAATAACTTAAATAAACTTCTAGTATACAATAGGAGAAAAAGTCAGTAATCATAACCTCTTATTTCCTATCAAAGATTATTAGAAGATATCTGTAATGCATCATTCAATATGGGGTATTGGGTTCACATGTTGGCATAAAAATACAAGTTAAATAAATGAAGAATACATGGCACACACAGTAAATAAATATTGACAACAATTATAGATGTATAGTTTGTTACAACTAGATCTGGTGATGCAATATGGTAAAAATTTAAAAAAACCCATGGAATCCTAAAAAGGACAAATTTAGAAGTAGTTTAATTCCCATGCATTAATGTGGTTTGTGAGTTGGATATATCAATATAATACATAAAAAAGAGCATTGCATTTGAAGTGAAAAGTTCTGAGATTAAATCTCAATTCTATTAATTTGGAGGCCTTAATTTTCTAATTTGCAAAACACTCTATTTTGCTAGGAGAGTTTCCCTGCTGTGGGCTATTTTGGCAAGCTGCTAAGTCCTACATAGACCCAGTCTCAAAAATTGTGTTTTAAATGCTTCAGTTAAAATGCACAGAGTTACAAGGAAAGCAATGATATTAAACTGCAATTACCTAAGTAACATACAAATTTGCATTTTTGCAATATATAGGCTTTTTAAAATTAACACATTAAATGACAAAAGTCAGCAAAGTGTCTTATAACTGCAATATGTCCAAATTAGCGATAATTTCAATTGATATTTCAATGTTTTGGCAATAACTGAAATATGATACGAAAACATCTGATTTTATTTGGTTACAAAGTTACAAGTACTACTAATATTGTAACAAATGTTATTCGGTTCCTGGCCTATTTCATAATTGAATGGAATGTTGCATTTCAGTTAGAAGCAAGTGAAAATAAAGATGCTTTTTTTTTTTTTTTTTTTTTCTTCTGGTTCACCAAGTTCACAGATCTTAAATTCTTTCTGTGGATCTCGGGATAAGAACCTTTGGGCATTAGGATCTTTAGGTTGTTTTCTCAGTTTCAAATGTAATGATTTATCCATGATCCTTCAATTGTTTACATGTTCACATTGCCCAGGACTACATCTATAAAGTTCTAAACGAAAAATGTTATAACAAAATTTTGTCAAATTACCTCCAGCTAACCAAATAACACAATTCTCCTCACTACCATTAGTTAGAAATTAAAGTTTAATTTTTCACTAGTTTTAATGAACATTTCTTAACAAACAAAAAGGTGACCTACCTATCATCTAAGACTGCCTATGTTAGTCAGAGTTCCCCAAAGAAACAAAATCAATAGGATCTATCTTGCTATAGACTAAATGTTTGTGTCCCCTCAAAATTAATACGTTGAAGACAAAATAACATGTTGATGTTATTTGCAGGTTGAGCCTTTGGAAAGTACATAGGTCATGAGGATGGAGCCCCAGTGAATGACATTAATGCCCTTATCAAAAGAGAGGTAGATACAAGATCTCTCTCTTTTTCTGCTCGTCATCATGTAAGGATACCATGGGAAACTGGCATCTGCAAACCAGGAAGAAGGCCTTCTCTAGAACTTACCATGATGGCACCTTGATGAACTTCCCAGCCTCCAGAGTCATTAAAGATATATTTCTGTTGTTTAAGCCACCTGTTATGGCATTCGGTTATAGCTGCCCAGACTAACCAATACACACATACACACACACACACACTTTATGTATAAATACATTAACAACATATAATTACATGGTAATATATAACTATATGAATTTGTGTGTGTGTGTGTGTGTGTATGTATTTGTACATATAAGGATATTTATTATAAGAATTTGGCTCACCAAGTTATAATGGCTGACAAGCCCAGAGATCTGCGGTTGGAAAGATACAGAACTAAGAGAGACAGTAGTGTAGCACTAGTCTGAGTTTGAAGGTCTGAGCACCAGGAAAGCTATTAAGTTTCAGTCCAAAAGCCAACAGGCTTGACACCCTTATAAAGCTTATTTTTGGGGGGTTCTGAACCAAAGAAAGGAAAAGACCGATGTTGTAGTTCAAGGCGGTCAGATAGAAGGAGTTCTCCCACTCCCCTTTCTTGTGGGAAGGTCATTCAGGTCTTCAGCTGATGAGATGAGGGGCGTCCACATTGAGGAGGGCAATCTGCTTTACTCAGTCTGTCAATTCAATGTTAATTTCATCTAATAACACTCTCATAGACACTCAGAATGATGTTTGACCAAATATCTGGGCATCCCATGGCCCAGCCAAGTTGACACTTAAAATTAACCATCACACAGCCCTATAGCAAAAAATCATTCTTTAAACATCATTGGTATCATTGTAATAATTGGTACATTAGTATACTGTAAAAACCAGGAAAAACAGTGAAATAAATTATTTCTACAAAATTGAACTTACAAAACTATAACTGAAATGAAAGTGACTTAATTTTATTATGGGATATAGACTATGGCATTTTTATTTTGAGTGCTATACTTTTCTTGCCGTTCAAGTAAATAATCAACTTAGATTTCCTATGCATGTAAATGCTTATGTACGCAGGAGAAAGCAGAATGTGGGGAAATAAAACATTTGAATTATTAAACAGATTTTTTAAATACTTTTAGAAACTGGTCAATGTGTCCTGACATCACTATTTAACTAATGCAAATATTGACTTATTTTTTTGTTATCTCACTTACATGATCATTTGCTATGAAGTTTTGCCTTTCAGTTTAAAATTGTACTTGCAAAGATCATGCAGATTTAGGAGTGAGGTAGTGATTTCATTTCAGGTCTTCTATTGACTTGTGGGTGGAAAACTAAGCCAGTGACATAACCATGGTCCTTGCCTAAACTTGCTCATTTTATGAACTGGAATAAAAATTCTTGTTATCAAACATTAAATATGAGGCATTTTGAACTCCTTGGATGAAATTCTTAATATGCATTTACTCAGCCTTGTAAATAAATTTAAAAAATTAATTGACCTGCACAAATTTGTTGCCAACCTCCCCTCTTCCATGGTGCTTAACTTCTAGTAAAATGAAGAAAATTAACATTTCTTCCTACTTGTCTCTCAGATATTAATGCTTATGAGGGTTTAGTAGATCAATGTCTGTTACCTCACATGGATCTATCATAATCCACTGAAGTGCTGTGAGGAAAAACAATTCACATTAGGATTGAATATAGATTTATGATCACTTCAGGTCTGTGAATTTGGCCTTAAATTCATTACCTTAAAGTAATGAATAATGAAGATTTAGATAATAGTGTTTCTATGCCAGGAATGTTTTTCTCTTAAGGGAAATCCCTAGATAAAATGACCTGGGGGGAAAAAAACTTCTCAAATCTGCAAATTGGGTTCCTGGCTTTTGGGTTATCTGGGCAACTTGGGCTATCTGACTTTTTAACTTTGAAGCTAGTTAGAAACAAAAGCATGAAAAGACAAAATGAACACAGGCTTGAGGGTAACATGCTACTTCCCCTCATCACTGGTTAAATTAGTGAGAGAAGGAAGTAAAGAATGAAGTAGACAAAGAGAGAGGAGGAGAGAAGGTTGCGTGTGGAGTGGGGATGGGGTGGTGGAATGGTGAATTAAGTCCTCTGCAAGGCCATCAGAGAAACTGATGTTTCTCAGTAGGTGAGAAACAGGCTCCAGGAGTATTCCTCAGGAAACTGTGTTGTCCCTGAAGTCCCCATCTTGGTTTGGCTTTCTTGAAGCATTTTCCCTCCCTTTGGGCTTAGGACATGAGGCGACTCAAAAGTTAAGTGCTCCCAGCATGGGTCATGCAACCCTTTTTTTCTATATGCTGTCCCCTCTCCACAAATAGTCCACATGTAGCATCAGATATGTAGTTTAATAGATCTTAACCCTCAAAATAAAATTGTAAGATATATCTAGATAATGCTCACTCTGTTGCCTTCTTAGTTGGTTTACCGCCCCCCCGCCCCTGCCCCTGCCCCTGCCCCCAAAAAAGTTTTTGTGTGGCAGAGGCAGCAACATAAACCTTTAGGGAAAAAAATTCGACTTTTAAATAAATAGGCAAGGCAGAGCAAACTATAGTAGGAAGAATGCAGAAATATTTGGGGGAGTGTAATCTTGAAAGCTGAATGCTGCCCTTTTGATTTACCTGAACAATACAAAACATGTAAATATGTGCTTAAAGGAAACCATGGAAATGGAATGCAATGAAAATACTGAAGTTATATAATAGTGTGTCGGGAATTGGTGGGTTCTTGGTCTCACTGACTTCAAGAATGAAGCTGTGGACCCTCGTGGTGAGTGTTACAGTTCTTAAACGTGTGTGTCTGGAGTTTGTTCCTTCAGATATTCAGATGTGTCTAGAGCTTCATCCTTCTGGCGGGTTCATGGTCTCGCTGTCAGGAGTGAAGCTGCAAACCTCCGTGGTGAGTATTATAGCTCTTAAAGGCAGTGCGTTTGGAGTTGTTCTTCCTGGTGGGTTCGTGGTCTCACTGGCTTCAGGAGTCAAGCTACAGACCTTCAGGGTAAGTGTTACAACTCATAAGAGCAGCGTGGACCCAAAGAGTGAGCAGCAACAAGATTTAGAGTAAAGAACAAAAGAACAAAGCTTCCACAATGTGGAAGGGGACCCCAGAGGGTTGGCACTGGCTGGTTAGGGCTGCCTGCTTTCATTCCCTTATCTGGCCCCACCCACATCCTGCTGATTGGTCCATTTTACAGAGAGCTGATTGGTCCACTTTACAGAGAGCCTATTGTTCCGTTTTGACAGAGTGCTGATTGGTACCCTTGCAATCCTTGAGCTAGACACAGAGTCACAGAGTGCTAGTTAGCTAGATACAGAGTTAGCTAGATACAGAGTACCTACCGGTGCGTTTACAAACTTTGAGCTAGACACAGAGTACTGATTGGTTCATTTACAATCCTTGAGCTAGACACAGAGTCACAGAGTGCTAGTCCTCCAAGTCTCCACTAGGTTAGCTGGATACAGAGTACCAATTGGTGTATTCACAAACCCTGAGCTAGACAGAGTGCTAATTGGTGTATTTACAAACCCTGAGCTAGACACAGAGTGCTGATTGGTGCACATACGATCCTCTGGCTAGATATAAAAGTTCTCCACCTCCCCATCCAGTTCAGGAAGCCAGCTGAATCCTGCACCAGGGCTGCAGGTGGAGCTGTCCACCAGTCCCGAGCCACGCCTGCACCCTTCAGCCCTTGGGCTGTCCATGGGATCGGGTGCCAGGGAGCAGGGGGCGGTGCCCGTCTGCGAGGCTCAGACCGCAAGGAAGCCCACTGCAGGGGAAGGAGCTCAGACATGTCGGGCTGCAGGTCCCGAGCCCTGCCCCGCCGGGAGGCAACCAAACCCCCGCGAGAATTTGAGTACAGTGCCGGCAGGCTGGCACTGCTGGGGGACCCGGCACAACCCCCGCAGCTGCTGGCCTGGGTGCTAAGCCCCTCACTGCCCTGGGCCGTCGGTGCAGGGCAGCTGCTCCAAGTGCAGGGCCCGCCGAGCCCGTGCCAGCAGGAACTCACACTGGCCCGCGAGCACAGCCCTGGTTCCCACTGGCGCCTCTCCCTCCACACCTCCCCACAAGCACAAGGAGGAGGCTCCGGTCCCAGTCATCCCAGAGAGGGGCTCCCACGGTGCTGTGGCAGATGGAAGGACCCCTCAAGCGTGGCCAGAGTGGACACTGAGGCCGAGGAGGCCCCGAGAGTGAGGGCGGCTAGCACTTTGTCACTTATCAATAGTGAGAGGTGACAATGTGCTGGCAGCCCTCACTCTCGGTGCCTCCTCCACCTAGGCATCCGCTCTGGCAGTGCTTGAGGAGCCCTTCAGCCTGCCACTGTACCCTGGGAGCCACTCACTGGGCTGGCCGAGTCTGGAGTTGGCTCCCTCTACTTGCTAGGATGTGTGGAGGGAGAGGCGCAGGTGGGAACCGGGGCCATGCGCGGCACTCACAGGCCAGCGTGAGTTGCAATGGGCACGGGCGCAGGCTCCTCAGGCCCCCACTTGGAGCAGCAGGCTGGCACTGCTCGCCCAGGGCAGTGAGGGGCTTAGCACCCAGGCCAGCAGCTGCGGAGGTTGCGCTGGGTCCTCCAGCACTGCCGGCCCTCATGCACTGCTCTTGAGTTCTCCCGGGGCCTCAGCTGCCTCCCTGCGGGACAGAGCTCGGGACCTGCAGCCCGCCATGTCTGAGCCCCTCCACTCTGTCGTGGGTACCTCCGTGGCCCCAGCCTCCCCGACGAGTGCCTCCCCCTGCGTTGTGGTGCCCAATCCCATCAGCCATCCAAGGGTTGAGGAGTGCAGGCACAGGGTGCGGGACTGGTGGGCAACTTGGCCTGCAGCCCCGATGCGGGATCCACTAGGTGCAGCCAGCTGGGCCCCTGAGTCTAGTAGGGACTTGGAGAACCTTTATGTCTAGCTAAGGGATTGTAAACACACCAATCAGTACTCTGTGACTAGCTCAAGGTTTGTAAATACACCAATCAGTGTATTTACCTAGTGGGGACTTGGAGAACTTTTCCATCTAGCACTCTGTGTCTAGCTCAGGTATTGTAAATGCACTAGTCAGCACTCTGTGTCTAGCTCAGGGTTTGTCAATACACCAGTCAGCACTGTGTGTCTAGCTCAGGGTTTGTAAATACGCCAATCGGCACCCTATGTCTAGCTCAAGGTTTGTAAATACACCAATCAGTACTCTGTATCTAGCTAACCTAGTGAGGACTTCAGGACTTTTCTGTCTAGCACTCTGTGTCTAGCTCAGGGATAGTAAACGAACCAATCAGCACTCTGTCAAAACGGACCAATCAACACTCTGTAAAATGGACCAATCAGCTCTCTGTAAAATGGACCAACCAGCAGGATGTGGGTGGGGCCAGATAAGGGAATGAAGGCAGTCTGCCTGAACTAGCCACTGACAACCTGCTGGGTTATTATTTTGGTGTGTACAATAAATCTTGCCACTGTTCACTCTTTGGGTCCACGGTGGTCTTTATGAGCTGTAATACTCACCATGAGGGTCTGCACCTTCACTCTTGAAGTCAGCGAGACCAGGAACCCACCAGAAGGAACACGTTCTGGACTACATTGTTTAAGAACTGTAACACTCACCGGGAGGGTCTGCAGTTTCATTCTTGAAGTCAGTGAGACCAAGAACCCACCAATTCCAGACACAATAGTAGCTATAGCAAGAACAGAGAGACTAGAAGAGAACTCCCAGTGGCTTCAAAAATAGCAGGCTGAGGCTAAACCAGAACTGTGCTCTATGTAACTGTTAGAGTAAACAAATGTTGCCAGTAGCCGGGCCCAGTAGTCCCAGCTGTTCAGGAGGCTGAGGTAGGATTGCTTAAACGCAGAAGGTCAAGCTCAGCCTGGGCAACATTTGGCAACATAGTGAGACTTCATCTTGAAAATAAAAATAAGAATTGCAGAGATTGATTGGAGTGGGGTCGTTTGTGCAATCTTAGAAACACGCATATGTGAGAAACACCTTTTGTCAGAGGGCAGCTATTATGTAACTAAATGTTTATGTAACTAACTGACAATGAAAATATCAGATGTTAAATTTAAATACGTTTATTTTTTAAAAAATAATTTTAATAGGCATATATTGTAGAATTTGAAATTGTTAATTTTTGACTGCCATTTTTGTGGTGAGAAAAAAAATTTCGATCTAAGGGGCGTGGCTGAGCATTTGTGGATGTTAAGAAATAACGTATGTAAAATGAAGTTGAAGCCATACTATATTTTCATTTATGTTGATAAGGATGCTTTTGCTGTCTTGAAAAGACATACATGTTACTTCATTAAAGAGAAAGGTCATTTAAAAATGATTTTTACTTTCATTAGTCAGGCATCTGGAGAAAGTAAAAACCAGATCTTATCATATCCTCATTTAATGACATAAAATGGTGCAACAATCTCGGTTTTGCAAATTCAAAGGCCTCTGGCCCTATTTAGTAAACCTGAATGAGTAGAGCAGGCTGAATGTGAGGCACTAGTGATGGATGTTAATCAATGTCTTGCCTCCCCTAGGCATTCAAATTCAACTTAAAAACAAGCAACAACAACAACAACAACAAAAATCTAGCTAAACAAATACCTCCAGAGGTGCTTGGGATTTATAACATGATATGAAGTAGTTTGTTTTTCATGATCTAGTGCTTAAGACTAGCTCTTCTTTGGGACAATTCAAGACCCTCCCTATACTGTCCCAGCTTACAATGAAACCCCAGGAGTCTTAAGCCAGAGGAATGTGTCAGAAAGTGAAAAAGGATTACCCCCTTTTCGAAAAATTCAGCTTTGGAAAGAAGCCAATCGGTGGTGAGGGGTGGGGATCACCATAAAAAGGATTAAGTTGCTACTGATTAGACTGTATGGTAAAAACATTATTTTTCTATTTCCAAAGTGGTTAATCAGTCAAGATAGTTGTAAACACATTAAACAGAAACACTGCCTTGTCTGTAAACTGAAACCCTGACTTGCTTGTAAAGGTTCATACTGGCTTTCCATTTTAATTGATGTTTAATTTTGTTGCAAAGATCTTTCCATTAGATCTTCAAAGAAACTAGTTATTGAAACATTATTATATGTTTATAACATCTAGCACTGTAGTTGAAAAAAGTTGGAATAACTAATCTTCTTAATATTACACCACGTATTTTCCAGTTTTTTCATAAATGTTAGCAAAACACGAGATGATCTGCAAAGGAAAAGTGGGGAGCTTTATTTACTGTTAAAACAACAATCTCTAGACTAGGGAGGCACAGATTTTAGTAAAAGTGAAAGCGTATTTTCTGAAGAACAAAGGGAGGGTTTAGCTTAAATACGGAAAACTACCCGCTCAGTTCTCAATCAGGCCTATTTATGCAAATGAAGGATTCAAACTTGTTTAGTTCTGATTGGTCAAAATAGTAGAGTACTGATTGGGTGTTTTCTATGCCCCCAGAACTCTCTGTCAAACTTTTGATTGGGTGTTTTCTATGCCCCAAACGAGAACTCTGTGACAAACTTTTCTTTCAAAGGGCTGGTGAGGGACGGTTTCCAGCTCGTTTCTCTTGTGTCTGGTTACAGGAACTGTTCTGACTCAGGGTGTAAAGCAAATGTTTGTGGAGCTGCTTTTTCCAAGAATGCACGTGGCTGCTCTTTCTCACTCTAGCAAGGCCACTTGCTTCTGTTTTTAAATTTAATCGTCCCTGTTAACCACAGGGACATCTATCTCCCCTGTAGAGCTTGAGTCTTATTTTCCAGTTTTATTTTATATACATTATATTTGAAAGTATTTTTGAAATTATGTCATGCCAAAGAAGCATGAGAGGTTGAAAAAATGGATGTCTTGACTCAAAGACAAACATGGATTGAGTACATACTTTATGTGCCTGTTACCACATGTGCTGTTCATATATTTATTGCCTCATTTTCTCACAACTGCCCTGGAGATTGGTAGTCTTCCACGTTTCATAGTTGAGGCCACTGCATCTCAGATTTTTGAGAAATGTGTTAAAAAATACATTTTAATAAATATTAATTAAAAGACCTTTAGTTTGTTTTAGATGTTTGTTTTATTTTTGTAAAGCTACTGTCATTTGTTTTGCATGCCAGCCAACTCTTAGTTTAAGAAATAATAGCCTATATCATCTTATATTACCCAGATCTTGCACTTAGCTGTGTGGTTCACTATGATCCACTGTAGTTGTTGGCCGATAACCTTAAAACATCTAGGAATATGCTTTCAGGAAGAAATGGAGAAAATTTCTTCTCTAGATTTTATTTTTATTTATTTACTTGTTATTTATTGAGATAGAGCCTTGCTCTTGTTGCCCAGCCTGGAGTGCAATGGTGCACTCTCAGCTCACTGCAACCTCTGCCTCCTGGGTTCAAACAAGTCTCCTGCCTCATCCTCCTGAATAGCTGGAATTACAAGCACCTGCCACCATACCCGGCTAATTTTTGTATTTTTAGCAGAGACGAGGTTTCACCATGTTGACCAGGCTGGTCTCAAACTCTTGACCTCAGGTGACCCGCCTGCCTCAGCCTCCCAGAGTGCTGGGATTACAGAAGTGAGCCACCATGCCTGGCCTCTTCTCTAGTTTTTAATAAACATTTTAAG
Organism: Macaca thibetana thibetana; assembly: GCF_024542745.1. NCBI lineage: Eukaryota > Metazoa > Chordata > Mammalia > Primates > Cercopithecidae > Macaca > Macaca thibetana. Next base: position 79,312,197 of record NC_065579.1, read on the forward strand.
AAGAACAGAATTATACCCAACAATGCATTCTTTAAGTTTGTGGGAAAACTTAATAAAAAAACAAAATGCTACACCTTTTTAGAGACTCAACATTCTTTTAAATATTGTCAGAGTCATCAGAGTTCAAATTAAACCTATGATAAAAAATGCTTTTGAAGCAACAGCAAGCAAAGCTTGAATTCTGGCCAGTGCTAGTTATGCTTCAGTGAGCGTCAGAATCAAAGAGGAGAGTTACAATGCAGATTCCTGGGCTCTACCACCCATTAGGTAGGACAGTGTGGAGCCTAAGCATTTGCATTTTTAACGATCTCCAGGGCGACATTGATGCTGCTGATCTGTGGACCGTGTTTTGAGTAGTACTTATTTAGGGATGACCTGGGAAGCATAGTATGTGTTAACAATTTAAATTATGTTTTTCAGAAAAATAATTTCAACTGTACCAGAAGAGCTCAGTGCCCAGAAACCAATATCAGTTCTATACAGATACAAGGTGATGCTGATTATTTCATCAACCATCTTGGAGTTCCCATCGTGCAGTTTGCTTATGAGGACATCAAAGCATTAGAGGTGATTGTTTCTAAAAAATGCAAAACACACACACACAGTATAGCAGACCTGCAGAATTTGGTTTTATCCTGGCTATTCAATTTTCATATCAAATAGTTCACTATAGAAAAGAGGCTTCATTTAGAGAGTTATTCTTGCTTTTCAGAGCCTTTGCAATAGTATTTGAAAACATCAGCTCTTTTGAAAAGTGTTGAATTCAATTTAAAAAGATTTATACTGTCACTCACATTTTCACATGGTGCTCTGCAACAAAAAATTTGCAGTAGTTGGATTAACATCAAAACATAATTGTAATCTTCAGTATTCACAGAAACAGATGACATGTGCAATAGATTCTCCTCTCCTTGCCCAAAGGAAAATGCATTTCATGTTCTGTATGTTAATATGAGTCTTGTGGATTAGCTACCCAAAGTTTGTCAATAGTTTGCCTGCTTAGAAAATATAGCACTTTTTTTGTGAGGATGGAAGGATTTTTTTCCAAAGAATATCACAAAAGCATGATTCACCTTAATTAAGTCTCTGTTCATCCATCTTTTGGACTTCAGTCCTTCTAATCTTTCTCAGAATTATGTCTCAGGAAACTGTTTCTCTGTGGATCTAACCCTGTTGGGACATTTCACCTTCATTTACAAATCATTTATGCATTATTCGGAGCTATTTGAAAACCTCTAGAGTGGCTTGCTTGAGGTAATTATTGCATTAACAAAATAATGGCTGGAAAGTACAGTAAAACCTGCCTTGCTCTTCAAATATAAATGTTCCTCAGAAGGGGTGCATAAATTAGGTTTGCATTAGCTCAACTTCAGATATGCAACATCTTAATTATTAACAGCGTTGAGTAATATTTGGCTTTATGTTTCTCTGCAACCACACAGAAAATATTTTAATTCTTATTTATTATGTGTCTAATTCATCTTGGTTTAGTTTTAAGCCAAGAATTTAGGGAGAATAGTATAGCCTTGGGAATGAGACGGAAGCCCTGACTCTGACACTTACTAGACAAATTATTTAACATCTTTCAAAATGATTTTACAAATGAAGTACTTCGGTATATTTATGGAATCTATAGAGCTGTGGTGAGGATTACATGAGACTATGCATGTAGAGGGTTTAGCTAAGCTTGAGCAGATAAGAAGACCCCATTATTGCAGTTATTATTGTCTTATTGTAAGTACAACATATGAATGTGATAATTTCTAAACTTTTTAGATATGAACACATCAATACAAGGCAGGAGTTTGTTAATTGTTGAGGAAAACAAGTTTATCAGGCTGAAGAGGTGGAATTTGATGAGGATCAACTGGAGGATCTGAGGTGTTAATAGGGAGAAGATTTTGAAACAGGGACCAATGAAGTTCTAAGACGAACTGTATTATCCTAAGGCTAAAGTCTATCTACCAGAACTGGCTTAGTCTGAAGGAGTCAATCAGTTTTTCAAATTATTCCCAGAATATCTACCTCACACCATCAAAATAATTTGTATAATTTATCTCCAAAAAAGTAATTAAAATAGAATCCCCTATGCTTTATAACAAATGACCTTGTTGATACTGCTTTAGTGGAAGAATTTTTAAAATGGATTTGTCCCTTACAAAATGTGAATGCTTGAGATGAAATAATTTTGTATGAACTCTCTGAGGAACAGAGTAACCTTTGCTTTCTGTGTTAACCTATAATTGATATTGGTATACAGCTATTAAGAGAAATTTTAAATATTAAAAAAAGGTTTTACCCATGATGTAAAAAATATTTGTCCTATGCCAATTAGTAAAGCAGGTAAGGAAATTAGAGCTTTTATATGAAGTTGCAGTTACAAATATATATGGAAAATAGATTGGTGGATTTGGAATTAGGAGGCCTGAAATTTTAAATCCCTTCATGTTAATGGCCCAGTTACATTGGTTTCTGGGCCTCTGCTTTTTTAAAAAAAATCTGTATCTTATTAAAAACAAAATAAGGATAGGTGCAATGGTTCATGCCTGTAGTCCCAGCACTTTAGGAAGCCGAGACGGGAGGATTGCTTGAGCCCAGAAGTTCGATACCTGGGCAACACGGTGAAACCTTGTTTCTACAAAATAATACAAAAATTAGCTGGCTGTGTTTGCAGGCGCCTATAGTCCCAGCTACTGGGGGATTAGGAGGGCTGTGATGGGAGGATCGCTGGAGTCCTGGAGGCAGAGGTTGCAGTGAGCCAAGATCACACCACTGCACTCCAGCCTGGGTGACAGAGTGCGACACTATCTCAAAACAAAAACAACAAAAACAACAACAACAACAACAACAACAAAACAAACCCATAATATCTACCACTTATTGCCTATTTACCACTTATTGAGTACTTGCCATGCTTAGTATTTTATACCCCTTGTATCATTTATTATTTAAAACATCACTATAAATAAGCTTTTATTATTAACTGTGTTCAGGCTGAGAATGAAATGGAATTTAAAGGCTAGTAGCTTATCCAAGGTCATAAAGATAATAAATGGCCAAAACAGATGTTCATCTAAGATATGTTTAACAGTAAGCCTATGTTCTCAACTATTGTACTAAAGATTGCAAATTGGAAGCCCAAGGGCAAGAGATAATCTATCAATATATTTTGTTTGACCTGTACATTATTGAAAAATTTAATTTCTTGAAATATTGTAAACTTTTTCTCCATGGAAACAGTCAACTAAATGGGCACTGCTCACTAGCCTGCCATGTTGTTTGTCCAACAGTGCAGTGAAGAAGAATATTTTCTTCAACACCTGTTTCTATCAAAGATTAGGAGATGAATACTCAAGTAAGGGTCACATGTCTCACCAGACTTGTGTCACTTATAGTATCTGTGTGGTCCCTGTAGGGACTGAGCTCATTATCTCCACACCCATTTTAGTAAAAGAGTTAAAGTGAATAATTTTATAGCTGCTTCCACTTTAAAAGTGATATTTTCTAAAAGAACTATTTTTATTATTATATCCACGGTTTTGAAGAAATTATCTATTTGATACTTATTAGGGTGATTATAATGCAAACCTTCAAATTACTATGTATCTATATATATTTTGTCCAGCAAGATTGATCATGGATCTATTATGTTCATTTTCAACAACTGAATCATGATAATAGGTGGAAAATTGTACCGTAGGAAAATAAACTAGTGCAATAGAGGCCAATTTTTATGGACACGTCTATAAAACATGATATATTTTTAAATATCTATCCCCAATATTTCAAGCTATTCCACATTTGACACCAATGGCTTTTACCTGTAGTTTCTCTGAATGCAAATGTATTGCATAAAATTGCTTAAAGTCCCTTTGATCTTTAGTTTTTCTTGGTATCTATACTCTAATTTTCCAATAATTAACTTTTACAAATGCATCGCAATCCATGGATTTGCCAAATATTAGAATGATTCCTTCTCATAAAATAGTGCCCTGTTAATTGAAACATCTCCAGTTGTAAGCTTCATTTAAATAAGGTTTTAGATTTATAAACACCATTGCACCTGTTGGGAGAAGCATTCTGTACAGATTAAATACAATGCAGAGATTGTCAAAAAGGAAAAGACAAATGCTTTCTGATTAAGAATGTAATATTTATGACAGTCTGGTGATCCAATGCACATTTCCTCTGTCACTTAGCAGCTGTTTTACATTTTTGTTTCAGATCAGTATATTTATTCTCTATAGGGCATGCCAGAGGGTCCTTCTTAGTATATCAAAAGAGCAATCCATGCCCTAGCAAGCTTCATATCACAAATTGAAGCTCTGATTCCTCACTCTGTTTAACCTTATGTTTTTTTCTCTTCTGCTTGAAACATTCTATTTTAAACCCAATTTACCTCTATAATAGAGCATTTAACATTTAAATAATAATGAGATAAAAGAGTATTATAGCTTTTATATAGCAGGAGTCATGGCATAATTGTTTCAATATCATTTAATAACCCAGGGGCAGAAATTCAAGTAGCATAGGTATTTTGAAACTCTTACTAATTTTTTTTTTTAAAACTAGATAACTGATACCAATTCTAATTTTTAAAGCAGTATACAGCAGCATATAATTATGCCTCTGTGTGTGTGTGTGTGTGTGTGTGTGTGTGTGTGTACGTGTGTGTGAACTTTAACATTGAGGTAATTCTATGAGATAAAAGTAATAAAAGTAGTTCATTTGTGCAAACATAATACAGTCACAGTTTGACAATACACATATACACATGTTGAAACAGTGTAACTCATAGTTTTGCGCTGATTTTTCATGTTTTATTCTCAGTAGAATAATTTGTTACTTAAATAAGAGGTCAGTCTTTCATTACATTTTCTATTTGGAACTGAGTCATGATCAATCTTAGGTTAACAGAAATAGTTCCAAAGTCCATTAAAAGTTCTTGATTTAAGGAAACAAATGGTTACATTTAGCTGTTTGTAGGTTCAAGTGATGTTTTGCAGTATCTGATGAAATCCCTTTAATGTGGGTAACTACAAAATTTATACAAAGTCACTTAAGAATGAGATTTTACCTTTTCTACTTCAACGTGTGCCAATTGAAAACAAGATGAAAAGGGGTTTGTTGGTGTTGTCTCTAGATCATTATCTTTCTTTGTAACTTATTTTTAAAAAATGTCTTAAAATATGGTATTTAGACATATGCTGTTATTATTTTCAGATCAGATTTGCTTCATTTAGTGCTGGGGTTCTCAACATTTTGGTCTAAAAATCCATTTACTCTCAAAAGTACCAAAGATTCCTCAAAACAGTTTTGATTATGTGTTAATACCTACATAGTAGAAACTAAAAGTGAGAAAAATGCATAATATTTATTTTAAAATTATTTCATAGTATCAATAACTAAATTAGTATTACCTTATTATAATTATTATTAATATAAATAAATCTAATGCAAATTAATGAAAATAACTTATTTTATTTAAAAATATTAACCAAGAGAAAAATATAAATGAGAAGAGTGATGTTATTTTACAGTTTCAAAAATCTCTTTAAGAAAGGCTGAATAGGCTGGTCGCAGTGACTCACGCCTGTAATCCCTGCAGTTTGGCAGGCTGAGGCAGGCAGATCACCCGAGGTCAGGAGATTGGGACCAGCCTGATGAACATGGTGAAACCCCATCTCTTCTAAAAAATTCAAAAATTAGCCAGGCGTGGTGGCAGTTGCTTGTAATCCCAGCTACTCAGGAGGCTGAGGCAGGAGAATCACTTGAACCCTGTGGGCGGAGGTTGTAGTGAGCCGAGATGGTGCCATTGCACTCCAGCCTGGGCAAGAGGGCGACTCTGTCTCAAAATGAATAAATAAATAAATAAAGCCTGAATACAAGACAATTGGATTTTCATACCTGTTCCTGCATTATATTTTATAATATGTTGCTTTATTGTAAAAGTATGAAGAAAAATCTGGTCCAATATTTTATTCATATAATGACAAGTATTTTTCTTTGGAACTACACTGAAACTTAACGAGTGTTAGTTTCCTAAAGGTTAATATCAATGTGGACTCTGAATCCATCTTAATGAACTTGTTGTACTCCACACACTTGTGAATGCAGAGTGAAAATGAGAGTAAAAAAAGCATATAATATTACTAGCATTATAAAAATAGTTTTGATCTCCTGATCCTTGAAGGTCTCTGGCCCACACTTAGAGGAATTCTTATTTGAGGAAATGGACTTGGTTAGACCAGTCTACTTTATTTGTTGTGATGTCTGACAAGGCATTCAGTTACATCTTATTCGAAGATTTGAGCTGTGATTCTATATAAAACTGTGTATCTTTTCTGGGCATCTTTGAGTATTGCTATCCCATTCACCTTACAAACAGCATGAAGTAGAGAATAAAACACTCCCATAAACTGTGGCTCTGCAAAGAATTCTGCTTCTTAAAGGCATTTCTTTAGAAGAGAAGGTTAAACCCCAATCACAAATCAACAGTTATAGAGCAGAATTGAAAACCTTGATTGTACAGTATATGAAATGCCTGTCACAAAGGAAGTGCTGTTAAAATTACTGTATGCTTCTAAGAGCCTGAGGAATAAACACAAGAAGTTGAAATATGAGACAAATACTAAAAAAAATAAAATAGAGATACACTTAAAACTCAAATGGATAATTTAAAAGATCATACTTCCAATTGCCTAATATTTTGAAATGGCTACAAGGAGGACAGCTTTCCCTTAGCAGTTGTCCTTGCTTAGAATTCCAAATAAGAAGATTTGTTCTAAATGACTATCATCATTGGATCAAACTAACATACTATATTTTAATTCTAATGCTGTTTTCAGTAATTATCTTGTGATCATCCTTGTTATGATGGAGGCAGTTTTCTAATAAAGTCTTTTTAAAAATAATTTCAATAATACTACTTGCAGGTGGGTTTAATGATAAACCATGTTATAAAATTGACAGCAGTAAAGTTAAGAATATAGGACAACTTCAACATACTTTATTAACTGCTAACAGATATTTGTTATTTAGCCAGCAGTTATTAAGCACTTGCTGTGATCCAGGCACTGTGTTAGAAATACAAAGATGAATAAAACATGCCCCTCTTTCCCTCAAAGTGGTCACAGTCTAGATTCAAACTCATTCATATAAACAATTACATAAAGTAGGTACAGTAGAGGTTCTTATCAATGACTTCCATTTAACCAACATGCAGAACTAATTGACAGTTTCCACTCCTTTAAAACGTAATGGCCAACGATCAAAGATTTCTGAAGCTCATCATAGTAAGACCCTTTCTGGAGTTTTGCACACTTGTGTTCTCTCAGGTTCAGTGATATGCTTGCCTGGAGTCAACTACATTCTCAAATGTATACAGATGCTACTTGACTTAACAGTGGGGTTACAGCCCAATAAACTCACTGTATGTTGACAACTTCATGTCTAAAATGCATTTAACACACCTAACCTATCAAACATGTTACCTTAGCCTAGCCTATACTCAGAACTCTTTTGGTACAGTGGTCAATAAATTACATGGAGGGGGGCGGAGCAAGATGGCCGAATAGGAACAGCTCCAGTCTCCAACTCCCAGCGCGAGCGACACAGAAGACCGGTGATTTCTGCATTTTCAACTGAAGTACTGGGTTCATCTCACTGGGGAGTGCCGGACGATCGGTGCTGGTCAGCTGCTGCAGCCCGACCAGCGAGAGCTGAAGCAGGGCGAGGCATTGCTTCACCTGGGAAGTGCAAGAGGGAAGGGAATCCCTTTTCCTAACCAGGGGAACTGAGACACACAACACCTGGAAAATCGGGTAACTCCCACCCCAATACTGCGCTTTAAGCAAACAGGCACACCAGGAGATCATATCCCACACCTGGCCGGGAGGGTCCCACACCCACGGAGCCTCCCTCATTGCTAGCACAGCAGTCTGTGATCTACCAGCAAGGCAGCAGCGAGGCTGGGGGAGGGGCGGCCGCCATTGCTGAGGCTTAAGTAGGTAAACAAAGCTGCTGGGAAGCTCGAAGTGGGTGGAGCTCACAGCAGCTCAAGGAAACCTGCCTGTCTCTGTAGACTCCACCTCTGGGGACAGGGCAATAACAAAAACAGCCGAAACCTCTGCAGACGCAAACGACTCTGTCTGACAGCTTTGAAGAGAGCAGTGGATCTCCCAACACGGAGATTGAGATCTGAGAAGGGACAGACGCCCTGCTCAAGTGGGTCCCTGACCCCTGAGTAGCCTAACTGGGAGACATCCCCCACTAGGGGCAGTCTGACACCCCACACCTCACAGGGTGGAGTACACCCCTGAGAGGAAGCTTCCAAAGCAAGAATCAGACAGGTACACTCGCTGTTCAGAAATATTCTATCTTCTGCAGCCTCTGCTGCTGATACCCAGGCAAACAGGGTCTGGAGTGGACCTCAAGCAATCTCCAACAGACCTACAGCTGAGGGTCCTGACTGTTAGAAGGAAAACTATCAAACAGGAAGGACACCTACACCAAAACCCCATCAGTACATCACCATCATCAAAGACCAGAGGCAGATAAAACCACAAAGATGGGGAAAAAGCAGGGCAGAAAAGCTGGAAATTCAAAAAATAAGAGCGCATCTCCCCCGGCAAAGGAGCGCAGCTCATCGCCAGCAACGGATCAAAGCTGGACGGAGAATGACTTTGACGAGATGAGAGAAGAAGGCTTCAGTCCATCAAATTTCTCAGAGCTAAAGGAGGAATTACATACCCAGCGCAAAGAAACTAAAAATCTTGAAAAAAAAGTGGAAGAATTGATGGCTAGAGTAATTAATGCAGAGAAGGTCCTAAACGAAATGAAAGAGATGAAAACCGTGACACGAGAAATACGTGACAAATGCACAAGCTTCAGTAACCGACTCGATCAACTGGAAGAAAGAGTATCTGCGATTGAGGATCAAATGAATGAAATGAAGCGAGAAGAGAAACCAAAAGAAAAAAGAAGAAAAAGAAATGAACAAAGCCTGCAAGAAGTATGGGATTATGTAAAAAGACCAAATCTGCGTCTGATTGGGGTGCCTGAAAGTGAGGGGGAAGATGGAACCAAGTTGGAAAACACTCTTCAGGATATCATCCAGGAGAACTTCCCCAACCTAGTAGGGCAGGCCAACATTCAAATCCAGGAAATACAGAGAATGCCACAAAGATACTCCTCGAGAAGAGCAACTCCAAGACACATAATTGCCAGATTCACCAAAGTTGAAATGAAGGAAAAAATCTTAAGGGCAGCCAGAGAGAAAGGTCGGGTTACCCACAAAGGGAAGCCCATCAGACTAACAGCAGATCTCTTGGCAGAAACTCTCCAAGCCAGAAGAGAGTGGGGGCCAATATTCAACATTCTTAAAGAAAAGAATTTTAAACCCAGAATTTCATATCCAGCCAAACTAAGTTTCATAAGTGAAGGAGAAATAAAATCCTTTACAGATAAGCAAATGCTTAGAGATTTTGTCACCACTAGGCCTGCCTTACAAGAGACCCTGAAGGAAGCACTAAACATGGAAAGGAACAACCGGTACCAGCCATTGCAAAAACATGCCAAAATGTAAAGACCATCGAGGCTAGGAAGAAACTGCATCAACTAACGAGCAAAATAACCAGTTAATATCATAATGGCAGGATCAAGTTCACACATAACAATCTTAACCTTAAATGTAAATGGACTAAATGCTCCAATTAAAAGACACAGACTGGCAAACTGGATAAAGAGTCTAGACCCATCAGTCTGCTGTATTCAGGAGACCCATCTCACACGCAGAGACATACATAAGCTCAAAATAAAGGGATGGAGGAAGATTTACCAAGCAAATGGAGAACAAAAAAAAGTGGGGGTTGCAATACTAGTCTCTGATAAAACAGACTTTAAACCATCAAAGATCAAAAGAGACAAAGAAGGCCATTACATAATGGTAAAGGGATCAATTCAACAGGAAGAGCTAACTATCCTAAATATATATGCACCCAATACAGGAGCACCCAGATTCATAAAGCAAGTCCTTAGAGACTTACAAAGAGACTTAGACTCCCATACAATAATAATGGGAGACTTCAACACTCCACTGTCAACATTAGACAGATCAACGAGACAGAAAGTTAACAAGGATATCCAGGAATTGAACTCATCTCTGCAGCAAGCAGACCTAATAGACATCTATAGAACTCTCCACCCCAAATCAACAGAATATACATTCTTCTCAGCACCACATCGTACTTACTCCAAAATCGACCACGTAATTGGAAGTAAAGCACTCCTCAGCAAATGTACAAGAACAGAAATTATAACAAACTGTCTCTCAGACCACAGTGCAATCAAACTAGAAGTCAGGACTAAGAAACTCACTCAAAACCGCTCAACTACATGGAAACTGAACAACCTGCTCCTGAATGACTACTGGGTGCATAACGAAATGAAGGCAGAAATAAAGATGTTCTTTGAAACCAATGAGAACAAAGATACAACACACCAGAATCTCTGGGACACATTTAAAGCAGTGTGTAGAGGGAAATTTATAGCACTAAATGCCCACAAGAGAAAGCAGGAAAGATCTAAAACTGACACTCTAACATCGCAATTAAAAGAACTAGAGAAGCAAGAGCAAACACATTCGAAAGCTAGCAGAAGGCTAGAAATAACTAAGATCAGAGCAGAACTGAAGGAGATAGAGACACAAAAAACTCTCCAAAAAATCAATGAATCCAGGAGTTGGTTTTTTGAAAAGATCAACAAAATTGACAGACCACTAGCAAGACTAATAAAGAAGAAAAGAGAGAAGAATCAAATCGACGCAATTAAAAATGATAAAGGGGATATCACCACCGACCCCACAGAAATACAAACTACCATCAGAGAATACTATAAACACCTCTACGCAAATAAACTGGAAAATCTAGAAGGATAATTTCCTGGACACTTACACTCTTCCAAGACTAAACCAGGAAGAAGTTGAATCCCTGAATAGACCAATAGCAGGCTCTGAAATTGAGGCAATAATTAATAGCCTACCAACCAAAAAAAGTCCAGGACCAGATGGAGTCACAGCTGAATTCTACCAGAGGTACAAGGAGGAGTTGGTACCATTCCTTCTGAAACTCTTCCAATCAATAGAAAAAGAGGGAATCCTCCCTAACTCATTTTATGAGGCCAACATCATCCTGATACCAAAGCCTGCCAGAGACACAACAAAAAAAGAGAATTTTAGACCAATATCCCTGATGAACATCGATGCAAAAATCCTCAATAAAATACTGGCAAACCGGATTCAGCAACACATCCAAAAGCTTATCCACCATGATCAAGTGGGCTTCATCCCTGGGATGCAAGGCTGGTTCAACACTCGCAAATCAATAAACATAATCCAGCATATAAACAGAACCAAAGACAAGAACCACATGATTATCTCAATAGATGCAGAAAAGGCTTTTGACAAAATTCAACAGCCCTTCATGCTAAAAACACTCAATAAATTCGGTATTGATGGAACGTACCTCAAAATAATAAGAGCTATTTATGACAAACCCACAGCCAATATCATACTGAATGGGCAAAAACTGGAAAAATTCCCTTTGAAAACTGGCACAAGACAGGGATGCCCTCTCTCACCACTCCTATTCAACATAGTGTTGGAAGTTCTGGCTAGGGCAATTAGGCAAGAGAAAGAAATCAAGGGTATTCAGTTAGGAAAAGAAGAAGTCAAATTGTCCCTGTTTGCAGATGACATGATTGTATATTTAGAAAACCCCATTGTCTCAGCCCAAAATCTCCTTAAGCTGATAAGCAACTTCAGCAAAGTCTCAGGATACAAAATCAATGTGCAAAAATCACAAGCATTCTTATACACCAGTAACAGACAAACAGAGAGCCAAATCAGGAATGAACTTCCATTCACAATTGCTTCAAAGAGAATAAAATACCTAGGAATCCAACTTACAAGGGATGTAAAGGACCTCTTCAAGGAGAACTACAAACCACTGCTCAGTGAAATAAAAGAGGACACACACAAATGGAAGAACATACCATGCTCATGGATAGGAAGAATCAATATCGTGAAAATGGCCATACTGCCCAAGGTAATTTATAGATTCAATGCCATCCCCATCAAGCTACCAATGAGTTTCTTCACAGAATTGGAAAAAACTGCTTTAAAGTTCATATGGAACCAAAAAAGAGCCCGCATCTCCAAGACAATCCTAAGTCAAAAGAACAAAGCTGGAGGCATCACGCTACCTGACTTCAAACTATACTACAAGGCTACAGTAACCAAAACAGCATGGTACTAGTACCAAAACAGAGATATAGACCAATGGAACAGAACAGAGTCCTCAGAAATAATACCACACATCTACAGCCATCTGATCTTTGACAAACCTGAGAGAAAAAAGAAATGGGGAAAGGATTCCCTATTTAATAAATGGTGCTGGGAAAATTGGCTAGCCATGAGTAGAAAGCTGAAACTGGATTCTTTCCTTACTCCTTATACGAAAATTAATTCAAGATGGATTAGAGACTTAAATGTTAGACCTAATACTATAAAAATCCTAGAGGAAAACCTAGGTAGTACCATTCAGGACATAGGCATGGGCAAAGACTTCAAAAGCAACGGCAGCAAAAGCCAAAATTGACAAATGGGATCTCATTAAATTAAAGAGCTTCTGCACAGCAAAAGAAACTACCATCAGAGTGAACAGGCAACCTACAGAATGGGAGAAAATTTTTGCAATCTACTCATCTGACAAAGGGCTAATATCCTGAAACTACAAAGAACTCAAACAAATTTACAAGAAAAAAACAAACAACCCCATCAAAAAGTGGGCAAAGGATATGAACAGACATTTCTCAAAAGAAGACATTCATACAGCCAACAGACACATGAAAAAATGCTCATCATCACTGGCCATCAGAGAAATGCAAATCAAAACCACAATGAGATACCATCTCCCACCAGTTAGAATGGCGATCATTAAAAAGTCAGGAAACAACAGGTGCTGGAGAGGATGTGGAGAAATAGGAACACTTTTACACTGTTGGTGGGATTGTAAACTAGTTCAACCATTATGGAAAACAGTATGGCGATTCCTCAAGGATCTAGAACTAGATGTACCATATGACCCAGCCATCCCATTACTGGGTATATACCCAAAGGATTATAAATTATGCTGCTATAAAGACACATGCACACGTATGTTTATTGCAGCACTATTCACAATAGCAAAGACTTGGAATCAACCCAAATGTCCATCAGTGACAGATTGGATTAAGAAAATGTGGCACATATACACCATGGAATACTATGCAGCCATCAAAAAGGATGAGTTTGCGTCCTTTGTAGGGACATGGATGCAGCTGGAAACCATCATTCTTAGCAAACTATCACAAGAACAGAAAACCAAACACCGCATGTTCTCACTCATAGGTGGGAACTGAACAATAAGATCACTTGGACTCAGGAAGGGGAACATCACACACTGGGGCCTATCATGGGCAGGGGGGAGGGGGAGGGATTGCATTGGGAGTTATACCTGATGTAAATGATGAGTTGATGGGTACAGCACACCAACATGGCACAAGTATACATATGTAACAAACCTGCACGTTATGCACATGTACCCTACAACTTAAAGTATAATAATAATAAATAAATTAAAAAAAATAAAAAAAAAATAAATTACATGATGTGTTCAACAGTTTATTATAAAATAGTCTTTGTGATACATTATTGAGCCCAGCATCAAGAGAGTATTGTGATGCATATCACTAGCCCTTAAAAAAGACCAAAATTCAAAATTTGAAGTATGCTTCCTACTGAATGTTTATCACTTTTACACTATCATAAAGTAGAAAAATTGTGAAGTCAAACCATAAGTTGGAGACTGTCTGTATATGCCCTCTGCAAATGCAATTGTTTTTCATGATTAGATAATGTAATTGTTACATAAGCTTGTGAATCATGAGTACGAAAGAAAAAAGTTCTAAGACACCTATCTTTATGACAGTCTGAAAGGATGAGCTGCAAATAAAAAATCTGATGTTTGGGGAACCAGGCAACTATCAAAGACTGGAGGAAACTGATAGTAATCTGGATGCATTCTGAAATCAGTTTACTTCATGAGTATTTTTTAAAGTTTTATTTTAAACAAAAGGCAGTAATGCAGATAATGTATAGTGCAAGAAAGAAATAATAGAATTGTATTCAACAAGCCAATGTTCAGAGAAAAAGCCTTGGCTTCATTTCAAAATATTGGCCAATAAATATGCACTCACAGGTTTTTAATTCAAATAGAATGTTTTACTTAATGATTTCTTTTTAAAAAACTGATTATATGAACTAGCTTCTAATTAATTAACCTGTCAACTAGTGGGACAAATCATGTTTGCCAAGAGGACTTCCAATTTACAGTGAAATGATAAAGGCAAGATAAAGCAAGGAAAATTATATTTAACATACACTCGTAATGTTTGTGCCAGGCATTGTTCTAAGTCTTTTATACATGTTAACTCAATTATTGTAGTTATAAAGTAGTAACTAGCACCAATGAGGAAGGTACTATTGTTACTACTTTTGTTTGTTTATTTTTTGTTTTTTGTTTTTTTGTGATGGAGTCTGGCTCTGTCATCCAGGCTAGAGTGCATTGTTGCAATCTCGGCTCACTGCAACCTCCACCTCCCAGGTTCAAGTGATTCTCCTGCCTCAGCCTCCCGAGTAGCTGGGATTACAGGCGTGCGTCACCACGCCCAGCTAATTTTTGTATTTTTAGTAGAGATGGGATATCACCATGTTGCCCAGGCTAGTCTCGAACTCCTGACGTCAGGTCATCTACCCATCTTGTCCTCCCAAAGTACTGGGATTACAGGTGTGAGCTACCACACCTGCCCTACTGTTATCACTTTTATTAAAGATGAGGAAACTGAGCACAAAGCAGTTATGAAAACTGGCCAAGGTCACCCATCTGTTAAATGATAGAATCAAGATTCCAACCTAACATTCTATCACCAGATTTCTGGACTCTTTTCTCGACTTTTATGCTGTTTCTTAGGGTTTTCTAGATAAAATGATGTACAGTCATGTGCCTCTAATGATGGAAATATGTTCTGAGAAATGTCATTAGGTGATTTTGTTGTGTAAGCATCATGGAGTGTACTTACACAAAACTAGATGGTATAGCCTCCTACACACCTAGGCTATATGGCATAGCCTATTCATCCTAGGCCGCAAACCTGCACAGCATGATACTGTAGACTGTACTGAATACTATAGCCAATTATAATACAATGGTATTTGTGAATCTAAAC
This sequence comes from Macaca thibetana thibetana, assembly GCF_024542745.1. Lineage (NCBI taxonomy): Eukaryota > Metazoa > Chordata > Mammalia > Primates > Cercopithecidae > Macaca > Macaca thibetana. The sequence continues at coordinate 79,327,521 of NC_065579.1, forward strand.
ATATAAAAAGTACAGTAAAGTATAATATAAAAGTACACATGTATAGGACACATTATGAATGGAGCTTACAGGACTGGAAGTTTCTCTGGGTGAATGAGTGAGTGATGAATGAATGTGAAGGCCTAGGACATTTCTGTGCACTATTAAAGACTTAATAAACACTATACACATAGGCTGCACTAAATTTATTTTAAAAATCTTTCTTTAGTAATAAATAACCTTAGTTTACTGTAACTTTTTTACTTTGTAAACTTTTTTTTAACTTTTTGACCCTTTTGCAATAACATTTAGCTTAAAACACAACACATTACACAGCTGTACAAAAATATTTTCTTTCTTTCTCTCCTTATTCTATAAGCTTTTTTCTATTTTTATAAATTATTTATTTATTTACTTTTAAAACTTTTTTGTTAAAAACTGAGACACAAACATACACAGTAACTAGCCCTCCACAGCATAAGGATCTTCAAGACCTCACTAGGCCACAGGAACCTTTCAGTACCATTGTACTCTTCTGGGACTACCATAGCATATGCCATCCATCATTGACCAACATGTTATGCAGGACATGACTGGATTTCTAAAATACCTTTTATCTTCCACTAGATTCATAGTGCAGTATATTTTTCTAGTTTTCTATACAAAGGTCCTAAATGTTTTAGCTTTGGCCATTCTCAACTTTAAGCAACAGCTATAAATGGGTAATATTTCTTAGCTGAATTGAAAATAAACTGATAATTTTTAAATACTGACAAAAACTAATGTTAATGTTTCCTTATAGTAGTTTGCTTATTGTTTTACAAAACATAGCCTATAACTAGATTCTATGCATCTAAAAGTTTATATTTCCAAGAAATATAAGTGGAATGAATTAAGGGCATTATAGGAAAAATATGATAAAATCAACCTACTGTAATCATGAGTATTTAGTTTCCTAAATTAAAAAAAAATAAAGATATGATGTTGGTTTTTCCTGTCTCTTCATTCCTTGGTAATTGTCCATGTAATGTAAAGGCTAGCTGCTTTTATGTTGCATTTGTTCTATCCCTTGTTTCCTAATTTTATTTCCAAGTTGATTTTGGAATATGAGATGAACAAGTTCATGTCTTCTAATTTTGATGACAATGCCACATTTCTTTGAATAGAATATTTTTAGATTAAAAATATTTGGAAACTAATTTAGATGATTTTTTTAAAATTTAAGATTATAATGTTAAGAATAGTTTTGATACCCATATGCTCTAACAATAAACTCCAGTAAGAATTGACTCATCTGGAGCTCAAATAGCTGTGGATGATGACTATGGCCATGAATGAATTTCCATGCCCTATTCTTGAATCTCTACACCTTCATCTTATTTTAATTGCATTTGGAATGGCAGGTTTCTATGCCTATTTCACAGCTTACATACACAGAAACTTATCTTGTTTTTATTTTTTAAATAAGCAAATGTTTCTGTGCAGACTACAAAGAAAGACACAGTAGCTTTGAAGTCTCATAAATGTTAAAAAATAAAAAAAAATAGATTGAGGCCAAGGCTACTTGGCTTATAAAGATCACTATCGCTTCTTTATGAAAGTTTTGGCTTTTACATTAGTCTCAGGAGGGCTACAGTTGTCTTCAGTCTCCTTTCATGATGATTCTGTTCCTAGACTTTAAATGAATAGAAATAATGCTGAAGAGAACAAAGTATTTACCAGTATTTTTATTTCTACAGTCTCTTGTCAATAGCTTTAGCCTTGAAATTATTCTTGTCTAATATTCTGTTACAAGTAAAGAACATTTTAATTCTAAATAGTGCAATGTTTATGTACTACTGAGAAGTGGACAAAAGTAGGAAAAAATAAACTCTACCTTTATGTACAAGGTCATTTTCAGTTTCCTAAACCAGTACTTTGTTGCTTTATTTTTATTCATGATGATTCTTATTAGAGCATAAGAAATTTTACATATACTGCATGCTTACAAATAATTTCTAATTAATGACATATATACATATATATGTATGTATGTATTAATTCAACCGTAATACATATAAGAAATTTTGCGTAAATGCTTCTGGGACCTATGCTTAGAAATAATAACATTGGATTAGGACATTGCCCATGGCAAAACGTTGGAGTTGAATTTAGGGTGCTTTGTCTCCCAGTACTAGCCAAACTGCCAAGGTTAGGAAAACAAACCCCATTGACTATCATTGGTTTGAAGACTCCCAGCAGTTCAGGGATGATTTTGAACAATCCAAGTGATTAAAGTAAGATCAGAGGCATCTTTGGTAAAAGGATGGTCCCAAGAGTAGTGAATCCACAGATGTGCATGGCCCTGACTCCCTCTGATGGACTAACAACAACACTCATTGATTCATTGATTTTTAGAGTAGCGTTGATCATGGATCCCAAATATTTTTATTCATTACTCTATAATAAAAGGAAATAAAAGCTTAGACAGATTCATTCAATTGACTGAAAGTTTTAAAAAGAGTTAATTGCAGACTTAGTTCTCCCTACTCCCAGTGCTTCTAAACTCCTAAATGTTTTATGCTTGCTCTTGCTTCTTTTCTCACCCATGCAGTTCAAACTCATATTGTTAAAGGGTCAACAGTATTTTCAATTTTTTAGTTGATTCTGAAATTTAGTCTATTTCAGTTGATTAAACTTGATATTTTATATTAGCTCACAGGTGAAGCCATAGCCTGGGCTTCTCCTAAATTTTCAGGTGAACATGAGGCAATGGTAGCAATGAAGGCATATATACCATATGGAAAAATACTAAATATTTAAATGTTATGAATCAAATTAAAATACTGTTAAATAAAATTTTATCTTCCTTCCTAACTTGAGAAAAACCTTCCTAACTTGAGACTCCTGAGAATCCCATGCCCAAATGTGGTAAAAGAGGAAGTACTGGTCCCCAGCCCCTGATTAGTGATTCTTGACATATTTTTCCTTTGCTGCCTACCTTGACTCCATCTCACACCATGAGAGACCTTTCATATATGTGTGTGGACACCCCAGTTTGCATTTTTAAGCACAGTTCATAACCCACACAAATACTTGCTCCTTATCCACTTTCTTGACTTTGTATTACACTGTGAAGGGACAGATGACAGACCTAGATGTGATACACCTGGAGATGACAGACCTGGAGAAGAGGGCTACTCAATCACTGGAAGCAGATATGGGGCCATTTGGGCAGGAAATTCTGAGATTCTAGAATTCAGAGTAACTAGAACTTGATCTAAAAGGGGAGTTGTGGACTCTGTACACATCTATGTTGATTTAACTTTGAAAAACTTCGGGGTAAAAAAAAAAATGCCTAGACTGTACAACCCACAGTTTGAGTATGCCAAAAGACAATAAGTCCTGGTGTGGGAAAAGTATGTATATTCGTGAATAAACCTGATCCAATGCCTTAATCTTGTTACCTTAGATTTGTCCCTAAGAAATGTGGAGACCTGAACCAATTATTATAGAGTCATTGGCAACCTCAATTGGGTTTTGGTCTAAACTGGGTTTTAAAAGGTGTATGTATTCAGTGGTTGTGACCTGAACCTATGAGGTACTCAATACAGCAAACTATTCCCAGGATATGGTTGAAAATAGGTTTCAAAATATAATATTATAAGGGTATAAAAAGAAGTAAGAAGTTGTCCCAAAATGTAGAATGTTCAGTTAAAGAAACACAGTATATGGGAGATGTGTTTTTAAGTAAGAGCTGAATTTAGGAGACTTTCTTTCTTTCTTTTTTTCTTTTTTCTTTTCTTTTCTTTTCTTTTCTTTTTTTTTTTTTTTTTTGAGACGGAGTCTCGCTCTGTCGCCCAGGCTGGAGTGCAGTGGCATGATCTCGGCTCACTGCAACCTCTGTCTCCCAGGCTCACACCATTCTCCTGCCTCAGCCTCCTGAGTAGCTGGGACTACAGGTGCCTGCCACCACACCCAGCTAATTTTTGTATTTTTAGTAGAGACAGGGTTTCACCGTGTTAGCCAGGATGGTCTTGAACTCCTGACTTTGTGATCCACCCACCTCGGTCTCCCAAAGTGCTGGGATTACAGGCGTGAGTTACTGTGCCCAGTCAGGAGACTTTCTAAGCAAAGAAATACATAATTAAACTTGATCAAACGATGGGCAAGCTCCAAGTGTTAACTAATTGCCATCAAATCCAATTTAAAGATTATGGCCACATACTACTTTGAAAAGTTTGTAGAATGGTGTGTTTTATAACCCTTAAATGGTGTGTGTATACATACCAAAATATTTTGGACAAAGAAACATCTTTGGATATTTGTTGACAGAGGATCATTAGAATTTATGGTTTGAATCTTAATGAGAAACATGTAAATTCTAAATTAATACAGTAGAAAGAAAGAAGGGAGTGTTGGTTAAGAATTTAATCTGAATTTATTCAAGTTACTTTTGTTCTACTGGTAGCCATTATACTTTAGTTTATATCTTGTAAACAGAGCACTGCTATGTAATATAATATAAGTAAAATATTACACCAGAAAACTAAATAGTCCTACTATTTGCTTGAAATATTGGTACTGGTAATTTTACATTTGTTTACTAAATGGATGAATCAATGTGTAGATACAATTTTTTATTATCCTTTTGATCTGGCTACTATGTGCTCACAAATATTAATTCCCTCCTTTCCATCCTTATTTTCTTCCTTCTTTCCTTCCCTCCTTTCCTTTCTTCCTTCCTTTCTTCTTTCCTCTCTTTCTTCTTTTTTAAATTTCTACCTTTAATTAAAATTTGATCATTGTATATATATAATTCCTATTTATCTATCTAAAATAACATTAATATAGCTTTTCATGTTATTTAAAAACATGTAAACAGAGCATTACATGGTTGTATCATAATTGATATAACTATTAAATGCTCTTGGATATTAAGTTTGCCTGCATTGTTTTGTTATCATAAGAACCCTTTTGTTGAGCATTTTTGGAATTGATATTTGTTCCTCTCTCTAGTTCTTCTAGGATAAATTTCTAAGCATAAAGTTTGGACCAAAGTTTAAATATTTAAGCCCCTTGACAAAATTGAAAAACAAAAACAAAAACAAAAACCTCCCTGAATGGTTGTACATTTAAAAACCTTAATGGCAGAGCATGAGAGTGCTCTTTAAAGTCAGCTTGCCAAAAATGTGCCTTTAAAAATATATATTTACCAAATCTTTGTTTCAATTGATTTTTTCATATGTTAACATAATCAATGTCAATTGATTGACCTGTTTTTTTTTTTTTTTTTTTTTTTGGAAAGGATAGTTGACATAGTGTCTGTATCTGGAAATAAATATAGTAACATATGAACATATTTAAATCTTCTTCCAGATGTAAGAATAGAAATAATATGGTATAGAGGTTAATTTGAGGACTTATCACAAGACATTATAAATTTATAATTAACTTAATAATCAGTGCCAAGATGGCATTTATAAAGGAATCTATGTTCGAATTTAGCAAGGTATGACTCTATCTGCAGATCAACATACTCAGATTTTGGAGGCTGAACTTCATTAAAGCGTTTGAAGGGTTGAAGCTAGGAAATAGAAAATGCATGATGACCAGGTTGACAGGTGTCAGGGATTGGCTTATGAAAGTCCCACTATATTGTTTCAATCTACTACAAGGACATCGTATATAGAACCCTTCCAACAAGGTCATAGAAGTTCCTAAAAGGGTGGGAGAGAGGATACAATGAAAATAATTGCAGTTAAAAGTGCGCATAAATCAGGGTTTAATGAATTCAAGGACATAATTTTAAAATTATAGGTGTTTGCTTTCAGTACTGAGCAAAGGTATATGTGTGTGCTTAGGGATGAAGTGGGGTATGAATTATTAAGAGGCCCAGGGCATGATTAATGTTCCTGTCTAGTGGGTATGCCACCCCTTCAAAATAGCTTGTGCTGTTACTACACTATGATTAACCCGTAAGGCAACAGAAAAATAGACTCATACCGCATTGCACTCTATCATTCCCTGATATTTTTTAGGAGGTGTCATAGGAAAAAATGACACTTCAACTTGTGTAGGTGGGTGGATGGGGTTAGTGTGGAAGTAGAAGGTATAGAGTCCTGAATATAAATGCTATTTATGATATCTCTATTTTGTCTATTATTGATTTTTCTGTGGTTTCATACATAAAGCATCTTTTTCTCAATATGAAGAATGAAATTTAACTTAATTTAAACAGAAGATTTCACTGATGCTAAAAGAAATATCAAGCACATAGGCTTAGAAGTTTCCTAAAAACATTTGTTAAACTAGTTTATATTTCTGAAAAATATTCCAGAGGGGAAAAAATGGAAAGGAACAAATATGGTTTGTTAGCAGAAAGTAATTTATTTTTTTAATTCTTAAAAATGTTAATCATCATCCCAATTAGGTTTAATTGAGCACAAACTCTGTGCAGAACACTATGCTATGAATTAAGAACAGATAAAGCTAAGATATCATCCATGATGCTTAAGGGGTTTATAATCTCTTTAGAGCATTCAGGCATGAGTATAAACAAATAAATGACAATAAAAGTAAAGTGAAGTTCAGTGCCAAGTAATTTCTGTAGACACTAAGGGTATCTGAGCCATATCAAACCGAGTGTCTCAATTAAAATTTTAATTATTTTTATTTTTCTAGAAATATATATGTATATATGCATGTGTGTGTGCATGTGTGTGTTTATATATATGTATGAAAATGTTTTATGTATATAACATTGTCACAGATTCTTGGACAACATTATGCAATATGCATATACCCATCATAGATGAAGTAAACCTCAAGAGTAATATAGTGGAAAAATAAAATCTGAGGCTGTAGCTATCAAATGATAAATCAGAGAGATAGTCATTTCAGCAGAGAGCGGGTCTTACAAGTCTGCAAACCACTGTACTCTGGAGCTCGAAGTGACTGCACTACAAATGCTATTCTTTCATAGTAATGTTCAGGGTCAGTTTCTAAAATCATCCATTGATTGGCTACCAATACAATTCATATATAAAAGTTTCTGGGTATAACAGTATCTTTTTATATCAGAATCTAGACTTCTGGAAACACTCCCTACACAGGACATAGCCGTAATTCCATTGATGCAAGCACTATTTTTGAAATCATCATTGACTATTTTGTTCCTCACACCCTAGTCTATTCTTTCCTTTCTTTCTTTTTTTTTTTTTTGTCAGCCACTCTATTGCTGGGTTCAATTATTTTTTCTTACAGTCTATCTTATAGCTATCATTTAATCTTTAATAATTGTTACCTAATTCAGGCAATTCATTATTTCTTCACATCTAGATTTTTGGTTTCTTTACACATAGACTTTAGTCACCTTTTCACAACCACATCATACTATAAACTACTTGGAGACTAACTTAAAAAGCTGTTTTGATTATGTCCCCTCTCCTCTTAATTTCCTTCATTTAACACCTTTCCATGCTTTCATTGAACAATTCTTTTTTAAAAAATTAATTTTATTATATTTTAAGTTCCAAGGTACAGTGCAGGATGTGCAGGTCTGTTACATAGGTAAACGTGTGCCATGATGGTTTGCTGCACCAATCAACCCATCAGCTAGGTATTAGGCTCTGTATGCATTAGCTCTTTATTCTGATTCTCTCTCTCTCCCACTGCCGCCCACAAAAGCCCCCAGCATGTGTTGCTCCCCTGCCTGTGCCCATGTGTTCTCATTGAACAATTCTTAATGATACCATAAATAACATAATATTTCCTGTTAACACAATTATTTTCTTAATCATTGTCATAACATCTAAGAGGGTAATGCCTTGAAGTGGCTTATGGTTTCTTTTTTCTTAATAGTGAGTATGCTCATCAAGCTAGAGATTTTGTCAGCATATTTGTATGGCACATTTTTGCCTAGAGTGTAGAACCATGAAACAGGACATTGAAATGGGTTAATCCCTAATTAAACAGTGTATTAGTTTCTTGGAGTTTCCAAAGTACCACAAACTGGGTGACTTAAACAAGAGAAATTTATTGTTTCATCATTCTGGAGACTACAATTCCAAGATCAAAGTGTCAGTAGGGAGGACTGGTTCTTCTGAAGGTGGCAAGGAGAAACCGTTCCATGCTTCTCTTTTAGCTTTTTGTGGTTTGCTGCCAATGTTTAGCATTTCTTGGATTGTAGAGCATAATTCCAGTCTTCACATGATGGTTTCCCTTGTCTGCTTCTGTGTCCAGATTTCTTCTAAGGATGCAGTCATATTAGGGCCCACTCTCAAAAACAAACAAACAAACAAACAAACAAACAAAACAGAAAAAAAACGTCGTTAACTAAATCATCTGCAAAGACCCTCTTTCCCAATAAGGTCACATTCACATGTATTGAGAATTAGGGCTTCAGCATCTTTCGGGGGGACACAATTCAACCTGTAACAAAGAGTAAGATACCACCTTTATGTGGACTGCAGAGGATTGTTATTTTTAGGAAATAGGTTTCTTACTTCATCATGTTGCTATTTTTTTTTTTAATTTCAACTTTTATACACAGGCAGTATATGTGCAAGTTTGTTACATGGGCATATTGCACAATGCTGAGGTTTAGGGTACAGATCCTGTCACCCAGGTGGTCAGCGTAGTACCCAATAGGTAGGTTTTCAACCCACGCACCCCTCCTTGGTCTCTCTCTCATCAAATAGTCCACAGTGTCTGTTGTTCCCATGTTTATATTAATGTGTGCTCAATGTTTAGCTCTCACTTATAAGAACATGCAGTCTTTGATTTTCTGTTCCTGCATTAATTCATTTAGAATGATGGTCTCCAGTTCTATCCTTGTTCTTTCAAAGGACATGATTCAGTCTTTTTTATGGCTTCATAGTATTCCATTGTGTGTGTATATATATATATATATATATATATTTTCTATTCACTCCACTATTGATAGGTACCTAAGTTAATTCCATGCCTTTACTTTCCATCTCTTTGCTATCACAAACACCATAGTGATGAACATGTGAGTACCCTTGTCTTTTTGGTAGAATAATTTATTTCCTCTTGGGTATGTACCCAGTAATGGGATTTTTGGGTCAAATGGTAGCTCTGTTTCTTTGAGAAATTGCCAAACTGCTTTCCATAGGGGCTGAAATAATTTACATTCCCATCAACAGTATATAAGCATTTGCTTTTGTCTGCATTTTTGCCAACATTTGTTGTTTTTTGCCTTTTTAATAATAGCCATACTGACTGGTATGAGATGGCATCTCATTGTGGTTTTGATTTGCATTTCTCTGATGATAACTGATGATGAGCATTTTTTCATGTTTGTTGGCCACTTCTGTGTATTCTTCTGCAAAGTGTCTGTTCATGCCCTTTGCCTATTTTTTAATGGGGTTATTTTTTGCTTGCTGATTTGTTTAAATTTCTTATGGATTCTAGATATTAGACTTTTGTTCAATGCATAATATATGAATATTTTCTTTTATTCTTTAGGTTGTCTGTTTATTTGTTGACAGTTACTTTTGTTGTGCAGAAGCTCTTTAATTAGGTCCCACATGTCAGTTTTTGTTTTGTTGTAATTACTTTGGGGACATAGCCAAAAATTCTTTGTCACGGCCATTGCAAGAAGGGTATTTCCTATTTTTTTGCCTAGGATTTTTATAGCTTGAGATCCTACATTTATGCCATGAATCTATCTTAAGTAAATTTTTGTATATGGTTAAAAGTTGGGGTCTAGTTTCATTATTCTGCATAAGAGTAGCCAGTTATTCCATCATCATTTACTGAATAAGGAGTCCTTTCTCCATTGCTTGTTTTTGGTGACCTTGTCAAATATTAGATGGTTGTAGGTGTGTGGCTGTATTTCTGAGTTTTCTATTCTGTTCCATTGGTCTATGTGTCTGTTTTTGTACTAGTACCACGCTGTTTTGATTAGTGTAGCCTTGTAGTATAGTTTGAAGTTGGATAGGAAAATAAGTCAAAATATCTCTTTTTGCTGATGATGGTTTGATACTTGAAAATCCCTAAATACCCCACCAAAAGGCTGCTAGAACTGATAAACCAGGTTATCAGTTTAGCAAGGTTTCGAGAAACAAAATCAGAGTACAAAAATCAGTAGCATTTCTAAACACCAATAGTGCTCAGGCTTGGAGTCAAATCAATAACACAATTCCATTTATAACAGCCACAAAGAAAATAAAAACCTGGGACTACAGCTGCCCAAGTAAGTGAAAGATCTTTAGAAGGAGAACTACAAAGCACTGTTGAAAGAAATCAGAGGCTACAGAAATGAATGGAAAAACATTCCATGCTCATGATTTGGAAGAATCCATATGGTTAAGTGGCCTTACTGCTCCCGAACAATTTATGCCTATAAAACTACCAATGTCATTCTTCAGAAAATTAGAAAAAAATATACTAAAATTCATATGCAAACAAAGGGGAGCCTGAATAATCTGAGAAATCCTAAATTATTCTTCTATTCATGAAGGTTTTCATTAGATCCTGTAAATTACATATAAAAATATCTATTTTTTCAATTTTTAATTCCTTTTAATATTTTTAAATATAGATTCAGAATACTTCATATTAAATTTCAATTCTGTTTTTTTTTTTTTTAATAACTTCAGCAGTTTGGGTTAGGAGGCCCTGATAAAATACTGAAGTATTGCCAAGTGACATGCTGTGCATTTGTTTATGTTCCAGTTAGCTGAGTTCATTGGTCTGCATGATTATCTAATCACATTACTATACAATATTGCAAAGTAGAAGTCTGCATAAGCTTTTCATGATTGGTCATCATAGAAAATAGAATCTTGATTTGCTATGGTTCCAGATGGTGGTTTGCTTATAATAGTTTAGATTTAATCATGATCATTATAAACTAAACAAAGCTAAATTATACTATTTTAGAGAGACTTTTATGTTATTTGCAACCATAGACTCTCACAGAAGGCACATCTTTATCCATTGTAGAGATAGGAATAGACTATTATCACTATGACATTCGTTGAACATTGACATTCTCTTCACCACAGAAGAATTTAATCCTTAAAATTAGTGTTTCCTAACTTTGAAGTTATTTATTTGCTATTCATCTTTTGGGCAAATCCAGATAGAGTTTTTTTCCCATGTGGAGAAGTCTGCTTTCCAGTAACATGGCAGATATGTTGAGATTATTACTAATATTATCCATTTGTTTTGAGAAAATATTTTAGTGTACATTACCATAAAATATCCGTAGTATTTTAAATTATTTATTGGCAGATAGAAATTCAGTATGTAATATTTTATGCTAGCTGTCCAGAACCTAGCTCTATATGGCTTACAGAACATTTATTTTTACCACCTAAGTCATAAAAGTTGTTTTCCATATCTTCAGTCAAACTTAACTACAGGCAAAAAGAAGCAGAAAAATTACCTGTCACATTATTCACAGGCCAGACCAAGATACTATAATACTATGGCCCACTAAGCTAATTTAGAAGAAAAAATGGAAAGAGGTTTTTAAAAGATGGCATTTATATGTAATATATGTAGAAGGGTTTAGAGTTTTGACAGTTTGAGATTGTATCCTCTTTAGAGAGAATGCATAATGACTTTTATTTCTTCAGAAATATGCATAACTTCTTGAAGGTAACTTTCAACTCTTATTAGCACTTTTCAAAGCAAGTTTTCCCTCTCTATGAAAGCAGAGGATACAACATATCTAAAATTCGAATAGTGAGTGTTTACTGATCAACAATTTAGTCATTTAGTCATTTTTCCTCTTGTTTAGGATTTCCATTCCTTTAACTTGTGAAGGGAAAAACCCGAATGTGGATATAAAAGTTGAAGTTTGTTGTTATATCTGTGGTCTCAATAATCAATACTGCAAGATCATGTCTAATTCTACCCAGAATGAGAGATGTGTTAAGATCTTTTAGTGAGAATGAATTTGTAAAAGTGTGGTTTTAGGAGTCAGACTCCCTGGATTTAAATTCTAGCCTTGTTTCTTACTGGATTGTAACTTTTTATAAATAATATAATGTCTTTAATCTTTGATCTCTTCATCTATAGAGTGAGAGTCATGATACCTGCCTCATGATTATGTTGAGTATTACATCAGGCTTTCTCGACCTTAGCACTATTGGCATTTTGTCCCAAGTATTTCTTTGTTGTAGGGGGCTGTCCTGTGCTTTGAAAGATGTTTAGTAACATCACTTGCCTCTGCCCACTAAATGCCACTATAGTTACCATTATCCTCAAGTTGTAACAACCAATATTGTCTCCAGATATTTCTAAATCTCCCTCTCATCAAAGGATAAAATTGTTCCCAGTTGAGAATTCTGAATTACATGAATACCTACATCTATATTTGTCTTGAATTAGAGTTTGCACAGTTTCTAGCATAATGCTCCATAAACTTTAGCCATGATTATCTCATATAAAAAATTATGATATTTTCTCTGGACAGCCATACACTTAAAGAACATGAACATTATCTCTATTCTTTCCCTACATGTGTGCATGTGTATAGACATATATTTCTGGGTATTTATGTATATATAGATATATGTATACATTGTGTTATCTATCTTTCAATTATTATTCTATGTAATGAGGGGCATAAAAAAACAGATAAAACCATCAAACCTTGTAAGTTTCATGCTCTTTGCACTAATTATTTTATAAATCATCAAGACTTTGTAAAAGTCTTGTTTTGAATGACTTTGGACTTCAATTTATCGAATTCGGCTATGTGACCCCATAGGTGGAACACCTAGATAGGAAATTATATACAGTAGACTGAATAGATTGTTATCTTTTATACAAAATCCTCCAGATTGTAACTAGTAATGATTTTTTCCGCTAACATCACAGTTGGGTCCAAAAAAATAGTCCTAAGTTGTTTTTTTTTAAAATGCTATTGATTCTTAAAATGGGAAGGAGCATGTGAAAATGGAAAAACTGGTTTAGGTAATTCCATTTTCTTAATGTTAAGAATAACAACATCTTGATTTGTTTAGTTTTCTACATATTTCAAGGCCTTTTTCCCTTGTTTCGTATAATAACCAGAGCTCTGCTATTTAGGTTGAGATTATTGTCGCCATTTTATGGATGATAAGACTAAGACAGTCATCTTAAGTGACGGATCTGGGATAATTATTGTGACTGAAAGTATTGAAGTTTTCTCTGCTATCTCATAGGTCTTCAAATGTTAAAGCACAACTCCAACTGCAATAGCCAATTGCTATTCTGAGAAATATATATTATGTTCTCACACTTGGAGCCTTTTCTATGTATTTACCTTTCTTTCCCACTGTTTCAGGTTACTTAACCCTTAACAGTGCACTCAGGTACATTCCCTCTAACAGGCTTTGGTAATGCTTTTAGTGCATTACTCTTAATGAATTGTGCTCTTAAAAATTCCCCTGGACACTCGTTTAGTTGAGTTTTGTAGGAAGAGCACACTGACATTGTTAAGGTTAATGACTCAATGTTTTACAAGTTGAAACACATTTGAAGTTACATTGATTGTTTGGATCCTTCTTTTATTTAACAATGTGAAGGCCTTGACTGCAGGTGTTATTTAGTGCCTTGGAAGAACATCTTTCTTATACTCTTAGTGGTGTAGCCTCAGTGGTAATAACGTATTAACAAACCTAGCACCACTCCAGCAATGATTCTGAAATGTGAACTATAAAAATTACTGCTAATGAATTTACACTGGCATATAGGTACTGTAGGATAACAATCATGAAGAATTTTATTGATTATGTAGTATATTCATTTGAAAGCCAATCACATAGGAATCATTATTAATTCCATAGTCCCAATAAAATTACTGATAATCTCAGTTTCAGTTTCTTGACCAAGGTTATAATTATAATTACAATAATAATGACTAACATTTATAGATGTGTTAGTTACTATAAAATGAGTATCCTGTTCAACATTTTATTACATATAAATTCATTTATTTCTTTGAAAGTTTAAGTAGCCTTTACGGTCATGTAAATATGAAGGATGAATCTGAAGCCAGGTGTCTGATTTTAGAGTGAGTTCTCAGCTTCTGCCCTACCCTTCCTCAAGTACATTCATAGAGATGGACCTTGAGTCAAGTCCCCCAAGTTCTTTCTCCAACTCTAAGTTGTATTCTATTTGTATTAACATTCAGGCTTCTTCATCCTCATTGTAGTATCATTTTTTCCCCTTTGTTTTACTCTGTGTGTGTGTGTGTGTGTTTGTGTGTGTGAATACACTCAGTTTCCAGTTAATGGAGGTAGAACATATATATCTTTACTCAGTAACAAATTTCTACAGTAGTTGAGGCTTTCTTTCACCAAACTGGTATCTTTATTATGATAATATTACCCATTACTATATGTACTAATCAGCATTATTATAGAAACAGTTTAAGATAGTTGCCTTCATTTAACATTATGTGAATACTTGAAAGCAATATTTAGATTAAACATTGTTACCTCATTGTTTTATGAATTCAAATCTTAGGCTCATATCAGCTGTGTGACAGCAGGGCAGTGTTACATCCCACAGTTTCTAATATTTAAATTCCATAAAATAAACATCAGGTATATTGTATACAATTTAAGATTTTGAAAGTGTAAATCGAACTGCACCTAATTTTAAAGACATATATCATTTTATATATGTGCATGTATATTTTGTATTAAAATATTCAATAGATATATTTGAATTTCATATGCAAATAAACTTGATATATAATCAAATCATTATATATCTAACATATATATGTATATATTCCTCTTTCTATATAAATCTGTCTGTATTCTTTTATCCCCTTAGTCTCAAGACACTCATTTTTAAATGTATGTACATACACATAATCTCAAATTTCTTAAGTTTCTGAAGAATCACATCTTACTGCATAGCAGGTGTTTCGTCTTTTAAGGCATAAACTATCAGTGAAAAGTATTAGACGAGCTCTTGGAGAGACATGGAAAACCTACATATGTTAGCTTTTGTAAGCTTAAAATGAATTAATGTTTTTCTGAGCATTTTTCCTTACTGATGTCTGTACTTCATTTGCCTGTTGTCCCACAAATGTGTTTTAGTCTTAACCAAAGTTGAGCCAACTAACCAGACCATGTAGCATTGAATTATATTCTATGACAAACGGACCCTGTTTCATTTCAAAAGATTTGAACTTGAAATCACTCCCAACGATTTTAAAGCAAATGTCTTTCCTTCTGTCAACCATTGCCTAATTTAGTCTTTCCATCTGCATTTCTAATTACGATAAAAATCTGTGTTAAACAAAGAGGTTTTTTTCCTCTTAGAAAAGACAATTTTAGGCATTTAGACAAATGAAAGATAGCATTTTTATTTATGCCTAAAATGACTTCTAATTATTTAAATTTATTTTTGATGTACCTGATGTTTACTTTGAAACACATTTTAATATTCTTATGAATGTTTATATAACCCCTTACTTTTAATGTCTTAAACTAATTTAAATGGAAATAATTAATAACACCATATTATTTAATATCAAAATATTATATGTGTATGTTCAAAAATTATATTTAAATTGATATTTTTATACTTGACACAGTGAATGCATTTCACCAATGCTTTCTTACACCAAATAGTAAAATGATTTTTATTAGTTTTAGCTCTATGATGTTGGACACAATATGAAAAATCCCACTTTATTTTGATAAAGTGATTGAATATAATGCATGTGTCAGGAGCACAGGATATCTGGTGATATGGAGCAAGTTATAAGTTCACAGCAATATATTGGCATAAAGAGTGTCAGAATCCAGCATTTTAGACTTTTCTTCTCTTAAAATACTTTGAGTAGGTTGAACAAACTGAATGAATCATACTATCTCCCATAGAGATATTTATTGTTCTAGGTAAAAATTGAAGTCAGTTGATAAAATGGCTTGACATACACCCACACAGTAGCTGACCCATGAATAAACAGCGGGTTTCATTCCTAACACATAAATTCAGTATCTTTCATAAATGCCAAATGCCAAAACCAAAAACCAGATTGTCAACTTTAATTATGTTTTTTATAATGTCTTTAGCCATAAACCATACTTTCAGTAAAGATATATGGCCATAGTTATATTGTGGAAGTATTTACCAGAAGTTATAGAATTTTTGCTTTAGCAAAATCAAGCCATGTGCTTCTTAGAGTTTGTCAGCATTTATTTAAATTTTTATCAATTGCAAAAATTGATCAACAATAAATAGTTGATATTTTTATAAACCGGGCTTTAGATATGTATTAATATATATATACTTTTGTGATTGTATATTCAGGTAGATTTGAACTTTGTTATGTGTATAGGGATTTTGCCCAGCATTAATGACCTATACGCATCTCTTCAAAAAGTATGAATTTAAAAGTCTTATCTACATATTGTAACTATTGATAGAAGAGTAGACAGGAAAATAAAAGATAAGGCAGAGGGGTATGATATAGTTTAACATACAGGTGAATATGTGTTTATATCCATTTCTATATAAATTCCTCATGGAGTAATAGTTACTCTGCATTAATTAGCTAATGATTAATCAATAATTAATTTAAAACTTTGTTGAATGCTTAATGTAGGTATTTTCCCTACATTATTCTGAACTTTAATATGCAGTGATAAGTACTATATATATCTATATATGTAACATGTATATAAACATAATATGTTGTGTATTTATTTGTGTATGGGTGTATATATATATGTAGAGAGAGAGAGCTAAATATAATGTGTGTGTATATGTAATGTGTGTGTGTGTATGTCAACACACACACACATTATTTTTAGCTCTTTCTATATATATGGCCCAATAAAGTCCAATAAGGTCAAAGAGAAACATTTAATTCTGACTGGGAAGACTGGAAATGATAATTGATCTAGACTTTAGAGCACCAGTAGATATTTATTATGCAGAAGAAATAGCAAAGTTAAAGGGTTGGAACAAAAATCTATGCTGTGATTCAGCATCATCAGTTTCAGCACAGTGTTGTGGGAACTGGAAAGAGGCTGCAGAGATAGACTAAAGCCAAATTATGAAGAGCTTTAAATTCCACATGCAAGATGTGTAACATTTTCAAGCTTACAGAAAGGTTGCAAGACTAATAATAAAATAATACAAGTAATAATTCATAGTCCTATATTTACCCAGATTCATCTATTGTTAACACCTTTCCCCATGTATCAATCATTTGTTCTCCCTTTCTCTCCTTCTCTCTATATAACTTTTTTCTTGAAATATGTCGGAGTATGTTATATACATCGTGTTCTTTTACTTAAATGTGTCTTTGTATGTTACCCAGGAATAGGAACATTCTTTTACACACCTCAATGCGGTAGCAACTTCAGTGAATTTAAAATTAACACGATGTCTTTCATCTAATATACCGCTTATATTCTAGTTTTTTCACTTGGCCTAATAATGTCCTTTATAGCCTTTATCTACAATACAAGATTCAATCTAGAATCAGATATTTCATTTAGTTACATTTTAAAATCTCATTTATTTAGAATATTTCCACAGCCCTACTCCATCTCTTTCATTTTTTAAACACTTTTTCGGTTTTATACTGTGGTAAAATACATATAACATAAAATTTACCATCTTAAACATTTTAAATGTGCAGTTGAGTTATAATACATAGATTCATATTGTTTGAAACCATCACCACTGTCCATTTCCAGAATTCATTTCATCTTGCAAAACTGAAATTCTATACCCAGTAAACAATGATTCCACACTCCCTTCTCCCACCAGACCCTGGCAACCACCTGTTAGTTTCTATCTCTATAGTTTGGACTATTCCAGGTACCTCATATATGTGGAATCATCCAGTACTTGACTTTTTGTGACTTTCATATTTCACTTAGGACAAAGTCCCCAAGGTTCTTTCATGTTGTAGCATATGCCAGAATCACCTTCCTTTGTAAGGTTGAATAGTATTCCATTATATGTACAGGCTACATTTTGCTTATCTAGTCATTTGTAGATGGATACTGGGTTGTTTTTGTTAGCTACTGTCAATAATGCTGCAGTGAACATGGATATAAAAATACCTCTTAAAGTCTGGGCAATATGGCAAGACCCCATCTATAAAAAAAAAATACAAAAATTAGCCAGGCTTTGTGACACACACCTTTGGTCCCAGCTACTCAGGAGGCTGAGGTAGGAGGATCACCTAGGCCCAGGAGGTCGAGGCTGCAGAGAGCTGTGATGGCACCACTGCACTCTAGCCTGGGCAATAGAGTAAAACTCTGAAAGAAAAACAACAACAACAATAACAACAAATATCTCTTCAAAACCCTACTTTCAGTTCTTTGGGATATATATCCAGAAGTAGAATTTCTGAATCATATTGTAATTCTACGTTTAATTTTTTGAGGAACCACCATACTATTTTTAATAACAGCTGTCCCATTTTACATTCTCACCAATAATGCAAAGGGTTCCAATTTCTGCATATCATTGCCAAAACTTGGTATTTTCATAGTTATATTGTTTCATAGTAGCATCATAATAAGTGTAAGGTGGTATCTCATGGTTTCCTTGTCTCATATGACATTGAAATTTTTGAAAAGTCTTCCCATTTCTTCTACTGTTTTAATAAAATGTTCCTCATTTTGGGTTTGTCTAATTTTTCCTCATGATTAGGTATAGGTCATATATTCCTACCTGAACCACTATCTATATAATGCTCAGGGTTTGATTCTTTATATGCATCAGTGAAAATTAAAAGATTTTAAGCATGAAAGCATCCTCATCAGGTATCCATTTTAGAAAGGTGGCTTCAATGTTGAAACACAAGATGGATAATAATCATTAAGATCAATTGGAGGGCTACTGCAATAGTCTGGGCAAGAGAGATTGGCAGTGAGGACATGGTGGCAATGCTGATTAGCATGAGTCCTATAACTCTGGATAATCCCTGGCTTAGACAATATCACGGGTTCTGCTTATTCATACTGAGTTGGAACTAAGTACAGGATTCCAAAATCATAAAAAGTGTTCATTCCCTAGCTATTCCTTTATGAAGAAAGCCTTTTACCTTTCATGCTTGCTAGTACCCACACTCTTACCAGAATTAGCAGAGATCTGATGTCAGTCATCTACTCATGACCTCAATGCCACCAGACCCTTTGCAGCTCATTATAATTTTACAACATAGACTCCTGGTTTTAAACTTTTGGAATAGTAAACTGCTCCCTATATTAATATCTGTTATTCATAAATTATTGGACTAAAAATTGCATCACTAGATCATATCCTCAGGGTGAATAACTACTTTCTTCAGAGTATTGCCCTGTAGCAATACTCTTTTCCTTTGGCGGAAAAAAGCAATCCAAAGGAAAATATTTTTCACAAGACTGGAGAGGAAGAGAATCCGTGACCACATTCTTCTAGCCTGCTTAGCTACCTGGACCTCTCAGCAAGTTTTAGCAATTTTTCTTTACATCACTACAATATTGTATGCCCTCAGAAGGGACAAAGGGAAAAGAACAGAGAGTAACAGAACAAAAGAAGCCTTGTAGCTCCAAAGGTTGTTGATCTATTTCTTTTTAAAGTGCCAAAGTATTTGAGTCTGAGGAAAACCTCAATACAAATGAAGATTTCATACCCAGCACCTTGGTTAAAAACACGTACTGTTACTACCAGTTTGATGAGGGATAGTTGGTAGAAAAGCAAAGCCACTGGAAGAGCAAATCCCAATCCTGATATTTAGAGGAAAAGGAAGTATTGGTTTCCCTTGTTTTGCCAGTCTAAGTCAGAGAAACTAGCCTCTTTCTTTTGTATATGAAAATGCCTTTGCTGCTGAGGATGTCAGAAAATAACTGAGGGAGAAAGGGAATAACAAAAAAAAAAAATTGTTTTGTCACCTTAAGGGCAAAAGATACTTTCTTTAAGCTTAAATTCACCCAAAATATGCATAATATTTGAGGTGTAATATTGCAGAACTCCTTACAGCTGAAACCACTAGCTATTCACTAACAGATCTTTCTAGTAGAACAACAGATGTGGCATCTACAGCTTTTGAATCCCAGCTGTGCATTCAGATACTTGAATGGACTGTGTTTAATTTATTCTAAATCCATATTACGATTTGCTTCTACTTGAGGCAAACAGAAGAGTGTAAGGAAAACCTAGCATACTGCTGTTCCTTTGTCCTAGTTTTCTAGCTGAAGTGTCAGAGAAGAGCAAAGCAATTTTGAGTCACCACTTGCTTTTGCTGTAGACAAGTAGGTGGGCAGGGAAGCTTACATTTCAGCAGCATGTGTGGCTGTCTGTGGTAATTTTGCTGGGTCAGTGCATATCCTTAACATAAAATTTAACAAGCAATTGAGTTGCTTATGTTTACTTTTTTGAAATATCTTTTATACCACACCAAGTGGAGAGAAAAAGAAGACCACAAAAGTTATTGAACTGCAGCTCATTCAATGAATGTATAAAAGAAAATTACACAGAGAGCGTAAGAAGGTGTATTGTGAAGTTTGGCTTCTTTTTGAACCTGAAGAAAATTCTGGCATTCAACCAAATGTTTTTCAGATGAGTGTTCCATTTAACTTAGATTATATATTTTTTAAATTCAAGTATTATTCCTAAATATCATATGCACACAATGTAAAAGAAATGGAAAGCAAATAATAGTATAAAAAAAGTATAAGCAAAAAAATAGTATTTTTCTCAGACGTTTTCTAAGTATTTTACATGAATGATAGTAGTATGTGTATAATTCATAATTATGTGTTTTTCCTTGCACTCTGCTAACTTTATACGTATTTTGTCATATCAAAAACTTTTACCAACTCATAATTTGAGACAGAATCACATTTGTGTAATCCTTGATAGATTTACATATACACCATAAATAACCTAATCTCTATTTTATGGCAAAGACAATAGAGTATACAGAAATAGGTGGTTTGGAGGGGTCAATATATGACCTACTAGTTTCTTTTTTCAACGATAGTAAAACATCGTTTGAAATGTTAGAAAATCAGTTAACAACTACCAGGTAGTTCAAATTGGTTATAAATTGGCATTTCTTAAAAACGTGTGATTATGCTTCTCAATCACACCTGTAAAAGAGGGAAGACGTTGACCCTTAATAAAGGATTTTGTGAAAATGTATCTTTTAAGATCAATCTTATTACTCAATTTTAATTTTTCTGGATGAAGTTCAAGCATCCGTGAGTTTTAATCCAAGTGATTTTAATGTGTATCTAGAAATGAGAAACAATGGGTTAGAGACAGAAGAGCAGGTGACATGCTCTTCTGTCACACACACACACACACGTACACACACACACACACATCATATTGAATCTGAAATTTGAGAAATTTCGAATTTTACCATATTAACTAGAAATTCAAGTGCAATATTGCTAAGGATTTTTGCCCAAGGTCACTATGCCAGTGACAAAACCTGGATTAGAATCTTGTCATTTGATTCCCATTGCTACCAGAATGTGTGACCACTCAAATATCATGTCCCACAGATGTCATTATTAATGAAATTATTTCTCACTTAGTGGAAATAAGTAATTAATAATGACATCCGTGAGACACAACATTTAATTTTGACTTAATTTAGCCCATAGTCCACAATCTGAAGTTGTGGCATACTTTCCAATTTCAGATTGTGGACTATGGGCTAATTTATTCAAAACATCATTTTTATTAAAATATTGTTCCTCTTTTAATCTTTTCATTAAGATTCGCTCCACTTTTCCCTAAATCTGCATTTTCTCTTTTAAAAAATTTCCACAATATAAAATTTATTATAAGCAGTCTATCTGCAAAGTATGTCCCGTGTCCCGGTGCTTTATTTATTGGACAGGAAATACGTTCTATAAAGACACAGAGAGCCTGCGGTACAGACACAAGAGATACTTTTGTTCCGCTCTTCTTTTTATCCTCCCTCCCAGTGTGTCTTTCGCCTTCATGCTTCCACAGACTTTGGCGTACATCTTGAATGCAAAATGAGACAATCCTTTAAACATTGTTATAACGATTGTGTAGGAGGCATAAAATTTGGGAAACAATGAGTCTTTTAGATAGAAGCTGATCTAATAATATTTTCAGTTTTATAATAGGTTAAATTCTTGGAAACTATACTGATTCTTCATTTTTCCATCACAAGCTTAGTGAATGTCTATAATATGCAAAGTATAAATTGCTTCCAGAGTGGTATCATAATTGAAATTGCAAATGTTACCATTTCTCCACTACGCTTAGCTTACATTTTATTTATATCATTGACTTTTATTATTTGTAAAATATTCACCAAACAAAATAAATGCTGATGTGTACCACTATTCTGAGTCATCACCGTAAAACATATACCAAAAAGATAATCCTCTTGATCGAAGGCCCGGTGTGATTATTATTATTATTATTTTAGTAGTAATAATTGTTTGTATTAAGTGCTCTTTCTGTGTTGAGCCAGTTTCACTTTGGAGCAGCAGTGTATAATTGCAGGATCATGAAATAGAATGAAAATAGATACCCAGATTAACAAAAAGTTTTCTGTGACAGGTCTATTGGCCCACATAGGGAGTGAACACTGATTTTGGCCTTATCATCACAATTCAACTGAGCCAGCCAGTAGGAAAAAAAAAAGTAGTCTGAAACATTGGAAGCGATGAGACGTGTACAAAGAACATAGAATTTTAAGGATATTAATATAACTAAAGACTTCCATTTAGAAATTAGAATGGTTTTATTAAAGGAAGCAGGGAAAAGATTTTCATTAAAGAATGTTAAAATACATATGTATAGTATTTATAACATTGTCATATATGTAGTATATATGACACATTTTTTTAATACAGATATGGAGTATGTTTCTTTCCTTTTTTAAATCTTTGTAGTTTACTTACATATGAATATTTCTGACTGTGTATATAATTCTTCCATTTTGGGGACTATTGTTATAATAAATACATTACCAGAACTCATCTTTTGTTTATTCTCAACGTTTTTTCTTTTATTAAAGCGTGTGAACTAAGCAGTGGATAAAACTCTAGATGGTGGAAAGCATAGCGTAGGGGAAATTAACTTGCACACTTCTTCCCTCTCCTGTCTTCCTTCCAACTGCTAATCACTAGTCATCTTTGTATTCTGAATGACTGGCAGTTTTTTTTTTTTTTTTTTTTTTTTTTTTTTGAGACGGAGTCTAGCTCTGTTGCCCAGGCTGGAGAGCAGTGGCTGGATCTCAGCTCACTGCAAGCTCCGCCTCCGCCTCCCGGGTTTACACCATTCTCCTGCCTCAGCCTCCCGAGTAGCTGGGACTACAGGCACCCGCCACCTCGCCCGGCTAGTTTTTTGTATTTTTTAGTAGAGACGGGGTTTCACCGTGTTAGCCAGGATGGTCTCCATCTCCTGACCTCGTGATCCGCCCGTCTCGGCCTCCCAAAGTGCTGGGATTACAGGCTTGAGCCACCACGCCTGGCCTGACTGGCAGTTTTGATGAGGAGTTTAGGAAGGGTACTTGGCAATATTAAGTGCCACTATGGTGACTAGAACAAGCACTAGTCTCTCAAAGTCTATCCTGAGCTGTCCCACAAATTAGTTCTCTTTATAGTGGGTAAATCAGTTACTTTCCTTATGCTAGTTTTCTTCAATGTAAAAACAAAGGAATTTACCTAATTTATAATATCTTTTCCAGTCCTTAAATATCAATTCTAACTTTAAAATAGAAAGCTAAAATTAATTTCTAAAGATTAATAAACTTGTGTTTGTTGAGATTTTACTCTTATCCATTTACATGTTAATGACTTAAACATATATGATCTCATTTAAATACAAGTAGGAAAACATAGAGGATCACCCTTTGTAAGTAGGTTTTTCTAACTTTCTTAGCAAATTAGGAAATAAGAGTTGTTCTGCAAACAACAATCTCACAGCTAATGGCATTTATCCACATTTCTGTGTGTTTATATATTCTTGTCTCTCTCCTTTTTTGTTTATTTAACAACGTCGGTGACTGTGTTTTTTTTTTTTTTTTTTTTTACATGTTCAATGTACAAATAATGACCTGTAGCATAATAAACATTTGTTGAACTGTTACAGATGAGGGAGAAAGGATGAGAATACTTAAGAATTTTTCTCATGACCACACAGATGGCTATGATACTTTATTCTCAGGATCTTAAGCCACTGTATTCTAGTTTTCTGGTTTTACAATGAATTACCATTATTTACTATGTTGAATTTTTAATCCACAAATAATGCTATAAAAATTCTATCAAATATTCTGAACATTTTTGAGTCATAAAGCCATCTTACCATCTTCTTCCCTTTTGTGTGGAATTTTTGATCATGTGTGATTCTGATAAAGATTCAGAGATATTCTATTTACATAAACATGTTTATCAATGTATCTGAAGAAATACTAAGAACTGGAGATGCAGTTTAATAAGATCCAGTAATACAATAATAATAATGCGTTGGCATTTACTGAACAGTTCTCTGTGCCAGCAACCATTCTGAGCGTTTTGCTTATTGTTCTCATTTAAATAATATGAAATATTAATATATAACTATTATATAGATATGATGAAAATACAGCATGCTATATATGCAAATATGATAACAATATACAATAGTACTCTGAAGGTGATATCAAGATCCCAATATTACATATGAGAAACTGATTTCAGAGAGCTGAAGTGCATAATTAAAGTCAACAGTGGTGAGCAGCAGAGCTAGAATTCAAACCCAGGCCCCAAATTTCTACTTAACTAAGTGTACCATGCTATCTGTATGGAGAGTTTTGTGAGAATTATTGCTTGTCAGATTTGCTTATTCTATTAAATCACAACAAGATAACTTAATAATTGTATAGTTAGATGTGGTATTTTGATTAAGGCACTTTTACAAAGGCAAATAATAATTTCAAGTGAAATTAAATTTGAAACCTCAACTTTTTAAAAATACCTTATAAATGTGAAATTTGCTAAATTATAAATAGTTAACTTGAGAGAGAATTGTCATTTGTAAAATATTGGTCATAAATTTTGTTAAAAGAAACAGTTTTTCTATTTTTTTCCAACTTGAAATCTCCCTTCAATTGATTCATAAATCAATTAATTACCATTGAGAGACCTGAGGGCAGCAGGAAATTGGGTCCAAGTTAAAAAGAAAAAAGAGGCAATTTGTTTCAAGTCTAGAAGTTTAATGTTCAATTGAAGTTTAATCAGAAGTGACCCATTGTTTGAAAAGTAGAACATCAATGTCTTTTTAATTTCACTGTCATTAAATCAGGACTGGAGAAAATCGAGATAACTGATTATTCTCAAATGAAAATTAAGGAAAGATTCTATCAGAAATCAACTAAAAGCATATTTTCTTTCTTTATATTTTAATTTACAAAGGAAATAGTCTATTATATGTTGGAGGTTGTATAATTTGTTGAAGTGAAGCATAGTATATAATCTTCAGAAACATTCATTGAGAGACAAACTAAGCCATACATGTTTTATCCACTGAGTCTAAAATAGTGGCTTTCTTTAACAACTATTCATTCAGTTAAATGGAACTTTTGCTTTAGTGAATTGCAGAATTAATTTAGTGCCTTTATTGATTTCCAAATGAATAAATGAAAAGAATGATTAAAATAAATGGATTTAGCTAAAGGAAAACATTGCCCTAAATTACAGATTTTCTAGAAATCATTCTTAGTCTTTGAAATTAAATCTATATGTACTCCCTAGAAATACATAGAAAAATGAAGACTTGCATTTAGCCATTGGTAAGTAGTATTAAGAATAGAAATATATACATAATTTATCCAGGGACATCTGACTGTATTAATATGAAGTCATTCATATCTTGCCAAATGAAATACCATGATGTGGGCTACAGGAGAAGAGGGAAGGACACTTGGGGACAGATTTAACCATTCATTTCTAGAATGGTGTCTTTCTTATTTCTGCACAATTTTACATATTGGGCTAATATTTGACAAAAAGATTCTCAAATAGCAATGAGTAATACAGTAAGTGATAAAATCTAGATAAACTACTGTTCCTGGTTTCATTTCCCTGGGTGTTTTCACCCAGATTGTGAAACATGAGGTCATGACTATAAAGGTACTCTCTTCCTATTCTTAGCCAAAGGACTTTGAAGGGGTATAATATCTCTCTCAGGATTTGACGAATGTATTTGTTTCTTCTTAACCTGGTGTTTAGATTCTTTTGCCCTTAACTTTCAGACCTTTAAATCCCCCATTTGTTTCACAGTTGATTAAATACAGTCCTGAGAAAAGCACTGACTGTTTAACAGAAAGCTTTTCAAGAGGCTAACAGGCTCTGACCTCAAAGAAATGCTGTTGTTAAATTGACTTGAGGCTTTACCAGAGAGACCAGGTTTTATTAATACTAAGACTGCATTAAAGTTTGAAGTCCTTATGATTGAGACAATTTCTCCTTACCACCCCAAATCTGAGAATATCATTCCTTCTTTTCCTACCTTGCAATTTATTTGTGTAAGTTCTGCATTCTCAATGATATACAACATGTAATTTTGTATCTTAATAATGTTATTCATTGTGTTACCAT
This sequence comes from Macaca thibetana thibetana, assembly GCF_024542745.1. Classification (NCBI taxonomy): domain Eukaryota; kingdom Metazoa; phylum Chordata; class Mammalia; order Primates; family Cercopithecidae; genus Macaca; species Macaca thibetana. Next base: position 79,354,049 of record NC_065579.1, read on the forward strand.
GATGTTAGGTGTGGCACCTCTATCCCAGGGATAGCCAGGATCCACCAGTTAGAGCTGAATCACTTATAACAAAATATGTTAGCAGAGTTGGTAAACAGCTGGGGCTCTGAGCCTTCGGAGTAACTTTCCCTCATCCATAATGACTCCTCCTGGACCCTCCTCCAGGACATCAGATGATTGATTGGGTGTTAAATAATTATAGAATCATCTATTGGTGTGTCTGATATGCAGGACATCTATCTCCCCAAAGAAAGGAGACAAGCTGAAAAGAAAAGAGCCCTCAGTTAACCATTTAATGACTTGATGTTATGGTACTAACTCCTTTACTAAACAGTCCAAACTCTATGTGAAAAGAAAGATATCTACTCTTTACTAGTTAATGAAATGATCCAAAATATTTTGGAAAGTTATAGTTTCCTATGTTCTGTCTTAAAAATTGAAATATTATAAAGTAGTACATGGACTTAAAATTACTGAAGAATGGGTAAGCAAAGATTTTAAATTACAACATTATGCATAGTAGTGTATTTTATTCATGTATGAAATTTATATGAAATGAACATAAATTTTATTTTTCTCACCTGAGATGATTCTCAAAAATGTATTAATAAATGATATACTACATTATAATTTAGCAGGAATAGAAATACGTAATTGATCCAGGGACATCTGACTGTATTAAACATAAAGTCAATCATATGTTTCATTTGGCTGTTGTCTATATTATAGACAATGTATTTTAAAATGGTTAAGAGCACAGATAATGCCCATGGTTACTTCCTGGTTTTACGGCTTGGGCAAGATATTCAAACTCACTGTGCCTCAGTTTCTTCATCTATAAAACTGGGATAATATTTACTTCATGGGATTTTTCTGAGGGTTAATTGAGCTACTATTACAATGTATTTTAGTATCATTTGCCATTATTCATAATACATAAAATATTTTTTCAATTCATATTATAGAATACAAGGATTGACATAATCTTCTATACATTAGGATATATCCATCTATAGGTATTCTCTTTACTTTGGGGAATATCTGTAGATAAACGTATACCTTTTACGCATCAGTGATTCTCAAGAGATATATAATATCCCACAATATACTACTCTCACAAAGTAGGTATGCCAGAATCTCGATCTCTCTTTTTTTTTCCCAAGATGGAGTCTTGCTCTGTCATCCAGACTGGAGTGCAGTGGCACAATCTCAGCTCACTGCAACCTCCACCTCCTGGGTTCAAGCAATTCTCCTGCCTCAGCCTGCTGAGTAGCTTAGATTACAGGTGCACACAACCATACTTGGTTAATTTTTGAATTTTTAGTAGAGACCAGGTTTCACCATGTTGGCCAGTCTGGTCTCAAACTCCTGAACTCATGATCTGCCTGCCTCGGCCTCCCAAAGTGCTGAGATTATAGATATGAGCCACCCCGCTTAGCCTGGCATGCCAGAATCTCTTAAACAATCTAGATATTTAGCATTTATTTTTGAATGATACTTGTCTTGGAAATGTTTAGAAACTGTAGCTTAAATTATAATACATATCTTATGATCAGATTATTTTTAATTGGTGATAGCATTGTGACATTCTACCGGGTAGTATTTACCACATGTATTGAAAGCTCTATTAAGCCTCCTGCCTATGAGAAAATCTGTATTATCTTGACATTTTGCTGTGTAGCTATTGTATCTATAGAAAAGTGATTCAGGTTAGTGTTTTGTTTATGGTTTTAAAGTCATGAAACAGCCTACTAACCTTCTAAGGCTACTTATTATTGAAGGAGAATATTTGGATATAGTGTTTTGAATATGAGTGCATATCTAAGACTCAGCTGATCAAGGTTGAAATTTCAGTTCTGACACAAGATATGCAACTATAAAAAAGTTAAATAAATTTGCTGAAAATCATTTTTTTTTAATTTCTAAAACTGGCATGACAAAAGGCCCTAAAAGATTCAATAAGTACTTCTTAGATACTAATTAATTCTTTAGGACAAATGAAATGAATCATAAAATAGAAATTCTGAGATTGACCTAGAATGCCAACTTCAAATTTACCAAGTAAGGAGGTTAGGGCAAAACAAGTAAACAACAAAACAGCAGTCTACTCTCAATTTATTTCATAAGAGAAAAAATATTTTAATATCAAAAGACAGCTGAAAACACAACTTCAGGAAAAAGGACAGCTCTTTAATTAGAATATATTTAGTTTTATGAAAAAATAACTTTCTGCATTATTATCATTCTCATTTTGTTATGCACTGAGCTACAGCACCACCCTATGCATTGGCATTTAATGACCACTGAATTAACTGAGAATAAATAAGTCCTATGCTTGCATTAAAATTCTACCAATGAGTAGATGTAGTTCATTAGGCAGATTTCTTCACCCTTCTAAGCCTGTTTCCTTCATCTGCATATTGGGAAAAATAATAAATACCTTTCTGAAAAAAATTGATGAATAAACAGTTCTAGACATTATTTTAAAGAATTTTACATATATTATGTCCTGAAATCCTTACGATGATTTTGAGGGATAAAATTATTATACTCATTTTATAGATGAGAAAACTGAGGCACAGATAACTTAAGCAACTTGCCATAAACCAAATATTCAATAAATATTGCTAAATCTTTAATAGTATTTATTAGTATTGGCCAGGCATGGTGGCTCACATCTGTAATCCCAGCACCTTGGGAGGCCGAGGCAGGAGGCTCACTTGAAGTCAGGAGTCCAAGGCCAGCCTGACCATTATGGTGAAGCCTCATCTCTACTAAAAACACAAAAATAAGCCAGGCATGGTGGCACACACCTGTAGTCCCAGCTACTCGGGAGGCTGAGGCAGGAGAATCGCTTAAACCTGGGATGTGGTGGGTGCAGTGAGCCCAGACTACACCACTGCACTCCAGCCTGGGTGACAGAGGGAGACTCTGTCTCAAAAAATATATATATATATATGAAATATATATTATTACATATAAGATTATGTTATATAATATATATTATATATCATAATGTAATATTACATATATATTATATCATATATATTACACACATAATTATATAATATAACATAAATATATAATATATTTATGTATTACATATAATGTAATATATATTATTACTTTTTTTAGTATTGTTATTTATAGTCATTTTAATAAAAGGGATATCATATATATCATAGATAAGTTTAATATATAAATGATGTATGTTTTATATAACATAAATGTGTCTATATTTCATTACAAGCAATCATATTCAAAATATATAAACATTTAATATTTACATTTTAGAATTATTGTATGTATTCAATACTTATGCATTTATTATATTTAATTATAAATATAATATGAATATAAATAAATGTTTAAATAAATATGTTAATAAGTATTATTATTATCACTATTAAATCAGTAGTACTCACATTTAAAAAATCTACATATATTAACATTATTCTGAATATAAACATGAAGTTTCTAGAGCAGAGATCAGAGTCATTACAGCAATAATTACATTGATTCCTTACATCTCATTTTTTTGCTCTTTCTAGAGGGAATAAGAGCCAGCTAGACAAGATTGCATGACATAGTACAATGTAGGACCTCTGAAAATATGAATCTGGGAGTGTATATATGACACAGGATTCCTTCAGGGTCACTTTGTGAGCCGGAAATCTCTGCAGCTACCGTGACCTCTGTCTGGGGCCCGGGGACCCCTGGGCTTGCTCCACCTGCTCAACCCAGGAGGCTGCCCTCACTTGTGCCCATTTGGATCCCAGAACCTCTGCAATTCCATGTTCAGTTTGTGGGTTTCTGTACCCCCAGTATTAGGATAATACAAGGACTGTTGCAGGGTTTGAGGAGGCCCTGCATCCGCAAGTTATTGCCGATGGCTTTAGCCCTTTCGTAGCTTCTGCTTTTAAGGGATATTGTCTCTGGTTAGGGAGGGAAGTGGGATCCCTAAGGTGGGTCTGGACCAGTATGGTTGTTGCGGTTCAGCCAGTTTTCCCTTGAATTGCCCAAACTTCTGGATTAATGTTTGAGTCCACCACAGGGAGAAGAGGAGTCTGTCCTAGAGTCATGAGGATGGTGGTTCCCCTAGGAACTAAAATTTATCTGCCTAGCAGAGGAGTTGGACTTTCAGGCATGATTAAAAAACCATGAGTAAACAAGAGGCCTTCCCAACTACAATAAGGGGTTGGGAAAAATACTGGCTTAAAGGCTTTCCTGAGACGTCCCTCACGGTCATGCTAAGGAAGGACGGGAGACCTAGATTGGAGAGGAGAACAAAAATTGTTGTTCTGGAGGAAGTCCACCTTCCTTCCTTCCTTTGACCTCCAGAATCACCTGGGACTCCTGGAGGGTAATGGTGGTCTGAATAATTGGAGCTGGGGAAAGGAGCACTGGGACCCATTCAGTTCTGCTAGACCATTTGGGAGACTGGCTCTGGACCCAGTGACCTGTGTCTTGGGGACAGTCCACCCTCCAGTTGTCCCCATCACAGATTGTACAGGGTCAAGGAGGCTTCCTCATGCTGCCTGGGCAGTCCTTCCTAAAGTGCCTTGGCTTGCCACATTTGTAGCAGTTACCAGGTGCATCTCAGGGATTCTGGGGTTTGTAAGCCTGCCGGGCAGCCATTAGAGCCTCTGTCTTTTTCTTGCATCTATTTTCCCTCTCTTGGGTCTCCTCCTAACCCTATTCTAAAAGACTAATATGGCCACTTTCAGAGCACTATCTGGTCCTGTGCCCTGTTTCTGTAGCTTCCTCCTGATATCAAGGGCCACCTGAGTAATAAACTTGTTCTTTAGGATTAAGTGTCCTTCACCTGAATCAGGAGATAGAGAAATGTGCTTTACCAAGGCCTCTCTCAGCCCTTCCAGGAAGGCGGTGGGATTCTCATCTGATCTCTGGTCTGTCATGGATAGTTTGGAGTAATTGAGGGCCTCAGTTCTAGTCTTATGTAAGCCCTCCAGTATGCACATCTGAAAGTGTTTCCTCTTTCATTCTCCCATTTCATCATCGGGGTCCCATGTAGGGTCCTCCAATGGTACTGCTGTTCTTCCAATTGGATAAGGCTCATCCCCTCCTTGGCAATACATGAGATAAAAAACTCATCCCCAAACTTCTCTGCTGCTTGCAGGCCAGCCTCCTTCTCACCACTAGTCAGGGTTTGATTCAAAAGTAACATTGTCCTTCCAGGAAAGTTCAAATACTTGGGTTAAATTCTGGAAAGCCTGTATATACCTGTTAGGGTTGTCTGAAAACTTGCCAAGGACCCCCTTAATTTGGCTTAAGTCCTGTAGAGAAAAGGAGACCTGGACTTTTAATGGAGCCACATTCACAATGCATCTCTTGTAGAGGCAGGAGTGAGGTCAGAACCTGCCTGAAATGAAGATTTCTAGGATCAAACTTGAGAGAGAACCTGGATAGAGAGAAAGGGGTGGACCAGGAAGAGTAGGACCAACGGGAACTGATTCCCCTGCTGGAAACATACGTCTCTGAGGTTTGCTTCATATTTCCTTGGGATTGCACTTTGCAGCTTATAACCTGACCAAACCCTTGTGCAAAGGAATATAAAGCATTTTTTTTCCTCCAGAGTCTGAGAGTCAAAGGAGTTCCAGTGATTCAGGATGCACTCAAAGAATGCAAGCTGAAGATGGTTGGTTACTCATCTGGAAAAAGAGGGGAGAAAAGGAGTCCCTTAGCCTCCTTCCTACTTTTGGAGTGACACAGGATGGAGGGAAATAGAGAAAAGGTGTCACTTATCTCCTCTTTTTTCCCTGTATTATCAGAGTCCCAGTGCCCTTACAGGTGCCATCCAGGAATGGAAGGGCCACTTCCACCCATGAAGCAGGAAAGCCTCGTAAGTAGAGTTAGTCACACTTACCTACACTATGCCCTGGCTTCCCGCTCTCCATAACCTTTGGGTTCCCTATACCTCATCTATACCATGGATGTGCGTGAGTTCTCCACAGGAAGTCGACAGGGATAGTCATGCTCACCTGTGCTGTGCCCTCGCTTTCTGCTGATGACTGCCTCTTGGTCCCTCAGATCTAATTTTCTTCTATGGCTTCAAACTGAACCTTGGAATAGAATTTGGGACAAAAACGTGCCTCAGGAGGGTGTACGAACCCATTAAATTAGTCCCAGGTGGCCCTTGCTAAATTGCAGCCAATAACTGGTGGAGCATCTCCTCCATTGCTTCCCTATCACAAGCAGCATGCTAAGGTCAATCTGTTGAACCAGATTCTCCTCAGACAAAAAAAAAGAAAAAAAAAGAAAAGAGAAACAGAATCCCAGGCATTGGGGATCTGGACTAACAAGATTGCCTCCCAAAATGAAAATAATCCATTGTATAGGAAAACAACTTCTAGTATTTGCAGGACTATGTTGATTCCCAACGTGGTGGAAAAAAAAACAAAAACAAAAACAAAAACAAAAAAAACTTAAATGCAGAGGAAGGAAAGTGCCTGGGGTAAATAGCCTTTTGCCCTACGCGAATAGGTTTTTTCAACAGGGGAAAGATAACTCTCAATCGTTATATTCTCCTTGCCTCTAAGAATAGACAGAAACCACATTGTCCTGAATTACACTTCTGATGTCTGAGCCAAGTGCACATTCTACCCTATTATATTGTCTCTGTGGTTTGCAACAACACCCTTAACATTGTATATAAAAACACATAGGAGCCGTAACAGCCATAAAAGAAAGAAAGAACATGTGATAGGAAAGACTGGAGGTCTTAGTGCTGACACCCTAATGGACTGTTTGGGGACTGGAGCCAGTCCAGGAATCTTCCGGTAATGCCAACGTGTAGCTTTGGCCAGATACCTTCAATTGCCTCAGGACCTTATTCTGATCCCACGTGATGGCTAGACCTCCATGAAGCCAAACTGGATTGGAACAAAGCCAAATGCCCAATCCCCCAAGGGGTGATGGCGGATGGAAAAAGTCCTCCCCAGCAAGTCTTTCCTCTGAATCTTGAAAGCTGGCAGGCACGCTACTCACTCTTAACTGGCCTACAGGGTCCAGAATTTTCATCTCTTTTTGAGGAAAAAAAAAAAAATTAAGGCAAGCCTTGGAATTAAAGTCATAGCACTTACCCTTCCGCCAATCCCAGATAAGCCCCCAGAAACGACAAAGGATTCCTTTGGTACCACTTACCCAGCTAGACATCTCTGTGGCTGCTGCAGCTTCTACCCGGGACCTAACTTGGGCCCACCAGGCTCACTTCGCCCACTCGACCTGGCAGGCTGCACTCAGCTCGTGCTCGCTTGAATCCCGCCCCTGCCATGGCTCCACGCTTAGCACGCAGCTGAGCCAGGTGTGCTGCAACCAGCATCCACGTTGGGCACCAGCGCCAAGATGAGGGAATGCAATGGTACCTGAAAACTAAGAGATGCCACCAATCGCAGAGTCCCAACGGGTGTTACAGCTATAGCTCAGGGAGTCCTGAGGTCTTGGCCCCCAGAAGTTTAGCTGCTCTTTCTCCCATAGTCCACTGAGTGGAAGCATGTTACAAGTCCATTTATTCCTGCCACTCGCAGATCGGCAGGCAGAAGGGAGTGACACTCAGTGGCTCTTTCACTCCCGCAGTTCGGCGAGCAGGAGGGGGTGTGTTACCACTCTCTTGTTCCTGCTCCCTGCAGCTCAGCCAACAGGGGCATGTCACAGCTCTCTTGTTCTTACCACCTGGAACGAGGAGTGTTACAGTTTTCGTGCCTTACAGTCTTCGTGCCTGCAGTTTGGCGGGTTCCAGGTTGTCCTGTGACCAAGAGAAATGAGATGTGCAGACACAGGATAGCAAATAAGGAAGAACAGAAGTTAGTATTGAGTCAAAGAAGGAAAGTGCTCAGTTGCAAAACGGCACCTGAAGTGGGTAGCCCTCAGCTGCAAGAGAGGACCCAAAGCGGGTAAGTCTGTGAGACTGAGTCTAGAGTTTTGTAGGTTTGGAATGAGAAGGCTCTGACCAGAGATATTTTTCGAAAAGGCAACAATTAGTTAAAAAGCATTATTCGGAAAGGACCAGTCAGGAAAGAGTGGGCAAACAGGAATGGAACCTCTCACTCTGTCACGGATTCTACCTAAAAACGGCAGCTCGGTTTTCAGGCTTTAAACTGGCTTTGGCTTGAAGGTCAAGTTTCACTGGGGACCTGCCTGTCTAGGAATTTGTCTGTCTCCTGCGCTATCATACATATGTCACCATCACCCACTCCCCCTCCTAAGAAAGGGAAAGTTAATTTTCGTAAAGGTAACAAATTCTCCTTAGGAATAAAGGGAAAGATCTGGGAGTCCTCCCCTTTGCAATGTAGTATTACCTATGTTAGGCATTGTTATGAATGTAATATTTCCATGGTTCTGGGTTTTATACCCCTTTGAAGTGTAAACACATACCTCCCTGTAGGTGATTCTCTAGGTGTCTCCATCTATTCAGCCATTATTTAATTTCCAAGGCTTGGCCTCTAAGTACAGTTTCCGGTAAAATTTCCTCACAAAATTCTCCATGTAGAAATACGGTTGGCCATACATTTCTGCAAGTTCTGCATCCACAGATTCAACCAAGATTGGATCTAAAATACTTTTAAAAAGACAATAGAACAATACTACAGTAAGAAAAATACTATAAATATGTACCTAGTATTTCCATACTATTTACAATGTGTTAGATTCTATAAGTAATCTAGAAATGACTGCAAATATACTAGAGTATGTGTGATTATAGGCAAATACTATACCATCTAATGTAAGGGAGTTCAACATCTGTGAGTTTTGATACCCACAAGAATTCTAGAACAAATTTCCCAAGCATATCGAAGGACAACGGTACCTAAGTAGACACTGCGTCGCAGTACAGTATATACTCACTCAGTAAATTACAGCTACAGAAGTTGCTACTATTGAACTCATAGTTCGCCCAGAATTGGTGGGTTCTTGATCTCACTGACTTCAACAATGAAGCCGCGGACCCTCGCGATAAGTGTTACAGTTCTTAAAGATGATGTGTCCAGAGTTTGTTCCTTCTGATGTTCAGACGTGTTCAGAGTTTCTTCCTTCTAGTGGGTTCGTGGTCTTGGCTGGTTTCAAGAGTGAAGCTGCAGACCTTTGCAGTGAGTGTTACAGCTCTTAAGGTGGCACATCTGGAGTTGTTCGTTCCTCCCGTCCAGAGTTGTTCATCCCTCCCAGTGGGTTCGTAGCCTTGCTGGCTTCAGGAGTGAAGCTGCAGACCCTCGTGGTGTTATAACTCACAAAGGCAGTGCAGACCCATGAGTGAGCAGCAGCAAGGTCTATTCTAAAGAGCAAAGGAACAAACTTTCCACACTGTGGAAAGAGACCCGACTGGGTTGCCACTTTTGGCTCCGCAGCCTGCTTTTATTCCCTTATCCAACCCCACCCACATCTTACTGATTGGTCCATTTAAAAGAGAGCTGACTGGTCCGTCTTACAGAGAGCTGATTGGTCTGTTTCAACAGGGTGCTGATTGGTGCGTTTACAAACCTTTAGCTAGACACAGAGCTCTGATTGATGCATTTACAATCCTTTAGCTAGACACAGAGTGCTAGAGAGAAAAGTTCTCCAAGTCCCCACCAGATTAGCTAGATACAGAGTGCTGATTGGTGCATCCACCAACCTCGAGCTAGACACAGAGTGCTGATTGGTGCATTTATAATCCTTCAGCTAGACATAAAAGTTCTCCAAGTCCCCACCCAACTCAAGAGCCCAGCTGGCTTCACCTAGTGGATCTCATACCAGGGCCACGGCCACCAGTCCCCTACGGCAGGCTCACACTCCTAAGCCCTTGGGTGGTGATGGGACTGGGCGCCGAGGAGCAGGGGGTGGTGACCATCCGGGAGGCTCAGGCTGCATGGGAGCCCACTGCGGGGAAGGGGTGCTCGGGCATGGCAGGCTGCAGGTCCCAAGCCCTGCCCCATGGGGAGGTGGCTGAGGCCCGGTGAGAATTCGAGCGTGGCAAGGCCTGGCACACCCTCTGCAGCTGCTGGCCTGGGTGCTAAGCCCCTCACTGCCTGGGGGCAGCGGGGCCATCCAACCACTCCAAGTGCAGGGCCTGCCAAGCCCGTACCTACCTAGAACTCGCACTGGCCCGTGAGCGCCTGGCGCAGCCCTGTTTCCTGTGCCGGCACCTCTCCCTCAAGCAGAGAGAGCTGGCTCCAGCCTCAGCCAGCCCAGAGAGGGGCTCCCACAGTGCAGTGGTGGGCTGAAGGGCTCCTCAAGCACTGCCAGAGTGGACACTGAGGCTGAGGAGGTGCCAAGAGCAAGGGCTGCCAGCACATTGTCACTTCTCAATCCTCCCTCTAAACAACACACCCCAACTGCTGTTGGTAATTTGGTGGATGACTGCTCTAGCTACTTCCTGCTGGATAGGGGTGATGAAGGGGTCCTGCAGTTGTAATCGTTTTCTAGATAATAGCTTCTTGACTTTTTTCAGTTTCCTATTATTGCTCCCACATACCAAAATTTTAAGGACTTATTTTCATTTGCAATGCCAGAAGAATTAAAGGATAACAATATTGTGTATGAATACATTTATTTTATAAATTATTGAAATGTTCTGATATGTATTAATTAACACATCAAATTAATGATATATTTTTCTTTAGAACTGCACATACCCTTTACCTCCCTTTAGCTACTAAGAAAGACTTCATTGATTTCATTAATAAAAAGGTGTTTATATTTAATACTCATCTAGTTAAGCCTTGGAAAGTGTAGAGAAACCAGAAAGGGAAGTCAAAGAATTCTATGGCTCTATTCGTTCAACAAGTGCTGTAAAACAGCTCAACAATCACTTAATTGATATATGTGATAAATTTTACTATGAATTGTAAAATCTTAAAACAAACTCTAGTGTATTCAGTTTCGTTTCACAGGCTCGAACGCTTCTTATTTTTGTTTTTCAATTTCTGTAGTGTTCTCTGTATTATCTGGAACTGTCAAGCAGCAGTAGATTGACGAGGAAGATGTGAATTCCAGTCCAGATTCTGCCACTTACTATCAGAATCTGGTCAGATAAAGCCTCTGAATTTCAGTCTTCTCATCCATACAGTGAGGGTGATTAAAAACAGTTTACTAATCTTAAATAGTTGTGACTATACCTGTATCCCATATCTCATGTTCCCCATAAATATGAGCATACACTATATATGAATAAAAATTAAAAATTAAGAAACAGTGTATGTTAAACCATCACATAAAACCTTAAAACACTCAGTAAATTTTAAGAAATTATGGAATTAAGAAGACAGCAGACAAGATTTTAGTAATCTTAAACAGATGAGTAGGAGAGAAGATAAAAATTACCAATACCTGGAATAAAAGAGAAGACATAACCTAGATCCCATTAAAAAGGTAATAAGAAGATGATGTGAACAATTTAAAAACAATATATTGGACAATTTAGATGAAATAGACAAATTATTTGAAAAGCAGAACTTAATTAAAACTGACCTAAAAAGAAGGCAAGACGGATCTCTTTAGGATAATAGAAATGTCCCATAGAAAGGTTGTTTTGCTTTGAGGTATAATTTATACATAAAAAAATGCGCAAATCTTAAGTTTTAAGTTAGATATCTTTTGACAATTGTATATGAATGTAAACACCATCCAAATCTAGAAAAACAAATTTATTTGTAACTAACCCATAACTATTTAGTTAATACAGCTTTTATTTGCACCTTACCTAAAGGTTCTTTTATAAATGTAAAATACTTCCATTTTATAGTTAGTCCTGAATAGAGGAGAAGGAAGGCAAATGTCTGAACTGGAATTAAAATCTTAAGGTCGGCTCTTAGATACACTCTTCCAAGCTTTAGTTTAGAAATCTTATTGAAGGCATGGGGATTATAGTGTATTAATTGGTGGATCCTAAAGTGATCCTAGAACTTGTGAATATGAACTTATATCGAAAAAGGATATGTGCAAATAAAATGAAATTATGGATCTTGAGATAAGTGGGTGGGCTCAGAATCCTATGACAAGTGTTTCTGTAACAGAGAGAAGAGATGACACATAGAGGAGGAGGTCATGTGAAGAACAAAGCAGAAATAAGAGCTACGCAGCTACAACTAAAGAATATTTACAGCCACCAGAATCTGGAAGAGTCAAAGAAGGAATCTCCCATAAAACCTCAGGGAATGAATGGAGGGGTGCAGATATCAATATAGACAGCAAAACAAAAATGCTCCTGAGTTCTCAAACATCTTTCTAGCTCATAGCTGATGGTTTGTTTTCGTTTTTTGGGTTTTTTGTTTGTTTGTTTATGAGGCATAAACTGAAGGGTATCTAGGCTTCAGAAAACTCTCTTCGGGTGTAAATGAAAAAAAAAAAACCACAAAGAATATTATTATTTTTTTCTTTCCTGATATGAAATCATGCTGCATTGGTTACTTGCACAGTGTTACCTGCAAACAAGTTGTTTGCCTCTTTCTCTTCTTTTGCTGGAAGTAAACAAACAAGAACAAAACCGAATTCTCAAGAAAGTTAAAGGGAGAGGATGTAGAAAGAGATCTCTCTGTGACTCATATGTAGAGTTAATAATAAACACTTTACAGTTAGTGCTATGAGATCTTAGAATTTGCGGGGCTGATAAATAGGATCTTGTATGTGATCACAGTCTTTTTTTTAAGTCAACTTATTAATACAACCAACCTTTCCAGAGTTCCTCCTCATTTTCCTGATCTTTATGCCAGACATTCCCAAATGGATTCTTCTTTTTAGAATGACAGCACAGATTTGGAAGCATTAACAAACACTAATCACTTATTTTGCTGCATGGGATGTTTAGTATTTATTAAGAAAGTTTAATAGCTTGGCCATAGCTATTCACTCAATTATTTACCTTCAAAACATTAATTAAAGGCATTCATTAAAAGATGACTTCATTTGTGAAATACACTGCTTAGTGAACCTTTTATTATTTCTTTGTAGTTGTCCTTTAGCTTTCCCAGCCTCCTGATCTGACTAGAAAGTGCAATGTAACAAAAAATTACATAAACGTAAATTACTTAGCTAATAATACATGGTATGTATAATAGATAGGATAAGCACACATTCAGTGATTAAGGGTAAATACATCAGAGATTAGCTTGAAGAAAGCCTAAAATATGAATACTGCCCCCAATGGATGTACTTTATTGGCATATAAGAACTTTAAGACTGAAAATATATCTGGATAATTGAAATGATTCACATTTTTAAGATTTGCATTACAATTAATTACCCCCACCTCAAAAGTACTTTACAAGAAATAACAAAATGCTTAAGAATTCCAGACACATATATGTATACACTGACACACAGAGTTGATGTCTAACATCGAGTTTCTAACAACTGTTTTGTGACATTGTAGAATTAATCACTTGATTTTTTTCATGTTTTACTTTGTGTATTTGGGTAGAATGAACATTTCTAATATCTCTTCCAAGTCTAAGATAAGGATACTAAATCAATAGCGATAGAAGTACAGAAGTGCCTCGAATATTTTGAATAAAGCTAATGCTATAAACTTTCCTAGGACCTGAAAAGTGTAATATGAAACCGATTGTATCCAGAAAACAATGTGCTAATATTGTTCCACATTTGACCCTTGGATGGTTACACTTCTGTTTAAACTCCACATTACCTCAGATCTATATTACTTTGAATAGTGATGAGAATGTCATGTTTCAAAACTTATGGGTGTTATTATCTTTTTCCTCAGTCCAGTATATTATGAATGTCAGTGCCATTCAAAGCTTGCTTGCAATGTTTTAATTTCATATATTAAGTTAAATTTAAGTATTGATGTGTATGCCTTCTGATTGCAGAAAAGAGAATATCGCAATGTGAGAGATGCACATGGGACTTTTTAGATTTAATTTTATTTAGTCTAAGCAAGGAGTTTTTGATGATATCATTTAAACTGTGCATAATGTTTTTGCTGCATATGGAGAGTAGATGAACGCTTGCAGGAAATTGGAACAAAAGGTGGGGAAATGATCTTTGTTAACATAAACACACAGAATCTTGGGATGTTAATAACTTTGTTCATAGAGAGGTTTCATGATACAGAAATGAAAGTGTGGGCCGTAGACTCGAATAAACCTGAGTTTGAACCCTAGGTCTACCATTTATTCATGTTATGACCTTGGGTTAGCACTGGAACTCATTGGTTCTCATTTGTAAAGAGGGAGTAATAATAGTTTCTGCCTGATAGGTATGTCTGTTGATTAAACTAGGTGACATATGGAGAGTACTTATCCCGGTGCTGATACATGGAAAGCACTATAGTAATTCTAATCATCCCAGACCATGCATCTTTGAGTGCCAACTAAAGAGAAGGCATTGATTTTGTTCAGTTTAATCGCTACTAACCCTATGTGACAAAATGTTTTAAATTATTGTTTCTGAAAAACATGCAAAAGGGTTCATTTTGGTGTGGTTGTGAGTTGAAGTTTAATTAACTCACTGTAGTCTAGAACTGAATTAAACATGACCCTGGAATCTTTTCTTCTCCTCCATGTATGTGCTAACACTGAATTTCACCATATTTACATCCCACCCTCATTTCAATGTCTTTGTTTCTATTGGTTCATCTACTTACAATGGTTTTTCTGGGTAACTTTATTGAACTTTGAATTCCTTTTCCTGAAGACTATGACCCATTAATTTATCCCACTTTTTTTTTTTTTGTATTTTTAAAATCTTTTCTGGGTACTTTCTCTAGCATTAAAAATATGTCCACGTTGACTGGGCGCAGTGGCTCACACCTGTAATCCCAGAACTTTGGGAGGCCAAGGCAGGAGGATCACGAGGTCAGGAGATCGAGACCATCCTGGCTAATACAGTGAAACACTGTCTCTAATAAAAATACAAAAAAAAAGCCAGGTGTTGTAGCAGGCGCCTGTAGTCCCAGCTACTCGGGAGGCTGAGGCAGGAGAATGGGGTGAACCCGGGAGGCGGACCTTGCAGTGAGCCGAGATCGCGCCACTGCACTCCAACCTGGGCAGCAGAGCCAGACTCTGTCTCAAAAAAAAAAAAAAAAAAAAAAAAAAAAAAAAAAAAAAAACAGTGAATACCTTTTTGTCTAGTAATCTATTTTTTAAAGATAATCTTAACAGTGTAGTTCATAATACTTCTCATATTTACACCTGATTTTATTCTGTATCCTGTTCTTGCAACTCCAGAGAATCTTCTCTGACAAAAGAAACCAACTTTCTTTAGCTTATTTTAATCTTTCTTTTTTTGATTAATTCCCATTTTTTCTTTTTGACTCCCATGGAATAACAGTTACATGCTTCTCCATACACTTTTCTGATAATTCCTTCTATAACATCTTCATGAGTTTTGCTTTTATGTTCCCACCTCTTAAGTATTGGTGACACTCAGATATCTTACCACTCAGAGATCTGTTCTACACTCAGTATACTTCTAAGTCTACATGTGTTTCACATTACATTTTAACTACCATGTATAAACAGAAATGACCAACTGTAAACAGAGATCAGGATAAGAGATAGTGGTGGGGTGCTATGGATCTGAAGTTGGTAGGTGAAGCTAGAAAAGCAGGTAAATCTACCTACAGAGCCTGTGAAAATGAGACAGTTGAGGGTAGAATGCCTAGAAACAACATGAAGTTCCAAAAAATAAAATAAAATCAAGTTACAGGTAGAGAGTAATATACAAATTAAACAAGAGGAAAGTCAAACCATGGAGTTCAGACAAAAGAGTTGAAAGATAAAGTGTGCTAGATATTGTTAAAAGTTACACAAGTGACAGAAAAGTTAGGGACTGTGGATGGCAAAATTGATTTTTACACCGTATCCTTGATAAACTTCTATTATCAATATCCGTTTTTCTGTAACATTCTTACTATGATCTTCAAGTGGTAGACATTCAGTATTCAGGTTTCCATATCTTCATTTACTTAAAAATTGCTTCATTTTGATATATCAATAAATTTTTCCAAACAAAAGCACTTTCTAAATTGTTATATATTGCTTTACTTTCCTTTGTCCATCTACAGATGTAAAATATTTTTGAACAGCCACGATTTATTGTCAATATAATAGCAACAGAAGACTTTCATAAAGCACATATTCTTATTTGTAATCTTTTCTTTATTTTTTACATTAAGCTGTATAAATACATGTTTATTAAACACAATTGTTATATTCATGTGTATATGAAAAAGAGTGGTATGTTGTCTTAACATTTTGAAATGAAGCGATATTTGTTTTTTACATGTCCAAATCCCATTAGATTAAACTCTGTGAGATTAAGGACCATGTACTACGTGTAGTGGAGCAGCTGGCATACAGTATGTTAGCTGAGTATTTTTTAATAATAAAATAAATGAGGGACTAACAACAAAGAATGGTATGTCAAGAGATAAGTGAAGGAGCAAAAGAAAGAAAGGGATTACATTGGACAATAAGGAACATATTCAAAATTTAAATTAATATGTCCTCCCACTGAATAATTGAAAGTTCAATAAAAATGTTGTCAATTATAACTCCCAACGTATATCTTTATGGGATCCTTCAATTTGAGGCTTGCTGATACTTTATCTCTGCACTATTTATGAAGTTTTCTTTCTCCTGGTAAACTAGTAAGATAAAACTACTTATGAAGTTTATTTAAAACTACTTATGAGTCAAATTTTTAAGGATTTCAATTATTAATCATTAAACGAAAATGAATGCAATAAATTGTCCATGGCAAACTTTCAATAAAGTATATTCAAAGTTATCTCTATTTGAAAAAAAAAAACATATCTAAATGCAAACTGCATACTGTTTCTCATAGGATGATGGATTTCCTTTAGTTCAATATTCTACCATAATCAGACACTTTCTGTATAATATCCTTGACAAGTCTTTGTTGCTTACACTACTGTATTAGTCTGTTCTCATGCTGCTATGAAGACATGCCCGAGATTGGGTAATTTATAAATGAGAAAGGTTAAATTGACTCACAGTTCTGCATGCCTGAGGAGGCCCCAGCAAACTTATAATCACTTCAGAAGGCGAAGCAAACATGTCCTTCTTCACATGGCAGCAGGGAGAAGAAGCATGAGTGCCCAGTGAAGGAGGAAGCCCTTTTTAGAACCATTAGATCTCCTGAGAACTAACTCACTCTCATAAGAACAGGATGGGGGAAATTGCCCCCATTATTCAGTTATCTCCACCTTGTCCCTCCCACAATATGTAGGGATTATGGGTGTTACAATTCAAGGTGAGATTTGGGTGGGGACTCAACCAAACCATATTAGTTACCGTCAACAATACGACTGCCACAGCATCACTATGATATTTATTTTTTAGCAACACTAACAATTCCATTAACATAATGTCTCCTGTGTGACAGGCATTGGACAATTTACATCATCACTGGGAAGCATATATTATTACCCAGAGTTCTTAGATAAGGTAACTATTCCTTTGGCGAGTACGATACTTCAGATTGTTTAGTAGTAAAACTAAAATTTTAATCTATGTCTATGTTGACTGCCTAAAATCACTATCCCAAAATCCTTATTGATAACCAAAATTAAGTTTAGTAGGCTTATTGCATTAAGGGAGAATGTCACCTTAACAGAGGGCATTCGTTTGTTAGCTACTGTAACAAAACACCACAAACTGGGTAAATTAAACAACAGTAAAGTTGTTTTATTTGTTCATTGTCTCATTTTTCCATGTTTTCTCAGAGTGGGTTCCTTCTAAGGGTTGTAAGAGAGAATCTATTCCATGTCTCTTGCCTAGATTCTGGTGATTTACTCCCAGTCTTTGGTGTTCCTTGGCTTGCAGACCCAAGACCCAGATCTCTGACTTCATGTTCCCATGGTGTTCTCCCTGTGTGTATGTCTGTCTCCCCTTTTTGCAAGGACACCAGTCAGATTGATTTAGAGACCCATGCTACTACAGTATGATCTTGTTGTATCTTAACTAGTTACATCTGCAATGACCCATTTCTGAATAAGGTCACATTCTGAAATACTGAGGGTTAGGATTTAAACATATTTGTGAAGTCCTAATCCCCAGTACTTAATTATGATATGTACATTTGACAACAACCTAACTCATTTTTTGAAGGAGACAATTCAACTCATAACCCTGAGTTTTACCAGGTCCTCAAAATGGGGAAATTAAGAAAGGACATTTATGATATTTTAAGCCTAAGCTGTATGAATTTTTTGGCGAGTCTTACAAAGTGGAATACTGGTTGGAACTGGGCAAAGTTTCTAACGAATTAGTTTCAGATTGGTGGACACAATGAGAAGAGGAACACAAAGCATGTTTTGATGAACAAGTGTTGATACATATGCTGCTTGGTTGATTCATAATCTTATCCAAAATTTGAATATGTGTTGGAGAGAGAAGTTAGGTTGCTTTTCTTGATCTCAGATTGTTAAAAAATAAGCAGTGAATTACCTTGTCATAGAATTGTTTCATATATAGGGAAATGGAATTATGTTGGTTTCAATCTTTATCTGTATAACTTCAAAGCCTGTGAACTACATCATTTTACCTTTCTCTTCCATCATTGATATATGCCACAGTACTCTGTAATGCTGTTGGATTGCTATACTAGTTCTAAAAAATTTAGCTTAACCTTCTTGCCCTGTTGCAAACATTGTTGGCATACATTGGGTTAAATCTGTCTTCCTTATGAAACTCTTCAGAAAATTGTCTATCTATCTATTTGTCTATCTATCTATTATCTTTCTATTTATCTATCTTATCTATCTATGTTATCTATCTATCTATCTGTGATCTATCTGTCTATTCGTACACATATATTGTATCCAAAGTCTTCTGTTTTCTACACAAATAATCTAGTTTCTTCAGGTTTTCAAAAAAAGAGAGTTATATTTATATTGTGAACAATAATCATTTTGTATCACCCTGATAATGTTGGTAACTCCAGCAATATTATTTTAGATAGTAACATTATCAGCATCCCATGTCTTCTTGCATTCTGAAACTTGGCTTCATTTGCAAGTACAAAATGAATTAGAGTGTCTCTGATGTGTTTCAACCATCTTAACACTAGAGTTGATACAGTGTATTACCACTTCATTGGCAACATATAAAGCCATGTGGCAGTTCTACCAAAAATATATATTACTATTGTTTTGAAGTTCATTTGGCAGTATCTAAAATATCATGCACTCTCTGCCTTGGCATTTCTATGTAATCATGTTTAGGAAAAACATTCCATTCCTCCAGTTGTAAAACATACAATATATAAAATAGAGATGGGATTTCAGGGTTTTATAGTCAAGATATTACCAGTAAGTCTGCATTTGAAAAAAAAGGTAGAGAGAATGTCAAGATTTTTTTTTTTTTTTTTGGCAAGAAAATATTTTTTGGTAAATACATGTAATGTCAAAAGTTATAGAATTCTACTCATTTTAATTTATAAATATTCTGTGATGGGTAATTAGATCAGGAGAATGAAATCCAGCAATCAACAGAAACCTTAAGACAATTTAGAGTCCTTTTTAATCTTTAAAGAAAATCCAATAAACACTTGAAAAACAAAATCGATGAAGAGTTTAAATGTTTCTTTTTTGATTTGCTACAGGGTCCAAGTTTTCTCTCCGAGGCCCTTTTTTCTACACGAGCAACAAAAATTGAAGAAATGGATCCGTCTTTCAACCTTCATGAAACCATTACTAAGGTAGGGGAGAAATGCATTCATAAATAGGTGGGAAATATTTGTTCTTCTTTATTGGTAGATGGAGTAAAGGAACGTAACCAATCAAGAGAAATCACTTTAGATTATGGGGAAATACAAAATGGACCTCTGCATTTTTCTGTCTTCAATAGTTTGTTTAAATAGTTAAGGTACATTTTTATGATACTTTTTAGTTGCAGGAAAAAAGGCTACTTTTTAAAATGAAAAAGACTGCATTTATAATAGGAAAGTCTTCTACTGTATGGCAATCATACTTATATTTTTAACATACAGATGTCCCCCAACTTATAATGGCTCAACTTTCTATTTTTTGACTTTATGGTGGTTCAAAAGCACTACGCATTTAGTAGAAATACTACATCAAGTACCTGTACAACCATTTTGTTCTTCACTTTCAGTGCCGTATTCGATAAATTACATGAGATGTTCAAGACTTTTTTCTATAAAATACACTTTGTGTTAAATTTTGTCGAATTGTAGGCTAATATAAATGTCTGAGTGTATTTAAGATAGGCTAAGCAAAGATACAATGTTCAGTAGGTTAGTTGTATTAAATTCATTTTCAACATATATTTTCATGGACATAACCCCATCATAAGTTGTGAAACATCTGTATTTTTATAGCAGTGAGTGAATTATATAAAGAAAATTAAAAATTCACAGTATGGAGCAAATAAGTTTAATGTTCCTGACATTACATGGCATCATATGGATTTTTACATTTACCAATTCTTTATTTAACCTGTCATCACCTGCCTTTTGGGGATAGCCTTTGTAGAGAATACTGACATTTTAGTACCATTAAAATAATCTAAATATATATGGATTATTTATATTTTTATATTTATGTATGGATTATTTATATATATATGCTTTCTTGAAAGGTTGAATCATTCTTAAATTTTAGTGAAACTTTATGTAGCTGTTTTTTTCTTTTAAAAAGAGGAAATATGGTAAAGCAAATGGAGTGAGCATCAATAGAATGAGCTCGGAATACAAAGACTAAAGCCTGTGTCTGTCTTTGACTCTGAAGAGCCGTGTGAATTTATTTTTTTCCAAACCTTTAAAATGAGAGGAGTTCGAATTACATTTTACTTAAAATTATTCTAAGCTCAAAATCTCTAAATCTTAGCTATACATTTATTATGTTTGGCAAAATCACCTAACAGGAAGCCTATCCCAGTCCTTTATTTAGTTTTTAGTATCTCCCTCCTTTGATCATATAGTTTTTTGTATGTAGCAGGATAGAAGTGCCCCCAAAACACCTCCTTAGTATTCAAAATCTTAACTGTATTTCTAATACTTGGAGATTTTATATATATATACACACATATATATATATACACACACACACACACACACATATAAACATGTATTAATGAATATATAGTTTAGTGAATTCATATATATTCATAAACATATATGATCTATTTCTAATACTTAGAGATTTTATATACATATGTATATATACAGACACACATAAACATTCACGAATGGATATATATTTTTATGAATTCATATACATTCCTATACATATATATGAATATATATTTACATGAATTCAAATACAATGAATATATATATATTTGTTCACATACTCTGGACACTCAGAGTCTACATTTATTTATTTTTAAGCAAAGCATTAAAAGCATTAAATTTTAGGGCAATGAAATAGTAATATTTTCTCCATTTTTTTTCTGCTTTTGTGTGAATCAGTACAATCAAGGATTTTTGTGGAAGGGATAATTTCAGGCAAAGTTGACAGGAGACATACAATGAAATGATGGTGTCTAGCATCAGAAATCCTCAGCCAGAGAAAATGCTAGGCTTTTCATTTCAGAGGTACAAA
This sequence comes from Macaca thibetana thibetana, assembly GCF_024542745.1. NCBI lineage: Eukaryota > Metazoa > Chordata > Mammalia > Primates > Cercopithecidae > Macaca > Macaca thibetana. The sequence goes on from NC_065579.1 coordinate 79,375,593, forward strand.
CATGTACTGATCCTCAGTGCCTGAAGTCTTGGCCACACTAAAGAATTTCAACTCCTGAGAACATGTTGGGAAGCAAGAATTGGTCAAAAATGGAGTAAAGGGGCACAGAACACATCCCGATCATATGCAATAGTTCTTTTTTAATTAGTGTGAAACAGACAGAAAGTTAGAGGTCATTAGAGAGAAGTTGACAAATTTGTTCACAGATATTGGAATATATTTTACATGTGTTTTCAAATATGTTTTATGTGTGAACAGATAGTTATTAACCCATTAAGTGGATGTTGGAAAGAATTATATGTCCAAGAGAAGATAAAACCTGCTTAAGTTCAGAAGCAAGAGTTCCATGACTTTTTTTAATGATGACAAATAACTTACCCAGTGTTGATTCTGTTTCCTCATTCATCATGTCTACTTGCACTCATGTTGGAAACATTGGTCAAGGAATAAAATTGTGCTTCACAAGTTCAGTCTTATTTCACCAATAGCAGAACTGAGAAACCATAACATGAAGTAATTAATAGATACTTCATTTTAATGTCAAGTTTTATCAACAGCAAAATGAAATATATAGAGGGGTTGAATAGAGTACCTGAGCAGAAAATATGGGGTGTTGTTTTAGTTTTATCTTAGCTACAAAATTGTTATTCTATTTAGGAGAACTTTATTTTATTTTCTATGACAAAAAGGAGTACACTCATAATGCCCTTCCTCACTAGGATTCTGTGAGGTTGAAATAGATGATGTATACATTTTCTCTAGAAACAAAGTGTGTATTTAATTCAGTATTACTATTAACTCATTAAAAAAAACTAGTATTAAAATCTTTCAAGTAGGCCCTTATCTGCATTTTCTGAATTTTGTTTTTAGTATTATATATATGTGGATAATATAGATATAAAAACATAACCATACTAATTTTAAATGCTAAGAGTACACTAAGTTAGTGTGTACAAATAGAATATGAATTTTAATTTATGAAGAGTTGAGGCCTTTAGAGTACTTTTTTTCACTAAGGATAAATGATATTTTTATTAACGTATCACAACATATCACAGGTATAGTATGCTTCTATTCTGAATAATAGTGTGATATATAAATAACACTCAGTTTTGAAATTTAAAAACCGATCTAGGTATACATTCTCAGTTATCAATTATGACAAAATCAATTTTCACAAAAATATGAAAAACATTTGATAAAATTATGAAGCACAATTATTACTAGTATTATGCCAATGTTAAAGCATTTTCAAGAAACTAGAAGTAATTGAAATTCTGAAGATACTACTTTTTATTTCTCCCAATAAAAGTTTGTATTTGATATAGTATCATAGCACAATCACGTATTTTATATTACCTAATTAATTAAAAATAAACATAAACAGATCTAATATAAATATAAACGTGTAATACAGCTATTATCCTCTTCCAATGAGTAACTCTTTTTCTTCTAGACTTTGCTATAGATTACAAGTATGATTTCATGCCAAATTAAATTTTAATTTCTACATATCAGGAAGTTAATAATTTATAAATAGGGTTTTGCTGAATTTAAACAATATTTTATTGTATTTTATCATTTGTATAAATTTATGGGGTAGAAGTGCAATTTTGTGACATGAACAGATCTCATAGTGGTTTGGTTAGGGCATTTAGAGTATTTATCTCCCGAGTGACATACATTAAGCAATAAAATAAATAAACCATATTCATACATGGGATATGAACGGTGAGTCCTTGAAAGTAGCTGTTCACTGTTTTCCTGCAGTTCTTTTTTTTTTTTTTTTAACAAAGTTTGAATTTCTCTTGGCATTTGTCTTTTTGATATAGAGCATGAAACCCAAGAAAGTAATGAATGAGGCTCAATGTTGATGCCAATAGGTGTAATTCATCATGGCTTCAATGACAGTCCGGTGGTACAGTATAAAGTTGCTGAAGGGTAACACATGTTGCATCAGTGTTGAAGATGTTTTTCTTATCTCCTATAATTACATTAAAATTATCATAGAAACGGAACTAATTCCTTCATTGACTAAACCTAAACATGAATTAAATGCCAATGTAAATCCTAGGTGCTTAATCCTTTAATAAGTGAATAAAAATGGCCATGTTTCATGTTTTAAAGTAGGCTTATTTCTCCTTCCACATCTAGAAATTTTCTAGTTATGTTTCTAAAGTTTCAACATTTAGATCCTAAATTGTTCTTAGCAATCTATACATTCTAATTATCTACTATAGTCCCAACATTCAGCAAGACACTTGGAATACCCAAATGGTTACTACACAGGAGAGATTTAAGAGAATAAACAAGGTAAATAAATCATTTTAATTAATTATGTTGTACTAAAAGAGATGATAGTAATGTGGACAAAATATAGGAGGAAAGAAGATGGAGCTTTTGCCTCCAGTATGGTTTGGGTCTGTGTCCCCACCCAAATCTCATGTCAAATTGTAATTCCCAGGTGTTGCAGGAGTGGCCTAGTGGGAGGTAACTGAATCATGGGGGCAGACTTCCCCCTTATTGTTCTCATGATAGTGGATGAGTTCTCACAATATCTGGTGGTTTAAAAGTGTGTAGCAGTTCCCCCTTCTCTCTCTCTCTCTCTCTGTCCTACTCCCCCATGGTAAGATACACTTGCTTCCCTTTCCCCTTCTGACTTGATTGTAAGTTTCCTGAGGCCTTCTAGCCATGCTTCCTGTACAGCCTTGGAACCGTGAATCAATTAAAACTCTTTTCTTCATAAATTACGCAGTCTCAGGTAGTTCTTTATAGCAGTCTCACAATGGACTAATACAGCCTCTGACTAGGAGATCTGAGGAATTCACCAGAGAAGTGACATTTTAAGAATTTAAAGAATTTCAACTTGATCTTAATGTCAATGAGTTTCTTTTGACAGTGCTTTAAAGATCAGGTTGTTGATGAGAGTGTGTGACAAATAATGATATGTATTTTGGAAAACAGAAGACAGATTTTTGAGACAGGTTTAAGATTGAAAGACAGGATGTATGATATAGGAGACATGAAATAGAGTGAAGAGTCAAAGATAATTTTAATAGTTCTATCTTAAAAGTTGACATTATTGCATAATTATTAATTCAATTAGGGGCTGGTTTGGAGAAAGTGATGATGACTTTGACATTGGATATGTGGAGTTTTGTAGCGCTATAGAGCACCTAGTCAGATACATCAAGAAGGCTGTTGAATATGAGGTTGTAGCTGAGAAAGAAGTAGGGTCTATAAATGCACTGTCATGTATAGTAACCACTAGTCACATGTGGATTTAAATGAAAAATAATTAGATTAAATAAGAGTCAAAGTTCAATTTCTCAGTAGCATTAGCCATAATTCACATGCTTAGTGATCATGTATAATAGTGGCTACTGTATTTGGCAGCACAAGTTACAGAAAATTTCCATCATGACTGATAATGTAGATGATGTTACCTTAGCAACATTGGTCCAGATAAGGAAGAGTAAAATGAGACAGGCTAAAAGACCCAAGATAGAGTGGTTCATGTAATCCTCGAGAAAGAAATATTATAAGGAGAAAATGTTCAAAAGAGTGTTCACCCAATCAACTGCTCACTCATTATAACTTTTGAACCATATTTTTAGAATTCTTGTTTTCCACTTCATCTATGCCCAATCCTCAGATCTTTGCTCTTCTCAGTAAAAAGCTCCACATGGTTTGTTCCTCATTACTTTAGTCTACTTTTAACAGATGCAATATCCTGTATTTATTTTGTTTTTGGATTTAATATATTTTATTAGCACTTTCTTGCTAAAATACTGTCCCTAATAAACACTCAATTAATGATAATTGATAAGTTGTATTAAAACAAATAAAACAAAATACTGTAGCTACATTTAGAAGAAAAATACTTTAAAAATCAAATGTGAATATAGGGCACTTGGAGTGCCAGAAGAAGCTCTATTATATTATGGGATAGGTAGTACCTTTTATCTGGCACCTCAAATGCTGTATAGTACATATAAAAATCTCTGAATATGAATGGTACATCTAGTGAAACAAAAATGCCCTGATCTGTGTGGTACCATGGAAACCAGCAAATGACCTAATTCTGCTTGTAAGTTTCCTCAAGAAATACCAGTTTACTTGTCCTTTCATTGCTTTTCTCATGTTCAGAAAAAAAAAATCCTTATTTTTTCAATGGTATAGATTATATAAGATTAATGATATAGGGTTTTCAAAAGATCCTGCTTACATATTACAAAAACAGGAAGAAATAGATACACGTTTCTTCCTGTTTTTGTATATGTAAAGAGGATCTTTGAGTAAAATTATTTGGGTATTACAATATGACAAAGAAAAAGTAGTAGGAATACTATGGTATTGGTTTTCATTATATATGTTAAGAAGTGTCAGAGTGATATTAAATTTCAGAATAAGAAAATATTTGTGTAAAGACTGGATATCAAGGTAATTTTTGTAGAGTTTGAATTCTAGCAATAGAGTTATAGTTTCCCTTACTTTATAGCTATAAATTTTAACTCAGTTTTGCAGTGGTGTGAATAAAGGTTAATAGTGGGGTCATCAATGATTTAAAAATTTAAATAATTTTAATTGTTAACCATTTCTGTAAATATTAATTCCATTTGGTTGTCAATTGTCCTTTAGAATCAATTAACCTTGGTCACTTTCATTAATAGATTTATATTTGCTAACATACTATTCTAAATACATGACTTGCAAAATATAAATCTGAATTATTTTAAAATGTCATGTTTAAAACATGTTTGTACCAGTAGTTATAATATTCTTAAGATTCTTGGAGCATGGTAACTGAAAACTTAAAATAATCTACTCATTTTATAACTATAGAATAAAGAGGCAGACTAAACTGTAAAATAAATTCTCTTGAGATGCCATTCTAAGATACAGCCTTTAAAACTATATCTCAGTAGCATTTTATAAAGTAAAAGAAAAAGAAAGATCCCAAATACCTTTTATTTAGTTTTTTGAGTTTCAAAAATGTTAATCAAACTAATGGAATTCCTGGTACAGTTTTTTAAATGCTTAGAAAACTTGGCTATAATTTTTTATCTGAATGAGCAAATCTGTCTTCCAGGTATGTCTAATGTTGATAAATTGTTTGAATAAAATATGAAAATATTGTATTCTATTTAAGAAAACAAGTTTAAGGATATTCTAATCTGTGTATTTGTACATTTGAGGTAATTCTGAAGCTATGGATTTAGAGCTTTTTTTTAAAAAAATTCAATTTTTTTCTGCGATATCAAATTATTGTTACTACATGCAACATGTGTCCGTAGAGATTTGTACTTTTAGTTTTCATGACATGAGCTAAAACAAAAAAATCCCAAATATGTATTTTCAATGCAAAGATTGTACTTTGTAATAAAGGCTGTTGGTTGGAAGTACTCAAGGGAGATAGTAGCATATTAAAACCAACCCCTTACACTTTGAAGAGGAAATAATATAGGTGTGTGTATTTTCCTCATAAGTGCATAATTAAACTTAATATGTTCATTTACTGAAATTGGAGATTGTGCCAACTGTATTTTCTCTTGCCTAGAGAGGTTTGGTTTATTATTTTTCATTATGCTGAACAAATATAATTTGTAAAGACATGTCTTATACTGTCAGTTTCTCTTTTGCCTTTTTGTTTTTATTACTCAAAAGTCAATTATTACACAATATGTGATTGTCAAATTTTGGCTCAATTTTTAAACAGAAGTTAATCATCAAAGTAAATACTTCACAAATTCATCAAAAGCTACCCTATATTAATTGTTATTAGCACTGATTAAGATAGGAAAAGAAGGCTGCTATTATTTGAGCATTCTTTTAAAAATCTTATAAATGCATAAAGACTGATTTTGACATGTATTTGTTACAGAATCTAGACATATTACTTGTATAAATCAGAATAGAAAGTTCTTTCATCATCTATAATTAGTGTGACAATTTTTTAAAGGCACAATGAAACTATTTTAATAAGTTTTCATGTTTAATTCAGGAAGTGGTAGTCTCATTCCATAAAGTAACATTTCTGGTGATAGTTGAATTTTGCGTACTCTAAATATAAGTCTTTCTTTCTTATTTTAGGGATCTGTCAATAAGTTGAAACTGAATTTCACATTTCCATGTTAATTTCTGCAGTTTTTCCTCACTTTCAATAGGAGACTCTACCTTTCCATATAATTCTTGAGTAATACCATTCTCATGGTGCTGTAGAAGTACAGAGACAAAGGGCAGAATACTGAACGCGTAACAGAATAACTCTAGGTCGACAGATCAAATGTCCCTCCAAAAATGTGTTTAAACAAACTTTCTGTATAATAAAAAGATTTAAAAGCTCCAGACAATATATTCAAAAAATCAAATGTAACACAGCCTAACAGAAGAATTTGGGAAGATTTTGGAACCTGTTATGACAGAGTTTAATGTTGATATTAAAGTGTCCTGGAGAGAGTACTTACTGTCCCCATGAACAATTATAATAAAAGATTCCCCTACATGCACACACACACGCACATACCCACACATATGATATGGACTAATTAATGGCTCCGATTTTCAGTGCTAATCACGCTAATCAATCTTAGTATTGATCCTTGGAAAATGCTGAATTGTGTGTGTGTGTGTGTCTGTGTGTGTCTGTGTGTGTGTTTGCCCTCTTGGTAGACCTCTGCACATAATGACCCTGAGTCACTCATCCTCAATATATCACCTCAGACTGCCACTAAAAGTTGATTGGTTTTGACAGATGAGAAAAACCCATTTGCCAATCTGGATCTAAAATGCTCATCAGTTATACTTTTTACCTTGAAAGAGGTGGGTTACCCTTAGAAATGTCAAGGAATCGGCTGGCCATGGTGGCTCATGCTTGTAATCCCAGAAATTTAGAAGCCTGAGGCAGGCGGATCGCCTGAGGTCAGGAGTTCGAGACCAGCCTGGCCAATATGGTGAAACCCTGTCTCTACTAAAAATACAAAAATTAGCCAGATGTGGTGATGGGTGCCTGTAATCCCAGTACTTGGGAGGTTGAGGCAGGAAAATCACTTGAACCTGGGAAGTGGAGGTTGCAGTGAGCCAAGATCACACCACTACACTCCAGTTTTGGTGACAGAGCAAGATTCCATCTCAAAAAAAAAAAAAAAAAAAAAAAAAAAAAAAAAAAAAAAAGAAGGAAGAAAGAAAGAAAAAAAACTTCTAGGAATCACTGATTTAAGAAACCCCACTAATGTGACGAGCTCTGTAAGCACGTGTACTAGCTAATACACAACTGATTTTTTGGATAGTAATTTACATTCAAAATATAAGGCACTATAAAAAATATAAAATATTTTAAGACACAGTTTCTTTCTGTCTTTTAAGGGTTAATATTCTTGTCAATGCCAGAAACATTTGAATGCATACTGTGTACAGTGGGATATTTAAATTTTTGATTTAATTCATTACTCAAGATCTTCTTGTTGAAAAGATTTTGTTGAGAACAAGTGGTCATTAATTCACTTACAGTTATCACTATTTCTCCATTTGAACATTTGATCCAGCTTTTAACCAATAACCCATAATTGCCAATGTAATGAAATAAGCATACAGATATTGTGACACTATGCACTTTAAATATTCTTCAACTTTGCTGTCAGCATTTACGCATGCCCCAATTTGATTTCTCATATTCTAGTCTGAGATATATTTGTCAGTGTTTGATATATGGCATGGCTATCAGTGATTGGTCTATCAAATAAAAGTCTCAAATTTTTATTTCAGCAATAGTTTAGAAGAGCTTCTCTTCTAAAATTTTTCTTTGTCATACACAGACAAAAGCAAAGATGTTGATATTTGATCTAACAGTTGCTATTGTTTGGTTTGTTTGACCCCTACAAACCTCATGTTGAAATTGATGCCCAATGTTGGAGGTGGGGCTTCAAGGGAGGTGTTTGGATCATGGGGGGGATCCCTCATAAATGGCTTGGTATCATTCTCAAAGAAATAAGTGAGTTCCCACTGGAGTTGGTTATTAACAATAGCCTGGCACCTCCCCAGCCCCCTCTTGCTCTCTGGCTTGCTCTCACCATGTGATCTCTGCACATGCCGTCTGCCCTTTGCCTTCTTTCATGAGTGGAAGCAGCCTGAGGCTCTCATCTGAAGCAGATGCTGGTGCCATGCTTCTTGTACAATCTGCAAAACCGTGAGCCAAATAAATAATATAAATTTATTTTCTTTATAAATTACCCAGACTCCAGTACTTCTTTGTAGCAAAACAGACTAAGAGCAATTAAATACGCACTTTTGCTTAGGTGCTTGAATTGGTAGTAATAATGAATTTTATGGACTTTGGAATTGAAATATCAGAGATACATATTTAGGGACCTATAGATATATTACATTAGTTGCTATATGGCTCAGTTATTAACATCAAATGTAATATGTAAAGAATGGAGGAAGGGATAAAGGAAATGTGTGACATTTGGAATAATTTTAAAAAGAACAATATGTACCAGATAATTTAAGAATATGTGACAAACATGAAGAAAGGTTTGTAAAATACATGAATGAACAAAGCATTTGAACAATTAGTGTGTTATTGTTAGCTCAAATCATAAGAAATTGTATCTAACTTCAATAAATAAGCATTAACCACAACTCCTGAATGCCAATCAGTTTATATGCCATAGAGATATTTATTCGATCCACGTAACTGATTTCCACAGCAAAGGAAATGAAAGAGGGTTTCTGTGATTCCTTTTCACCTTTTCTTATCCACTTATTTCTTCAGAGAAGATTCAGATAGGAGACTCAGATGCTCTTACTAAAATGGTAGACCATTCAGTTTATTCACATCCTTCAGAGGGCCCTAGGGACAACCATGCTGCCACTTCTGGGGATTTTCCTGATGTCAGCGAGTTCATTGTGAAATCAACCTATTTGACTCCAGGTTTCATTCAGAAAATACGGTCACAGTGCCTAGACCTTGTGTCTTAAGTTTTAAGAGTTGGCCCAAGATGACTGTATTCTCTCAATTGGCAACATGGATTGCACAGGTATAGCTTCTTTCAGTACTGGTTATTAGGATCCAAATGCATGAGCTTTTTATATAGCTACTATTATGATTAAATTCAAAATATTTTACTTTAAAAACAAATTACTTAGGCAGCTTTGTAATGAATTGTAGTTGTTCTTGTGTGTACTTTACTTCCTTTAATAGATTACAGTTTCTGTAGTGAAATGTATCCCTTCTTGTCCATCTTTATATGTCCCAACATGCCTAACAGTGACTTTCACTAATCAGCCATATTAATGACTTGTGATATGTCTTACTATGTAAGTGGAATCTCTTCCTTTGAAGATCTCTTGATTGGCAGGTGCTTTGTCCCCTTTTCAGCGACACCGTAAAGCATCATGTTTGCCCTAATGTTGCTGGGGTTGAGAGTCACAGTTAAGTAACAGGAATTAAGAACTTCACGGATCTTCTCTAGCAAACAGTTCCACCTGTTAACTAATCACTTCACTTGTCCATACTGTTTTATCTACTGAACTAGTTTCTGCCAACAGCAGTATTTTTTCCAAAAATGTTATTCTTAAACGTAATCTATTTTTAAGTATACAGAGAATAGTGAACACTTTTGTGGTTGATACAGTAAGTTTTCTCCACACCTTTAGCTTGCTTTTTTATTTTAAAAAATCACTTATTGGATATATTTAAAGTCCTCTCAGTTTAAAATCTTGAATAGGAACATTTTCTATGGTTACAGTGGGTGTTTTAAACACCCCCCGCTCCTGCCCAGTTTGGAAGAACAAAGCTAAGAAAGACCAAGAAATTATAGTTCATCGTATCTGCTTGTAGAGTTTAGTAATCTTGGCTAATTTCTCACTCAGTGGAAGGGGGGTGTGAAGACAGTTGGATATGCCAGAATGGATACACTAAAAGACTGGGAACATGAGACCAAGTAGTTAGTGCATGAACTAGAGATTGAAGAGAATCTTGGAAAGCAGAGATGCTTCAGAATAGAAAGTTTAAAAATGTGATTTGTATGTCAGATTAATAAATAATAAAAATATTTTACAACAAAGAAAGGTTTTGCTTTTTTGTAACAATATGAACTTCATTAAACCTCTCTAGATTACATTTTTTCTTTCAGTTAAATAGTAGGATTCATTCTTCCTGTGGATTACCCATAGATGCACAACAAGGAATAATTAGCATACTATTAATAAGAGAAAGGTGACAGGCCACAAATGATGCAGAAAAGTGATTTAAGCAAGAGAGACAATGTCGCTTATATTAATTTATCAGCACCCTTAATTGTGAAGAAGTGTCAATATTCATTGGTGTCTTTTTCCCCTCATGTTACAAATTCAAA